>NC_140080.1:59469616-61869616 GCF_964194135.1 Talpa europaea | reverse complement strand
AATCTCTAAGGAGGTAGTTAAGGGATGGATTGTTGAAAGACAAAGTAAGCTGCTTAAGTTTCAAAGCCTGATGCATCAAAGGAGATACCATTGTTACTGAGCCCTCACACCAAAGTTCGATTCATTGACTATCAACCTGCTCTGCCACAGATTCTGAGTCTGAACAGTCCTTGAGTAGATTAGAGGCTGTGACAGCGCACTCCGTTGAAGAGCAAGAAAAGCTTTTGAGCCATAGGAAACACAGAATGTCTGAAGAAAAGGATTGTGGTGGTGGAGATGCCCTCTCCAATGGCATCAAAAAGCACAGGTAGGATAACCTTTAACTGTTATCATCATTGTCTTTTGATTATAAAGTGACTTTGGGTTTATAAAGAAAAGTATACCTTCTCTTATTTCTTTTGTCTGTATTAGATACTTATATTGCTATATCACCTCAAAGAAAGGATTTCATTACTAAGTACTTCAGCCATTTAAGAGAAGAACATCATCTGTAATTGCAGTAACAAAGCCCAAAACTTGGTTTCAGCAACTGTGGTTTTAGGGCAACATAAATCCTTTAGTTTGCAATTTAGAATGGCTGTTCAGAACCACCTATTGAAATTGATGCTGTGTTCCTTTTTCATCATACATCTTTTATGGCTCTGCCTCCCAGTGCTATTTTAGTTTCTAGTCATCTGATCTTCTTGTTGGTTTTATTAAGAATGAATGGTAATGTTGTCTGCCTGTGGATACAATTTACATTTAAACAAAGACTTTTATTAAGACTCAGGGTTTGTTGAACATATCCATTTTATACTATCTCATAACATTAATATCTTTTTATTCCCTTGATGATTTAGTCCTAGAGATTGTCCCAAAAGTAAGGAGATGTAATAGACACTAGAGTTCTCTGGTTTCTGCACAAGTTTACAGATACGGTGACATGGGTGCATGCTGATGTTCATAGAGTGAAATATTTTATCAGATTATCAGTGATGGATACATCCTGTTGTCATTGTAAAATGGTACTTTTAGGGTAAGAATCCATGAACTGTTAGTTTCTACATCATAGAGTTTGTTCTTTTAATGTTAGTAGATTGTGTAACTCTAACCCCATTTCTGTACCACGAATCTGACCATAATTGGTCACAATTACTGTCCTACTAGAAAAAAAGCCCATAACACTTCAGATGATGAGTATTTGCTCTTTGGTAATAAAAATGTCTTATACATATTTTGAAAAGAACAGTGAGTTTTAGATCCCTGGAGAAAATAAGAGTTTATCTTTTTTCAGTTAGAGGGTATCCTCTAAACATACTTATTGGTGTTTATCTTTTCACGGAGCTTAACATAGCAAATTATGAGACTAACAGTGAGTGTCTTTCCAGATTCATTCCTGCAGCTGCTGACAGCTGCTGGGAGGGCCCAGGGCTGAATTCTGTGCAGGCCATAACAGACCTAACAGGAAATCTGATCAGATAGAGGTTGCAAAGAGAGGAGATAACCTTCAGCTACTTAATGTATACATTAGTACAATCCAGTGAGAACATAGGTGAAATCTTTGGAATATTCAGGGAAGCATTCACACTATAAAACTGTTAAAAAGATCACTGTGTTTAGATGCTGGCACATATTATTGCTGGAGAGAGATTTCACACTGCTTTGCAGGGTCCAGTACCCTTTTTTTATGTGTGCTGTAACCATCACATTAGTTATTATGCATTTGGAAGAAATGTATTATACTATATAATATATCCTAAATTCTATCTTAGTCAAACCAGAATGGTATATACGCACATGAAAGTTAAGAAGAAATTGTTCAAAAAATGAAAGTGGGATGTGTTACTAAGGAAAACTATAAAGAAATACAGTTAGATATGGTTACCTGATCAGAAAAGTAAAACTGGTCAACAAGATGCAACTGATTAAATTTTTAAATGTAAAAGAAACAACTTCCTCATTTATTCAGCAGAAAAAGAGGACAATTTACAAAATTGTCAGTGATCAAGTAAATGAGAAAACAGTTTATTTAACAAGTAGTTGTTACAATTTTAAACCTATTTTTTTCTCTTTAAATTTTCCATCATCAAATATATAGTATATGCCACAGATAATTTAAAAGTTGTATTTTACTTTATATCTTCAATGGAAGTATAATTAGCATATAGCTTTACATTAGTTTCACGTGTATACTATGCTGATCAGATACTTGCATATATTGAGAAAGCATTGCCACACTAAGTCTAGATCACATCCATTCCCATACATAGTTGTAAAAAATTAGCAACTTTCAAATATGCAGTACAGTATCATTAATTATAGTCACCATCCTTCATTTAGAATAAGAAAATAAGTATTCAACTTTATCAAATTTCTCTTGCCTGTGTGCAAAATTGTGTTTATAATGGGCAAATATTATATTCCTATTAATGGTAATTTGAATGAATAGTAATTTGGTGGTTTCAGTAAAGTAGTTGTATATTGTTATTGGGGGACTGACCTGAAGTGACTCTGGAATTTATTTGAAGTTTTCTATTTTATCTTTAAAAGTAAGGTGAAGTTTTTATTTGACCTTATCATATATTTGTTTCCTTAAATATTAACAAATAATTTACTTACCACTTAACTCTACCATAGAAATCTTATATTTCTCTCTCATCCCATGCTACCACTTACCATTTGGGTTAGATACACTTATATTTAAGAAGAGAGATATGGGAAGAATATGGAATAAAAAATTTGAAGAGGTAGAGAAATATATTTTAAAATGGGAAATGATAAACTTTGGAAATTATAGCTCATGTGGAAAGTATTAAAATCATGACCTAACTAATTTGCTGATAAAATAAAACAAGGGTTTTCCAATCATATTATTTTTTTTTTAGCCATGGAACCATTTGTGCAATCAAAAATCAGTCTGGACACCATTAAAATCTCAACCACTTTCAGAGACTGATAAAGGTCTTTCCCCACCACCTCCAGTCTGCTACTTCAGTGGGAATCACAACAATACATCATCTACTTCATGGCCTCGTCCAAAACATATTTAAGCTTTACTCTCTGGAGTATCTATTACAGAAACAATAGTTCCTCCTGCCCCTTTGAATATAACATAATAAACAATTCCAAACTATTTCTCTTCCTATTTAACATTTGTGTGTATAGAAACATCTAGTAGAATTCCTGTCCCACAGGAAACACTCAGTGTAAATGACCTGTTTTAGCTGTTAATTCCCTCTCCCCTCAAAGGGGCTGATTTGTTTCACTATGAAGAACTTTTGCTCTCTAATTTCCTTTTCCACTCCATAATTGTGGGGTGATGTCATGGGGTGGAAAAGCTCTGACATGAGAAACATAAACTATAGGGCATATGTCATTTGAACTTAATATAAAATAGAGCATACCAAAATGAAATGAGTCTATTCCTATAATCAAAGTACAGACATTGATTTTTTAATTCATCCCAAGTGCTAATGACCAACAAAATCACTCTTTGCTAACTAACATTAATGTGAAAAGGCATAATTGAAAAACTTCTAAAAGGAAATAAAAATTAATTTTGCAATTTTGAAACAGGGAAGGAATTCTTTTACAACAGAAATTGATAGGGACTAAGTTTTTAATCTGATTCTAATTAATATGCTTGTACTTGATGTATTTACTTGAATAAAACCTATCCTTAGTAAATGTGGCTTAGAATCACAAATGTTTATTTTACTGAAATGGTAGATTAGGACTCCAGACAATTGTAGTTTATGCTTTATTTAATCTTCATGACTGCTTTAGAATTGAATTATTAGGTAGCCAAAAAAAAAAACAAAAAAACAAAAAAAAAAACCAGCTCTCTTTCATGTATGAAAACATCCCTAATCCCTACAAGGAATATACTGACAACCTGGAGTCAAAGAGATTGAAAATAAAAGCTAAAACAATATGGTCCAAGTAAGATTACATTAAGAAAATGTTGTTGGTATTTAAAAAAAATTTAACTCCAAGTATATTCAATCTGTAGAACAAAATAAACTTGATTTTGAAATCCCCTAACATTTTTTGGGGACTTTTTAAAAAAGATTTATTTTTTTATTTATACAAGAACTGGGGTACAGGCCAGAGGTGCAGGAGGGTGAAAGAATTCACCAGACAGAGCAGGGAGCAGAACAGGCAGACTGATGAAATATACTGCTGAGGTGAACAGCGGGTGAGACAAGAGAGGTCTGCTGCACCATGTGGGTATCTCCCTGGTTGGCTGGGAATTGAACCCATGCTGCAAAGGCTGCGGACAGCTTCACAGTGCTGCACTCAACCCACTGCACCACCAGGGAGGCCCTTTGGGATATTTTATAGAGCAAATAATCTGGTCAGACTTTTAGGTCAGGACATAGTGTTTGTATGAGGTCAGGACATAGCGTTTGTATGACCTGCTGAGTGGTCCTTTGGCTCCCTGGGCTGAAAATGTGTCAGGAAATAGCTGGAATGGCTCCTTATTTTCATGTAGTGAGAGGGTCACTTAGGCAGGAGTCAAAATTCATTTCTGATTTCCAAGCGACCCAGGAGTCAGAGGAGGAGGAGCAAGAATCCTGCCCATTCCTAGCCAGCTTTGCAGTAGGTCCTGGGTACTGGAGGGAGCAGGTAGTTCCAAGGATGCTATGAGTCTATGTTTTCACCCTGTTCTCTGCTATAAGTACTTACTCACTGCTCTGGAAAGTCAAGAGTTATGGTAAAACTATAGTATCGTGAGATGGTCATGCAGCTCCTGTGGGGTCTACTTCTTTAACAAGCTGGACACAATCCTGTTTTAGTAGCTGGAGAGAGAGAAGGGCACTGAAAGTCAAGAAACAGGTACTGACGCTATAGGAGGGGCTGTAGAAAAGGGTGATGCTTGATACTTGAAGAGGCATTAAAGTCAGGCAAAGGCACAGCCAGGCTGTGGTGTAGGCGGACTACCGGCCATCTTGAAACGAGATAGCTGTCATCAGCAGGCAGCAGAGATTGGACACCTGGGCTGTCCCAGATTGCAGGTTGGATGGCAATGGCTAAATCAGAGGAATAAAAGCTAGCAAGTCACTCTAATTACATGTGACACCATCTCTCTTACACAGACACATTTGGAGATTCCTCAGTCAGTAAAAGGGAGTGCCAGCTTGGCAGGTGGGGGCTCTATCCTGCAAAAGGGATATGTAGCAACCTTACCTAGGACTTAAGCTGTGAGTGCCTGGAGTCACTTCAGCCATGTGAGAAAGAAAAAAATGGACAGTGTGAGTCTAGATTCATGATTAATTACCTTCAGAGAACTAGATAATTACCTTCAGAGAATCAGGTTGAATTGCTGCACTTAGTGCCAGAAACTTCTAGGAAAACTTTGAGACTTTGGCCTATAGAATTTACTTCATCCCACCCTAGTTAAAAAACAGAAGAGTTTCCCTTTTGGAAGCAGGTGCTGAGGCTCAGAGGCCCCTCAGGTCTGCCTCCTTATCCTACCCTTGACCTCTAAAATACCTCTTTAGGATTTCAGAATAGTTGGAAATCCACAAATGGTTACCAGTCCTAGCATTCCATAAGCAGATGATGGTGAGATACACGTTCATGTCACTCTCAAGACTTACTCTCTTCAAGGTCAGTGATTATCATGGGCAAATGAGAGTAGTTTTTGAGGGCAACCATAATTTGCAAAGCCATATTTTGAGTGAACAAAATAGCAAATAGTTAGTGAACTTATTATTTGCTTTGAAGATGAAGAAAAATATGTTTCAGGTGTACAACCCCTTAAAAACTTTGCTATGGAAAATTTCAAACATAGCATAGTAAAAATGAACCCTTCATTCTCATCATTCATCTTTGCCATTTGTCCTTTGTTCTTTATCATTTGCCTAACTTAGTTTCATCAACAAACCTCCCATCTCCATGATAATTTTAAAGCAAATCCAAGATAAACCCTTTCATCTTTAATCAGTATGTTTCTCTAAAACATTAGGAATCCTTTTATTTTTCTCTAAAAACCACAGTATCTGCTACATGAGGGGCAAGTTTGTGGCCAACATCACAAGGGTGGAGTTATATAGTAATCCTTGCTGTAAGTACAATGAAAAAAATGAAAACCACTTCCCCCCAAAATTTCTTACTTGCCATCAAATATTTAGTTAATATTCAAATTTCCCTGTTTATCATAAGTCAGTTATAATTGAATCTGAAATGGCATTCATAATAAATATCCTAAAGGTTTACATATTGCATTTTGTATATGTCTCTTAAATTTCATTTGCTTTTTAGATTTCCTTTCTCCTTCCCCATTTTTTTCCTGCTATTTATTTGTGGAAGAGATCTGATCATTTGTCTTGTAGAATATTCCAGAGTCAGGAGATTGCTAGTTGTGTTCCCTTTGAATTATTTCATATATCTTTTTTTTTTTTTTTAAAGATTTATTTATTTTTATTTATTTATTTATACAAGCACTGGGTACAGTCAGAAGCGCGGGAGGGTGAGAGAATTCACCAGAGCCAGAGCGGGGAGAAGAGCAGGCAGAGGGACCGAAATACACTGCTGAGGGGAGCAGCGGGCGGCAGGAGAGGTCTGCGCGCCATGTGGGACCCTCCTCCGGTGGCCGGGGAGCAGCTGGGGATCGAACCGGCACTGCAGAGGCTGCGGGCAACTTTGCAACCCAGCGCTCAACCGCTGCGCCACCGGGGAGGCCCTATTTCATATATCTTTTTACCTTGCAAGCTGATGGCTATGTGTAGTGGTTTGACCAGATTTAAATTTTTTGGTACATGGGCCACTCCGGTGGTGCAAAGGGTTGAGCGCAGCGCTGTGAAGCTGTCCGCAGCCTCTGTAGCACAGGTTCGATTCCCGGCCAGCCAGGGAGATTCCTATGTCACTCGCTGCTCCCCTCAGCAGTGTATTTCAGCCATCTGCCTGTTCTCCCCGGTCTGTCTCTGGTCAATCCTCTCACCCTCCTGCACTCTGGCCTGTACCCCAGCTCTTGTATAAAAATAAATAACTCTTAAAAAAAAAATTGTAAAAATTTTTTGGTACAAATTAATAGATACATACCTACAGTATGTGTATGTCCTGTTACTGCATCCATTGGGGGCATATGCTTTCTGGTTTTCTTTTTTTAAAAAAAATAATGTGGATGATGAACTTACACCTCTTTCCTTAGGCGAGTTATAGTTTCTTTGAAATTCACCTTCATCTGTAAAATGGATTAATAATAGAACCTACATGTTTGGCTTGTTACAATAATTGAATGAGATAATCTCTGAAAAGCTATCAGTGATTTTAGCTAATTAAATGTCTGCTGCTGTTACATGTAGAAGACTAACAATCCCTAAATAGCAGTCGGCAAGTGCCATGTTTTCCTCCTTTCTTTTTGCTATTAAGGTCTTTGAATGGGTTTTGTAAGTTTATGTTGTCTTTCAAAACTAAAATTTGGGAAAGAGGCAGATGAAGGGAATATGAAGAGAATAGCATTGCTTTCTTTAGAAATAAGCAAAATTGTCCTCACATTGGCTGTCTCCTATTTTTCATATCCAATTTTGTAAGGATACTTCACAGTTTAATGAAATTGAAACATGACTTTCTTCCTGTTGAGAATGCAAAGGTGTTGCTGGCCTCCACAAAGCTGGTTGTAAACTTAGTGTCAAACATGTAAACAAGAGGTGACTAGAGGTTGGAGGCTCTGTTGTTCATTCCTTGGTCCCTTGATATTTCTTTCCCCATACAGAGGTCTCATTACTTCTCCTTTTGATCCCTAGGCTTTTTTAATCTCTCAGGTAAATATCCAATTTCTATTTCAAGTTTGCTTTATAAATACTTAATAATCCTAAGAATGTCGAAAGAAGTTAAATATTAAAATGTATATTCTTGCCTGGCAGCTTGCTTTATTTGAAGATGCACCCTCCTCTTTCTCCTTCACAGACAGACACACACACACACACACACACACACAGAGTTTTGAATGCCTAGGAAATATCTTTTGGTATAACTTTTTATGATTTGGTTTAATCTATTTGCTCTGCCCATTTCGTCATTACACTAATTCTTAGATTGGGCATTTTGACTTCTGAGGGCATACGTTTTGCTCTTTGCAAATAGATTGAAGTGTCTCATTCCCACTGGAGCTGTGCCAATCTAAATTTTGCCTAAAGAAGAAAACTGCCTCAGGGGACATAAAGTTCTTAGGTATTGTTTGCTTTGTGTGTAAGCTCAGGAGGAATTTTCCTCTTTCAGAAAACACTATATAATAAGATTTACAAGGTAAATAAATTAGAAAGTGATTGTTTTTAAAATAGAGATCCTTTAAAGGTTTGTTTGCCTCGTGCTTTTAAAATCTTTAGTAAATTTTGGTTTATACACAGTTCTTCAAAACACGCTCCTTGCATAAAGTGTGATAGAGCCTAATTTGTGGGCATAGCTTGCTGTCAAGTCCTGTTGATATAACACTGTGTTGAGCAGGATTTGAAACATTGGGATGAACTTCCATTTTGCCATAGTAAGTATTCTGAACCCCAGTTACTTGTTAATGTGGCAGTGACTCACACAATTACACATCCTGGTTCTCAGGAAGCACTGCCAACGTATCTGGTGAATGTGGAAAACATAAATGGTTATAACCAGGAATGCAAACTGTTAGACCTGATGAAACATTGATAATGTTTTTGTGGTAGAGCAGGGTACAACCAGATTTTAGGAAGTGGTAAATGGTGCACCTTAATCTATCAGTGCTAAAGTAAACCAGTGTGCTTTCTGAACTCTAAGGGAGTACAGTTGGCACAGTTAACAGTTCTTAGCAAAACAGGCTTCTGCAGGTGAACAAAGTAGATAATTTATAACTATAGATTCTTTGCAGTATTTTATTCTTGTGGCTCAATGTTTTGAGTCTTTTAATACTTTGAGTATGTTGTCAAAAATTCAAGCAGGTAAAGATCTACTGTGGTCATAAGGTTATTGATAACCATTGCCTAATGTTCTTCCTCTATTGAGTATAGGTCTGGTTCTGTGATTTAGCATAGCTTATGTGGCCTTAGTAAGCATTTACTCTACCCTCACTTCAGCTGTGTCTGCTCTAAAATGAGCAAACCTCACAAAAGAATAGTGTAGGAACAAGATGGCTAGAACCCAAGTCTGTCTGGTTTCCTCCTGTCCCATATCACCTTCAGACCCAAGGTGTGCTGCAGTATTGTATGAATAATAATGGCTACAGCCAACATCTGGATTATAAATTTGTATTTATAAAGTATTTTCACAAACTCTGTAGTTTTGATCCTCAAAATATCTTGAGTGATAGGTAGGCAATTATTCATATCCCTCAGTTTTACAGATGAAGAAGCTGAGGCACAGAAAGTTTGACTTGCTCAAGATCACTTAGTCAATAAGAGATAGGACTACATCCAACCCAGGTTTTCTGACTCCAGAACCTCTACTCTTAAGCTTTAGAATTTTTATAGATGTTTAGAATAAAAGAGATTTACTTACCTGGCCAAAAGGCTCCATACTCTGAAATTTAAGACAGTTTGTCCTTTTCTTTAATTAATGTGATTTCTTTGTTTCTTTTGTTTAATAATTTACAGAGAATTAACATAATAGTCCCAAAGCACTATTTTTTTTTAATTTTACTTATTACTGAGGCTTATAATACTATAGGTTTCAGAGTACATTTTCTTACCTCATCAACTTTATCTCACCCCACCCATCACCAACCAACCAACACCCTCTTCAGAGCATTTGTTAAGCATCCATGTTCTGTTGGCTCTTGCTGGGCACTAATAGCAAATTGAAGTGGACACAGAACTTTGTAAGTTTCCAATTGTATTAATATGAACATACAAAAGAACACACAGTGCATAGGAAGTTATGCCAATTTAAACAGATATGGGATAAAAATTTGTTTTCCTTAAACTATCCTAAAGGAAAAAATTATACTCTCTTCCTATAATCTCCATATCCACCAACTTTCTACCATAACAGAACACTCCAACAGGTACAGGAATAGTTAAAGGTGTAATATTTTTCCTGGAAATTCTTTTTCTTCAGTAACTATGCATTTTCTTATTAGTGAAAGCCACTCTCAAAATCCTTCAGGGTATGATTGATGTACTGTATCCTATCAGAAATAAAACCTCAGAGGCCAGGAAAGCTCCTTGGATCTGACTGTGTGCTTTAAGACACTGTAATATTTAACTGAAGAAACCTTCTTAGAAAAGAGGAAGAATGTTGTTCTTTGCAGTATAGATATTTCACTCTGCCGCAGAGCAATCAGAAAGGAAACAGAAGGGAAACTAACGTTTATGTCAGATAACACAAGGTAGGTATTAGGTGTCACAGAGTGGGAAGGAATCAGAAATTCAACTCTCCCTAGAAATGCTATCCCTCTGAGGGTAAGCAGTCAAAATTTTCTCATATCATTTTAAAAACTGTTTCAAATCTGTTCTGTTGAACTACTGAAAGTAAATTACATTCAGTTTGAAAAGTGAATATAGTTTAAAGGAAAAAAGTCTAGAAATTTCAGAGCCAAGGAAAGAGAGTGGTATTTGCAGAGGGACAATCTGTTACTCAGTCCAGTCTACTGCTCTTGGTGTCTTCAGTTGTTAACTGAACTTTAGATAGTCCCCAAATCCTTGCTTCAGAGATCGGAAGCCCTTGTCTGCAGTGTTCCAGTTAGTAGAGACTATTAAAAAGTCTTGCTGCAGAGTTGTATTCAAGGATCAGCCACTGCCATCAAGCACTGAAATACCCCTTCTAATAGAGAACTCTGAAGTCTTGCTGTATCTCTCACACTGCCTACTGCCAAGCTGGTGTGCACTCCAGGTTCAAGACAGGGAATTTTTAAATACAAATTGTTGCTAATTACTGTCAGTCAACTTAAGATTTTTTGACTAAGATGGTATGAAAGCAATATGCAATCATTAGGAACCAAACTTTGACTTTTGCTCTTTTCTAGCTGAAAAATACCCATCAGTGTGAGACATTCAACATTTTATTATAAAATAAGCTTGTGTTAGCTGATTTTTCCCAACTCTAGGCAAGTAAAAGTTTTTTGAGCATGTTTAAGATAACAAGCTAGTCTATGATGTTTGGTATGTTAGGTGTATTACATGCACCTTTTCCAACTTAGACATATTTTAACTTAATATGGTTTTATTGGGATGCAACTCTTTAAGTTGAGGAAGATCTGTTTAGAGTCCAAAAAATTTCTCTTGGCAGGAAAGTCTTGCCCCCCCCCCCCCCCCCACCAATAGAATTGCTAGCAATGGAGCAGCCTCATATCTGCCATGGATTGTGAAGAAGAATTAGTGGAAGATTCATACTTGCCATCTTGATGCTGCTCTGCACCTTAGCAGTCAGCACTGCAGGAGCTTATTAAGTGTCTTCATATGAGACAGAAAGATAGTTGACTCAGATCTGTTCCACACACACCATGTATTTCATCAGTATTCCATCATTTAGACCATTTTCTTTAGGTCAAATGACCTCACCATGATTTACTCTCTACTTCAATTTAATTACTTCATCTCTGTCCAGCATCCATTATATGAAACCTTAGTTATCCAAACAAATGATAAAGGTGAGAGAAGAATATGCACCCTGCCCTGGGTTAAGATCTGCCTTTCTGTACCCTCCTGCCTTTCTCCTGAAGTGAGGGAATCCTACTGCCCCAAAAGACATCTTCCTTCTAAACCGAAAGATGGGTTCATAGGTACACACATCAGTTTTTTTGGGTTTGGAAATGTGGTGTTTCTTTAGGTTTTCAAATCAGTCCACTCACTGTGATGGTAAGAGTGGGAGGTAAATTTACTATGTCACTGAAGTTTGACAGTGAATTCTAAACTTTGGATATCCAGGATGAAAATTAGCTTGAAATTTTGAACATTAAATTTTAAATTATTAAAATCAAAGCAAGTAAAATAAAGTATAACCACTTAATCTCTTTGCTATACAGAGCCAGTCATAGACATTTTCTAATTTGAGATCAAAAATGAAAAAGTCTCAAATTATGAAAATAGACAGCAGTTAAATAATAGTATTATGTAATTACATAAATTATCATAGTAAGCATAAAAATGAATATTTGAGGGCCTCCCTGGTGGTGAACAGGGTTAAGAACAGCATTATGAAGCTATCTGCAGCCTCTGCAGGACGAGTTCGATCCCCCACTGGCCAGGGAGCAACCCACGTGGCGCAGCATGCCTCTCCTGCCTTGCTCGCTGCTCCCCTCAGCAGCATATCTCAGTACATCTACTTGTTCTGCTCTCCACTCTGTCTCTGGTGAATCCTCTCACCCCCCGCACCTCTGCCCTCTACCCCAGTTCTTATATGCATAAATAAATAAATCTTTTTAAAAATGAATATTTGAAAGATGTTTAGTCACCAGAAAGGCTTGGGATTAGTCTAGAGTTTTCATCTTAAACTTGTACTGACCTCCTTCTTAAGCTCTAGGCTGATTTTAGATGAAGATGTGTAGGAGCAGTTAAATACCCAGCTGTCCAGCAGCCTTATCACCTTCATCTGGGACTAAGCCCTGTGTTATGGTACTGATTTATATGATGCTTCAGAATGCCATCCTACATATGCAGCAAGAACTTGGATTTCTGTGTCCATCTGAGTGCAAACCTGGATGGTGGTAGAAGGCATATTACACTATTAGTGATGCAAAAAAGGAGTTGTAAGTGATGTGGCTCTCTTTAAGACTTGTCAAAGCTTGCTTCTGTTAAAATGGGGATAGGGGGCCTCCCCAGTGGCAAAGCAGTTGAGCGCTGGGTTGCGAAGCTGCCTGCAGCCTCTGCAGTGCCGGTTCTATCCCCGGCTGCTCCCCGGCCACCAGAGGAGGGTCCCACATGGCGCGCAGACCTCTCCTGCCACCCGCTGCTCCCCTCAGCAGTGTACTTCGGTCCTTCTGCCTGCTCTGCTCCCCGCTCTGGCTCTGGTGAATTCTCTCACCCTCCGCGCTTCTGACTGTACCCAGTGCTTGTATGTATAAATAAATAAATAAATCTTTTAAAAAGTAAATAAATAAAATGGGGATAGGTATATTTTCGGAATTTAATTAATATGTAAGTAAGTTTTAGTCCTATTGTGTTGATGTTAATATATGAAATTTATAAAATATTTCTTTTGTATGATAACTTTGAAGATCTTAAATCTCCACATAGATTACAACAACAACTTTCATTGATGTTACATGACTGACGGATAATATGCATCAACTTTGGAAGGCAAACATTATTTTCCTTATATGAAAACATTATATTCATGATAACACCAGATTGGATCAATTTAAGTTGAATTTCTCTGAGTTGCATGGCCAAGAAACTTGTTTTGCTCCCAGATTTAAATGGTAACATGAAAAAATCTCATTGATTCCAAATATCTTTAAACCCATTTAACTAAGAAGTGTCAGGATAATAACATTTTAATGCAGAATCTGGAAATGAAATAACATTTTGATGCAGAAGTATCTCAACAGTAAGCAGCCTCTTATCCTCAAAACCAGTTGTACTAGTTGAAATTCATCTAACATTTGTTGAGTGAATTTTTTAAAATTACCTTGTTCCAAATTTCTTAAAGAAATACTCAGAGAAGGCGAGTGCCCTTTTGCTGACTCTGTGCCAGCAGTTCTATAAAGTGGTGTCTGTGAACCTTGGGGTGGGATGGGGGAGTCCCAGCACCCTTTCAGAGAAACCCATAAGGTTAAAAATTTTTTTACATGTAACTAGGGCATTTATTTGTCTTCTTCATTATCACTAAGTGTATAGTGGCATTTTCTAGTGATGACATGCAGTGTGTCTGACAGACTGAATACAGAAGGAGGTTATCTTTGCTACAGATTTAGAGATTGCAGAAATGTAAAATGATAGCACTCTTCTTACTAAACTATTTTTGTTTGGGAAAATATGGTTATTTTTTCATAAAATGTTATCTAAGTTAATATATTGATATTATAATTATTCGTAAGTAAAATTTTTTCCCAGTTTTTTTTTCCTAATATAGTGATAGATCCCACAGTTAAAGAAAACTAACTCTTGGAGGTTCTAAATAATTTTTAAAGTCAGTTACTCCTAAGACCAAAAAAGTTTGAGAAATATTGTGTACCAACACAGTTTCTTTACGTGTATTTGGTGTAGTAAAATTTACATACAGTGAGATTCACAGACCTTAAAGATAGAATTTGATGAGTTTTGGCAATGTATATGCCTATATAATACGCCAATCAAGATGTGAAACCTTTCTAACTGCTTTCCAGTCAGCTTCACCTTCCATAACAGCCTCTGTATGATTTCTGTCACTGTAGGTTCCTCATCTGTTTTTGAATTGCATTATAAACTGAATCATACAATGGGTACTCCTCTTGAGTCTGTCCTAATGTTTTGAGATTCAGCCTTACTGTATGTTTTGGGGCTCATCATTTGCTGTTGCTGAGTGATGTGCTGCTGCTGGGAGACGGGCAGAGCTCGTCCACACCCCTGTCATGGACAGCCGGATTCATTCCACTTTGGAGTCATTGTGTCTTAGGAATTTAAGTGTTCTATAAAAGCTGCTGTGGGATCTTACACCTTATTGTGGACATGTTTCCTCCACTTTGTCATGAACAGGAATTTTTTATTTTGGTTAAGTCAACTTTATAATCCTTACTTGACACTAGGACTTTTTTGTATTTTAAGAAATTTTTGCTTATTCCCAACTTTTAACCACTACTCTGGGCTCTCTAGTATTACTGATGATGTTATCTCATAAATGCACTGTGGGAAAATTTACTGAAGCTAGAACCCTAATTAATAGAAAAGTAACTGGCAGAACATTTAGCTCAGCAGCATTTCTGTGCACTTGCTGTGTTCCTGAGTGTGATAAGAATGTAAGTTAACCCCAATAGCAACCTTGCATATTTTCTAGATAAGAGTGGAGGGTGAATAATCGTGTTTGCTAGAAAATCCTACCTTTCAAATGGAGAGAATTAGTTGCACTCATGTGATTCTTTATGTCCTAACCAGGAGGAAGAAAGGATAAAGAGGATTGGTAAATTTCCAACAATGGAAATTGATATTTTCACATGATTTGTAAGGGAGACTATGTTTAGCCAATGATAAGATTACTATACTGTATATCACCTCCTTGCCAACCTAATTTAAATAACATATTTGTGAACTATATTCCTATAACCATTGTTTTAATACCTGATCATTAGTATTAAGACTGTAATTTCGTAGTTTATTCCCAGTGGCTTCCTAACTTGGAAGACTATATTTCAGGTGGGTCTTTGCTAAACATCTGTAGTGCAAAGTTGTCAAAGATGAGTAAATTAAATACAGGCTGTGATTATTAGGATTCTATTTAAATTGTGGGACTTGGAGAAAGAATTCTGAGATTTTAGAAGAGGTAAGTATCTAGAAATTGCAAATATATATGTAAGTACCAAATACATAACATATATAGACATACACACAGAAATTATCAATATTATAAGATATGTTGAAGTCTGCTTCTCTGTGAAATTATTTTTTATGTTTTTAGTTCATTACTTCTTTATTGGTTGAAGAAGTAGGTTATTTCCTTGCTTTTCCAAATATCCAAATGAACATTCTGCCATTTAAAAATGATTCCTTCAGAATATTTAATAACATGAGCAATTGTTAAGTGAAAGTATGTGTTAAGGACTTTGGTTTTTTAAAAATTTTTTCTTGTGTGACTTAGAGGCAGAAAATTAGATTATTTGTATTCTTCATTGCTTACTTCACACTTACCCACTGTTTTTCTTTTCTTTGGCACAAATTTAACCTAAAAGACATTAGTGAAAATCATTTACTTTAAAACATTAAGCATCTGTTGCATGCAGAATACTCAGCACTGTGAGGGGCACATAAGAAAAGAAGACATCACCTCTAACCTTAGGGGTAATTACAACCTAGTGAATGAAGAAGGATGGATGAACACAGGGAAATCAATTGTGAGATTTAAGTAGAACATGGAACACTAGCCATCCACAGTGTTTTAAATTCAAATACTGAAGTTACTTTTAAAATTCTCACTGCTGACAGCTTGCTTGAATTTAAGATTGCTCTCCAAGTAGGTGCTGAAGAGAAGCCTGAATGGAGGAGCCTTCTGGAATGCTGGAAGCCTTCTCTCAAGGATATATTTGGTGAAAGTTTCCTCAAGTCTAAAGACAGGAGTCAGTTTTAGTGCCATTTAAAAATTTTGATGGAATTCTTAAAGCACAATAAATTAAAATGGGGTTTAATTAATTTCTTTCATCATATATTAAAAATGTCATTCAGATAGAAGCATTCTAGTACTTTCACCCAGATTGGTATGACATTAAAACAAAGAGTACTGGGCCTCCCCCTTGGCGCAGCGGGTTGAGCGCTATGCTGTGAAGCTGTTCGCAGCCTCTGCAGCTCCAGATCAATTCCTGGCCGGCCAGGGAGATTCCCACATGGTGCAACAGACCTCTCCTTTTTCAACCGCTGTTCCCTTCAGCAGTGTCTTCTGTCCGTCTGCCTGTTCTGCTCCCTGCTCTGTCTCTGGTGAATTCTGTCACCCTCCTGTGCCAATGTCCTGTACCCCAGTTCTTGTATAAATAAAAACAAATCTTTAAATAAAGACTACCAAGAGCTTTTAAGTCACAAAAAAGAAAGGGACTTTACAAGTGTAGAGCCCTGCCCAGATTGTTTGATTGCTCCTTAACGAAAAAAGTCCTTTGTTGCCGATCCCCCCACCCTCTAACTAGAAGTTCTAGAACCCAGGGTATGGAATTTGAAAAATTTGCTCAGCTCATTCTGGTATTTGATGGCAGATGAGACCCTTGACCTAACTAAACCTTCCCTCATCCCTGTGTAAAGCCTTCCTAGCCAGGCAGTAGCACAAGGGTGGAAACAATTGCTCAAGCTTCTCTTGCTAGAAGAAATCTTACCTCTTAACCTAGTTCTCTCTGCAAACATTTATATAGTTATGCATATTGTTCAATAAACAGTCATTACTCCTAGATCATTTTTGGAAAGTTAGTAAGTAAAAAGTAAGTTATCCACTCAGAATACAGTAATTTTAAATCTTTAACATCTCAAACAGAAAAATGAGATGATTTCCCCCTGAAATGATAGCTCAATGTCCTCTTATTTTGAGACTTTCTACCCTCCAGGCACTAAAGTGAATGTTCTAGGTCAGTGATAAAGTCCCATAGTATAAGAAAAAAAAAATATTTAAATAATGCAATATACATATGAGTGGTGTATGTACTACTGAAACAAAATTTTCATTTACAATACCTATCCTTACTAGATGTATTCTATTTTGTTTTTTTAATACTATTATGTGAACCACTAATTGAGTTTACAAACCATCAATGAAGTTTTAAAAATACTGTATACCCATTATCTCTTGGGAACTTCTCCATGACCTGTGGAAGTAGTATTTCCATTTTCTAAGTGGAAACACTGAGCTTTCAGAACAGTTAGTTACTTGTTCAAGTATACCCTCAGTAAGTATCAGCCAAGACTCTGAAACCTGGGAACTAATAGTCTGGTATTGAAGAATCTCAGTTCTAACTACTCACTAAACTTGTAAAGTGAATACCAACTAAATGTTAGCTGTTAGTATGCGAACACTTCATATTGGCAGAACTCATTTAAAGTGAGTGATACAATGAATAGCATTTATGAAAGTGTTGCTTTCTAAAAAATAACTTTTGAACTAAAACTTAAAAGAAAAACCTCTCTGAAGCATACAAACCAATGATCACGTGTCTTTTAATATGAGATAGGAGGTGGGATAAAGCTAAATTAAAATGTAGACTATTAAGATTCCTGGAATTGTGGGTAAGAGAAGTATTGGAGAGCTGAAAAAGGGCGCTGGGTGAGTTAGCAGGCCCCACCCTTAAATACCTAGGAGCCAGAGGGCATTTTAGCCGATAGATAGCAAGCATGGCCCAGTGAACAAGCCAGGGCACCTGCCTCAGACGCCCCTAGCTATTTTTGTGTAGAGATAGGAATTTTTGATAGACATATATTTGTCATTTAAAGAATTAGAGCATGAAAAAAATTCTGGGGTGGGAGAAGTCTTCCCCACATAAAACCCCCAAAGCTACAAAAATAATCGATAAAAGACATATTTGACTATAAAAGTTTTTTTAACCTGCAGATGATCCTGTTTGCAATCAAGATGTCAAAAAATTAACAACTGGCTTACTTAAAGAATTCGTAGAAATTTACAGAAAAAAAAATCCGTGTTATCAACGATGTAATAGGCAATCTACAGTTGTATATGCAAATAGTTATTAAACATGAAAAGATGTTCAGATTCACTGGTATTCAAGGAAAAACAAAGCAATACAATAACTTACTAGTAATCCAACTGACAGCACTTGAATAATTATGCTTTTCGAGATGTATTGCTGCTGGTGGGGATGTAGGAAAATATACTCTCATAGATTGTTAGTGAAATACGAAATTTTTTTTAAAGATTTATTTATTTATACAAGAACTGGGGTACAGGTCAGAGGCACGGGAGGGTGAGAATTCACCAGAGAGAGTGGGGAGCAGAACAGGCAGACGGACCGAAGACACTGCTGAGGGGAGCAGCGGGCGAGGCAGGAGAAGTCTGCCACACCATGTGGGTTTCTCCCTGGCGGCCAGGAATTGAACCAGCGCTGCAGAGGCTGCAGACGGCTTCACAGCACAGTGCTCAACCTGAAATACGAAATTTTTTAAAACTTTTCAGAGAGTATTTGATATCTGGGAAATACAGGATAGAGATATTTTTGACCCAGAAATTTCACTCCCAGTAATTTATCTTATAGAAATCAAAGCATCAGATTGAAACATTGTATTAAAATGTTTTTGCTACATTGTCATTAATAAAAGAGGAAAACTGAATGCCTTTCATGGACTATGGCAAAATATACATAGTCTTGTCTTGGAGTAGTATTCTTTCATTGAAAGAATTAGTCTGCCATAAACTTGAACAAGTTTATGTGAAGGATTTTATGGGAAAAGCAAACCATAGAGAAGCTTGTGTAACTGGTTTCTCTTTTGGATTTCTCTGTTGGAATCATAAAGTCAGGAAGCCCCCTTGTGTTCATATGCATGCCCTGTGTGGGATTATTTGAGAAAATGTAAAAATGCATAAAAGATACCTATCCAGTTCTTAATTTGGGTTACAGTGTAGTACAGTGGTGACAGAGATGAAGTGGGGTGTGGGCAGAATGCATGAGATGCTACTAAGTTACATGTATGTGCACATAACGGGTGTGTAAAAGTATTTGGAAGATAGATATAGTTGTATCAATCAATTTGAAAGGGGCCTTACTATTTAGTGGAAACAATAAAATGACCTGTATGGTAATATTTCAAGTAAAATTCACACACCCATATAGTTTATACAAAGAAAAAAGGCATGAAAGGAAGCTCTTCAGATTGTTGTATCGGAGCGGGAAGAGATAACCAGCTTGCTTTTTTTCTGTGTATTGTTTCATAGTAATGTATTTTGTAAGTTGAAAAATGAGCTACATACCCCCCATATTTAATTGCATTTGGTAAATGTGTAAGAAGATGGTTTTTATTGTATGTGTTGTCTTGGTTTTGATATGGCATTTACATTTTAAAAAAATTAAAAATGAGATTCCAAAACTGTTTTTTGGGTTTTTTTTTTTTAAGATTTATTTATTTATACAAGCACTGGGTACAGTCAGAAGCACGGGAGGGTGAGAGAATTCACCAGAGCCAGAGTGGAGAGCAGAACAGGCAGACTGACGATACACTGCTGAGGGGAGCAGCTGGGACCCTCGCCCAGCGGCCTGGGACCAAACCAGCACTGCAGAGGCTGCGGGCAGCTTCACAACCCAGCGCTCAACCGCTGCACCACCGGGGAGGCCCATCCAAAGCCATTTTAAGAAACTTACCTTTTTTTGGACCTCCCCGGTGGCGCAGCGGTTGAGCACTGGACTGGGAAGCTGCCCACAGCCTCTGCAGTGCCGGTTCGATCCCTTGCCACAGAGGAGGGGCCCACATGGCGCACAGATCTCTCCTGCCACCTGCTTCTCCCCTCAGCAGTGTATTTCGTTAGTCTGCCTGTTCTGTTCCCTGCTCTGGCTCTGGTGAATCCTCTCACACTCCCGCGCTTCTGACTGTACCCAGTGCTTGTATAAATAAATAAATAAATAAATCTTTTAAAAAAAAAAGAGAAACTGACCTTTTTTCTTGAGTAACTATTAATAGAATAGCCAAGTGCTTTCATCTTGTCCATAGGGAAACCACTGAAAGTTGTTTAATTAATGTTTCACATATAGATCATGATGATACCATGTTTAGCCTTACCAGGTTGGTAGATTTGGTTTGGCAAATTATATGGTTAACAGAATCAGAAGACCAGTGTTAACTCGGAGAAAGTTATTTGCAATGTAGGTGGGTTAAATAAAGTACAATATACAAAGAAGTCTTACCAGTTGAGAGTCTAATTCAGCGAGCAGGTATCTCTAATGGTTATGAATATTTTTAACCAAATATGATAATTCTTAATAAAAATAACAAAGATTTTTAAAAATCTTTAATCTGATAATCAGGTAAGAAACTGTATCTTCATTTTTGAAAGACTCCGGTTGTTCCTGGCATTGCTTTTTTTAGTTCAGCTTATAATACAGCCTTGTGGCCTGGACCTGGGGGTTGGCCCCACATAGGCTGTGGCAAGAAAGTACGCTCTGGCCCTTTGTGCCATCCCACAGTTGTTTCACATCCTCCATGCAAGAGCCTCCTGCATAACATTTCAGTAGCGAATACACATAGCTATATACAGACCCAGAAGGGCACATGTGGCCTCAGGAAAATTAAGAAGCAAACTTGAAAAGCATGATACACCAGCTACCTAATTCTAGCTAAGCTTACTTTTGCCTGCTTTTTTTCCCCAGAGCATTTCCATGAGCAACAAGTGTTCTGTGCTTATCCTAGTAATCCAGGGAGCCAGGAGCAGGAAGGCAGTGGGTCCAGTGCCTTCAGGTGGATTGAGAGAATCTGTAAATTTGAGAATCTCAAAGTCACGTGAATTTGAGAGGCTCTGCAAGCTGAGCCTTACATATAGTTTCTGCATCCAAAAATATTCTTTGAAGATTTGGGGGATAGTGAGCTCCTGACCCTGTGCACCTTTTTTCAGAATAGGGGGTCTTCTATAGCACAGCATTTATGAATCACCCCACAAATCCACATGGCTCAGTTGGGATGTGTGCACAACTCAGTGTATGGAGCATTGGTGGCTACAGGCTGAGCCATTTGTATCAGGCCGATAAAATAACTGTAGTGACTCTTCATTTAAAACCAGTGAATGTGTTGTGGGTAGATAGTTATAATGTCATCTGTATGGTTGAAATAGAACCAGGGCATATCACCCTCAGTTCCTGGCACAGGGTGTTTTCTCTCTGTGTGAAGAGAAAAAGGAAGCATAGAATTCAGGATAATGACTCTCAGATAAACTCCAAGAGAAGAGAATAATTGATCTGTGCTTTCAGCCTGAAAATTCTGATTGTTGTTCTCCTCTGTTTCTGCCTGGAGGAACACCTCCTTCATCCAATATAGTTAGGGAATTCTTTGTTTCCCCTTGGTGAGGGAATAAAATTTTAAAATATAGAAATGTGTCCTTTTTGGTATAAATTTGTTAAAATTTTAATCTGCAATCTAATTTTTAATTATCAAATTTTATTGTTTCAATAGTTTCTGTGAGTAACACTGCAGAAGATTGAGTGTTTTCTCTGATTAGATTATGAGCTGCTGCTTCTGATCTGTTGGTGCATGCAGCATGGTCTGAAGGAAGTTTGTGTCATGCTCTGTGTCGTACACAAGAAGATAGCTGGGCTCTTGTTGTAGCCCTTTACCATCACCTTTGCTTTCTGGGTGTGTTCTAGAATAGATCATTGGAAGAGAACCTGGCTTCTTCATAAATGACTAATTACTGCATTTCAAAAAACACTACAAAGCTGGAAGGGATCATGCTCAGCGAAATAAGCCAAAAAGAGAAAGAAAAATACCGGATGGTCTCACTCATAGCAGGAATCTAGAAAACTTAAATAAGGGACCAGGAAAATGAATATAAGAAAGTGAAAATCAAAATCAACAAAAAACTATGAACCAGAGACACTTTTTGGGGGGTGGGGGGCGAGAGGGGAAGGATTGGGGTCAGAATGGGGCGTTTGCAATTGTATGGGGGAATATAAAAATAAAATTTATTATTTAAAAAAAAACACTACAAAGAGATATATGCATCAAAATAAGTATAGAATATTTCTGGGAGGAATTGACTGGCAGTCCTATGATGGTTTCTAAACTGAGAGTTATAAAAAAGTTTGGGTGTCCCTTGCTTTCCTGTCTTGTTTCCAACATATTTCTTGCTTTTCTTGCCTTTCTGCTATTCTTGCCTTTACATTTAATGTAAGAATTTGTTGTGGGGTAGAGAGATGGATCCTGATCCTCTCTTAGTCTTTACAGAGTTCATTTTGAATTTATAACTTCCTAGGTATTTCTGACTGATTTTTTTCATAGAAAAGAGAAAATTTAATATACTTCTCTAAAGCTGTATTAGATGTACAATGGTAGATAATGGCAGGGATTATGTCCCTGGAATCCATTGTGCATGTCACAGAAATTGATGATCTTGGGTTGTGGAGAATGTGATTTAAATACCATCTGTGGCCACTTATCCAGCAGATTGGTTCCATGACAAATCTGCCAAATGAGCAGTGTGTGTTCCTGAAAGGGAAAGAAATATGAATTTTATCATGGAGGATTTTAAAATTACTTAAAAACTGAAACTTGTGTAAATGTCTCTAATTCAAAGAGGTTTATAGAATAGATTCTTTAGAAGATAATTTTTTGCTTAATATTTTCTTTAAAATTTTAGTGACATGGGTATATTTTGGGAAACACCATTCTTTGACACAGCCTGAGATAACAAAATAATGCATTATTGCAATTGTGTTTTAGAAAGTTGTTCTGGGCAATTCTTACCCCTCCTCCTGATGTTCTCTTGTGGTCTCTGGAAGTGGACTTGGCTCCTACCAACCAGGAGTGTGGTCTCAGGATGCTTGAGACCTGAAATGCTGCTTGTCTAACTTCTTGACCCTCTTGCCACTGACAGCCACTATCCTTCTTGCTGTTTCTAACTCTCTGCAGAGGCTTTGATAATGCTCCTCTTGTAGAGATTAATCTGTAAGGGATTTTCCAATATATCCAGTTACCAAATATGTTCATGTCAGTCCTTAGAAAAGTACTGATATATGATGCAGGGCCTAAGTTTTACTTTGGCTCTTATAGTTAGTTTGCATTTTCCCTTTTAATTTCTTACAAATCTTTAGGTTCTGGGCCTCCCTGGTGGCGCATGGGGTTAAGATGCAGTCTGTGAAGCTATCTGCAGCCACTACAGCCATGAGCTACCCACATGGCACAGCAGACCTCTCCTGACTTGCCCCTGCTCCCCTCAGCAGTGTATTTCAGTCAATCTGCCTGTTCTGTTCCCTGCTTTGTCCCTGTTGAATCCTCTCACCCCCCACACCTCTGGCCTATACCCCAGTTCTTATATGCAAAAATAAATCTTAAAAAAAAAATCTTTAGGTTCTGTCAGTGGCATTTCAGTCGCATTATTTAGCCCTAGAGTAAAATAACTTGTTAAGTATCAGCATACGGAAGGTGTGTCTTATACTAAGTAACAGGGTCCCTCCGAGGTGGTCCAAACAATTGGGCATCAACAAAGTTGAACTTGAAGAATTCAAATCCAAACAAAACCAAAGACTTAGGACCAGTCAATCTGCTATGAAATTTTCCAGGGGCCCAGGATTGCTGTGAACAGAGGTACAACCTCAGGTTGACATTGTTTTCCTCTAAGATGATGGACATTTTAAAGGTGTGTTTATTCTTGTATGCCTGTAGCTCTCACATTAATCATGGTTTTTCCTTCTAAATGTCAGTGGTATTAAAATGAAATATTTTTCTTTTCCTTTTTCAGAACAAGTTTGCCCTCCCCAATGTTTTCCAGAAATGACTTCAGTATCTGGAGCATCCTCAGAAAATGCATTGGAATGGTAAATTAACTATCAGTTTTACAGTATAATATTAAGCAGATTTGTGGTTCATTGTATATCTTTTAGAGGGACCCTTAGTATTTGTATAAAAATGATGAATAACTGTTTATTGAAATTTTGAGAATCAGAAAACAGGAAACGTCCAGTATTAGGTTTTCCTGACAGAATTTGAATCACTCTTTTTGCCACTTAATACAATACGGCTTTAATGTTTCTTTTCATTGTCGGGAAATAGGAAGAAAAAATGCCCTTTTCTAGTTGTTAGAGCACATTTGTATTTCCTCATAGAATTACCAAAAAATTCTGTCAAAAAACAGACTCCCATTGTGTAGAATATAATTTCACTTATACTTCTTTGCACAGAGCAAGTTTTGTGTTTTGTATTTGAAAATGTGGCATATTGGACATTTGAAATGTGTCTCTGTTTAGTTACCTGTGCAGGCAAATCTGATTTTGGAGGGTAAAATGGTGAATGGCAAATTTTACTATTGTGTCAATTCTTGGATTCCCTTTAAAATAGCAGTCCACATAACCACCCTGTGATAGCGGTTAAAGTTTTGAGTAGAGTTCTTGTAATTCTTCTAGTGTGACCTTTGACCAACAGGAATGATGAAAATGTTAAAACTTAGCATTCTTAAGCAATCCTAAGCTGCTTACAAATCTGCCCGAACATTACCTTTTTAAAAAGTTTTGCAATTTAGTGTGCAAGCTGGGAATATGCTGGGAATTTTGCATACACTGAGAAGTATAATCACTTTGTAAAGATTTTTATTCTGATGCCGGAATTCCTTTCCACCAGTGATGTGCCCACTCTGGCATGTTTCTACATCCCTGTCCTCTGAGACTTCCTAAATGTAATGTCAAGGAGCTAATCACAGAAACATTAATGTTAAACAAGTATTTCTAATTCTACTTCATGCACAGTAACTCAGTTAAACACTGTAGCTGAATAATGTGGGATTAATTCCAGTTCTGCTTCTGATCTTTGAGACCCCAGGCAAGTAAGTTGTCCTACCTTCCTGAGTAGTGTTTCTTCTTGTGTATAATTAGGAGAATAATTTGTATCGTAGAGGTGTATTGAACAATAAAATAATTTATGTAAAATGCCTAGGATAGTCCCTGGTTTAACATAATGTTTAATACTATCATCCGCAGTTAATCCTGTTTCAATTCTATTAAAGTTCATCATTACAAACCAAATGTATATAGACAAATGTATATATTCTTATATAAGATCTTAATTATACATTTTAATCTCTGTAGAATTGGGATTTTTCAGCATAAAAATTATAATATCTATGTATAGTCTACAGAGTCAGTCTATCTTCAGCCCTTAGAAAACATTATGATCCAGTATGCAAATACATATGTGTGTGTTTAAAATTAAAACCAGTTTCACAGAGAAATACTCACCATTATAGCAAATGATATTTTCCATTATATTAATGCTGATTCTAAGTGGGTTTCTATTCTGCAGAAAGAGTTTCTACGTAATAGTTACCACATCTGTCTGAAACAATTTGGTCAAATTGTTTGTATGAAAACAATTTGGTCAAATTGTTTGTATGAAAATCTCAGATGCGGTTTAGTCCTTTTGGCCACCCTGGAAAACACAATGTTGCTCTTGCTTGAGTTTGTCCCCTACCATCTCCTGTCTCACTGGGTGTCAGACTTAGTGGAGGTGACATAAGTTTATTCAGGCATAGATCAACAATCTGTCCTGTTTATAGCTAAAGCAAGCATTCTGTGTAAAGGGAGAAAAACATTTTTTTAAGAGATGGAAAATAGTGGTATGTTAGGTCATACCTGTCATACTTTGAAAGATACTCTGTCTCTCTAGAAGACTGGTCTTACTTTTATTCTTAGGTGCTCATGTGTTTATTTACACAAATAAACACATAAGTCGAATCATAAATAAAAGCAGAACTGGATTGAAAAGGTATCAGGGAATGTTTTGGAACTTCTATCTATAGAACTCACTTATGAATAAAATCACAGAGAAATGCTGCAGGGGAAATAATGTTTTTGGAAAGTGTCCTGCTGAGGTTTTATAAGAGACTGATATTCTAGAAGATATTTATCAATGTGCATTAATGTAATGTTCTTTAGGTACTCTCATAGGATCCCACAGGCATTCATTCAAAAAGTGTAAGCAGAGAGATTAAAAGTGGGGTGTATCTTGAATGAGAAATAAAATATCACTAGAATAAATTTTTGGTGTTGACTCCTCCAGTATTTGCCTTATTCTAACTTCCAAAGAAAAAATAGGTCAAAACTTAGAAAATTTTAGTGACCACACTTTTTATTACACTTCACTTAGAAGTGAAGGCATTTTTCAAATCCCTAATATTTTCTTTTTTATATAGATTTATTTATTTATGCATACAAGAACTGGGATACAAGCCAGAGGTGCAGGGGGTGAGAAGATTCACCAGAAACAAAGTAGGGAACAGAACAGGCAGACTAATTGTAATACACTGCTGAGGGGAACAGCGAACAAGACAGGAGAGGTCTGCTGTGCCATGTGGGTAGCTCCCTGGCTGGCCGGGGATCGAACTCATGCTGTAGAGGCTGTGGATAGCTTCACAGTGCAGTGCTTAGCCCCTTGCGCCACCATGGAGGCCCTAATCCTAGTATTTTCATGGTTCTGTTACAATGAACAATCCAGACACTTCATCTCAGGTCTGTATTGTGTAGGCAGATCTTAGTTACAAAAGCCTAAAAGCAATGATTGTGTCCTTCAGCTACTCTTCCTTTTGCTTCACATTCCCAGTTTCTTAATAATTTCATAGTAGTAAATCTTGAAAGTAGTGGAGGGAATTTGATACTTAACAGTAGCTTTTCACTATGTCTCTGTTGACTTGAGGAGCGTGCCAGATCAGCATGAAGAGTGTGAACTTCCTGCAGGTGACAGCCTCACAATTCTGTATGGAACTGGGGTTTCATCCATACTTTTTCTAAAATTAGTGCCCCTTATTTATTATATGATGATCTAGTTTTACAGTGAAGTGCCATTGTACAAAATACATAGCATTTAGGAACTCGTGATAGATGCTTATCTGCCTTGTGTGGCCTGAGTACACTTGTTTTTATTAAGGAAAACCAGAGTATCTTCTCCCTTTCTCATGCTGGACTCAGGTGCCCTGCAGCACCTGCTCCAGCGAGGCTCTCTCTGCCCCATCCTCCACTTCCACAAACATACACGTTTTTCTTTGCTTTTCTCTAAAAAGAGTATAAAGACTTAGATTTCTAAAACTAATGGCACCTTTCCTTTTTCCTCCCAATCTGTTTTGCATGGGATTATATTAACCAAAATCTTGGTTTATACCACTTGAAATGAATACTTTACATAACTGGAATTCAATCCTAAATCTCTTTGTGACTGAAATGTTTACCAGACAAATTCCCAGCTCAGAATTTAACACTGATATTGGTTAATAGTTTGAAACCTTTGTTCCTTGTTTCCTTAACCTTTGCCCTTTTGTTGAAGGAATCTAATCCCATAATCCCATTGTCTTGTTTTCCCTGTTTTCTTCTTTCTCTTTACTCCAACCCCTTTGGACTTTTCAGCAGGACTCACCTGGAAATTAGGTCGGGGATGATCGTATTTAGTGATTCAGGAAGCCAGATTGAGGCAGGCTAGGGCCCAGGCACAAAGTTTGAGTAAATTCTCTGTCCAGGGCCAATAAATACTGAACCTCTGTTTGCTATGTATCTTGGGTTTCAAAGAATATTAATGTTTACTTTTTAAAAAAAGATGTATCTATTTATGCATACAGAATTAGGGTACAGGCCAGAAGTGCAGGGGGTGAGAAGATTTACCAGATACAGAGTGGGGAACAGAACAGGCAGATTGAAATACACTGCTGAGGGGAGCAGCAGGCAAGTCAGGAGAGGTCTGCCGCTCCATGTGGGTGGCTCCCTGGGCAGGGATTGAACTCATGCTGAAGTGGCTGTGGACAGTTTCATAGGTTTCGTCTTAACCCCTTGCGCCACCAGGGGGGCCGGCCCTTAATGTTTGATTATTATAGCAGATGAAAAAGGTTGGAAACATTACACATACTAATCTTTTTTTTTAAAAAAAAGTGGGGGTGTTATGTCACTCTCTTAAAGGTATCCAGTGGAACCAAATACCATAGTGACTTGAATACCATCGTTCCATTAAAAAAAAAAAAAAAAAACAAGAGCAAGATGTTACTTATGATCTGAGACACTTATAGTTCTAGTTTCTCCTTTAACTCCTATTTCTCTTCCATATTTGCTCTAGAATATTATCCTAACTTAATTTTTTTATCTTTGAAAGTCTTCTGCTTATTACCTTATACTGTGCTATCACAAAATGACACATAAAATAATTATACCCTTTAATCATAGGATTTTAGTGGTAAAGGTTTCTTTGCATCAGTTTATTCTTAAGATATTAGTGTATGTGATCAAACTAAGCATTACAAAATTTATGAAAAAGTTAACATAAAAGCAGTGGCTGAAGAGGTGGTATAGGAATTAGGCTTCTCCTACTGGGCTTCTGAATACTTCTGTCTGTTCCATGGTGGGAAGTGCCTTCCCCACTGTATATCAGTGCCAGCCTGAATCAGAAAAACAATTTCTTCCTCCTACACCAAGTTCTTTTCAGTTACACTGAAATACCACTTTGAGAAACAGTCTCCAAGAGAGCTTCGATGAGCTCATACAGTCTCAACAGATCACCCCTGCTTATCTCTCAAGTTCTACTTCAGTGTGATACTGCTATAAGGTCAGCACTGGCTCAGAGACTAAGGAGCAGAGTCATCTTCAGGGGCTCTCTAAATACATAGAGATTTCGAGATAATGTGTGGACTTTTGTATCAAATGATGTTGAATTCAAAGAATTTATTAAAGTGGATAAAATGAAAAGTGTAGCCTGTGAAGGTAAAAATACTGGCTCCAGCACCATAAAATGAATAGAAAAAATTGACTTTTTTATGCCAACTTCTGTTATTCCTCACTTATTCAGGAGAAGCATAGAAAACGCTTTTTTTGCAAAAATGATTTCACTGTGCTATGCTACCAGAATGCCAGTATAGAAAGAAGCTTATAACTCTGTAACCTCTTACATAATGTTGATTTCATGAAGAAATGGAACTTTGTTTTAGTGACAGATCACACATTATTGTCTGAACATTCTTCAATAAACTCATTTTAAAACACAAAATAATATAAAAGGTAAAATGTTTATTCGTAAAATAGATTTTTTTCAGTTGACATAGACACCTGAGAATTAATTTCACCTATTACTAGAATAAGACAGGGTTTTATTTCTTAATAGATTCAAGGATTAAGAAACCTTGCTCATATTAATAGGCAGATGGGAGTAGGAGTTTTGTGGGGGTTTTTAAATATCTAACAATATCATTCAGTTCTTTGACCCCTTCCCAACTACATGCCAAAAATCACATAACAATATCAAAAATAATTTTGCATGATCCATAGCATGACTACTCAATTAGGACTTCTTTCAGTGTTATTGAAAACAAAAATTTGGAAGCCCTCACTTGTACCACAGGTGTTCCAATCACTGGGAATGTACCAGAAGAACTGTATCAGGACTCTGAACTCTCAGTTCATGTCACTGTTTTCCTCTCACTCATATACACATTTCAGTATTGACAAAGGGTGGAAAAAACTGAAATAACTTTTTTGAAACCCATGTTTGTAGATTTTTTTTGGATGAAATTCTTTTATCTTACCATGAACATTAAAAATTTTCCTTCAAATTTTCAGAATTAGCTCATTCACTTGCTGTGGAATGCCTGCCACATAGCAGTGGGCAGACACATCCTGAGCACTCCCAAGAGTGAGATGATATTTCTGGTCTCAGAAGCACATTAGCATATGCCACTGTGACAACTATCCTCCTAAATCCTAAATCTAAAATAAAAATCTAGATAAGACTTGGAATTTTGCCAAATCTGGTACATTATAAATACTGACTTGAGAGATTGAGGACATAAGTAGCAAAGTAAAGTAAATTTAGCATCTCTACCACCACACTGTACAATGAGCTGAGGTTAGAATATCCCAACATGGGGAGAAATAACTGGAAGACCTGTTTCGCTTTTATTTCAATTGCAGTGACATTGGTTTACAACACTGTGTGTGATGCAGTGGTATACAATTACACCTCTTCAGGTGTATGTTCCTACACTGGAACCACACCAGGGTACCCGTAGACTGCTACCATAGTCCACTAAGGCACCTCCGTGCCCTGCTCGCCTCCCTCCCAGTAGTCTCAATTCAATAGTTAGATTTCTAGAGTTTGTTATTGAGTTTGGTTTTGTGACCCTTTGTTTTGTTTCTCTATATTCCAAATAAAAGTGAAACTGCAAAGTATTTGTCTTTCTCCTTCTGACTTATTTTGCTTAGCATCATTTCCTCCAGTTCCATCAATGTTATTGCAAATGGGAAAAGTTGATCTTCTATAGCTGAGTATTACAGTATAAATGTACTTCCTAATCTGCTCATCTGTTGGGCTCTTAGGTTGTTTCCATAACTTGGCTGTTGTGAATTAGGCTGCAGTGAACATAGTAGTACATACATCACTTCAAATTGATGTTTTTGCATTCTTCAGGTAGACACCCAGGAATGGAATTTCTCGAATGTGTGGTAGATTTAGTTTTAATATTATGAGAAGCCTCCATACTGTTTTCCATAGGGGCCGAATCAGGTCTGGGATTCCTTTTTCTCTGCATCCTTGCCTATACTTGTTTCTGGTCTTTTTGATATGGGCCATCTTCACAGATATGAGGTGGTATCTGGTGGTATCTAATTGTGGTTTTGATTTTTCATTTACTTGATAAGTGATGATGAGCATTTTTCATGTGGCTGTTGGAGATCTGTATGTCTTCTTTAGAAAAGTGTCTATTGTGTATATATACCACATCTTCTTAATTCTGTCATCTATTTTTGGACATTTGGGTTGTTTCCAGGTTTTACCTATTATAAATAGTGTTGCAATAAACATAGAGGTACAAGTGTTCTTTTGAATCAATGTTTTTGTGTCCCTTGGGTAGATCCATAAGAGTAAAATTGCTGGGTTATATGGTAGCTCCATTTTTAGCAATCAAAAAAGTTAAACTCATGCCATTTGCAGCAACATGGATGAAGCTAGAAGGAATTATGCTTAGTGAAATAAGTCAGAGGAAAAAGAAAAATATCAGATGGTTACACTTATAGCAGGAATATAGGGGAACCAAATAAGACATCAGTGTAAAAAAAAAATAACTATACAAAGCACAACAAAAGAAAAACAGACAATTTTAAATCAGAGACAGTCTACAGGGGAGGAGGAGGGAGAAGGATCAGAGGGAGGGAGGGAGGAGCACAGGGGACTGTGGTGATGGTGCAGGGATGCATTGGTGAAGGAAACTATGGGGACTACACCTGGGGGGGAAGCAAATATTGTTTAAAAATGAACAATGATAGGGCCTCCCCTGGCAGTGCAGCGGTTGAGCACTGGCCTGCAAAGCTGCCTGCAGCCTCTGCAGCGCCAGTTCGATCCCTGGCCGCCAGCAAGGGTCCCACATGGCGTGGCAGACCTCTCCTGCCATGCCCGCTGCTCCCCTTAGCAGTGTATTTCGTCGATCTGCCTGTTCTGTTCCCCGCCCTGGCTCTGGTGAATCCTCTCACCCTCCTGCGCTTCTGAGTATACCCCGGTTCTTGTATAAATAAATAAATAAAATCTTAAAAAAAAATGAACAATGATATAAAAAATAATTTAAAAATGAAAAAAGTAGAAAAGTGTCTATTTAGGTCTTTGCCTATTTTTTGATTGGATTGTTTGCTTTCTTTTTGTTAAGTTGTACGGGTTGCTTGTTGATCTTGCATATCAGCCCCTTGTCAGTGTATGATGTACAAATATTTTACCCCACTTATTAGGGTGTCTTTGTTTTAGCATTATTTTTAGACATTTGCTGTGTGGAATCTTTTCAGTTTGGTATAGTCCCATTTGTTTATATTCTCCTTTGTTTCTGTTACTGTTGGAGATGCATCCACAAAGACATTACTGAAGCTGTGGAGTGTTTTGCCAATGTTTTCTTTTATGTATTTTATAGTTGCAGGTCTTATATCCAAATCTTTAGCTCAAAGTATTTTTATGGATACTTTGAGATAGTGATCTAATTTCATTCTTTTATATATGGCTGTCCTGTTTTCCCAACACCATTTGTTGAAAAGGCTTTCCTTTCGCCAGTATATACAATTGGCTACTTTGTCATAAATTAACTATCCATAGAAGTGTGGATTTATTTCTGGGCTCTCAATTCTAGTGCATTGACCTATGTGACTAGTTTTATTTCACTATCATACTGTTTTGATTACCATAGTTTGTAGTGTAGTTTGAACTCTGGGTGTTTGGTACTGCCATAGTGTTTGTTTCATTTTTTTTTTTTTTTTTAAGAATGCTATTGAGGGCCTCCCAGGTGGCGCAGCGGTTGAGTGCTGGGTTGCGAGGCTGCCCACGGCCTCTGTGGCGCCAGTTCGACCCCCGGATGCTCCCTGGCCACCGGAGGAGGGTCCCACATGGCACGCAGACCTCTCCTGCCGCCCGCTGCTCCCCTCAGCAGTGTGCTTCGGTCCTTCTGCCTGCTCTGGCTCTGGTGAATTTTCTCACCCTCCCGCGCTTCTGACTGTACCCAGTGCATGTATAAACAAACAAATAAATAAATAAAACATGCCTCTATAAAAAAAAAAAAAAGAATGCTATTGAAACTTCGGTAGGGATTGCACTATGTATATTTCTTTGGCAAGATGTCCATTTTAGCAATGTTAATTCTCTCAGTCCTGGAAGTAGGAATATTCTCCCATTTCTTTGTGTCTTCTTCTGTTTCTTTTAACAATGTCTTAGACTTTTCATTGCACAAGACATTCAGCTTAAGTTTACCCCCCAGGTACTTAATTCTTTTTGATGTGGTTGTAAATAGAATTGTTTTCTTGATTTCTTTCTCTTCTAGCTTGTTTGCATAACACAAGTTTTAGCAAATTGATTTCATAACCTACCACTTCACTAAACTAGCTTATTTTCTCTAATTGTTTTTGAGTGGAGTCTTTAAGATTTTCAATGTATATTGTCATCTGCAAGTAGTGAGAGTTTTACTTCTTTCATAATTTGCATTTTTTTTATATTTTTCTTTTGTCTAATTGTTCCAACAGGGATTTTCAGTGCTACATTAAATAGTAGAGGTAATGTGGACATCCTTGTCTTGTGCCAGATCTTAGAGAGAAAGCTTTCAGCTTTTCACCTTTGAGTAGGACATGTCATGTATGGCCTTTATTATGTTGCAGAATGGTCCATTTATCCCATTTTTTGAGGGTTTTTATCATAAATGGATGGTGAATATTATCAAATACTTTGTCTGCATCTGTTGCTATGACCATGTGATTTTTATCCTTCATTGATGTGGTTAGTTACATTGATCTGTTTTTGGATATTGAACCATCCTCATGACCCTGGAATAAACACCACTTGGTCATGGTATATGATACTTTTAGTGCATTCTTGAATTTGGTTTGATAAGATTTTGTTGAGGATTTTTACATCCGTATTCATCAATGGACAGCTTAGAAACCCGCTGACTGCAAATGAGCAGACAGACTTGGACTAAGACTTAAGTTGAGTTTCTCTCTCTAACCCAGGTCTTAAATATTTGTACATAATGGCATAAGATTCTAGACTTTACATGTATAAAATATTTTCCATTTCTGTAGAACTTGGCCTTGCCTTCAGCTTTTTATACAGTGTTTAAGTGATGAAAAAGTCCTTTTTTTTCCCTTCTCAGTTTGTCAGCTGATGAGCAGTTGCAATTAAGACTTTCTTCAGTTTCATCATTGGTTGCTGCTAATTTGCATGGATAAATTTAAACTTTGCTTTTAGCTAGGTCACAAGGTAGAGTTGCCTGGTATAAATATTTAATTTTTCCAGCTGACTGAAGTCTCAGTGGTAAAAGTATTGTAGCTAATGTTTCTTGCTGATACTTTACCTTCATAATGTGCATTGTTGCTTTTTTCTATTATTGGAATATACATAAAACTAATTAGTTGTATACAGTATCTAGAGACTGAAGCATCAAACTCATTGTATTAGAAATGAAAATGGAATTTGTGAATTTCCAGGAGGGAATGAAATATAATTTGTGTTCACTGAATTTTTCATTACATATCTAGGGAATTGCAGATTTTAAAAATTAAAATATTTGTAAGATTATTTTAAAATATAGATGAATAGAAGCAATAAAATTTCAAGTATTTTGCTATATTTTAAAGTAGCACATTTTACTCTTTGAGGTCAAAGGTGTGTTATTTACAGCAGTTCTGGGTTACATGCCTATGTTAGGCCTCTCTTTTTAGTGCCTCTGTTATTTGGTCCAGATGTGTGCTTTTTCATTTCCTTGAATGCTTACATTATGAGTGACAAAAGAGGTAAGAAGTTGCTTAATTTATTTCAGAATGCAAAATTATATTTAAAGCCTTTTTATTTGGGAACTTTTCAAGTGATTGCAAAATAATCTAGTCGATGGCAAAACTGTATCCTATCCTATGTGTCTTAGTCTCCAGAATTTATACCATACTCTTTCATTGACTTAACATATGTAAAGTGTAGCAGCAGCCTTCTGCTTAAGTTGTGTATTTTGTCAGATATATGTGAGGAAATGATAACATATACAGTGTTGCTTTAGAGTTGAAAGATTAAGTCTTTAGACTGTGATTCCTATCCGATCCACCTTTTTAAGGGCCAAGATGCTGTGCCATCCCTAGCACATCTCTTATTTCTTTAGTGAGCATTTTATAGTTCAGAGAGTAGTTGTTGCTTTTTTCTTTGGGTGGTGGAGTGAGAGGGGGGAGGTCAGAATTAAACATACAGTGAAAGTGCTTCACTCCTTTAATGAACAGATCTTTACATTCCTTTAAAATAAATTTCATCCTTTCATAACTCACAAACTGAACTATACAAAACAGGAAAAGAGTTGAGCCAGAAATAGTGTAATTTATGTCATATCCAAGCCAAGGGATAGAGCCCTGCAGAGAACCCTGCCCCTTGACGACTGGACAGGACATCCACCAGCCAACATGGAGACCCCTCCAGTGAGGATTATAGCTACCATCCTGTATGGGGCTCCAGGAAGAGCAGACGTCCTTTCCCTCACTCCCTTGCCTTTTAAATTCAGAACTCCCGAGCCATGCTGCTCTCTGGCACTATTCTAAGAGTTTGATATGAATTCAATTAATATAATCTGCACAAGACCTATAAGGTACACAATGAAGTCCCCACTTTGGGGAGAGGTGAGGGGCTTACTCATGTATGAGGTAGTGAGGGGTGTTTGATCTCAGCCCATTTTTTAAAATATTTTGCGAAAGACATATGACATAAAATTGGCCATCTTAATCCTCTTGGAGTATGTATTTAATGGCCTTAGGATACTCACATTGCTGTGCTGCCATCACCACCATCCACCCACAGAGCTTGTCATCTGACACAACTGACACTGTAGCCCTTAAACAATAATTCCTCTTGCCTCTCTCTCCTTAGCCCTTGGCAACCACCATTCTGCCTTCTGTCCAGGACTCACTCTTTTAACCACAGTGCTTTATTTTCCCTGGAATTGAGGACTGGAAGAGCCTGTGTATTTTGTTGCTCCTTTTTTCCATCAAGCCACTTACACTTTTGCTTTACTTTTGTACTTTTTGTGACTAGCATAATGTACTGTGTAAGTTGTAAGGTGGTCCAGTTTCCATGGTGCAAATTGTTAGCTTCCCTATCCTTTTCTTTTGTCAGGCTGAAGGTATTAGGTTTTAAAATAATGTCTGGAGCCTCCCCTGGTGGCGCAGGCAGTTGAGCGCAGTTCTGTGAAACTGTCCGCAGCCTCTGCAGTGCGGGTTCAATCCCGGCCATCTGGCAAGATCCCCATATGGTGCAGTAGACCTCTCCTGTCTCGCCTGCTGCTCCCCTCAGCAGTGTATTTCAGTCAGTCTGCCTGTTCTGCTCCCCACTCTGTCTCTGGTGAATCCTCTCACCCTCCCTCACATCTGGCCTGTACCCTGGTTCTTGTATGCATGTATAAAATCTTAAAAAAAATAATAAAATAATGTCTGTGGTTCTTGATTGAAAGAACAATACATGTTTGTTTTAAGAAGTTTAGAAAATACAGAAAAACATGAAGATAATTTAAGATACTTATGCAACTAACTCCTAGAGACAACAGCTGTTCATTTTTGCTGCTGCAGAAGCTAATATTTGCTTCTATAGCTATAAAACACTTATTTTACAAAATTAGAATACTTCTGAACATGTTGCTTTATATCCTGCTTTTTATTCAACATTTTGCCAGTAGAACTACTGTGTACTGTGAAGCGGTGTTTTGACTTCTAGGAGCTTGTAGTGAAGGAGACAGGAATAAATGCCCAAATGGAATAATCCCCCCAGTACAGTGGGAATGCATGGGAGCACATGAGACTGGGGCGCCTGCAGTGTGCTCCTCTCTCCCTGAGGGGATGAGGGCTCAAGCAGCATGTAAGATACCTTGCCTGCCTGTAGCAGCTGTGTTACTGGATAGTTATCAAGATCAGCTGGTAAATACCCATGAATAAAAGCCAGTAATATAGCCTAATATGTGATCAAATTAAAATTGGGAACAATACATTCTGGTATTTCAAGAGTTGGAAGAAGTGCAGAATCAATGAGTGCTAAAATAGTTGGGAGATTTGAACTGAGCTTTGAATATGGATCGGAATACAAAAGTTAAGAGAGGGAAACAGGGCATTCTGAGTCAAGATTGGTTAAAAAGCCTCTTTTAAATCTAGTGCCTATCACATAGGTGCTCAGTTAAATTTTTTTTGAAGATATTTTGAAACAATTTTATTTCTATGTTCAGATTCCACACTGCAAGATTGCTTTAGAAGAGTAATCTTGAAGTTTATGGTATAATTGAAAAATTGTAAGATACATAAGATGCACATGGAGGTGGTTGGGTATATATGTACATTGTAAAGTACAATACATTATATATGTATATATCAAGTTAAGTAACACATCCATCACATCACATATTTACCTATTTTTGTGTATGACTGAAGTTCTACACTTGGCAAATTTCAGTAGTTCGGTAGTACCATGATCAGCTATAGTCACCACTTTATGCATTAGATCCTGAAATAGGAAGTTTGTACCCCTTTAACACCCTCTATTTCCCCCCACTCCCAGTCCCTGACAGCCACGTCTCTGCTCTGTTTCTATGAGTTCTATTTTTTTTTTTTAAAAGATTCCACGTATAGGTGATACTTGACTTATTTAACTTCATATAATGCCTACCAAGGTCATCCATGTTGGCCGACTTTCCTTTTCCGTTTTTTCTGTTGTTGTTGTTCTGTTTTTAAGGCTAAGTTATATTCCATATGCATATATGTATCCAAAAAATGTGGTGGATATAGAGTCTATGATATAAATATATATATATATATATATATATATAAAGTCATCTGTTGATGAATACTTAGGTTGTTTCCATCACTTGGCTATTATTAATAATGTGCCATGAACATGTGAATGCAGATCGCTTTGCAATCATGAGAGGTTTTTGATTCAATTTCCATACTAATAATTGGTTTGTTCAAATTTTCTGTTTCTTCTTAATTCAGTCTTGCTATCTGGTATGTTTCTATGCTTTTGCCCATTTCTATTAAATTGTCTAATATATTAGCATATACTTACACTATTATGATTCTTTGTGTTTGTGTGGGATCGGTTGTGTTGTCTCCTCTTTCAGTTCCAATTTTATTTGTTTTTTATTTTTTTTATTTTTTTTAATTAAATAATAAATTTTATTTTTATTATAAATATTTATTTATGCATGCAAGAACTGGGGTACAGGCCAGAGATGTCGGGGGTGAGAGGATTAACCAGAGACAGAGTGGGGAGCAGAACAGGCAGATGTACTGAAATATATTGCTGAGGGGAGCAGTGGGTAAGACAGGAGAGGTCTGCTGTGCCATGTGGGTCACCTCCCTGGCTTGGGGGAGCCAAAGTCATGCTGCAGTGGCTGCAGATTGCTCCATAGTGCTGCATCTTAACCCCTTGCGCCACCAGGGAGACCCCTCCAATTTTATGTGAATCCCTTCTTTTTTTCTCTTGGTGAGGGTAAAGTCTATATTTTATTATTTTTACAAAGCTCTGTTCTTAATTGTATTGATCTTTTCTCTTGTCTTATGTCTCTATTTCTACTCAAATTTTTATTATTTTCTTCTAATTTTGGGCTTAGCTTGTTCTTTTTCTAGTTCTTTGAGGTGTAAAGTTTATTTGAGATATTTCTTTTTTTTTTTTAATGTAGGAAATGTAAATCTCCCTTAGAACTTCTTTTACTGCAACCTATGAGTTGTGTTGTATTTCCACTTTTTTTTTTAATCTCAAGATATTTACTAATTTTTTTAATTTTCTTCTTTACCCATTGGTTGTTTAGGAGCATGATAGTTGCCACATATTTCTGAATTTCCCAGTTTTCTTATAATTTATTTCTAGTTTCATACCTAGAATATATGCTTGATATGATTTCAGTCTTCTTAAATTTAGTAAGACTTGTTCTGTGACCTGACATGTGATCTATCCTGGAGAATGTTCATGAGTACTTCGGGAAAGTTTGTGTTCTGCTGCTGTTAGATGGAGTACCCTGCATGTATCTGTAGTCCGTCTGGATGATCTATACAGTGTTGAAAACAGGCTTCTGTTACTGTTTTGCTGCCTGTCTGTCCCTTCAGGTCCGTTAGTGTCTGTATATATTCAGGAATTCCTGTGTTGAGAGCCTAAACACAACCGTTACAACTTTGTAATGAATTGACCCCTTTTTCATTATATAGTGACTTTGTCTCTTGTTAATTTTTGACTTAGTCTGTTTTGTCTAATACAACTATTCTTTTTTTAATTTAAATTTTATTTTTATATTCCCCATACAATTGCAACCCCCTTATTTTGACCCCAATCCCTCCTTGCCTCCCAACCCCCCCATAGAGTGTCCCTGGTTCATAGTTGTTTGTTGATTTTGATATTTTCTTTCTTATAGTTATTCTTTTTCCTGGTCCCTTATTTAAGTTTTCTGGATTCCTGCTATGAGTGAGACTATCCGGTATTTTTCTTTTTCTTAATGGCTTATTTTGCTGAGCATGATCCCTTCCAGCGCCATCCATGTTGCTGCAAATTGCATGTGTTTATCTTTTTTGAATGCTGAGTAATATTCCATGGTGTAAATGTACCACATCTTCTTGATCCAGTCATCTATTTTTGGGCATTTGGGTTGTTTCCAAAGCTTAGCTATTGTAAATAGTGCTGCTGTAAACATAGGGGTGCAGGTACTCTTTGGAATTGATGTTTCTGTGTCCTTTGGGTAAATACCTAGGAGTGGAATTGCTGGATCATATGGAAGCTCTATGTTTAGTAGGTCAAGAAATCTCCACACAGCTCTCCATAGTGGTTGGACCAGTTTGCACTCCCACCAACAGTGCAGGAGAGTTCCTTTTTCTCCACAACCTCGCCAACATTTGTTGTTGCTATTTTTTTTAATATGTGCCATTCTCACTGGTGTAAGATGGTATCTCATTGTAGTTTTAATTTGCATTTCCCTGATTACAAGTGATGTTGAACATTTTTTCATATGCCTGTATTTCCTCTTCAGAGAAGTTTCTTTTTAGCTCTTCTGCCCATTTTTTGATTGGATTATTTTCTTTGTTTTTGTTGAGTCTGATCAGCTCTTTGTAGATTTTTGTGATCAGTCCTTTATCATTAGTGTTGGGTGCAAAAATGTTCTCCCAGTTGGTGGGGTTTCTCTTTGTTTTGGTTATTGTCTCTTTTGCTGTACAGAAGCTCTTTAATTTGATGTAGTCCCAGCTGTTTATCTTTGCCTTCACTATCACTGCTTTGGGTGATGTGTCTGTAAAGATGTCTTTGATGTACATATCATGTAATACAACTATTCTTGATTTCATTTGGTTTCCTTTTCTCCATTCCTTCACTTTAGGTCTATGTGTGTCCTTACATGCGAGGTGAGTCCCTTGTAGACAGCCTATAGCTGGGGCATATTATTTAATTCATTCAGTCACTCTGTGTCTTTTGATTGGAGAATTTAGTTCATTTGCATTTAACGTAGTTACTGATAAACATGAACTTTTACCATTTTAAAAATTGTTTCTGGTTTTGTAATTGTTTTATTTTTTGTTTTTTTCTATTGTGATTTGATGATATTCTTTAGTGATAAGCTTTGATTCCTTTCTCTTTATCTTTTGCATATCTACTACAGGTTTTGCTTTGTGCTTTTTGAGCAGACACAAAACATAACATCTTATATTTTAATATGATAGCTCTATTTTTATCCTCTTCCCTCATTTTGTTGTTGATGTCACAATTTACATATTTTACATTGTATATTCATTAACAATCAAAATAACAATAGTTATTTTACTTTTTTCATCTTCATACTAGAGGTATGAAGATGCATGACTTAGAGTGTTCTTCAATTAAATACATATGAGTAAAGATTGAACCTAACTAAACAGATTGGCAGTAAATGCATACCTCATTTTATTATATTTGGTTTTATTGAACCTCAAGATAATGTGTTTTTACAAGACTCTCTCCACCAGCAAGAAGATTAGGACGCCCTGAAGGCTCAAATGATGGTTGGCATTTTTTAGCCATAAAGTATTTTTTATTAGTTTTAGTACTAAGTTGTATACATTGGCTTTTTTAGACATAATGCTACAAGCACTTAACAGATTACAGTATAGAATAAACGTAACTCTCATATTCACTGAGAAATTTTTCAAAATTCATATGAGGGCCTCCCCTGGTGGCGCAGCGGTTGAGCACTGGGCTGCGAAGTTGCCCACAGCCTCTGCAGCACAGGTTCGATCCCCAGCCAACGCCGCAAGGGTCCCACATGGAGTGACAGACCTCCCCTGCCCCGCCCACTGCTTCCCTCAGCAGTGTATTTCGTCAGTCAGTCTGCCTGTTCTGTTCCCTGCTCTGGCTCTGGTAAATTCTCTCACCCTCCCACACTTCTGACTATACCCAGTGCTTGTATAAATAAATAAATAAATCTTAAAAAAAAAATTCATATGATTTTCTTATTACGATATTCATTTTATTGCTGTGGTTTGGAACCAAATCTGAAGTATCTCTAAGGTGTGCCTTTTTACTCCTCCCTTTCACATTAAAAGAACTGATGCTCAGGCAGCACCATGGGATCATAAATTGGTAAATCCTTTTGGGGAGACATTTAATTTGGCAGTAGCTGTAAGGATTTTAAATGAGTATACTTTGAGCCGTGAATCTACATAGAGAAATGGACTTTAAAGCTGTATATTCCCTTGTTCTATAAGAAGATTGGTGTATATACATAGAGATTTTTGTTGTATTTAATAAATGCATATAACATTGACTAAGTGCCCAGTACTGATCTAAGTGTTTTTCAAATTTAGACTTCTGACAGTGCTTTGTGGTTGATACTGTTAGATTAGTGCCATGTTATTAATGAGGAAACCAGCAAAGATTTTCCTGGTCATAGTCCTGACTTGCATGTAAGACCTCCATTTGACATGGCATTCAACACAGTAAAAGTGAAAAAAATAAAAACAAGTCATGGGTCTGTACATAAAGTGAATCATTTCATGTAATAAAAATAAGGTATCTGTGACTATACACATGTGTATGTGTGTATAGATACAGTGTGTATCCCAAACTGTTGATAGTGCTTTGCTTCTGGGGAGAGCAGCATTTTCATGATTTTATTGCTCTGTAAAATTTTATACTGAGAGTTATATATTCCCCTATTAATTTTTGTAGAAAAGAAAAGGAAATATTTTTAAGTAAAATAGGGTTTGGGAAATCTCAATTAGACAAATCTTAGTAGTTACAGTTTTCTTGACTTGGCCCCAATAGTGAACTTCTGCATTGGATGAGATCTCAGGGTATATGTTATAGAACCTTCTCTGTAGATAAATTTCCGGTTCTCCCTTGTCTTCCCATGGAGGCAGCAATAAAACTGCAGTTCTTTTAATTAGCTTGAGCCGTTGCAAATCTCTCTCAATGTTCCACAGCATTTTATGGTTTTGTATGAACTTATTTTTTTTAATGTTCCTTTGTTGTAGTGAACATTACATTTTTTCAAATTGTGTCAATAAATGAGAATGTACATGTTTAAGTGGAAAAAGAGCTAAGACATATGACATTTAACCTGGATGGCATTCTGGGAATATTCATCTGACCCTGAGACTTTAGGCCCGATTATCACAGGATCGGTAAATAATGGTAGTTAGAAAGTTGGGAAGATCATCAGGATATTCCTTAGACTACTAAGATAAGTGTTTTTCATAGTGAGTTTTTAAAGGTTTTCGTGACAGTTGCTGGTGGGATTTAGTAAACAAAGTTGAAAGGTTGCAGTTCAACTCATTATCATTAACATGATTTTGAAAGCCCGTTGTGATTGTGTCATTTTGGCAGATAGAATTTAAATTTAGAAATGTCAATATTGTCAGCTGAAAGTAGTCAGAAACCTCTTCTGGAAAATTACCCACAAAAATGATATATTCTTAACATGCTATGAAGATTTTTTTTTATATTCCCTTTAACCTTATATTCTATATCCTAATTCTGATCCAAGTCAGTCTTATTAATAGTCATTATCCCATGCTCACCTTGAGCTCCTTGAAGTCAAGGAAAATGTTTGGGTACCCTCTGTGTTTCCTTCAAGGCCTTGAACAACATATACCATATTATTTGGTGCTATGGGAACACTTATGAAATTGAATTAATATTAAATATCATGGGTTGCTACTTTCTGTTACTTCCTTTCCAGGAACATGGCATATAAAGATAGCTGCATATAAGTTTACTATATATATATATATATATATATATATATATATATATATATAAAATTTATATTTGACATAAGAGTTTCTATTTTCTTTTTAAAAATAGGAACTATCCAAGATCACAATGCCAGTTATATTTAATGAGCCTTTGAGCTTCCTCCAGCGACTCACTGAATATATGGAGCATACATACCTCATCCACAAGGCCAGCTCGTTTTCTGATCCTGTGGAAAGGATGCAGGTATGTGCCAAGCAAGCACTGGAAAGGGCTTAAATATTTGGGACTTTTTTTGCCTCCTCCCCTTCTCTGCCCCTCCCCTTATATAATTAGAGTTAAGGTAATTAGGAGTTTGGGGAAATTTACTAAAACTCAGTCAGCATGTTGGGAGTATTCTGTGTTCCTTCCCCTGCCTGTCCTTTAGACAGAGTGTTGCCATAGTGGAAAGACTAATGAGAATTTCAAGAGATTGGGTCCATTACCAAATCTGGATGTTATTGAGCTGTTTCTGTCTGAGCCTACATTTTAGAAAGGAGCATGTGCTGGGGTAGAGGGTTTCAACGATTCTCCTTTAACTCTCAGAAGGGTGCTTCTAAAAAGGAATGAACACACACACACAAATCAGTATGTTTGATGCTTACATGTGTATGTAAATGTATATATATATATATATACTCTACTATAACTTAAAACAAAAGACTACAAGGAATTGTGCTTTCTGAGGATGGGCTAGATACAAGTAGGGCATAGTAGATACATTGTTCTGCCTCAAACAACTGCAGGCATTCTAAGTGGAAACTTTCTGTTCTGCCTTGTTTGGCCTAATGTGAATTTATTGAATTTTATCTCTTCTCCCCTATCCCAAAGGTGCTTGTCGTACATATTAGAAATTTTAAAGGAATCAAAAGTAATTTTGGGTTTGAGGGTTTTTTAAAGTTCTTGAGAGAATTTGTAGCACTCTGAGTATTATAAAAACCACATTTGGGACTGACACTATTGGAAAAGACTCAGAATTATTTTCATTCTGAACATCCAGTTTCTGTATGAAGCTGCTAGACCATATTAAAAATCCAAAGCAGTTAAACGCCTCAAAATAATCTGGTAAATTACTGCCTTTTGCAAAATTTCAGTTCCTGAAAGAATGAGGAGCAAGTGAGGCTATTTTTAACTTCTGCTAATGGTCTGACCCACAGTGTGTAGCTGCATTCGCTGTGTCTGCTGTTGCTTCCCAGTGGGAACGCACTGGAAAACCTTTCAATCCACTTCTGGGGGAGACTTACGAGTTAGTTCGGTAAGAACTTTCACTCTATTCCAGATGGGTTGTTGAATTTGCATAATATATAGCTTTTCAGGTGAAAAAGGAAAAATATTTTTGAATATCACCAGCAATTTTGTATGATTGGAGCAAATTAACAATTTTGATGTCTATCATACTTGTTATAATATTCAAATTCATTTACAAATTTAATGATATACCAATAGATAAAAATTTTAACTATTGACAATATTTTTTTTAATTTCAGTTGTTTTTGTTGAGATAACAATTTGCTGCATTGTGTATGTTTTAGGATTCCAGCTTCAGACCTCTTCAGATATATGTTACCATACCATGCCCAGCACAAAGTACCAACTTACCCTCCCCAACAGTCCACAGGACCCCTGCTACCCTTTCCTCCCACTCCACACCTGTTATTTATTATTTTACAGTCTGTCAAAAAATACTGCAACACACATAAAGTGAAGTAATTATGAGGATTTCAGTATCCCTGATCATGTGTGATTAATTACTATCATCACATCTTAAGACATCAGTTTTTTATAGCCATGTAAGATATATTAGCATAAATTTGTACTTCTGGCATGGAGACAATGACTGCATCTTCAAATACAGTTCTGTTGCCTGCTGTAGCCTGCTTCTTTTTTTTTTTTAAATTAATTTCTTTGTTTGTATATATTTTACATTAGGTGTAGTCCCCATAGAATTTCCACCACCAATTCGTACACCATCACCTTAGTCCCTTGTGGTCTTCCCACCCTCATTTTGATCCCTCTCCCTCCCCCTCTCCTGCAGAATGTCTCTGATTTATAGTTGTCTAATTAGTTTTGTTTTGTTGTGCTTTTTATTATTATTATTTTTTTCCTGATCCCTTATTTGGTTCCCCTGTACTCCTCCTATAAGTGAAACCATCTGATATTTTTCTTTTATCTTTCTGACTTATTTCACTTAGCATAATCCCTTCTAGCTCCATCCATGTTGCTGAATGGCATTCTCTCTCTTTCTCTCTCTCTCTTTTGCTGAATAGTATTCCAGTGTGTGTGTGTGTGTGTGTGTGTGTGTGTGTGTATATATATATATATATATATATATATATATATATATACACATAATCAGGGAATTCATTTGGCTTTAGTTTTTCTGAATCTTCCTCTTCTCTGCACAGGTTTTGACTTCATCTGTCCCCTAATGACACATGTATCCATTATCTTAATCTTAATATGAATGGAATATTAAGTTTTAAATTCACGTGTATAGTATTTTGTGCAAATCACCGAAATTGATGTGGGTGTTCTTTATTGTACTATGTCCAAGTAGCTGGAATTATAACAGCATTGGCTCTAGTAGTTTGGGTTACATCTGTACAATTCCTCATATGCAAAGTTGTTCTTGTATCGGGATAACAAAGAATTGTTGACTTGTCAAACCACTTTCTTTAATACTTCTTACATTTATTTTTTAACTCGAATGACCATGTACACATTCCATAATTAGAATTAATTATATCTTTTTTTATCTTAAGAGATGACCTTGGTTTCAGACTCATCTCCGAGCAGGTCAGTCATCACCCACCTATCAGCGCATTTCATGCTGAAGGATTAAACAATGACTTCATCTTTCATGGCTCAATTTATCCCAAACTGAAATTCTGGGGTAAGAGCGTAGAAGCAGAACCCAAAGGAACCATCACCTTGGAGCTTCTTGAGTAAGTTGCTATCAGTCCATTATACTCTTCTAGACCTTGTTATTCAAAAGTGGGAGATAAACAGCTTTTATAAGGTGTGAGAAACATGGCAAAAGCCATTGTCAATCAATCTGGGTGTGTCTAAAGAGTCTTAACCTGGTTGTTGACTATTGTTTTGGGTTTTACTTTAAAATAGAATGGAGTTGGTCACTCTGACAGTACTTATGAAACAAATTTTCTATAGATGATGGTGATAATGTTTTGTTTAGCCATCTTCCAAAATGAATTCACTTTGAGAATATTGAAATAATTATATGGCACATTTTAGACATTAGGTATAATAGAACCTACCTTCTTTTGCAGTAGAAAAAAAAATTCAAAGATAATTCCAGTTCTAGTTAAGATAGAGTAAGCACACTGTAGCCTGTCTTTTCTGCTGATATAACTGAAAACATGGAAAGAAGACATAAAGCAACTATCTGAGGTTCTAAAAATTAAATAGCAGCAGGGCCATATGAGAGAGAAATAAACCTGAAGACCCATATGGCAATGAGTTTCCTAGTTTTCTTCTTCCTACCCTATAATATCTCCTGACTTAGAGCAGCCCAAATCCTCGAACTAAACAGTAGAGACAAAAAATTCTGAGAAGCTTTCTCTTTATAGTTATGGCACCTAAAAGGAAACTCTTGCAGGCTGTAGAGAACAGAGTCAGTCCTTTGTTTCTCTTCCTGTCTTGCAAAGCGAGCTCCAGGATCCACAGTTACATTGCTGTAGTGCTGGTGGCAGCAGTTGGGGCATAGAAGTACCCAGAACTCAGAAAAAATTCTTCCTGTTGGCCAGAGGAGCTGAATAAAGGGTCTCCTGTTGTCCAGAGAGTGGGGGGAAGTATTCCTGTTACTTTTTTCTCACATCTTTGCCCCAGACAGACCCAGTTGTGAGAATTACAAGCCAGAGGAGAGAGGCTAAAAACCCCGGCTTCCTGGCTAATGCCCCCGAGGAAAGATCCTCTGGGACCCAAGAGTGAAGTGAAAACCACAGAGGCGGTAACTAGAGAACACGATCCTGCTAAGCTATGTGTGATTTCCTAATCTCACTCTGAGGGTCATGCAGTGAAATGACCTGAAATAGCACACTGAAGACCTTGAGATCTGAAATGCTGTGTAGACCAGAGCCCAGTACCTCAGCTGACTACAGAGGGGTACATCTAAATATTACTTACAAAAGCTTTGAAAATTAAACTGGCAATGAAAACAAAGGCTAGAGAACATGGGTCAGGACTTGTTGACTGAAATTATGTTAATTACCTACTAAAAGAAAATAAAAGTCAATATTCTCCAGAAGATTAAAAAGCACCTAGAGTCTCATACTATTCAAATGTCTGAAATATGATTCAAAATTATTTGACATACAGTGAAATAGGAAAATCTCAACAACTCACAATGGAGAAAATAGTATACCCTAACCCCAAGATGACTCAGATATTGAAATTTAAATCAGAGACTTTAAATCAGCTATTATAACTATGTTCCTTGGGGTAAAGATAGACATTCAAAAGGAATAGAAAGACACTTTAGCAAAGAAATGGAAGTATTTTTGGAAATCTTAGTACTGAAAAATATAATAAATAATATATCCATATAATAAAAATAAAAAGAGAATTATTAGGAAAAACTTAATAGTAGAATGAAGATGATAAAATAGGTACAGAGTCTGTATGCTAAAAACTACAAAGTATGTTGAAAGTAATCAAAGAATATCTGGGTATTGGAGAGATATCCTGTGTTGGAAACCTTCATCTATTTAGGCATCAGTTCTCCTCTAATTGAGCTACAAGCAGTCTACATTAACACAGTCCAACTAAAAGTCCCAAGATGATTTATAATAGATAGAGAAGTTGACCCTAAAATTTATAAGGCCACATTAACAGCCGACACAATTTTGAAAAGAATGGAATTGACTGACTCACATTACTTTAATACTAAGAGTATTGTAATCAAGAAAGTGCAGTATTAGCCAAAGGATGGACACATCAGTGGATGATAGGAGAGAGTCCAGAAATTTATCCACAGAGATACAGCCAATTGATTTTTTACAAAGACACACAAGCAATTCAGTGAAATGGGAAAATCCTTACCACAAATGGTATGGGAACAATTGGACATCTTTGTTAAAAAATGTACCTCAACTTATACCTCATATCTTATATAAAAACAACTCATAGCTACTATACTAAAATATGTAACTCTAAAGCTTTTGGAAGAAAATATGGAAACAAATGTATGACCTTGGCTTAGGCAAAGATGTCTTATAGATACAATCGCAAAGCACAATTCAAAAAAAAAAAAAATTGATAAATTAGTTTTTATCAAAATAAAACATTTGCTCCATGAAAAACAATGCTCAGAGAATGAGACAAGCTGTAGATAGGTAAAAATCATTTGCAAATCATATGTGGTCTTAGGAAATATAAAACTCAAAATTCAAAAATAAGAAAACAATGCAATAAGAAATTGAGCAAAAAGTGTGGGCAGGTATTTCATCAAAAGAGATAGATGGATGACAAGCACATGAAAAAGTGTTCAACAGCATTAGTCATTTAAGAAATACAAAACTAAAATCACAGCAAGGAAATATTGCACACCTATTAGAATGGCTAAAATCAAAACATTTAAAAACGGACAATCCCAAAGTGCCGGTGTGTATGCAGAGGCACTAGAGATGTCATTATTGGTGGGGGTCCGGATGGTTGAGCCACTTTGGATAATTGTTTGGAAATTTCTTATAAAGTTGTCCATGTGTTTATTTTATGACTCAGCAGTTCCATTCCTAGGTATTTAGAGATTGAGTGAAAACTTACATTCTCACAAAAACCTGTACACGTGTACTTACAGCAGTTAGTCATCATGATCACCCCAAACTGTAAGCAACCCAAATATCCTTCCTTACCTGAATAATTAAATGATGACATATCTGTGTAGTAGGCTACTACTCAGCAATAAGAATAAAGTATTGATGCAGAATTTAAAATGCATTATACGCATTGAAGAAGCCCAATTCAAAAGCTGCCATCTTATATCATCCCATTTATCTGATGTCTTTGAAAGGCAAAGGGATTGGAATGGGTAACAAATTGCTTGTTTAGGGAGTAGGGTTGAGTCAGAAATTCTGAGATTATGGATGAGGAAGGGTTTGACTATACAGTAGCAGCAAGTGTGAATCTTTTGAATGGTGGTGAAATTTTTCTGTATGCTGATTGTGGTGGTACCAGATCTATAACTGCATTAAAACACGTAGAACTGTATATGTAAACTTTGTAAAGGGTCCTGGGCCTCCCCGGTGGCGCAGCGGTTGAGCGCTGGGTTGCGAAGCTGCCCGCAGCCTCTGCAGTGCCAGTTCGATCCCCGGCTGCTTCCCGGCCACCAGAGGAGGGTCCCACATGGCGCACAGACCTCTCCTGCGCCCGCTGCTCCCCTCAGCAGTGTACTTCGGTCCTTCTGCCTGCTCTGCTCCCTGCTCTGGCTCTGGTGAATTCTCTCACCCTCCCGCACTTCTGACTGTACCCAGTGCTTGTATAAATAAATAAATAAAAATAAATCTTTAAAAATAAATAAATAAATAAAAATAAAAATAAGGGTCCAAATGATACAAGTGTGAAGAATATAAAACAGATACTTTCAAAAACAAAGGGTATGTAAAATTGGATGTTTCACAAATAGGTTTTACATACTATCTGAAAGTAGAACTTTCCTATTTGGTGTGATTTAGTAGGTTATTTTTGGAGTCTCGATGACTTTAGAATTTTCCTATATAAATCATTGGTGGTATCATTTGCATACCCGGAAAAGTAACCTGTTAGATAGGAACATACCACTTACAGATAGTGGGGAGACCTGTAAAAGAGTTTTACCTTTTAGTGATCTATAGAGCACTTTGGGAAGTATTAAATGGATCTTCGTTTTTATTTTCTCCCTCTTAATTCTTTGTTTTCACCTAACTTTCGAATGTTTAAAATGACTGCATGTAGTTTATGCAGGATTTGGTGGGAGTGTCACTTTTCCTTAACTTTTGCCTCCTTTTAAGAAACAGAGTAGTCAGCTGACACCTGTTGCACACCAGTAGAGTATTTAAAATCTTGGAGCTTAGTTATCACCAGCAGTCTGACTTATTATGAGTAATGGCGTTTGAGACAAATGCACTTTTTAAACAAAAGAATTTCTCAGTTATTTTCCTGGTTGTTGCTTTCTAGGCACAATGAAGCATACACCTGGACAAATCCTACCTGCTGTGTGCATAATATCATTGTCGGTAAACTCTGGATTGAGCAGTACGGCAATGTGGAAATCACAAACCACAAGTAAGACACCTTCAAATACTTATCTCTCTTTTTGGTTGTCATACTGTTCCAGGGCACTCCATTTTTTTTAAGTGTGAATGGTCTGATGATAATTTAAGAACTAAGCCAATAACACTTGAGTAAATAGAAACCCATCCATTTACTGAACAGAATTTATCAGAGAAGACTGTGTGAACTCTTAAATTTTCCTCAACCTCTGTGTTGCTCATATTATTTAGTTTGCAGTATTCACACAGGGGAGTTAAGTGGGAGGAGCATAAAAGTTAAGAGTTAAGCTTAAATCCTACTTGGCCTTAGACAGGTGTCTTCGTCAACTCAGGCTCTCATCAGTATGGACAGGGTGGCTTTACAATGGAAATTTACTTCTCACCATTCTGGAGGCTGAGAAATCTAAGATGAGGGTGTTGTCAGATATATGTCTGGTCAGGGTCCCTTCCTGGTTTGCTCATGGGCACTTTCTCATTGTATCCTCTCCTGGCAGAGAGAGAGCATCTCACTTGTCTCTGCTTATAAGGCCACTAATTCCGTTCATCTGCCCACATGACATAATGGCCAACAACAATCATCTGGGGATCAGGGCTTCAGGATGTGACTGGGGGAAGGGGGAGGACACAGACATTCATTCTATGGAGCAAGTCACTTACTCTTCATGCACCTTGCCTTCCTTTTCTTCATGGTGAGCCCACTACTAATTAAGAAGGAATTACGGTAATTTCTGGAGGTTGGCATGTATTAGAAAAGTGTTAAACAGCAGCTGCTAGAAAGGTGATCATCGTCATTATTCTCTACTGCCTCTTACCTGTTGAATAGTAATCTGAGCTTAATACCTCTTTCATAGGACTGGGGACAAATGTGTGCTGAATTTTAAGCCATGTGGCCTTTTTGGTAAGGAATTACACAAAGTTGAAGGCTACATTCAAGATAAAAGGTAAAGTTTCCATTTTTAAATATTGAATGGTATAGATGTCATTCACTGGGTAAAATATCAATAGTAAAGTTTTCCATAACTTAGGAAAGATGAGGGGGAAAATCTTTGGTCTATATACAAGATCTTTTTTTTTTTTTTAATAAATTTTATTTTTATATTCCCTATACAATTGCAACCCCCTTATTTTGACCCCAATCCCTCCCCTCCCTGCCCCCTACCCCCCATAGAGTATCTCTGGTTCATAGTTGTCTGTTGATTTTGATATTTTCTTTCTTATAGTTATTCTTTTTCCTGGTCCCTTATTTAAGTTTTCTAGATTCCTGCTATGAGTGAGACCAATATCTTTTCCTGTAAAGAATTTGGTTAGGTTACAACAAAACGCTGGTTTAATTGTTGACTAAATAGCAATTTCTCTTGACAGCAAAAAGAAGCTCTGTGCCCTCTATGGGAAGTGGACTGAGTGTTTATACAGTGTTGACCCTGCCACTTTTGAGGCTTACAAAAAAAATGACAAGAAAAATACTGAAGAGAAAAAGAACAGCAAACAGGTGACCATCCTGTAAAGGGGTATGGGAGGAATCATAGAGCCTTCAATTTGTGCTGATTCTCCAGGAGGTGGCCTGCTGTTGGGTTACAGTTGGCTCTTTCTTTTCTTGTTGCTAATGCATGTATTTTTTTCTCGAAGTTAGTGAAAAGATAATCTGTCTTACTAGTGAATGTTCAACACAATCTTAGCTAGAATCTGGATGTATGCCACTTTTGTAGCTGCATGCATAATTGGGGCTTGACAGAATTCATAGTTTTGGAAAGCTGGAGTTCATCTTAGACAAATTTTTCCTCCTTTCTGTTTATGTGTATTAGAAGTTGCGATCATAATATTTAAAAATACCTCCAAATTTATCTCTTCCATATTAGTATTTTTCTTGGCCTCTTGGCAAGCACTAAATCACTGAAGTTTAGACCATTGTAGTTAGGGAGTCATTACTGGACTGCTGTCCTCTCTTACTGAACTTTCTTTCCTGTGGGGCAGTTAATGGCATGATAGAATTTTCCACACAAGATGCACATAGTTTCTTGTTGCAGGGCCCCAAGAAGGCACTAACATTCGCCAGACTCACTTCTTTTTTCCAGCAAAAGAGCTGAGAGCTAAAGAAATACTGTGCCTGTTTGGACAGGAAATAATTGAGAACTGATTACTTTCCAATAATTAGTGTCATGGTTAAGAGCACAAACTCTGGACTAGAATCATATCTCCAACACTGGTGAGTGGAATAGTCTTAGATTTCTCACCTTCTCTCTGCCTTAGTGCTTTCACCTCTAAGGTGGGGAGAAGAATAACACCTACCTCTCAATTGAGTTGACAAACGTAAAAAGCTCAGAATAGTATCAGTTCATAGTACAGACTCATAAAGTCCTTTTTGCTCAATGCACATGGGTGGACTGCTCATCACCTGAGAGCTTGCAGCCGCAGGCCCAGCTCAGACCTCCTGAATTTGGTGCTTTTAGGGTGATTCTAGCACATATGAAAGTTTATGAAGCCCTAATCTTCCTCAAAAACAGAAGGTGTGATTATTAGTGACTTTCTTTGTAAATCACGTTAACCATGCCATGGTGCTAAGAGTTCTGAGATGAAAAGTGTTCTATTAAATGATGAGAATGTACCGCTTTCCTGTGGCTTTGGATTTTTTTTCCTTTTTTGTTTCCCTTCATCTCTGTGTGCAAAATTCTGCCCTCCTCCTCACAGCCCATGTTGCCTGCCTGCTTATTTGAGGAGACTCACACTTTTCCACAGCAGTTATGACACTAATGGGGCTGGGAAGGAAGTGTTCCAGGTCCTAGAGCCCTGACATGGTCTCCTCAGGAGCAGCTCTGGCCAGTAGGAGGCAGATAAGCAAAGACAATCTCAGCAACATATGTGCTTTTCGCAGGGGAGTGATGGCAACAAGGGACTTAGGTAGAATTCCATAATACAGCCTCCATGTCCCATTAATCCCAGTTCCATATGTGCAGAGAAGTGGCCTCACACATACCACTTAGCGTTTGTCCTCACACCTTCATTGCTTGCCGAGTGTCTCTCCTTCCGGGGCATCTGACTTCCACAGAGGGGTGATGTTTCTGAACATATTCAGATGCTATGAAAAGTCTGTCGTCATCTATGTTGTCATCCCTTTGCTCCTGCTGTTTATACTGTATGTTCCTGAGAGTATTTTCCTTAGTAGTCCTGGGTTTGATAATTGTGTGATATTGGGAGTATTACGCTCCAAAAGGCTTCAGTACTTTATATGTGAAGCTGGTGATACGTGCACAGAAATTCATTGTGTAAGGATTACCCATTGAGAGAGCTCCTAGGATAACTCTGGCCTATTGGGGGCAAGGGGTAGCTAAAGGAATTGTTACTTTCCTTTTTTTAGCCAAATGTCTTCTTAAATTGTCTTTTTATCAAATGCTTGCTGGCTCCCTTTTGGTTTTGTATTGTTGATAAATTTAATGTCCTTAACAATTTAATCCTTTCTTGTTCTCATAATCTAGTAAATAGTCAAATGAGTTACTTTGTCTTAAAAATAGGATTTTTTAAAAGATCAAAACACTAAAGAGCGAGGATGCTGATGCCTTGAATACTGGTAATACAAAGTGTCACACACATAAAGCTCACGAGACTCGTAGCACATGGTCATTCCACAGGTTTTTATTGACTCCCTATCCTGTGATGAAAGGTAAGGATCTAAGAATGAGAAAAGCACGGTGCCCAGCCCTCGGGTGGTATACATTCTAGAGGTGTGTGATTAATGGTTGTTATTTTACAAATTGGAAGTATACTCCTTTTAAAACATGTTAATTTTGTTCATCTGTTGGCTCATATAGGTGAGCTCCTCTGAAGAGTCAGATGAAATGCCAATGCCAGACTCTGAAAGTGTATTTGTTATCCCTGGAAGTGTTCTCCTGTGGCGAATAGCCCCACGGCCTCCCAATTCTGCCCAGGTGAGCCTGGGCCTACTGAATGTGGCCTCACTGTTTCTGTTCAATAGGGCTAAGCCCCCAGCACGTACAGGACAAGTGGGCAGGTCGTCACAAAAATGCTGCTTGCCTGTCCCTCTGCTGTCATCTGGCTGGGGATGATGTTTAGGGTGGGACTTTTGGTGGCTTCTTTAATAATTATTTAGTGGTAATTATTAGGCTGACTCTTGCTAAATAAAAAGTGATATAACCTATATGGTATAGGCCTCCCAGATCCAACTACTAATATTTTTTTTTTTTCCAAGAATAGAATGTTGGCTTTTGCTTATGTCTACTGAAAGTTAGCAGCGATAGGGGATATGTATCCTGCAAGGTCTTCTTCAAGATTTCTTTGAAACAAATACCTGTGGGTGGCACAGACTTCAGAGAAAACATTTAGATACGTGCCCTGAGAAAGGCCAGCCATAATTGTCACCAAAAGAAGGGGGCGGTCAGGTCATATCAGTCCTACTGTTAATTTGAACATGTTAATTTTAACATTTTGTGTGTGTGGTTTTTTTCCAGATGTATAATTTTACTAGCTTTGCAATGGTCTTGAATGAAGTAGACAAGGAAATGGAGAGTGTTATTCCTAAGACAGACTGCAGGTTGCGGCCTGATATCAGAGCCATGGAAAATGGAGAAATAGGTAACTAGTAGTTGATGGTACTTCCACTGAAAATTAATGTCTTTGAGAATGATGGTTTGTTTTATTCCTAGTGATTGTTCACCAAGTCTTTCATAGAGATTTTTGAGTTAGAATTAATTTTAATTCAGTAACTTGTTTTCAATTTGGAACTATGAGATAGACTTTATTAGCTGATGCTTATATTTTATTGATATTCCCTGATAATGTATTACATATGGCCAGAGGCTGATTTTATATGTCAGAAGGAGGTAGGAGAAAATATCAGCATCTGCGTCAGTTTTAAACTGTATTCTCATTGATTATTTCATTATAGATTTCAGAATTTAAATGTCTATTTGTGAGCCATGAAGAAGAGCTTGTCCTCTCCTTGACTAATTATAGCATTTTTATCTTGTGGTGTTAAATTTCTTCTAATTCACTGGTTCTCAAAGCGGGGGAGGCAGTTTTTCCTCAGGAGACATGTAGTAATGTCTGGAGACTTTGGTTGTCACTCCTGGGAAGCTGCTAACTGCACACAGAATGCCCACCCACAAAAAATCATCCAGGCCACTGTCAGTGGTGCCACAACTGGGAAATCTTACTACTCTACCTTCTCTGATACTGTCTTTGGATGATCAGACAGTGCATAAGGGTTTTGGAATTTTTTTTTTAATTTCTTATGAATGTAATTTTAAGGAGCCCTGTGAGGTCTCACTAAGAATTTAGAAGAAAAAAAAAATGAAAATTATTCTGTTTTTTTCCACTTAATTTTTCATTGAAGCATTTTTTTTAAAGATTTATTTATACAAGAACCAGGGTACAGGCCAGATACGCTGGAGGGTGAGAGGATTCACCAGAGACAGAGCAGGGAACAGAACAGGCAGACAGACGAAATACACTGCTGAGGGGAGCAGCGGGCGCTACAGGAGAGGTCTGCTGCACCATGTGGGACCCTCGCCGGCCGGCCGGGATCGAACTGGTGCTGCAGAGGCTGCAGACATCTCCACAGTGCGGTGCTGAACTGCCTGCGCCACCAGGGGAGGCCCTTCATTGAAGCATTTTAACATAAATTTTTTGACCATCAGAAGAATAAGCAGACCCATTTTGGTAAATGGTTCTTAAGGATATAGGCTGTAGGAAGACAGTGACTAGATCTTGACTGCAAGCTTTTCCTATTACTTACTTAGGTGTTAATAGTTTAACTTGATGTTCTGCTGTGGTGTTTGTGTTCTATTAAGATGCAAATCATGCCATACTTTCGGGTGGTGCTTCTCCATAAACTTCTAGTGCTTAGCACTATACCTGATGGTCTCTATTATAGAATAACTATTTTTCATTGATGTTCTTATTTTAGATCAAGCTAGTGAGGAAAAAAAACGGCTTGAGGAAAAACAAAGAACAGCTCGCAAAAACAGGTCAAAGTCAGAAGAGGACTGGAAGACAAGGTGTGTGGCACTTTCAGGGCTGAGCCCTAAGACGGGCTGCTGTGGGGGGAGACGGGGTTGTCAGACATGGTGAACTGCCAAGGAAGGTCGGACATACGCCCTGCCAGGTTGTTCCCAGGCCGAGAGTTACTTCTAGTGACTAAATATTCAGGCTGAAAGAGTTACATGTGACAGAAAGAAAAGTATTTGGAAATTAGGGTTAAAATACTCCCATACAATCTTCTCAAGTCAATGTCAGTTAAGCAAACTATCTTTCTTCCTTGTTTAGCAAAATCAAAATCCCAAATTAGAGTTAGCATGGAAATAGAGCCACTCATTAGTTGAGAAAACCACAGGGCTGTTTTGTTTATACATACATCCTGTATCAAGTGTATTTAGACAGTGCTGCTACTTTTACAAACACAAAGGTTTTGACATGTAATGGAAATACATTTTATATAAAGTAGTATCTTGAATTCCATTCCGCAATAAAAAATATGAGATAAAATTTCTAAGTTTTAAAAAAAAATTTTAAAGAATCAGAAAGTACTTAGTAGTCACTTATATTGAGTAATAGTATCTTTTATAAGTAGGAATAGAATAAAAACATTGTCTATATTTGTATACCAAAACAGAAACCATTGTCTCATAGTTCAGAGTTATTGAAAAGCATTTTGGTAGGTATTTAGTAGTTCTTTTTCCTCTCAGAAAAGTAATTTTTATAACTAGAAGTGACATTAGAGGTTATCTAGTCTATTGGCTTTTCACTGTTTTGTCATCCTCAACATCCGTTTTGCCAATGAACACACAAAGAATATGGAAGTCTAGAACACATGGATCAAAGCTGCCATGGTTGCCAAGGGCAGGGCTTCAACCACTCCCCTGCTTCTCCCACCCTTACTCCTGCACCCTCGAACTCTGTGGAATACAGTTTGAAACCATCCAGGCTAGATACCTCCTTGTACTGGAGGAAATCAAATGGTGATGGATTTCATTTTGAGGACTTATTCAAGAGCATGCAGCTAGGAAGGGGCAGACATATGACTAAGGTCTCCCAGCCCCCTAACACCAGTCCTTCAGGTGAGGCCACATTGCTGTACTGTGATCACTTTTGAAAAGATTTGATCCATTTTTATCACTGTTCTAGTCTCTTTCACAGAAATCCCATTTTTGTACTATATTTTTGATTTGTAACTTAATTTTCTGGTCATATTTTCAGGTACATAATGAAAGCAAAATATTCACTAAGAAATTTGCTGTCAGGCCTCTGAGTGCAGATGATTTTTGTACCCAGAAAGCACAGAGCATCCAACAGCTCTTAAAAACTATTTTAAAATAACAAGTAGAGACCAGATTTGTGATGCATAATTTGGAGCCTTACGTATGCTTTCTTCCATAGCTGTCTTCACTTAGCATCAGTAGTTCTTATGTGATTATGCTGATCTTTCCGATGATCCTGCCATCCCTTTGTCAAAAGACTATGTGCTTTGAGCACTTTCCTAGTGGTGGTAATAAGATTGCAAGTTCACTGACTTGGTTCTTTTGCCTCGTGGTCTTTTTGAATAGCTTGGTTCAGTTTGAGAAGAGACAGGGACGGAGGCACTTTCGTGAAGGGACATTTTCTGCTAGGTAGCACTCATGAACCCTCATAAAAGTCAAACCCAGAAATTTATCATCTGACGTAAGTTCTTTGGCCTAAAGTACTGGCATTTCTAATAGTATTTGCCTTACTCACTTGAAGATCAGATTTCAGGATTTTTCAGGCTCTAAACTGTGGTCCCTGCTAATGAAAATGGCTATTATTTTGTATTGAGGTAACTTGGGTTTACAACACTTTATGTGACTTAGGGGACTGGGTTCACACCTCTTCAGATGTATGTTGCCCCACCACACCCAACACCAAATTACCCATAATCCTCCACCCTATCCCCTAGACTTCCCACTCCTCACCTACCCTTCTGGGAGCCTCAGTTCTGCAGTCCTATTTCTAGGGCTTGTTTTCATTTGTCTGTTACTTCATATTCCACATGAGTGAAATCATCCAACATCTGTCTTTTTCTTTTAACTTCACTTAGCACAATTCCCTGCAGCTCATCTATACTGTTGCAAATGGCAAGATTTCATCTTTTTGTATATCTGAGTGGCATTCTGTTGTGTATATATACCTATCTACTCTTCTGTTGTTGGCAACTTAAGTTGTTCCCATAACTTGAATACTGTAAATGATGCTGTAGTGAACATAGGAGTGCATCTATCCCTTTGAACGAGTTATTTGCATTCTTCTAGTAGGTACCTAGGAGTGGAATTGCTAGATCCTATGGACAATCTGTTTTTAATATTTTGGGAATCCTCCAAAATTGTTTTTCATAGGAGCTTCAGTATTTTAAATTCTTCCTAATGGTGTAAGAAGGTTTTCTTTTTCTCCATACCCTTGTCAACATTTGTTTCTAGTCTTTTTGATATGGGCCATTCTCATAGGTGCGCGGTGGTATACCATTGTGGTTTTGATTTGCACTTCCCGGATAAGTTATGATGAGTAGAAAATGGCTACTTTTGATCCTGACCTGTTTTCCTAGAGGAGTATGCAGACTTTAAAGTGGGATATGTGGAGGAAGTGGAGGAGTATTGAGAGACAGGTCTTAAAGAAGAAGGTAGGTGCTGAGGCAAAATAATTGATCACATTGCCTCCCCCTACAGTATGAGCATTCTGCAGAATATTTTATAGAATATGGTATTGATATAGACCCATGGACTCTGTAGACTCAAAGACATTGGAAAGATGTAGCAAAGATATCCCAACCTCTTATTTCCTATTGCCCATGAATTTTTAAAAAAGGTCTTAAAAATTAAAGACTTTAGAAGTTAAACTTTTTTGAATGGGGTTGGGGGGTGTATATTACCAGACATGAGTGCTCAAAATTAGAACTAGAAGTTAAAGAAACCCTAATCCTTTGCTTCACACCATCATCTCTGACACGCTCAACTTTTGCGCATTGTTTGCAATCTCCTCAGGAACAAGGGCTCATCCAAGGGAGGCCTGCAGACCTGGTCTTTAGAGACCTTTGCTTATATATGAACGAGAAAACATTCTTTGCTATTAAATTTACCTTTCTGTGAAATGTCTCCTGGCAACTTTGGCTTTTCCCTGCTCTCCATTTTATATGGAAGAAATCCTATGCCACAGGGCCTGAGGCTTGGTTAATATTTAATATAACTTTTGATGACCTTGGTTTTGATTTGCCTGTTTTTCTGATGTGGTTGACTTTGCTAAGCCTGACTACAGAGGTGATTTTACTGCTTGGACTTTTGAGACCCAAAGGAGTATAACTACATACTTCGTATTAGACAAAAATTTTGTGACCTTGACCAAATATTTAGTTCCTTAATTTATTTCTTGTTTGGTTTTCTAACTCTGAATACTACCTCTTAATCATTTCAAGTAGACTTAAATTTTCTAATTAGGGAAAAGCCCTAAAAGCCAAATTAAGAAATTATATAATATTCTAGAAAATTTGGAGTAGTGCACATTTATAATACTTTTAAGGAATTGTCCAATCTGAAAGTATATTTTCTCTCTTACAGTTTTTAGTGCTACTCTAGTGATAATAAGAACATTGGGATTTAACAAGTAAGGTTAGGTTTGTTTAAATATTTTTAGAAGCAATTTACTCTGGAAAGAATGACAGGCATTGAAAACTTTTTCCATAAATGTTAATCTGAAAATGAAATCATATTTAGAAAATGTCACACAAATGGATGAACCTTTTAAGCAATATTTTAATTATCCTAAAGCAAGCTATGGCTATTGGAAATGGGTGGCATGTTTTTTAAAGGGCAAGATGATGATTAGGGCAGCATTTTCCAGAATTAGATGGATTAAGATGTTAAAAACTAGATGTAATTTAAAAAAATCCATATTAGCATGGGGAAAAAATGAGATCCAAGAAGATTTGGAATAATTTTAGTAGATTATGGATCATGCTATATTTATCTTCTAGTGTAGTATATTTGAACAGGGATAGTCTTTAAAATCAAACTATTAAATAAAGTTTTAATTTGATATTACTTGCTTGGACAAGCTATTCACCTTCTCTGGAGTTTTAAGAGTTTGGGGAAGGGACATTTATTTACTCTGAGCCAAGTTTTTTCCACATTACTGTAGGTACGTTGTAAAAAGTTAACTCTCTTGTCCTAATTCCTAACTGTGTTAAAGAATGCCTTTTAACGGAAGTTAAAGAATGGGACTAGAGAATAAAATGGAGAAATATATTTTCTAAGCCTACTAGACAAAAGATCTTCTGTGAAAGTGCTATTGCTAAGTATTGTGGAAATCCATATTTTTTTTGTGCGGTATCATTATACCTTTTGGAAGGTTACATCAAACTCCTAAAATCAGTATCACTTCTCCCAAGTCTCTTTGAAAACCCCATACTCAGAAAATGAAGTGAATTGCTGCAGTAGGGAAATGCTGTGAGCTAGTAAAGCAGTAAAAAGTTGTGATTTCAGATTGTCCCCATTAATCTTGTCATTTCTCTTTCAACAGGTGGTTCCATCAAGGTCCTAATCCCTACAGTGGAGCCCAGGACTGGCTTTACTCTGGCAACTATTGGGACAGAAACTACTTCAATTTGCCTGACATTTACTAAAATACAGACTAGTCAGGGCTTTAATCTATAAATAAGTCTTAAACTATGTTTTAAATTTTTTCTCCTTGGTTTCTATTCATCTTTTCAAAAATGAAAAATCACTCATGAATAACTTGCATTTCAACCAACAAAAGTAGGACAAAAGGTGAATTTGGTGATGAAAGTCTTAGGGAAAAGTGGATAATTTTACTATCCAAATATACTTGGGAATACTATTTTATATAGTAGTAAGAGAAACTGCCGATGAATATGCTTTTTATGGTTGCTATTGCCATATTTACTGAAGGTTTATACCTAAATGTAACATTAGCTTTATGAAATTAGTGATTCCGAATCAAGTTATTTTAAATATTTTTATGCTGTAATGCTTGAATGTTTTAGATGTAACTTTGAAATGTTTAGAATTCTATATAGTGTTTTATGTGCTAAAATGTAGAGAAGGCTACAATGATAAGACAGCTTCTGTTTATACTAATCCTCTCAACTTTACCACTTCCCACCTCCAAAAAGGAAAAATTGTGTCACTATTCAGAATAAGTATTCCTGATTTGAAAACTCTGAAGAATTAAACTGGAAAAGGTATTTTATTTGCTTATTTACCGCTCTGAGTTTACAATTTTGTATAATCAGTGTCATTAGAACTAAAAGGTAAATTGTACATTTGAATTGAAAATATGTATGAAATCTAGTGATTTACAAAAATGCCCTAGAAATAGATTTTAATCGCCATTGTTACATAATGAAATACCCTTTTAAATGCTTCAACTTTCAACAGCAAATACCACCAGAGAAATTAAGTTGCACTCATATATGTATTATAAGTATCAAACTATATCAAAGGAAGTCTTGTGCATTTCAAGTTAGCAAGGCTCCTTGTACTTAAAATATGTATGGAGACCTACTGTACAGTACTAGCATTGCCCCTTTAATCGGGGTATATTAATCTTATATTTATCCACCCAACCACAGACTGAGATATAGTGCCCCGAGGGTCCTTAAGTAGCTGCCAGTAAATTATTTTAATTGCTGTCTTAAAGTTAAGAAGTGTTGTAATTAAGTAATCCAATGCTAAATAAAGGCTTTAGAATATTCCCAGAAAGTGTGGTTTCTTTTAAACTTTCAAACAGACTAATGTTGCCACTTGATACTACCCTAAATTACCAAGTGTCCTTACAAAGAAATTTGTGGGGTGCCACTGTCTCTAGGGCCAAAGAGCTAACCAGCTACTTAACCTGTGTTAAGTAGGCAGTTAGCACTTAGTAAGGTGCTTATTATTGTAGTGAGGTGCTACTCTGTTTAGTGTGAATGCCAAATAATCAAGTGGGAACATCTGCCTCGAAAACTTGTGATTTGAAGACTGGCATGGGAACAGTTAATTTTTTAGTTTTACTATGTATAGAGAGTTGGAAAATGCTATTGCATGACAAGTCTGAAAAAACTTAAGGCCTTTTGTGTTTAATTGTTTGTATACCTCCTCAATTACAAAATAAGTAAAAATACAGGGTTTTATGCTTGCATGAAGTTTATTGATACTTTACGCCTGGTGGCCAACTCCACCTTGAACGTCTTCTCAAACAGAGTCATCTGGGGCATCTGTCGGAATAATACAAACAGTGAATTGTTTAAATAAAATCATGAAATCAACAGGTGAGAAGAATAGATCAGAAACAAGGTCTAGCCTCTTTTTCTGTTCTCATCAGTTACCTGTGCATTTGCACTAAAATATTTCATGCGGAAATAGCCATTTTGACAGTGCTACTAAAAGTCTACAAAGGGGGTGAACTGTACATAGCCCGAAGAGAGTTTGAGAACTGAATTGCTTCCCTTAAATATAGTAACTGTAGTAGTTAACTTTCTTTGAATGAAATGTAGCTTTAATCCATCAGTTCAGATTGAAATAATCACAAAAGTTTTAACTGAATCTGTTGGTGTAACACTGGCATTGTTAATTTTATCTTCCCTGCCTCCTCTGTTGACCTCCTGCTGACTTCTAATCCTTTTCTGTATGGCAAGCACTGGGATGTTATTCTTCTGACTTCCTATTGAACTTTAAGTTCAGCTATTTTTAGTATGCCGGGACTCTGAATCCATGTAGTTAAGTCCCCTTTCCGCCATCTGTGTTCCTTCTCTCCTGGCCGGCCTGTCTGGCTTACTTGCATGTCCCACATCACCCCCTGTGCTTTTTCCTGCCTGGGGTGCTGAGGACTCTTTTTGAGGATGAGTCTGTCTTATACTCTGGTATCACTTTATATCTGAGCCCGAATACCCTTTTCTCGTAAAGGAGGGTCTGCATCAGTACCTTTTTTCCTTCATGCTTTTCTTATTGTAACCTACTTTCTGGTCCGTCTTTCCCCCTCATCCACACTAAGGTGTGGGGTTTTGTTTTGCACACTGCTATACACTCGTGGGAGAAAGACTAGCACAGGACATGGCATTAAGTACTGGCTGAATGGAATATTTTTAAATGGAGTGAAACTGCCTGATATCTGTTAATGTGTTTTTAATCGGTTCATTCTTCTGTAAATATTCACTCTTAGGAGGGATCAAACTTATTACCATCGGTTGGGTACTTCATGTATAATCTCTTATTACCTTGTTCACCATTTCTTCCCAGATCTCATATTTGTCTGTGCCCCTGCCTTATAAAGATTACGTTCCCCATATGAAATTAAAAAAAAAAATCCCCTTTTACCATTTTTTCATAGGACCAGACACAGAACCAAGTATGCAAAAGTGCTTGAGTTCATGGACTGGTTGGCTCGTGTTCTAGACACCGTGTCCTTGGTGTGACTTATGGTACAGTGCACGGCATGTGCATTTAATAATTGGTGGTAAGGAAGTGGGAGACAATAGCCACATCAGATTGAGTATCCCCCCAACTTACTGCGGATCTTACAGTTTTTAAACATATCCAATCTCCAGGTCAACATCAAAATCCTGAAAACTCAGGTCTGTTAGTCCCACATATATGGTAGGAAAATTTACCTACCCTTTTTAACTTTCTGCTCTGCGAACATGGGCACTAGTTACGGTAATTTCTCCAGCAATACCGTAACTTCCAAAGGGAGTACGTTTGTCACCAGATCCTGAACCTTTTTTGGCTACATCTTCTACTGGGAAAGCAACAGAAAGAAAAACTGGACTTTGTGGTCTGGGGACATCTTGTCCACTTGGAGGACTAGCATTCTGGGGATTTGGGGTCTGTTTCTGGAATTTCTGATCTGCAGGAACAGCAATGGGTACTTGTACTGCAGCATATCTCTTCAAGGCATCTGCTTGGGAAACAACAGCATGTCCAGGAAGAGGTTTCCAATCATGTGCTTCCTGAACATTTGAGCCTACTAAAATAAAAGGTGGGGCACTGGTCTTCTTGCTGTCATCCATCATCACATAAGTTGGAGAAGTAACTTTCGGTGGAGGCTGCAGAAACTGTGGATCCTTAGGATTAGATAAATAGAGGGTTGCCTGGGGAAAAGGCCCAGGTGCAGGTGGCGGTGATGGGCGACTTTGTTGATTCATATCAGTTAGACAATAAAGGGTCCACATGTTAGAATATGGTGGTGGTTGTCCTGCTTCGCTTGCTGCTATTGCTAAAAAAAAAAAAAAAAAAAAAAAGTTTGCAGGCATTAAAGGTTTGGTCTCTGTATCAGGCGCTATGCACAGAAATGTCTTTGTAAACATCTTTTACATATAAACAAACAGCTGTAGTAATATGTGCGATAAAGCATGCTATAGAGAGGGCTACGTAAATTGTGTTTGGTAATGTGAAAGATTCTCTACAGTGGGAGGGTGAGGACACTGTTGTGACAGCAAGCGGCGGGGACACTCAAGTTGTGGCAGAAGCAGCATTCTCATTCTAAGTAGCTGTTTCTAGGTACTCAGGCTTCAGACATGGCTTCTATCGGGTCCTCAGAGAGAGAATGGACAATCAACACTTCCGGCTTTACCCTCCCAACAATCAGTTGAAGTGTGTGCCAGCCACTGAAAAAGCTTTAATGCATCTGCATAGTGATTTTCTTTATTAGAGAAGTCTGCACTGGGTGTCATCTTTTGATCACATAATCAAAAATAGCTATTTATAAGCCAAGTGGCCATTCATAAGCACCATTATCTCCCTATTACTTGCACCACATGCAAAACATTACATAATTTGAGATCCCCAGAAAGCAATCCTTTTAGGCAGGGCTTAAAATGATCGGTCCTAAGCAGCAGTAAAAGTCTAGTTGGTCTCACAGGATTCCTTTAAGGAAAAAAGAAGGTCTAGGGGTGCCATCCATCTACCCACACCAAGAAACCTATAATGTCGAGTTTGATTTGCCTAATGAAGACAGTACTCTCCCGTAGAACTGAGTCCTGGAAGATGGGATGGTACAGAAAAGGTTCCTGATGGAGGGGCTGCACATCTTGGGCCATCTACAGACTTTCTCCCTCAGAAAATAACACTATGCACATGATTAAAATGCTGTGTTTTCAGTAGCTTCAGATAACTTTCAATTATTTTTCTTTAAAAGCTCATTATAAAATCAGCCTAAGCCAGGTCTTTGGTTTTGTAGAGAGAGTTTGATAACAGTCTCAGTTTTTGTTTTAACTTTCTGAAGCACTAAAAGGCTATTTGAGTACTTGAGAAGAGTGACTTAGTGTAGAAGTGCTGCTTCAGCCACAAACATAATGCCAGTCCCACAGGCTGTACTTCAGCACTGCCCTCGAGGCCTTTCAGCTGTGCAGAATCCCCATCACACTGCCAGACAGAATTTCATCTCTAAACACCTGCTTTGGTGACTCTTTACCATTTTGGCTCTGGTAAGAGTCAAAGCGGAGAGAGTTCCTGTAAAAGGAATGAGGGAGGTTGGCTCATGCATGTCCCATCCATCTCTAAAAAGAGACGGACCCCTGTGCTTGACCAGACTAGGGCAGGAGAGGAGCAGACCAAATGCCATAATTAGATTGAGAGGGAGGTCAGATCTGTCTGCATCACAGGAAAGCACTGACAATACTCAGCAGCCGAGAAGGCAACTTGATTTGGGCACTGGGCAGGGCACCTGGTGGAGAGAAGCCAGTCATCAGAGCTGTGTCCATCATTCTTCAAGTGCCTGCCTGTCCTTTCTGCTGCTGCTACCGACCTGCTGCCCTGTGTGACAGAACTTCAACCTGCCCTGCCCTCTCCATCCAGCTATGAAGCTGCTCCCTCAGCTGCAGGAAGCGCCCTAGCAAGAAATTAGTGCTTGATCCAGCTCCCCAGACCTAGTTACAGAGCTCTCCTGACTCAGTGCGAAAGCAGAGTCAAACACACCACCATTTCTTTCATTTTTGTAATGCCACAGCCTATGTAAATGTGTTGCTGTAGTTTGATTTTACAATCACAAGTGAGAAATTTCAAACCAACACCCTTCCAACTGGAATATTCAGATCACATACATATATTTTATAGCTGACAATAGGCTTTAATGTTTCACTGTACAGTATGTCTAACAATAACAAGATTGCTCAGTGACCAAACAGGTCAAGTTTGGGTGATGTCACTTTAAAATCACTCATCTCATAAGAGTAAAATCTTAAATACAACAACACCTTTAAATAGGTTTGGCATTTTCGAAACTTAAAGACTTGACCAACCTACATGCAGGGAGCCTACCTAGATGGTTACCCGAAACACAGATGTCAACTGAAATGTAATTTTTAATTTTTGTAAGCATTTAATTTTCTTACCTGGCTCCATCAAACCTTGTTCAGGTGCTTCTTCCTCATCTGGTTCGAATTCTGGATCAGAAAGACCTTCTGGAACAGGAGGGGTGGGGCCACTAGATGATCTTATAGATGCACCTGAGTATGCTGCTTCTGCAGCCTCCTCAGAGAGCACAGGACTGGCCTCCATCTCCTGGGGTGCAGAGAATTGCCATGACTCCTCCTGCCCAGTATAGTCAGGGCCTATGGCCATATCCATTTCAAGTTGCACAGATTTCTCAGAGCCTCCTGCATCCAGGAGTTGTGCAGGCTGACCTTGAGAGATGTCAGTGAGCATAACTCTTGCTATTTCCTCCTCCTGCACACTCTCCTGTGAAATTATTGTAGAACCTACAGATTTTTCAGATATGACTGAGGCTTTTTTGCCTGATACAGGTTTGGAGCTAATTGGTGATTGCCCATTTTCGTTAGGACCCGAAACAGCAGCAGAAGGGCTATCTATTTGTCCTGGTATCTGCTGGACATAAACAACTCCTTCAGTCACAGGCTCATCTTTATAGATAGATGATATATGAACAGTTGATGTAACCTCAACATCAGCCTGCAAAGAGACCTTAGGAGCGTGATCATAAGCAGGAGGTTCTTGTTCATCCTGCAAGGGGGACGAGAAAGCCGTTGATAGTTCACTGTCTTTAGGTTTAGAACCCACATCTACATAAACAGATGCTTGGCTCAGCACCTCCTCCGAAACAGTAGGCATACTTGTTGCCACATCCACCATTAAAATTTCAGACTGATTAGAATGAATAGATGAAACGTTACCTAACATCTGAGCAGCAAACTGAGCTGGGTCAGCTGGGACATAGGCAAACTCTGGTGAAACAGCTGCTGGAGGTGGTGATGAGGGTGGGGTGGACTCCTTAGGGGTGGAAGATTTTGAAGGACCACGAACTGCTTCAATTGTCTCCTCAGATGCTGAGAACTCAGAATGAACTGATGGGAACTGAGTGGTTTTGTTGCTCAATATTGGTCCAGTTATATTGTCCTCCTCTGTGTATGTGGATTTTTCCATTCGTGTAGGTTCTTGGGAAACTGTAGACGTTCCTTCTGATTCTTTCACATATTCTGATTTCTTCTCTTGTGTCGTTCCTTCTGCCCACCTCTCTACTAAAAGAGCCAGATGGGTTAATAAGCATATATTCCTCCAAAAAAGAATTTTTTAAAAAAGCAGTAATAGGTTGAATACACATCTCGAAAAACTCATCATAAGTTAAATATATCGAGAGTCAAAAAAACAGACTGGGAGCTGCAGCTCGCTGCTACCACCCAATGTAACTAGACAATACTATATTACAGGTTGTACTGAATGGATTGCTTTCACACCATCTTAAAAGCCAAAAAATTTTAAGTCAAGCCATTGTAAGTCACGGACTGCCTGTTCTGCTTTATTTTCTAGCACCTTTGATTTAGTGTGGGTAATAAAACTTTCCTGTCCTTAGGTTTATTCAAGACTCAGCTCATTTCCTTAGTAACTCTAAGTAGTGACATCTGACAATCAGATACCATCTTCAGCTGATCAGCACAGATCATAACTCGGTCTAGAAACAAGGAAGCTGAAAACCTCCATAGAGAAAACTCCTAATCCAAACACACAAAACTAAGGGAGCAGGTAGGGGAAGATTTCAATCTGTGCAATAGATTATCCAATCCAACTAGTGTTAGAACAACTTAGTAGTGAAACAAATCCTGTTATATTAATGAAGGGATTGCTCAATTTAAGAAAATTGGTATACAAAGTTTAATTTAATGAATTGGAAAACTAGGGGACTACAGGATATTTTTACATTAGGAAATGCCAGATAACCTAACAGTGGTAGCACCCGCCGAGAGAGGTATGATAATGCAGTGAAAGCAGAAAGAGATCTCTGGAACCGCAGTGTGAAATCAGTGACTCCTGGTTTGGAAAGTCAAGACAGCTAATGACGCACAGAAACTCTTAGTGCTGGGAAATTACTGTAGAGTCATGTACTGGACTCTGCATTCTGCTTGTCACCCTCACACCTGTCTAATCGCCTTAGTCGTTACCCATCACAAGTTTTCACATCCGTTTACTGAGGATTTTCTCTCAGGAAAACATTTCCCTAATATAATGAAATCTGCAGGAAAAGTAGAAATTGCTTTGCAAGAATGTGTTTGGTTCAAGTCAAAATTTTGGAGACGTGTTCACAGGCTCAGTTGTTTATCAAAGAATATTTCTCTATGGTATCTCTCTGTGCAATGGCTGATTTCTTGTAAATTCAAGTAAGATGCCAATACACTGGAGTTCTTGTGCTGTGTTTGAGACACTGTCCTGGGCAGTCACTGTTGAGGACATAAAGATTATTAGGACCTCATAAAGTTTATGTTCGATAGTGGGGGTGAACTAGATATATATGTTATAGGTAAAAAAAGTACCTAATAGTGGTCCTAAAAAAGAGCTATAGAAGTTCAGGAGGAAAATACTCTATCTGTAAGGAATAAAGAAAGGTTTATTTAGAAAAGCCTGGCTTTATACTTAGGGTAGAGAAAGCTGGGCGGGAGGTGGGGGGAGGAATCACATAACAAATGAAGATAATCCACAAAATCATCATTTTCTTGCATCATCAGAGAGCTGAGGTCACAAGGTAATCAAGTAACCTGATTTTCAAAGAGGAACTAGCCCCTCATGGAGAGAAGAGTCACAAGAATTCTCTGTAGCAGCTCGGTAAGGGGAGGCCTCTGCCATCCTTGCTGGAAAGACATCAGTTAAAATCTAAACATTCTGGTAAAGGCCAAATGGGGCTAGGATGTCCATCCGACCTAGACTGTGAGTCCAAACACACAGGAATGTTGCTCCCTCACAAGCATTTTTCTGCGGGCCTCACATGAAAGATGGAAGCGGGGTAGAAACTCAGAGTGAGACATCACATAGCAACACCAGTCAGAGGTCTCCGACCACTGGGGATGAAGCAGGAACCACTGGCTCAGGACTGACCAGACACAAGGCAGAGTGGCTGACCAGCAGGAAAAGTAGGATAGCTCCACCCCAAGACCCAGATGCACAGGGCCAACCTAGTCCAGAGGCAGGTCTAGAAGGGCAGAGACAGCCCTGACCCAAACACCAGCCTAACACTAAGTAGCCTTTAGGTGAGGGGGCAAAAGTGTAGAGAGAAATGTCCTTTGAGGCCAGGCTGGTGGGGAAGGTTCAAAACTAGAGGGAAACACCCTTGGCATCCTAGACCCACCTTAGCAGCCCACTGCTAGAAAAATTTGAGGCCTATAGAGCAGTGAAGGTAAAATTAGGCTTAACAAAAGCCAAACCCAACCCCTGACTAGATAAACCTACCCCACACCCCCCCCCAGTTCAAGGCCTCTCTAACTATTTCCCCCAGATGATATGAAATCCCCCAACCAATGATTTATTTACCATGAGAGGTGTCAAGGGATTATTGCAATCCTGGGACCTATCTGATTCATTGCTTACATGACAGGATTTTGGCAGCTTTCTTATAAACCTTTTTAAAACTTAATGAAATGCTCACTTTGGTACAAATTAATCCCCACCCTGCCTAGATAAATGCATAATACCCATCTCTGTTTAGGGAATCAGTATGGCTTGCTTAAAAAAAAACCTCAGGAAAGTAGAGAATAATAGCACTAGTCCCTCATGAAATTTAGTATGCATAAGCCTGAAGTAGCTATATGCCCTGTATGTTTAATAAGAGTGGATAGCCACAAGTATGTTTAACCAACAATAAAAGACATAAAAATAGAATTTGGTGTGAGAAATAAAGGCAACATTTATTAAGAGTATATGAGTAAATAATTCAAGATGAGATTTAAAGATACATGTAATAGGAAATGAAGCTCGACTCCAGGTTAGCAGGAGTTCCTGACAGTAATTACTTTTAGGTGGCCCAGCTAATGATGTCCAGGGTTAGTTAAAAAGATTTGCAGTCATTCACTTGGGAATCCAGATGGGGTAGGCCTTCTTGACTCTTCAAAAGAGGTGGCTGGTTCTTGCCACTGATGAAAGCCAAGATAGGGCTGATACTGGGAACTGGACTCAATTAGGCTTAGGAAGATGAAAAGTGACAGTGGTGTTGAGATCCCATTTGCCACTCCGCAGGAGAAAGCACTGCTCTCTTCACTGAGCAGTGAAGAGATGAGAATTAGCACAATCTGGGCTTCAGGTTCCACACGAGAAGGTGACAGCAGGGAGAAGTAAAATAATGGGATATTATGGGAAAGACAGTTGTAATTCCTCTTTAACTCTGAATTCAAGAATTTAAGGTTTCTCCAGAAAGATCCTATAGAATGTGACTTTAGCATGGAAAGAGCATGAATCCTGCTACTCAGAGGAGCTAGGTATAGATCCTAGCCCTATCAATTAAAATTTGGAAGCCTTGGAGTTTTTAATCACTCCTAAGCATATTGTTCGAGTAAAATTGCAGTAACATCACCTATGATAAAATTATAAAGTTGTCATAACTGACAAAATATATTTTGAGTGCCTAGGACAACATATTACTCCATAAAGTCCATTCCCTCCTTTTTCTAGCATATACTAAAAGGTAGAAATTAAGATGTATCCTAACTCTTTGGCCTGAAAATATCATCTGAATTCATACTATCCCCTGAATTAATGATTCATTTGGATTAATGAATTCTTATGAGAAGATTGAGAAGTATGGCAACTTTCACTGATTCATGTGATAGTGAGATCTGATTAATAAAATTTTAGGAAAAGAAAGGATTCAAGAAAGAGTTTCCATAGCATGATCTGCTTTGGAAATAGGTACATGTGGGTGAAATGCTTCCATAGCACATGTGGGTGAAAGGCCTCCATAGCACCAGGGAAATCTAGATCCTAGGATCTAGAAAGTTGGAGAAATGATGAGAGATAACAGAGAAGTGAGAAAAGTTAAATTTTTCTTCTTCTTCCCTCCTCACTACCTGACTGCATGAGATTTTAAAGGTACTGGGGATATTGATAAACACTACTGACACTATGGTGAGACCTACAAAAACAGGACTTGTTTTAGAAAAAAAAAATCCCAGAGTGTTCAAAACAAATGATATGTACAAGGATATACTTATCCCCTTGCTTTCCATGCATGTGGGCAGCTCAGTAGTAATGCCACTAGGCAGCAAACTAGCCATTTGGGAAATAACTTTAGAGTTACAGCATTCTTGTGAGCATTTTTATGAAACACATCTTTCTCTTGATGTCCAGGAGATGAGTACTACCAATGGCAGCTAGCTCTTGCCCACATCACCAAGTTCTAATAACTGGTGCTATCTTTAGACTGAATCTAGCCTTACTAGAATAAGGAACAACTGACTTAGTCCCTAAGAATGGTTCATTTCCCCATATTTAAATTATTGAAAGCCTGAGTGAGCCTCAGTCCTTGGGTCCAACAGACAGAATATGTAGGTTATTGTAGATGCTACCATCTGTATTTAAAACTGGGATCTATGTAAGGGAAGTTCTACTTAGAGGAAAGAGAAGATACCACCTGTTATACCTATACTTTTATTGTAGAGAGCTGAACTATCTTGCAGCCAAATTTACCCAGCGCTCCCACAGGAACAGCAGCTGGGGAATTAAAGTATTCAGAAGGCAGGAGGATGTCACTTGGGAGAGGAAATGCCCTACCAAGTGGGAGCCTTATAGTGTGTGTATATCCCCAGATAGTCCCTCTTTAGCCCAGGGTGATGCTTTTCTGGATATAGGTAGACTCATGCAGACTTTGTGATAGGACCTAAGTTAATGGATACTGTTTGTCCATTAAGAAATGGCGCCTCCCCTGGCTGCAAAGCTGCCCACAGCTTCTGCAGCGTCGGTTCCATCCCCGGCCACCAGTGAAGGTTCCACATGGTGTGCAGACCTCTTCTGCTGTGCCCGCTGTTCCCCTCAGCAGTGTATTTTGTCAGTCTGCCAGTTCTGTTCCCTGCTCTGGCTCTGGTGAATTCTCTCACCCTCCCGCGCTTCTGACTGTATCCAGTGCTTGTATAAATAAATAAATAAATAAATAAATAAATAAATCTTTAATTAAAAAAAAAACATTTAGGCATTTATGATAACAAAAGACAGAAAGACAAATGAATCAAGTTGATATTAGTGACACTAAACTCTATGTCTAGACACACCTTCATGCTATGTTCCCATCACCCTGGTAAACTAGAACAAGTAATGTTCCTTTCTATTCCATTCCTAAATAGCAATATATTTCTACAGTCAAACTGTGAGTTTACTTTTAGGATTATCTCCATGCTATGTACATTTTCTTTCTTTTTTTTTTATTAAAGATTTATTTATTTACTCATGCAAGAGCTGGGGCCAGCAATGCAGAGGGTGACAGGACTCACCAGAGGCAGAGTGGGGAACAGGCAGACTGACTGAAATACACTGCTGAGGGGAGCAGCAGGCGAGACAGGAGAGGTCTGCTGCACCATGTGGGTTTCTCCCCGGCCAGTCGGGGATGGAACTTGTGCTTCAGAGGCTGTGGATTGCTTCATAGTGCGGTGCTTAACCCTTTGCACCAACAGGAAGGCCCTTTGCCCATTTTCTTGATGCCTATAGTTACTAGCGAAAAACAGCAGCAGTACTTCCTCTCCTTCAAAACTCCCCTTCAGACTGCCTCATTAGTTCGCTATGTGAATTTTGAACCCTGAGATTGAAAGACATTAACCTAGCTAGTTCCAAATTGACATTAGTTTAGTCACTTGCTAAATTGAGTGCTGTCTAAATTCTCCAGTAAACAATCTCAAAAGCTACCAGCTAGTTATCTTCTATCATAAAGATTCACTGCCTTTATCACCATTCTCAAACATAGAAAGCCTGCACACACACTCCCAGCCCTCTCAAACCGAGCCCCCAGAAGAGTGATGCAAGTACATACAAAGGCCCTAACAACTCCAACTGCTGGGAAACCAGGCTCACAGGAGGGCAAAGTTCCTGCCCTTGACTATATATTCTCCTGGTAGAAAGCAAATCCCAGACTTGTTTCCCACGATGAGCTGAGAATGCCATCAAGGCCCTGCAGGAAAGCAGCCAGACTACATAATAAAATATGCCTGAGCCAGGGCTGCTCACACTCCTGCCCCTGCAAATGCTGGCTCTTGCTAGTCCTAATGTGGCTTTCTGTTTGGGGTGGCTTTTTCACTGCAGATCCAACCCTCAAGATTTTTACATTTTCCTAGGTCCTACTCCTGATGTCTTCCTATCTGGGCTATGTTATTTATTAACATTGCCAGAGAGACAGTATGAAAGCTCACTGATCTTTCCTTTTCTTTCTCTGTGATCATTCCAAAACATTGGTGAATGCAACAAGAAATATTTCTTTTGCACATTGGCCACGAGTCTCTATTTTCTCCTCAAAATTCTGTCAAAAGCTTATTCTTACCATTTTTAGACATGTAACTGTGCTTGGGATCTGACCATTGTATCTTCTTTTACTTAACAGTGATCCTTCCAACTTTTCATCATGCAAATTTTCCTTTTCTCATTTCTCCCCTCTAACCTTTTTCATTGCTTCTCTATCAACTCAGTTTCACATAATGCAGGCATTTATGTGTGAAAGGTAACTTTTACATAAATGACAGCCTTGTGTCATAGAGATAGGCCATGAAAGAAATTCTCCATAATAGACAAAGTCTCCGGAACAAAATAGATGGTGACACCTAATTAATTCCCTGCCCTAAGACCTGGACAGCAGCTAAACAATCGTTGGGGATGGGGAGAGGAAGATGCTTAAACTTTTCTTCATAAAAACTCTTCCAAGAACACTGCTTATATAATTCTTGTAAGTAATGTATCTCAGTATAGCTTGATTCTTTATTTCTATGAAATTCAATTCTCTTAAGGTTCACTGTAGTTCTCTAAAGACAGAGCATATTGGAAAGGTTTGCACCAGTTTGCGCACACAGTTCTACCAAATGGTTTGCAAAACATGAATGTCCTTTTTTTTTTCTCCTTTTTTAAGACTTGGAATTCCTCAAAATATCAGTCTCTAGATTTTTAAAAACTGATTAATAATGAGTAAAGCATAAATGTGATTTAAACATCAATGTGATTTTTTAAAAAAATATTTGTAGGCATCATTTTTATGTTTGAATGTATTAGTAATGATATAATTTATAATTAGCATTCCTAAAAATCTAATACCACTTAGAGTACTTACTTTTAATCTGATGAAATTGTTTAACCAGATCTTTTATGTCCAGAGTATTATTCCCTGAAGAAGTAAATACAGGAAATCAGATACATAAAATTCCCAATTAAAATTCTTTTTAAAACAACAAATAAATAATCTAAAGGGATAACAAACCTTCTCTAAACACAATAAGTTCTTTAAAATAAACTGCTGCAAACTGGGTGATGTTTGGTGGATTGGTTTTGAGAACAGCTCTGCTAACTCCCTCCAGCAGAGTCTTGAGGCCATAAGGTACGACAAGTCTGGGCTTTGAAGAAATCATTTTTGCAGGATGTCTAATCTCAACTATAATGAGGAAAAAAACAGTCTTATAAATAAATATTATGTTATCATTTATTATGTGTTAACTACAGTTTCTTGGGACAAATCTACTAGAATTTTTAGTTTTGATTCAAATCTCTAGGCATTTACTCTAGTAAAATGGGATAAATCTTTATGATAGTTTAAAAAGATGAGCAAGCTAGTCCTATTGTTATAGGACAGTTTCTTCTGCAGCTTCTCTTCTTCCTGCTCAGCTCCACCCTCCCTTGGGTGGGGCAGGGAACCTCCCCCTTTCCTGGGGACCACCCTGTTACAATATTAAAGAAGTAGATCTATTCAAGAAAACGTGAAGAGGAGGCGGAGCAACATGGCTGCGAGGAGACGCTGCGAGTAAGATCTCCCATTAAAAAAAAGTTAATAGGGAGGAAAAGCGGCAGGTCCCAGTGAGAACTGGGACACGGAAGATAAACGGGTGACTCCAGCAAACTACCCGAAGAAGAAAGTGGCCATAAAAGAGGACTAGAAGGGAGGGAAGCGCAGAACCCTGCTCCCCTCCCCCGCCCACAGAGGCGGCACTCTCCGACCGGCAGAGAGGAGGAAAACAACAAACCAAAACGGCCAACAAGAACAAACTACGCAGCAAGCGGGACTGGGAGTGGAAAGGAACTATTGCAGCCACCACACCCCATGAACGGGAGCTGTGGAGAACCCTGCAGGATTCACCGCAGCGGTGAGCGAACGGCTCCCGGCACCATTGGAGAAGAACAAAGAGACTCTGGAGATGCGCACACAGCCCAGGCTGCCGGTAAGCTGGCGCGGAAAAGCGGAGCGCTTGAAAAGTAAACGCGGATCGCGGCTGCCCAGGTCCCCGCACCTGTGACCTAGGCTTGCGGGGAGACGCGTGGGGACCCTCACTGAGGTGAAAGCCCCTCACAGAGTAATCAGGAACCAGGCACCCAGGCACGGGAGCTGGGTGCAAAAGACTCCATTTTTGCAGACACTGAACTGGGCTACAGCCCGAGTCCTGGACCTGAGGGCTTTGGAACTGAGACACGGGGCACGAAATTCGGGGCGTGGGTTCTCCACGACGGTGGGGCACAAGGCATTCACAGCACCCCAAAGCCGTTGAGGTTTACCCTACCATTCCCACTCTGTTCCCTGTCCCAAGGGGTGGAAAAATCAGCTCCCCAAGGGCTCTAGGAGAGATCTCTGGCGCCACCTAGCGACTTGAAACCGGAAGAAGGCTCCTGAAGGACCCAGTGGCCAGCTGGGAAGTTATCCCATGCCAGGCCCCTTCTGGCCTGCAGTCCAAACCCAGAGGGGGAGCGGGAACCCACCGCCAGGGCAGACCAAGCGCACAGGGGAGTGTGTCCCCACATCGGCATTTTAGAACAGGGACCTTTCTTCAGTAAAGACTGCTTGAAACAGACAGATGGCCCCTGGAGGAGCTAAAGGGGAGCGGAGAAGCTCACCCAAGATGCCGGCCAGTCCCAGCAACACAGCGTCCCAATGCATACCACAAATTAGAAAACAGACAGTAGGGAGTAGAAGAACCACACGCAACCTAACAACTCCTCAGGAAAAAAGCACACCACAAAAAGAAAACCACTCCCCAGATTGCAACGACAGCAACTTGGAAGAACTTCTGAGCCTTCCAGAAAGAGAATTTAAAATTGCCATGATTAAAAAAGTGATAGATCAGAAGAAGGAAATTGAGTCCCTAAAGAGGGAAGTAAAAGAAATGCAGGAGATCAAAGAATTAATGGAGGAACTAAAGAACTCTGGGAAAAGCAATGAAAGCAGACTAGATTAAATGGAAGAACGAATAAGTACCCTATTAAAGAAGTAGATGGGAAGAGCCCTACAAGGAATCTGAGATAATAGCAACTATAAAAAAAATGAAAAGCCAACCAAAAAACCCATTTATTTCTGTAAAATTCAGTCAATATTATATGCAGTGATATTTCTCTATTTTCAAACAGCATCCTTTCAAACTACGTGGCTTTCTGCACATTCATCAAAAGTTATTAAGCAGTGTTTCTACAGGAATCTTTTCTCTAATATTTCTAAATATATCATCATTTGACCATCTTTATACATTTTTTTAGTTTAAATTTGCTGTTAACATTAAAGTAGGTGTTATTTGTTGTATTATGACACACACCACTGTATGCACTTCTTTCCACTTACCCTCCCCTAACCGCTGCCCTAATTTTTCCCTCTCCCCGGATTCTCTTGACTTTCCTGATTTTAAGTGTTACCAAGAGGATGGTATTATAGCCTGTGATTCTCAGGGCTACAGAGATTGCCATCTGAAATTGTTTCTTTGGTTTGTTTATGGAGAGAAGTGAGGGGGTGGTGTGTGTGAAGAAAGAGGTGGGTGTGTGTGAATGGAGAGAGAGGGTGTGTATGTGTGTGTGTGTAGAAAGATTTGAGAGGGCTTACAAATATCTACAAAGAACAAAATTAAATATTTAAGGAAATCAGTGGCAAGGGGAAAGGATGGGAGGAAAAACATGGTGAAGCTGCAATTAAGGTTAATATTTCAATACAAGCCACAGGTTCTTCACTTTGATAGAAATGAGGTATCAAATCAGCTCCTGAGCTACCAAGCAACCATCACAAAATAGATAACAGTGGTTAAAAGATTCAGTTTTCTGAGATAAAAAATGAGTTGCTTTGGAGAATCACAGCTATTCTGGACAAGGAGACCCAGGAGAAATTTCTCCTATGGGTCCTCATAAAGAGGAGGATAGTGTGATCTAATGAACCATATCCTCAACAACAATCCTACAGTAAATAGAGTAACGAGTTTCTTGGGGCTAAGTGGCCGAGTTTAGCTACAGCAATTATACCAAGGGACAATCTCTAATAAAAAGCAACGAATGTATCACAAAATGCTGAATATTTAAAAACACATTTCATCTTCCCAAAGGCCAGGAAAAATGAATCTGTGTTGACCAAAGCAGATCCTTTGAGAATATAATTAAGTCTATTGAATTCCTTAATGAAGACTTACTTTCAGTGTATCATCAACAGACACTTTACGATATTAAACCATCTTTAAAATAGTGCAGAGTTGACAGGGCAAAATGCTAAATGTAAAGGGACATAGGTAGTGATTATATGTATGATACACATAGGTTATCTACTTGCCTATATACCCAAACGTGTGTTTTCTACCCCCGTGAAATTATAAGTACAATATACCGATTATGTGTATGATACATACCTAGTAGAGTGGTGTGTGTGTGTGTGTGTGTGTGTGTAGAGAGGTGAAGGAGTGTGTGCGTTTTACTTATACATACATTATATACTTTGTATAACTTTTTTAAGTGCAACCTTTCAACCCCAGTGAGAATAGAAAGGTCGTTTTCAAAGTGGTTTACCAGTAGCTGTGATGGAGCAAAGGAAACACCATTTCTGCAGGCAGCAGATGGTGTTACCATGGGGATAGCTGCCCTGCAGTTATCCCCAAGTTCTAATCCTCAACCTGGGCAGTTGCAACCCAGCCCCTCCACCCCCACATTTCGTGAAGGTGCGGGGTCCTAGTGCCCCAGGATCAGGAATGCAGAGAATCCTACAAGGCCGTCCCAAAGAGCTGGCCTGAGTGGGTTGGGAAACACTGACACCACACGTGACTACATCAGTGACTAAAGCCACAAATACAGACGCTGAATTGCCTAAAAGTTACGGCTTAATATGTCTCCTCAAATCTCCCCTTCAGAGAACACGTGTCGAAAACCAACACACTTTACAACCGCCCCGCCCCGCGCCTAACCGTAGCTTCCACGGCCCCTCTGGGGCCCGGGGAACGCGCAAGGACAACCGTGCCTCGGGCAGAGGCGGCCTCTGGGGCTTCCGAGCTCCGGGAAACGGAGCGGGCCCGCACCCCTCACGCCCTCAAGACCCAGGCTGGGGTCTCGGGTCCCCGCGCTGTGTCTGGGCTCATTTTCTTGGCGTTTGGTTTGCTTTGTTTGGTGGGGAGGGCAGTACACTGGGAGGGCGAAGGCGTCCGCAAGCCGCGGACTAGGGCCGGGGGGCAGGAGCAGCGGCGCGGGGCGCAGGAGCAGCGGCCCGGCCCCCGGAGCTCGCCACAGCCGCGCTGGCCTCCGCCCCCGGGCCTCCCACTCCGGGGCAGCCGTACTCCTGCCAGGCACTAGAGGCGCCGTCCACTGAGCCTGAAAGCCGCCGGGGCCGCAGCACAAGGCCTTCTCTCCGGACTCGCCCCACCTTCTTTCCCGCTTCACTCGTAGGAGCTTCCTCGCTACCCCCTTGCCGGCGGCTCCTGAGGGAGAAGGCGCTCCCGGGGGTCCCTTTATACCCTCCGGCGTCGTCAGGGCTTACGTCACAAAGACCCGCCCGCTCACGGCAGGCTCTGGATGATCACGGAAGTAGGCGGGGCCTTCGCCCCAGCCAATGGGAAGCCGAAAGGGACAAAGGCTGGAATTCCGCGCCTGGAAGGCGTGCTTTGCCTCTTCCGGGGAAGGCAAACCCGGACAAGAAGGAAACTGGATGTTTCCGAAGGGCCAGGAGTCTGGGTGTAGGTCAAGGCTACGGCCTGTGGTCAATCAGTCGAAAATAAGCGCTTGTTTCGAAGGAGGAAGAGCGTTATGACAGTTCTTAATTTTGCTGTCACCGCCACTCCTTTCCACAAGCTCCTTTCCTCCCCACAAATCCGTTACTCTGGAATCATCTTTCCAAAGAAAGATTTCTGCCACTATGTACACAACATAAGTATGAAGAGAATGAATGATTTTAGGCAACAGTACTTTTCCTCTTGAGACACTCGCCTGCGGGAAGAGAATTGACGTCAGTCCTGAAGTTCCCGTTTCTGTAATTAGGGCTTGCAGTAACACCTCAGATACAATTTAACAGCCCTGTCAAATCACAGTGTCAGTAACAGGTTCCAGGTCGTCCAGTACTGTGTTTAACCTCTGCTTAGATTTACCAAAGGAATGTCGACTCATTTTAAAAATACCCACTCCTTGCTCTTTCACCCATTCCGCCTAACATATTTGGGCTAGGCATTAAGTAACACCATAATCCTGATTATCAGATTACAAGCAGTTTTCATTGTAACCCATTTTCTAATGTTTAAAAAGCAACAAGAACCACTGACTTAACTGTAAATCAATTTGCTAGTCATACCGGGGCACTTATCTGATAAAATCTTTTTTTTTTTTTAATTTAGAAAAAATAGCACTTCCTGAGCACTTCACAATGATTTCATGTTACAGCCAGTCTAAATATATGCAGAAAACAGTCTTTTCTGGGGATAGTAATCCAAAAATTTTAAATTGTTACTGTCCATTTATATGGCATGCAAGTTCCATCTTCTCATGGAGACATTTTTAAAACGCAAAAAATTTATACCACATGTAGAGAAACCAGAGTATAAGAGACTATATTTTCAAGATTAAAGGAGAAATGCACTTTAAATTGATTATAGGCCAGTGGTAGGTCTGTCCTTCCTCAGAGATCCCAGCCCCACCCAGAGTAGGATAAAATTGAGATGAGGCCATTTGATTTATAACACATGTAACTTTTCAGTTTGTAACACATTTTTTTCATATTTTTTTCTTACATCATTGTAGTCCCCACAGTTCTCCCACCACCATATCACCCGTGAACCACATTTTCTCTCAATTTCTTCCCTCCCCTGGATAACACATTTAACTTAATCAAAGGTGTAATGTAACTGAGACCCATTTATGGTGTCTTTTGAAATTAGAGACATTTATGTTTGTGTAGTCCAAACTCAGTGCATCATCTCAAGTAACCTAATTATGGGTTAGGAATTGTGAAGAGTATGTAACTCAGAAGGCAAGCCTTTACTCTTTCCACAATTCCCATGACTTATTTGTCCCAGTCCTTCTGACATGCAAATTGTTAGTGAAAACCTTTAATCAAAAAGTATTAAATCATTTGCTGATTTCCTGAACTCTCAATGATTTAATGTGGTTTTACAATCACCTTGTCCTTATGTTGTTACTAGGAATCTAACCAAAATTGAAATCTATCTTGTTAGTTATTGTTCTCTGCCCTTATCCCCATCCTTACCTCTTATCTTGGACATGGATAAATGTCCAAGGTTCTTGGTGTGAGCTCTGCATGCCTCCATCCCTCATCCCATGATTCTCACTTGACTCTAGAGAATAGGAATGATTACTCATGCCGTTTGTTACCTCTGTGCCTTTTTTTGTTTGTTTATACATGCACTGGGTACAGTCAGAAGCGCGGGAGGGTGAGAGAATTCACCAGAGCCAGAGTGGGGAGCAGAGCAGGCAGAAGGACCGAAGTACACTGCTGAGGGGAGCAGCGGGCGGCAGGAGAGGTCTGCACGCCATGTGGGACCCTCCTCCGGTGGCCGGGGAGCAGCCGGGGATCGAACCGGCGCCGCAGAGGCCTCGGGCAGCTTCACAACCCAGCGCTCAACCACTGCGCCACCGAGGAGGCCCACCTCTGTGCCTTTACTCATCAGATACATGGCATGGGATATCCTTCTAGTTATCATTTTCACCTGAATCTATGCTTTTTAAAAACTCAGCAAGCTCTAAACCCATTAGAAAGCGAATGGGTTAGAAGCATTTTCTTGGCAACCCCACAATATACCTTGAGCACAAGCTTGCTCTGTAGAATTGACTCTTCTCTCAGACTTACTAACTTTACTAAGATGATAACCTAGGACAGTGTTTCTATAACTTAGACCACCTGCATTAGAATAATCCTAATGATTAAATGGTGTCCCAAGCCCTACCTAGAACCTACTAGAATCTGAGTAGGGTTAATCTGAAAAAGACTAAAATTGAAAACCTCTGGCCTATGGGAGGAGAAATGAAGAGTAACTCAGAGATCACATGGGTTTTAGAATGTTGCTTCTATTTCATACCCAGTCAACTAGGTTTATTTCCACAGAGTTTATACCTCTGCTAGTTTTTATATGAAAGCTAAGTTCACTGTGTACTGGGTGATTTTTGCACACTTTACTAAAGGGGCACATCTTTTTATGGACCAATTTTCATTCTTTTGTTCTTCCAGTTCTTTTTCTGTGTTTCCTCTTAGCTTCTTTTTGACATTTTTATTGAGATACCATTGGTTTACAACACTGTATATGATTTAAAGGAATAGGATCACCCCTTTTGGGTGTATGCTACCTTTTACCATACATCTTCTTGGGACAATGTGGGCTTCATTTTTTTCTACAAAACATACCACCACCAAGGATAAAAAAAAAAAAAAGAACACCAAACAGTACATCCTAAATGCATAAATATATGTCTTTGTAGGTACAAAGCTATTTTTGAATTTTTACCACCACAATTTGCTTAAAGAAGCAATCAACTAGATTTTATACAACAGGGAAAATATATGTGAGTATATACACACATACACATATGTGTATTTAAAAATCAGATATGGATTGCCCTTTAATTTTAGTTGGCAGAAATATAAAAGTGCAAATTCTGTAAATAATTGACTCACACAATATGTGACAATAAATCTAATTTTCTGTGACATCTAAAAGTAACAATTCTATACTCAGTTCAGTACTTATGTGTCATGTGCTAAAATAAAAAAAAAAAAACTAACCTAGAAGATAAAATCTTCAGTATAATAACCACAAAGGTGACTATTACATTATTATTAGACCATGCCTCCATGTGTGTTGATGTATAAAAATTGTGCTGAGTACATAAAATATATATTAGATAGTTCTCTCATCATAGGCACAATCTAATACAAAAACATATTTATCACTTATAAATGAAAAGATCCATTTGAGAGCTTCCAATATAGGAAAGGGGAAGAATGAGTGAGGTCAACATAAAAAGGCACACGTGGATGCAAATAATCCTGCTTATATGATTATTTTCTTCAGCAGAGGGGGTAAAGAGCATTTTACACCAAGCGAAATTACCAGGCAGACTACAGTAGTTCACAGGCTTTATAAGTCATGGCACGCAGGCCAGGTAATTTTTAAGAATTCTTAACTCAAAAGAGACTTGGATTTCAGTCAACCTGATAGTATCCTTGCATCGTGGCTTTGATATTTTAGAGTCTTCATCTACCCCTTCTCCATGTCCTACTGCCATGTGAACACATGCATACTAGGGCTAAATGCACCAAACCTCTGAGAGACTGCTCTAACTATTTAAGAGAACCAGCTAGAAGTTGGTACAAAGATGTCTACTCCTTAACGTGGGTTAACCACAAACTTATTTAAAACTCTCAAAATCTCTCTGGAGAAATAAATTTTTTAAAGCTCTTAATGCAGAACACTTTTTAAAAGAATTCTAAAGTATAGGGTTTATGTAATCTTTGAATAGTGAATAAAAGTTTGAATAATATTTAAAATGAAAATTCAAGTATGTTTAAACTGATGAACTTCCAAGATTCAGAATGTTCCACAATTGTAACCAAGAAGTTTGCAACATATATTGCAATGAAGAAGACAACAAAATGGCTTGAGCCACATGTGAAAGATTCATAATGTTCTTCCTTTCAGCATTGATGAAACTAGGTGGCTAATATTTTTAGACACCAGTTTTTCTCTTCAGAAAGCTTCTACTAAGCTCACAGATCTACTCATTCACTGAATGCAGGATAGCAATCTTTTCTCTTTACCCAGAAGCTCAAACCAGTGCAAAATTCATAACATGAAGAATTTCCATGTGAATTAATACCTTCGAAGTGAGGATACACAAATTTTAGCAAAGTTATTGAGGAAGGATCATTTGGAAAATGACCACTCCCTCAAAACTAGACTAAGTAATTAAATCTGCCAACATTCTAGCTGCTTTTCCCAGGTCTTATTTTGAAAAGAAATATAAAAGTACTGACATTGCAAGAGATCATGCTTCTGCCAAAAGGTTATGTAAATAAATGACCCTAAAATGATTGTCTTTTGCTCAATATAATTTTTTTCTTAAATTTAACCTTAAGACTGAGTCAAGTTAGTCACACAATTATGGCAGAAATATGTGAAAGTGACAGAAGTATTTATACTCTTCAAAACCCACAGGTGTGCAGTACTAAATAAAGAAGTAAACTGAATGACAACAAAACTTTGTAATGAAGAATTGCAAAATAACTTTGACCTCCTTTTGTAACACTGAATAACCTGAGCGAAGGGAAAAATGATTAAAGCCTGGTAATAGAGCACTTAGCAAACCCTTTGCCATCAAATATTTTGAAGCAAAAAGCCATATGTTCATTCAACAATAACCTTTCCAAGGAATGAACCTTTTGAGGAATTCGTATCTCAATAAAAGATTTCCAAATTTTGGTAATTAGACAATTTTTAAGAAAGAAAAACTCTTTAAAAATATAGGTATTATTTGTCTAGTTTACAGATGAGCCTTTCTAATTAAATTAGCAAAACAGTTACACTTTTGGTTATAAAACTACTTGCTTCTATGTGGGTAGCTTTCAATGGAAAAGAGTGTTCATCATTTTGAAATATTTTGTATATAATCTGAAGATCAGTGTTTCTGGCACAAGTTTAGCTAAAAAGCAAATGCTTTTAGTGATAACCTATTTTTATTTTACAATAAGAATATTCAGTCCACAGTGAGAGAATTGCACCCTATTCATAGTTCCACCGATAAACCACATTAAGTAGGATAAGTTAATTAGCTTTTCTTTGCTTCAACTTCAGTGTCTGAAAAAAGGGGAATAAACATTATCTGTGCTGCTTTTCACAGGAATAGTTTGAGGATAAAGTAAAACACTAAAAAGCACTTTTATTTTTTTTCAAAACACAATATAAATGCTATGTCATGATATTGTTAATAATTTTACAGGTACCTTTTAGTGTTACCCCCCAGTCAGATGTGTGCTTAAGATTAGGCGTTCCTATAAGAACATAGGTTGAATAGTTTGATTGCATTTTAAAAATAATAAATCACAAAACTAAAATGTTTGAACAAGGTCACTTAGCCCTCTCCCCAGGTGGTTAGTTTATATTACTATTATCATCAGTATTATTACTTTTTAGGTATATGTTTAAAAGAGGAGATCTTTAATATGTCAGCTTAAATGGAAAAATGTGTCCCTGGCACAGGTGGTTTTCAGAAGAAAAGCCGATCTTCACAAGAGCTGTGTCCTCGGTTTTTATTTTAAAGTGCAGAACCTGGGTGGGGAGGGACAGAGTGGGAATTCCAGGTCTGTCACTGAGGAACCAGCTCCCTCAGAGAGGCTAGAGCAGCATGGATGCGGACATGCAATCTGTTTTCAAAGTCGTAGCCAGAGAAATCCTCCTGTAAAACCAAAGAAAGACATTTACTGACTCTGACCTGAGTTTTTGCAATACTGCAGTGTGAACTAGGCTAAGTTTTGTATTTTCCAAAGTAAAATCCCTTACATTTCTACTAAAGTTCTCAAGTTCACTTCATTTTCTAAGCCCCAAACCTCAAACTTCTTGTTCACCTTTAAAATGCCAACCACATGTCATCGATGTTGTTGGAAAACTTTCCTCATGTTAGTCATGAAGCACTAGTCTTAAGCTCTGCTCAACATGAGCTGCTGCTTGAAATTCTTAATCCTAAGAACCTAGTTATGAAATCAAGTTATTTTCCCTGCAAACAAGAAGCGTGTTCATAAAACAGGATGAGCAAGTTCATACTGATTTTTTATGATCTTGGAAATTGCACTTAAAGTCAAGTGCTCACTGATTCAATTAGTCATCACTTTCCCTTTCCAGAAATATTTTCAACTAGAACAACCATCTCACAAAATTCCTTGAATTCAGACTCCTGTGTACACTACAGTGGATGAGGAGAACCACTTGGAAGATGTTGATTCAGTAAATTACCTTTGCTTGAAGAAGTAGAGTTCTGCCTCTTGCTACAGTCTATGAATGGAAGGAAAGATAAAATGTCTTAGTATCTATAATATGTAATTACATATAGTCAAGCAGAAAATGCCATAATGGGGTATGTTAATTAAAACAATTCATAGTAGACAAAGAGATGAGTCAATTGCTCATTCAAGTATAATGACTCAAATTTTCTTTCATATGAAGATACTTACAAGTTTACATCTAGACATTAACTGAAAAATAACTTCATAATTTTTACTACTATCCTATGAAATATTACAACTGGGAAGAGTTGTCATGATTTAGGTTAAGATCTCACTAAGTAACCTAAAATTAGTGATAATTAAAAGGCTTATTTGGAATTAGTAAGTTATATCTCCTTTTGAAGGCGTTATTAAGTGAGAACATCAACTTTTTTTCCCAAAAACAGAACAGTGTTGTTATATTTTATGTATATATGTTAAGGTTACACAAAGAGTAAAAATGTCCTTAAAATAAAGAACATCTTATGAGGAATTTCTATCAAAATTCATAAAACTGATTTTCTATTTTTGACATTGGAATTCCATATGAAAAGATTTACCAACTAAAAGCATATCTTTGGCAAAGATAGGCTACATATTTTTGGGTTAAATTAATATCATACTTCTGTTGATTTAGTTCAACCTTTACTGGGTCCAACATCTTTGAAAGCCAAGTTGAATTAACTAAACATTAGAATTTATTATTATTATTATTTTTTTTTTTTAATAGAGGCATGCTTTATTTATTTGTTTGCTGGTTTGTTTGTTTGTTTTTTTGTTTATACATGCACTGGGTATAGTCAGAAGCGCGGGAGGGTGAGAGAATTCACCAGAGCCAGAGCGGGGAGCAGAGCAGGCAGAAGGACGGAAGTACACTGCTGAGGGGAGCAGCGGGCGGCAGGAGAGGTCTGCACGCCATGTGGGACCCTCCTCTGGTGGCCGGGGAGCAGCCGGGGATCGAACCGGCGCCGCAGAGGCCGCGCGCAGTTTCGCAACCCAGCGCTCAACCGCTGCGCCACCGGGGAGGCCCCAACATTAGAATTTAGAAAGCCAGTATTTCATAACTGAGTCCTAAAAGAAGGTATCAAGCATATTTGGGCATTACTGAAATGCTATTTTTAAAAAGAAACAACTTCCCTTTTACACTAACTTAGATATATACTTAAAAAATCCCCAAAATTGGTTAATAGAAACTGACAATTAAAAAATTTTAAAACAATCACATATCATTTTTATCTATTTCACTACATCTTTATTAAATTAGTAAGACATATACTGTTTATCCTGTTCATAGGTTAGGAAGAAGGTATCTGGTTAAGTAATTTAACCAGAATGAGACACTAGAATAAGTGGCAGAGCTATAATCATAATGGGATTCTTTGTTCTTCTGAATAAGCACACTGCATCATATCACATCATTCTAAAAAGGCAATGATTTTCCCTCAAATGAAACTTTATCTGAAATTTAATTTGTAATTAATTCTAACTCTAGATAAAAAGTATTTGTCCTTCAACTCTATTTAAAGATAGGATCTTTAGGGCCTCCCCGGTGGCGGTGGCGCAGTGGTTGAGCACTGGCCTGCGAATCTGCCCGCAGCCTCTGCAGCGCCGTTTGATTCCCGGCAGACTGGCAAGGGTCCCACGTGGCACACAGACCTCTCCCGCCACACCCGCAGCTCCCCTCAGCAGTGTGTTTCGTCACTCTGCCTGTTCTACTCTCTGTTCTGGCTCTGGTGAATTCTCTCACCCTCACGCGCTTCTGACTGTACCCAGTGCTTATATAAATAAATAAAAATAAATCTTAAAAAAAAAATTAAAAAAAATAAAAAAGATAGGATCTTTATCTTCTTGGACTCATTTTACATGAAATCAAGGAAAACAAAACACTGCACTCAAACTATTTTAAAATGAAGAGTGCTTTGTGCCTGCCTGTCCGTTTTCACATTTCTACTGATGAACATTATTTAAGAGAATACACAAAGTCTTACCTCTGGTTTGTCTAATAAAAGACATCCAAGTTCATAGCAAGCATATGGCTGAACATACAAGTTATTTTGACGACACAGCTCATCTTTAACAGCTCGTTGAAAGAACTGAAAGAATACAAATTTTGTTTGAATTTATTTACCTACCTAGCTTCATTTTCCTACCTAAGGCTCATCACATCTTCAAGAGGCTGAAAAGAAGGAACTCAGCAATTTCTGTATTCTACAATATATCAGATTTTCTCTTCTTTTGCATCTTTATTTCTTCCTATTCCTCCTCATCCATGTCTTAAAAGGCCTTTTACATGCTTGGCTGATAAGCATCCTTCGGCGTATGCTATTCACTAGTGAGTCCAAATTGTGCTACTTAATTTCCAGTGGATATACCAGCCTCCACTGATTTATTGCTAAGAACATCTTTGCATCTCAAAGTTTGAACTATCGCACTTTAATAGTTAAACAACATATAAGCCAAGAACCATCCCTTATGCATGTCTCAACTGTATCTTGCTGGTATTTACGTATATGAAATATAGTTATTTAGAGCTATGGAATTAACTATCATAACCGCACATTAAAGGTTAATTAAAAATTATAATACAAGTGCATCAATGGTCCAGGATTTAAAGGCCAAAAGACTATCAGTATACATGAACTCTTTCATAGAGCACTCAAATCAATACCACAATACACTTTAAAAAAAAAATCACTCCAAATATCTGAGAATATGCTCCTTTTTCATATATGTCCACAGCATATCCTAAAACATCTTTCTAGATCTTACCTCCAGCACTGCAGTAATAAAAGAGAAGTGAACGTGCTGATGTGCCTGATCATCTTTGTTTTTTCTAACTATGGGGCTTCACTCTACTCCTTCAAAACTGTCCATCCCTCCTCCTCTAATTGAGACTGTCATTTTGAGAAATAGCTAGTGCCAGCAAAGAAGTCCATCAGTAAAGAGGTTTACTATGAATCTGAAGTTACATTAAAAACTACTATTAACCACCATCAAACTTCTAACAGCAAATAAAGTGAATAAAAGTTCACAATGCAGTAGGAAGGTTAATGCTAATACATTTAAATTCTCCTTACTCAAGGAGCACAAGGGATTGAGGTGATGGTGCACGGGTGCACTGGTGAAGGAAATGCTATGGGGACTACACCTGAGGGAGTGGGGGGAAGCAAATATTGTTTAAAAATGAACAATGATGTAAAAAAATATATTTAAAAAAATCTTAAAAAATTCTCCTTACTCAGAGGCATGCACCTAGCCTCTTTTCAGTTTATTTTCCTCCACAATGACAACAACATGAACTGCTTACCTGAACAGCATCTTCTGAGTTTCCGAGACATTTGTGAATGGCACCAAGAAGCAAATACTTTAATCCCACAACAGATGAATCATCTACTTCATGACAAGCTTAAAGAGAAGTGAAAACAGCAGGAGAGAAATACATTCATTTAATTCTCTAAATCTGAAAGTTAAGAATTTCATTGATTAGTGTTGGTGACTTCTTCAGTTCATGATTCTGCTCAACACTTAAAAGGTTTTCTCCCTCTCCTCATCCACTAGTGAGTATCCTTAGCAAAAATAAAAACAAAAACAAATATATCAAACCTTACAGTGCCAAGAAGTCTCAAAATTGCATCATATTGTTACTAAGTGAAAGAAGCCAACCTGAAAAGGCTCCACACTATATGATTCCAACTATGACATCCTGCTAAAAACAAAATTATGGAGGCAGTGAAAAGATCAATGGTTGCCAGATGTCTGAGGGTAGGGAGGGATAAACCATTGGAATTCAGGGGATTTTTAGGGCAATGAAACAACTTTGTATGACACTGTAAGAGTGGATATATGTATTTGTCAAATCCCATAGAATCTACAAGATAACAAATCCTCATATAAACTATGGACTTCGGGTGGTATGATGTGAGTGTTGGCTCACTGGCTGTGCTAAATGTACTGCTCTGGTGGGGATATTGATAGTTGGGAAAGTTGTGTGCATGGGGCAGTGGGGGAGGGGATATGGGTGAACACCAGACTTTTGCTCAGTTTTGCTATGAACACAAAACTGCTTTAAAAAATTAACGTCTGGGGCCTCCCTGGTGGCACAAGCGGTTAAGACACAACCTATGAAGCTTTCCGCAGCCACTGCAGCACGAGTTTGATCCCCGGCCAGGGAGCTACCCAAATGGCACAGCAGACCTCTCCTGACTCGCCTGCTGCTCCCCTCAGCAGTGTATTTCAGTCAGTCTGCCTGTTCTGCTCACCACTCTATCTCTGGTGAGTCCTCTCACTCCCCGCATCTATGGTCTGTACCCCAGTTCTTGTATGCATAAATAAATAAATCTTAAACAATTAATAAATAAAAATTAAGGTCTGTTAAAATAACATGATATTAATTTTAAAAACCATGCAGTGGGTGCTTTTACATGTTTGTATGAGGTACTGCACTTAGAGAGGGCCAGACCTGATTTCTCCACTTCAAGAAGCTTGCCATCTACTGTGGAGGACAGACATTCCTATTGGAGGATGACATGAAGTTTCCAAGGAAATGAAAAAGATGGAAGTTGGAAACAATGATAATACAGACATTGAGGGCCTCCCCGGTGGCGCAGCGGTAGAGCGCAGGGTTGCGAAGCTGCCCGCGGCCTCTGCGGCGCCGGTTCAATCCCCGGCTGCTCCTCGGCCACCGGAGGAGGGTCCCACATGGTGCGCAGACCTCTCCTGCCGCCCGCTGCTCCCCTCAGCAGTGTACTTCGGTCCTTCTGCCTGCTCTGCTCCCCGCTCTGGTGAATTCTCTCACCCTCCCACGCCTCTGACTGTACCCAGTGCATGTATAAACAAAACAAAAAAAACAAACAAGCAAACAAATAAAGAAAAACATGCCTCTATTAAAAAAAAAATACAGACATTGAGATTTGATAAGATCTTATAAACACACACATATCCACAGTGCTATATATATATAACAATGTAGGCGTGTGTGTGTGTGTGTGTGTGTGTGTGTAAATATACATACAGAGCTCAAAGTTCCCAAACAATCAGAAGTAGTTGGAAGAGTTGGGTAGAATGGAAAGAAGGTAAAGGTACAGTGTGCACCTAGAGAAGCAGCAGATGCGTCTACAAGCTAAGGAGAACAGCTCCAAAGAGAACTTCAAAGAGCTTAAGGCAGCAGCATTCAGGAAAGGGGATGCAGTTCATTCGCTCACTTACTCATTCATTGAAAATCTACTGAGCACCAACCACATGCCAGTCGGTTCTAACCGTCTGAAATTCAGACATGACAAAACAATCCTGCCCTCAAGAAAGGAGCATTTTACCAAGAAGACAGACAATACAAAGGAACAGTACAATATGATGTAAAAGACGTGTATTAAGGTAAAAAAATAAAGCCAGAGAGAGAGAGATAAGTGTCAGAAAGGAGCAGTTTAAGCCTCACTGAAGAGTAATGTTTCAGTAAAGACACAAATGGACCCTGGGGTTGGGGGTAAGAGCATCTGCACGCAAAGAGAAGAGAAGAGCCAGTTCGAAGCCATTGAGGCCAGTACGTGTCTGTTGTGTTCAAGAACTGGAAGGAGGGGTTTGGCTGGGCCTGGTGAGCAAGGGGAAAAGCAGTGAGAAGCAATGGCACGGAGATGGTGCAGTGTCCAGACTGTGGGGCATTGTGGGCCGCTAGGGGACTTGGGTTTTTACTTTGAATGAGGTGAGACCACAGAGGGTTCTGAGCAGCAAAATAGCTATTATGAGACTTAGGCTTGTTTTTGTTTTTTTTTAATTTATTTATTTATGAATACAAGAACTGGGGTACAGGACAGAGGTGCAGGGGGTAAGAGGATTCACCAGAGACAGAGTGGGGAACAGACCAGGCAGAATGACTGAAATACAATGCTGAGGGGAGCAGCGGGAGAGACAGGAGAGGTCTGCTGTTTGGGCTGGGGATCAAACTCGTGCTGCAGAGGCTGCAGATAGCTTCACAGTGCTGTGCTTAACCCCTTTGCACCACCAGGAGGCCCCGAGACTTAGGTTTTGATAGGACAGTTTGGATGCTGTGCTCAGAGCACACAGAAATATCTTTAAAACCCAGGGAGAATGCAAAGGAGAGGGGAGAGTGGCAGGGAAGGGTGATGAACAGCACAAATAAAGATTATGAGAATTCAATTTAATTCTACTGATGGGAGTTACAGGTGGCTGACAACTGAACGTACAAAGCTGTGTGGGGTTGAAGGAAAAGTTTAATAGATGAATATGATCACGGTCACCCAGGACCAGTTTTTCCTGGATCTTACCTTTTTCTACAAAGATTTTCACTGTACTCTATATAGTTGAACGAATTTGAATCATTACTGCTTAACACTGGTGAATGAAATAATCTAATTAATAGCTCTCAGAACTGGGTGGACATTTAACCAAGACATTAAAGAATTATCTCACTTTTATTCCAGAGCCTAGCTCCCTCTCCATGACTACCTGCTTGTTGTTAGTTTATTTTGAAACCTGGGAAGAAGTTCAGAGAATATTTAAGTCACTTTACATGATAATCATTCTTGTGCCTGCCAATTACTGCCTACTTATATTTGCATTTGTGTTTTAATTAGCTGTACGTACATGATCCTGCACTTGTGCATTAAGAAAGTACTTAAATTTCTTTAGTATTCCTTTGCATTAGACATTGGTAAATAGTCTAGACTTTCATGTGTTTAAATTATGCATATCCTTTTTAAACAAACATCACAGAACCTGCACATCCTTTCAAGTAATCTCCTTAGGAGGGTTGCCTGTCTACTCTAATTACAGGCCCCGCACAACTTTGGGAGGTGCATTACTTTGATCTCTGGAATAACAACGTTTATGAAAGTTTTGATCTACAAAAGTGGACCTTTTCCTTTTGGGTTTTTTTTAAAATTTTTTTATTTTAACATTTATCTTTTTTTTTACATTTTTTAAGACAACATTTGCTTCCCCCCACCCCCTCAGATTGAATCCCCATAGAATTTCCTTCCCCAATGTACCCGTGCACCATCACCTCAGTCCCCTGTGCTCCTCCCTCCCTCCCTCTCACCCCCTCCCTCCTCCTCCCCTCCTGTCTCTGGTTTATAATTGTCTGTTTTTGCTTTGTTGTGTTTTGTACTGTTGTTATTTTTTTTTTACACTGATATCTTATTTGGTTCCCCTGTATTCCTGTTATAAGTGAAACCATCCAATATTTTTCTTTTTCCTTCTGGCTTATTTCACTGAGCATAATTCCTTCTAGTTCCATCCATGTTGCTGTGAATGGCATGAGTTTATCTTTTTTGATTGCTGAATAATATTCCATTGTGTATATATTCCTTTCGGTTTTATTTTTTTTGGGAAATAAGCAAAAAAAATCTGCAGGGAAGTTTGATGATAAAGTAAGTGATGCCATGGGTGAAACTGTATTTGGGCAAAAATGAGTGACAAGGCGGAGAATCTGACACATTTTCTCCAGTAGCTAACAAACTCTTTGGGGAATAAATCCAAAATATTAATGCTGAACCTTTATTGGAAAAGGGCATCCTCTTTGTGAATAAGAATACATTTCCAAAGTTATTCATCTTCTGGTAAACCATCTTTTGAATGTCTGTTTTAACTTTAACACTGCAGCCTCATGTGGAATCATATGGTGAGCTGCACGGTTTTAGTCTTTCTGCACTCCCAGGAAGACAAAGCTGTGTGTAGGAACGGGAAGCTCTCCTGGCAGGGCTAGTCTGGCCAGAGAGCAGCTGCACCCACACTCCTGGGGAGCCATCATGTCATGTCCTGCATGTCCTGGTCCTCAGTTTCCTCATGAAATGGGTATGGCAATATTGTCTGTCCTTCCTACTTTCCTGCGCTGGAGTGTGGAGCAAAGAAAATAATCTTTCAGACAAGAAAGAGTTGGCCATTTAAACTAAGAAATATTACAGTGTTTCTTTAAAATAGGGCTCTCACACAGTCCTATTTTATTTAAAAATTTAGTTTATTCTCCTTGAGAACTTTTCCTACAACTATAATAAAAATGACCTTAAAAAGATTATTATAACCTATGTTTTTATGGTTTTTTAATATTTGAAACAAGGACCTCCCCCCCCCCAAAAAAAAAAAGAAAGAAAAGGGCCTTTCCCCCTGGTGGCGCAGTGGTTGAGCGCTGGGCTTTGACATTGGTAAATAGTCTAGACTTGCAGCAGCCTCTGCAGCGCCAGTTTGTTCCCTGGCCGCTGGCGAGGGTCCCACCAAAAAAAAAAAAAAAAAAAAAAAAAAAAAAAAAGGACCTCCCCGGTGGCACAGTGGGTTGAGAACAGCACTGTGAAGCTGTCCGCAGCTTCCACAGTGCCGGTTCGATTCCCAGCTGGCCAGGGAGATTCCCAAGTGGCGTGGCAGACCTCTCCTGTCTCGCCTACTACTCTCCTCAGCAGTGCTTTCGGTCTGTCTGCCTGTTCTGCTCCCGCTCTGTCTCTGGTGAATCCTCTCATCCTCCTGCCACTCTGGCCTATACCCCAGTTATTGTATAAATAAAAATAAAAAAAATCTTTTAAAAAAATTTTGAATCGCAAATACAGGCATCTAATTACACTCCTAGGCATTTACTTAAGAGAAATAAGCATGTACAGCCACATAAAAGACTGTACACTTATGCTGTACAATTTCTTTGTAGCAATTTCACTCAAGATGGGTAAAAACTCAGGCCTCCTGGAGGCCAAGGGGTTAAGTCTCAGTGCTATCACTGTCAATGCCTGATAGTGGACCTTTTCCTTTGGCTTTGTTTTTTGAGAAAAAAGTACAAGACATCTGCAGGGAAGTCTGATGATAAAGTAAGGGATTTCATGGGTAAGACTATATTTGGGCAAAAACTAGTGACAAAAAGGTTAGTTCCCTTGTCACTAGTTAGTTAGTTCCAGCCAGGGAACTAACCCAAATGGCACAGCAGACTTCTCCTATCTCGCCCGCTGCTCCCCTCAGCAGTGTATTTCAGTTAGTCTGCCTGTTCTGCTCCCCACTCTGTCTCTGGTAAATCCTCTCACCCCACCCCTGCACCTCTGGCCTATACCTCAGTTCGTCTATGAAAAAAAAAAAAAAAAAAAAAAAAAACCTTTAAAAAGATGGGTGAAAACTCAATGAACTCCATACATTAATATCTGCATTTTACTGTCTGTGAATCACTTATATGAAATGAAGGGCTTCAAGGAAAAAATACATGCTGCCAGCCAACCTCATGAGAACAGATATAATAACAATTTTAATCAGTAGACATTGCCATACACTTATCAAAGGGAGCAAGTTTGTACATTGCACTCCTTCCTGTTCCCATCACTGAAGAGACTAATTTTCTTAGTCACTACACCTTTTATCCAGGGGTGGCAGACTTGTACTTTGAACCAGACAATATCAATGAGAAAATGTAAGTAGCAGCATTGGAAAAAACAAGGTGGAATGTATAGAGTTGGGTTCTTACCTTGACTCATTCTCTGTAGGTTGGGGAAGGAGCAGTTGGGAAGGGCTTTCCACAAGTACAACACTTCAACAGACGCCAGCACGCATAGCACTTTGGTTGGGGCTTGCTTCCGAAATCTCTCTGCCTGCAGGTAGACAGAATAATCAGGCTTCACTTTTTGAAAACAAGTTCATATGAAGAATATACTCTGGAGACATTTAAAAGTGCACAGTTCTTTTGTGACAAGAATGATCCTCTCCTATTAAGCGAAAATAAAGATTTCTATAAAAAAAACTTTGCTCTCTAATTTTTAGTGTTATGGTAGATATGCCTTCATTCATTATTCAACTCAATCTACTATCAAGATCCAGAGTATATTCTGAAAACGGGGGGATGAAACTAAATTCATTTCAGTTGAAATAGCAGAAAACTATAAATGTCTGTGACACATAATAACTCAATGTGTTTATATAGAGGGTGTCATACTAAATGTGTGTTAGTTGTGGTTTTATTGACTTTTTTGCTTTCCACTTGGTCCCGGTTCTCTCAGTTAGCATTCCACATTATAATATAGTTTATAGTCAGACTATGTCATTAAATGACCATTCAATAAAAATGTATAAAATAAAATCATAGAAAACTTAATGAATTATGATACAACCCTGGGTAATTCAGGTAAGTTTTATTCTTAAAAGTGTAGAATAAGGGCCTCCCTGGTGGCACAAGGGGTTAAGTGTCAGCACTCTGAACCTATCGGCAGCCACTGTAGCACGAGTTCAATTCCCGGCCAGGGAGCTACCCACATGGTGCAGCAGACCTCTCCTGTCTTGCCCGCTGCTCCCCTCAGCAGTGTATTTCAGTCAATCCCTCTGTTCTGTTCCCCACTCTGTCTATGGGGAACCCTCTCATTCCCTGTCCCCCGCACCTCTGGCCTGTACCCCAGCACTTGAATGCATAAATAAACAAAATAAATCTTTTTTAAAAAGTGGAGAATAAATTATGGACATTATGCCCACAGTCTGGAGTCTTTCTGCTGGTACATTTGATGCACAATTTTGCTTCTGATTAGGTCAAAATGTGATGTGTTCACCATATTGAGAACCAACAGTCTGCCTCTCTCGCACAGGTTTTGCAAATTTGTATTCTCCAGAAACTACCAAGCTCTTTAGACAGACACTTTTCCTCTCCAGATATGCTCATTAGCTCTGCAGGGTCTGTAACGCTGCTACTCATCCAAAACTACAACAACTGCTTTAATTATTTGCAGCAACACAAGCACTTTCTATTCAGAGCAGAAGTGTGGCCATGGGAGCAAATCCTCTCCAAGTGGAGAACTGCATTTTGCATGGCAAGTAAGGCTCCAGCTTTGAATGATTTCCTCAAGCCTGTGCAAGGCAGCACCAGCTACAGATGCCCAATGCCACGATACATCAGGTTCCCACATACCTTTTTCACTGAGAACTGTTCAATCTGATTGTTTTTCCTTTTGAAGAGTTTCTGAACTTCTTTGAAGACAATCTGTGCCCCATCCACATCACCGGTGGCGCCCTGACAAACTGCAAGAAACCATCATCGTATTCTTAAGTATTAGGGGAAAATGACACTAAGCACTCCACACCCAGGTGGATGACATTTGGAAGATGTTGCCAAAGAAAAAATGGGAGTAACTATTTTTAAAGACTCTTACACAGAGCACTATACCATCCACCCATCATTCCATTTATTCAACAATTATTTCCTAGGTGCTAAGTTGCCAGAGGTTTGGAGGGATGTATGGGAAAGCCGTGGGCCTAATCCTCTGGTTGGAGAGATTCTCACACCCCACAAAATCCCCAGTTTGCAGTGTGGTTGGAGTCCACATGGTCAAAAAGTAGACTGAAAAGGAATCTAGGAAAGGACAATGAGGAGCCCAGAGGGTCACGAGAGTGTCACAGCAGAAGGAGACTGTCCCTGTGCCTAGAGGAAATGAGTTAGTCCTGCACAAGGTCACGCGTCACCGTCACCTACAATCCATTGGCAAGCTTGTGAAGAAGAAACACACATATTTGCACTCTGATGAAACTTAAATTTTAGCTGCAGAGATAAGACACATGCAGTCTCCGCTACAATGTGGAGGGTGATAACAGCCTTTAGAGGTAGAAAATCAAAGTGTTTTTGGAAAAGTTCAGAAAGAAAAGAGATCATTTCCCTTTGGAGTGATCAGGGAAGCTGTGAGGACCAAGGCATAGAATAGAGCTTTGGGGGATGGTAAGATTTTGAGAGTCTGCAGAGCATCTTCACCCCACCCAGAGTCCCAAGCAAAGTGTTAATCATAGCCCCTTTGCTATGTCTGTTTTTTTCCTTCTCCAAACTTCACACTGATTTGAGTCCCACCTTCTTAATGAAACTTTACTTACTCTTTATCATCATCTTCTCAACCCCTAGGGCACCAACTTCATTTCTAGTAGTCTTGTTAGATGTCTTTGCCATGCGCTGTTTTTCAATCACTGGTTGGCATACCCATTGACTTGCTAGTTCCTCCTTCTTTATTCAAGTACCCCTACAACTAGGTAGTTGGTCCTGCCCTCTCATTTTTGGGCTAGATCAATCAGAATACAAGGCCAGGTAATGTCAAAGGCAGACAGGTAGCAGCTGGGCCACTGAAGCAGAAGCAGCAAGGTTTGAGAAAAGTTGAAGGCAGTGAGGTGATGGGAAAGTCCAAAGATTTCTACGGGGCACCAGAGGGTTTAGGCTAATATTCAAAGGGAGGGACAACCCTATATACAGTTACGAGGGATGCCCTAGTCCAGCTTCGGGGATCTAAAACCATCCAAAATGACCTCACAGCCCAAATATTTAAAAAAATTAGTGATTGTTTTAGAAATCAACCCCATCAAGTTAAAGATAACAGAATGCAAAGGTGCAGAAAAGTTCAACGACTTGCCTCAGGTTACACAATTAACCAATGAAAACGAAGTGAAGTTCTGTAGCTTCTAGCTTGAGGTGCCCCTCAAATAAGTGGTATCCTTCTCAGAATCATGTGAAAAAGAAAAAAGTGAGCAAACAAAGGAGAGTGAAAACAGAAAGATTATGAATGAGGCACAGTGATAAATAGTAACAGTATCAGGTATCTCAGCCAACCTTTCATATCTACTACACTAAAAACCCCTAATCCCGTAGAATACATTACACCACCTTCTCCCACGGACACTTAGAGACAGTTGAAAGCATGTAGATGCGTGAAGGCTTGCGCATATCTGGTTTGCCTTAAATCTGAGACCTAAAGACAATTTAAGAAGCTTGGCTCTTCCATTAATCTAAGTTTATGCTACAACCTGTAAGTGATATTTGAATCTATTTTTAGCAACTTTTAATTACATGATTTCAAACCCAGAGAAGAGTTGCAAAAGTAATACAAGGATATGACTCAATAATCCTATTTCTGGATATATATCCAAAGGAATGGAAAGCAGGGTCTCAACAGACCTGTGTTCATAGTAAGCATTACTCAGAAAAGCTAAAAGGTAGAAACAACTGAAATGTCCATCAACGGATGAACAGGTAAGTAAGATGCAGCGTGAACATACAGTAGAGCATCATTAAAAGTGCATGAAAATTCTGATACAACAAAAAATATAGATGAAACTTCAAGACATTATGCTAACAGAAATAAGCCAAACAGATACAAAACTTTCTGTATGTTCTACTTACAAGAGCTACCTAAAAGTCAAATTCATAGGGATGCAAATTAGAATTGTGGACCAGGAGGAGGAGGGGTGGGGGTGAGAAGTTGCTGTTTAATAGATGCAGTTTCTGTCTGGGATAACCGAGCTTTGGAGATGGAGAGGTGATTGTTGTATGACATTATGAATGTTACTCAGGAATGCCACTGAGCTGTACCCCTAAAAATGGAAAAATAAATGGCTAACCATGGTAGGTTTTATGCTATGTGTATTTTATGACAAAAATATACTCTAAGGAACTAAGTCCCTGGTGGCAGTGTTTCTGCTTCCCAAATCCCATCCTCTCCAGCTCTGCCTGTCCACCTGCACCTGTCCTCCACGGCCAGCTCAAAAGGCAGCCCCCGCAAGAGGCCTTTTCTGTTGGTTTGACAAAATAATCCTTTCCTTTCCTGTTTATTCCTCATAGTGAGCTATTCACATGTCTTGTCATCTACACAAAATCCCTTGCAGAGGCAGAGAGCAGAGTCATTTGTGTTCTGTCATCATCTCCTGTAACTGACACTCTGCTGGAATCTCTAATATTTAGAGAATAAATATGTTCCTCTATGTAGCTGCACTGTATATTTCATGTTCCATGCTCAGCAAAGACTTAAAAAAAAAAAAAAAAAGCTGCTCACAACTGACTGTGTGACCCAATTACACCTCAACAGCCTGTTGGGTTATGGTGCAAGCCTGTCTTCTGGTTCATACATTCTGGAATGTGTTGGGCACATCAAGGTCACTTAATAAACAGATGCTACATTTTTATCTGAAATGCCTACAAATTCTTGTGGTGTGAGACAGCATACTAGCCAGCACACTGAAAATAATCCTTTTCAAACATTGGCTGGAGAGACAAATAAACCAGATGCCTTGCAGGTACTGTAGTGAGGCATGCGGCAGCAGGAGAGCTCACATTGATTGCTAATGGATTGTGGTCCTATCAGGGACTATTAATTCTACCAGACTCTAAACAAATTATCAGTTAATGGGGTTTCATTAAATCCAAATATTCAAATAAATAAGGAAATATTTTTCTTAGTTTGAATTTCAAGTAAGGGAATTACTTATGTGGCTGAAAAGGAGAGTTCATTCTTAAGAGGCAGAAAGAAAATGTTCAACCTCCTGGGTTTCTTCTTGCCACCATGGCACCTCATGCATCTCAGGGCACTGACAACTCTTGTCCACCAGATGGCAGCAGGCCTTCGCTTATCTCCTAATGCAAACAAAGTGCTCCTACGCACATCAGAAATTACAGGTGTTTCTGCGGTAATGATATGCCATTTAGAAACACCGTGTGTTTCAAAATCATACTGTAAATATAACATGTTACTAGTAAAATGAGGGTGGAGCAGACTACTCAAAATCTATATGAAACACAAATGTTAACAAAATTTTACTAATACATTGATGTCTTAAAAATTCTTTCAATTCATAGTAAACCAAAAAAAAAAAAAAATAGAAAAGAAAGGAGTGGGGTAAGGGTAAGTTGACACTATTTAGAGGCAGAATGCACAATACCAGGGAGACTCTCACAATAAGAATTTCCATAAGGGAGCACATGACCGACCGCGCCAGCCAGGGGAAAGGCAGGAGAGGGGGATGGTATTCACCTGAGTTGGTGAACGCTGAGTCCAGCTGCTATTCACTGCCATCCTGGGAAAATCTCAGGGGAAGAACGCAGCTTCTACAACCCCAGCCACTGTGCTCCCCTCTGCCAACGCATCTGAGCTACTGCAAGACAAGAGAGGTCAACTCACCTGCAGTTAAATAGGCGTAATAGCACTGAGACCACCGGGACTCGTTTTTCAGCCTCTCAAAGGCATCAAATGCATCCTTGAAATTCAACTCTATCATGCTGCACCATCCTAGGAAAGAAACATTTTCAGTACACCCAAAGGAAGGAGCTTCACACCCCGGCTTTAAGCAACAAATCACAGATGCTGATATCTTGCTCTTGCATGCTATATGTAAAGTTTAAAGTTTATCTTTTTTCTCTTAAATTTTTTAAATGCAATTTTTTGCATAAGAAAAGGCATTTTAATTCCTCAACCGATCACACAGCATAAAAGAGAGTAAGGCAAAGGTTTCTAGGAAAACCCTCCAGCTTGCTTCCTCTGGTGGTGAGAGGACTTCAGGCTCAGCAGTACTTTTCCAAAAGCAGGCACAGAAAACGAAGCAGCATTAGATTATGTACACAGTGACCATCTCACAAAGTCCTAAAGCACTCACCTGCTCACTAATAGCTACTATTAATTCTCAAGCCCTTGTGAGAAGTAGGGAGTAATCCACTCAGAAATAAAGTACCTCCTTGCCTTCCTTCTGCAGGTTAGTAGTGGAGCCGCATAAGGACCCCATCTTTCCCAGGTCAAAACACAGTGCGACTGATGTTGTGCAAGCAGCAGCAGCAAAGAAAAGGAAAGCTATCTGATCTGATCCCCATTGTTAGTAAAAGTATCTCCCATCAACTGAGCCCCAATGAATACCAAGCCTTATGCCAGGCACTTGATATCATTCTCTCTAATCCCTGCTCAGACTTACAAAGGTGGCTGATGGTGTGCCAAGGAGAAAATCTATGACATGGAGAGGTTTTGAGACTTATTCAAGGCCACCGGCTAGTAAAAGGGAAGAACTAAGGATCAAAAGCCAACACATACATGATGTTGCCTCCATAAAAAAGAAAATTCTGGTATCATGTGCATCACAAAATAGTTGTGTTATCTTAGAACTGCCATTTAAACTTAAGGGGATAAGTAAGTTCCACTTTTCCAGAAAAATTCCATGTTAAATTCTATGAGCTTAGACATGAAGGTGGCATATTTTAGAGTAATGTTGGGGCTAATTATTTCCATCCTATAAAAGACATCAGGGTAAGATCTGAATTAAGTGCAAAATAGAGGTGGGAGGAAGCGCTGAAGCTAAGAAGCCTGACTTAGGGTTTTCCTACTTTTCCCACTGAGTTAACTTTCTAAAGGGCCTAGTGTTGGATTTAATAACTCCAACTTCCTAACATTCTGCCACAGATCTTGAAACGGTACATTAAAAAAGGCCACACAACCATTTTGCAATATATCAATATATAATTGTTTATATATATTTAATCATTGTTTGCCAAAGTTATGTAATTTACAGAATTATGTAATTCATGATTGAAATTTTTCAAAGGTCTCAAATTCTCAAATCTTTACTACTTCAAAGATCAGCTCAGAAAACAGAGCTCCATGTGTGAAAAATATTAATGAAATTGTCTTAAAACTATACTTTTGACTACAAAAATTATTATGCCATAGGCATTCAGCTTATACATTTATTATAGGTCAACTTAATGAAACCAGGAGAAAAAAGTTAAGTGTTTCAAGAAAAAAGCCATCATAGCTAGGGCTTATCATTCAAGTCCTTCTACATTATGGCCACTAAACAGAATTCCAGTGGAATTTAGCCTCACAAACATACATTTTACATGGATTATACTTCATTTGCCTCCCTAACATAACAGGCATTTAAAACCTAGTGCTGTTCATTGGGCAGCTTCCCATCTTTTAGTTTGCACTTTTCTTTTAAAAGATTCAGGAAGATAATTTTGTCCACAGCAGGCAAAGCAAGCAGCATGCACCCTGGAATCACAAAGACATTTCAATTGCCTCCCCAGGGAACTCTACTTCTTCCATCCCTACAGTAATCTTTTCAGTCCAGGTTTCCCTTTTAATTTCCATCACTACCTCATCCAGTTCTCCTTTCTCTATCCCATCTTCATTCTTTTACTATGTGCTCTATGATGTATGTAGTTTGAGGCCAAAACTTTAAAAAGTATGAACACATTATTAAAAATGTGTGTTCTTTCAATCCAAAGTTGAGTTTATGCTTCTTAGCATAAAAAAAGCAACTGTAACACTGATAATAGAATTATTAATGTAACAGGGCTGGGCAATTTTCATGCCATCAGTAAAAAACCTCATGCAACAACTTAGGAGAACAAGTGGGGAAAATCTTAAGCAAACAGATGCTTCCAAGTCTGCTTATAAATCTTTCTCCAAGAGGGGAAAAAAGGAAGGAAGTAACTAACATGTGGAGTGCCTTCGGTATGCCAGGGCATCCTGCTCATTCATGTGATTTTACGTTTGCAAGAGGAGTCACCCTAACTCCAATGGCAACTATCAGGGCTCCTCAACTCGACCAGCATCCCCAAGAGCTGTGGTTGGATCTACATACCCACTTCTCTCCTAAGCCATATCTTCTTTCCAGGTAAATAGTGGGGGAAGGAGGAGAAAACAGTTTTGAACTCTAAGGTTGTAGTTCAATACGTATTTACAAATGATTGGTTGATTGAACATTATCTGTTGTCTTAAAATCAAATTGTTATAAAGAATAAGAATTAATTGTGAAAACAATTACTCGTGCTATGATACCAAAGTCCTCTTATTAAAAAAGGCAGAACCAGCATGCATTTCACAAAGATATAAGCTGAATAGCATTAATGATGAACAGGTGCATTAGCACTTGCATGACAAGAGCTGGACACAAGCGAGCACATGCATACTTGCATTAAGATTATTTCACGACAAGAAACCAGACAGGCATTTCATATTTACCAATTTCATACAGACAGACATGTTGGATTTCTCTCTGATCTATGGCAAGTTCCAAAGCAGTGTGGAAGGAAGTCAAGGCACTATTAATTTGACACTAAGGGGAAAAGTGAAAATAGAGTTACTGGCTAAGATCTGTCATAAACATTACAATCATAATTTGAAAGCATCTTGCCCCTTAGCAGTTGTTTACACAGTTGAAGCAGTCCAGGTTTCCAAGATTCCGGTCAGCACTGCCATGGACCTCACAGTTGTGAGATGAACCCAAGAACAGAGATCCTTTTGCTCAGCCAGGAGATTCCAGGAGCGAGGGGCTCAGCTCATACCCACTTTCTCCAAAAGCTCTCTCTTCAAACTTGTAAGAGAGAACTTCTTGTGGTCCAAATGCTGACCTAGCCCCTAGTAGGCTGATGCCCCATCCTCCTGTGTATACCCACTCTGGCCTGAAAGACTCAGTCAGTACTGAGTGACTATAAGGTGTCAGGCCACTGGTCCTGCCCCCACACTCCTGTCCCCCAACCACCCACTCACTCTACAAACAAGCACTTCATTTGCACTTCATTTGCTATCCAGAATGCTATTCTCTGATTGGTTCTAGTTAGCAAGTCTCCTCTCTCAATTCTTTAGAAATTCTGAGGTTCCAGAGTGCATTTCTGACTTTCACATTCATCTAGCACTCTCAAGAACTCAACAGACTGCCAAATATCTCTTCTACTTCTTCCTTCCACTAAAGATCTCTTTCAAAGCTAGCCAACCTGATACCATAAGGCCTTGATAAGTACATCTAAAAAGCATCACCAGTATAAAAAGGGTTAGATTAAAATCTAAACACAACAAAGACAGGTGTTCCGTATCACGCATTCATCAAATATGTGTGTGTGTGTGTGTATATGCGTATACACACACACACACACACACACACATATATATATAGATATAAAATCCTAAATGCTCCAAGGATTGGGGCATGCTGAGGAGCGCTGCTGTCTGGCTCCCACCAGTGCTAGCATGGCTCTCTCTGCCCAGGCTCAATGCTCCTCTCCGTGTCCCCCTGTGTGCCTCCTCTGCGCTACCACTGCCTCTTCTCCTCCCAGGCTGGAGCAAAAGAACAGATCTCAAAAAAAAGGCTGCCAGCTACCCTGTGGACCAGCCTCCACCACATTCCTCACTTCCTCGGTGATGCTCGGTCAGTGGGGAGACCCCTGGGACACAACAGAGAACTGCTGCATCAGCGCAGAGTCTCAGGGCAGTGTGTGACTTAGAAACACTGTACATCAAATGTCTGATTGCACCAAGGCCATGGCTGGATCAGTAACTGCTCATACTCCAAAGTAACACTTCAGTCTGTTGTCAGAGAGGTTCAGGCTGCAGCCCTCAAGCCCTCATCACCATCCACAAATGCTGACAGGAGATACACATCACCTGTTCTCAAGCAGCTTAGCATCTAGGTAGAGGAAGCCCCACAGGATTGTGAAACAGGCCTGCGACTGTGAACTCAAAAGTTTCAAGCTGACTTTAAGTACATGCTCAAAATACCAGCGGCAAAAAAAGTAACAACTGTGGTAATCTTCTATGCAGTGTGTGTGCATGTGCTGTAAAGCAAGACCTGCACACGCACTCTCTCCATCCCTAACTTCCCTTTCTGGATCAACAGTTCTTTCCCTGCATCATACATATGCTCAATTTAGCATAGTTACACAGAAACCAGCATTAGGGATTTTGCTTGGCATGTACCCGCCCTAACCCTCCTCCCCGCCCAGTTTGCTAAGTAAATGACAACTAACACACACTGGATATTTCAGGATGGACACCACCAAATTGTCCTTATCTGGGTTCAAAGCATGACAGTGCAATGTCCTTCAAAGGACAGAAAACAACTTGGGAACATTTATTGTACAACTATATGCCCAGGTGGACTGAGGCTTTGGAGCTACAAAGACGATTCAAAACAGAGCTATGAAAAAGAGGAATGAAAATAAAATCCAAGTAATACTGGAATCAACATTTCTCTTAACCCTCTCTGTGACAAGCATTAGTTCTATTTTCAGACAAAGAAACTTAAGTTCAGAGATGTTAAGTAAATTGGCCAAGGTCAACAAATTAGCAATTGACTAGTATTCATTCTGCTCTGATTGCCTCCAGAGTATGTTTTCTTCCAGGAGAGTATGTGCAGGTAGGATTAAAAATCTTGAGGTGAAGGGTATTGCAGATTGTTGGTAGACCCTAATACAATCACAAGTGTCCTTAAAAGAGGCAGGGACAGAGAGGGTTAATAAACACAAAGGAGAAGGCAGTGTGAACAAGGAGGCAGAGTGAAGCCAGGCACCCTCCAGCCTGGGAAGCTGGCCTGTACGAGGGCTTAAAGAGGCAAAGATTGGACTCTCCCAGGAGCCTCTGGGGGGCGTGCCACCTTATCAATACCCGAGCTCAGCCAGTGAAGCCGATTATGAACGCCAGTCTCCAGAAGTATGTGAGAATAAATTCAGTTTGTTACATAGCCTTAGAAAATGAAAACAATCTATTTCTTTAAAATACAAACTGAAGGGCCTCCCCTGGTGGCGCAGCGGTTGAGCACTGGGCTGCGAAGCTGCCCGCAGCCTCTGCAGCGCTTGTTTGATCCCTGGCCGCTGGGCGAGGGTCCCACATGGCGGGACAGACCTCTCCTGCCGTGCCCGCTGCTCCCCTCAGCAGTGTATTTTGTCAGTTTGCCTGTTCTGTTCCCCACTCTCGCAAATTCTCTCACCCTTCCATGCTTCTGACTGTACCCAGTGCCTGTATAAATAAATAAATGAATCTTAAAAAATAAAATAAAATATAAACTGCAGGAAAGTACCATCTACTTTTCATTAAAAGCACTCAAATAAGAATTTAAATGTAATGAGACCATTTACAGAATGTACTGACATTATCCCAAGAGCAAGCACAACTTGCTCATAATAAAATTAATTCTTATTCTGTTCTGATCATGCATTGAGGAATTAAAGCAAAGAGCCATTAAAAGAGTGGATATATATTTCCTCTTATTTTTCACCAAAATAACCTAAAATAAAAATGATCCATGGGAGCTTTTATGATTGCAAATTAAATGCACAACCCAGCAGAGAAAGGAGAATTATATTCAACTTGATACTTGATCCACCGTTTAATTTTTTTTAAAGTACACATGCCTTGGCACAGACAGAATATAGAAAACGGGCTAGTATGAAATAGCCATGAAGCCAAGAATTAGTACCAGACAGACTTCTCTGTGAATTACACAATGACACAGTTTATCACAGAAGCCACAGCTTTATCTGCTTCCAGAGCAAGTCATAAAGAACAAAAGCACTAGTCTTTGCCAAATTAAATGGTGCATGTTTATTGCCCAATTAAAATCAGCATAATTTATAGTTACTGCATTGTTACTAATGAGATATAACAAGTTTTTCCAGTCACTCAGGGCTTCTTTTTCTACAGGTGTATTCCTAGGCACTTTATATTCATACCAGTTGTAAAGGGGATTTGTTTTTCCATTTTATTCTCTAAGTGAAAGCTGCTGATGTAGGAGAAAGCTTTAGATTTTTGCAAGTTGACTTTGTACATGTCACATTTATGAATTCCATTTTTTTTGAGTTTTTTCTCTTAGGTTTTCCAGGGACATATTCAAAATGATGATAGTGTTGTCCACTCTTTTCTACTATACTTAAATAATTGGCTAGGATCACCAGCTGAAATACTGGATATCAGCAAGCATGGCATGTGCGTCCTTGCTGTGTTCTGTCTTTAATGAGAATGTTCTAATGTTGCACCATTAATCCATTGTTTGCTGCATGTTTTTAGTAGATGACACTTTTACCAAAGATTTCCTTTCTATTTCTAATTTGTTAATAGTTTAAAAATCTGGTTGGTAGTACATTTCATTAAATGCCATTTGAGCATCTACTGATAAAATTGTATGGTTTTATCAATTACTGTCTTCACACAAGGAATAACAGGAAAACATTTTCTGCGGTTGAACCATGTGTTTTCCTTTTTGGAATAATCCCTATTAGGTCATAATGTGGCATTTAACAATTGTAATACTGGATTTGATTTTCTAATATTTATTTAGAATTTCTATATTCAGAATGACACTGACAATTTTTGTTCAGTGCTCTCCTCAGTGAGTTTTATTATCAAGATCATGACAAAACTTGCAGATGTGCAAAATATACTCTCATTATTTTTTTCTGCTCTGGAATTGTGTACAACAAGTTCACTATAAACCCACACCTTTCAATTAAATAATTCATGTAAAATGTTTATATTACCGTACTTTAAGTTTTTACTTATAATGGACACACAGTTTAACAGAGAATATTAAATTTTGGTCAATAGTATCTAACTGTAGTGCCAACTTCATAATCAGCATAGTTTTGGACTTAGAAAATGATTGTTTTTGCTTATGTTCTCAGGGGATGTTGAAATAAATGAATTCATGTCAATAAAATGCACTTAGGGAAAGTACATTGTTCAAAAAAAAAAAAAAAAACTTGGAAGTAAATTGCAATATTGTTTTCCAAAATTTAGAACCAAGTCTTGCAGTTAGTGGCAATTCAGCTTCTAACAAATTATTTCAGACCACCAGGAAAATGTCCAGATTCTAACAGGCATAATTAAGAACTGTTTAATACTCTACCCCAGATATACCAGTGTATGCTATTGGCCTAAAACAACACACATACCTGGAGAAAGAAGACAAAGAACAGTGTGACATTTGCAGCACTGCCCACAATAGCCAAGATGTGAAAACAGTCACTGGCAGATGACTAAAGATGTATAAATTTGTGGCATATAAGTATAACAGAACATAACTGAGCCATAAAAATCAATAAATCTTGCCCTTTGCAACATTTATGGACCTAGAGGGGATTATGCTAAGTGAAGTAAGTCAGAAAAACACAAATATACCCTATGATTTTACTCATGTATGAAATACAAAGAACAGAAGCAAACAAAACAAAAACAAAGTCTTAGATTCTAACAGAACGGTGGTTATCAAAGGGGAGGAGGGTGAAGGGTGGGAGGAGCAGGTAGATTGGTCAACTGGATGGTGTGGGATGGTAATGAGACTTTTTTGATGGTTGAGTGTGGTACATGCATTTGTGGAGCGTGACATGCACTCCTGAAACTTACAAAGTTTTAAAAACATGATTTACAAACATGAAACATGTAACAGGAAGAGTGGCCTGGCAATCAGCAACATTTTCACCCAACTTTAAAAATGTTAATCTTATATCCCCTCCACCCCCCTTAATACTTTTCAAGTCCTTTAGAAGGTAAAGCTTTTGTTTGCTGTTTGTGACATGAGACAGACAGCTGCTGTGGGCATCATCAAAGCAGCGGACATGAAGGCAGCTGGAGCTGGGCAAATTACCAAGCCTGCCCATAAAGCCCAGAAGCTAAATGAATATACCCAGTACCTGCCACCCCAGTCTTAATAAATGATGGGCTGTACTCAGAAGCATTCCTCTCAATTGTCCGGTCAAGCTTAATAGGAAAAGGATGACTAATGAAAATGATGCATTGTAAAAGGAGAATCTTTTGTGGATCACTAGGGTTTTTTCTGTGAGGCAGTTTGTTATTAGTTTTTAAAATCATTACTTTTTAATCAAAAATGATTTGCCCAAAAACCTATCACAGAAGTTTGAGACCCATTATAACAAAGTTTAATCAGAAAGAAATGGAAAGTTAAAGATCTCAAAGTCCAAAAATGAAAACACACACAAAACAATTTTCAGAGTGAGCAGAGTAAGACCAGGGTCGATTACTGTTACATTCTATTCTACACAAAGATTTCTGCTAGCAATATAAGCCAAGAGGATTCATTACATTCAGCTACAGGCACAAGGTTCTGCTTCCTAGAGCTGCAAAAAAGTGGAAATGGACACAAGGACAAGATCTTTTGAGGGCCTGGCTCAGAATATTGTGTCAAAGGGACATCAAGTTCCCAACTTCCTTGAATCTGTGACACAAGATACCACTTCCCAACCAAGCCTTTTCCTTTTGTGCCACTTCCAAGTCTGGAAGTGGTCTCAGCTCAAAGCTTAATAATGCTGGCATCACTTCATTCTGCGGGGTGAAACGCCAGTGTGGCTGCAAATCAAAGAACAGTAGTTCCTGAAGGCTCAGCTGGTAGGGTGGGGAGCTGTCCCACTTTTCATTTCTGTTTGATATAAGAATTTGTAAAACACAGTCACATTCTTTCAAAATGTTTTAAACAACTAGTTGACAAAACAAACCAGTTAGTTTGCAAACAGTTTGTTAGACTGAGGCAGAATTCATGAGATGTGTTAAAAATACATTAAGTACTTAGCAAGTAGAATTTGTGTGTGCAATAAGAATGAAAGAGTCCAGAGATAGCTAATATTCAGAAGGCAACTGGTGAGTAATCTTCACCATTACTAATTATGAGACTGAAATACACAAAAAGCACCTAAATTTGAGATGATGACCCACACAAAGTCCTTGCCTTGTAAAGCGTGTGTCCCATCATATGCAGAGAAACAGACCATAAGCAATTAAGGAAACACATTATGCTGTGTGTCCAGTGAGGATTAGATCTGGGCAGACATGTGGTTGGTGGTAGCAAAGAGGATACAGAGGCCAACAGTGAGAATAAGGCTGACACGTTCCTCATCATGGCCACAGAGGATTTTCCCTGAGAAGGTAACCCTGAACAAAGTTGGAGGAGGTAAAGGAGTGGGTGAGCAGATATCAGATGTAAAAAAACATTTTAAGCAAGGACCCAGAAGGTGGCAAGGTCCTGAGGCAAAGTGTGCCCTGTGTGTTTGAGAATGGAAGAGGCATGTGAAGCAGGCACAGGATGGGGAGGGCACCAAGGGCTGGATGATGAGGCAACAGAGGATGCAGGAGCTAGTGCTCATAGGACCTTGAATGCTGAGTGAGAAGGGCAAAGCCATTTAAGGATTTTTACAGAGAGACATCACAAGATGTGACTTAAATTTTACCACAATCACTATGGCAATGATGACAGCTGATTCTAGGTCAGGAAGAGCAAAAGCAGGGTGCCAGGAGACTACCACAACAACAAGAAGAAAAACAATGGCGGCTGGGAGCAGGGAAAGGGGCCAGAAGGGTGAAAAGAGGGGGGTCTGATTCTAGATATATTTTAAAAGAGTTAAATCAACAAGATTTACCACTGCTCTGGATGTGAGACATGGGTGAAAGAAAAATCAAGGATGATCCCAAGATTTTTCACACAGGAAGAACAATTACCAGTAAGCAAGATGCAGGGAGCTTCAGGGAGGGTAGCTCTGGGGACAAGAAAGGAGCTTGGGTGAACTGTCTACTGGAGATGGTGAGTAGGAGGCTAGAATTTGAGAGGGAACTCTTACTAGGGAACAAATTTGGGGGACACTGGGACATAGGACACATCATGATGCTGAATGAGATCTCTCAAGAACTTAGCAAAGGTAGTAATGAAAAAAGTTCAAGACCTGAGGTATTCCAGCAGACAGAGATTGGGCAGATGAGTAGGAAGCAGCACAAGATGGAGGAGGAGTACCCAATGAATTGGCAGGAACGTCAGAAAGCTAGGAGCTTAAAAGTTCCAGTGGACTATGGATGCCTGCTTGGTAGGATGCTGTGGCAACACACAACTGAAGAGATGTGACCCTAATACCTCTGGATCACGTACAGTATTTAAGCCAATGCTACTTTAATAATAATAGTAACAACAACAATAATAATAGTATTAATAATAATAATAATAGATCCCTGAAGTCAAGGAGAGGAAATGAAAAACATTGAACAGAGGAACAAGGAGGAAATAATCCCCTTAGAAATATGGTTGATGAGAAATACGTATTTTAAATGAAAATGTTGAGCAAGTGTAATGGATATAAAAGAGGCCTTGGAAGTTTCCCAATTAATAAAGTCCCTATATGTACGAAAGAGATTATCCAATGTGAACAACAGGAGATATGAAAAGGATTCAGCAAAGTCTGTCGATGTAAGATGATGTTGACCTTCAAGTGTATTTCTTAGGAAATACAGCACAGTATTTCGATTGATTCCTAAAAACTGGATTATAATGAATACCTTTTTTTTTTTCTGATTACACACACAAACTACAGTTGACTAAATTATAGATTTTATTCCATAGGGATGTTTTGTGAATCTCCACTTGTCCTTTATGGTCTGACATAAGAATTCCTCCAGAGGGCCTCCCCGGTGGCGCAGCGGTTGAGCACTGGGTTGCGAAGCTGCCTGTAGCCTCTGCAGCGCCGGTTCAATTCCCAGCCGATGGGCAAGGGTCCCACATTGTGGGCAGACCTCTCCTGCTGCCCGCTGCTCCCCTGAGCAGTGTACTTCATCACTTTGCCTGCTCTACTCCCCGCTCTGGCTCTGGTGAATTCTCTCACCCTCCCACACCTCTGACTGTACCCAGTGCTTGTATAAATGAATAAATAAAGTCAAAAAAAAAAAAAGAAAAGAAAGAAATGTGAGGATCCCAAAAAATCTTAAAAAAAAAAAAAAAAAAAAAAGAATTCCTCCAGAACCTTTTATGGATGACTATTTAGAAGACATAGATGTCCACCTGACAATTATAGTCAATGTTTTGGTATTCAGCAAAAGGTAGAGTAGTCATTTCTGGAATGCGAAATTTTTATCTGCCCCTTGATGTACTTTTGTGTTTTACTTTGTTCCCAAGTGATTGTGCATTATTTAGAAATAAAAACATAGTTGAAGGCATATTCTGATGCCAAGATGTTTAAGATTGCTGTCTTGTAAGCTTCACGCTAGTGTCACAGCATCATCTTAAGAGCTAACATGTGTGGTGCTTGGAACCAGGTGCCTGGAAGATAGAGAACACTTTCCATGGATCAACAGGACAATCTGTGTGTTCTGCTGAAGGTCACACAGTTGTCAAAGGCAGAACTGCTGAAATATGCCACAACATTGTACAGCCTGCCTCTTCCCCTGGGGCACACCTCTCCGCCTCCACTTCCCAGTCATCCCCACCCATTCATCTGGCACTTTTTGCTCATTGCCTTGTGCAATAACCTTGTTCACACATTGCTAATCTTAGCCTTAATTAAAATGAATTAAATTCAATTCACATTGCTATCTTCATAATTAGAATATAAATTTCTAGTGGGGTAGTGCTTTTTCAATTTCTCTTAGAACCTCTCCCCCGCCCTGTGTTCTACATCATAGGCAACAAAATCCCTGATTAAGTACAAATAATGGAATATAGCAGTTATTTTTTCAGCCCCATCCACATAAAGGACAGCAATCCCTTTGAAAAATGAGTTATGTAACAGAATCTATCACTAATGGCTGGAAAACAGAATAATATGCCAGTTACAAGATTCCCTTGGTCTCTCATCTGTTATGTGTATGACTGACAAAATATATAATGGACAGTGCTTTCTGCTTGGATTTACAAGCCAGAAACAAGTCTGTCTAAACAAGAACAGCCCTGACTGAAGCCCCACACTGACTTTGAAAAGTACATGAAAGGAATTTATAAGAAAATGGCATTACATTTAAAACAAGTGAGCTCATTTTAAAGATGCTATCAAAGACTTATAAAAATAACAGTGATAAAGATAAAGCATATAATTAACCTGGAAAAACAAGCCAAGAGAAACACAAAATAGACTAACTTATAAAAAAGTCATACCACACAAAAGACGTCAGCAATTTAAGGTAGAAAACTCTAGAAGACAGATAGGAAAGGTCTAACATGCAACAGACGTGAATGACAAGAGGTAAAGAAAAGCCATCATCAGCAAAGTGTCTTTGATGGGTTTTCCTGAAACATTTTCAGGTGTGCCCTGAAAATGACGTCAGTGGCCAAAATACTATATGGATTCTTTTCCCAGAGGAGTTAAAGTAAAGTTGTGAACATTTTGAAGAGTAAAAAAAATAACAAAAATTTCTAAGTTTTGTTGAAATACATTTATCTATTTACCATGTCACAAATGTATCCTTTTAAAGTGACAATTAAGTGATTTTTAATATATTCACAGAACCATAAAACTTGAAAGTGAGAGAAAATCTCTAAAATTTTGTAGTTTAGAGTCTCCCTGGTGGCGTGAGAGTTAAACTTCAGCGCTATCACTGTTATGGCCTGACTTATGAGTTCAATCCCTGACCAGGGAGCCAACCCACAAATGGCACAGCAGGCCTTTCCTGTCTCACCCACTGCTGCCCTTGTAGCGTACTTCAGTAAATCCACCTGTCCTGAGCCCCACTCTGTCTCCGGTGAAGCCTTAACCCTCCCCCCACATCCCTGGCCTACATCCCAGTTCTTCTATACATAAAAGTATGTAGTTTAATGTTTCTCAACAGATGTTTTAGTGAACCTCACTAGTCTCACAGGCTCCCATGTGAAAAAGAACTTTTAAGGTCAAGAAAACGTATAAATATAACAGACCTGCATACTCTCTCATGATGCAAAACTAAGTCTCTGAGATGCACCAGGATATCCCAATGAACCTGATATGGACCCTCTTTTTCATGGAACATGGGCTATTAGTCCATCAAGTCAGTGCTGCAGGGAAGATGCTAGAGAAAACATTTATTCTAACCTCCTAATTTTTCAGGCAAAGACCTAATGTGCTGGAGAAGGTCAACAGCTTTGACCAAGGTCTCATAGCTTTCTCCAATTGTTTGATGTGCAAACAATCTTTTGGAAGTAGAATGTGTTCTTACTGATGACAGAGCCAAAACCAGATCTCCAGACTTTAAGACCTGAGCTCCTTCTACAATGCTATACATCTAAAACTGAAGCTCTGAAGCAATGTTGACAACACATCCTCAGAGCTAGCAAGTTCTCTACAGGAAACCACAGAGAAACAAAGACTACTTAACAGAAACACAGATGTATATAAGAAATCAGTGTGTTTCTTACATCCGTGTAACACATTACAACTTAAGTTCAAACATTAAGTGTCCAGATCATAAAGAAAAATTAACAGAAAAGGTCAACATGATACTATGAGAAAATATGAAGGTTCAGAAGAATTCTGAACAATGGGTAGGTAAAGGTTAGAAAAACTGTATCCTAAAGCTAGACTCTGTATCCCACAGTGAGTGGGGGTCCTCCAGACACTTAGCAACAAGAACACTGACTGCATGGATGTGTAAACACCAGGCTTAAACTATAAGAAAAACAAGTACAATATTGTGATATTTTTTTGACTTGCTATTAAGGAGAAACCTACCCCAAATATGTCTATAGAAATGGAAGCAATAACTGTAACCCTGAAGGGCAAAGAAAAACAATATTCGTGTGACACATATACTATCAAGTATGAACAAGAACTCCTGTGAGAAGGGAGATTTGGACTGATAAATCAAACCCAATGATTTGCAGCTTCTCAGATCACCCTGTTCCACCTGCCTCTCTCCACTGAATGCTCCAGTCCCTTGGGTCTCCCCCACATCTCTTCTCGCACCTACACTTGTATGCAGGCTCATCTCTCCCATGCTTTCACCTCTACCTGAAAACTCCTACTGACTGTTCAAGAACCAGTCCAAACACCTCCACCAGCACCTCTGGGTCATCTTTCCTAGCTGTGAGGGTTGCCCCAGAGAAGAGCCACACCATGTTTTATATTCCAATACATCTGTTTTAGGTTTCTCAAAGCCTGGCCACAACTCCATTTGCTTACATGCCTGCCTGTCCTGTAGTTCTGCTCTCCATGCCTCCCCCCAGTATAGAAGGTCTGCCACTGTTACCAATGGAGTCACAGCTCTGCATCTGCCATGGGTGTGCCAATGTCACAGCCAACAACAACCAGCACTCAGGTGCTGAGCAGCACCCGCCCCCCAGATTACATTTCACTAAATCCTAACAATACAGCCATGCCCTCAGCCACCAGAGTCCCCAGTTCACTGAGGAGGAATGTAGGGTTTAAGGAAATGTAGGGTCTTATCTAAGGCCACTCAATAGAGGAGAGGAGCCAGGACTCAGTCTGGCAGTCGTCTCTGGTGCTGCTCTCAGGTATGGGCTTTTGCCAGGCAGAGCATGAGGGTCACATAGACTCAAACAAGGGGACCACACAAAGTGGCCCTCACCACATAATTTACCAAATTATATAAATGAGATGAATCACAATAACAAAAGAGTGTTTGATAACACTAAACCTTTAGGTTACCTAAAGGAAAACTATTTCTTCTACTCAACACACTTCTGACTGTGAATGTGGGATTTTCCTATGCCAACAAATTCACCAGTTCTTTGCAGAAACCAATGGGTACCTGACAATTTCATTCAACACTGATACTAACTACTTGGAATTAGTGCAGTCCCAAGCAGATTAGGGTGTGGGTCTTACTAGACTGGCTCCCTTTTCAGATGCCAATAACCAGCAGTGACTCCCCACATACCCACACTCGAGTCTGATAAGGAGACAAATAAGGGGTTTCTATGACCCACTTCTCAAATGTGATAATTAGCTACAATGGCTCACAAAACTCAAAGAAACTACTTAGTACTGCCAGCTATTTCAAAGGATAGAAATGAAGATGAGGGGGGTACACAAGATGAGGTCCGGCAAGGTCCCAAGCTCAGAGTGCTCTGCTTCTTTGGAGTTTGGGGTGCATCACCATTCCTGGCACTTAGGTACATTCATTAAACTCTCTGAATCCCATTGTTCGGGGTGTTCATGGAAGTTCAATTATGCAGGATTGATTAGAAACTGAACTCCATCTCTAGCTCTTTACCTTTCCCAGAACTGAGGGCAGTAGGATGGAAAGTACAATTCTCTGATGACAGGGTCGGTTCTTCTGGAAACCAGGCCCCGTCCTGAGGCTGCAGAGAAGCCACCAGTCACCACATCTCAATATAAACTCAGGAAGGTTGAGAGGTGCCCCTTACAAGTCACAAAAGACACGCCTACCACCTCTATCACTCAGAAAATTTCAAGAGCTCTATGTGCCTGGAACTGGGAACAAAGACCAAATATGTACCTAGTGACAGCACAGCCCCCAAAGAAAATAATGAAATGCAAGGTAATTTCAAGGAACACAATCAAATACCTAAACCAGAAAGCAAACATGTCATTATTCTAATAAGACAAAAATGTTATAATATTAATAAAATAAAAAATTAAAAACCTATAAAGAAAAGTAAAAAATGATAAAATAATCTATCTCTCTGTAAAGGCCAACATGATAATCCAAAATTCTGATAATAAATTAAGGAAATATAAATTTATAAAATATAAATAATAAAATACCACATATTAAAAAAACTGCATTTTTATATATCTGGAAGAGTATTCACTGAAATGTTTAAAATGTAATATGTGGAAACAGAAAAAGTAAAATAAAAAACCAAAATGGATATAATAAGTAAATATATTAAGACATTATTAAAGAAATGAGTAAGGAAACTGATTTTATTTTTTTTTTATTTTTTAAAGATTTATTTATTTATACACAAACCAGGGTACAGGCCAGATGGGCAGGAGGGTGACAGGATTCACCAGAGACAGAGTGGGGAACAGAACAGGAAGACTGACGAAATACACTACTGAGGGGAGCAGCGGGCAAGACAGGAGAGGTCTGCGGCCCTATGTGGGATTCTCGCTGGCCGGCTGGGATTGAACCTGTGCTGCAGAGGCTGCGGACAGCTTCACAGTGCGGCGATCAACCGCCTGTGCCGCCAGGGAGGCCCTGGAACTGATTTTAAAAGCGTATTTAATACCAATGTTACAGAAAAATGTTTTCAAATGTTTAATTGTTTAATTACTTTAGGAACTTGCTTTTCCACAGGTAAAAAAGTATTCTATTAGCCAACAATTAAAAAAAAAAATCAGAGTTCTAAAGCCCAATAAGACTAAGCTACCTTAATACTTACATTTATATCCATATTTTTAAAATGCAGATATCTGCTAATGATTTATATATCATTTTACATGACTTATTAGCAAATGAAAGCTGTGATATAAACTAGAAAAAAATCAGATCGAGAAAGAGGGTCAGAATTCTTTAATATGAAAATAACTACATATAGTGCACGTATTTATCATATCTGAGCCCTTATTTACACAGGACAGATGTAAGCAAAAAAAAGTATAAAGTATAATGGGAAAAATAAAGAGTTATATACTCAGTGATGAATAAGAACTATTATTGACATAATATGAATTAAAATTTCCCTATAATATACAGAATCTGATGGAACTGATAGTTAAATATAAGTGACAAATCAAGTGAATAAAAAAGACTAAATACATATTTTTAAAAGCAATAGCAATGCAATTTGTTATATTTAAGACATTATAAAATTATATTTAAGACAAAATCAAAATTAAGGAAGCTATGTAACACTAATTTTAAAACAGTTGTATAAAAAGTATAGACATTTCAAAGAGATTCCATATATTTCTTGGATTTAATTCAATATGGGGAATAGAAACCCCCTTGAATCAAGCCTATTAATGTTCCTGAGGCTTCAGAATTAAACCACGCTTACAGCACACACATAAAAAAAGTATAAAAATGTATTAAGACAGTATTTAAACTATCAAGTTTACAATGTAGAAGAAAACAGAAGAGACTATAACGTCCTAGTTTAGAGAGAAGATAAATTTTATTTTTGAAGAAATGAAGTCTACTGCAATAAAAAAATAAGTGTAAGTTTGAATGTTCTAATGCTAATTCTCAAAATGAAAGCAATACAAGGGAAATAAAAACATTGCTAATGATTTCAGTATAAATTTAGAGTTTGGGCAAATATATAAGAAAAATATTTCTTACTCAAAAGTCAAAACTTGTTTAGAACAAGAAGTTTGTATCCAAAGAAAGAGAGTTTGCAGTCATAAAGAAAACACATAATCTTGGGCCTCCCCGGTGGCACAGCAGTTGAGCGCTGGGTTGCGAAGCTGCCCGCAGCCTCTGCAACGCCAGTTCGATCCCCGGCTGCTCCCCGGCCACCGGAGGAGGGTCCCACATGGCGCGCAGACCTCTCCTGCCGCCCGCTGCTCCCCTCAGCAGTGTACTTCGGTCCTTCTGCCTGCTCTGCTCCCCGCTCTGGCTCTGGTGAATTCTCTCACCCTCCCGCGCTTCTGACTGTACCCAGTGCTTGTATAAATAAATAAATAAATCTTCAAATCCTTTTTTTTTTTTTAAAAAAAAAAAGAAAACACATAATCTTGGGGCATTCCTGGTGGCAGAAGGAGTTAAGATGCAACCTATAAAGCTGTCTGCAGCCTCTGCAGCACGAGTTCAATCCCCGGCCAGGGAGCTACCCACATGGCGCAGCAGACCTCTCCTGACTCGCCCACTGCTCCCCTAAGCAGTGTACTTCGGTCAATCTGCCTGTTCTGTTCCCCACTCTGTCTCTGGTGAATCCTCTCACCCCCGACACCTCGGGCCTGTACCCCAGATCTTGTATGCATAAATAGATAAATCTTTAAAAAAAAAAAAAAAGAAAACACATAATCTCAGTAATACTTCTTTTTAAACATTTTCATTAAGATGTAATTCAGATACCATAAAATTCACCTACAAAGTATACTGTACAATGTACATTTCAGTAGCATTTAATGTATTTGCACAGCTGTATAACCATAACAATAATCTCAGTTTATATAATACCTTCATCATCCTAAAAAGAAACCCTGTACTACACACTATCCCTCATCCATCCCCACATTCAAGTAAGCAATTATCTATTATCTGCCTTCATATCTGCCTTCACAGATCTGCCTTTTCTGGAGATTTCATAGGAATGGGATGAAACAGTATATGATCTTTTTTGGACTGGCTATTTTCACTTAGCAGAAAGATTTCAAGGTTTTTCCAAAGAGTAGGATATATTAGGACTTCATTTTTTTAATTACTGAATATATTATGCCACTGTATGGACATATCACATTTTATTTATCCATTTGATAAGTGGATCAATGATGGACATTTGCATTGTTTCTACTACGTTGTTACTATGGTTCATATGGATATGTTTTCTTTTCTCTTGGATATATTCCTAAGAGTAGAACTGCTGTGTCATATGATAAATCTGTATTTAAAATTTTGAGGAATTGCCAAACTGTTTTCCAAAGTGGCTGTACAATTTTCATTCTCACCAGCAAAGAACAAGGGTTCCAATTTCTGCACACGCTTGCCAACACTTGCTATCGGCTGTCTTTTGACTGTCGCTTCCCTGGTAGATGTGAAGCAGTATCTCACTTAGTTTCCATTTGCATTTCTTCACAATGAATTACGATGTTGGGCAACTTTTCGTGTTCTTTGTCACTTGCGTTTCTTCTTTGGAAAATTTTCTTAGTTCCATGCTTGATTTTTAAATATTTTAATATGCCTTTTAAAAACGGAGTTGTGACAGTTCTTCACATATTTTAGACACAAATGTCTTACCAGATCTAGAACTTGGACATATTTTCTTCAATTCAGTAGGTTATCTTTTCACTTTTTTTCACCTTCTTGATGGTATCCTTTGCAGCACACAAGTATTTAATTTTGATATAGTTTAATTTCCATATTTATGTTTTGTCACTGTGCTTTTGAGGTCAGGCCTAAGACAGCCTTGCCTACTCAAGGGATTTTAGTTTTAACTTCCTACATTTAGGTTTCTGATGCATTCTGAGCTCATTCTTGTGTATGGTGAGGCAAGGGTTGAATTTCATTCTTTTGCATGTGGACATCTGGTTGTCCCAGGACCATTTGTTGAAAAGACTATTCTTTGCCCATTAATTTATCTTAGTACTTTTGGCAAAAGTCAATTGATCATAAATGCAAGGATTTATTTCTTGACTTTCTTTGATCCATATGTCTATCCTTATGTCAGCACCACACTGAATTGATTACTTCGTGGTAAATTTTCAGATTAGGAAGCTGTCTTTTAACTTTATTCTTCATATTCAAAATTGTTCTGACAATTCTGGGTTTCTGAACTATAGTATCAGCTTATCAATTTCTGCAAAAAAGGCAAGCTGCAATTTTGATAGGGGCTGCAACTAATGTAGTGTTGCCAGCTTAAGACTGAGTCTTATATATGAAGATAGGATGCCTTATCAGTAAGATTTTAAGAACTATCTTTAAAACTGCTTTATAATTCACACCATCATAGAAATAAAAAGATAACCATGTGGCGACACTGCTGCTGATACCAGGAACACAATAATGATAATATTTTGCCCCACTATTTTTTGAGTATATTCTCTCACTATTTAAGAAGAGCTATGAAGCTCTTCTTACTCAGATCCTGATAATGATCCCAGTGGAACCACAGCCCCAGGAAAAAACTCAAGAAAACAAGAGGAAAAATATGCTATGATATTTACAGCAGTACTTACTATCACAGAGAAATACTGGGAAATAACAAGGAAACAACAATAGTCAAATATCCCAACAACAATTTCCCAGTGATAAGGAAATATCAGTGTATTAGCACAATGGAAATCTAAGTAGTCTATGTAGTAGTTATTTTAAAAAAAGTGTTAAAACATGTATTAGATTTGCAAACAAAACTGCAAAAAGTTATATGTATATGTATTAAAGATCACAAGACAGTCTGAAGTAAAACAGATTGGAATGTAAATATCACTGGGTTATTCCTACAAAGTTATTACTTAATATCTTAAACTAGTATGTGCTTTCAAATGAGAGGCCCTCCCTGTCACCCGTGGCACGTGGAAAGACAAGTTGTGACAGCCCACTTACTTCCATGTGATTCAACATTAATGTGCTGAGCAGCAGAATAGGCTTAGCCATGTTGCTATCAAGGACACCTACCAACAGATAATGCCTATGACCCCTCCCCTTAGGACGAAGGCTAACACAGGCAAGGGCAAGCTCATCCTCTTAGGCACATTTAGGGAAAGAGAACAATATTAACCTTCTACTTGCTTTTCATTCCTGGTGGGAATGAAAATACAGTAAGTGTATTTATTTTCTAGCAATCTGGGTGCCTACCATCTTCTCATTTCAGTGAATGGAGTCATTAAACCACATGATATGGATTTATATCACGTGGAAGTGAAGACAAATACATCTTCCATCCTTCCTATTATGCCAGATTAAATCAATCTCTCATTTTATGTACTTCTAGAATAAATGGCAACCCTATTGTTTGGTGCCTGGAGTAATAAAGAGAGCCAGGTAGGATGGAGGAAGAGAGGACTACAATTAATAGAACTTCAGGGAATTATTTCTCTTCCTGCATTGCCTTTTTCCTGATTCTATAAATAACAGCATGACATCATGCTGACAAGGCAGACTGCTCAGACACAGGCGCAGGCCTGCTCATCAACAGATACAAAGAATCACTGCTACCAAACAGCTCTGCAAACGTCAATATACCCCAGAGGCGAGAATAGGGCTCCGGCCTCCTCTGACATTGGCACATTTGCCTGACCCCACTCTCTATGAACCCCCAGGCCTCCAGTCTCTTCTCATCTGATACATTAATCACCAAAGGGATCACCTCCATGGTTTCCATCTCTGTCACAACTATGAACTGAAGGTCTACAAAGCAACACTGACCTCCCACTTATTCTAGGAAGCACCGACCAAAAAAATGTAATTTTGTTTTTAAATAAAAGTACAGACAGAAAGCACTGCAGCCAGTTTGAAAAAGGTATCTCTGGTGAAGAGAGGGAGCCTGAAAAATGGGTGGAAAGAAGAGAGAACACACGCTGGGGTAGGTGTGAAGACCTTTCCCTCAGAACCTTGTAGGTAACAGAAAATAAAGCTGAGCGCCTGACCCTCAGGAGCACACACCTAGTGAAGGGCGGCCATCAAAGCGGCCCCTGCAGCGCAGCTTAGGGGGCAGGGAAACCACATCTTATCTGTACCTTTTTCTCAGCAGGAAGGGGCGGGAGACAGAGGAGCAAACTGCAGTGAGCAGACTGTGTTTTTCAGAAAGAAGGCAGCTCTTCAAGTAACAGAAAGATGACATGATAAGGGTATACACACACACACACACACAGAGTGAAGTTTATAATAACATCCTCAGTGTGGCCTTCACGCCTTGCTCAAACTTGCCATTTTGTCTTCAGGAATCAGAACTATAATGGCTTTAAGTGTCTGAGAGGTATTATTAGGGAAGTGTCTACATTTGTGGGGTACAGGTTGGCTCATGTCACCCCATCTCTGTACTCCCAGCAAAGAGCACCAACTTCATTTAAATCTAATCTCTTTTTAATTCATTTAAATTTAACCTATTTCTTTAAAGTCACACTTCTTTGGTCAATACATCAGGATTTAAGTAACTGATTACACCCTCCTTAGGAGGTCCTGCTTTTATTCCAATCATCAGTCTATTTTGCATCTTCTTCAGAACAGGCATCAGAAACAAGTTTGGGTGACAAATAAGAAAAGTCAAAAATCCTTGACAACCAACTTCCTTTCCTAGTAAGTAAATAACATCACTCATATTCATCAATAGATTAACTGCCTGTAGACTCAACTACTCATTTAACAAATACACAGTGAGGGCCAGGTTTGTGCCTGTTCTCAAAAGCCAAACCTAAAGTTTAAAAACTCTAGAAGGCAGAATAGTCAAAGTATGGGTCCAAGCTCAGAAGACAGTTTCCAAATAAACATTCTTGAAACACCTGTATAATAGCAACTTCACAGAATATGTTATTAACTTTCACTGATTCAAATATTTGAGCATTTAGAGATAAGACTGTCAAAATAAGTTCCATTATTAAATAGTGTGTGTATGAAAGTATATATACATATAAAGCCATATACTCAGTTTAGAAGATTATAAGTAAAGAGAGAAACTGAAAATTTATATTGTTTGGGGAAACAAAAGAGAAATGCAGAGGAATAAAAATAGCTTCTTAAAATGTAGATACAGCCCAAGAATTTAAAAATAATCAAGAAAATATTCATTAATCACTTGTCTGCTAATGAACACATCACTACCATTGATTTCACTGAGTGAAAATTAATAAAATACATAAAAATTCAAAATTATAAATATCAATTCAAATTTTAAAATTGAGATTATTATATATACCACGGGTCAACTTCCTAGTCGTTTTCTGCATTATGGAGATTTAGGGAGACATAAACATGGGTGGTGTTCAGTACCAAGAGCCCCCCGAGTTGTGCACACACTCATTTTGCTAACCACGGGGCCAGGCTTACTGATGACAGTTTTCAACACCAAAACAAGTTCTTTCTTCTCAGAGAGAACATACGCCAGTCTTACTTCCCAGGCTTCAGTACTCAGTAAGAGTAACAACAACCATCACACTACTGCTCAATGTTTCTCCCAGGCTATGTCCTTTCTACATTCATTTATTCCTCACAGCAGCATGAAAAGTACATGGGAGAAGTCAACGAAGAGGTAATTAAGAGCAGCACAGAGGGTGAGAATGTGGAGGTGGGGCACCACAGATGAGTAGTGGGGAGAAGCAAAGGCAGTAAAGAAAGAATTTGCCCTGCAGTCAGGCAGAGACTTGTGTGCTTCAGCAGCCCTAAAGAACAAAGAGGCACACCCTGCTGAGGTGCAGTGGTACCCCAGGGACCACCAGGCCTGTCCTCCATTGCTATGGCAAGTTAGGCCTTAAGAAAACTATAATGAAGCCACTACAGCAATGGTTAGCAACAAGCTGCAGACAAGGGATGGAAAGACCATCTTCCTCTGTGGATTCCAAACAGTTCCAATAATGTAAGAAGTTGTTAAAGAAGTCAAAAGTGGAAGAGCACAGATGTGTACATAATGCATTTAGGGAAATGAAAGCTGATCAGTACATACTGAGCTGGTCACTGCGCATGACAGGAAACTTCCACAAAAGCAGCTATTCAAAGGATTTTGCAGATTCTAAGTCACTGAAGAAACTAAGTCAGTGCCATATAGCACTCGTTAAATTAAAGTCCCCGAATCATGTTCTGTGAGTGTTGATAAAGAGATCTCAAGAGACCTTCGTCTCTAACCTAAATGCTCACTGAAGAGCAACATTCTTTGCAAATTTATCAGCTGAGCCATGTGTGTTTTCATAGCTGAGTTGGGACCTTAGAGGCCTTAGAAAAAGCCTGTGGTGAGAGCACACAACGGTCTCTGGACAGAGTCCTCCACTGCAAATGAAGGCCACCATTGCTAACAGCTTCCTAAGTAGTTATCTGGGAATATTAATGAAGTGCTAGCACCTGTGCCCCTGGAGGGTAATAGCAATAATATTATCAAGTTAGCCCTAAAATCCTTCCATCCTCTGGACTTTTGGCAAGGGCCAAACAGCAAAGTCACATTTTGCTTGGCCCTCAGGCTACAGCATAGTACGCAAGAGTAGTAATGGATGCCTCAATTTTTTTTTTAATCAAAACCAAATAAAATTATCAATGGGAAAGCAAGATGCTTCATGGTGACGGAGTTCTAGCATCTACTACACTTAGATAACATATATCTACCCCAAAAGAGACAGGGCTCCTGCTAAGGGCTACAATGGTAACTATGTACCTCCCCAAACACCTAAAATAGAACACTTTCTCGAACCACTTCAACAAGGAATGCTGACTCTTAGCATTCCCCCAGTGCAGAACAGGAATGAATTATGGCACACACTAAAACCATGTCAAGTTTTTGCAAAGAAGTTACTGGTTTAGCTAAAAGTTAAGCATATTTGTTTTAAAATGAAAAAGTAAAATGGCAAGCTAAATAAAATATAAATCCTGACTTTTACATTTCTTTTTAAAACCTGATTTAGTATATTCAAGGATCAGTGGAATTAAGGGATAAAATCTAATTAAAGTCTAGCGACTTGGAGCTGTCTTGCTGTGTAGCAACTAAGTGTGAACTCCAGGGTCTCACCCCTGTCAGCGATTGTCTGTGGCACACTGCATAGCAGCATCATGCTGAACAGGTATAATGCTGCCCTTTAAGAAATTTCCATCTAGGAAAGCTATTGCCCTGCACCCACCTCTCATTTCAGAGGTGATCACTGAAGTAAAAAGGCTCAGTCAATTCAAATTTTCCCTTTACAGTGTTTTCTCCTCCTGCACAAACCCAAGGGAGTAAAGAAAATTGAACAGTCTGAACATCCTTCCCGACCTGTAAGACCATGACCCTGAGTTTGAAAGAAAGAGAATATAATAGTCTGGATTGCCCAAGAGATTGATGAGAATGCTCTTTTTGTGAGAGCAAAAGAAAAAAAAGAGAAATACAACTAAAGCCTCATGAGCTTGAAGGCAAACCCAAAGAGTTTCAAGATAACGAAAAGAAAAATAACTCTGATATGGGTTTGAATAATTCAAATTGGATGAGCTTTCTGTACTGTGTTGTAATGATAAATGATTCGTGTAATCTCCAACTATCATATATAAAGGTGAGGGGTTGCTCCTAGGTTTAAGAAGGCACTTCATGAAGAAAAAGGACTTATTTCGGATGTAATATATACTCCATTCCCAACCAAAAAGTATAAGCAAATCCCTCAATTCTCATGAAAGCATTCTAAGGCAGTCTTCGAAACCATTACTCATGGAGGCTGCTGGGGCTATTTTCTAGCTTTACATGGGGTGGTAAAAACCTTACAGTGATTTCCAAACATCTGTCTGTGAGAATATGGGTGGTGCACCAAGCATAACAGTCACCTTTTTTCACCAGTATGATTTGTGTCATTTTTGTCCAAACCCTCATGCCATCAAGCATGTGTGCGCACTCATGCAAGCATGCACACACACACACACACAAAGTGCAAAGGAGGAGCAGAGTCCCCTCCAAAGGCCAAGGTCATGTTCTGTTTCTGAAATGAGACAGCCTGCCCCACTCACAGGGTGAGCCCTTAGGTTCCCTGGTTTTCTATGTCATAGGGTTTTTCTGAGAATTAAATGGGATGGTGGGTGTGACGCTCCAGCCACAGTACCTAGCAAATGAAACACATCAGAAAGTAAAAGTAATCACTATTTCAAAGTTGATCCTATTCTTGACACTTTCAAGTTGTGTATAAAGTAATAGTTAGCAAGGTGAAATTTAGAATTAGAGTATCAGTAACTCCAGAGGAAAAAATGTGTATTTTTTGTTTTTCAACTTAAGAGACTTAATAACGCTCCTGTGCTCTCAGCGTAGAGTACACTAATCTTGTCTCATTACCAAAGCGGAATCTCACCCCTGCTTCGCCCACATCTCCTGAACAGAAGGTAACTGACTAACATCCTGGGTTCCTGGAAGAGTCTTCTGTAGCAATGATGCAATGAAAGGCACAAGAACAAAATGTTTCTCGGCCTTCTGACATTTGGGCTCATTTTGATATTAGTTCCCAAGTGAGAATCATAGATCTAATAACAGAAGGGAAGGCACAATACCTCTAATCGTTGTATGCGTCCCTTGAAAAACATAAAGAGGGAGGAATTTGGATAAGCAGCTTCTTTTTTGAGGAGAATTTCCTTTGCTTCATCCAGGCCTGCTTTGTTATCACTGCCATCCAAGGCAAAAAACGGGCGGACTACAGTATGATACCAGAGCAGAGCTAATCTAAAGGAAGAAGGAGAGAAGCATAAGCAAAAGACTTTTCTTAAACAATTTCTACTTTTAAAAATCTGTATGCACTCTCCCAATACACTCTGCTTCCAAATGTTTACTATGCAGTCTCTGAAGAGGTAAAATCAGACCATCTTTCCCCATTTTCATTTTATCAATACTTGGAAAACTGCAACTTCAGCACAATGTATAAATCAGCATATTCCCATGAGTTGAGAAATAACAAGATAATGGAAACAATGAGCTCTTCTAAGGCTCCTGGATGAGCCACTGAAGATGACAGATGAAAATCTCTATTCTGCACCTCACTCATCCATGAACAAATTTGTGCACTTACTATCCCTTCATAACAAAGGTATGACTTTTGGTGAAAGGAAAATGTTGTTCTCTCTGTGTCCACAATGGTATGGCATAAGCCTCAGAATGCAAATTGAAGTATAGGAACCATAGACACAAAATATACTAAATTGTGTTAAAAGAAGCGAGAGGACCAGATAAAGGGTCCTTTCTCTAGTCTTTGAGGATGCTCAATTTGAAAAAATCAACAAATAGGTTTTCCTTACTTCAAATTCACCCCTTTCCAGGAAAAAACCATATTAAACTACATAAAACAGATTCAGTGAGGTCAGCTTTAATGAACAAAAATGTCAACCAGCACATCAAGCATGTGTGCTTCTAGTATGCTCATAAATGTGACTCTCTTCTGGAGATCAGAATAGTTTAAATTATTAATTCAATCTATTCCTTCCTCAGGAAATAATATTAAATTATGAACAGACAAAATATCACAGATTATAAATCTCTTTTGTCAAATTATTCAAGAACTAATGTGTAATTTAATGAATCTGGGGAAGCACAAATATTTTTGGAATAAAAAATTGATTTTTAATAGCTAACAATTAAGAGTTAACATCCAAATTCCCCAATGCTGACATGAGAAAAAAACAGAGCTCATTTTTATGTGATATCAACATTAAAAAAATTTTGACAAGCGGTATAATGGCACAGGACATCTACTATCTGATAATATTACCTATATTGCAAATGGTAGATGTTTACTAGATTGGAAAAAAAATCACATCATTGTTAACTGAAGGAGAAATGAGTGAATCCTTGCTCTAGACAGTTATATCCGCTGCCCATACTCTCCAATTTAAATAATTATCATTCCCATAGAGTAAGCATCATAACATGACTTAGTTCAGTTGATAAAAAAATAAAATATCCAAGTCATATGCAAGAAGGCAATGGGACTATCCAGAATTATCAAACATTACCCAAGATGATTCTCTTTAAGAATAAAAATTTCAGAATCATAGAAAAGGTTTATCCAATTTGTATCCCATAAGACCAAAAATCCCAGAGATGGGTCAAAGTCACAAACACTGCTTTTTCAATCATTCCAGGTTGAAAAACATGATTACTTTACCTGTTCAAAAGGTAGGACTCATGAGACTTAAGAACAGAGCCCTGTTCTCTAAAGTAGCTTATAAACACCACCAAAACCACAGTCGTTGGCATTACATTAAAAGACAAGGCATCATTTTAACCACCAAGCATTTTACCTGAAGTTTCCTTTAAAGGCTTTGATTGCTGTTTACTTACTTTCAACACTATATTATCTACCAAAGCATTGCAATATAGCTACTCACGTAGCTAAAGGGGCCTTCATGTCCTTACTTTCGCTTGCATACATCAGTGAAGAAAGCCCCTGTAGGCGGTCTCCAGGAAAACCCAGCAGGTTGATGATTTTGAGCAGGTTTGGGGGCACCATGGATATGCAAAGATGAAAAAGGCCATATCCAAAGCTAACAGCACCTTTCAGTCTGTTTAGAGACTCCTCAGACACCCCTTCAGCCACAATGTGATTATCATTTGCAGCATCAGAAGTCAAGGGCTCTTCAGTTAGCTTCTTCTGATACAGCTCCTGAAGGGCATTGATGTCCAGATAGCACTTATTGTAAATCTTCCAGGCTTTCCTAAGGATCCACCCACCCTTTATATAGGCTATAAAGAGAAGGGGGAGAAAAGGAAAAGTAAATAATCATTCAAAATAACTTTTCTGTATTAGTAAAAGATACTGAAGAATGATCTGAAACCAAAGCAAAATTTGTGTGTGTGTGTCACTGCACCTTATTTTCTTCACAGGACTTAAGTTTCTTAGTTCTTGTCTGTTTTTCTTTACTATACTTGATGACCACTTGGCAAGAACCACATATTTTTTGTTCATTATTGTTTCAAGTCCCTCACATGGTAACTAGGCCACAGTATTTAGTATTTGCTGAATGAATGGATGAAAGCAAGCAAGCATCACTGAATTAAACTTATTCCCATGTAGTCTGTGGAACTCTCCAGAACATCTTTCAGCCACCAAGCTGTTTTTCTGAATACTTTTATTATAACCTTTACCTTCGTCTACCCAGTATTTGATTCCTCTTCAAGAGCAAGGTCTAAGTGTAATTCATTGTTAAATTTATACTCAAGCACCAAGAATGGCAACTTGCCCAAAAAAAAAAATAAGCGAAAGGATTAATATTTATTGGATGAGCAAATGGTCAGTTTATTAACAAAAAAGTAATTTGTATTAAATGCAGAAACACAAAGAATCCCCAATTCATCTTTATCTAATGCTTTTTGTGTGGTTTAACCACTCCTTACTAAAATGGCCTTACTTGGTCTATGACTTTGGTGCTTCCTCACTCCCCTCGCCTCAAATTAGTGAAGCAGGGTGGCAAAGAAGCTACTTCACACCAGAGGTTCAAAGTCTTATCTTTAGGGCCTCCCCTGGTAGCGCAGCGGTTGAGTGCTGGGTTGTGAGGCTGCCCGCGGCCTCTGCAGCACCAGTTTGATCCCCGGCCACCGGCGAGGGACCCACCAAAAAAAAAAAGAAAGATAATCTTATTTTTAAAGACACTTATTTCCCACTTGGCCAATTTTCTTTTCTTTTTTTTTTTTTTAAATAAATGTTTTATTGTGGTACCACTGGTTTACAACGTGGCTAGTAGTTTGAAAATACAGGAGACCAATTTTTCTTAAGAGTCTTTGGGAAAGTATATGCCCTAAAGGGACATCAGAGACAGTACATGAAATTCACCGCTCTCTGGGCACTCACTGGCCCCTAGACATGCTTCAACCTTCCCTCCCATGGAAAATTCTATCTTCTGATGAGGAAAGGAAGTGGGGGATGGAATTCATCTGTGCTTATCTGACTGCATCCTCCCCACATTGAGAAAAGGGTCTTCTGTGAGGTATTTTCTGTAAAACAATTTTCTTGTAACACAGAAGAACGCTTAACCCCTCAGCACTGTTACTGACATGGCACCAAAGCTCTGACCCCAATGCACCAATGGAAGACAACAAGTCACAGATTCCAGGCTTTTTTGAACAGCAGGAAGTTTTAACAAATTACTTTTAAATTACAGAAAATTTATAACATAGAATCTGATTGATAAAGTCCAACTCTGGACTTGAAATGATCTAAGAATATATAGCAGGGGCCTCCCTGGTGGCACAGGCGGTTGAGCGCCGCACTGTGAAGATGTCCACAGCCTCTGCAGCGCAGGTTTGATCCAGGCCGGCCAGCGAGAATCCCACATGGTGCGATAGACTTCCCTGCCTCACCCGCTGCTCCCCTCAGCAGTGTATTTCAGTCAGTATGCCTGTCTCTGGTGCATCCTCTGTCTCTGCTGAATCCTCTCACCCTACCGTGCATCTGGCTTGTACCCCGGTTCTTGTATAAATAAATAAATCTTAAAAAAAAAAAGAACATATAGCATATGCAGAAGAGTAACATGGCAGACCTAGAAGCTGTAGGCCTGCTTACAAGGCTGCCCTTGGCTGACATCTGGGAACGTGGATTTGAGAGGCTTCCCTCCATTCCTGGAACCAATAAGAAGAGCAATTTGCTGTGTCTGCACTGCTTGTACACACAGTATGTTTTATTGTTTTATTCTGAACACCTGTTTTCCTTCAAGGCATCTAGAATTTGAGTATGTACAAGACAAGAGGTCTGACACAGTCATCCTCCAATAAAAATTGTGGCCATTAAGTCACTAGTGAGCTTCCCCAGTTGGTAACATTTCACATGTGTTATCACAACTCACTGCCAAAGGAATTAAACACATCCTCCTGTGAGACTGGTCCGGGAAAGGATGCTGGGAAGTTTACGGATTTTTTTTTTTTCCTTGAAAGCCTCATATCCCATATCCCTTTGTTGCGTTTCCCTTTGTATCCCTTTCACTGCAACAAAGCATAGCCATGGAAATCATTATATGCTGAGCCCTCCTTGCAAATTATTGAAACTAAGGGCAATGTTGGGGACCCCCATCCATATAATCAATTTATTATTTTACTTAAATGTATGTAGCTTTCTGACAAGTGATGACTATTATCTCTTATAGGATCATATTTCAAAACATAACCATTGCATAAATTCTGGGTGACAAATGTCCTGAAGTCTAAGTCCACTGAAAAGAATGCTGTAAGACAGATGAAGAAACAAATTAGTCTATAAAAGCTTTTTTAGGAAAAATTTTTATAACTTAATAAAAGTAATATATTTTAGAAACAATTCACTTTCATTAAATATTTCAAAAATATTTACCAAGCAAATATGACATTTTAGGCACTGTTCTTAAAGAATCAGGGAGATAAAGGATATAGATCCTGTCTTTGGAAGGCTCCAAGACATTTTCCCTCCTAAATGTGGGGAAATTAAGATTTGAGAAAACCTGAAATTTATTTGTAAGCTAACAAAGATAAACAAGAAAGATGATCTTCAGTTCTGATGCAAAAATGTCAAAGATTGAAAAGAAAAATAGCTAAACTAAAATATATATTCTTGAGACTAGAAAACAAGTGGAACCTATTGACTACAGATAAAAAAGAAAAAGGAAAAACTTGCGAACTCCTAAAAATGTTAATCAGTTATTGATGCAATTTCTACTGTGCATTTAGGTCTGTGCTTGGTACCTGAGGGATACAAGTGATCAGTAAGGCATAATGTCAGCCCTTCAAATGTCCACAATAAAGTTAAAAAATAAGACAATTGAAACAAATAAGTGTGCAACAGTAGATTATGTATGCATTTGCTTATTTTATATGTTCCATTGGGTCATATATAGAAAAATGAAAATAACATTGAGACTGTGGGTGAATTGTTCTGTCATTAAATTGTTTTCTATGTAATAAGTAGCTAAATAATCAGAAAATTCAAACTAAATATTGCAGGATTTCAGTAGAAAACTTTACTCCCTCTTACCCTCATCCCTAATTGAAAATTTGGAGGGATATACATTCCACTTTATCCTGTCTTTTCCAGGCTGCTAGAGCTTTATGAAGGACCTGGGGCTTCCGCTTAGAAGGCAGCATTTCAGGAATGCAAGTATGAAAGAACAAATGGACAAATGAGGTGGGGTGCTGAGATCCCCCGATGTCCAGCTAAGGAGTGGACACCTGAGATTGAGGAAACACGGAACTCTATGGGGTTGAAGGAATGAGTGTCAGAAAGTCATTTACATCTCTGGTGATAAAATTATAGAAAAATATGGCAGCAATGAAAACAAAAGTAAAAATGCATCAATGCCCAACTGTGTGGAACTCAGATGATAGAACAAAGAAAATAACATGGTAAAAACACCAATTTCACAGAATAAAAATGAAATTCATTCAACATGTGTCTAAGATAGACGTTTAGGTGCCAGTCTGCAGCACACATGTTAAAGTCTTTAGGAAAAAGTTTTGTCGTCTTTGAGTCAGATAAACAGATCCCCCAAATCTTGACTAAACCAAAGATTATAAATTTGAAACTTGTGCAAAATGCATATCCTGAAAATTTGGGGTTTTACTACCTTCTAAGTTTCCTGAGTCACCCTACTCCCCCCACCTGAAATACTGTAAACAAAACATCTACACAGACAGACCCTGACTGCAGGAGCAAAGCTGAGTGAGGATCAGGCAGAGGACAGCGTGCCCCACGCACACCGCTCCTGCAGAAGGGAGCCTGACTCAGCTCTGTGTAGAAGAGCAGCTCATAAGAACACATCTTCCCAACCAGCAGAGAAAACAGTATTCAAAAGCCACGCAGTTTGCATGGCCTTCCATCTGGCTCATCCGAAAGGTCAAACATAAATCATTCAGCCCTCGTTATCTCCCTGTGGAGGAAGGCAGAGAGAGCAGAAACCCATAAGCTATATGCCCTCCCCTGTTATGGCCAGAGTAAGCCTACTAGGAAAAGGGAGATAGAAAAGTCCTGTCCCCATAGTGGGGAGCCCCCCATTAATGGGGAAAATGGAAATAGCAAGTTATACAAAATTGACCTTAGAATAAGTTTTGTAGATTTTTCAGGAGGGATTGTAACAGTGAAGCGCCTAGCCTAATATTATCTGTTCACTTGTAGATGAAGTTGGTAAACCCTTCCTTGGGACTCATCTAAGAGACTTTGGAAGAAAAAAGTGATTAATTTTCACCTGTTAGCCTTCCTCCTCATTATTTTCTTTTCCCCAATCAACAGACTTCTCATAGATTCATTTCTCCAATTCTAACTAATCTTGGCCTTCTTTGGGGCTCAGTGTCATGAAATCCTTCCTTAATGGCATCACTCTTCCTCCCATCCCTCCCTTTAATTCATGTATCACACACCCACATGTGTGTGGCAAAGGCACCATCTCAGGTACCAGGGACACAGAATAGGAAAAGGACTTACATTCTTTATAAACCTACACTGGGACAAGAGCACGGTCCCTGGATATGCTTAGGAAGAGCTTGGTAATCACTCATCCTATGACTAACTTATATGTCTACTGATTTAAGTATTACCATGAATTAGAATCTATATCCTCCTCTTCCTCCACTAAGAAACCATGAATTTCCTGAGGGAAAGAGCTACATCTCATTCCTCTCTGACGATTAACATCCATCTCATCTGAGAGCATGTGACATGTAGTAAGTACTCAAAAAATGGGGAAAAGACAATAGGTAGACACAGTCCCTGCCCTTGAGGAGTTAATAGTCTAATACCATAGACTATAGACAGACACATAAAAATCTGTGTTGCTGACAAATGCTCTAACCAGTCATGTATAGGCACATGTAGAGTGACAAAGTCCAAATGATGAAGTCACTAAGAAAGGAGTAAATGAAGGAAGTAGACCTGGGCTGCACCTGGATACTTGGGAGAGAAAGACAAAAGGGATGGGATGTGCACATAGTAGGAGGCACAAAGGGCAGTTTGAGAACTGCAAGGGGTTCTACTTAGCCAGACCCAGCAGTGGGAAGGCAAAAAGGCTGGGAAGGGGGCAGGTTCTTACAAGGAAGGAATTGGATTTTGCTTTGTAGATGGACACAGAACAGCTAAGTGTCTACAGCATAGATGTTGAACAAGTTTTCAAAAGATGGCTCCAGTGGTCATATAGAGAAAGTGGCCTGGAGAAGCATGTGAGTCAACAAAAGGCTGTTGCACTGCAGAACAGAGGGAGCAGATGGGCAAGCAGTGAGGGAGGAAACCCTGAGAAACCAGGGTTTCTGAGCCACTGGAAGTTGGTGGCTTTATAACCAAGATAAGGTGACAGAAAAATAGTGGAAACACTGGGAATTCAGACATGAAGTAAGAAACCCATGGCTCGGGTCCTGGTTCTGTCACACTAACAAGTTGTATACATATTCAACCTCAGCTAAATCATTCAGCTTCAACTGCCAAAGCTGTAAAATAGGGAAAAAAATCACATTTGAGAATTTATTGAGCATATATTATGCCAAGAACGGTAACACAAGGGGCCCACCTTCAAGTTTAAATGGAAATAAAAGAAACATGATAAAAATAAAAGAAACATGATAAGACAAAGTAGCAAGTGCCATAAAATGGGTTTCAAAACTAATTTTTTATTATGAATGTAACTCATATGTGCGTATTGCAAAAAAAAAAAAAGTCTTCGGATAATGAAATAAATTAAAAAGATACTTAGAAGGTAGTTTGAGAAAATTACAAGACAATTCATTATAAAATAGTTGAAATGAGATAAGGCACAAAAGAACTTCTGTAACTATGAACCTTGTAAAAATTTACACATCTGCCCTCATAGGGAGGTCTGGTCATGAACCCCAACCAATTCCTGTGCCACCCACTCACACGGTGGGGGAGGGGCACCTAGCACAAACATCCCCGAGAAGTTTCTTCCCCAAGAAAATTATCCGTCAAAAAAATGTCCTCTGGGCCTCCCCTGGTGGCGCAGTGGTTGAGTGCTGGGCTGCAAAGCTGCCCGCAGCCTCTGCAGCACCGGTTCAATCCCAGGTTGCCGGCAAGGGTCCCACATGGCGAGCAGACCTCTCCTCCTGTGCCCGCTGCTCCCCTCAGGAGTGTATTTCATCAGTCTGCCTGTTCTGTTCCCCGCTCTGGCTCTGGTGAATTCTCTCACTCTCCTGTGCTTCTGACTGTACCCAGTGCTTGTATAAATAAATAAATAAATCTTTTAAAAAAATGCAAGAATGGATCCAATAAAGAAGTAAACATATTTTTAAATATAATTTAATAACCCAGGGGGTTCTGAAAGACAAATGAAGCATGTTTTTGTTTATCTTTTAATTTCATTTCAATATCAGTATCCACATCCAATAAATTATAGACCTTCAGGAAAACCCAAGAACACTGTTAAGAATACATAATAAGCTGGATTAAATAATTGGTTATTAGCGACCAACTAGGAAAGTTGGTAAAGCCATAAAGATTGCTTGTAGAAGAAATAAAATTTGGGGGTAAAATATAAGAACAGGTTTGGCCATGTTAATAACCAAAACAAAAAGCAAAGCAGAGAACACCTGAATGCCCAATAGGAATTGGTTAAATAAAATACGGCACATTCATATGACAAACTAATATGCTATTATTAGAATTATATTTTGAAACTGAGTCACAGGGAAAATAAATAACAACCTAAGAGGGGAAAAGGAGCATACAAAACTCTACAGATTCAATTTTGTACAATAGAGAGAAATATAAAGTAGAACACTGGCAATAAATAATTTTTCCAAGTGGTAAAACAACAGATGACTTGCTTACTTTTCCACTTTTCTGCATTTTCCAAATTTTATAATAATACTTAGCTGTTAGTTTAAAAAAGAAAGAGTATTAACTGATGATTCTAAATTTCATCAGGGGAAGGAACCATTGTCTGTGTTTACTCATGTAACACAGAGGTTAGCACATTGTAAGTACTCAATAATCCTTTGCTGAATGGACAATGCATGAACAAATGAAGGACAAATATACACACTTCTAAAACTGATAACAGTTTAGACTTAGAGAAGAGCTGAAAGATTAATACGTAGAATTCCTAGATATCCTTCACCCTGATTCTCCTAACATTTTACTACATTTGAATTATCCTTCTCTTTTAACAGATATTTTCTTTATGGTTAAAATTAGCTCCTTAAAAAGAAGGCAGCCCTGTATGTCAGAAAAAAGAAGTACAAAATTACAAAAAATGCCAGAGCACCTGTCTTAACCAAAGAGGTCCAGTAGTTTCATTGGCCTTCTGTCTGTCTACCTAGCTACCCATCCATCCATCTATAGCATTGGCAATTACTCTAAATATGACAAAATTATCTTGATACAACAGACTTTAGCACTAAAGCTACTCTACTAGACACACATTAAGCATCTGTGATTTTAATTTCCCAAGTAATAAATCAGCACCACATCCCAAAGAGGTGCCACATGTTTTCAAACACTGAAATTCTTCAAAAAAAGAGCATTACTAGTTATGTCCACTGAAGAACAGAAGTCATGAAAAATAATTCTTCTGCCTACCTGACAGTTCTTGCTTTACAAATGACAGCACAGCCAGGTAAACTTGACAGTCGGCTATGATGATCTGCCTCTGAAGTCGATCAACCATAGATGGGGTGGATTTTCGGGCATCAACCTGTTTAGTGGGAAGGTGATCACTGACAAATCATATGCGAAATGCTCCTTCCAAGCAGCTACTAACTTTACTGTACAAAATTTTCATGTAGGAATTGTGAAACATGGCAGGCAGTGAAAGCCAAGGCCAAATTTATACTACTTGTAGTTCTATATTCCCATTAGCTTTATCTTGTTAGTAACACAATAGTAAAGAACAAATATTTTAAATGATAAAAACTGAATTAATGAGAAACACGAAAGCCAATCCAGAACTGCAATGTTTTATCTTTTAAAAAACAATGTGAGCTCTTACTTATCCAAAATAAAAATCACTAAGGGAATAAAATATTCCCTAACTCAGGTAACCTGAAAAGCCACTTCCAAGCTTATCTACTTTCAGGTAGGATGAACACTGGGATTCATTCATTTGATGTACAGAGCTGAGATGTGAGGTTGGGAATCTGGTTGCATTTAATTAAGAAAAAACACCTTAGAATTAAAAATGAGTTTTGAATGACTCATAAATGGAACTTGAAATTTAAGTTGCAACCTCTAAGAGGGAGTCCCTCTATAAAACAAGTAAAAAGTAAAATAAAACAAATATAGCTTCTATAAATTGTTGGGTTTTGTTACAAAGAATGTTTCTAAATGAATAAAAATCAGTCTGAAAAAGGACACTGAACTCTAGATGCAAAGTAAACTTGAAAAAATTAACTAAATAGCTTTCGTAATGATATAAGAAATGATAGGAGTTTGGCAAATACAACAACACTATAAAGAGTATCCACAATAGAAGTACTGGTCTCCCGTGTTTCTAAGCCAGCATAATTTATGGTCACTTGTCTGGTCCCCAGCACTCATTACTCTTATAAGTGTCACTCTATTGATGCTTCTGTTTCTTTGCTTACAACACTGGCAGGATTGTTGGAAGGTCACTGTGGGTAAAAATGTTTTTTAAATTGCAAGACTCCATCTCAAATGTTAATTATGAACATATGCGAGGCATGATACTGAAAATGGACATGCAAATACATCTAATGAGGGTATGCAGAACTTACCACCATGTAATGTACGAAGTGCTCTGAAGGATAAGATACAAGGAGCTCAGGGAACCTATAGACGGTATACTCAACAAGGATCGGGGGTTCAGGCAAGAGTTCTTGAAGGAAATGACATCTGGGAACAACTAAAGAATGAGAAGGAATGGGCCTCCCCTGGTGGCCCAGTGGTTGAGCACTGGGCTGCGAAGCTGCCCACAGCCTCTGTAGCACTGGTTCCATCCCTGGCCACCAGCGAGGGTCCCACATGGTACGACAGACCTCTCCTGCCACGCCCGCTGCTCCCCTCAGCAGTGTATTTTGTCGGTCTGCCTGTTCTGTTCTCTGCTCTTGCTCTGGTGAATCCTCTCACCCTCCCGCGCTTCTGACTGTACCCAGTGCTTGTATAAATAAATAAGTAAAAATCTTAAAAAAAAAAAAAAAAAAGAATGCGTAGGAATGAGGTCAAGGAGGAGAAGAACATTCTAGAAAGAGGAAAAGTAAATGCCAAGTCAATGATATGAAGAATTTGAACTTTATTTTTATGGCAAGAATGGGGGGGTTAGGGCACTGAAAATGAAATGAGCAACAGCACAGTATTTGCATTTTAATGACTGCACTATGGAAATGGAATTAGAGAAGAGTGAGAGCAGAGGCAGGAATGCCAGTGAGGGTTGACTTAGGCAAGTAGAACTGGTGACTGACCTAGGGAATGGTAGTGAGGACTAAGAGAAATAGATGATTCTGGGGATATTTAAAAAAGGGAGTCAGCGGGATTTGGTGAGGGCCTGGATGCAGAGATGGGAAAGAGGGGAATTAAGGAAAGCTCTGGCTCTCTAGAACATCAGGAGACCACACTACTGGCCCATCAGTGGTTTTCTCATGGTGGACACCATAAGCAAGAGGAGAGAAGCAGCCTGGACTGATGTGAAAGAGAAGAAAAGGCAGATTTGATGCTATATAGAAATTTTGATGACTGACCAATAGATCAGATTGGGTTGTCAGCTAAATATGTGAAATATAAGACGCTGGGGGCACTCCAGAAATATCAAGGGTAAGAGGGTACCTCTCCAAACCTAGACCTTTTGCACTGAAAGGTGAAAACAAAATCAAGAGGAGTGGTTTGTGACGTTATGGTGACTTAATTTGTGGTGAGGCCTGGAAAAATTTAGGTACACTACTGAAATCCTGAAATACACCAAGATGGAATATACTCGAACTTCATATAGGATAGCCTCATTAGAAAAGTCTGTGCCACATGGTCCGTTATGGAAAATAATTTTAAGATACCAAAAGAACACATATTGAATTGCTCTAATGACTGAAGGGAGCTTCTATTGTTTCTCGCAACACATTTTACATAATCAAAAACTATAAGAAACATTTAGTGCTTTCAGTCTTATTCTAGATGCCAAAACCCAAGGAAATGAGCAATGTTCTGTTCTAAATATGTAAGTAACATACAGTTCAGAATCTAAAGACACTTACATTCTTCTTAATTTTATTCTTGATTGTTTCAATTACTCCAGCCTCTTCACTTTCACATAGCTTTTCTGTAGTTTTTAAGTCATCACATGCCAACTGCATTTTTTCTTCCTCAAATGTCATCATGGCATTCTGTCAAGAAAGAAATAAGGAAAGAATGAATGAATCAGTAAGTGTCTGAAAATTTAGGCTAATTTACTGCAACAAAACTTTAAACTAGAAAAAAAATTATTTGTGGCAAGTAAAACAATCAGAATGTTACAGCACACCCTTGTCATTAAAAAAAACCTATAATTCAATATGAAATAAGACTATATTTCTATTACATGAAAAATATATGGTGATAAATATCCTTGAAATTACTGTTCTACAATTTTTTTGTTATCATACACATTAACAAAACCCACATACTTTCTGATTGGTCCCTGAATTCAGTTTCTTTTTTTTAACAGTTTCACCAGAAAGTACATCCTGCCCACACATGGATCCTTGGCTCCATAAAGTACTGCACAGAAGCAGTGATGAAACATGGCTCGTAGGTGTTCTTTGAAAATCATCACTCTTTTCAGGGATAATGATTCCAGTGGGTTCACTTATACCGAACTCATGTTATATTGTCCCTAGTGAATTCCACTAACAACTAGTTTCTTGGCACCTGATCCTGGTAATTTTTTTCATGACATATCTAACTGGGTAAGGAAGGTTTCTTTTTTGTGCTGAAATCTGCAACTTAGAGGCAGTAGAACTGAGCTTTCTGAGCTGAATGGCATCTGGTGCAGAAACAGGACACTGGTTCTTGGAAAGGCCTAGTGAACTCATTGTATCTCGCTCTCCATTTCCTATCAAATTCGGCCAGCCCCACCCGCACATTCTAGACCTCTCCTCATGTTGCTCTAACCTACTTTTCCATACTTGCCAAACTGAACCACAGCTACTTTGCCCAAGTCTCCCCATCACACTCCCCTTCCTAAGCAAATCTCAACCCTGCCAGGCCTCTCCCACCTAGTCCCCTCCTCCACCCAGCTAGGACTTTGCTTATGTTCTTCTCAAAGTCTTAGTAGTTATGTGGGGACTTACGTTCCCAGTCCCACATACTACTATTTTCCTTAAGGTCGGGAACTGTTTTCTTGTACACAGTAGGTCATGACATTTTTGTGTATTACCTGGAAGTAAGAGGAAAAAAGAGCTTGGAAGGAAATTCATGTCACTGGAAGCTGTCCTGATGCCTGGGGTTGGGCAGGCCAGGCTGGGGACCCCCTACCCTGCCACTAGCTGGCATTGATGAATCTGAGTGCTTTCTTCATTTGACTCCTCTCATTCTCTACTCTTGACTTTATGATGCTTTTTAAAAAAAACTACGTACTTGGAGGAAGTTTGTACAATGTTTTAAGTGTTTCTGGAAAATAAAAGCATTCCATTTTCTACATTCCCTAATTTGAAATCTAGCTGTAACCTACCCCCTCAAATCCTAAATAATAGTATTTGAAAATACAACAATGAAGTTTAGCTCAGTCAATTAGTCTTCCAGTCCACATTTACTCAGTAATTTTAGCAAATCCTTAGTATCCAAAGTCTGGCCTGTTTTTCCTCCCTCTAATGCAGTTTTATTTTGAAAAGGTCTTTCAATTACATGTCCACTTTTGAAAGGATTTTGGTTGGGAAAACATAATACTCTAGAAGACGCAAGCTTTTCATCTTTAAAAATAGGGAAGAAAGGGTCTCACATAGGTAAAACTTTATTCCAGTTTTAAACTCTAAAAAATGTCCACAATGGTGTATCAACACAGCCAACAGCCACTCAAAAGACTTGTATTTGTTCCCTTCTCGCCAACACAGCTCCCCAATTACTTACCAAAAAACTGACAAAACTGGCTCCAAAACTCATTAGTGGGCTGTGATTTCTGTTAAAAAAAAATAAATAAAATTATTTTTTGGTAAACCTTTGCTTTAAAAACATTTGCTAGTTCTGATTCAAAAGAACACCTGTACACCTTATTGCAGCACTATTTACAATAGGTAAAACCTGGAACAACCCAAATGCCCAAAAATAGATGACCGGATCAAGAAGATGTGGTACATATACACCATGGAATATTATTCAGCATTCAAAAAAGATAAACACATGCCATTCACAGCAATGTGGATGGAGCTAGAAGGAATTATGCTCAGTGCAATAAGCCAGAAGGAAAAAGAAAAATATCGCATGGTTTCACTTATAGCAGGAATGTAGGGGAACCAAATAAGACATCAGTGTAAAAAAAATAATAACAGTACAAAACACAGCAAAGCAAAAACCGACCATTATAAATCAGAGACATCCTGCAGGGGAGGAGGAGGGAGAGGGATCAGAGGGAAGGAGGGAGGAGCACAGGGGACTGAGGTGATGGTGCACGGGTGCATTGGTGAAGGAAATTCTATGGGGGCTACACCTGAGGGGGTGGGGGAAAGCAAATATTGTTTAAAAATGAACAATTTTTAATTAAAAAAATTGTAAAAATAAAAAAATTTAAAAATTAAAGCATAAAGAATGAATTTTGAGACAAATATTAAAAAAATTGCTATATTAGGTTCACGATAATTCCTAATGATTGGATAGAAGAAATTAAAGCTTTCGTGCAGGTTAAATTACCCCCAAGAAAAAAAATTAAAGAGGCAAAGCAGTTCACCGGTCTGTCTGCCGGAATAGAATCTGCCCGAGTTTTCAAAGCAAGGCAAACAATATAGTCAAAATAGAGCAGAGGCAGCCTTAACAAGCCAATGTGACACCTACAACTATATAGCCAAAGAAGGTGATTAATAATCATTTTTTAAATGCAAGACTTGTTCAAAATTTTAAACACACAATGTTTAAAAGAAAATGAAAGGATCTTACCCCTGAGTCAGACCTCACAAAATCAGACTTCACAAAATCACTTTTCCCAACCAAAGATCTAAGAACACCCTCCCTAGAGACAGCATTGCTGGTCTAGTCACTACCCAGTTTTATATGTAAGCCATATATGAAACTAAATCAAACTAAATACAATTCAATTTAAAGAATCTAACAATGTAAACTTTCTGCTTAAATTCACCACCAGCACAAAATCCAAATCTCTACAATTTGCACTAAAGGGAAAGTTGCAATTGTATTCCTAAAAAATTTCACTGATTTTTTTTATTATATAAATAACACATGGCCATTTTTTTAAAGGCCAGTAATAAAGTATTCATTCAAGCCTCTATTGGTAATTTTAGGTGAAAGAAAAAGAGAAAGAGAGAGAGAGAGAGCAGAGTGGTAGAGAAGATCAGAAATGCAATTTATTGGGCCTCCCAGGTAGTGCAAGGGGTTAAGCACCGAACTATGAAGCAATCCACAGCCTCTGTAGCACAAGTTCGATCCCCGGCCAGCCAGGGAGCAACCCACACAGAGCACCAGACCTCTCCTGTCTTGCCTGCTGCTCCCCTCAGCAGTGTATTTCAGTCAGTCTGCCTGTTCCGTTCCCCACTCTGTCTCTGGTGAATTCTCTCACCCTCCTGCATCTCTGGCTTGTACCCCAGCTCTTGTATGCATAAATAAATCTTAAAAAAAAAAAAGAAATGCAATTTATTTGGAATGTTAACCATCCACTACATTTCCCCCATCTATTTTATACCTATTCAAATTCTACAGTTAACAGCAGTTGTTTTTACCTCTAATTAACAGGATACTAATATTACAAGAAAAAAAAATGGGAAGGTGACCTCACTTGTGAAGAACCACACTCACTCACACACGGGCTCCACAGCACTTCTAACAGCAGAGACTATCACCCCTCACCTGGCACCAGAAGGGATGTTGACTTCCCCACTCTGCAGCTCCTATAAGCTCCCACCCCTCTAGATTACCATTTGGTTTGCTCATCAGTGTCCCCTTGAGCATGATCATTTCTGCCTCAGCTCTCAGCATCGTGCCTGACACAGCAGGCTTTCCACAAACAGGAATCAGAGAAGGCATGAATGAGAGACTCCACCTTTCAGGAACATGCATGTGATGTGACTTCTGAAAGCAATGGCTATTAATTATTCCTGGTACCCTCGCATACCCCTTCGTATTTCACATAGCATCTCCCCATTTAAGTGAAAAACCAGCCCAATGGAAACATTTTTCCTCCTTGAGGTATTGGGTCTATACATCCCACAGCACAAGGGGCACTAGAGTCTCAGTAATGACCTGATCAATATGCAGGCAGCACTCGCGCTGCACATGAGCTGGTGTTCTAACAGCACAATCTTATAAGGTGCACTCGTTTCATTCATTTGATTTTTTTTTTAACCCCACATGCCTCAACCGATCCTACATTAATTTGCTTCTTCTTAACCAGTTCTGGCCTTCACTATGTTACTACATAAACCCTATTCATGGGCTTCCCCTGGTGGCGCAGGCAGTTGAGCGCCACACTGTGAAGCTGTCCTCAGCTTCTGCAGCGCCGGTTGGATCCCAGCAGGCCAGCAAGGGTCCCACATGGCACAGCAGACCTTTCCTGTCGTGCCCACTGCTCCCCTCACAGCAGTGTATTTCGTTGGTCTGCCTGTTCGTTCCCCGCTCTGTCTCTGGTGAATCCTCTCATCCTCCCGCGCATCGGGCCTGTACCCTGGTTCTTGTGTAAAATAAATAAATTTTTTAAAATTAAAAAAAAAAAACCCTATTTATTTTGGAGATTTGGAAAAGTTCCCAAAAGTAGAATCACAACTTTAAAATCAATGCTGGAGAGGAGAAGCAAGAGGGTCCTGGCTCATTTCAACAAGCTCATTTTAGGAACCATCAAACAATCCAAACCAACAGTGGAGTGAAAGTATTGGGGAAAGTATGCGGATAAATGTAAGTCAGGGTGTTACCTACTGAGCACAGAGTTCCATTTTGACAAGACATCTGCAGACGGGTTGCACAACAATGTGAGAGTCCTGAATACTGAGAAACTGTACCCTTCAAAGTGGTTTAAGTGGTAGATTTCATGTTATGTGATATTTTTTATCACACCTTAGAGCTTACTGAACATACAAAGTCTACAACAGAACAAATGCCTCATAAAATAACCAAATGGAATATTACTTTGCTTTAGAAGAATGCCTCTGATAGAACTTAATGTAGAAAGAAGAGTTGTTTACACATATGAAAATATTTGTTGGAGGGGCAATACAAATAAAGGGGATTTTTTTCAATGATAAATGTGTGTATGTGGGGGAGATAAACAGTCACGACGACACCTGCACTGATAATCATCTTTGTTTCAATACCGTCATGGTAGATATTCTCTGTACCTTCAGAGACCTTTTAGAAAGAATATGCCTCATTTAATAAGTCAATTTGTTTGTTCTAAATATTCCCTGTGATTCACTTGTTGCTTTGATACAATTTCTCAACAGAATATATCATCCAGCCACCAAACAGATTAATGGAGCAATTCAACAGCAAAACAGCCAAAGCCCGATTATGTGGGAGTGCGTTATTTACTTAGTGACAAGCTGAGGCTTCACTGTGCCCAGCTGTGGCCCAGGCTGCTGTTAGCTCCAGGCTAGGAGAGGGCTGGCCCCCAAAGTAGAGACACAGATGAGGTTACTCTCATAACAGTCTGTTTCCAAAAACAAATGTAAATGATTTGGGCATCGATTTTTATATTATCTATATAAGTAATGTAAACACAATCTTATTTTTTTTTAAATGAAGTGCTACTGTTTTACACCCTTGTTAATTTTTTGACAGTATAGGATTTCTCCCCTCAGGTGTGGTCACCATAGCTCTACCACCACCAAAGCAGCCACAGTCCTCCACTGTAATCCCTCCCACCCTCCCCTCCTGGCTGCCTCAGATCTATGATCAGCTTTCAAGGGCTGGTTTTAAAGTTTGTCTTTGTCTGATCCTCTGTTTGGTTTCTCTATGTTTCACATATAAATGAAATCACTTGGTATTTATCTTTCTCTTTTGGGCTTATTTTACTTAGGATAATTCCTTCCAGCTCCATCCATGTTGCTGCAAATGACATGAGTTATTCTTTTCTGATTGCTGAGCAGTATTCCAACATGTTTATACCATATATTTTTGATCTATTCATCTGTTTTTAGGCATTTAGGTTGTTTCCATAACTTAGTTATTGTAAATAGTGCTACAATGAACAAAAGAGTGCAAATTTCCTGTCAAATTAGTGGGGATTTTTTGGTAAATATTTAGAATGGATTGCTGGATCATATGGGAGATCCATTTTTAGTATTGATAAGTGATTTAAGTGATGAATTTTTTTTTAGTGCCTGATGGACATCTGCATGTCTCCTTTGGAGAAGTATCTATTTAACTCTTCTCCCATTTTTTCATTGGTTTTTTTTTTTCTTCTTTTTTTTTTTTTGAGTTGGATGAGCTCATTCTAGATCATTGATATCAGTTCTCTGCCAGATGTATGGTGTGCAGCCATTCAGTAGGGTGTTTCTTCATCTTGATTACAGTCTCTTACAACTGTATGGAAGCTTTTTAGTTTGGTAAAGTCCCAGGTGTCTATATTCCCCCTTGTTTTCCTCACTGCTGGGGATGAATTCACAAAGATATTTCCGATATTTCACAAAGATATTTATGTCACAGAGTATTTTGTCTATTTTTTTTTCCTATGTACTTATGGTTTCAGGGTAAACAATTTTAAAAGTATATCCTTCAAGATAAAAACAGGCCAGTAGGACACCAAATTGAACCATATCTTTTCATACTATCTGGATTATTTACCTTATTTAATTCTTTTTCATCTTTAATAGTGAAATCTAACCTCAACCTAGCTCTCCACTCTGTCAATAAAAAACAGTAAATAAAAGGCTTTGTAATAACAACTCTAATGATTGCTGAGTCGACAACAAAAATATGCCAAAGTCAGCACTAAATAAAGCCTTGAAATATCTAAATTTCATGGGATACTTAATACCTGCATATAAACCTCACTTACTTTGTACTTGTGGTTCCTGGGTTATTAACTTTATTTTTACTATCCTATATTTCAAGTTCTTTAACTTTTATACACTGTGTTAGCAATCCATAGGTAAGATTAATTTGATTTTTCTGCAATGAACTATGTTTTTCAAATATACTGGACTTGCTTCCTAATACCACCCAGAAATGGGAAAATACTATTGTGAGTTCTATGGAGGCCTCAATTTTAATTTGAAGATTTTGCAGCAATAACAGAGAAAGGACTATTTGGCCTGCCTCTGAGCATAAAAGTTAAGAAATGGAAAGATTGTATTCTACTCCGATTGTGAAAGCAGGAAGTTCAGTGACACGGTCACCACCTGATTCCTGTTATCACTCATTCAGCAGTTACTTACAGGAGCATTTACGTTATGCAGAAAAGGAAAAGAGGCCTGGAAATGGTGAAGGAAAAACTCTAGATCGAAGGTGCCCTTTTCCCTCATAGGCTGGCTGCAGAAAATAAAATGTGAAAAGGTTCATGCAAATGTTTTTTCCTGACATGACTTACAAAAGCTATTAAGAATATTTTTCAAAAGGAAAAAATCTAATTTACTCTGTAAACATCCCACTTAAGAAGACCAATGTTTCCTTTACACATTACATATCATATCTCTAGTGATCTAATATATGATTGAAGAGCATCAGTAAAATATTCCCTTTTGAAGCTGATTACAATCAGATGATATAAAAGTCATTATCCTATTCATGTCATTCTCAGCAACATGGATGGAGCTGGAAGGGATTGTGCTCAGAGAAATACTTCAGAAGGAAAAATAAAAATACTGGATGGTTTCATTTATAGGAGGAATATAGCAAAACTGAACAAGGAGTCGGGCAAAAAAGGCAAAACTGGCAGGCAAACTATAGATCTGAGACATACCGCGGGGTGGAGTTGGGGGGAGAGGCCAAAAAGGAGAGGGAAGCGCATAAGAGACTATGGTGATGGCTCATGGATGATTTGGTGATGGAAATTTTATGGGGACAATACCTTGGGGAGAAATCAAACATTACACAGAAATGAACAACAATATAAATATATAAATTATAAATGAATAAAATTCATTATCTTTGTTTCTTCTAAAGTTAAATCATTCCCACAGGAATCCCAATGGATCTATCCACTCACTAAGTATCCTCCTCCCGACAAGGCTGAGAGCTAGTTAGCCAGTCCGTGTACCCAATGTCGCTCATCTAATCTCCATGATCAATGTCCAGTTCGAAAGCAGCTTCCCACAGCACACAGCTGAATCTGAACCTACGCAATGAAGGATTAAAATGTCAACCCAACCCAAGACAAATGATCAGGAGGGTAAGAACTCAGGCCCAAGAAAGGCAATACAATTTACTATCAAAGTCAAAGATAATGGATGACTATCAAGGTGTTCCTGGCTTCCATCAGCAAAGTTGCCAAAGAAAAAACTAAATTTTCTTTGGAAAAAGAAAAGAAAAGATGTTTTTGAGAAAAAAAAAAAAAAACCAATGTTTAATTTTAAAATCATACACCTAAGTCATATCTGGATAGTGTTCAATGTAAAAGTAACTTCTGTACATGGGCTATAGAAAAAAATCTTTAAAATTTAGCTTTGTTTTATTCATTCACCCATTCAAAATATACTTGCTGAGCACCTGATGTATGGCAGGCAATGGAGATCTAACTTGAGTGAGATACTCTCCTGCTCTTCAGAGCCTACAGTCCAGTTTGGCTGCTGGATAGAAAGATTCCAGTGATGATAAATGGTTAGTGGCAAGTGGGTAGAGATGGCTATAAGTTTTACTAACAAAATCATTCTTTGTCACCATAATTTTGGGAATGAGGTCTGCTCTATCATTAAATCTGATGAAATCTAAAAAAAGTTACATGCCATCTTTGATTTCCTCTTCTCTAGTGTTCTTTAAGAGGATACAATAATAAGCTTCCAATCATTCTATCATATCTCTGAATTTTAATTTGCCAAGTACTTACTGCTACTTGATATTTATCTCATTATTTATTGCCTATGCTTGAACAAGTAGAAGTTTGCTGAGAGCGGGATTCATCTCTGCCAGGTGCCATTGACCTAACCACACAGGACAGAGCCTGGCACGTAACAGGCCCCCAGTCCAAATCTGTTTAATAAGCCAACATCTCCCTCAAAATCTATGTTTCACAATATTTCATCAGATGACTTTTCCTCCACAGGTTCAAAACATTAGCAGATGTAAGACTGTCATCAACTTGAGCCCACAAAAATGATTTTACTCATAAAAATAAATGTGCTTGTTTCCTTTACTAGAAGGTAGCAGTGGGGAATTTCATGCAATGGTTCTAACCCTAGTTTTCAGACACAATTCAAAAAGTGTGATCCTTGGGGCCCTTGTATCTCAGGGACAGCATGGAAACAACATCACCAAGTCATTTAGTCTGTGGCTGATGCACCAGCCAGTGTTTAGAGCAGGTCCAGTCTTCTGCTCAGACTTGTTTTTATCGTGTACCAATCCTTCCTGGTGACATGGAAGCCTTTAGTGCACCCACAGAGGCACCCAATTTCAGGCCAGGGGTGCCCCGGGCAGGCAGAGGAGTATGCCAGTCCTCAGGGACTGGCTCTTGCGTGTGCAGCTATGTTTGCATTGACAGCCACTAGAGTGTCTTGTTTACTTTTGTGACACTAACTGCTTGTGATATGACTATGCATCTTATCAGAACACAGCCTTGTAATTCATTGTCTGGTGCCAAGCAGCCACAAGAGACTGTCCCCGGAAACAGTAAAGCCATCAGCTTGTGATGGAAACTGGAGGATATCTAAGGCTGGGGGCAGGTCGAGACTGTCTCCTCCCCACACAGGGGCAGAATAACAGGAACTTCACAGTCTGTTCCTACGGCTTGAGGTGTAATTATCTACCAGTAGATAATTAACGAACCACTCCACGGAAGTCCTTGAAAAAAGTAACTAGGCCCTTGATCCTTACTTCCTGTGGAAAACCATTCTGATCAATACATTTCAAGGAGGTACATACATTAAGGATGCAGATGGCAAGATACAGCCCCTGCTGGGCCCCAGCCACTATGGTGGTTTACAGTATGGACTGCATAACCAAAATAGAATTGCACTTTTCAGGCTTGTCTCTGGTATGCTGCAAAGGAAAAAACTAGCAGATTCAGGGGTGTGCTTTAGAACTGGTGATGGAGGAAGGTTCGGGCAATTCCAAAAGAGATGGTGACAAGCACCAAAGACAGGGCATGCTTGGCCTGGGGTGGGAGGCTGGGGAGCAGGTTGCCCTGAGAGTTGAGCACTATCTCCAAATGGTGGCCCCACTACCCCAGTGCCCAGCCAGCCTGACCGCTGAAGACAACGAGATGAGAAGAGATGGAGAAAGTGAAATGAAAGCCTGGGAGAACAGTCCCAGCCCCGGAGCCCATCTTTTAACTTCCATATGTAAGAATTACCTGGTCTACAAAATATGACAGATTAGTAAATTGACAGGTAGGAAATAAAATATCTATATAAAAATTAAGTTTGTCTTGGGACAAAAAGCAGGGAAAATAGAAAGTGTGTCCATTTTATTTCCTTCTCCATTATTATTTTAATATTGAATATTCCCAAGTCAAGATAAAAATGATAGGAGGGGAACGTGATGTTCTTTGACCTTGGATTTTGGCAAGATAAAAGACTTCCCTGCCACGTCACTGACCTTTCCACTCTCCTGCTCATCCTCCAAGCAGTGCTGCTTCTAGACCACCCTTCCCAGCCCTCAGGTCAGGCTGACCCTTCAGGTCAGAGGCAGTCTCTCTCCTGGGCTCACATTGCTCCCCCCTCTTCAGAATACAACTCACACACGATTACTGCCTTTCTGACACAACAGTATCTAGCACAGGGCCTGCATCTCGAACACCCTCATGCGCACATGTGGAATGAGTAGTGAGCGAAGGAGGGGTGGAGAGAGGGAGAGAGTGAATGAGTCAGGCTAAAAGAACAAGTCAGTGGAGAAGGGGAGGCAGAGAGGGAAGGAGGCAGAGAATGCATAGCCTGACAAACAACTGAAACAAAGAACTAAAATAAGGCAGAGAAAATGTTATCTCTGTGGTAATGAAGGTAGCTATGTGATAGGTGAAATTGTTTTTATTTCTTGTTGTAAAGCTGTTTCACTGAGTGAAAATGTTCACTAAAATACTGACTGGAGCCTCCCTGGTGGCCCAGGCAGTTGAGTGCAGCGCTGTGAAACTGTCTGCAGCCTCTGCAACACAGGTTCGATTCCCGGCCTGCCAGGGAGCAACCCACATAGTACAGCAGACCTCTCCTATCTCACCCCTGCTCCCCTCAGCAGTGTATTTCAGTCAGTCTGCATGTTCTGTTCCCTGCTCTGTCTCTGGTGAATCCTCTCACCCTCCTGCACATCTTGGCCTGTACCCCAGTTCTTATATAAATAAAATACTGACTGGCATATAGTATGTAAAATATAAGTGTTTGTTTGTTATATGAAGTTAACAAATAATGCACTGTATAAATAAGGGAAAAATCTTTTCCAGGCCTAAGAAGCTACTGCTAAAAACAGAATGAATATGTGCATGGTCCCTGGAGTACACAAGATGCCTAAAATGATTTTCTGCCTTTATTGTTAGTTAGTGCTCTTTAAAACATCACTCTGTAGATCTATTTCTTAAATTGTTCATATATGGGACTCAAAATTATGTGGTATTATAGAGGCAGTTTATTAAACTAGGACTCTTTTTCAAGATTTATTTATTTTTATACAAGAACTGGGGTACAGGCCAGAGGCGTGGGAGGGTGAGAGGATTCACCAGAGACAGAGTGGGGAGCGGAACAGTCAGACTGATGAAATACATTGCTGAGTGGAGCAGCGGGCATAACAGGAGATGTCTGCCACACCATGTGGGTATCTCCCCAGCTGCCGGGAATCGAACCTAAGCTACAGAGGCTGCAGACAGCTTCACAGTGCTGCACTCAACCTGCTGTGCCTGGGGAGGCCTAAACTAGGATTCCTTTTATGATATAAAGTTGCTTTGGAAAACATCTTAAGAGCCACCTAGTCATGTATTAATTAAATAATGCAGTATATAGTTCATTTTATAACTAATTTAAAATATTAACAATTTCAATTTTAAATAATTTTATATGATTTTCATAAGGTATGCAGTCTACACAGAAAGTTAAAAAGTCAATTTTTTTTTTACTTCTGCAGTTATAGTGAACCCCAATCTAAAAGAACTCTCTGCATCTGAAATGTCCAATTAAGGAAAAAACTCAAAAGAGCAATCACTGATGCTATCCATGAAAGTGGTATCTTAAAAGATAAATACTGCTAATTATTTCATGAACAGAATATTAGTGCACAAAAGAAAGCAATATCTACTTCAATAAAGTTACACTAAAATTAGTTGCTATTCCAAAAGAGTAGAGGTAGAAAAGTTATGCTTTAACTAGAACTATTATATTTAATTCAAATGTTTATCACATCATTCTTTTTAAGATAACAAGTAATTCAAAATAAAATGGTAAAGGCCTTTCATTTTCTATTCCTCCGTGCTGTGTGCAGCCTTGCATAAAAGAGAACACAACAGGGGAAAACACCTCATTTATTAATAAGAAGTCAGAAATAGGGTACTTAAAAAGGATTTAACAAAATGCCCTTAACTGCTTATACTTCTATTAATACCTTTATAGATTATCCAATATTTAAAATTTGCATAACGTCATGACATATTTTTGAAAGTACATAGTGTAACTGTGTTTTCTAAATTTACTGTTTTATTAGTCTGACACAGATTATTAAACTATAATATTATTGTTTTAATACTGTATTATTTATATCCGACTAGAGGCATCATCAAAACCACAAAATCACACATATAATAGATAACATCTCTAAATGATTCTGTTCAATAACAGAATGAAAGATTCTTGCCAGGTTAAAGATGCTGTGATGATGTTTGGGAAAGCTATACTACAGATAAAAATAAACAGACAATGTATCGAGTAAACATGACTAAATAAACAAGATGGTATTCTATTTCATATACTTTAACTTCCTTTACTGGTCCTATCCCCAATACAATGCTGTTATATTTTATATTAATTCATAATTCCAGATTATTAGCAGCAGGAGATATTTTCTTCTGTAATAGTTCTATTAAAGTAGCAATAAAGATTACATTTATAAATAAGTGTTTGGTTGGTTGTTTTGCTGCTATTGCTGCTGTAATGTTCACAAGCTTTTCCCCTGTAGACCATCCGCCTTCTTGTCACAAAAATGTATAGAGGAAGAAAGATAGGGACGGAGGAAGGGAGAAAGCAAAAGATAAAAGGTATACCACAGACTAAGAATGACAAGGATGCCAAGATATTTTAGAATCAGTGCCTAAATAAACATTAAAGTTAGGCAAGGGCCTCCCCGGTGGCACAGCGGTTGAGCGCTGGGTTGTGAAGCTGCCCGCGGCCGGTTCGATCCCCGGCTGCTCCCTGGCCACCGGAGGAGGGTCCCGTATGGCGCGCAGACCTCTCCTGCCGCCCGCTGCTCCCCTCAGCAGTGTACTTCGGTCCTTCTGCCTGCTCTGCTCCCCGCTCTGGCTCTGGTGAATTCTCTCACCCTCCCGCGCTTCTGACTGTACCCAGTGCATGTATAAACAAAAAACAAACAAACAAACCAGCAAACAAATAAATAAAGCATGCCTCTATAAAATAAAAAAAATTAAAAAAAAATAAAGTTAGGCAAGTTGCATATCCATAAAAACTCACAATTTATTAGAAGAATTCTGAGCTTCAAATATATAAATCAATGTAAATGTGCATCTTCTTAAATTGTAGACTTTATTAAACCCAAATTTTGAGTAGGGCTGCATAAATGTCAAGCTAAATTTCTATGTAATATAGAAACTGATATTTAAGATAGCTAAATATGTCAGTTGTAAATATCACATAATATAAAAATCATTACATGAAATGAAAGTCAAATAAATGATTAGAAACAAAACCAAAACATTTAAATGATTTTTTTTCTAAAGAAGCATGGCTGATATATCATCTTGCCCATATGCACTCAAATACATAATGTATCATTTACAATGACTGAAGGGATTAAAAATTGGTTCAACCGTTTAGAAAGTTCTATATATTTATCATCTACTATATCCAATCTATCTCTCAATTGACTAAATGTCACTTGACAAATGTTTCTAAGAATCTACCCTAAGAAAAAAGAAATATAGAAAAAAATTAAATTAAGAGTTATGCTCAGCGAAATAAGCCAAAAAGAAAAAGAAAAATACCGGATGGTCTCACTCATAGCAGGAATCTAGAAAACTTAAATAAGGGACCAGGAAAATGAATAACTATAAGAAAGTGAAAATCAAAATCAACAAACAACTATGAACCAGAGACACTTTTTGGGGGGTGAGGGGTGGGAGGGGAAGGATTGGGGTCAAAATGGGGGGTTGCAATTGTATGGGGAATATAAAAATAAAATTTATTATTTAAAAAAAGAGTTATTAGGAAATAAGAATACTAAAATGTTTAACAAATTAGTATGAAAAAAAATTATGGTAACTCTTTCAGTAAAATATTTTGCTAGGTGAACATTGCAACTCAAAAAAGCCTTTTTTGGTGGAGGAAATTCTATGGGGACTATACCTGAGGCAGCAGGGAAGCATTTTTTAAAAATGAATAAAGTAAAATATAAATAAATAAAAAAGAAAAGCTTTTTCCAGTGTTTTATAAAGCATGGGTTCTAGAAAAGGACCCCCAATTAAAATCTCACCTTGATCATGGACTTTGTGACCACTAGCAAGATACACTAACTCTCAGTCTGTGTTTCTTCTTTTGAAAATTTGAAGTAATTACACTGCCATGCATGGGTGTAATAAGTAAATGAGAGAATTATAATGTCTAGTCTGATGTTCAATCTCCATATATTGGAGGTTTTTCCTCCTTTCATTTTGTGGTTGATTTCTAGCTTGACACCGTCATAATCAGAGAATATATACTTGATAAGATTTCAATCTTCAAGTATTTATTGCTCTTTTTTGTACGCAAGCATGGGGTCTAACCTGAAGAATGTTCCATGTGCACTTAAGAAGATGTGTATTCAGCTTTATTGGGGTACAGTATCCTATAAATGTCCCCTAAGCCCCTAAAATTTAAGGCTACCATTTTCTTGTTTATTTTCAGTCTATTGATCTGCCCATTGGTGAAAGTGGGGTGTCAAAGTCCCCAAACACTATTGTTTGGCTGCCAATGTCTAGTTTCAGATTTGATAATAGTTGCTTTATGCACTTTGATGCTTCTTCATTTCATGCATATACACTGATGAGTGTTTGGTCTTCCTGATATACTGATTCCTTAATCTTTATATGGTATTAATCTCTGTCTCTTATTATCATTTTTGAACTGGAAGTCTATTTTAATTAAGTATGGCTGTCCCTGCCTATTTCTGGTTCCATTTGCTTGTAGGATTGCTTTCCAGCTTTTTGAGTTTATATTTATCCTTGGAGCTCAGGTCAGTTGTGTCTCCTGGAGACAACAGAAAGTTGTGTTTTGTTTTTTGATCCAACTGGTCACTCTATGTGTTTTGATTGATGAACTCAGTCCACTTATATTTAGGATAATTATTGATATATGAGCATCTTTGATTGACATTTTGTTTCTGGTTCTCTGGTTCTATCTAATTCTTTATACGTTTTCTGATAAACTTTCCTCTTTAAGAAGAGCCCCTTTGGGCCTCCCTGGTGGCGCAGTGGTTGAGCGCTGAGCTGCGAAGCTGCCCGCAGCCTCCGCAGCACCGGTTCAATCCCCAACCCCAGGCAAGGGTCCCATGTGGCGTGCAGACCTCTCCTGCTGTGCACGAAGCTCCCCTCAGCAGTGTATTTCGTCGGTCTCCCTGTTCTATTCCCTGCTCTGGCTCTGGTGAATTCTCTCACCCTCCCGCGCTTCTGACTGTACCTAGTGCTTGTATAAATAAATAAATCTTTAAAAAAACAAACGAGCCCCTTTAAACATTTCTTGTAGAGGAGGTCTGATAGTGGCAAATTCCCTCAGCTTCTGCTTGTCTGATAAGATCTTTATTTCTCTCTTATATCTGAACGGGAGCCTTAAGGATATAGTATTCTCATCTGGCAATTTTTTTTCACTGCGTATTTTAAATACATTATATGCCATTCTCTCCTTGCCCATAGGTTTTCCTTCAAGAAGTCTCAGTCTTAATGGGATTTCCCTTGTGTGTTATCTGCTTTTGACCCCTAGTCACCTTCAATGGTCTTTCTTTCTTGGTCTTGAATACTTGGTAGTTTCATGACTCTGTCTTGGTATAGGTCTCATGATATTCCATATTGTATTTAAATACAACTTTCTAAATTTTAATGTTCATTTTGGCATCATGGACTAGTATATTTCCTCCCCTAACTTTGGTAAGTTTTCCTCTATTATTTCTTTTTTTTTTTTTTTTTGAGATTTTCTCTCTCTCTCTTTTTTAAAGATTTATTTATTTATTTATACAAGCATTGGGTACAGTCAGATGCGCACGAGGGCAAGAGAATTCACCAGAGCCAGAGCAGGGAACAGAACAGGCAGACTGACGAAATACACTGCTGAGGGGAGCAGCGGGTGTGGCACAAGAGATCTACGCACCATGTGGGACCCTCACTGGCAGCCAGGGATGGAACCGGTGCTGCAGAGGCTGCAGGCAACTTCACAGCCCAGCGCTCAACCACTGTGCCACCAGGGAGGCCCTCATCTATTATTTCTTTGAATGAATTCTCTGTCCCCGTCCCTCTCTTCTCCTTCTGAGATATTTATTTTAAGATTTATTTATTTATGCATACAAGAACTGCGGTGTAGGCCAGAGATTTGGGGGGCAGGGTGAAAGGACTCACCAGAGCAAGTGGGGAGCAGAACAGGCAGATGTACTGAAATACACTGCTGAGGGAAGCAGCAGACGACACAGGAGAGGTCTGCTGCACCATGTGGGTTAGCTCCCTGGATCAAACTCTTGCTGCAGTGGCTGGTGATAGCTTTATACAGCTATCTTTAACCCCTGCGCCACCAGGGAGGCCCCATGGGATATTTATTATCCTTATGTTGCCTTTCCTAATGGATTTGGTTATTTCTTCTGAGTATTTCTTCATTTTTTTTTCTTCTTATTTCTCTTTCTTCTTCCACCAGTCCCTTGTGTATTATGATCTTCAAGGTCATTAATTCTAGAACTCCCTGAGTGCACTCCCACATCTCTCCATACCTGTTGCTCAGGGAGTTTTATGTGCCTGAGCATTATGGAAGGGAAGAGAATTTAGCAGACTCTGAGTATGAGATGGTATGAACTATCCATGAAAATGTTGAGCATGGGACAGCAGGAAAAGCTCCTCATTTTGCAGCTTGGTCCACACAGCAGGCTGGAGCCTGGCCTCCCACCCAGCGCCTCACCCAGTGTTCCAGACCAATACATGCCCTGTAGGCTTGGTTTTTTATCTTCTTTGATTTGTAAATGTGTTGCAAACTCTAATATCTTGCTCCTCTAAATGTCTAGGATGAGGAGGATAAGGAAAAAAGAATGGTGTCACCAAATTTGTTATTTTACTTTTCTCAATGTATACCGTTGCCATTTAATTTTCAAGCTATTCCTACAAATTATATTTTCTGCTCTCTTAATTTGGTTCATTAGTGTACCTTTCATGTGTGTATACTGTATAGTGCTGGGTGAGACTCTAAACTTGAGAACAGAGACCATGCCTTATTTTTCTCCACATAATTTTTATCACCAGCATGTACTTCTTTTATCACCAGCATGTACTTCACACAGAAATTATAGTCAGAGACATGATACCTGCTCTCAAATTGCTTAGAGTAGCTCCCAAAATGCCTCAGTACACCACTGAATAACTTCTAATTTTTAAGTAAGCATACCCCTTACTTATAGCATATAAGTATATATAGCACATTTACTACTGCTTTTTAGTCTTATTACGTCAAAATTAAAATTACATGTAGGAGATGAGAGATCATTAAAAAAAAAATCTATACACCCCAGTAAATGCCCTAGGACAAAGGTATGGCAATATAAGGTAACACTGATCCATTGACCAAACAATTCCGTATCTAGTCACATTCCTAGGTAACCTTTTACACACTGAAGACATGTATAAAGGTGTTCACTGAAGCACAGCTAGAGGCGCTAAACAGGGAGAATTCACATAAACAGTTATTGGTAATGAAGATGCATATTATTTATATGATGAAACACTATACTGAATTATTTAAAATGATTATACTTGAATTTTACATATCAACATAGGTAAACTTCAAAAATAAAAATTGAGTGAAAAAAATGCAAATTATAAAGGAATCTTATATACATGTAAAAAAACATCTTTATGTTGCTTATAGATTAGAAACATGCAATATAAGTGCCTGGCACTTGATGGAAAAGCCACATACCAACTTGAGGACAGTGGCTGCCTCTGAGGAGGGAAAGAGGGAAACTAGAATTACACCGGAATGCAAAAGGAATCTTAATGCTATCTATAGTATCTTGTTTCTCTAACAAAATTCTGCAGTGAACATGGCAAATGCCAGCATTTACAAATACTGGATATGAAAGGGGTTTGTATTTTTATAATATGCTATATTGATTTTATGTTTAGGGTACTTAATTTTAAAAGAAAAAACCTATTGTACTTCCATTAAATTATTAAAGTTTCAATTTCTCTCCATTGTTAAAATGACTAAAGCAAACCAGGGAAATAGATGAGAGGGAAGAGGTCACTATAATGTCTCACAGTTACTAGCAATTTCTAACCTAATGAATGACAAAGGCCCATGCTCCTGCTAGATCATGCATCCCAGAACTTGCTACATCGTGCATGTGCTTAGTTTCTGTGGAACTGGCAAACAGCACTTCCAGGCTTCTCTTACATTACAAACCCACCACTGGCCTCTGGCTGGGTACTCTTATCTACTGCCCAGTGATTCTTGAGAACTCCATCAAAAGCTGTTTCTCTGCAAGGTGGAGTCAAGTATTCTCAAAAGCCAACTACATTCTCTTCCTGTGCTAATCAATGCTAATCTGTCATCAAGGGAAAATAACAGAGTTTCTGCTATAATTGCCTGTATGTGTTAGGCTCTTTTAGAAGCTACAATTAGCCATGCTTTTAGCATAGCTAGAAAGTAGGTGGGCTCATTTTGAAGCAATGATCATTTTAACTAATGGCATTAGGAACCAAAGAAGACATAAATTAAGAAATGACATATATAAAGCTGGCTTACAAAGGAAATACTTCCCCTCATCTCTCTCTAGTAATCCAACAGTCCCTCAAGTCCCCCACTTTTTTTCTTGAACTCAATCTATTTCATTTCACAACTAAATCTAATGAGAAATTCCGCTAACATCAGTTACATTTTAAACTATTATGGCATAATGCTTCCTAAAACCTACACTTCCTCTTTGTAACTGCTTGTAGGGTAAATGATTTTCAGGCTTTTCTGCCCTCTGCCATTAGGATTGCATGCCTGGTGTGGGCACCTGCATTTTGTTACATTGTTATTTTCTGTTGTATAGTTTACTTCTGTGGGCTGTGGCTGTCTTATTGGTATATTCTCCAAGAGAAACTGAGGCAGGAGAGAGAACAGCAGAAAGAAGGCCTAAGAGCCTAGAGTGAAGACTTGCTGGGAGTTTGGAAGCCTACCCACCTCCTGGGCCCCTGCAACCCTTCCTGTCCTGTACCTGGTTGCTGCACTACATGTAAAAGCTCAATAAAAGCCTGAGAAAGCCACACACTACATGTAAAAGCTCAATAAAAGCCTGAGAAAGCCACCGAGGGCTCCAGGACTCTCCTTTACCCCATCTGCTCGAATCAGAGAGAACCAGCTCTGTGCCCATCCTGCCACTACACTGCTCTAGAACATAATCAGAGATTTAGAACAGAGATTTAGAATTGTAGCCCAGAAAAAAACAGGTACTGCCACTTCATACTAATGTCTACAATTATTCTTGTTTTCTCTACATACACACATACAAGATACACAATAGAGAATCTCAACCAACATCCACTCACCTAAATCTCTAGATTAACTAATCTGAGAATGAGCTGCTCTTCACCTACTGAACACTGAAGCTAGTAGACTCCTTCTGTGCTTGCTAAGAGTCCTGCTGACTTCACTTGACTTCAACATTGCAATTACATAATTCATTGCTCTTTTACGTAAATAATTAGAGTATGAAAAAAGTATATATATATGAAAAACTAAGAGCTTTGAATGGCTTGATAAAGGTGCATAAGTTTAAAAGGTCCTTTCACGATTAGTGAGAGGGAGAAAAAAACAAGACCCTTCCACCCAGAGCAGAGTACTTTGCAGTGACTTCAATCTCAGGTTCCACTTTAAAGACCCGGATACTGCAAATCACAGGACTGCATTATAGGTGTGGTTAGTCAATTGAAAATCCATCAGCAAACTCACAAAGGAGCGGCTTTGGCCCTACATCAGAAGTCAGAACAAAATGCTTACTAGGTGTTCTTTCCTTATTACACCCATATTAAATAATCACTAGTGACATAATCACGATAGTTAAGAGGCCTTTGAAATAATCATCTACCCACTTCAAGTGCTTTTCCAGTATCCATATACCACATGCATTTCCTTCTCAAGAGAGTAAAAACACTGGGTGTGACATTTCCCAATTGGTGGACACATTGGGATAGATATGGTTACATTACTTAATACTTCAAATGTGTTCCTTTTTCTGTATTCCTTCTTTCTCTGAATGGCAGCATCATCTATCTAGCTAGTGACCCAGAACATTCTCAACTTCCCCAACGACCAAAAAAGTTCCCCATCAAAACCAAAACATGCCGTTGATTCTATCATCTCAAACCTTACACCTGCATCTCCCCACCCTGGCAAACCCCGTGTGAACTGTGCACAACTGCTACCTAACTTGTTTTCTGACTTTCAAGGTTACTGTGTACATTGCCCCTGGAATTAGCTTTCTAAAACAAAAACCTTATGTCACTTTTCTACTGAAAAACTGCCAACAGAACCTTGGTCTATTGCCCAAGGGTCAAGGTTAAAAATCCCTGGTTTGGCTAGAACATGGCCCCACCTACTTTTACCAGCATAACCCCTATCACTGCTTTCCTGTGCAGTCAGGGAGCAAATTCCCCTGCTCCTGAAAACAACACAGGTATTGGAGGTGACCAGCCCTCAGGGTCCACATACCCCAGGCTACCTCCCTATTCACCCCCAAGGTATCTCCTCTGACACTCAATTTCCAGGCCCCGAGACCAAGGCCTGACTCTACAGAGTGAGGGAGCTTGAAAAACAATTTCTTTCTTTCTTTTTTTTTTTTTTAAAAGTGTTTCACTCCTGAAACAATTCTTTTTTTTTTTTTTTTTTTTTTTTGGTTAAGATTTATTTATTTATTTATACAAGCACTGGGTTCAGTCAGAAGCGCGGGAGGGTGAGAGAATTCACCAGAGCCAGAGCGGGGAGCAGAGCAGGCAGAAGGACCGAAGTACACTGCTGAGGGGAGCAGCGGGCGGCAGGAGAGGTCTGCGCGCCATGCGGGACCCTCCTCCGGTGGCCGGGGAGCAGCCCGGGAATTGAATTAGCGCTGCAGAGGCTGCGGGCAGCTCTGCAACCCAGCGCTCAACCGCTGCGCCACCGGGGTGGCCCAACAATTTCTTTCTTTCAAGCTTCAGTTTCCTCATCTGTAAAATGGGAGGAAGTTGTAGTATCTATCTGAGGGACTATAGGGAGGGGAATTGAATAAGAACATGAAACATTGTATCTGGCACACCCTAAATCCTCAATAAAAGGTTTGGTATCCAACCTTCCAACAGGCAAGCCCCTCAAAAAACAAAAAACAGGGCCTCCCCGGTGGCGCAGCGGTTGAGCGCTGAGATGCGAAGCTGCCCACAGCCTCTTTGGTGCCCGTTCGATCCCAGGCTGCTCCCCGACCACTGGAGGAGGGTCCCACATGGCACGCAGACCTCTCCTGCCGCCCGCTGCTCCCCTCAGCAGTGTACTTCGGTCCTTCTGCCTGCTCTGCTCCCCGCTCTGGCTCTGGTGAATTCTCTCACCCTCCCGCGCTTCTGACTGTACCCAGTGCATGTATAAACAAAACAAACAAACAAACAAATAAATAAATAAAACGTGCCTCTATTAAAAAAAAAATAAAATAAATAAAAATCCTCATACTTTGAAGTCCTAAATCCAAATGTGACTGTGTTTGGAGCAAGACTTTTAAGAGGTAATTAAGGCTAAATGAATCATGAGTATGGGGTCCTATTCTGATAGGACTGCTAATCTTCAAAGAAGAAGGAAGTCTCGGTTTCCTTCTCTTTCCCCCTCCTCACAGAAAAGGCCATGCAAGGATACCATGAGAAGGCAGGAGAGAGCAAGCCAGGGAGAGTGTCCTCTCCAGAAACCCCATGCTGGCACTGATCTCAAACTCCCAGCCTCCAGAACTGTGAAAGATTTATTGTTTAAACCACCCCGTCTGTGGTGTTTTGCTATGGCAGTCCAAGATTAATACACCTGTTGTTTCTAGTCTCATCATGTGACGCCATTTAAATAAGATGTCATGTGGGTCTTTTCACCAGACTGGTTCTTTGAGCACAGGCATTGGATCTTACTTTTATCTTCTTTAAGCATCTGCGGCGGTGATTTTAACTCTGAAGGTGGTCAATAAATTTTTAATTTACAAATGACGATTTATTTTAATGACCTGCAATTTTAAGCAAACTTTACTCTTCGTAATTCATGAATTATAAGAGCTAAATACTATTGCTAGACATATATTTGACTTTTCAGAGGACATAGATATGCAGTACAGCAAATGTCACTTTCTTGATGTATTTTTACTGACTCCACACTGAGGTCCCTGCAGAGAAATCTCAACATGTAGTCTGAAGAATGAAAAGAATAAGTCTTTTCTCATGATCTGATCCTGGTACCTGCTTTCCACAGCCACATGTCAAAGCAAAATACTACAGTCCCTTTATGATCTGCTTGAAACACTGGGTTCACAAGAGTGACCTTGCTACCAACTATACTTTACTACTACCATACATACTGGATTTTGTATTTCAGAAGGGATCAGATCCAGTTTAAGTGTTAAATGGATAATATCAAGGTTACAAGATCTAATGAACACAATGAAGATATCTAATACATGCAAGTTTTAAAATAAATGAGAGGTATCAACTCGTAGGCTCCTCTAACACTCCTCTAGTGATACTATTTATCCTCATTGCTATTCTCCAATACCCCAGACAAATCATAAAGAGATCCACACATTTGAAGAACTGGGGATACAAGACTCATTCCAGAAAGCAAAGATCATGTGTACCCCACCCCATTTACTGACTGAGCATCTACTACATGCCAGACATTAGGCTAAGTGCTGGCACACAACAGGGAGGAAAATCAAATGATGTTCTTAATTCTAAGGTGCACAGTCTGGTGAGGTATTATGTTAGGGAATGTAGGCAATGCTTATTTAACATGATAGCGCAAGAACCCCCGAAAAAGACCCCAAAAACCAAAACCATGTAAAATGATCCTAATAGTAAATGAGGAAAATTACATTTGTCCTATAACCTTTAAAAATTGTTATCAAAACATTAGGCCCACAGCAAGTAAGTATCACATATTCTATAACTAAAGACTGAGAGTTTTTCCTCTAAGATCAAGAACAAATCATGGGTGACTACACTCACCACTTCTACTTAACATAATAGTACTAGAAAACATCCAAAACAGAAACAAAATTATCTTTTTGCAAATGATATGAACTTATATATAGAAAATCCTGAGCCTCCCTCGTGGCGCAAAGGGTTAAGACGCAACCTATGAAGCTGTCCGCAGCCACTGCACCACAAGTTTCATCCCCAGCTGGCCAGGGAGCAACCCACATCGAGCAGTAGACCTTCTGACTCGCCAGCTGCTCCCCTCAGCAGTGTACTTGGGTCAATCTGCCTGTTATGATCCCCACTTTGTCTCTGGTGAATCCTCTCGCCTCCCATACCTCTGGCCTGTACCCTAGCTCTTTATATGTATAAAATAAATCTTTAAAAAAAGGAAAGAAAATCCTAAATGCCACAAAAACCATTAGAATTAATAAATTAGGCAAAGTTGCAGAATACAAAATCAACACAAAAATTAGGTGCATTTCTGTATTTTAACAATGAATACTTTGAACAGAAATGTAAAAAAAAAAAATTCCATTTACAATAGCATCAGAAATAATAAAATACTTAAGAATAATCTTAAGCAAGAAGGCAAAAGACTTGAAAACTATAAAACACTGCTGAAAGAAATCAAAGACACCAATTAACAGAAAAGCATTCCACATTCATAGATGGGAAGACTTAACATTGTCAAAAATACAATGCTACTTAAAGCATACAGTTTTGATGCAATCCATATCAAAATCCCATTGGCATTTTAAGAAACAGATAAATTCCTATGAAATTTCAGTGAACCCTGAATAGCTAAAATAATCTTGAACAAAGTTGGGGGGGTCTCCTACTTTCTGGTTTCAAAACCTACCACAAAGCTCCAGTAATCAAAACAGTGTAGAGCTAGCACAAAGACAAACATATAGACCAGTGGAACAGAATGGAGAATCCAGAAATAAGCCCCTGTATATATAGCCCAATGATTTTTGACAAGGGTGCCAAGCCCATTCAATCAAGGAAGCATAGACTCTCTTTCAGATGGTGCTGGAAGAAACTGGATATCTGAGTGAAGTTAGGCCCTTACCTAATACCACATGCAAAAATTATCTATATATAGATCAAAGACCTAAATTGAAGAGTTAAAACTATAAACTCAGAAGAAAACATAAGCGAAAAGCTTCATGTTCATTAGGTTTGGCGAAGATTTCTTAACTATGACACCAAAAGCACAGGCAATGAAAGAAAAAGAAATTGTACTATATTAAAATTTAAACTTTTCTGAATCAAAGGACATGATTAATACAGTGAAAAGGCAACCACAATCCATAGAATGGGAGAAAATATTTGCAAATCACATATTTGATAAGGGGTTAATATCCAGAATATAAAAAGTACTTGCATAACTTAAAACAAAACAAAAAATAAAGAATTTGAATATACATTTTTAATAAGCACATGAAAAGATGCTCAATCTGACTGTTGATTAGGGAAATGCAAATCAAAACTACCATTAGATACTACCTCACACCCTTTAAGGAGGTTATTATAAAAAAAAAAAAAGGAGAAAAAGAAAAGATTTAAGTGTTGCCAAGAATATGGATAAATTGGAACCCTTGGGCATTGCTGCTAGGACTATAAATGGGGTAGCCCTTATAGAATACAGAATGGAAGTCCTCAAAAAATTAGAAAGAAAATTATCAGAGCCCAGCAATTCTACCTCTGGGTAGATATGCAAAAGAACAAATCAGGAACTCAAAGATATTTGTATAACCATACCTTAACAACATTATTCCCAATAACCAAGGCATAAGCAATCCAAGTGTCTATGAATAGATGAATTAAGAAATAATATGTGGTAATACAGATAACAGAATATTATTCAACAGGAAAAAAATGCTACAAAATGAAGCTTGAAGACATGATGCTAAGTGAAATAAGGTAGTCACAAAAGAACGAATTCTGCATGATTTCACTTATATGAGCTTTCTAGAGTAGTCAAATTCAGGGAAATAGTAAAATAGTGGTTGTCAAAGGTGAAAAGGAGAGAAGACTGTGAAGTTAATGTTTAATGGATACAAAATCTCCATTTGGAAAGTCAAAAAAAAGTTCTGGAGATGGAATGTGCTGATATTTACACAACAATGTAACTGTACTTCAAGTCATTGAACTGTACACTTGAAAATGGTTAAAAGGATAAATGTTTTCTTATGCCTATTTTATGAGATTAAAATAATTTTAAGAACTGCCAGTTACAAATACACAGGGAAATGAGAAAATACTGAAACAGATTTATTTAGTAGGGTGTAAAATATCTGAAACACAATGATATTGAAGTGTATTACTTCTTTGTAAAAAAAAAGACTTATCTAGATTTAAACAGTGCTTTTCTTCTCATTACATAATCTATGGTGGATGGTGAGAATATTTTCTAGGTCTTGGTGGATTGTCATACTTAGTTTGGATCAGCATCTAACACTTCAGGCTCTGTGCTTTCAATATGGAGAACTATCTCTAAGAGTTTCTTTAACAAGCAGTGTTTTTGCCTCTATCACCTTATATGGGTCATCACCATCTTTCCTTACTGCCTTCCTCCATTTTGTCAATAACCTCACCTTCCCTAGGCACCCAACCACACACATAACAGTCTCTTCAAACAGTGGCAGAGATAACAGCCCCAGGGAAGCGCCTCCTTTTTATAGTCCCAGCTATGATTTATTCAAAATTTTCTTTCAGCATTTTCACTTTTTCTTTGCTCGACTTTCAATTCCCCATTTTGGTAAAATGTCTTATGCATTGACTAGTAGGAGACAACACAACACACTTTGCTGTCAGTGTAGGAACTGAGTAGGAGATGCACAGTGACCAATCACAGGCAGGCTCTGAGAGAAGTGACATGATTGGTCACAGAGCATGAAGAGCATCTGGTACAAATGTGGTGACTGGTAGTGGGCTAAAGAGGTAGCAGCTTGTGCATACACTGACTCACAGGGGTTCATACTCACGGGGGGAACTGAAATATGAACTGTGTTATTGGGGGACTGGTGATATGTAACTAATTTCTGATATTTGAAATTCATTAAAAAGTTATTAACAAATTGTCTACGTACATTTACAAACTAAAGTAAAAAACCCAGAAGAAAGCAACATGATGCCTAGGGAATCTGACAGAAGACCAAGGAAGCTGGTAGACAAAGAGCACTGAAAGCCCAGCAATTCAGAATAAGGCTGCTGAGTAAGAAAATGTCCTAGTGTTGACATTTTCTTTTTCTTTTTAAAAAATATTTATTTATTTATTTATACAAGCACTGGGTGCAGTCAGAAACGCGGGAGGGTGAGAGACTTCACCAGAGTCATAGCGGGGAGCAGAACAGGCAGATTGATGAAGTGCACTGCTGAGAGGAGCAGCGGGTGTGGCAGGAAAGGTCTGCACGCCATGCACTATCATTCTGCACAGCAAAACAAGCAAACACCAAAAGAGAGTTGTGTAATTATAAGACTGTAATACTTCTAATTTTATTCCAATTTCTCTCTAGCTTTGCCAGTTGATATTTACTTATTGCTAAGGCCTAGTGCTCACTTAAAGCTTCTGATATACTCTGAAAATAACTCTTCAGGCTAAATAAAGGCAATTTTTTTCACAGTTTTCATCATCAACAATTATTGTGTATTAAATATCTCCCCAATTCGTCATCATTTGCTAATTCTCTATCTTAAGTAGCACAAATATCAATTCAAGCATCTCCATTCCATACTAACAGTAAGAGTCTACAAAGAGATTATCCAAACCACATTTGTCAACTAGCTAAAATGTCTTTCCAACCAATCCTTCAGCAAGGGTTATTTTAAAAGTAACAGATTTGGTTAACATGTTTTCATTATCTTTCTCTTCTTTAGGTTACAATAGTGTCCCTTTATTATGTGTGGTAATAATCCACACGCCTCACAAATACTTAGAGGATTAAACATTCTCAGCTATTTATACTCAAACCATTTTAGATAATCATTTCAATATTTCCCTAGATTTTTCCATTTTCATTTAAAAAGCATTTCCAACTGAAACTAGAGACTGATTCAAAATAAAATTTTAGTAAACCAGTTCTTAGTAAACAACTCTAAATGTCACATGAAAATGTTTGTTTTTCATCAGGGTCCCTACATTTTCCTCTAGTTGTTAGCAGAGGACAGGTCAAGACAATTTCATTTCCATTTACTTCATTATTCATAAGTTTCTTTAACTCTAAGCTTAGATTTTAGCAGAATAGCAGGTTTTGTTTTGTTTTACTTCGAAATAAAACTCAACATTCTCCTATCAAGAGAAAAGCTGACAATTTAGTCTCAACTACTCACTCATAAAACCAGCCAAGATCCAGGATTTCACACAAGGCCTACAGAGAAACACCCAACCCACTCTCCTATTTCTTGCCATTTTTACATTGGCAATTTCTCTAGAACTAGAATCTCTATGAATTCCACTGCTGCAGCACTGACTCTTGACTGAGTATTTTCTCCCATCTCATAGCCCTTCCCTCTTTTTAGGTATGTGCTACTTCATGAGGAGTGATTTCTAGCGCAATTTGTAGTTTTGATAATTCAAAAGTGTCTCATCAATCAGCCATGCAGAAATAACAACAAAAATGGGATCCACATGGTTGATAGCTGAAGCCAATGGCATTCCCCATAAAAATAAAATTCATTTCTGAACAATTATATTGCTCAAACTAGCTATGAGAAGGAAGAAAATGAGACATTCAATTATTCCAACAACTGCAGGCCTAGAAAAGCAGTCCTATTCTCACCTTGGATAGCTCAAGAGTCATACCAAGTAAGTATGCCGCTGTTGTATTCAACATTATTTTCAACCTAAATTAAAAGGGTGAGCATGATTTATAAGACACAAAGATACCAAGTTCTTTTTTGCTCCAGAGATCAGTTGACAACACATCGCTTAAGATTTTGCAATTCACTGTTCAAAATGGGGGTAGGGGAGACAGAGCCTTGACAGTGACTCACTATACTGGAAGCAATCTGCAAAAGGCCATGGATTTTAGTTTAATGCAATTATTTCTCAAAACCCGAATCTGTCATTTAGCAATTTCAAGTTGGACCCAGAAAAAAATTTATTTTCCCTCACTTTTTAGTCCTGTTAGAATAATACCAGAAGTTTTACTTATGACATAAAATGATTGAAAAATTAAAAATATGTTTACCTGGTGATGGTTACTTTGTATATGGATTATTTACATGAAATAAAACCTGGAGGAGGACTGCTGCAGAAATGAGGCAAGAAGTACAATTCCAAAACAAAAGGTATCTTCTTAACTAAGAAAGCCGGAGTGGAAAGAGAAGCAGCTAATGCTCCTTGTCAACCACAGAAACTCAAAGAAGCATGGTGCACAGACTCACACTTCCCTAGCAGAGCCCCACCCACCAAGGAACATGATGGTGCAATCAAGCAGGTAATAAGAGGTTGAGTTAACATGCATTACAGGGCACCGTTGATGTCATGGCTGAGGGTGGGACCAGAGAAGTTCTAGATATCCATACTGAAGCATCCTATCAAAGATAAGTGGTGTGTGTATTCTTTCTTCCATCAGGGGGTAGGTGTTTCCTAAGCACCAGACAAAGTCATCATGAAGCGCTCCACCCTATTTTCTCCATTTTAAAAGAATCAATTTTGTGGTCTCCTTGTAGGTAACAATGGGGGAACTGTGCCCCAGTTCCTGAGAGAGAGAGAGAGAGAGAGAGAGAGAGAGAGAGAGAGAGAGAGAGAGAGTGTGTGTGTGTATAGAACCTACTTAGCAAAAAGCTTGCTCATTTATTGGGAAGGATGTGGTCTACTTGGTACCAGGAGATACAAAGTTACAAAGATCCACGGGAATGGGGCAGGGGAAATAGTCAGCCCAGGCGGAGAGACACAGGTCCCAAAACTTACCTTCACACTCAGAATGAAGAAGGGAAGAGGCCAGGAGGTTTTCCATTTACATAGTGAGGGAGGAAAGAACTGGCACTGATATTCCATCCTGGAACAGTTTGGGCACTAGAAGCCGACATGTGTGACGTGGAAGAGTAGGTGTTTCCAAGCAATAATGTGTGTTTCCAGCACTGAAGGAGCCTTACCCCCAAAGAAACCCTGGCCGGCCCAAGGACTATGCTCTGGCATTCAGGATCCTTAACGCAATGGAGGTACTGCCTTCTCCACTGTGCGCCTTCAGCAGGGGCCTGGGCCACCTCTCCCCCTTCCTAATGCCCTATGTTGTCAGCAGAGAGGACACCCCCATACCTTCCCAAAGCCACAGGAATCTCAGGCACAGGGACCAAACCTTGTCAGGGACCTTATGGCCACAAGCTCAGTGGCTCTTAAGGTGTTTATTGGAAATAGATGGGCAGTTTGGGGGTGACAGAACAACTGCCACGGAAGGAACCACATCCTGCAATGTGTTGAGATAGTGCCTTGCATCATCCTAAGTCCCGCACAACTTCTGAACATCAGAAAACTCATATGGGTGAAAACATGCTCAAAATTATTTAGTCCTAAAGCCTACTTCTGTTGACACAGAGGCACAAAATCATCCTAGCGCTGTTTAAACCCTTTATCTTGTTCATAATCTTGGAAAATCATGTCACCAGCACTGCTTGTGGCATGTGAGTTGTCCATACACCACAGCTATGTTAGCCAGAATCACACACTAACATTAACAGGACAATGGCAAGTTCCTATTTTTATATATCAAATTAAATAAATTATTAAAAATCCATGAAATACTGGATGCCAATTACTTGTTAATATATTTCATTTCTGCCACCTTAAGAATGTGTAGCACACTGCCATCGGTATCACAAAAACTGTATATAGAGTTATTTCTTTTGCTTTCTTATTTTGTACCGTGCTCTGATATTGTCCTCAGGGACTGTGATTCTCCATCCGACCTGATTTTTTTCATAAACCGTTTTTTTCTCCCAATTTACCCTCTAATTCTGGACACCCATTAAAGGATTTGGTCTCCAAAGTACATGGTTTAGGGAGGGATTTAAAGATGAGAGATCAATTTTCTGAGACACTGTCATCACACATCAATATCCTAACAGAATTAATTATTCTGACACTACCCTGATTTAGGTAGCCTAGCTCATTACACAAATGTCATGCTTCCTTATTTTCTCCACTTAAAGTCAGTGTTTTGCCTTGAAGGGTTATCCCTATTTCGATGAAGATTATTTCCGGCAACATATCCAGACGTGTTCGATCTCTTACTCCTTTTAGAGTACAACTGTTTTCTCTTTTCTCTAATTCTAACCATCAGAATGGTTTCTGATCTTCCTTAAATTCAATCTATTCATTATATGTAGGTACAAGCATCTAACTCCTTCACTCTGCTTTCTGATGGTGTGCTGAGCATTTGTATGTTGGAATATGTGTAATTATTGTGAATTTTGATGTCTCTGTTGTATTAATTTTGGTCATTCTATTGACTTCTAGACCTCGTATGTATGGGCAGGTCATTCCATTGTTCAATTTCATTTTAGAATCACAGAGGGGGATTTATAATATGTTAATAAAAAGATATTATAGATACTAGATCTGTCAGAGTCAAGAATCACTGCTCTAGAAAGTTTGCATTTTTAGCTACCAAGTTTTTCCAGAGACCAGTTCATCCTGAAATTCAGGGCAGAGATTCTGGAGTAAGGGAGCTGCTATACTTTTGCCTTCTCATGCCAGAGAGGCACATAATACCAGTGCTTGGCATGCCACCACTGTCCCAGGGCCGCCCAGAGCCCTGTAGTGGTTGATGAGACAAGAAAAATGGGGATAGTTAGGTGAGGCCTCTTCCTGGCCACACCAAACGGTGGGCAGGTGACTCAAAGAGCTTGTGATCCAGGAGTCACAGTGGTAGAGGAGGCACTGCTGACACCTGAGACCACTGCAGAGGCAGGAAACCACATTTATGCATCAGCCTTCTCTTTGGTGGCTGTCAAAACTCCATTTGCACAGCCACAGTTCTGCTCCCCACAGCCCCACGCGAAACTCTGTGGAGCCGGGGTACACCAAAGGGAAGAGCTACCACACAGGGTTCTGTTACCTGCTTAGGAGAAGCAGAGCACCATTTGGGTGATACACAAGCATCTCCACTAGGGTCAAAAGAAGAGGCCATTATGTCTGTAGAAGTGGGGGTAACAGGAGTTAAGGCTTATGGAACTCCTAAAGGGCACCATGTCCTGGCTTGTACTTGCTGCCTATAAAACCCCTCACAGCCTGCATTACTCCAGCAACCCCAGGAAGGCCAGGAACACCTGGATCGGAAGTACAGGTATCACCTCTGTCTACTCTCAGCCCTTTGAGACTGCCAGATGTGTAAACAATGTCCATATTTAAAGCCAGTCCTGGATAAAGAGGAGGATGCTATGGGAGAACGGAGGAGTCACACCAACATGTCACAGAAACCTGAGCGGTGTCCTGAGTGGCAGTTAGAACTAGTTAGATGATGCAAAATGCTCCAGCACAAGTAGGTGGGGGGAGAGGTCCGAGGAAGGCAGGGAAGCAGACAAGCCAGATCACAGGGCATCCTCTGTCAAGCCAGGTCCTCTGAGCACATGCTACAGAAGGTGGACAGGGAGCCACAGGCTACACTTGGGGTGACATTTCCTGCATACAAAACTTACTAGTGGTTTACAGGGCAGCCTCCGAATATCAGAGTATTGTTTACATATATGCTGGGGGATCTTACCCCCAAGCCCCAAAATGATTTTATGCAGCACACAGGTAAACCTCTTATTGCAAAAGTTACTGACTTTTAAAATGAGAGGTAGAATGCTGGTTAAATAGACCCTGGAGCCCAAGGGCAGGGGGTTCAAACCTAGTTCTCATGTCCTGTAAGACCCTTGGGCGGGTCACTCAACATCACTATGTATCCCCACCTTCCTCTGGAAGTGCAAAGTAGCAAGAAAACTCCTCAGGGAGCTGTGGGGAGGATGAAGTGATGAAGACACAGGGAGCACGAGGGTGTGGCTGTTCACAGTAAGCAGATCTAGGATTTACCAGAACATGTTCATTTTAATATGTATTAGTAAAATTAAATGACTTAAGTCAGTGATCGCACAGATACTACAGCTTTGGACAAAACTAAAGGTTAAAGTAACTCTTTGAAGGCCTCCCCTGGTGGCGCAGTGGTTGAGCACTGGGCTGCGAAGCTGCCCACAGCCTCTGCAGCACCAGTTGGATCCCCTGCCCCCCGGAGAGGGTCCCACATGGTGCGCAGACCTCTCCTGCTGCGCCCGCTGCTCCCCTCAGCAGTGTATTTCGTCGGTCTGCCTGTTCTATTCCCCGCTCTGGCTCTGGTGAATTCTCTCACCCTACCGTACTTCTGACTGTACCCAGTGCTTGTGTAAATAAATAAATAAATCTTTAAATAAAAAATAAAAATAAATAAAGTAACTCTTTGAGGTAGCATTAAGGAAAGATTAAATAAGCAATTTTTCCTTGGTACAAGAACTTGCTTCTCACCACTGTGTCCTGCATCTGATAGACTCTCTCTGGGGCTCCCCTCTGTAATAACTGTTTTCCTGTAAGACAGGAGTAACTACCTGTTGGATATACATATTTCTTGTGTCTGAAATTCTTGCTCAAGAAGGAAGAAATGGAGAAAGCGACCTTAGAGAACAGGGCCCAGATGGCAAACCATCTTTACACATGAAGTTCCTACATCAAGCTTCACATCCAATTTTAGGAAGTCATGACTTTATTACACAGCAAGTTGATGAATAATTTCACATAAAAACATGAGTCAAAGTCAGTTATTTTTCACAAAATTGGGGTATATTTCTCCCTATAATAAAGAGACCTGAAGGGGTGACTCCATCCCCAGTTTAGCCCACAAAGGTCTACTGAACCCCAAATCTGACCTTTGTTCCAGAATGAATAGCATGACTTGAGAGTGTTAAGAAAGAGGGGAGTTCTTCCTCCATGCAACCCCTTCACTAGGTAGAGCTGACGCCAGGCAAAGTTTTGAAATAACAGAGAAATTCATCTTTGCTTCACAGCCATCTACTTTCTGTACTTCCTTTATACTGTCTTGTGCAGCACTGGCCTCTTCAGAGTCCCACTGCAGTTGCTGCAGGACAGTTACCCTGACAGGAGGGTTGGGGTGTGAAAAGAGTATTTCAGGATGTAAAACAGACGGTGCAAAAGGTCTAGCCCTGAAACACAAAGATTCTGGAATATACAAATGGCTTCTTACACGGAGAACAGAAAGTGCTCAAGTGCTGCTTCATGACTCAATATTACTTTCCTCTCCATTTTGTTCTTATCCTCATCAAAACTGCATTTTGCTCAGTAGCACTCCTCTTGACTAAGGTAGGGAAAGAAAGCAAACTCACTAAACTACTTGTTAATACGTCTGGGGACTCAGTACACAGTTTCTTTCAAGGGCTCACATCTTTTAACTGTTTGTGCTCAAATATACACACACATCACAGTATAGATATTCAATTTTTCCCTGATATATACTTTATCTCCCTTTACAAAGGTCCCATTGAGCTGAGAAGGATGGGGAAAAAATTCAACAGATGAAGTTTCCTGTCTCTCCATGTGGTTCCCTTATACCATTTCTGCTTTTCATCACTTCTCCTTTGCTTGTATTTCTGTGTCTCTGGACAATCTATTGACTCCAGCAGCCAGGCATCGACATGCTCATGCCTGGGAGCAGTCAAATCACACAGAGAACATGGGCAGCCTGCAAATTCTTCCTCTCCTCCAAAGGGTCTGATACTGCTTTAGACACAGAAGAGGCTCAGATGCTTGTGCTACTGTGCCCCCCACCCCCACCCCCGGCCAAAGCCTACACATGCCTTTTGAATTTTTCCAGGGAGAACTATGGTTTGTACCAGGAATCAGTAAACTTCTATAAAGGACCAGGAAGTTAACATTTTGGTCTTGGTTAGGCTACAGTGTCTTGCTACCATGATTCCGTCTGCCATTGTATTGCACAGTCACAGAAAATACATAACCAAGTGAGGTTGGCTGTGTCCCAATAAAACTTTATTTATAAAAACAAAGCAGACCAGATTTAGCCCATGGGTCATAGTTTGCAAGGCCTGGGTTACACTGAGCCATCTCAACTCTACATACAAGTAAGGCCACAGGTCATCTGGCTTTGTCACATGGATCACAGCTATGATAAACAAATTAGGACCCAAACATTCATCATACACACACATCTAGCATGAATATTTTTTGCTTGTGATACATTTTTGGTCATTTTAATAATTCTATATAAAATCCTTATTTATCCAGGCATATTTATCACCAATTAACATTCATTATAACCAGTATATGCTTCTTGTTTTAGTTGGCAATTACTAAGTCAGAGATCAGTGGTAAGATTGACAAGAACTGTAGATGTTTGAAGGTCAGAAAGAATGCCAGGAGCTAAAGCAGGAGATGAAGACAGTGGTCTAAAAGGGAGAAGGGAGTCAGCCCTGTGGAATAAGAATACAAAGCTCGCTAAGGTCAGGAGCTCCTTGTCTCCTGCCTTCCTCACAGCTCAGTGTGCTCTGCCTCTCTGGCTAGTCCTCTGATTAAAAAACTAAGCAATAACTCAAACGAGAAAGAAAAAATGGTGACATCAGGACACTGAGGTCCCAAGTAAAGAGGAGTTCATTATAAAAGTGAGGGACGCACTGTGATGATGTCATCACTAAAAAGTGAGTGACTAGATGCTTAGCAAAGTCACCCTGTGACGAAGTACTGACTCATAGACCAGCCAGTGGATCTGAGAAGAAAATAACCAATGTAGAAGAAGCCGCCAAACGTGACAACGTAGTAATACTGGGCGGCTTGTGATCCTCATCCCTCTTCTTCAGGTACCATTTCAAATCCCCAAATGGTGGGTTTTTCACCATTTCCTCTCTTAGATTTCTACTTCCACCGCACCACGTCTCCCATTTTCCTTCTATCCCTGCCCACTCTAAGTCCTCCTTCAACACTTCCTTCCATGCCATCATGATGCTCAGGCACCATTTCCTCTACAAAGCTTTCCTTCAAGCTGATCTTACATCTACTTCCCTCCCTCTAGACAACAGTAGGCCACATGTGTGTCATGTGTCTCCCAGTCTCCTAACACTACCAGTCTTACTGACACCACACCTAAGAATCAAGGCCTGGCTAACACACAAAATCACAGCCTATCTCATCACGTGTCTGAATACCCCAAGGTCTGAGTGTGTGCTGCGCAGATAAACATCAGATAAGAGGGAGTGTGGGGGTCTGTATGTATGAATTGAGCACAGCTGGATTATAGCACTGAAACCTAAGAACGAGAGCCCATTCGTAACCTTTTTTTTTTTTTGAGGTAACAATGGTTAACAAACACTATATATGATTTTTGGATATAGCATCACCTCTCTTTTCACAACCACCACCAAAGTACCCATGATCCTGCACCGTAAGCCACTGGGTTCCCTGTCCCAATCTCCCCCTCCTACCCTTCCCCTCTAGTAGCCTCAATTACTCAAGTCTAGGGTTTGCTTTGGTTTACTTTCATAAGAGCAGGAATTTGATGTCAGGTGAACTTACACCTTTGACCTTGGGATCAAAGAGGAAAGGTCCCAAAGCAGAACCAATATGTCTCAACCGATGGGAATATATCTCAAAATGCATGAAGGTGGGTCAGCATCAACAACAGGGCCACTTGTTACATTATCACCGCAATACTATAGCAGCACACTACTGAAGTCATAACAGAAGTGGCAGCCATATTTTAAAGTCCCAACTATGGCATGCTTCTAGGTCAAAAGACAAGTTTCTACTATGCACATATTTCTAATTTCGACATGTATATCTGAATTATACAATCCACACTTTGACTGATTCAGAATGACCTTCATGATAATCTGTTTCTATAAAGTAGCCATCTCTCATTAGGTAACAGTCGGGACATTTTATCTTCTCAGTAATGTGGCAGGAGAATATGACCTTCTTGCTTCAATATGTGATTGTTACACTAGATACAAAATATATTCTCTTGTTAAACTTTAATAAGATTCTGGAAGGTTTACTCCTAGGGGAACAGAGATCTTCTGTGACAAAACAAACCTAAGAAAGGAGATACAACAATTCAGTTATCTCTGCTGTAAACTGAGTTAGATGTGGTCCCAGGCACTCAACTTTGAAATGAAGAGAGAAGCTATAGCTTACAAATGCAGTATGTGAAGCCAGCATTAAATATAAAAGCTATGCACATACAGGTCATTTTATTCTTTTACTCAAACTATGCCTTAAGAATAAAACACACAGTAGTAGTAAAGGCATCAAGTAGAAAAGCTAGCTGGAGTTTGCGTGCTCACACTATGTATGCCAGTTACAACCATGAATTATTTCTTCTAATAATCATACTATGGCACATGCTACTCCCATCTTATAGGTAAGGAATCAAGTTGAGAAACCAAAGTCACAACTATAAGAATAGCAGAGTAGGATTGCAACCATAGTTGCAGGATGCTGGGCTCCGTCCATGACCACACTCTACACAATGATTGTGTCTTCCAAAACCTGAATCAGAAGCACATTTTGGGAAGTGGGAAGACCGCAAGGACTGTCCACATTACAAATAAATCAGAGGCCTAAGGGAAAGCTGATAGGATAATGCTGCCACTATCCACCCTTAAAAGCTTTTAAAAGTTGCTGGAAAATAAGGCCATAGGGCAAATTAGAAAATATAAACTGAGTCAGGCAGAGTCCTTGATTTAGAGCCACACTGCTCGTGTCCTGGTTTGTGCTACACACTGGGTCTTGGGTCCCATATTATAAGATTGTTATTATAAAGTATATCTCACTCTTTTGTTATCACTAGAACAGTGAGAATATAGAAGAATGTACGTAGCACTGTGCTTGGCAGAAAAGCGATTTTACAATTTTTGCCCTTCTTTCCTTCAGTTCTCATTTGAAAATAAAAGCAAAGACCTGCTCATCTATACATAAGAACACCTTCTCCCCTCCTTCACTACCAACACGTCCAATAACAGAGAAACACCTTTCAAGGCACATCTCTCTGCAGTTCCTGTGAGAAGAGTTTTTCTACCACTCATTATCCGCCCTCTATTCACAGTACATGCAACTTTTCAGACAAGGCAAAACTATTATTTCATGCTTTAAATGTATATAGGACCCATGAGATAGTATCAAAGTTTACCACCCAGGTTAGAAGAAATAAAGATTAAGTAATCCAAGACAATTTAAAGCAAGCAGCGTAGTAACATGCAAGCACAGTATCTGATCAGCAACTAAAGGATATATTTGACTCTAAGCCTGTTTCCAATCCTCTCTGACTACACCAACCACAAAGTAAAAACGGCATCGCATAGCATACGAAGCATCCATACTTTTTTCCATGAAATACATTTATAGAGGAATAAAAAACCCCCTAAGATGTGATGGTGGGACAGGTAAATCTTTTATATGTATCTGCCATGAAGAGCCTTGATAAAACCCTGGCTTGAATCAGATTTGCATGTTTAACAAGTAAAATGTTCTGGGTAAAGCTAAGAAGTTTTCATTTTCAGAAAAAAAAAAACTGATTTGAAAGTAAAATGTCTTTAGTGGAAAGTAGTGAGATAACTTGCTCTGCCATTAAGAATGTCAAAGTTCCAACCCATAAAAATGGCCTCGTTTTCTTACAGACTGGGCTCTCTCAATCACAGGCCACCTTGGTCCTTCCAAGGTGTGAAGAACATGGCCCTTCAACAGCTACAGAGACGCTGCTAAACAACCTCCTCCAATCTTGTCAGCACTCAAACGGCAAATCACAAACTCCTTCCTAAGCCAGAAAGCAAATGGTCCTCCAGCGAAACTGAAGGCACACCCACAAGAAAACTACCAGGTTTCACTTCTTTTGCTTCGTGTTTAAAGAAGATTAATAAAAAATAATCAAGAGAACACACGTGTTCTTCCGTGCACGCTCAAATATGTACATATATAATCCCTCCATTTTCTTTAAGTTTGAGAGATGCAAATAAACATGCTCGCTTGAAAGGCATTAGGAACTCGTTTTAGACGGCTGGGTTTTAGAAGTCAGGCGGAGAGAGGAATAGAGCCAAGTTCGGAAGAGTTGTTAATTCCTGCAAGGTAAAGCAATCATGCGTATCTGTTTTCTAACAATAAAGGCGTTCGGCATGCACACGATGCACAGCGATGCGAGGCACGGGAACCAGGCACGATGCAGCCGGTGGTGTCGAGTCACAAAGCCGGCTCCAGCAGCACGCGAGCCGGCAGTCCCGGGCTTGTCGCTGCCTCTCAAATCGCATCCGGTCCCAGGTCTCAACCCCCACGAACTCGGGACCAGAGGGCGGGAGGGCGAGCCGCGAGAGGGAAGAAGACAAACGCTGGGCACCCCTCGCGGAAGGCGAAGCAGGGGAGAAAGTGAGGCGAGACAGCGGGAGCGCGGACTGGACGCGCCGCGGGGAAGGAAAGGTGGGGGTGGAAAGGGGCGAGGTGGCACAGGCACAGAAAGTCGGCTGCCGCTCAGGCCCAGGGACACCCGGGGACTGCGGATGGGCCAGCGCTTGGCGACCCACAGGAGGAAGTCTCGGGGGCCAGCGGAACATGGAAGCGCGCGTGCCAGACCCGAGGTGCGCGTGGCCCGGGTGGGGGAGCAGGGCGCATCCGTCACCTGTATTGTTTGAAAAGCTGGTCCGACTCCCTGAAGCCGTTGTTGAGCAGCATGTTGATGCCGGCCAGGGCCAGCTCCGCGTCCTGCAGGGGCGCCGCGGCGGCCGAGTCTCCGTCGTCCCGCCGCCGCGGCCGCTGCTGCTCGGAGCCCGCCATGGGCGCGCGCGCAGGGCCGAGGCGAAGTCGGAGGCAGCCGCTGCGGCCCCCGCGCGCCCGGAGCCCGGCTCTACCTGCCCTGAGCGCGGCGGAGCGGGGCGGCGGGGGCAGGGCGGGAGGGCGGAGCCGCGGCCGGGCTGCAGCGCGGCGGGGGATTACTCAGCAGCCGCCCGCCCGCCCGCCGGCGAGCTCGCTCCTCCCGCTCCCTGCGAGACGCCCGGCTGGCGCGGGCACCGGAGCGGAATCTGTTTCCGGGTGTTTCTAACCTCGCCGAGCCGGGGCCGGAGCGGCCGCGCCCCTGCTTCCTGCAGCCCCCGCGCACCGCCCTCACGCCCCCCGCCCCGGCCCGGGTCCCCACGCGGCGCCCCGCGCCCACCGCCCGGGGCCAGCGCTGCCGAGGCGGCTCTGACGCCAGCGAGGCCCCGGGGCTCGGAGCTGCGCCCTCCCTCCCCCTGGGCCGGATCGGGGGTCCCGGCAAGTCGGGGGGCGCCACGGGATGTGGTGCGGGTTGGGAAGGCAAAGTGGATTTGAAAAGAGGACGAGGAACTCCCCGAGCCCCAGCCACAGCGCGCGCTCGGCGCTTTTGACCCGAGTGCTGGGAAGCCCGCGGGGCCGGCGCCCGGGACCCCGGATTCCATCCCGACCCTCAGGCCGCCCACTAGGCCCCAGGCGGCTAATCCGCGAGGAGGTGGGCGGCGGGGGCGGGCCCTGCAGGCACCTGCAGTGCCCGTGCGGGGCCAGGCGGCCAGCCAGCTCCCCGGAGCCCCTCGCTCAGGACTGGGAAGGGAGAGCGCCTGGCCTCTTCCCACACTGCTGGGGATCCTGGTCCCCAGCAATCTTTGCATGATGGGATGAGGGAGGCCCATGTGGCCTATACATAAACATAAATATTTAGAAGTTATAAATTAAGCTGTTAAAGTGCATTGCATTCTCATCTGACAATTATAATTTAATACCAATGCAACCGAAAAAAAGGTATAAAGCTATAATTTTTATAGGACCCAAATCAGCAAAATGTCAAAAATGACTATGATTGTTTTGGTGGTATTTCTGGTTGGGTGAAATTATATTATTTTTCTAGGCTTTGTTTTAGCAAAATCACTGAAAGTGTTTCAATCAAGATTATGTTTTCAGAGTCAAATTAGAGTGTGTGTATTGTTTTCAATTTGGAGAAACTGCTCTGATGAAGCATTTACAACTGAATTTTTTTTAATTAAAGCAATAGTCCGCTTTAGTGATAACCAATGTGTGAGCCTTCTAATGGGATCAATATAATTATCATAGAAAGTACTATAAAATGCTTTCATTATATAAGTTGCTATCAATTATTTCATGATTTAGACCATTCCTTGTCTCAATCCAGATGGTGTTGCCAACATTTATATATACACATTTAAGAGTAATGTGAATTGCTGTTACTCAGCTGTCATGTGTAACTGTTACAAAACCATGTTAATTTTTGCATATATCTAGAGCCACAAATTGGAACACCAAAAGAAGCAAGAAAATGATGATTCTCATTCCTGGGAAGCAGTGTTCTGTACTGCAGGAATCATTATATTTATGCGATCCTTGAGGGAATGGACAAATTAACCCATGTTTTATCTAAGCAATCTTGGAATTTTAAAGTGTTAGTCTCAAACAGCTGCATTGCCACAGACTTTCCTAGCATTCAGAGGCTGTATGTTTTAGGACATTGGGCAAGAGATAAGCATTTCCATGGGGCCTGAATAGTGTCCCATGGATGAATGGTCACAGGATGGATAGTGAGGGTTCTGGGTTCCACTGTCAGCATTGAATGTCAGATACCAAGTGACAGGGTACCCTCCCATGTGTTCTCTAATTTACGAGTGTGCATGTTTTCATGGAAAAGGCCCTCTAAAGCAGGTCTTTGATGCTGTACTGGCCATGGGGCTTGCATTGGACTTTTCCCAGGGAGGGACTCCTGGCCATTTCCAGTGGTAGTAGGGGCTTGCAACATCCTTAGCTCTAACAGTGTGCCTGAACTTTAAATGTGTGGAATCATTCACCCCCAAATCTCTGAAACAATCAACCAGGAAGGGAAGCCAAGATAGTAATAACAAACTAAACTAGTAGCTTGTACTCCCCCACCACGAGAAAGCAGCTAGCACAGTTCTTTAAGTCCTCACTACTGAGGAAAGGAAAAAAGGACGCATGGCCCGTGGCACTATTAATATGGGTTTTTTTTAAGATTTATTTATTTATACAAGAACTGGGGTATAGGCCAGATGTGCGGGAGGGTGAGAGGATTCACCAGAGACAGAGCAGGGAACAGAACAGGCAGACTGAACAAAATATCCGGCTTAGGGGAGCAGTGGGCATGACAGGAGAGGTCTGCTGTGCCATGCGGGATTTTCGCTGGCTAGCCGGGATTGAACCCATGGTGCAGAGGCTGCAGAGAGCTTCACAGTGCAGCGCTCAACCGCCTATGCCACCAGGAAGGCCCAATTATTAATATGTTGTACCTGCAGCTGAGGGTGTGGGGAGGGGTTAAGAAAATAAAACAATCCATCAGGCTAGTTCTGTCTCAAGAACCTTGCACAATCGGGCATGCAGACTTAGAGAAATATAACTTCAACAATTGGGTCAATGCAACTGCTTAGCACCCCACAATAGGTTAGGGAGGGGTAATATGGATAGAGGATAACTCTGCCAAGTAACACACAGAAGATATGTGCCAAGTGGCATTTAAACAGATACCAAAACAATTAGATTAAGCAGCAGCAGCTTGAATGTACATTTTCAAATATTTGCTCTGTGATGAGGGGCACAAAGAGAATTCAAAATGTGCCCCACACAAAAAAAAATGTGCCCCACAATCCTGAAAGGAGACAACACCTGAGCCAGTGATTATAACAGCCATACACTGGCTGGAGGTTCACCTAGCAGGTGGGGAATTAGGTTGATTTTGTTTTCTTAACTAGATAATAGCAGCTACTGATGAATATTTAAGAAGGCATAGTGTATATTTAACAATAGAACAGCAAACTTGTTATGAAAGCCTAGATTATAGCACATTAGGGTACCATGCTCTAGAAATTTTGAGACTCATGACCTCCTTGCAGAATTAATGTAGGATTTGATGCACTTGGCTTAAGCCTAGTAGCACTAGTAGAAAGAGAATGGAGAGGAGGCGAGAGGAAAAGAAAAGCTCTCAAGTGGAGAATGAGCCTATGTCCTTTCTAGACACCTCCTGTGGGGTATTGTCAGTATATTGTGTTTATTTATTTACTTATTTATTTATACAAGCACTGGGTACAGTCAGAAGTGCAGAAGGGTGAGAGAATTCACCAGAGCCAGAGTGGGGAACAGAACAGGCAGACTGACGAAATACACTGCTGAGGGGAGCAGCAGGCGGCAGGAGAGGTCTGCGTGCCATGTGGGACTGTTAGGGGGAAATGATGTCCTGAGTTAATCCCATACAGGCTTTGTGGACCCCACCCCCACTCCAGACTAAAGCCATCAAGACATTGGGAAAGACAAATCCCATCACCACCAAGGGAGGGTGGCTGGGACCTGAGGGTGGAGTTGGGTAGCCAGGCTGGATATAAAAACCAAACACGTGGGCCTTGGGCTCTCTGGCTCGCGATCGCTTGGCTTCACCACTCCTGGCTGGCGGCCAACTCTGAGAGCGCCATTTTGGGATTCCTGATCAGCGGATCGGGTAGGACTCATTTAAAACTTTGTCTCCCACTTTTCTCCCAGAGCTGTACATTTCCTCATTTCCCCTTCCCTTGTCAATAAACCTTTTATTAACCTTTCATGTGTGCCTGCAGTAGAGCATTGATAAGTCCTTTTAAGCGCACGGGTGAGGACCCACAGTCAGGCACCCCGTTTTGTACCGGGGTTGCTCTACAACAGGACCTTCGCCCAGGCGGCAGGGGATCGAACTGGTGCTGCGGAGGATGCGGGCAGCTGCACAACCCAGTGCTCAACCGCTGTGCCACCAGGGAGGCCCCAGTATATTGTGTTTTTACATAGATTTCATTATGAAAATAAAACTCCAGGTCCAAATGAACAGTGGAATATTTTCGACATACGTATTATCCTTTTGTTATAGGACAGGGAGAGGGTCAGCCCAAACCCTGCAAACCTGCCTATTCTAAATGGGTTCGGCCATCCGCCGCATCAACACAAAACACATGAGACTAATGGGAAGGATATTTAATAAAACTAGGAAACAATACAGGTAAGGCAAAGAGTCTAGTTTCTAAATGAAGTATCCAGAGTTACCCGTCCCCTCGTGGGTAAAAGTCCATCCAAATGGGATTGGCCCAGAACAAGGCCCCAAAGCCTGCCACAAGTCTAAAGCATCTTCCAGTGGGGACCCACAGAAAAGGGTCACAAACAACTGGACAAGCCCGGAAGGAAAAGAGCAAAATCAACATCAAGATAAAAGCTGCCATGGTCACCTCCCCACGGGTCTCACCCACATCTGTGTCACCTAGTCCACGACCAAAAGACAAGTGCAGTTTCTTCACGTGTCTTTAGGCTCCATGCGCCTCCTCCAGGTCTCCTTGCTCCATCCTGCTTCCTTCCTCAGTTTCTTCTGCAGCTTCTCCTCTTCCTGCTTAGCTCCACCCTCCCTTGGGTGGGGCAGGGAACCTCCCCCTTTCCTGGGACCACCCTGTTACACTTTCATGGTAGTGTTTGTTCTTTTCATAAATTGTCTTGGTTGCAAGTAACAGAAAAACCTGATTCAAGGTGCCTCAGAGAAGCTAATGTACAGATTCATGAGGCGGATTTCCACAAATCGGGCTACACAAGGGCTGTAACATACTTGTAGTAACCAGTTTCTCTACCTTTCCCTCTGCCATCTTGGTGCTTGGAAGCTCTATTCTCAGGCAGACCCTCCTCTCCTAGTGCCCAAACAAATGCTGGAGCCCCTAGGGCTACTTGCTTGTCCCTTTGTGTCTATTTGCCCTTGTCCAGTGCTAGGGGAAAATTCCCTACGTGAATCTCACTGGGTTTGATTGGCCCCATTATTGTGCTAATTTTTGCTATAGGTGCTAGTTCTTGAAAAGATCAAAGTGGGAGGTGGGAGGAGGAAGAGTGCTTCATAGTGATTGGATTAAACCAATCAGAGCCTGCCCCAGGATCTGGAATGGGAAGCCAATTCCAACATCCATGGCTTGGAAATTTGAGGCCTATTAGGGAAAGTGAGGTAGGGAATGTGTAGCAGCAGGGTGGAACAGAGCAGGATTTCTATGATTGGAGCAGACCAGACCACTAAAGGAGAGTCCTGGTGCCCTGGGTGGGTTTCTCAGGCTTTTATTGAGCTTTTACATGTACTGCAGCAACCAGGTACACAGCAGGAACGGGGGTGGGGCAAGGGTGGGGGGGGCGGTTGGCCTGCAGGCCCCAAGCCCCCTGCAAGTCTTCACTCTGGCCTTCTCTGGTGTTCTTCCTCCCCTTCTCTCTCCTTTCTCCTGCCTCTGCTTCTCCTAGGGAATATCTCAATACTGCTGCCATAGCCCACAGAAGTAGACAACATAACTTATAACAATGTAACAAATGCAGGTGCCCCATCAGGCAGGGTAATCCTTATGGTTGTGTTATAGAGCAACCCCGATATTAAATGGGTTCCTGGCTGTGGGTCCTCACCCGCGCGCTTTAAAGGGACTTATGAATACTCTACTACAGACACACGCAAAAGGGTTAATAAAAGGTTTACTTACAAGAGAAAAAGAAATAAGGAAAATATACAACTCAGGGAGAAAATAGGGAAATAAAGTCTTTAATGCGTCCTACCCGATCCGACGACCTGGAAACCCAAAGTCACCCTCAGAGCTGACCTAACGCTGCGAGCTGGCGGAGAGCCCAAAAATGGAGAGCCCCCAAAGCCCACGTGTCTGCCTTTTGTATCCACCTGGCTGCTTAACCCCACCCTCAGGTCCCAGCCACCTTCCCTTTGGTGGTGATGGGATTTGGAGTTCCCAGTGTCTTTGGCTTTGACCTGGGGTGGGGGTGGAGTCCACAAAGCCTATATGGAATTTGCTTTGGGACATCCTTTTCCCCCTAACAGTTGGAGGGACGAAAAGCCTGAACATCATTTACCCTACAGAATGGATGTCAGAAAGACAAGCAACAAACATCCCCTACCCTTGTCTTCCTAAACATGTTTTGAGTCTTTGAAATTACATTTTAAATACATTTAGAGACAATACTATTTTTTTAAAGATTCATTTTTATTTATGCATACAAGAATTGGGGTGTAGGCCAGAGGTGCGTGGGGGTGAGAGGATTTACCAGAGACAGAGTGGGGAACAGAACAGGCGGATTGACTGAAATACACTGAGGGGAGCAGTGGGCGAGACAGGAGAGGTCTGCTGCACCATGTGGGTCAGCAACCTGGGTGGGGATAGCTTCATAGTGCTGAGATTTAACCTCTTGTGCCACCAGGCACAAGAGACAATACTATCTTAAAAATATATTGTATGTGCCTAGGTTATATTAAAATTTTTTGTAATGCTAATAATCATGCTTTAATGTATCTTTTTTGTAAAGCTGCACTATCAGTTGAAATAAATACAGGTTCCCAAATGTCTGAAATTCTAAAAAGAGTTACAGCAGGGAAATTTATGGCACTACATTTTCATGTTAAGTTAGCTTTGCTACTGAATTCAACCCTATTACTCTACTTAAGGTAAGGGAAATTTTATTTTTTTTAAAGATTTATTTATTCATGCATACAAGAGCTGGGGTACAGGCCAGAGGTGCATGGAGGTGAGAGGATTCACCAGAGACAGAGCCGGGTACAGAACAGGCAGACTGACTAAAATACACTGCTGAGAGGAGCAGTGGGCGAGACAGGAGAGGTCTGCAGCGCCATGTGGGCAACTCCCTGGCCGGGGATCAAACCCGTGCCACAGGGGCTGCAAAAAGCCTCATAAGTTGTGTCTTAACTCCTTGCACCACCAGGGAGGCACAAGGTAAGGGAAATTTTAATTAGAAGGCAAAGCAGATCAAGGGGTTCAGCTTACAGGTGAGTGGCTAGCATCTAAGGAAGGAGCATGTGGGGTCCACCTGGATGTTTCTCCAGCAAGATGAATGTCTCCGATCCTGAAGCCCACAGCAATGGGCTTGGAGCAGGAAACCATTCCTTCAATGGGAACCGCACACCTCCTCCTCTGTCATTTCCCAAACTGAGTAACATAGATCACAACAGGGATCTAAGCATGTGTCCTAGAAATTAGATTATTGCTCTGCTGCTGCATAGATTCAGGAGCAAGACTGGAGGAGAAGGAATCCTGTCCCTTCTCCAAGTATTTGCTCCCTTGGGTATCTCAAGCAGTGAGACCTCCTGCCCAAGTCCTTCATTAGGACGCTATAGGGTAAGGAAAAAATGTCAGGCTTTATCTGCCTTCCCACCATCAGGATAGATGATGGATCCTTGCGGTCCTGAATGCATGCCTGATGGCGGGCACCTGGAATAGGGTGTGGGCATAGGTAGATGGGATTCACCTGGGCTAAGACTGGGCTTTTTAAGCGTGCCCTCATGGAGACACCTGTAGAAGCTGAGAGAGAAGCAGAGAATGCTAGAGAGCCCAGATAGAGTGAAGACTTGCTGGGGGCTGGGAATCCTGCCAGCCTCCTGGCCCCCCAGCACCCCTGCCTGCTGTGTACTGGGTAAATCCCAATAAAAATCCTGCAAAAGCCACCAAGGGCTCCAGGACTCCTCCTTTACTGGGTCTGCTAGATCAAAAATCCTGCTTAGTGGTCTTCCTGCCTCTACAGACACGCATTTGAAGGCAGGATACCAAACTGCCCCCCTTCCTCCTCCCATTTCTTTTGCCTACTTTCCTGTAATGTTTCCCTTTCTATGTCTGCTTCCTTTTCACTGATATTTACTGTTCTAAGATCTCCCATTCCTCCCTCCACCTATAGAATTAATCTTCCTTTCCTTTGGTCCCTTCTCAGCCTCTGGTGATTGTCCATGACTTCTCTGCCCACTGTTGCTCTGTAGAGAGAGAGAAGATGTCTCAGGTTCAAGATCTGGGTCAGCAGATGACCTCTGGTGAGGCAGGGCAGAGATGTCAAAAGGTGTGGGAGGTCCCACTCAGTGCAGAGGTAGGTTTTCTCTTGTTGTACCTAAAGCCAAACATATCTTCTACTGTGATTAATTTCTATCTGGACTTCCATTTATATTGACATAAGACATTTATTTTCCTTCTACTCATGTAATTTTGTATTATTTCTTACTAACAGCTTGGCCTTATTATGCTAAGGTGTTATTAATCCTTTCCTATAGTTACTGACAACAAATGGTACCTACCCAGTTTTTCTTTTTAATCACTAGACTTCTCTGCTAACTGCAAGAGGAATACCTTTCTGTTCACCTCCCATATAGATGAATCTATTTTGAGTGGTATCTGCAATACTATTAGCTTTCACCTCACAGAGTGGATTTGTTTCCAAATCTTAAAGTAGAGCCAGATTTCCTGGGACTGGCTAGGACACGTAGTAGTTGCTCAAAATTATGAGTTATTTGGTGAAGCTGAGTTATCAAGAGGGTGGGGTGGTAGTGCAGGGGGAGAGTGACTGGGATAGAAATGTAAATCATAAAGTAGGTAGTATGCTATCTTGAAACCTGGGACAATTTTACTTAAGAGCTTCCAACCTGTTTCCCCATCTTTATTATGAAGATAATCATTACATTCAAGGCAATAAATAAATGAAACAGGATATATGCCAATATACTTTGTAAGCTGCAATAGCAAGGTATTATACGGAAACAAATAGTTTTCTAATATTAAAGTGAATGGATTCTTCTGTTCATATCTTTACTAGTTAGCAATATCATCTTGAAATATCCAGCTACAAGAAAATCTGTGCAATTAAATAACCAGATGTATCATATGGAGATGATTAATTTAAACCATTTTAATATAAACAATACATGTTTGCTATAATTAATGCAATCTGAGGAACATTTTCTTCAGATCTATAAAAATATAAAGTAAAAATATCCAGATTTTAGATCATTTGGACCTGAAGTGTTTCTACTTTAATAACTCATTGATATGTTTTTGACGCTGTGTGGAGGATTAAAAAAGGAACTCAGTAGTTGGCATGAAAATTTTTTAAATGCATCTTCTTTGGTATTTAGAACATGTTTTTCGTAGTCATCTTTTATTCATCTTTGCAAGAAGAGACACATTGTCAATATAAAAGTATGCCTGTTCATAAATTACTTATGTTTTACTCTGAGGTTAAGCTGGCAATCCAGGTATCCCAATCCAGAGATCAGCCACTGCACTGACACAGTAACTTGGTGGGGGATTAGTTGAAGAAACAGTTTTCTGTCACGCAGGTAATCCAGACAGGTCCTACCTGTGCCAATATATGAACCTGTGCAAATGTGTGAACACCCAGGAACTCAGTTCCTGACATTGGTTGTTCACAGAGCACTCATTAAGTGTGCCCACTGACTCAGAAGAGGGGCACAAGCTTGGAATAGTTAGGTAAATATTACAAGGCTCTTCATTACTGTGAGATTTGTAGCCAGATACACATTCAAAGTACAATGTGGTATCATAGACAAGGTATGAAGTGTGTGATGATCCACCTAATTCCTGGGTTTACTCCTTAATAGATTATAAATGATTTCAATCACAGTTTTAGATCACTTTCATATCTATCTTCAAAAGAATATTCACCATACCTGAAGATATTTAAAATAATGTGAATAGGGGCCTCCCCGGTGGCGCAGCTGTTCAGCGCTGGTTGCAAAGCTGCCCGCAGCCTCTGCAGCGCCCGTTCGATCCCCGGCTGCTCCCCGGCCACCGGAGGAGGGTCCCACACGGCGCGCAGACCTCTCCTGCCACCCGCTGCTCCCCTCAGCAGTGTACTTCGGTCCTTCTGCCTGCTCTGCTCCCCGCTCTGGCTCTGGTGAATTCTCTCACCCTCCCGTGCTTCTGACTGTACCCAGTGCTTGTATAAATAAATAAAAATAAATCTTAAAAATAAATAAATAAACTTAAAAAAAAAGAAAAAGAGAAATGAACATTTAAAAAAAAATAAAATAAAATAATGTGAATAAAACTTTGAGGATAATTCCAGAAGAGGAAAGATGGGGAAAAGTAATATCTTTAAAAAAAATCTTAAAAAAGAAAACATTTGTGTTCTCCCAAGGTACAAATGAAAGCATCTTCTGCAGTCCATCATATTGCATATTTGTTTTTAAAAATTCTACTAAACATGGTCACTTCCTGAAGGAGGGCACACACACATGCGTGCGCACACACACATGCTCATGCACATGCCCATCAGCTTGAAAAGTTACATAGCAGTGATTGTTATACAACTCTGTAAAAACCATTAAACTGTACACTGTAAATAGTGAAGTTTACAGTAGGTAAATTATATTTTAATAAAGCTGTTAATTAAAAAATTTAACAATCATTGTAAACCACAGGGTATAGAATAGTGGGAGAAGGGAGTTTATGGCTTGAACTTTGATTTCAAATATCTGGGGAACAAAGAACCGGGTTATTATGGAAAAAAAAAAACTCATCTTGCAGCAGGTCCATAAATCAAGAACAGCTATTGACTGCCAGCACCAAAAGCCTGGCGCTGGGGTTAAGATTCTACATATTTTGTTTCACTTAATTGTCAAAATAACCTGTGAGTTGCAATTTATCCCAAGTTTACAGATGTGAAAGTAAGGACAGTTGACCCTTTAACTATGGAGGGTTAGGAATATAGACCCCCAGTCAAAGATCTGCATGTATATTATAGTGCTTTCCCAATTCCTGGGTTCCACATCCAGGGATTTAATAAATGGAAATTTGTGGTTGGTTGAATCCATGAATGTAGAAACACAGGTAGAAAAAAGTCACTGGTTAAACGGACCCTCAGTATTCAAATCCATGTTTTGTTTTGTTTTTTAAAAGATTTTATTTTTATTTATACAACAACAGGCCAGATGTGCGGGAGGGTGAGAGAATTCACCAGAGACAGAATGGGGAACAGAACAGGCAGACTGATGAAATACACTGCTGAGGGGAGCAGCAGGCGAGACAGGAGAGGACCGCTTGCCATGTGGGTCGCTCCGAGGCCGGCAGGGATCGAACCGGCACTGCAGAGGCTGCGGACAGCTTGACAGCGCTGTGTTCAACAGCCTGCGCCACCAGGGAGGCCCTCAAATCCATGTTTTTCAACCACCAACTATACAAAGAAGTTGGATCATTTTCTCAAGGCCATGCAGACAGTATGGGTAGAGTAAGTTTGATATATAGGTCTCACTGCCCACAGCAGGTAAATCCTGTTGTTGTTGTTTTAATATATTTTTTAAAGATTTATTTATTTTTATACAAGAGCTGGGGTACAGGCCAGAGGCATGGGAGGGTGAGAGGATTTACTGGAGACAGAGCAGGGAGCAGAACAGGCAGACAACAGAAATATACTGCTGAGGGGAGCAGTGGGCAAGACAGGAGAGGTCTGCTGTGCCATGTGGTTATCTACCTGGCCGGCCAGGAATCGAACCCATGCTTCAGAGGCTATGGACAGCTTCACAACGCGGTGCTCGATCCACTGCACCACCAGGGAGGCCCCTAGTTGTTAAAGTAAAATCTAGTCGCTCCTGGAGACCTGACTGAGGACTGCACATGCATGAGCACACACACACACACACACACACACACACACACACACACACCCTCTTTTATGAGGGCCATCTGCACATCAGTACCTCTTCCTGAACATAAGAATATCAATACTCATAGAAGGCATTTTGAATACATACAAATATAAAATCTCCCGATTATCTAATCCGATTCACTGAAACTGGGGTGGAGCCCAGATATCTTTTTTCCCTAGAACACCAGGTGATCCTAATGTCAGCAAACCTCAAGCAGCCCTATGCAGAAGAGTTTTCTAGATGACAGCTCCTGGAAAGCAGAGCAGTTATTGCTCATCTTTGTGTACATTGGCTTGATTCTTACCCTTAGCATATGTTTCAAAAATATTACAAGAATAAATGAGTGAAAGTGTAACTTAAGTTATGATTTTGATGTTAAGTCATTTTATATCCTTGAATATGAACAGTTGTATTATTAAAATAAGGCTCAAGGTATATATCTAAATCTTAAAAACAGAAGTGTTTCACATAATATCTTAAGAAATCGAATGCATTCCATTGGCTAGTGATTTATATATCTGGAGTTGAAATAAACAATTCTGTAGAAGCATAACCAGTCAGAAGACAGGCCCTCATTAAGGAGGAAAGCAGAATGTGGACATTAAGAGATCAGTTAAATCCTAACTCAACATTTATTTTTAAATGTGGTTGTAAAGGAAGACTCAGAACATTCAGCTGTGTCATGGCTAAAAATACACATTTCTTCACTTCTTCTCACCCTTTTCACCCTGTCATCTCCTCTGAGACAAAAACAGTGAAAACAAGGGGATACTGTGAGATGATAAAGGGAAAATGAGAACGGGTTTATATCCACAGATAGGAAGCTGAATGGCCAGATACCACAGGAACTAGTTTCTTCATTCCTAAAACCAGGTCAGAGAACAACAACTTACCAGGTTCAGGCACAATCTTATTTCTTTTAACTTCCTGAAAGGGAAATGAATTCTAATGGGTTGGCGGCTCTGCCTGAAAGCAGTGTTACAGTTTCTGCACCCCTACCCCGCTATATTTGCCTGAGTGCTACAATGACATCACGTAAAAAAAAAAACAAAAAACACTGCTTTCATTTCTTTACATTTAACATATCAGTTTTATTATTTTACTTGCTTCAGTTAAGTGCATTGAGCAATTTTTAAAAAGTATTTGCCCACAAAGAACTCTTTTTCATGTAAGTGCCTGGCACATGGTCTTAGGTATTCTAGTGACTCAGTCTAAGGATTATGCATTATATAAATTGTAGGTCACCCCAAATGTTTTCCAAGAGGACAGATTACTGATATAGCAGAAGGACTCTCATATTTATGACAAAGGCCAACTCAGCTCAATAGTATCTTTTTCAAGGACCTACTTTGTGCTAGCCACTGTGCTGGGTGTTATGGAGGATAAAACTGAGTGAGATACAGCCCCTGAATCAAAGAATCTTCTACTCTATTGATTGAGACAGATATATCAACAGATAATCTCTTCTAAAATGGTCATAAATGGGGCCTTTCTGGTGGTACAAGGTTAAGACACAACCTGTGAAGCTATCCGCAGCCACTGTAGCACGAGTTTGATCCCCAGCCAGGGAGCTACCCACATGGTGCAGCAGACCTCTCCTGTCTCACCTGCTGCTCCTCTCAGCAGTGTATCTCAGTCAGTCTGCCTGTTCTGTTCCCATTCTGTCTCTGGTGACTCCTCTCACCTTCCACACCTCTGGCCTGTACCCCAGTTCTTATATGCATAAATAAATAATTCTTTTAAAAAATGGTCATAAATAGAGGTATATGCTGTGTGCTATGGGAGCACAGAGGAGGTGCTTTAGACCACCTGTGTGTTCTTAGGATTCCTGTGAGGGGTTTGGTAATCAAACTAAGACTAGAAGAGAGAGGTAGAAATGTGTCAGAGGGACCAGCATGAACAGTAGCATGGACATACGAAACAGAAGAAATCTGTAACAATTCAGTTGTTCTAGAATGGAGAGTATGAGACAGGAAGGGGCCCAGGATGAGGCTGGGGATGTGAATAGAAGTCAGAGCTTTAGGACTTTCTATGCCTTGCTATGAAACACATAGACAATGAGGAGCCAGTGAGGCATTTAGGCATGGGAATGATGAGGCCAGAGTTGTGGGTAGCTATAATATTCACTTGATTTAATATGAAGAGTTATGTTAATGTGAACATGACTAGGGACTCACAAGAGGCAACTGCAGACAACCAGGGCACTTGTTACTTCCTGGTATGTGAGATTGCTCATTCTCTTACTGTTGCAGGTAACCCAACCTTATCCAAACAGGCTTTAGTGGAAAGATACAGCCTGAGCGTGGACTCAAGCATCTTCAGGGATAAATACACGTGTTGTTACCCAGTGACATCAGGACTCTATTAAGGTTGGCTTTTTTCTCTCCTGCAGTGGAAGAACAGGTAACAGGACAATTCATTCTGTAGGTCTGTCCTGTATGACAGTCTAGCCTCCCAAAGCCAAAAGCACCTCTTACCCAGAAATCTTTATACATTAAAAAAAAATTGCTGAGAGTGGTACTAATCCCCATCTTGAACCAATACAATATGGTATGAGCAATTCAAGGCTCCTGTTTGCCAGATTTTGGTTTTCTCTAACACCACTACCCCTTAATAGCTTTTGGTTCTATCAGCTAGTAACCAATATTAAAGGGTTTGTCAAGGTGTAGCTTCTATGTTTAACTCTCACTTCCCACTTTCAGATCTTTCTGTTAGCATTGGTCTCCATGTTTGTCCACTGCTTCTTGAGGAAATAATTTTTCTCTCCAATCTCTTTATACCACTAAGGGTGATTCTGCTCAGTCTACTTGAGTTGCATAAAAATCTCTGTCCCCATCACTGGAAGGTGGAATGTACTGGTTGACCAGACTAGGTCATATTGACCATACTAAGGGAGGCAATAAGGGGTGACTTAACTGCACCCTGACTTAACTGCTCCCCCCATACCCACACAGAATGGAGAGGGAGTTAATTCCAAAGAGGAATGTATACAAACAGCTTATGTTTTTCTCAGAGCATGAAAAAACAACAAAATATAATTATTCCATCCTTCACTCTTCAATGTTCTATTCTACAGTAAGGAAAAATTTCAAAACCCCAAAGCCTCCTCTTTTCCCTTCCAAAAATTTTGGTGGACTTGGAAAGTGATCCGTTTGAGTGGAACCCAAGAGTAAATTAAATGCATCTTTATTAAATATTTCTTTAGGACATTGGTGATGTAACTTGAAAACCTCCAGGGTATGTTGATGGTGCTGGGGTCAAAGCTATGAAGAACCTAGAGGTTATTAGAAAAGAGGTTAGAGAAAAATGTAGGGAAATCAAAGAAGAGACAAGGAACCAGGACAACTAGCCTGAGAGAAAAGCATCAGTAAAGTAAGAACAGGAAGAGAGAAGAGATAGAGTAAGATGGTGAGACTCCATAATTCACAGGAAAAGCCAAGGGGCTGAATTTCTAGAACTAAGCAAGAGGTTAGTGAATTGATTTCTGAATATATGTCTTGAGTTCCTTGATCAAGGGCACAGATTCAGTGACCTGAGGTTGGCAGTTTCTATTTGAACCCAAGCCAGGTTGACCTGGGGCCCACGCAGGCTAGAACCTATTTCTTCAGAGAGTTGGTATCCAACAGAAACACAGGTGAAAATGGCCTAGAGAGGACCAGCAATAAAGATTTTAGCAGAGTATCTTCTTAACGATGAGATTAGGGACATCAAGGATCATCCAGAGGCCACTGAGCCTCATTTCAAATACTAAACTAGAGTCAAGATAACTGAGTGAAGGTAAGGTACCCATGCAAAGGTTTTTTTACCTCCAATTATTTTTCTTTTTAGATGTGTTCCAGAGTTATAGGACCTCAGCATTGGATGGAACACAGATGTCATTGCAACAGAAACCTCATTTTTTGATCCAACTCTGGGTAGTTCTATAAATTGCTTAACCTCTCTAAGTTTCAGTTTCATCATCAATAAACACAAATAATGATAAAGTCCCTGTTTACCTCAGGGTTGCTGGATAACCAGGTGACAGATCAACTACATGATTTGAGGGGCCCAGTGCCAGATATAACTATGGGGATTTTGTTGAAAAAGTATTAACAATTTCAAGATGGCAGCATAGAAGTAAACCAAGTGCCAGGTGCCTCTGAGAACAGAGAGCCCTGCGTGACTGTACAGGTCTCATGCCAAGAAGTCAGTCCTGCCAGGTGAGATAATGAACATCAAAGTGCTTTAGCAATCTACAAAGATTTCAACAAACTGGTAAAGATTTTCTTTTTTTACTTTCTCTTCTTGATGCTTGAGCATTATATTCATTTTCCAGAACGTCCATAAAAAAGTACCACAATCTGCGTGGCATATACAACCAAAGTTTATTGTGTCATAGTTCTGGAAGCCAGAAGTACCATATCAAGGTATCATTGGGGTGGTTCCTTCTGAGGGCTGTGAGGGAGGCTCTCCTTTTGTCTTGTAGGTGGTTATCTTCTATGACTTCCCTCTACAGATGTCTGTGTCTAAGCTACCCCCCGCCCACCTTTCCTTGAAGTTATATATCAATTTCTCTTCCACATTAAAATTTTTTTCAGTCATTTATGTAACTACATAATTTGGGGAGTACAACTTCAGAAGGGCACTAGTCATATTGGGGTCCACCCTAATGACCTCATTTATACTTGATTACCTCTGCAAAGACACATCTCCAAATAAGGGCACACTTTGAGTTACGGGGCACTAGGATGTCAACATGTGATTTGGGGGGGGGGGAAACAATTCAAGCCCCCTCTGCTATTTTGGAGGCATTACCCATGGCATGTAGCCTCATGGGGAGGCAGTAATTAAGGTGGTGGCAGCGGAGGATTCTGTTACCGTGATGGGTATGAAGACTACTGTTCCTGCTGCCTGGTATTGCAGCTTTTATTGTTTGTTCTAGAGGACATATTCTGCAGTCTCTGAATGCTCTTAAAGATACACCAAATAAATTCCTATCTGGGTTAATAAAGCTATAGAACACATCCCTGTGGCCTGCAATCAAGAACCCTGATACTGAACAGCTATATTATAATTGGAAAGGGTATTGTGTTGGGCCCATGCCCTGTGCCTCCCAGATTTGGTTGGCTCCATCTTTCTGCTGGGCCCTGGCTTCCTGCTCCAGGGGTGCACTACCCCTCCAACCCCCTCCATGGCTGAGAGCTGGCTCTGGCAGAGCTGTTATGTGCCCACTGCAAGGTTGCTGCAGCCCAGGCCCTACTCGGAGAGACTGGCTGAGGTGCTGGCTTTCCCCACCACTTGCAGACTTACACAGAAAATCTTGCACTTTAGCAAAAAGCAGCCCAAGGGCTAAATCCACAGGGGACCAGATGTGACCAGTGAGAGTTAGGAGGTGGTGGAACTATAACAGAGTGGTCCCTAGGAAAGGGGGAGGTTCCAGGTTTCCTGCCCCACCCGAGGGAGGGTTGAGCTGAGCAGGGAGAGAAGAAGCTGCAGAAGAGACGGAGGAAGGAAGGAAGCAGGATGGAGAGCCAGAAAGAGACCTAGAGGAGGCACATGGAGCAGAGAGACATTGTGAAGAAACTGTGCTTGCCTTTTGATCATGGACTGGGTGACACAGATGTGGGTGAGAGACCCATGGGGAGGTGACAAAGGCGGGTTTTGTCTTGATTTTGATTTTGCTCTTTTCGTCCCAGACTTGTCTGGTTGTTTCTGATCCTTTTCTGTGGGTCCCCACCGGAAGATGCTTTAGACTTGTGGCAGGATTTCGGGCCTTGCTCTGGGTCAATCCCATTTGGGTGGACTTTTATCCACGAGGGGATGGGTAACTTTGGGTGCTTGATTTAGAAACTATATTGTTTGCCTTTCCTGTATTGTTTACTAATTGTATTAAAGGTCCTTCCCATTAAAGTCTCATTTGTTTTGTGTTGATGCAGGAGATGGCAGAACCTATTTAGAGCAGGCAGGTTTGTGGGGTCTGGGGTGCCCCTCTCCCTGCCCTGTAACAGAACCCGCAGATAAGTTCATCTCCCTTCTTCCTCCTTGACTGACAATTTCAAGATGTGCTGATGCCATCTGACCTACCCAGAGTCCTGCTGGCTGAGGGTCAGTGTGGTCTTGTGGTTCTCTGATGGCACTGTCACCCATTACCCTGCATCTGTTCCCACTTTCTCCTTGACTCAACTTCCCCCCAGCCCCACCCCACTTTTCAGCTCTAGAATAGAGTCTGGCACCTTAAACTTTGCTGCAGGCTATTTTTCCACCAGGTTTTGCTAATTTTCATAGAAATTAGCCCCTTTTGATTCCTGAAGACTGGGTCCTTGGAGGAAGACTTCTGGTTATGATCTGGGAAGGGAAAGGAAGAAAGCATTCACTCAAACTCACGTGACCACAGTTCTCATTTTACCTGAGGCTCAAAGACATGAAATGGCAGGCAACCAGGAATTATAAACAAAGAGACAGGGTAGATTATGAAAACATCAATTATGTCAATGCTGTTCAGAAAAATTAGGCAATAACTTTGGATGATTCAGGAAGAAGCTGGAAAATGAAAGGGCTTTCTCCTGAAGCAGCCATTTAAAGTGTACACATGGAGACAAGGGCCTCAAGTGTGCATTTAAAGGGTGTGGCTTATTCTGCCATAATCACACTCCTAAGTAGCAGGACATTATATAGTCTTTAACATTATATAGTATATAATGTTTAACATTATATAGTAGTTTACCACTTCAGTGCTCCTGAGACCTTCACTCTCTCTATTTAGAACCACTTTCACATTTACAGTTCACACTGCAAAGCTACACCAGAGAAATCCTACTTAGAAATCCTATTCAGTGTAGTGCTGATGTTCCAGTTGCACAAACAGCAAATGGTTAGGTTAGTTAGGGTCATGTAAATATATTTATAAATTCGTATAACTTTTTTATTTATTTAAGTGAGGTCCAAATAGGTCTTCTAAAAAATAATAAAAACTAGAGCTTGGGTCCAAAAAAATGAGGGGGAATTCCAAATGGAGGAGGTTGCATCATCTTCTAGCTTTATGACCTTCTAGCTTTATGACCAGAACTCTCTGAGCTTCAGTTTCCTCTTCTACAATATGGACAATATAATAATCTCTCCCTAGGTTGTTATAAGAATTAGGATGCCTAGCACTTAATTAGGTACTCTGTAATTATTAGTTATTTTTATTACCATTATTGATTGCTGCACATAATTACTTGTCAACACAGAGGTGTGTTCCATGTGAGAAGTGCTTCTGAATGACCAGTTAGGAAGTGAGCAAACTTGCTTTTCAAACTCCCCCCACTTCTTTTTAAAGATTTATTTATTTATGCATACAAGAACTGGGGTGTAAGCCAGAGGTGTGGGGGTATGTGTGAGAGGATTAACCAGAGAAAGTGGGGAGCAGAACAGGCAGATCTACTGAAACACACTGCTGAGGGGAGCAGCAGGCAGACAGGAGTGGACTGCTGCACCATGTGGATAGCTCTCTGATCACCCTGGGATTGAACTTGTGCTGCAATGGCTGGTGATAGCTTGATAGCGCTGCCTTTTACCCCTGTACCACCAGGGAAGCCCCAAATTCTCCCCATTTCTGAAGGAAAACAGTGCCTATGCCCTGAACTGGCTCCAGGAAATTCCTCTTTAAACTAATTGCTTAGCAGAGGGGCATCTCTCTGTGCCCTGAAGGTAGACTCCCACAGTGGAATTGGTTCCCTACATCCTTGAATAAGATAGGTCTCAAATTTTTAAAAACAATAGGAACAATTTGTTTTATGTATGCAGACTTCTAGGCCCTTAAAAGTTCTGATTTAATTAAGTCTGGGGCTTGGGACCTGGGATATGGGCATATTACCTGCCCATGTGCACACACACTCACACACACACACTTCTGAAACAGAATGTATTTGGTTCACATGTCCAGAATTGTCCTTTGGAAGTCTCAGGCATGCTTCTAGCCTTGAGGTGACTATATGCAAATAAACTGAGCTGAAATACAAATCTAGTTTCCTCTCCATTGCACTGCAGGCATACTTAATTAGCTGTTCCTGCCCACACAGGCCTTATTTTAATATTAACACAGGTGCAACAGCTTAAGTTTGGATGGGGAACTTTTAAAATGCACCCTCCCATGCTCAAAGCTGATTAGAAAACGGACAAAAAAACCACAGATGTTTCACTGAAGAGGCAAATAAATATACGAAAAAATATTCAACATCACTAGTCATGGAAGAAACGAAAATTGAAACGCACTGAAATACCACTGTACACATTGAAATACCACTCTAGCCATCGGAATGGTTAAAATAAATCCCAGCGATTAAACCAAATGCTGGCAAGAATAGAATGAAAGTGGATCTCTCATACATTGCTGCTGGGGGCCTATATTGGCCTTGCTACTCTGGAAAAACATTTTGGAGATTTCTTAAAAACCTAAACATACACTTAATATGCAACCTAGAAAACTTGTGTCCACACAAAAACCCTTTCTACTAATGCTCACAACAGTTTTATTTGACACAGGATGAAACTATAAACAACCAAAATGTTCTGTAATAGCTGAATAGTTAAACTGTGGGACATCCATGTCATGGACTATTACTTAGCAATAAAAAGGAATGAGCTATTGATACACACAACTTAATGGCTCTCAACAACGTTATGGTGAGTGAAAAAGCCAATCTCAAAACATCGCATACTGTAAAATTCCATTAATATAACATTCTTGAAAAGACAAAAATATAAAGATATAAAACAGATTAATGTTTGTTGGAAAAAGAGGGAGTGGGGTTAGGTGACCTGATATTGGGAAATATAAGAATGATCTCTGTGATGATGGAATGAGTCTGTCTTAATTGCAGTGGTGATTTATACACATCTGTATGTGATTTTTTGTAAACGTGATTTATACAAAATGTCCATGTGATAAAATGGCATAGAATTATGCACACACACTGCAACAGTGTCAGCTTCCTATTTTTCATATTGCATTTATGTAACTACAGTTATGTAAGCAATGAAGCCATTATAGAAAACTATGCAACTTCCTGTGAATCTGTAATTATTATTATTTGGGGGGGTGATATTTTTCTCTTTAGTAGAAATATTTAACAATAAATAATCAGTACAATATTTCAACACTTTTTCACAGGAAAATTGCAAACAAGTGCTCTTCAGTGTAACAAATCTATAGTCTATGTTCTGTGAAAGTACGCAAAGATACTGACAATTCTATTCTTGAGAAAAATAGATTAACATTGCAGAAACTTCTTACTTAACCTAGCACATGATAACATATGCATATTAATTAGTAGTTTATATCAATAAAGTTAATTACATGTGAATATTTATATTAGAATTATGCACCTAATTTTATTAATGTTATATTAATAAGCATATTCATATAATAATCAGGGCCGATAGTTGGTCAGCTAATAAAAAAGTTCAGCTGAAGTAGTCCAAAATTCATTAAAATAAATATATACACATCTTCAACATTTTATTTAATATGTAGTGAATAAATGCACACTTACTTTTTCAATTATTTGACTTAGAGTCAAGGCTTTTCCTTGACTGTCATCTGTTGTTTTGAGTACTGGGATCTATAATTATTTTAAAAGAAAAAATTCTTGATGGCCAGACCAATGAAATTAGAATTTCTGGGGCAGGGTGTGGCAGTGCAGGCATCAGCATGTTTCCAACCTCCCAAAAGTGCAGCCAAGGTGGAGGTGGACTTGATAGCTTCTGCTTCCTCTGGTTTTTCATCTGCTGAGTATCATACTGAGTAGAAGAGTCATTTATGGTACAGCAGGGCAATGGGTGCCAACATTGGTTGCATAGCAATGAGGCTCTTTTAAAGCCTTGAAACTGGGTCGAATGATATTTCCTGAAGAATGTAAGTACCATTAAATCAGTGTGTGAGATTGAACTCCAGCAAAGGGGAGAGCGGGTAGGGGGTGGGGGTGTAGAGGGGTTGGGAACTATCAAACTAGACTGATGAGGGCCCTGGATTTCCTTTTCCTTTGATCTTGTAGATTTCTGGACAAATACAATGCTCTCCTGGTTTTCTGTGTGAGGTTCATAATATATTCCCCAAGAGTTTGTAAAATATCTGCCAACCACAGTGATGGACTCTTGCACAAAGATTTTAGAGACATAGTCTGCTTTCCTTTGGCTACTACAATGGATTTCATCTCTGTAGTTTTCTTATTGCATAAAAATAACATTTCAGTGGTTGAGAAAGACCTAACTATTTTTCTTTCTATATTTTCAGTCAAAATATCTAAGGATAAATAATATTTCTAAAATAATAGAATATTTTTGCATGGATTGTTTACCCCTGTTTTAGCCTTCATTTTTTTCTTGCTATTTTATTGCCTTAACTTTCTATTATCTCAGAGATTCATATGCCTGATAATTTTAACTGCTTTCTAAAATGAATTTCTTCAAGCATATCTCAGATATGAAAGTTTTGCTAATTATAACTGTTCATTTAAGACGGATATAAATCTTTCTGGCTGATTGTTGGTAATGTCACTAAAAACTCTACCGTCAAATTGTTTTCCTTTCCTATTATATTTCCTGTGATAATTAAAGTGGGTTATCATTTTTAAAAAGGGATTTGGGGTTTATAATATGCAATGCCTTTAGATGATTATCCAGAGTGGTATTGCTAATAGTGACATTATTTAAACATTTATGAAAAATGGACTTTGATCTGCCGTTGTATATGTAGTAGCTCAAAAAGAGTGGAAGAATCCAAATATCACAGGTGGAGGGTCACATTTAGCTCTTTATACAAGCTTTAACTTATATTCACTATGACTTTTTTTTTGTCATTTTAATATAGTTAATAAGTTCTCACCCAAATAAAAGTACAAACATATAAGTGTGGGCCCACTAAATTATTTGATTTTGACAAAGCAACCACATACTTCACAGTCATTTATTCACTAATCATTGCAAGTGCAGTGGGCATGTATTGATCGATATGTTTTATACCTTCTGTGGGTAGACATTATCTTACCCTAACCTGATGTTAACTCATGTCTTTTCACCACCCTTCTGTAGGACACCATGGAACTGCTCTTTCATCTGACATTTGCTCAATATTAGAGATTTTGAAGAATGGCCCTGAAAAAAAAGTCTTCTCATGTTTTATGAAAACATTCTGGAAGCATTTCTTTTAACTATACTTGTCCATTTCACATGGAAAGGCCTTTTAGCATGTCTTCAATTTGCAGCAGTATTTTAACTTCGAAGATAAACTTACCCAATGCAATGAGATGAATGATAAACATGTAAAATAACAGTGGTACTTCTTATCACTCATCCTGTCTCATGAAGCTACTTACCACAGACTTGAGATTTCTTGGGAGCAAGACAGGACAATTTTAAGACTTGGCCTTTCTGAGCTAGTGACAGGAGTGGTCTACCCAAAGTACACAATGAATATAGCTATGGAGTGACCCCATGTTCAGGAGGGACAGCAAAGTGAACCAGACAATAAATTCAGAATGCTTCTGCTCTTGTAGCAAAATGTTCCATTCTCTCTCCCAGCTTTCCTCAGAACTTTCTCACATAATTGTGGTTCACGTTTATGTGTAAGTGGGATTAAAAGGCTCAGGCTGTCTCTCCAGTACCTCGTACCAAGCATATCTCACTTCAAGCATTTGGGCTTGAAGTGTTTGGCTGCCTGCACCATCTGTGTGGCGTAGCCCATGGGTCTGGCCTGCCTGCCAATTACTCAATAGCTCCACAGAGGAAGAAGCAGGCCCTTCTTGGTAGGCAAGTTGCCGCATAACAAGCACAAAAATGTCAAGTGCACATAATTACCACTAATTCGACAATACAGAAAAGCTGCTACAATTGTGGGTTAGTGGAGCCATGCCTTTCTTATTTCAGGAAAGAACAGGAAAGAACTACAATTACAGCAAGCAGTACACTGAGTCTTTTCTGCCACCTAGTATACACACATCTTTTCAATTTATTACACTGTGCAATTGTATATTTATTTTGGGATAAAGGCAGAAACCATATGTCTGTTTTGTTTCACTTTGCACATGGACAGTATGGGAACTCAGTATCTATTTGCTTAGTGAACAGATGACTGTAGTATTTTATCTGTAGAAAAGAACTTTCAAGTATATTCTCCCCCCATTCATTGTGTCTTTATTCAACCAAGTTAATTGGACACTCAGCCTAGCATCCTGATTGTTAATGTTTGAAATAACTGGGCCAGATATGGGGGACATGACATATGGGTCTCTTAATGATTTATGTAAGATGGGATGCCACAAAACTTAATGTCCAAAAATAGATGACTGGGTCAAGAAGATAGTTGTGGCATATATACACAACGGAACACTATTCAGCAATCAAAAAAGATAAACTAATGTCATTTGCAGCAACATGAATGGAGCTAGAAGGGATTATGCCAGTGAAATAAGTCAGAAGAAAAAAGAAAAATGTCGGATGGTTTCACTTATAGAAGGACTATAGGGGACACAAATAAGGGATTGGGGGAAAATAATAACAATACAAAACAAAACAAAAACAAACAGACAATTATAAACCAGAAACATCCTGCAGGGGAGAGGGAGAGAGAGGGAAAGGAGGCAGGGAGGGAGGAGCACAGGGGACTGTGGTGATGGTGCACGGGGAAATTGGTGAAGGAAATTCTATGGGGACTATACCTGAGGGAGGTGGGGGGGGGCGAGGGGACGAAGCAAACATTGTTTAAAAATGAACAATGATGTAAAAAAGATATAAATAAATAAATTTAAAAAAAGAAGGTCAAGACAAGAAAGTACCTTCACTAGTCTTTTCCCATTTCTTTTTGTCTTGAAAGATCTGCACTTATTTATCCAAATGATAAAGACCTCTTAGAAAGAAGATTGCACTAGCTCCTATAATTTATTCTAATGCTAAACAGTCTTGAAGATGACTACCACATGTTTGACACATAACAGATGTTAAATAAAAATACTGTTGTAGGTTTTTGTATTGAACTCAGCCATAAAAATGAAAATTGCAGCTATAAATATTTGCTGTGATTATACATAGCTCTCTTTAATCTCTGTTTTTAGTTCTGTTGTGTTTCATAAGTTAAATTTCTTTCTTTCTAATACCCAAGTCACACTCAGCTTTCCTACCAGAGGAGAACATTTTTCCGTCATTTGATTTTGCTGGTTCAGCAAAATCGAAGTAGGTGGCTTCAGGGCTGTAGGGGCAGGATGGGCCACAGAGCAGGTGTTATGATCCAGCAGGCGGGTAAAGGAGAATCCTGCAGCCCTCGGTGGCTTTCTCAGGCTTTTACTGAGCTTTTACATGTAGTGCAGCAACCAGGTACACAGCAGGGAGGGGTGCTGTGCTTCATGAATACCCCAAATAAAACTTACAGAAAATCACATTTTTACAGTTCTTTTTTGGTGAATTTTTAGATCCATGTAACTACTAAGCAAAAAGTATTATTGTTATGTGCCCTTTAAGTACTTACTATGAGCTTAGGGCTAGAATTACAAATATTAAGAGGCAAGAATTTGCTTACTACATGGCTGACCACCATAAGTGAAGGAGATACTGCCTTCTCTATGAGGATTACATAAGAGAGGTCATCTTGGCCAAGGTTAAGGGTAAAGGTTAAGAGCATTATTCACAGATAATTTTTAGCTTTATATTTTTTTTAAGCTTGGTTGATGTATAGTTAACATGTGATATGCTGCTCATATTAAAATAGGTACTCTTTGGTAAGTTTTGACATACATGTAAACCAGTGAAACCATCACCATAAATCAAGATTGTGAACATATCCATCAGTCCAAAAAAGTTTCCTCCTGCTCCATTGCCATGCCTGTTCCCTATCTCTTACACCCCTATGCATCTTCAGGCAGCATCTGATCTGCTTTCTGTCATAATAAATTAGTTTTGCATGTTCTAGAAATTAATTTAAGTGGTATAAGTCATATAAATAGTATGGACACCTTTTCTTTGACTCATTATGCTGAAATTCATCTGATTTGGAGCAAATATAAGATCATTCCCCTTTCATTGCTGAGTAGTATTCCACTGTATGGATATACTATAATTTACCAATTTATCTATGGATGAAAATTTGGGTACATTTTAGTTTTCCTCTTACAAATCAAACTAAACTTCTGAGCATGTATGCACATGTCTTTGAACAAACATATGTTTCCCTTCCCCTTGGTTAAATACCTAAAAGTAGAATGGCCGGATCATATGATAAGTGTATGTTTAAATTTTAAAAAATATGTCAATTGTCATCCAGCGTGTTTTCCATTCTCAACAGCAGTATTTGAGAGTTTCAGTTCTCTACATCCTTACCTACACTTGTCATATGAAATCATTTCATTTTAGTTATTCTATTCAATAGCAGGTATGTAGTGTCATCCCTTTATGGTTTTGTTTTGTGTATTCTAGATACAATTCCTTCATTAGATATCTGATTTGCAAATATTTTCTTCTAGCCTATGACACAGTCTTTTCATTCTTTGGAAGAGCAGATGTTTTTAATTTTGATAAAGTCCAATGTCACAATTTACTGTGTTGGATTATAGTTTTGGTGCTGTAACTGTGAAAACTTTGCCTAACCAAGGTTTTCTAATAGTAGCTGCATAATTTTGGGTTTCACATTTAGGTCTAGGAATCATTTTGAGATAATTTTTGTATATAGTACCAGATATGAATAAAGTCCATTTTAGTGTGTGTGTGTATATATAAATATATATATATTTAAAGATTTATTTATTTATGTATGCAAGAACTGGGGTACAGGCCAGAGGTGTGGAGGGGGGTGAGAGGATTCACCAGAGACAGAGTGGGGAACAGTACAGGCAGATTGACTGAAATACACTTCTGAGAGGAGCAGCGGGCGAGCAAGGAGAGGTCTGCTGTGCCATGTGGGTAGCTCCCCAGCCAGGGATCAAACCCATGCTGCAGTGGCTGCAGATAGCTACATAGGTTGCATCTTAACTCCTTGCATATAGATAGCTAATTATTCCAGCTTTGCTGTTAAAGATTATCCTTTCTCCATAGCATTGTCTTTGCACCTTTGTCAATAGTCAGTTTCCAAGATATCTATATCCATATTTTTTTTTCCGGACTCTCCATTACTCTATTTGTCCATCTTTATGCCAATATTAACTAACTTGATTGTCAGAGCTTTATAGTAAATCTTGAGATCAGGTAGACTGAGTCTTCCAACATTGCTCTTTTTTTCCAATGTTGTGTAGATTATTCTAAGTCCCTGGTATTTTAGAATTAGCTGCCAATTACTACAAAAACATAGCTTTTAGGTATTTTGATTGGCAGTTAGTTGAATCTATAGATTCATTTGGGGAGAATGAACATCTTCTCAGAGATTGTTCTGGCCCATGAACATACTATAGCTCTTCATTTATATGGGGCTTATATACTTTCTGTCAACTTTATTTTGTGAGTTTTAGTGTAGAAGATTTTCACATTCAGTGTCAGATTTATCTCTAAGTATTTCATATACTTGATATTATTGTAAATGGTATTGTTCTTTAAACTTTCAATTTCCAATTGTTCATTGCTAGCACATAGAAATACAGTTGATTTGGGTAGGTTTATGTTGTATTTCATGACATTGCTAAACTCACTTATTAGTTCTAATATTTTTTTTAGAGTCCATCATATTGACTACATAAATAATCATATTCACAGTACTCTGTGAATAAAAAGAGCAGACTTTATAAGCAATATTGGTTTGTTGTTTTCTTGTAATTTCTTTGTTAGGTTTTGGTATCAAGGTCATGCTTACCTCATTTAACGATCTTTTAGTACTTTTTAAAATGTTATTGCATTGTCTACTTACTTGCATTGCTCCTAACAGCAAAAAGATCTGCTATAATTTTTATCTTTGGTCTTCTGCATGTAGTGTATATGTATGTATGTGTTTTCTATCTGACGCTTTTAAGGATTTTTTTTTAATTTATCACTGTTTCTGAGCACTTTAATCATAACATGCCTGATGTTACCTTAAGTATGGAGTTCACTGACTGTATTGGTTTTATAGTTTCTACCAAATTTTGGAAGTTCTCATCCATTATTTCCACAATCTATTTTTCTGTGCTTCTATTTTTGTCCACTCTCTTAAGGATTCCAGTTATACATATAGTAGCCCAGATGAAATTGTCCTACACTTCACTGATAAATTCATTAAAAAGAAATTCTCCTGGGCCTCCCATGGTGGCACAGCAGTTGTGCGCTGGGCTACGAAGCTGCCGGCAACCTCTGCAGTGCCAGTTAGATCCCTGGCCACCAGGGAGGGTCCCACATGGCGCACAGACCTCTCCTGCCACCCGCTGCTCCCCTCAGCAGTGTATTTCATCAGTCTGCCTGCTCTGCTCTTCCCTCTGGCTCTGGTGAATTCTCTCACCCTCCCATGCTTCTGACTTTACCCAGTGCTTGCACAAATAAATAAATCTTAAAAAAAAAAAGAAAAGAAATTCTCCTTTCTCTGTTTCTTTTTTGTGTGTGTATGTGTGTGTAGAAGATCTGGGGTGTAGGCCAGAGGTAAGGGGGGGTGAGAGGATTCACCAGAGACAGAATGAGGAGCAGAACAAACAGATTTACCGAAATACACTGCTAAAGGGAGCAGCAGGCAAGACAGAGAGGTGTGCTGCATCGGGGATCAAAGTCAGACTGTGGAAGTGATAGCTCTGAGACTTAAACCATAGGCTACCAAGGAGGCCCCTCTTTATTTCATTTTGGATGGCTTCTAACTCTATTTCTTTAAGGTGACTAACATTTTTGCCTACTGTGCCTAATCTGCTATTAATATGATTCCATGTACTTTACATCTTGCATGTCATAGTTTTCCTCTCCAGAAGATTTGGGTTGGTTTTTTTATATTTTGCACATATCTACTTAATTTTTTGAAGTATAGAATACAGTAGTAACTATTTTAATGTCCTTGACTGCTAATTCTAACATAATAGTGAGTTCTAAGTCAATTTCAATGGATTGATTTTTCTCATGATCTTGAGTCACATTTTCCTATTTCTTTGCCTATCTGCTAATTTTTTACTGGATTCCAGACATTGTGAATTTTCTCTCATTGGATGCTGAATATTTTTGTATCCCTGTAAGTATTACTGAGTTTTGTTCCAACATACAAAGATGTTGAAAGCAAGTGAATTCTGTGAATTCTAGCTGTCTCACTCTCCTGACTCTCAGCTTCATCTTATCTTACAAAATCTACTGATACCTATATGGGTTTCCTCTTACTGTGTTATGGCCTGGAAACTCTCTCAAGGAAATCCTAGGTTCACCTCATTTGTTTCCTGTCTCTCAGTGACCACAATTCTTTGTTACCTGATGTCTAGTAGCTTTGAACTTAGTTTCATCTATTTTGTTTGTCTTGGATTTGACTATAGATGGTCCTTAACTTAGATGATCCAAGAAAGAAGAGTTGAAAATTTTGCTTTTGTTAATGTTTTATATTTTACTGACCTACTTTATATTATTTACTTTTGAAATGTTTTCCTCTAAACATTTTACAATCTTTTTACTAAGTTTCAAAAATCATTCTGAAACTTAGTCTTTGCTTTACAAATATGTAATAGAAGACAAATTGCCCAAGATCACTTTATCACCAAGATATTTTTTCATTTATCTGATGAGCAACTTGAATAGCATTATGTTCAAGTAGTAATTCAGTAGAGGGTAGCCTAATGCTTCATTTTACTATGTTCCCTTCCTGAAGATCAAGATCAAGACTAGACAAATAATAGGATTGTAAACATGAATGTATTCAACCACCCACTTTGTCTACTCAAAGAATAAGTCTTAATTAATGGAAATAAGAAACTTGAGGCAACCACCTACCAAAGTTTGGTAAAAATTCCTCTGATATGACTATTGTTTCCAAAAATGACACCTAGTCCATTTTGGTCCAAAACAAAAGTCTGAAAAATTTTGAGTCCCTAAATTTAGCTTAAATGGGTAGGTTTGTCTTAGATTTTCAAGTGAAGCTTTCCTAAACTCTTTGTTTGAATTTTTAAGTAATAATAACATCATTATTAGATGCCTATCCTAAAAGTAAATCTTTCCTGAGACCCCATTATAAACTAGCAAGGCTAGGCATATAATAAGGAATAAATATGATCCCTGCCTGCAAGGAGGGAATGCTCTAATGTGGGAGCAGATGGGAGTGATGAGCAAGTGCCAGGGCCCCACGCTGTGAGAAGAGCGATGGCTCTTCACAGTTCACAATCCAGGAGAGAAACACGCCCATGTAATCAGCATACTCAAATATTGTGAGCCCCGTGGTGGTGAATTTGAATTTGATTTTAATAACAGTTAATGTTTATAGAGCTATCACAATATGTCAGTCAGAGCTTTTGATGTTTTCTCATTTAATCTTCAAAATCTTCTATGAGGGATAAGGTATTTTCTCCTTTTTATAGAGGAGGAAATCAAGACACAGAGCAACAAGCTCAAGGCCACACTAATTGCTCTGGTCAAAAGGCAAACTCATTTAAACTCATACTTTGACCACACATTCAATAATCATATTTCTTTTTATAGAAGTTTGTAGCATATTTATTGGCATCAGACTATTCCTTTTCAAAGTATTTTCCACATAATGTAGAGTGCAGACCAAATAATCTGTACCTAAAAATTTAGTCTAAAATAATTTTTTTCCTTTCAGAACATCTTCTGGCAAAAATAAATTCTCACAGAAATTACTATTTTTACTCCAGCTTTCTTTTCTCTGTGATAAAGCAAAGGCTTTTCTTACTTTTACTGAGCAGTTAGTCTACTAATCTTCTTTAGTGATCTTTCCAGAACAACTGTTGGCTTCCCGTTCCCCTGAAGTACCAGGTCTGCTCTGGAAAATGCTAGTTTAAGTTTTAGAGAGTGAGGAGGAGTTGGGGATGTCTTAACTAGTCTCCAGAATTTTATTAAAGTGCTGAATTTCACTTAAAGTATAGTTTGTTTCAAAAGACTTGTAATTTATTTATTCATGCAACATTGTTTTAATTGACTGCCTACTATGTGCCAGGTATTGTAAATTCAGCCATGAATTAATATTGGAGCTTACATTCTAGTATGTGTGTGTGTATGTGAGAGATATTTATACTATAAGCAAATAATTAAAATGTAATCAGCTAAGTCAAAAGTATGAAAAACAAAGAACAGAAAAATTCAGTGTGCATTTGTGTGTATAGTATCTTCATATGTGCCTATAATTATCTCATTGCAGCAAAAAGGCATAAATTAATTGGGGCTTTTCCTAATCTCAGATGTAATTTAAGTGATCCAAACAAGAAGGGTTGAGAAAATTGCTTTTGGAAATATTGTATATTTTATTTGCTGATTTACCTTTATATTTATCTACCTTGAAATGTTTTGTTGTACACCTTTACATTGTTTTACCTTGTTTCCAAAGTCAGTATGAAACTTAGTTTTTGCTTTAAGAGTATATAACTGAATTTCCCATAGATCACTGCATATTCAGGCAATCTTTGCATTTATGTTATGAACAACTTGAATATTGTTAATGTTCAAGTAGTAAATTCAGTAGAGGGTAGCCAAATATTTCATTTGAGTGTGTTCCCTACTGGAAGATTGAGATCAAGACTAAACAAATAAGGGGGTTATGGACATGAATGCATGCTATCATCCACTTCGTTTGTCTCCTCAAAGACTCTTCATAGTGAAGGAAATCAGAAACTTGAGGCAGTCATCTAAAGAAATTTGGCAAAAATTCCTACGAGATGAGTGCTGCTTCGGAAAATGACAAGTTCTCACTCGCGGGCAGAGGAGGGAGCACAGAGTGTAGTTAATGGCTGGTGGAGTTTGTCTGTGGTAACTTTCTTCCTCACCCCTCTCTCCCTTCATGACCAGGGTTAACTGCATGTTCCCATGAAATAAGTGGGCACCTGTGGTATGATGCAGAACTTACCCGTCTGTGTCTGATGCTCATTGCACCATCTCCTAACTCTCTGTGACGAAGATACTAAGAATTCAAGCGAGCACTGACAGCTAGTATTCATGTGGCATTCCCTTGCTACTCATCTTGCTGTTTAGTCACCTTCAGTCCTTTAGTTACCTCAAGCTGAAGTGAGGCATGAGGCTAGTTGCCTGTAACCTGCCTGCTGACTATAGACAGGGGTGCTGGGAAAGGGGTATTTATATGTCTATTTACTTGGCATCTAATTCCATGCAGACCTTAAGTCCCCTTTGACCCACTGTAGCTTTTGGAGCCTAAATTTTTCAAAGATGCACTGTATTGAGCGGTGAAAGTACTGGGTTGCTGCAGGGAGGTGGCTTTGACCATGTCCGGGGCTCTCCTGAAGCAGCTTTTTCCGTCCCTAATGCTGAACAGCTGCCAGCCAGAGTGAGTCCTGCAGACAACCACCCACCCATAGCTCACTCAGGGAATCAATTGCTCAGGTCCGGGATCACAGAAGCATTAGGGGGAGCTCAGCTCTGCCCAGCCTGCTATTTATAGAACCTCTCTCTTACAGCAGAGAGATGTACACAAGAGAATTTTTGAGCCAGAACTGGGTTTCCTGTCACTTATGGCTTCCAATAGCCCTTTGTTATTAATCCTTTTGAAGGCTGTGACCTGCACTCATTCAGACACTCATTCAGACTCAGTAGCTATTGAAAGAGAAACATAAAGGACTAGGTGCTCAGTTACAGTTAAGGCTCTTGTGAGGTCTCCAAGGACAGATGTGCAGCGATCTCTGGGAATTCCCGCTGCCTTGTGAATTTCTGCACAAGCTCCTTGTTTGGGTTAGGAGACATGTAAAGACACTAACATATTCTTGAGGATTTGAAAATAGCAGGAAGGTGACTAAATGGAACCACTGTGTATTGCATGGATTTATACTTACTAGGTTCCACAAATCTCCCTATGCAGAATGATTTTGATAGTGCTTTTGCTGTTACAGATGATATTATAGGTTGTAATAGCGGTAATATGATTTCATCACTAGGCAGTATAAACTAATACATTTCAAAAGATCTTAGTTCAATTAAAATAGCTGGGTTTAATTTCATTTTAATAATATTTCTCTAAGGCTCTGATTCCATTCCAAATAGCAAAACATGTAATTGAAAATGATCACATAATTTTTAGATTACCAGAAGCCAAGAGCATGTTAATTATTCATTTGATAAAGGTATATGTTTATTATAACTTACAAATTTGCCTAAAAACCTAGAATCTTGACAACCTCCTGAATTAGTTCCAGAGATACTGGAAACTAGGTATAGGAGTGGAGTGGGGTGGAGTAGGGAATATAGAAATACAAAGGTCAGTATAGACTGTGTCTATTATCTTAGTTTGGTTGCCTTAGTAAACAGCACCTGAGACCAGGAATTGGGTGTAGGTATTTAGTGTTCTGGGAAATAGGAGTTAGGAAATGGGGAGAGACAGGGAAGACAGAAAAACCAATATAAATGCATATTATTAAGGGAATGAGATATGTATTTGTAATCAATTGTTGTCAGTATAATTGTGGTAACTACACATTCCTATAAATGTCGTGGCACAACATAGCCCAATGCAATACAATATAACTGTATTATCTATGGTCCTGTAAATCTGTAGTCTAACTGGAGTTCCACTGAGCTAAAACCAAGGTCTCTGCAAGGCTGCTTTCTCTCTGAAGTCTCTATGCTTCTCATATCTAGAGGCTACCTGTTTTTCTTGGCTTGTGGCCTCTACCTCTATCTTTATTTTTTAAAAGATTTATTTATTTATGTATGCAAGAACTGGGGTACAGGCCAGAGGTGTGGAGGGTGAGAGGAATCACCTGAGACAGAGTGGGGAACAGAACAGGCAGATTGACTGAAAACACTGCTGAGGGGAGCAGCAGGTGAGTCAGGAGAGGTCTGCTGCACCATATGGGTTGCTCCCTTGCCGGGGATTGAACTTGTGCTGCAGTAGCTGTGGATATCTTCATATCCCTAACCCCTTGCACCACCAGGGAGGCCCTCTACCTCTATCTTTAAAGCTGGCAAGATCATAGCTCTCTGACCCCTTTTTTGTCTTCAAAGCACTTTTTGACCACAGCTTGGAAGAATTCTCTGCTTTTAAGAATGGATGTGATTTGATTGGGTCCACCTGGATAATCCAGGCTCCTCTCTCCCATCCTCAAGGAACTTAATTTGACTATATCTACGAAGTCCTTTAGGCCAGGAAAGGTAACAGTCACAGGTTCTGGAGTTAGGATGTGGGCATCTTTGGGGGCTACTATTCTACCTATAATGAGGACACTGGGTAGTGGGCTGTGGGGAGAGCATTCTCTTCCACTGCTATTCTGAGGAGAAAACAGAACTATCCACCTGAAGTTCAGGAGCCAGAGAACTTATCCACAGGCTCCGCTGCCCTGTTGGTTGAGACTTCCTCCTGTGAATAACTCACCTGTCGCTCCAGGCTGCACCTGGCTGGAGCATGTGAACCTTGGTGTATGGGCACAAAGTATATTGGACCTTGTCAACGCAAAATGGGGAGAACTTGCAAGAATTGGTCTCCCACTGATGCCCCAAAACAGAGGCAGTTAACAGGAGGCAAAAACAGGCAGCGGGCAGCTACTACATCCATGGAGTGATGGCACTTAGTGACCTAAGAATCATTTAGGCTGGAGATTGGATGCCAAACCTCAACAAAGCTCCACCACTCACAAGTATTAGCTCTTCCCTAAGCCTCAGGTTTTTTTCTGCTTGGTAAATGGGTAGACAACTATGGGCCATACAGAGTAGTTATGAGTATTTAATGCAGTAACATATGCAAAGTATGCAAAGTAGCCGATGTGCAGAGACTGGTCATAAATATGGCAACAGGAATACACGCATCAATCCAAAGACACATTTTAGTTGCCAGGCACTGGGGATACATCTATGAAGAAGGTCTCACCCCATGGAGCTTCTCTTCCAGTAGGGGATACAGGCAGTAGACAAGGAAATAAATAAATATACAAGGCCTTACAGATAATGGTTGCTGCAGTATAGGCAACACTGTGGAGATAGGATGTGGTAGAAGCTTCCCAGTGCCCCTCCACCTCCTCTATTTTTCCTTCTAGCAGGTGTGTTCAGGAGGCACATGGGATTCTTCCATCAGGAGAGGTTAGCCCCTACCTTTACCCTGGGGGTGAATCATGATTGTTCTAAGTCAGTCATTTTGCTTTGTGGTCACTAGCATAAAAGCAGACATCAGACTCAGATTCAAGGGATCTCTCTGCCAGGATAAGGCTTCTGTCCCTTCCCTGTGAGAAGAAAGTCTTTTCCTTTCCCCCCATTTTTCCTCCCTCAGATAAAATGGATGAGTCATCTGCACTGAGAACAGGCTTTTTGAGATCATAAAAGAGCAAGCATGAAGATAAAAATCTGACAAGCAGAAATCTCTGAAGAGCTGAGTTCTGATGATGTCATTGAGCTGCTGAACCCCTGTGGATCACTACCTTTCAACATGGTTCATGAGGGAAAAATAAACCTCTCTAGATTTTAAAACTATAGCTAGTCTGCAGCCAAACACATTCTGAGTCCAAGCTAATCCAGAGGTGATGCTGAATATGAGGCTTAAAGGGTCAGCTACAAGCAGAACCAAGGAAGAACATTCAGCAGAGGGAATAAGTAGAGTATGTTAGGAGGGGCTGGAGGGTGGCCTGAGGTGGATGAGGAGACTAGCAAGGTGGCCAGAGGGCCTTGCCTTCAGGCTGAAGAGTTTTAGAAACAAAGTAAAACTACACAAAAGCTTTAATCAGGGGAGTAATATGTGTTCAGGGAATTATAAATCCCACATTCTTTAATAGAGAAATAGAAAACTCTAAGACCTATAATTTTGATAGGGCTATTAAAAGAGTTATTAAAAACTATGAAGCCAGAAACTACAGCCTTCTAATAAGCAGTTGTTAGCAAAGGACCCTGAGAAGGTAAGAGGCTGATGACTCAGCAGTCTTGGGGAGGCCTGCTGCACCTCCCGCTGGTCCGCGGCAGAGGCCTGGACAGGAGCTATGAAGTCTTTATAGATAAATGTTAAAAGTTAGGAATATTGATAGGATATTTGACTTGGAGATCCTTACTCTGTAATCCTAGCCCATGTTGGGTGAAGGCCCATTGTGTGAGATTGACTTGTTTTGTACTTAGTATGATGAACATGTCCTCACAAGTTTATAAGAACTGTTTTAGAGACATCAGGGCTTTAAAATGTAATTCTATTTCCTTTAGAATGAAACCATCAATCTTAAAGCAATATATTAATTGATTGGCCTAGAAAGTTGCAGTCAGTCTACTATTTATGACCCCTAAGGGTTTTAAAGTCTTTTTTCCCCCTAAGAAATTATCAGGCCTTTGTTTTTTTCCTTCAGATCTGATTGAAATAAATAACTCTCAATACATTTGTCGTAATAGTGTCTCTAACATTTATTTCCTCATAAAGAATTCTCTTGACAGATGTGATCTCTCTTGTGTGTTTAAAAAAAAGTCACTTTGGTCAAAAGGTGAAGAATGATTTAGATGGTAACTAGAGCTGATGCAGGGAGCCCAGTTTGAAATTGGCCATGGTAGCCCAGGAGAGAGATTGATGGGCTGAATAGGGGACAAATTTGAGATGTCTCTAGGAGATAGGTTTGAAAGACTGGCTGGAGGAAGCAAAGATGACTCACAGGCTTTTGGCTAGAGCAAGGAGTTAGGTAGTGATACTCTTTACTGAAATGGGGACACTCAGGAGGCGACTATTTCTGGGTAATTAATTTTCATATGGGGCATATTCTGCTCAATTTGCCTACTGGGTGTCTAAACGGAAGATACAAAACAGGCCATTGGACGTTCTCAAGTCTGGGTGGGGTTTAGCAGCTCAGAAGAAAGTGTGTGCACAGAGAAGGGCTCTCAGGGGGGGCCTTGGGGCCTTCTAGTATTTACAGAATGAACCCTAACCCCATTTACAGAGAAGAAGATTGACGCAAAAAGTAGTAATGCCATTTTTTTTTTCCTGTGCTAACCTTCTCTTTTGGAAGCCCTGTGTATACAAAGCTTGGTTTAGATGTGCCTATTGTAGAACGTGCCTCTCCATGGCCCCCAAGTAATGCACCATCATTACTGAGGTACAGATAATGGCAGCTCCTGTTGGCAGTGACTATGGGTGTCAATCATGGGTAGTGGGGCCCCACTAGCTGTGTGACTCAGATGGTTGAAAGCTAGTTCTATCTTGTGTGACTAAGACGCCTTTGAGAGAAAATGAGGGGTTGGAGTGCATGGATCTTAGAGTTTTATATGCTGGTTTTTTTTTTTTTTTTTTTTTTTGAGTACAGAAGTCACTTTAAACAAGAGAGGATGAGAATGAGCTGTGCTGAAGCAGGCAGGCTCACCAGGGTATGAGCTGCTTTTCATAAATGTGGTGTTGTGGTGAGAAAGGCTGCCGGAAACGCAGTCCTGTGAATGTCTACCCAGCACCGTGGGGGGGACGACAGGTTGAAGAAAGTTATTTTGTTGATTAATTACTATTTTCAACCAGGGTCTTTGGCTTAATTATCTGTTGCAAGTTGGCTTCATTGGCCAGCTGTCTCTAGGTAGCTAGTTATACCCCTAATTTAAAAGCATCCATCTATAACGGAAGAACACTCTCTGCAGGATGTCGGAGGGCCCACCCAGCAAAGGAGGAGCGTGGTTTTGGTCTGCTGCTCACAACCTTCTCTAACCCCCTTTTGATGAATGTGCAGGTCAAGGTCCCCCAGCTAGTTGGAACATCCCCTTTTCTGTCATCACAGCGACACTGAAATCATGCAGGAAATGGATGGCTGTGATCTGGATCTTGAAGGGGATTTGTGGGTTAGACTAGCTTCACTCCGGAAGGACTTGATTTGTCTTTGAGCACACCAGTAAAAATAAACAGGATGTGACGTTTCCTGTTCATAGTTCTACTTTTGTGGCTCAGGTTAGTGCAGGACGACCTGGATGTGCATATTGAAATGTAGGACTTATTAGGACTTATTATTCAGGTCAGGAGCAAATCGGCTCTGAAGAGGGAGCTTATATACACACACATCCTAATGGGCGGGGCACGCCACACAAGGGGGCCCCGCCGGGAAGCACTGAGTGAGGCAGATAAGCAGGCGTAGGTTTGGCTAGTTTGAATAATTTTAGTAGATTTGGGGGCAGAAGGGTGGCTTCTAGTTGTCTAGTACCTGCCTCTGGGGTATCCGGGCAGGGGGATATTGGCTCTGTGTGTGAGGTTCCTAGAGAAAGTGGACTCTGGATTTGTTGGTTTGTACCTGAAAGGACATGTTCCCAGCTTTCACTATCTCTAGGAATTAGGTATTCCTGAGAGGAGTTATATTTCTCTAGAGTCAGCATGCCCCCTTGCACCTCCCAAGCATCAGAAAGTCATGTGAGTCATAGTTCTGTGAAGACTAGGCCTGCCACTTTGGGGCTTGCTCTGAGATTCAGTTTTCTGTGCTCAAGGGAGGAATCATACCCGGCTTTTGAGCCATTGTTCGGGTGGAGTGAGCTGTAGACAAGGAGTTGGCAGTGTCTAGCACCTGCGAGTGCCCAATACATGGCACGTGGGTTTATCCCTTCATGGCAGGCCTTGAGCCCTTGTTACAGAAGTCTGAGACTGGGTATCTGTAGGTTAAGGTAAAAGTATCAGGCTTTTCTGCCCTCCCGCCATGAGGATAGATGAGGGAACCCTGTGGTCCTGAATGCATGCCTGATGGCGGGCACCTGAAGTGGGTACACCTGGGCTGAGAGACTGAGTTTATAAGGACGGCGTCAGGGGGACGCCAGCAGAAGCCAAGAACAAACGACAGCCAAGAGAAGAAGAAGAGAAGCAGAGAGAACGCCAGAGAGCCCAGATAGTGAGGATTTGCTGGGGGCTGGGAGGACTGCCAACTTCCCAGCCCCCTAGCACCTTTGCTTTCCATGTGCCTGGTAAATCTAAATAAAAGACCAGCAAAAGCCACTGAGGGCTCCAGGACTCTCTCCTCCTTTATTCCGGTCTGCATGGGATTATAGAAAACCTGCTCGGTGTCCCCTTCCTGTCCCTACAGTATCTTAGGACACTGACAGAGGAAGGGCAGATGTGCCCCCTGTAAAGGCAGGACAGGCCACAGTGCAGGTTTTCTGATCCCATGCAGACTGGGTAAAGGAAGAGTCAGAGTCCTCAGTGGTTTTTTGCAGGTCTTTTATTGGGATTTACCTGGTACACAGCAGGTAAGGGTGCTGGGGGGCCAGGAGACTGACAGTCCTTCCAGCCCCCAGCAAGTCTTCACTCTATCTGGGCTCTCTGGTGTTCGTTCTGCTGCTTCTTGGCTTCTTTTGGCTTCTGCTTCAGCTTCTCTTTTGGCTTCTGCTGCTGCTGGCGTCCCAATGATGCCACCCTTAAAAAGCACAGTCTTAACCCAGGTGAATCCCATCTACCTATGCCCACACCCTATTCCAGGTGCCCGCCATCAGGCATGCATTCAGGACAAGGATCCATCATCTATCCTGATGGCAGGAGGGCAGAAAAGCCTGACATTTTTCCTTACCCTACACCCCCTCACCCTGTTTCTCCCATTTGGGATATAGTTCCCAGCTCTATCCAGAGATTTCTTTTATCTTTTAAATTATTTTAAATCCCTGAAGAGGACTTTGCATACAGAAGATGGTGTCACTTTTATAAATCCATAGGTTGAATAGATTCCACTTACCCTGGGGGATTTGGGACACAGGAGAACAAGTGGTTTCTTTAGTCTTCATGGAATGGATGAGTAGCCCAACCTTTTCTGAAAAGTCTTCCATTGATTGATGAATGAATCAATTTCCCATTAACCTTTGGTAATAAAACACGATGCTAGTGAGAGTGAGGTTTGAAATCTCTGTATTTTAGTTCATCTCCCACTTGTGCAATTTCTTTCTTTTCTTCCTTCAATGAATATTTATTATGCCCAAGGCACAGAGAGGAAGCAATTTACATAAAAGGATTTAATGGAAAGAAACAAACGAAACTCAGGGTGCCTCCCATTTTCTTGTGATATACCTGGTGTTTGTTTTTATTTTAGATTTTTCTCCAGTTTTGTGTTAAGAAAAAAGGCCAAGAAAAGGAAATGAAGTTGAGGCAAGGGAATGACTGCCCTGGACAGTAATTAGTTGCTTCTGTTTTAAATTTTCCTTTCCTCTGACCTCAGGGTTTCATCTAGGTGGTAATTATTCTGCAGCGTCTTTAGACCAAAGGGATGTTAGCTCGTAGCAACTGGCGATGCAATAATAGTATGGATAATTAGGACTAGAGAGATTCATCTATCAGCTGCCCCCATCAACAGACGTCTTTCTTTGCAGCTCAGCTTCTCTCGATTCAGGTGTTCTTTTAAAAAGGCCATGGCCTTTTCATATTAGTCCCTAATACTTTCTTTCAGCTTTCTCTGTTCAGTTTTTTCTCCCTCTTCCACAAGCCAGTAGTAGCATGGTGTAGGGGAAACAAGTGCAGTGAGGTCACAGAACCTGGCTTTGAACTTCGGTGAATTGCTTAAGCTTTCGAAGCCATTAGCTGTCTACTCATAGACTTTTTTTTTTTTCCTCATAGACTTTCAATGTCCCTGGGTTAAAATCAGATCCTTTACTGTGCAACAGTTTCTAGCAACCAGGCAGATGCTTTACAGAGGATGCTGACACCAAGAGCTACCACCTGCCTAGACAAGAGCTGAGGACAGCAATGGCTCAACTCCCCTGAGCCAGATTAAGGGGTGGCCTGTGGTAGGTCAAGGACAGGAGGAGACATGAAGGGGCTGTGAAAAGGGTAACACTTCAGACCAACCCCAGGAGTTATCTCAATAGTTTCAACTACGTCCTGAGTGTCCTAGGCAACCAGCAGCAGATATAACTGACACAAAGTCAAGCGCAGTGGATGTTTTTCACAGAGCTCTGGGGGTTATGGACTGCATGTCACTTTTACGGCAAGAGACTGCATATCACCTTTATGGCAAGGACAATTCAGCAGTCCTCCAGGTCAGTGATGGAAGCATATCATTCGACATACTCTGTGCTCTCCCTGTCACACACTGCTTCAGTCCACTTCCCCACTGCCCTTAGCTGTAACACTCACTCTTTGTTGTCACTTGAGATTGTGTGTGGTCTTTAAAAGACCCTTTTATTTATGCATACAAGAACTGGGGTACAGGCCAGAGGTGCTGGGGATGAGAGGATTCACCAGAGACAGAGTGGGGAACAGAACAGGCAAATCTACTGAAATACACTGCCGAGGGGAGCAGCGGGTGAGACAGGAGAGGTCTGTTGAGCCATGTGGGTCACCTCCCTGGCCGACCGGGGATCAAACTTGTGCTGAAGTGGCTGGTGATAGCTCAACAACGCTGTCTTTAGCCCCTAAGCCACCAAGGAGGCCCAAAAGTGTGTGTGGTCTTATGGATCCACTTCCAACAACAATGGAGCCAGCAACATCTTCCTTGCTCCTGGTGCCTTTTCCTACTTCCTTTTCTGGAGGAGTCCCTCTAGTGTAATGAGCCCACATTTCAATCAGGCTGAAGTGCCCCCATTCCACAAGGGATGTCCCCTACTAAGCAAGACCCTAACTGTCACAGTTGGAAGGGGCTGATGTGTTCCCATGGTGATCTGTGGGCTCATCTACCCCTCCTCCACTACCTAAAACAATATTTAAAGGGGTCAACTCAAGACTCGAGAAATGCAAAAGGTTTTGTTGAAAAGGACACTTTAAAATGAAAGCCCTGTATGTTCACTGTAGTGAAAACAACGTGTATAAAACAAAGTTCAAAAGAATTTCAGTGGCCATTTCTTATATATATTCAGTTGTTTGCCACCAAGGAACTGGAATGGACTCTTCCCCCAACATGGCCAGGATCAGGGTTGCTCCACCCTAGTTGCCCAGTAGAATCACCTGGGATGCTTTAAAAAGGTAAAAGCCCAATGCCCCCCAAGTCGTATATCTGGGGGGCATTGTTATTGTATTGAAAGTCTGTTATGCTCCATGATGAGTATTAACCCCTAGGTGAGACAAACCAACCAGGCTGTAAACTTTAGAGGGAGAATAATTCAACTCTTGACCTCTGGAAAATAGAAAATGAAAATAGAAGAAAAAATAGGCATATAGTCCAGTTTTATTCTTTATTTCCCTGCTTATCTAAGTGTTATATGAGTGAGAGCTGAAAAAAAAGTTTAAGTGATGGGGAAATGATTACGACTCTAAGTTTTGTTAATACCATCATCTCTCATAGATAGATATTTTTAAAAATGTACTTTCATTTGTGATGAGAACTCTTAGGATCTACTCTCTCAGCTTTCAAAATCATTTCATTTTATATGTAAGTCAAATCATTACACTGTACACCTTCAAGTTATATAGTGCTGTATTTGTCAGTTTTATCTCAATAAAACTGGGGAGAAAAGTTCATGACAAAAAAAAAACAAACTAAAACCATGGTCTACAATAAGCCCCACATCCTCCTCAGTAACCTCTGCTCATGAACCTGGCAAGCTGACCCTCAAACTGTCTGAAGTGTCCTGGACACTTTTTTCATCTCCTGAAGCTTCCTCCACAGACAAGGTCATCTCCCAATGCACTGGGAAAACACAGACTCTCTAGTTCCCTACCTACCCACACAGTGCCCTCTCTCTCCAGCTACCCTCGCTGCCTCTCCTCCAGTATCAGGGGAGAAGGTATCCTCCTTTTTTTCAATCAAGGCCTCTCCTCCAAGAGTCCTCCAAGTCTACTCTCTGCCCCCCTCTCAGCCTTTCAATGGCATCAATTGCCATCTGCTTCTTATCATTAACTTCCCCCTATAAACCAATTCTTTCCCAGCTTATAAAACTCACTATTTTGCCTTCTTAAAACAAAACAGAGTGATACACCTTAATCATATGTCTTCCAAGTTCTTTCTCTTTTTCATCATAACGAAGATTCTTTAAAGAGTTATTTCCATGAGTGTCTGACACTCTTTCACTTCCCACTCACCCCTCTTTGGTTTATTAGACTGACTTATGACCCCATCATGCTGTAATAGGGTGGTCCCCAGGAAAAGGGGAGGTTCTAGTTTCCCTGCCCCACCCAAAGGAGGGTGGAGCTAAAAAGAAGAAAAGAAGATGGAGAAGAGACGGAGGAAGGAAGGAAACAGGATGGAGCCAGAGGGAAACCTGGAGGAGGCACATGGAGCCGAGAGACACGTGAAAGAACTGTGCTTGCCTTTTGGTCGTGGACTGGGTGACACAGATGTGGGTGAGAAACCCGTGGGGAGTTTAACAATAGCGGTTTTTGTCTTGATTTTGATTTTGCTCTTTTCCTTCCAGACTTGTCTGGTTGTTTCTGATCCTTTTCTGTGGGTCCCCTCTGGAAGATGCTTTAGACTTGTGGCAGGTTTTGGGGCCTTGCTCTGGGCCAATCCCGTTTGGGTGGACTTTTACCCATGAGGGAACGGTTAACTTTGGGTGCTTGACTTAGAAACTATTTTTTGCCTCCTGTACTGTTTACTAATTGCATTAAAGATCCTTCTCATTAAAGTCTTACATGTTTTGTGTTGATGTGGTGGATGGCAGAACCTACTGAGAGCAGGCAGGTTTGTGGGGTCTGGGGTGCTCCTCTCCCTGCCCTATAACAATGCCCCTGAAATTCTCATCACCAGAGATACCAGCTGCCTCTTCTTGCTAAGTCAAGTGCTTCGCTGCAGCTAGCAAGTGTCACCTAGTCCCCCAGACCCATTCCCGTCAACCTTCCAGCACTGTTTCTTCTTTTCTTATACCTGCCTCCTGCTGCCTATTGTTCCAGGCTTGTCTGTTCCCTTCCAAACCATGCTCGCTCTCTTCTGTGTCTGTGCACATGCTCTTCCCTTTGTCGGTCACACTCATTCCCACATTCTTCATTCCTGAATTACCCAAGTTTAAGTTCATTGCTTTTCTCGTCATACAGAAATGTGATATTATGTGTTTGTATCTATCGATATTTTCCTTATAATTTCTTTATTTGGTGCAATGTTTCAGAAACTACTCCTTAACCTAAGATTATGTAACATTTTCTTCTATCACCTTTATGTTTTTTATTTCACTTGAATCTTTAAATCCATCTGGAATTAATTTTGGTAGAAGGTAAGGATCTCTCTTTAATTTTTCCAGTGATTACCTAGTTACCCAAGTTCAAGGAAATGTATTATTTATTGCCTTGCATCAACAATGATCTGAGGTTTATAACAGTAAACCTTCTGGAAACTTGTGAAACCAGTGGAGAAGGCATACCTCATAGGGACAAGGGTCATAGACACCAACTCCCAAGGATTGTTGGGGTAGTAATCCTCCATATGCGTGGCTGACCTGCTGCCCAGGTGGCCATAGCTGACTTCAGACATCAAAGGAAGACTTCAAGGAAATGGTGGTGCTGGCACTCGGAAGGCACAGCAATGTGCCCTGAAGTGTCAGAGTGAAGGAAAATGTGCTCTCTACTACAGGGGTTGCTCTTTTATCTGAAAAATACCTCATATGTGTACACAGCTGTGCTACACAGCAAAGAGGAAAATTTAGTCTCCCAATTATTTCCTTATAATGACAAATCAGAAAAAGTGGCGTGTGGTCACATGTAGAACAGGAGGCCTCCTCATTAGGTTTCTGACTTTCATGGTTTTGGATATTTGAACTCCTTTCCTGGAAATAACAAAGGCATAAGAAGGAAGTATTGGGGCCTGCCCTGTGGCACAGAGGTTGAGCGCTGGGCTGCGAAGCTGCCCACAGCCTCTGCAGCACCTGTTTGATCCCTGGCCACCAGTGAGGGTCCCACATGGCGCACAGACCTCTCCTGCCGTGCCTGCTGCTCCCTTCAGCAGTGTACTTCGTCAGTCTGCCTGTTCTGCTCCCCACTCTGGCTCTGGTGAATTCTCTCACCCTCCCATGCTTCTGACTGTACCCAGTGCTTGTATAAATAAATAAATAAATCTTTTTTTAAAAAAAGGAAGGAAGTATCAAACTTCTGCTATTTCTACTCCATATTTTATTTAGTTGTTGACAGTGACAACAGCTGATATTCTTAAAACATTTTTATATCCATCATCTCATTTAACTCTTAGAGAAACCTTGAGAAGTTAGGTAATTTCTTTTTTTCAAACTTCAAGAATATTCTAAGCCAATTACAAGAAGTTTGCATGCTTGAAACAACTAAAATTAGAGGACGAAGAGAGAAAGAAATGGCTCAGATTCAAGTGCTTTTTAAGCAAGGGTTTTTCCTGAACATAGGGGCAGTTTTCCTGCAGGAATTTCCTCTTATTGTGGGGAAGTGGTAAGAGATGGATTACTGGGAACAGAGGAGCAGGAGACAAATCCCACTGGGAACTGGCTTGTCAGGAGCTGTCACAGCAGTGGCTGGAAGTGACCCCGAAGTCCCAGGAGGTACTTCAACCTCTGACAGAGGCCTGCCCCTCACCAAGGACATTGTAAAAACAGCATTAAAGGCCTTATACTCTATTGACAGCAATGCAGTTGAATAGTAGATATGCTGACACTTGTTTTCCAGAATATAGACTTCATTTCTGAAGAAGCAAATTTCCCATAGGAATAGTAAATACCTACTGAGACCTGCCTTTGAATGGACACCACTCTGCAGACTTGCTAAGATACATCCCTGGACACCCAGCTCCATTATAACTGTCCAGAAATGCACGCTTCCTAAGTGTGAAATATATCAAGTTACTGGATTAACTAGCAAAAGCTTTTGAATAGGGATGGTTTAATCAGTGCAGAGCCATCCATGTCCATTCAAGATGGAAGAGCTGCAGAAAGTTCTGGTTCTTCATCCTCTGAAATTTACAATTCTTATTTTATCAAGAACTCAATTTAGAATAAACCACACATTCAAAATTGATGAGGAATAAAACCTTCGGCAATGGAAAGGTCACTTTACTTTCTGGGGTCAGAAATCTTTATGAGTAAGAGAAAAGAGACCATTTCCAGTAAATAGTGTTCATCATCTCAAGAAAAAATGTCCTCCACTTTGGGAGATTAATTGTTACTCACCTTGAGGATGATTATCAGGGGTATTCCAATTATGTCTCTGCTTTCAATTGTCACACATGTAGTCATTATGCTGGGAATCTAGCCTGAGGAATTAAGTCACATTGTCTTGCAAATTAAGAAAATGGAAATACACCACACCTGTTACTTACCACTATTATTATCACTCATGTCAAGGAAAGAGTTTCAGCTTAGGATTTCTCTGTTAGGGGGCAGGATGACGGGAGGCATAGGGTCTTTTTTTTTTTTTTTCATTTATTATTTTATTTTTTACATCATTGCTCATTTTTTAACAATATTTTCTTTCTTTTTTTTTTTTATAAATTTTATTGTTATATTCCCCATACAATTGCAGCCCCCCCATTCTGACCCCAATCCCTCCCCTCCCGCCCCCGCCCCCCTAAAAGTGTCTCTGGTTCATAGTTTTTTGTTGATTTTGATTTTCACTTTCTTATATTCATTTTCCTGGTCCCTTATTTAAGTTTTCTAGATTCCTGCTATGAGTGAGACCATCCGGTATTTTTCTTTTTCTTTTTGGCTTATTTTGCTGAGCATGATCCCTTCCAGCGCCATCCATGTTGCTGCAAATTGCATGTGTTTATCTTTTTTGAATGCTGAGTAATATTCCATGGTATATATGTACCACATCTTCTTGATCCAGTCATCTATTTTTGGGCATTTGGGTTGTTTCCAAAGCTTAGCTATTGTAAACAGTGCTGCTATAAACATAGGGGTGCAGGTGTTCTTTGGAATTGATGTTTCTGTGTCCTTTGGGTAAACACCTAGGAGTGGAATTGCTGGATCATATGGAAGCTCTATGTTTAGTAGGTCCAGAAATCTCCACACAGCTTTCCACAGTGGTTGGACCAGTTTGCACTCCTACCAACAGTGCAGAAGAGTTCCTTTTTCTCCACACCCTCGCCAACATTTGTTGTTGCTAGTTTTTTTAATATGTGCCATTCTCACTGGTGTCAGATGGTATCTCATGGTAGTTTTGATTTGCATTTCCCTGATGACAAGTGATGTTGAACATTTTTTCATATGCCTGTTGGCCATTTGCATTTCCTCTTCAGAGAAGTTTCTTTTTAGCTCTTCTGCCCATTTTTTGACTGGATTATTTTCTTTGTTGTTGTTGAGTCTCATCAGCTCTTTGCAGATTTTTGTGATCAGTCCTTTATCATTAGTGTTGGGTGCAAAAATGTTCTCCCAGTTGGTGGGGTTTCTCTTTGTTTTTGTTATTGTCTCTTTTGCTGTGCAAAAGCTCTTTAATTTGATGTAGTCCCAGCTGTTTATCTTTGCCTTCACTATCACTGCTTTGGGTGATGTGTCTGTAAAGATGTCTTTGATGTGCAAATCACGTAGTGTTTCGCCTATATTTCCTTCTATATATTTTATGGTTTCAGGTCTTATGTCTAGTTCTTTAATCCATTTTGAGTTGATTTTTGTGTATGGTGTGAGGTAGTGGTCAAGCTTCATTCTTTTGCATGTAGCGACCCAGTTTTCCCAGCACCATTTATTGAACAAACTTTCTTTGCTCCAATGCATAGTCTTTGCTCCTTTGTCAAAGATTAGTTGACCATAAATCTGTGGGTTTATTTCTGGATTTTCTATTCGATTCCATTGGTCTGTATGTCTGTTCTTGTTCCAATACCATGCAGTTTTGATGATTATGGCTTTGTAGTATAGTTTGAAGTCTGGGAGTGTGATGCCTCCATTCCCTTCTTTTTTTTTCAGGAGAGCTTTGGCTATTCGGGGTTTTTGGTGATTCCATATGAATTTCATCAATAATTGTTCTATTTCTTTGAAGAATGACATTGAAATTTTGATTGGAATAGCATTGAATCTGTATATTGCTTTTGGAAGGATGGCCATTTTAATAATGTTTATTCTTCCAATCCATGAGCAGGGGATGTCTCTCCATTTCTTTGTGTCTTCTTCTATTTCTTTTAACAGTGTTTTATAGTTTTCTTTGTATAGGTCCTTTACCTCTTTTGTTAGATTTATTCCCAAATATTTGATTTTTTTTGTTTCAATAACAAAAGGGATGGTTTTTTGATTTCTTCTTCTTCAGATTTATTGTTTGTGTATAGGAAGGCTACTGACTTTTGCGTGTTGATTTTGTATCCTGCCACTTTACTGAACTGATTGATGAGTTGAATTAGCTTTTCTGTGGAGTTTTTGGGGTTCTCTATGTATAATATCATATCGTCTGCAAATAGTGATAGTTTGACTTCTTCTTTTCCTATTTGGATTCCTTGGATGTCTTTCTCTTGTCTTATTGCCCTGGCTAGGACTTCCAGTATTATATTGAAAAGCAGTGGTGAGAGTGGACATCCTTGTCTTGTTCCAGATCTTAATGGAATTGCTTTCAGCTTTTCACCATTGAGAATGATACTGGCTGTTGGCTTGTCATAGATGGCCTTTATGATGTTGAGGTATGTTCCTTGTATCCCAAGAATTTCAAGGGCTTTTATCATGAATGGGTGTTGCACTTTGTCGAAAGCTTTCTCAGCATCTATTGATATTATCATATGGTTTTTATATTTCTTTTTGTTGATGTGTTGGATAACGTTGATTGATTTTCGGATGTTAAACCATCCTTGTGTCCCTGGAATGAATCCTACTTGGTCGTGGTGAATTATCTTATGGATACATTGTTGGATTCTGATAGCTAAAATTTTATTGAGGATTTTTGCATCAGTGTTCATTAAGGAGATTGGCTTGTAGTTTTCCTTTTTTGTGTTGTCCTTGTTCGGTTTTGGTATTAGTGTAATGTTGGCTTCATAAAACGTGTTTGGTATTGTCCCTTCCTTCTCAATTTTTTGGAAGAGTTTGTGAAGGATAGAAGCATAGGGTCTTGATACCCATTTAAGTCCTGGAACTTTTGCCTGAGAAGTTAGTTGCCCATCACAAAGAAACACATTTTTGAAGGTGGAAGAGAAATGAAGCTGGTGGTACCTATGGCTGAGGTTGGGCATGAGGAGAGACCGGCACACTCTTCAGACCCTGGGGGGAGACCTTATTCCCTTCAGGGACCATATTCCACACTTAGAGCTGGTTTGGAGCTCCTGCAGACCGGGCTGTGTCTGTGACTTACTTCATGTGGGTTCAGAGGGCTGAATGAGGAAACCGTCTACTGTCCTGAGGTGCTTTGTAGAATCGCCCATCTGGGCCCACCCGATGACCAGGTGTTTCGAGGTGGAATGAGTTCAGCTTAGATGAGCCTGGGGCATGGTGGAGAGGGGAATCTCCGACAGCTGTTCTCTGTCTTGAAGATTGTGGTAACCATGGCGAATTTACATTTAGTATCAGGAGAAAAGTTCAGTTTTTTTTTTTTAAAGATTTATTCATTTATTTATACAAGCACTGGGTACAGTCAGAAGTGCGGGAGGGTGAGAGAATTCACCAGAGCCAGAGTGGGGAACAGAACAGGCAGACTGACTAAATACACTGCTGAGAGGAGCAGAGAGCGGCAGGAGAGAAAAGTTCAGTTTTTAAAGACTATCAGGCTTTTGTGCCATTGGCCTCTGTGGCTATCACCTGCAGCTTTGAATGCAAGAGGCACTCAGGAGCATGGGCTCAGGGTGCTCATGCCTGATGGTGGACACCTGGAGTACGGTGTGGGCGTGCATAAGTGGGCACACCTGAGCCTGGAGGCTGAGCCTATAAGGGCGGCGTCACAGAGAATGGAGTATGGCAGAGGACCATGCAGTAGAGACCAGCGGAGAATGGCATGAGAGGAAAGAGCCTGTAGAGATTCACAGGGGGCCCAACCCTGCTGGCTTGTTTCCTCCTAATCTGTAGGGATTATGCCAAAGGCTCTAAGGTTCTCTTTCAAGCTGCCTGAACCGATGAGGAACCCACCCAGCCTAGGATAGTTGTAGAACACGTGGCAACCTAATAACAAGCATAAAAATATTTTTTATCCTTTGACCTAGTTGTTATAGCTCTAAGAAGTTATTCTAAGAAGATAAATAAGTTTACATTTTTTCTAATTTCCTTAGATCTGCAAAAAAATTGAAATAGTCCAGTTGTCTAATAATTAAAGGATGGTTCACGATATTACAGTGAATTAATCTGATAGAATGGTCTACAAAGAACAGGAAAACACCATATAATTTTTAAAGCCATAAAAAATACGTAGTGAAATTGTGATTTCATAAAGAAATGCATGTGCAATGAAAAAGAATATAGGTTTTTCTGCTGTTTAATGAACGTAAAATCTCCCTATTGGGTATGATTTGACAGGAGGAAGGAAAAGTCAGCCTTCTCTGTCCAGGGGATTACAAGATGTGACAAAATTTCAATCACCCTTTGCACTGAGGAATGTGGTCAGGAGGTGCCCTGAGAGAAGGGGCCTCCCTGGTGGCTCAAGGGGTTAAGCACCATTCACTATGAAGCTATCCGCAGCTACTGTAGCACGAGTTCGATCACCAGTGAGGGAGTTAAACCCATGGTGCAGCAGACCTCTCCTGTCTTGCCCACTGTTCCCCTCAGCAGTGTATTTCAATCAATTAGCCTGTTCTGCTCCCCACCCTGTCTCCCCCCCACCCTGCCCCTGACCCGACACTTCTGGCCTACACCCCAGCTCTTGTATGCGTAAATAAACAAATCTTTAAGAGTTGCCCTGAGAGAAGCAGAAGGAAGTTGCCCTGAAGGGACACACTCTCTTCTTAGTTACTTTGTGCGGGGTAACCAGTGGTTGCTGCCTGAGATGTGCTGATGGTTTTTTCAAATCTGCTCCCCTGGACCAAAATGGAACCAACTATGGACCAGTCATGAACTGGTCACTCAACCACCAGTGAACCCCTGTCCCTACTTAGCCTGTTCCATCGTCAGCCCATATGAGAGGCCATGAGCCAGGTGACAGCAATAATATTTGTACAGCACTTTAGATCTTACAAATAATTTCCATGATGGTTCAGTGGAGGACCTGTAAACACTCCTTTCAGACAACAGACATTTACACTCTGAGGTCTGAAAAGCTGAGGGCTTTCTGTTGCTCCTCTATCGTCCCATGTGACATTGCTGCCTTCCTGTGGCTGGGATTATATACAGCAAAGGCGGATGCACCTCTGTTCTTCAAGCTACCACAAAATGAAGGGGAAACCAGTGATACAATTGAAAAACTGACAGCTCCATTATAATGAATCTAGAAAGTACAAATAATTAGCACGAATGAGTGGCTTTATAGATACAATTAGGAATCTGGAAGAGAACCACCAATTGAGTGTAGACTTGCCAAAGACAGGCAGGATGGATGCTCTTGAGGCAGTTTTAGTTCCTGGGTGTTGATCATTTGCTGGAGTTGTCATTTGAAAACCATTGTTTTCAGAAGCATATGACTGAGGGTTATGCTTTCTGCCTCTGACCTGGCATAGAATCCCTAAAGCCCTCCAGGCAGCTTCTATGGAATACCCCCGTGATGGGGAGCTTGCTACCTCTCTGGGAGAACATCCCCTGTTAGCATAGAGGTGGTTGGTAGAAAGCATGCCAGCAAGCCAGCAGCAGAGGCTCACAAAGAGGACTGAGTTGGAGGGAATGTGGCTCCTTTTCACAGGTGAGGGCATGTAGCTGTGAGGACACCATTCAGGATTACTATAACCAAATTTTACAATTCTTTGTTACTTTTCTCCAGATGAGCAAATACTATGTAGCAGATACAGAAATAGTTGCATAGGCTTCCTTGTTAGGGAGAATGTGATAGGTTATGATAGTAATCTAGTATAAGGGTTCATTTATTTTGTAGATGATACTGGAAGTGACTCCCCTTTCCAATGATTGCTGTTAACTTGCCATGCAAACTTTAATTATAGTTCACATATCCATCCCAGCTCCCCTACTAGATAGTTTTTGCCTTTAAGAAATGAATAGTCATAATCTGGACTTGGGTGTAGGAAACTGGCTACATGGGAAGCCAAGTGGAATTGTGGATTCATTTATTGGGTTTGTCAGTTTTTTACTACTCTATCAACACAAGGGGTCTCCCCAGTTGGACTGCAGACTCCTTCAGGGTATTATTGATTACTTTTTCCACCCAGCTGTTTCAACAATGAGCACACACAGTACCTCACCAGCATGTGATCAGTAATTACTTACAGAAAACTGTGTTTGTAGGCAAGACTGTGAAGAAGGACCCAAAAACTAATATGATTAACAATGACCACCAAGCCATTGGTTTTATGCTAAAAACACATTGTAATTTAAATATATTGTATTTAATTAATTAAATTAATTTAATTCCATAAGTTAGACCCCCTGAATAGATGTAACATTTTTGGGTTTTTAAAGTGCTTTAGAAGATATTTATTTTTTAATAAGTGGGAAAAATGGTCTTTAAAGGACATTTAATTTTTAGTGAAAAAGAATATTACCAAAAGCACATGACAATTTGTTCATCATCTTTGAAAAATGGAATTTTTATATAAAACTCACATGTAGCATTGAATACCAAAATGATGGGTACACACAGTTGGAATTCAAAATCAGATTTGCTACTAGCCCTCTGCATGATGTCTTAAAATCAAGAATGATCCTGAGTGAGGAGCAGAGATGCTTTGGGCAATCAGTGCTTTTGAAGGTGAATTTCCTCACTCTGTAATGGGTTTTATCTAGTGCGCAGGACAGCCATTCAGACTGGCAGTGCCCTGGACTTCCATAGCTTCAGTGACAGGGATGGGAGTGTCGTTGACTTGAATATTCTTCAGACAGCCAAGGAATGATTTCCACACAGGGAGCTTCAGGGTTTGCAGATTGGCTGAAAGAGTAAAGGAGAGGCACTCAATGGATAATTCATACCACCAAATGAGTGTGCCTATTTATGTGCAGGCTTATTAGAGCTAAAGGCATCCAAGGTCTAGTGCACCCAGCCATTTCCTTCCTTCAAGCGGGCATCTGACACGCTACATCTGATGTGCTAAATCAGCAAGAGGGTACTACGCAGGTTCTTCAGAGGGAGATGCTACAGCTCAAATCAGTAGATAATAACTCTGAACTCTAGCGCTTTTCTGGGTCACAGAAGACTGATGAATATCCAAATTATTTAGAGGGACATAAAATAATGAGAATGACAAGGTTCTTCCCAGACAAAATTCTAGTTCTGAACTTAACCCTATCTCACCCCGCCTGGCTCTCTCACTCTGGCTTCATCAAGCTTAACAACTCACCAGTAAAATGAGAGAAGAGAGGAGAGACCAGTTTTTCAGTCCCTTTCCTGATTCTGGATTGATATCAGGCCTCTGATAAGAGGTTAATGCAAACTTTTAAGAGAGGCTGATAAATTTTAGCCTTGGGATAAGGGAAAGCAGCAGTAATGGGGCTGGGCTAACCTGAAATATGCCAGTTGCTGGCAAGTGGATTTGCCTGAGTGCTGGAGCAAAAGGCGTCTTCGCCTCCACCATCTGGCCAATGTCTGCCCCTAATAACCCATGGACTGGGGCATCACACTTGTTGGGCTAAGATGGACATGTTAAAGTTGACATGGGGCAACATGGTTATAGAAGGAGTGAGGATAAGGGTTACCTGGGACACCTCCAATGTGCAGCAGCTCCGGAGTGTGGGCCCGTGGGAAGGGGAACTGCCCAGCCGTGTGGCTGTTGTCTCTGTCCAGTTGGAGGTGCAGGATGTGTTGTTTTATGGTGACTAGAGGGAAAGGAAGTTGGTCAGGTCTAGCCACTGAGGAGAGCCCTGCCCTGTCCACTGTTTAATGTCCACACTGTTGTGTCACTAAGGGCTGCATTTTAATTCATTTCTATCAGACTGGTGGGGGCACTGTTCCCAGGAATCTGGCCAACCTAGAGATACATCCAATGCATTTCTGGACACCAGGAGGTATTTATGTTCTTCCACGTACATGCTCAAATTTAACACTTCAAGTGAATCTGTGAGGAGGATAGGATGACTTCCACTTCCCAGAAGAGATGGTGACTCTCAGTCACTGAGGAAGTTGACAAGAGGGTTGGTTATAAGTTGAACGAACTGGGATTCAAGGCCCGGCCTCCCATCTCAACTTCTTTCCAAAACACTGTGACTTCTGAAAACTGACTCCAGAGTGTCACGTTTGACTCCCAAAGCAAAATTCCTCCCATCTTAGCAATTTTTAGCTAATTGCAAAGTAGTTTTCAAATTAGCCAAGAAAAGATCACTTTTCACAAAAGGCATTTTAGCCAGTACAGGTTACTATTATCTCCAAACCTATGTTTACAAGTTATTTATAAAATAGCAAATTCTATTTGAGAGACCATATCTTTTCTCCACCCAGAAGTTTGTCTCAATTGTTTATATTAACAGTAAATGGTTATTGAAAAACCAACCCTAACAAATCCTCACTGAACACTTATTCTACATGTCAAATATTGCTAAGCACTTTACATAAAATACATTATTCTATTTAATTTTTATATTACTGAGAGGTGTATTCTATTTTTTATCTCCATGTAGAGGGGAAAACTGAAGGTCAAGAACAATTAAGTAGCTCGCCCAAGGTCATACAGTTAAGGGCTAGAACTGAGATTTGCCCTCTTATTTTTGTCGTCAGAGTCAGAATATAAATCCATGTTATACTGCCTTGAAGACAAACAAAGTTTATCAACTTGCTGGACTCAAAAAAAAAATCTCATTGTGTTAAGAAGAATTTTAGGTGGCTACCACCATGAAAAATATAAATACAGTTGAGGCTGTGATAATGTTAACCGGGGGTGGGGGGAGGGGGCTGACCTCAGCCAGACATGAACAGATGGTGAACTGATACTGCGTTTGAGACAATAAGTCAAGGTGAAAAGGAAGACTGCCTCAGTGTGTGAACGATAGGCTAAGAAAGCCATACCTGCCACTGAGTGCCACTGTCCATCACACAGAGACTGCTTTGGTGTGACCGATGTCAAGATCCCACCTGCTTCACTGTTCACAGAGGCCGTGACCTGGAAAACACATGCATTTTCTTAACTTATCCAGAAAGGTAGGTGGCGTTAACTTCCCCTGCCATTTTCCTTCTAGCTCTTGCTACTCTTAATGGTACAGGGGCACTTTGCAATAGGTTCCCCTGAAGCACCAGGTAATCACATAGGGTCCAAGGCTGTGCAGTAATATCTCTGCTGCATTCCTTCCAGGCAAGCAAGCTGCAAGCCCAATGCCCAACCTGAGTTGCTGCTGATGGCCAGGAGCCTTACCCGTCTGACCCCTACTCCTGCCAGGCCCTGCTCAATAGTTACTGATTAGCATAAGGATCTACCTTAGCTATGAATATGTGCCAGTGGCTCCGTTTAAAAGGGCATGTGAAACTGGAGGGCAAAAATTCTGTCTGAGACTTGCTGCAAGGACCAGCCAATTATAGTAATTCCATGAAAACTTGATTTATAGAGGGTTCTTGTCCAAGGAATTCGATATACTGGGCACATTTAAGTGGTCAGACCCTTAGCATGCTATTTATTGTGTAGCATTCCTACATTCCCACTCTCTAGGTCAGGATAGTCCTAGGGCTGAAAGGTGAATGAGAGGAGAGGACTAAAATAAGCACGTTTATAAATAATTTACATTTAATTTGCATTAGGCAGTGCAGCCTATTCTCAGGCATTTTTCAAGTTAAGCAATGTCATGCTATTATGAAGGTCACCACATCTTGATTTCATTTTTTTTTTGGTTATTATTTCCCATCAGAAACTATTACTGTAGACTTTCCTCCACCCGCTACTACTGAAAAGCCAAGCTTTCTCAACCCAACGGCTGCTTCTTGGGCCTACCAGAGGCCGGCCCAAATTATAGCCTGCAACTTCAATAAAAGTGTTCTAGGACTTTGGGCTATTTTACTTTCTTTTGGAAATTTCTTCCTCACATTTAATAAACTCTGGAAGGATGGAAGGAAAGGAAATTGGTATTTTATCAATCTTTGCCTGGACATCTTAAATAAAAGAGGCTTCCTGGGAGAATCCGGTTTTAAAGAGGTTTTTGTTATTGTTGTTTTTTTGAGAAGGAAAGTGATAAAATGAGGTGGCAAAAATAAGAGATTGACCAGGCCTTTGACTAATGGGAAGGACAAAGCGACAGAAGCACAAACTGTAAAATGAATCACAAAAAGCCAAAGGATGCCTGTGTGGACACTGGGGGCCAAATTGGCTGCAGAGACCACAAAGGCCAGTGAGTTGTGTAGAGAGGACAAGGACAGTTGATGGCATCAGTGGCCACAGGGCTGTGGGAGTGGGTGGACACTGCTGGAGAGAAACCCTATTCTAGTACTGCCTGTATGAATAGAAGAAGAGATGTGACAAGGGGAAGTGGGGGAGAGGAAAAGGAACATTTACCAAGTATATGGCAATTATTATAACTTCTTTTTAAAAAGCCCAAGATATAAAAATCATACACATTTTGAAAATAAGGAAACTGAGTCTAAAAGAGGGTAAGTAACTTCCCAAGGGTCATATAATTAGTGGTGAAATGAAGAAAGGCCAGCTTGTTTGCATTTTCTCAAGATTGAAGACATAAAGAGCAAACACCCAGAGGGCCAAATTACTTGCTAAAGGAAAATTGCACATTGGCCCTGCAGCCAGGCCTCGTGATTACAATATTGGATCCTACTCTCTACTGTGACTTCACCTCCTAGGGTCTCCCAAGGTGGAGTCCAGCTCTAATGTAGACCCACAGACCCTCCCCAAGTCATCAGACACTGCACACCTTTCCTGCCTCCATATAAACACATAAGTGGTTCCCGGGTTGACTTCCGATGTGTATCAGGATTCCAGTGAGACTTCGTGGGCGAATGCTGAAAACAAGCTTAAATTCTGGCCCAAGTAACACAGGGTTAGCTGTCCAAAGGGGGAAAAAAAAGCAAAGAGTTAAACATCATAATTCAAATAAGGATGCAGCTCTTCAGACTTAAAGACACAAATTCTTCCAAACTATTTCTTACCTAGGATGACATGACCTCCTTCCTGGGAGAAATAAATGCCTTTCTCCAAAGAGCCACCCAAGCAGGGAGATACCCCAAAGCTTGCAGAAGGGGTATCCAAGGGTTTCAGATCCAATTGAAAGTTCCTCAGGCACCCCACAAAACTGCTTTTGGGGAGACTCTACAACCGAGCAGCAGAAAAAGAAAATCTCATTACTCACAACTCCAGAAAAGCATCAGCATCCAATGATAAGGGTGGGGAATTATCCTCAAAAGGGGGTAAAGAGGCGGGGGGCTCACCCTTCCTGTCTTACAGGGTCAGGCAGGACTGTCCCATTCAATTCACTGCCCACAATACCAAAAAGAGCCTGAATACCAGATGCCTGCTGGGTGGTGGAAGTTTGAAGTTGCCACCAAACCCTGTGGTGTGCGTACAGGGGGCAGAGGTGGTTAGGGTTCCAGCCACTGTAGGAATAAGAACAGGGAGGGGGACCTGACCCTGGTCCACACAGTCAGGGCTGCAACAGGGGAAATTTCCACCCTGCAACTCACAGATCTCTTTACAGGTACAAGCCAATTCTTAGTGTTTTATGAGCCTGTTCTATAGCTTAATGCAGGTCAGCTGACTGAAAAAAGAGGCCAAAATATTCCTAAAATAATAAAGTGTAAGAAAGCTCCCAACATTGTTGAGTCCTGCGTGCTAACGGCAAATCACGATTGCTGCAGTGTTAACATGAGACACAGTGGGAAGATTTGGGGGCTCTCTGAGAGCCCAGTATCTGCCCAAGCTGGCCCCAGGGCCCAGGATGGACTTCTGGGATTCCTTAGTTTATCAGCCAGATGGTCCCTGCACGTACCCTCTCCTAGGAAGAGGGACAGTAACTTTCATTAAATTCTCAAAGAAGTTCAGTCAATGAACAAAATCTCTCAACTCCCTTCTAGAAGAAAAATTTTTAGGACTCTATGGGACAGATCCTATGGGACAGATGAGGACATGACCATTTAAGAGAACATGGTGATATGAAGATGCAGTGTCTACAATAAAGCACTGATTGTGCTTCCATGACATTTCTAGTTTCATTTTTTTGAAAGATTTATTTTTATTTATTTATGCATACAAGAACTGGGATGTAAGCCAGAGGTGTGGGGGGTGGGTAGAAGATTCACCAGAGACAGAATGGGGAACAGAACAGGCAGACTGACTGTTCTGCTAAGGGGAACAGCAGGCAAGACAGGAGAGGTCTGCTGCACCATGTGGGTTAGCTCCCTGGCCGGGGATCGAACTCAAGCAGTGGTGATGATCGGGTGATAGCGCTGAGACTTAAACCCTAGACCATCAGTGAGGCCCCATTTCTAGTTTCTTAAGATGCACCATGACATGCAATGAAGGGCTTGTATCTGAAGCCAAGCTTGGGCTCCCTAGGACAGGCCGTAACCTCGGGTTGAACCCTGCAGGCTGGCGGGGGCTTGGTATTCAGAGGCACACACTGCTTGGCAGAGGCTGCCTGCCCTCTGAAAGGCAGGTGGAGGGCAGCCTGATGGCTTGTACCCACAGCTTGAAGGGAGGCTGCAGAAACAGCTCGTAAACAGTGCTGTAAACAGTGCTGCTATGGAATGTCCCAGATATTGGGATGCTGGGTGTGATTTATCCAGGTGAAAAGAATGCCTAAATTATGCCCTGAACTAGCCAGCCCTCACTGGTTTCTCTGAGAGGGAAATACATGATGGAAAGCAAACACTGACACTGAGCATCCTCCTTAGTTATGAATGTTCTGTATTACATATATAATGCTGTCGACTATGTGTGATACCTAAAAGTAATATGTAATAAAGCAAAATAATACTTTATGACGTCTGGGGCTTTGGCCCAAATCCCAGTGTGAAGCTCAAGCGGGCCAGGCTAAGCCTCGGGGAGCCACAGGCTGGGTCTGCCTGACACCCTATAATCGAAGCAGGAAAATGATGTGTCCTAATTATGTCTATTTCTGGCCTAGATTTAAGTCATGGTCCTTCCTCCCCCAGGAGGCAGGCAAGCAAACATCACACCGGAATGGGTGCCTAGTTCCGAGAAAAGGGACAGGAGGAGCCACGCATCAGACACTGCATTTAGGTGGAGACAATTTGTAGGCCACCACATTAACTTTGTTGGGAAAAAGCAAATCTTGAAGATGACCAAAAACTCAGAAGCAATGACTCTGGCAGCATGGAAATTGGGGAGGACAAGGGGCAGAGGGCTGCACAGAGGCCTGCTGAAGGGCTCCCTGGAGCCTCAGTCCCATCAAAGACTTTCATCTTGACAAATCCATGAGTGCACCCCTCCCTCAGGGGACAGATAAAGGGGTGACTTTCCTTTAGCCCAAAATCTCCCCAAGTTTGGTTCTTACGGTAATTTTATTTCAGATATCAGGAAACATTAGAGCACATTTGTTATTAAGTTTGTCATTTTCCTGCCCTGTCTGATTAGACAAGGAACACTTGGCACTTTGAGCTCATATGTCTTAAATGCCTCTTACAATTACGTAAGACACACCTGATCAAGCTCCTTTTTCTCTGAGTCAAGAAAGTACAGGTCATGTCGTCTAGCTAGACATCAATAACTTTTCACATATTTATTTTTTACGGTTACTTACTGCATACAGTAAAGGATTTGGGGTTCCTATTTATGAGAGAGAAAAGACCCTTTAAAACAAATTGATACGTAACAGTGAGTTGACTGAGAGCAAACCATTAAATAATCGTGGTGCCTGGACATAGCAGAGATGACAGAGGTGGCACCAATTGCCAAAGCTTGGAAAACATTATCTTCACCAAAAATTTCCAGCTACACCCAAAAACCTATGTTTTTGCATCCCCTGGATGAGAATCTAAGAGATTCATATGTATAAAGCCATGGAGATGCCTTGCACCCACTTCTTCAGGGCCTGTGTCTCAAACTGCACCTTAAAAATGAAGGGTTCGGGTTGGGGGATAGATACTCTCTCTGTGGGCTCATGGATATTAGATCTTTTTTAAAAAAATCTAAAATATTTTTGAGATTCTTGAATATCTTACATAGTTATAAAGTCTTATTAAACGATAAATTAGCTTTCTCTATGATTTGAACATAACTATTTACCTTTGGCTTCCCTGAGGGAGATGATCCCAGGGAAACTGAAGCTGTGAGGCTGATTTTAGACTTTCCAGGCAAACTTCCCTCCCTGGCCCTCAGACCATCCACAACCAGGCGGCCCCTTTCTCCATCTTGTCCAAATGCCACCTAAAGAGTAAAGAAAATGAGTTAACCATGCTCTTACCTCTGGTGCTGGGTCTTATTAGCGGTCACAGGAAATTGTAAAAAAGGGTTTTCTGTCCCTTCATGTAGCTTTAAAAAAAAAGGAAAGATTTTTTTTGCCTTGTATTGTCATCAGCGTCATCCTTTGTGAGATGATGTTAGATGTTGAACAGAGTGAGCTAAAAGAGAGCTTTAAAAAGGTTGCTCAAAAGCGAATGAATAAAAAGTTATAATTGATCTGGAATCTTAAACAAAAGATAAATGACTGCAGAGCTGAAGGAACATCTCACACACACACACACACACACACACACTTAAGGAGAGCGTGTGCACAAGTAGTCACATGTTACCTGAGCGGGGCGGGGGATGGGGGGTGAGGGGTGAGGGGCAGCAGCTATTTTCTTCCCACAAGAGGAGAGACTCTTGCTAAAAGTCAGAATCCCTGGGCTCCCGTGTGGACTCTGCCATCCCATGGCTGTGAAACTAGTCTCAAATGACTCCCCAGTTTACATGCCCAGCTGTGGCCTCTGGCCTCTGCTGTCTTCTGACACATGAGCTGGGATTTCTGACAGGCAGCTCAGCCCTGGAATGTTCACAGCTCCACTCCTCCCTGGCTCTGAACTCTCTCTCCCTCCAACCATACCTGCCACTTCCCCTTCTTCTCTATCTTATATCAGCCCCACTTGTGACCCAACTGCTGGCCCAAAATCGCAGGACTCACTATTGACTCCTGTTTCTCTCACACGTACACACAAGCCCTCTCATTCTGCTTTAGAACACATCCTGGACACCCCACTTCTCTCACCTATACCATTGTTCCTCCAAGTCAAGGTCATAGCATCTGTCTGGTCTCCCTACTTCTGCTCTTACCCTCTTTTAGTCTCTTCAGCTAAACAGAGTATTAAAAAATATAAACCTGCGGCCTCCCTGGTGGTGCAGCGGTTGAGTGCTGCACTGTGGAGCTGTCCGCAGCCTCTGCAGCATGGGCTTGATGCCTGGCCAGCCAGGGAGATTCCCACATGGCACGCAGACCTCTCCTGTCGTGCTTGCTGCTCCCCTCAGCAGTGCTTTCAGTCTGTCTGCCTGTTCTGCTCTCCGCTCTCTATCTGGTGAATCCTCTCACCCTCCCGTGCCTCTGGCCTGTACCCCAGTTCTTGTATAACAATAGATAAATCTTTAAAAAAAATATATATATATGTATATAAACCTGATCATGGAACTCTCTTTTTATAGGTTAACTCTCCAAAAGCTTCCATAGTCCTCTATTTGGCTTTCAAAGCTTAAATGAGCTGGATCCTGCCTGTCTTTCTAAGCCCATTCCTTATCCTTTCTGCTCTGTCCACTTAGCTCATTCCTGCCTGGGTCTTTTATTCAGTGCTCCTGCTACCTGGAACACCCTCCCCATGGTCTCATGCAATTGTTACCTCCTGGAGGCTTCCTTCACTGCTCTCTCAAGCCAGTCTCTCTGCTCAGCCACTTCCTTACCTCGGCCCACTGTTTTCTTCAAGCATGTACCAGTATCTGACATTATATTGGGGGCTTTCGTTTATGTGCTCCAGGATGACAGCTCATTAGATATTTGTTCAATCACTGAGAGAAATTTGTCAAATCACATGTTTTCTGAGTTCCAGTTCCCTCATCATTTAAAAAAAGAAAACGCCTCCTTGCCTTAGGGCTGTATTTCTCTTCAGTCTGGGTTGCTTTCAGGCAAGAGTTGGGATGCCAGGGATGTGGTTTTCATACTTGAGCTGTGGACACAGCATTCCTGCCCCAGAGAGGGGACTGGAGACCAAGAAATTGTCCCAGAGGTGAGAAATGGTCCAGGAAGCAGGGGTGGGAGTAGGCAAGGGGAGTAAGGCGGCCAAGGGAGGGGTGGAAAGGGCTAGATTAGCAGTGAGAGAGGCCCATTCTGGCATTCAGGATGGCATCTGTGGATGGTGTGTGCAGCGGTCCTGGTGCTGAGAGGTCGGGCACTCAGTGCCTCCGACCACACTCACTCCCCTGCCCACACTCGCTCCCCCAGAGTGTGCAGGTTCTAGCCTGGGGGTGGTGAGACCCAATCTTCAGCCACAGGGAACTCTCCCCCACTCCCCAGCAGGTTGTGACACAGCCTGCACTCACCGTGTGCCACTTCCCATCATTGCATTTCTCTTTGCTTTTGAGTTTCAGCTTTTTCCCTTCTGCCCCCAATGCAAAGACCAGACGTCCTTTTGAAAGATAAAGTGCCATGTAGGAGCTCTTAGTGCCCGTGTAGAACACGAGTCCTCGGGAAGATGTTGTCTGAACTTCCATAGCAAAGCTTGGCCTGGGGGGAAAAGAAAGCAATAGGTAGAGAAGGAAAAATGGGATTTTAAGAGTTTCTCCACATCTTCCAGGCTGGGAGAGAGGGTGAGAAGCAGAATCCTAAGCCTCTATTTTTCAGGTAAATAAAATAAGACATGCGCTGATTAAATTACCTGTCTCTCTGGGAAGTTTTACAGTCATGATATTCTAGGAGTTAAATGATTTGTTAAATAATCTCCTTACCATGTTGGGTTAAAAGGTGGAAATTCTATGGCAAACATAATTAGTGGGTTAAGTCCAGGCACATGGTGAAAATAAGCATGTCTTACAGTAAAATACACATAACATTTACCATCTTAGCCATTCTTAAGTGCTGAGCTCAGTAGTGTTAAGTACATTCTAAAGTTGTGCAACCAATCTCCAAACACTTCATTAAGCAAAACTGAAATTCAATGCCCATTAAGCTCCCCAATTCCCCCTCCCCCAGCCCCTGGCAACCACCTTTCCACTTTCTGTCTCTACAATTTTGACTATTCCTAGCACCTCATCTAGGGGGAATTACAGCATTTGTCTTTTTGGTGACTGGCTTATTTCACTTAGCAGCCTGTACTTTTGAAGCACGGTGAGTACTCATTCTATTTTGTATACATGCAAGGAGGAGAGGGAAGTTATGAGAAATCAGAGGGCAACTTGAATAACAAGATTTTGACTTTAAGCATCTAGGAAACGTTTTTTGTAAGATTTATAATAGAGACACAGAAGCACAGACCTTCTCCCATCAATCTTGACATTACTTTGACCTTAGTATCCCACCTATGATGGAATAGGAACTAGGCAAGCACCATGCAATAACAGCAGAAATGAAAACTAATGTTCATTTGTGTGATGGTGTCATTCACACATCTGACTAAGCAAGCTTTACTTTCTATGAAAGCTCACATAACCATCCATCCATCCATCCATCCACCATCCACCCATCCATCCATCCATCCATCCATCCATCCATCCATCCATCCATCCTTCCATCTTTCCATTCATCCACCCATTCACAAATATTTAGTGAGTATGTAGTAAGTGCAAAGGCACTGTGGGGGCCCTGGGAATGCAGTGAGGAATGGTGCCTCAAGCTGCTATGGAGCATGTGTGCACTGAAAGAGGTGTCTTACAGCGCAGTGAGAAAGTTGGTGGAGATAGTGGCATCATCTCCATTCCCTATGGCTTATGTGCAACCGAACAGGGCAGGAATGTATATCCTGCTTATAGCTATATCCCTCACATCTTGCACACAGGAGGTACATAATAAATAGTTAAATGATAAATGATATTAATTAAATTAAATGGATAAATGAAAAGTTGGAGGCAGAATGGGGAAATGGAAGACAAAAATCAGTTACTTCTCTTTGCTTTTTAGTACTGTGAGGCTAAGCAAACACAGAGATATGCTTTAAATCTTCAGATTAGCAAATTTCCTTGAGGGTAACATTCTTCAAAATGAAAAAGAAATCTGTATTTGTTAAATTCAACGAGCCAGATGGTGACACTGCTCAATATTTCTCAGTGTGTCTGTGTTAGTACGGAGGTTTGGAGAATGAAGATTAGCCAATTAAGGAGGTTATTAGAACTTGCTACAGAATTAAAGTACTTTACATATGTGGGCTTGGTCATTAAATTTGACATTTGCTTTCCACAATTATTTCTTAAAGCAACTTCCTTTCAGAAAAGACTAGCTGACTAACACCCCCCAAAAGGCAGCCATAGATTCAAATCCCAGCAAATGACGCTGTGGCTGTGACTGACTCTTCCTCACTGGAGGCTAGATGGGGAAGGCAGAGCATGAAGCATCACTTTTATACATTCACCAAAAGTTAAAATAGTGGCAAAGAGGCAAAATTTTGCTAAAATATAAATTAAAATGAGAACAATAGAATATCCCAAGTCTTGCAACTTTCAGAAAATGTACTCTGAGTCCCTCAGTATTTGGGACTATAATAATTTTTAAATTGTATTTACAAAATGATTGACTACTTTTAAACTTTCCTTTCAAAAATGTTACATTTTCCAGTTATTACATATAATGTAGCATTGGACTGGCAGGTGCTGTGGTTGGATCACCAGAAGAGACTGGATAACACATGGAGTGTGCTGAAGGGGAAGGGGTGGGAGAGGGCTCCAGCGGGAGGGAGGGCAGAGCTGGTGCTGAAGATTCAGAGCCAGGGAGGCTGGAGAGAGGGAGACTAAGACGTCTCCTGCAGAACTCAGCCTTTTCCCTTTCCACCTTCACATCTGCCTATAAATCATGAACCTGCCTTAGTGAGTGGGCCTCTAGAGCCAGCTCCTTAGAAGCTATTACTTCCCCTCCCTGCAAGGAAAGCATTATCATCCCCATTCAACTGATGAGAAAACTGAGGTTCAAAGAGATGTAGCAATTTTTGAAAATATGTGAGACAGGCCTAATGATGCCAAGTTTGTGGAAAACAAACAAGGTCAGGCTTAGGAAAATTGAACCACAGCCTATGGCAGCCCCCAAGTTGCTGCTCAGGGACCCCTCCAGGAGAACCTGCTTTGAGGAACCAGGGGGCTCCAGCCCCTAGCTGCCATACTAGGGGATCTGCAGCTACCCTCCGAGACTCCCAGCCCAGGATGAGCTAGGCTGGGACAGGAGAGTCCGACACTGAACTCCTATGGATGATCTTGGCGGGAGGTGTCTGTCAGCTGCCTGGTCTCAGGCTGCATCAATCCGAGGCCCTTCTCACCCCTCTCCCCCCACCTTCCTGCCCCTTTCCTTTCACAGGTGTCAGGCCCACAGCTCCACTGAAAGGCTCCCCCTGCCAGGACCTGCTTCTTTCCACTTTATCTTGCAGGAGAACAACACATTTCTTGAGTATCCAATCCTATCTTGGCACCTACATCCCAGAAGTCCCAAGTTGGGATGATAGCCAGGTCTCAAAGCCAGGGATTTTGACCCAGAGGCAATCCTGCTTCTGCAGATGATTCATAAAGGAGTTTTAGCACTTTTTTTTTTTTTAAATTTATGTCCTTTAAATCACCTGAAAACAACAAAGCATGTTTTTCTTCTTTCTTCTGACATAACATCTCTGCTCATTTCCTCTCCTCCCTAAAAGATACAACTTGTTCACACAAGAAGTCCAAATATATTCTCTAAAATTGATCTATCTAGCACTAAGTCTACCTAAAAGAATGTTTTTTTTTCTGACTACAGAATACAGAAGAAAGGTGATTTATCATAGAAATAAATAGCAGCTTTGGAAAGAAATACCAGCCTCCTTATTTTTAGAACACCATCAGTTCTAAATGGGATCTGAGCTGATGGTTTCAGCCTACGAGTTGCACGCCTCACATCACATCACATGTGCATTCCAGCTGTGGGGGGGACACGCTGTGGCCTGTGCAGGCCGGCCCCTCTTTTCACAAATGTGCTAGTGCCAGGTGTCATGTGACAGGTGTCATGCCCGGTGGTAGAATCACTGCAGAATCAGGCTCTCAGTAGGCACAAAGGCAGGAAAATTAAGTAATACCTGGGTGTCAGCATCTCCTGGGGAAGTGTGAATAGCAAGTGGCTGGTGGGATTGTCCCCAAACCTGAGGCCTCTGTGACTAGCCTGGACTTGGGATGGGGGCGGGCAGGACTGAGCATCTTGCCATGTCTCTGCACTCTTCCGGGAGGCCCCTGGCATGTCCTGCAATGGCTGCAAGGAAGAGAAGCAAAACATTAGGACAGCTAATTATCAGTGGAAGGAAACAACAAGGTTTTTCTTGCTAAGTGCCTGGCTCAGTTTTTACTTTCATTCCTAAGAGAGAAATTCTATAGAGATGAATTCATCCTTGGGGAGGACACAAGTTATTCCCATCCTACACAAGGCTGGTCTTGTTCCTGAGAGCTGCAGCGCCTGGGACCAGCTACGGCAGCGCCCCTCCCATGTGGCGCTGGGGAAGAACACAGCGGCCCTGAGAGTCAGCATCTGGCCAGACAGACATGAAGCTGCCCACCCACCACCTCCCCTGGGGACCAGTCACTTGGACTTTTGCAGAAGGGCTGTGAAAGCACCTAGAGAGCAGGAAAGGAAAGGTAGAGGGCCCACACGTGTCCCCACTTTCATCAGAGTTGATGCCAGCACAGAAGTCTGTTCTCTCAGCTGGATGATGCTCTGAACTTTTGAACAGGACTGAGCGTCAATACTGGGGAACAACCACACTAAATATAAAATGTGAATAGTAAAATTGTTGCAAGATAGTGAGACTGCCCAGTTCTTCCCCTCTTTTTCTCTGCAGTCCCCCCTCTCCCACAGGGTCAGGGCTCAGCTGGGAGCCCATTCAAGTGAAGGGTGAGGTGTATCAGGAGTGAACATGTGGCCCTAGCCTGGCCAATGCACCTTCAGGGAAAGTGGAGGCGGGCAGCTGAGCAATGTTTCCTAGCAGAGAGAGAAAGGCAGCTGATGTGTTCTCCCTGGGCATTGTGGGGCTAGGATATGCCTATACCGGATGGACTTTTAGACCCACCTACAGATCGCCTCACTGTTTAAGCCATTTTGCTGTGGGTTTAGCTAGCAGCCAAAATTTCTCCTCCCCAACCCAATTCCTGATAGGGTAGTTAGAATGCAAATTTCATGTAGTAATTGAAAACTTTTGTGTGTGCCTGTTGCAAAGTGGAGATGATCAATCACTAGAAAGTTAACTGCTTAAAATCACAGCCAAAACCTGGGTCCTACTGGAACTTCCTGCCTGGGGTTTCCTCCCTCCCTGAAAGAGTCTCCTTTGTGTATCAGTGGTGTAACATCGAAATGAACAGTTTTCAGGACACCCTTTGTCACCAACTCTTCCTTCATTACCCTAAAGGCACTATTGTCCTTCCTTCAGTGTACCCAAGCCCCAAGGCTTGGTCATCACAGATATACACCCACTCCTCCTTGCCTCTTCTATGTCCTGCTGGTCTTCCCTGTGGCATATTTTATTTCAACTCTTTCCCTTTTCCTCCTGGCACCTCTGCCCTGAAAGCTGGGTCCCTCAGGCTTTTGCTGGGACCATTGTCGTAGCTTGCCACTTTGCCTCCTTGTTTCTAGAATGTGTTTATATCATATCATCCCACAGGTTACTTAAAACACAGCTTAAAGCTCTCAGTGGCGGGCCTCCCCAGTGGCACAGCGGTTGAGCGCTGGGCTGCGAAGCTGCCTGCAGCCTCTGCAGCGCAGGTTCGATCCCCGGCCACTGGCAAGGGTCCCACATGGTGCGCAGACCTCTCCTGCCGCCCGCTGCTCCCCTCAGCAGTGTACTTCGGTCTTTCTGCCTGTTCTGTTCCCTGCTCTGGCTCTGGTGAATTCTCTCGCCCTCCCGCGCTTCTGACTGTACGAAGTGCTTGTATAAATAAATAAATAAATCTTTAAAAAAAAAAAAAAGCTCTCAATGGTTTCACATTGACTATAATTAAATGTCAAAAGTTACTTCAGGGCAGATGAGTTTTGCCTGTTCTGGCTCCAGGGGCACGTGATTTCCAGCTTACCTGCCCCAGCCTGCTTTCTCCACCAAATGTTCCCACTGCTCACCAAGCTTTCCAAGCCTGTAGCGTTGACATGACGAAGAGTGCTTTTGCTGAAAGATTACAGCCCTAGGTGTGACCTCTGCCCGCCATGTATCCTGGGTGCTCTCAGGCAAGTTTTCTGTCACCTCACTGATACTCACTTTCCTGGCCTATAAGGCATTTGCTCTACTCTCGGGGGTGGGGGGCATGATGAGAACTGAAAAGGACTGTATGAAGATCTGTGAAGGTGGAACAGGAGGCATGGACAGCGTCTTGCACCTGTGAGTTGGAATTCTGCCTACATCCTGCCTCCCAGCTTCAGGCTTCTGCTCGGGCAGTGACAATATTCACTCGGCTCCATTCAGCCCAACTCGAGGCCCAACTTGTGTGTCACCGCCCCTAAAAAACCCACCTCATATCAATGGCAGAAAATTCCTGCCAACCATTCCCATAGCAGGTTTTGTACCTTTCACTTAGCTTATGAGTGTGCTTAATAACAGTAATAGTCAATATTTACTACATGTTTACCCTGAGTCAGGCACTATTTTTTTTTTTTTTTTGGTTTATTACTTCATGACATCATCATAAGAAGTAGAATCTCATTTATGCTGTACAGGAAATAGACACACAGAGAGGTTAAACAATCCTTCAAATGAAAAAGCCGGATGCAAACCCAGGATGTCTGACCCCAAAGTCCTGTGCCTTCTCTATTGCCTTCTCTCTGTTACCTTCCACCTTTCTCTACCTGGCGGTCCTGCAGGTACCTGTCTCTTAATAGCACTGAAACTCTTTCTATCCAAATACTTTTCCTTCTTTTTTCTCCATGAATGACACCTCCATCCATCCAGTAACCTGGACTAGATGCCTCACAATTAGTTTAACTCCTGCCTCTCTTCCTTGCTACCCGCATTCAATTATTATCTAATTCCTGTACATTCTATCTTCTAAGCAGCTTTGAATCCATTTCCTTTTTGCCATCTCCACTACTGCTGTGCTAATTTAGTCTCTAGGTAATTTTCAGCCTTACAATGAATAACTAAAGATCCGACTTCATTCCTGATGGGGGCTGTTCTCACGACGTTCTTTTCATAACAGTAAAGTGACAACCCTTTGGGATTTATGAAGTATATGTCTTCTTAATAGTATAAAACATTGCTACCTATTCAACTCCCCCAAATCATTGTGCAGCAGGGAAATATTGACAGACAAGCAGCATGTGGTTGACATTAAGTGAAAAGTAGGTTGAACAGGAGTGTGTTTCTCTGAAGAGAGCCTGGGCTCTGGGTAAGGCTCTCTGGGTTTGGGTACCAACTTCATCTTGCATCTATGGGGGCTTGGATAAATTGTTTCCTAAACCTTTCTAAGCCACTGCATCCTTTCCTGTAGATGTGGCAAGTAACTGTATTCATCGCACAAGGTTACTTGGTAGGAAATTCCATTTACTGAGCTTAATGCAGTGGCCAGCACATTGGAGGTGTTCAGTGTTATATACCAATCATATAAATTGGAACCTCAGACCTGAGGTCACACTGCTGGCTTCAAACAGAGAAGGAAATTCTTTCAGTCCTAATACTGTCAGATTCTTTGTTTTAGCTCTCTGCTCAACTTATTACAATGCTTCTACACACCTCCAAATAAGGATTTCACTTCTTTTCAGAATTTCTGCACACTAGAATCACCTGGGGAGCTTCAAACTGCTGCCCCTTCTGGACTCACCTCCAGATGATCTGACTTAATTCTTGGCAAGTACCTGAGCATTGAGATTTTAAAAGCTCCCAAGGTGTTTCTCATGTGGAGTCAAGGTCAAGCCACACTGATCTCGACAAGGTCTGGGTGCATGTGTGTACCCTGTCATAAGTGGCAGGACAGAGGGTGTCTCTGGGGAGAAGAGGCAGGGCTCTTGTAATTGTAAGGACAACCATTATATCTGCTGGAGACACATCAGAAGTATCAAAAGAGCTAGGCAGAAATTGACAAACCTAAATCAAGGCTCTATCTGTTCTGTGACTGAGAAATTATCAAGTTTTCACTAAGATACAAAAACTGCTTTTACACGTTGGTGTCATCCAATTGCCAATGGCCCATCAGTCCAACTTCACAGGGACAGTGAGCACATGGGATGCAGTGATCTACATATCTCCTCCTTCCCACTCCCTTCCTAACATCGCCCTGGAGGCAGGATTTTCTTATGAGAATCCTTTGAAAGAAGCAGCCCATTGTAAGGTTTTGACACTTACCTGGTCAATATTGAAACTTCTGGCTTTGTTAACCTTTGTAGAACCCTTAAGCAACATTAGAAAAGGTGGTTTGTTTAAATTGCAGCCTCCCAAGGACACATCTCTCTTAGTAGTTTTATTGACCAAGTCTAGGACTTCAGGACTCTGTGATAGCCTGGAGCAGGGGCAGAAAAGAGTGACATGCTGAGGGAGACACATTTTCCCACAAGTACACATTCTTCCTGTCATGATTTCTGGGTAAACTTTCATCACCTGTTTGTAATGATATCTTGAGGAGACACTAGGCTTCACTGAAGGAGGATGTGCTATGCTCACCTCTGCAATCCCTAAAATACCCAGCACCAGGCCTTGGCAGCATGAGGGCTGAAGAAATTTATTGACTTGAGCAGTCAGGACATGGCAAAGTCAGAATACTATAGTTCTTTCCTTGGGGTGGGTATAACATAGAAAATACGAAAATGAAATATGCAGAGAGGGGAAACATGGGCACTGGATGATCTAGAATAGTGAACCTCATAAAGCCTGAGGAGTAGGTTAACTGGCTATCTTATGACATTGGAGTAGGAATGTCTCGCAGATAAATCTGCATTATCTCAGGACTGTTGCCTGAGCCTTGAAGGTCACCAGCCCACTGGCTGGAGGTTCATGACCAGTCCTGGATGCTCTCTCTGCCCCGGGAGGATCTTGTCTCTTATCTAAAACTGATTATTTTGTATCAAAAGAAAAGGTTGTTTAGACATTCGCAAGGGGTACCAACTCTGCTCTCTGCATTCCGGGTGGCAATCTGGCCTCCTACCACTGCCCTGGGTCATGCAATTCCTTCGTTTCCAAAACTAGGGATGTTAAATCTCATTGCACAATCTTCATTAAAATGAATAACACTTCAACTGGAATATTTTTAGGGCGATAGTCTGAAAGTTAATTTCAACTAGATCTTTGCCAATGTTATGTGCCACGCGTGCTCCTCACAGGGAGGCTAGGACCAGGTGTTGTTTGTTGGTGGTTTGTTTTGGATGTGTGTTGTGTCAAAGAAGGCATTTGGTATGAGCACTTCCTACTGCCTGTGGTGACAAATCTGACTCTGATAATCAGGCCAATGAGATGCCTTCCCTGTGGGCAAGCCATTTTTACCAGCTGCACGCAAAGAGAAAAGAATGTACCTCTGGACAAAGACATTGCTGATACACCCCTCAAAATGACTCCCTCCCAGGCGCAGGGATTGCAGGGAACTTGAAAAGTCTTGTAGCCTTTGGTTATTTTTCAGAGGCTGGTCATCAATGAGAAGCCGGAGTCTGAAACAGAAAGAGAATGCAAGGGTGAGAACTACTAGAAAAAAGGGTCTCACCATGTAGTCAACTTACTGTCCTTAACCTACACTTACTCTCTTTAACTTAAAACAACTCACTAAACTAGCCTGATTTTTAAAGAGCATTAGATTTTTTTCACGTGTCATTTTTTTGCACATATTAATGAAAATGTAACCTAAATACAGAAAGTGCCTGCATCTCAAGTGCAAAACTCATTGAACGTTTGCAATGTGAATATACCAACATCACCGGCAACCAAATGAAGCAGAATTGACTAGAACCATAGGGACCCTGCCTCATATTTTCATTCTATCTCTAGTCCTCCTTTCCTTCCAAAGGTAAACACTATCTGAATTCCAATAAATCCACTTTGCCTGTTTTTGAACTTTGTACAAATAAAATCATAGAACATGAAGTCTTTTATGTGGACATTCTTTCCCTCAGCATTATGTTGGAAGTTCGTCATTGTACATAACTGTACTTCTTTCATTGTCACTGCTTTATAGTATTCCATTTTGAACAAGTCTCAGTTCATCCATCCAACTGTTGACTTTTTTTTTTTTCCCAATGAGGAAATTGATATGGAACCAGGAAGAAATAAGGACTTAGTAGTACTAGTTTCAGTGTTAAGTACAAACATTTTCCCCAAGGACTCCAGAAAAATTCCTTGAGACTAAATAAAGTAAGAATGTGTGAATTGCCATTCCACTCACCCCGAGTTGTCATTTATTACAGATACATAATGCAGTAGCCCATCCATGTATGTCTGTGGAGATTTAAAAATTGGGCTGTTGCTATCCCTGCTGCTCAGTTCAATGTGACCATCTTCCAGGGTGACCTGCAGGCTGCTAGTCTGAAATCAGCATATAATAGACCCATCAACACAGGTAATTTGCACTTCAGGAGAATGAATGTATCAATACAGACTTTATGATTTAAAACAACGTATAAAACAGGGCATTTAGATTTGAAAGTTTTGACTGTGCTAAATTCATTGAAAGATTATTTTTGACTATTTTGACTCCATGCCGATGAATATAAAAATCTTAAACAAATTATTCCAACATTGATGAATCTGTCAAAATCATTTTAAGGACTGATTTAATGTCTCCATCAATTATACAAAAACGGTTTAAGCATTCTAAATTTTTCTATTTTCTCTTTCATTCTTGTTGAAGTTATTTTTATCAGGATCAATTCTTTTCTAACTTGATTCCTCAATTTTTAAATATATGATTATAATAGTGATGTCTTCTCTTCGGTCATTATGAATTTTTTATTTTCTGGTCATTATTCTATGAAGTTCAATTTTCCAAAGTCAAACTCTGCAGACTTAAGTTTGGGCAAGATGATTTGATTCTTTCTGTCAATTCTTAATAAAAATATGTGTAGTTTTATAGTTGTCATCTTAATTTTGTTGAAAACTATAAAAATTCCACTTGGAAGAAAAAAAATGATCAGCAAAATTAAGATGACAACTGTAAAATTAATTTACCTTCAAAATCTCTCTATTGCTTTTGACATCAAATTTTGAGACAGGATTAAATTGTATTCAATATTCATGAAATATTTCATACCCTTGTCTGGTGATTTAATAACATGCCACTGGGTTCAAAGGTTTGAAATCCAAAGGAGGCCTGGAAGTAGTGGGGCAGTGGGTAGCCCAAGTTGGTGAAACTCAACTGCCCTCTCCTGGAGAATGAGGCAGATCTCACAAGCTGAAAAACAAACATGGAATAAGTTACTGACATTGTAATATTTCACGGCTGAAGTATAGTATCTTAACCTATGTCACTTCACCTGATCTGATGAATGTGACTTAAGCAGCTGGGGGAAAAAACAATTTGATTTCCTACATGATCAATCATCTAAATGTATTGATAATTTTCCAAACTTATCAATCATCGGTAAGTTTCTGTGTGTATAGTTGATGCTCCTATTTTCCTACAAGTTTAATATGCAAACCTGAAGATGTTCTGCAAGTGTGTGGGGAGTGTATATGAGCCAGTTCATGCTAAGGCTTGTGCTACCAGAAAAAGGTGAAACATGGGTGTGTGGCCGAACACCATAATGGGCTGGTTGGGAGCACTGCTCCACAAGGTTTTGGACTCTTCACTCACCATCCAGTCCTCTGAGCATTTTTTGGTTACTCCCACAGTATCATTCAACCTAACAACACCAGTAGTTTTCTTCAGATTTTTCATGCAGCCCCGGAAAGCAGGTGTAGAAATGTTAAATCTGATTTGGGATACAAAAAAAGGAAGAGCTATATCACATCAGGCTTGCTTGAGAACTGGAGATGCAACACTGTGCCCTTGACTGCTTCTCACCTACCATTGTCTATTTGATTTATCTGTTCTCATGGAATTTCCATAATGCTAGTCATTTATGATGCTGGGGAAATCTACTTCCTTTTTGGGTAAATCTGCATTATTAGTTTTAAAGTGATTTTGACAGAGGAATGACAGGGTCCCCAAAAGGTAGAGAAACAGAAGATGCACAATAACTAGAGTTGCTTCCCATTTCCCTTGCAAAGTCATGGTGGTGCATGGTAAAGAGAAAGTAGATTAACAAATTAACATACTATACATAACACACACATAGTAATAGATACTACAGAAGGAAGTAATTGACTAGAGCCAGAAATACTCTAGAAAACTTTTTCTGAGAGGTAAAGTAGTGCTCCTAGGGTTTTGGGCTCTGGAGCCAGGCTGCCTGCTATAGGATAAGGTCACTAACTGCTCTATGCCTCTGTTTCCCCATTTATACAACAGGAATAGGTTGATCTGTTTCACAGGGTTGTCATGAGCTTCAGTGAGAAAATACAGGTAACACACTCAAATGGTGTCTGGTACAGAGCAAGACTCAGTGTGAGATGGTCGGGCCAGGAACTATCCTCATGTTAGCTCTGTCATTATAACAAGAACAATGTCTTTTTTTTTTTTTTAAGATTTATTTATTTATACACGAACCGGGGTACAGGCCAGATGTGGGGGAGGGTGAAAGAATTTACCAGAGACAGAGAGGGGAGAAGAACAGGTAGACTGACTGAAACACACTGCTGAGGGGAGCAGCGGGCGAGACAGGAGAGGTCTGCCCCGCCATGTGGGTTGCTCTGAGGCCGGCGGGGATCGAACTGGCACTGCAGAGGCTGTGGACAGCTTCACAGTGCAGCGCTCAACTGCCTGCGCCACCAGGGAGGCCCCAATAAGAACAATTTCTAAAGCAGTGCTTCCGTGGCTGCCCTGCCATTTTCCCTTTGACTTGACTTCTAGTTCTGTCTAGAGTTGAAGTCCCAGAAAACAGTAACACACAGGAACTGACAGGAGGCCAGGCAAATATTTGTGTTTCTTAACTAAATGATGTTCTAAGAAAACGCAAAGCCTATTTCATTATAAAGCCCTGTGGCAGCACACTTTTAAAAATGGAAACGTGTCTGCATTCATTTTTATTTAATTCATCATAAAAAAAACAAGTCGGAATATGCATAAAATTAAATTTCATTAAAAGGAGGAAAGGATCCTCACTGGTACTGCAGTCTCTGCTTAATTATTTTATAAAGATGGCCTTATGCCTCAGAAGATGAGGCAAGTTCTTATTAATTCCTGGAGTCTGTTTATTGAGCTATATATATTGAGATCCATTCTTTCTTGGATTTCTGCATGTTTTAGATCTGTCAATACCCCTATAGCCTTCTTTCCACAAAGTATAGGTCAAAGGAGGACAAATGTGGCAGAAAAGAAGAGGTGGGCAGAAGGACAGCTGACAGATACGGAGCTCCTATTCTGTGCAAGGGACTATGATTCTATCCTCACAATAACCTTGTGGGGGAGATATTTCATCTCATTATTGACCACTTCTTACAGAGCACTGTGCTAACTCCTTTACTCACGCTGAATCCTCACAACCAGTGGAGGAGCAAGGTAGTTACTATGCCCTGTAGGAGATGTAGCAGCGAGGCTGGGAAAGTCATGTAACTTGTCCAAGGTCATGCAGCAGGAAGGTGGCAGCACCAGGACCTAAGTGGTCAGTGTGTCACACAAGCTAGTGTGACCCACCCCCAGCACGTGGAAGTGACCATGACTTTCCTACAGCAGATATTAAGATGGAACATTCTGACTCATCAAGTTCCACGTTTACTCCAGAATGCAGGGTCTCAACACACTTGCTAGAGGCATATGATAGCCTCGGGGTATATGCTGTGGTATTAAAAACAGTCAGTCCATCGGGGTATGTCTACACACCCTGGGCCTGTCCACTCACAAAAGTCAGCTCCACATTGGCTGCTGGCTGACTTCAGGGGGCAGAAAGAGTACAATGGAGTCCTCAACTCAGTACTGGGTACTTCACAGATGTTCAATAGATGCTTGGCTGAGTTTTACTTTCATATTATTTTCATTTTATTAACATTTCATCACTGCATTCTGTGACACAGGGGGTGAGTTCTCAGGAAAAGACTGTGGGTGATTTGGGGCCCTTGGGCATAATCAGGGATGATTTGCTCTTCTCTGAGGAGCAGATGGGCTTAATAGATTGTGCTTTCTGACTATAATCTTGAACAAGTCATTTTGAGATCTGGGTTTCTATTCCCAGGAGACAGACTACAGTAAGCCGGGACACAACAGAACACCCATCAAATCTCTTTGTTAAAACTGCTTGTTTGGAGGTTGATTATATTAGCTGTGCACTACATTAGGTTGAAATGCTGACTGTCTCCAAAGATCTTCCATTTAAGCAGAGGCCCCTCCTTTGAATGAACTGTCTGCTGCCCCTTCAGCGCTGGGCCATGGCTTACTGGAAGCACTCTTCTATGTCCACCTAGCCCCAATGACCATCACCAGGGGGTTCTGCAACTCTCTGGGCTGTCAAAGACATCACCAGAGGGATAGAGCATGCCCACAAACACCTGACCATTGCTTAGCATTTTACATGCAAAGAAGCAAAAGGCCAGTGAAGTCTTTTGACTGGTCTCTGTCTCGCATTTTCCACATTCTTATAATTTTAGTCAAAAAAGTCAAAGCTTATGCAGGAAAAGGAAGCAGTCCCTTGTTTGAAAGACCCTAAGACTGACTGCCAGGAAAATTTTATATCTAGATGTATCCATACTTCTTTTCCTTCCATGGACAGAGGTGATAAGGGAGGAAAGGTTGAACGCTGACTTCACCAAGGGTCACACTTCTTTCTGGTGGGTGAGCCAAAACTAGAACACTTTTTTTAATTCTCATCTGCTGCCCTTTTCCAGTAAACCCTGACTGGTACCCACTTCTCTATTGAACCACACAAATGCAAACCTCTGAAAATTCCTTTCTACCCCATGAGTCTGCTGCCTCTTCAGCTTCAATGACCAGCTTCATTCACCCCTGTACCTCCAGCTTCATTCACCCCTTCCTTACATCTCTCCAGAAGTCAGGCCTATGTGCAACTGTCTCCAGGCATTTCCACCTGCCTGTCCCTCAGGCTGCAGCGACTCAACCTATCTCAGATTCATCTCATCTCCCTGCTCCTCTGCTGGTGCTCATCACTGACCCAGTGTACGTCAAAGGCCAGGCGTCATTCTATACTCCTTTACTCCCCAAACCAAAATAATCACTGAGCCTACTGCCCCTTGCTAATATATTGGGAACCCACTCCATTTTCCTTGCCTGCACTGTTGCTTCCCTGGTGAGGCCACCCTCATCACTCACCTGTGTTCACACACTCATCAACCTCTCCACTGGCCTTTGCCCCTGTCCTCTCTGATTCAGTCTCCTCTCCACACCACTGGGAGCTGCTGAAAACCCACATTTGATCATGCCCTTTCTCTGCTGGAACCTTCCTTATGGCTCCTTATCATGACTTTCAAAAGCCTCTGGGGTCTCGTCCTTGCTTCCCATACCAGCCACAGGCCTGTTTCACAGAGGTCTCCAATTCTTTGAAAGCCCATGTTTTCTCTAGTTTTTGACTCTATACATGTGTTAATGGTTAGCATCTTTCAGGTCCTGGCCAGAAGCCACTTTCCTGATGTTCTCAACTGGACCAGGCACCCCAGCACCCCAATCTTCCTCATGCACAACACTGGTCACATTCTAGTGTCTCCCTTCTCCTGCACTGGAGACTTTCTCTGTTCATGGTTGTTCCCAACATTGCCTGACGTCACTAGACATGCAATGAAACTTCTGTAATGAACAAATGAACAAGAGCCTCACATGTGTAACATAGTGCTGACCACCTGAAGTTACGGTATTTTATTCCATTTTAGAGGAATACAATCCAGATTATTGATCATTCATAACTAGCTATCATGGTTGAATTGCTATTTAATATTGATGATATTAAATATTAATATCATCTCTTTGGCCCTCAATTTCTTCCTTAAAACTCTAAGATTGCACACTATGATCATGCAGGTCCCATCCAGTCCAAAGAATCTAAGGAGTAAGACCTTCACCTCCAAACTCTATTAAAGGCTTTTTTACCTGCATATTTATCTTTAGGAGCAACACTGATAACTTTAAAACAAAGGTTAGTACCTCCTAGCTAAGGATGGAAGGAAGCACAGATGTATAAGGATTCCAGGAGAAAGAATGCCTTTATACCTGTATATAACACTTAGCATGCCTTTATAAATTAGAAAAAGTGATTTATAAATTAGAAAAAGCATTAATATATAAAAGTCATTATCATAATCAAGTATTCTGGGAACACTTTTAATGTAGACATGAGGCCGTTTTAAGCTTCGCAGGGATTCTTCTTTCTACACATTAACAGCTATCAAAAAGGCTTTTTGAGGATACAAACAAATCAACAAATTGCAAAAAATTATTTTTAAGTGCATTCTCATTTAGATTAAGCTTCACTTCCTTTCACGTTGATTTCATTCATTTATATATTGATTGATCCAAGAAAAGCTACATAGCTATTGCACATTCTCTCACATATAAGGGGTAGACAACACAGATGTGCTTTACATTCTAGGAGACACTTCCTGAAGGCAGCAACTCCAGTTTTCAGTGCAGACCATAGGACAGCCTGCTCTCCTACAGGGCCTTTAAGGGCCCCAGGTCACAGCCTCCATTCCTATTGGCTGCTTTGTCAACATGTGTTCCTTGTGGTTTCTCTCCTCCCAAGAATAACAATGGTTGAGTACAGTTACTCTACTCTCCATCTCCCTTCCCCATGGCTAATCCCATTACCCAGCATTTACAGCCTGTTTTATGCTTTGACAGACACTATTAATACTCAAATGTTAGCTTCTCATGTTTGTTGCTGGAATTTATAAAGGTAGACTGACCAGTGGCAATCATAGCCTCTATGAGGGGTCATCTGCTTCCTTTTAAAACAAACAAACAAACAAACAAACAAACAAACAAACAAAACCCACATCATCTTACCTTTCCCTAATTGCAATTGGAATTCCTCCCAGATAATATGTGCTGAAGTCAAATATTTCACCTTCGATTTTAATGCTTTGCACATTCACATTTATCCACATAAGCCTTTGGATTTTTCCGATTTTAATATGAATCTGAGACAAATGAGAGATGAGTCGGTAAGCAACAAGACACAAAAGGATGCTAGTCACAGCGGTCCAGAGCTATTGTGTGTTTGTCTTCCTTCAAATTCATTTATATAATGATAGGAAGACTAAGCAATAGCACTTCTGGATAAATATAATATTAAAATACTTTACTAGAAATGTTTGCATTTGAAATTAATCACATTTTGTATATACCACATAAATGCTATATATTGCACATCCAAATGTTCAATTTTTAAAAGCATATGTCTCTCAGTAACTGTAAGTTCATTGGTTATAGAAAAGTGTTTTGGGCACTGACTTTATATGGAAAGACAGTTTTATCATTCAAGTAAACAGACTCAAAGGATCTACCGTATAATCTTTGCCGTTGTTTATGAGGTCTCTAAATCCTTTTTCTTTTGGTGGCTCTGAATCCAGTTTATATCGCACCATGAGACTGCCATCTTCTATATTTAGAGAAATGAAGCGATCCTAGAACAAGGAAACCAAGTAGATTACCAGAAGACTCCACTGAGGAAGAGCTAAGTGCTAGAATGAACACAAGTTACTCTCAGTCACAATCTGGTATCAGCTTCAACTGCCTCCTTAGTAAAAAGGGACAGTAGTACTATAATATCCAATCCCTGGCATGGGTGTGATGGTTCAATATTGTAGTCATGTTAAACAGCATGAACAGTGGTTGACACACAGGAAGGACACAAAAAAATGCTAGCTGTTATCATGATTTTAATTCAGAGCAATCTATAACCAGCATGAAAAAATGGAAGCTGAAAAAATACAAATCATTAATATCATTTGAAGACATGACTGCTACCTTTTGGAGAGAGGTATGGTCTACTTTAGCTAGCTAACATTTGTTTCCTGACATATTCCTATGTCTCAGCTTCATGTGCTGTTTCACCCCCCTCTGTCTGACATTCAAATGTGGTGGGTTCCTTGGGGATCCCACATGAGACCCTGCCCTCCCAACATGCTTTATTTGGAATCACAGTCACTCCTGTAGCAGGAACTCAACTGTGCCCATGAACCTAAACGTTTTTCTCCAACTGAGACCTATGTTTTCAGGGCCAGGCCTTGGATCTAACACCTTGCCACTATCACTAGTGTGACTCACAGAAAACTCAAATTTGTAATTTCTCAAACAGACCTCATGCTCTCCTTGCCTGCCACCTGCTGCCAAGCCTGCCTCTCCATCCTTCACAATGCTCTCTCTCTCACCTTGCTAAGTAAGTTGCAACTTTTACTAGGATCATTCTGGATCCTTCCCTTCTGTTCCCATGCCGTCAAATCTTATCTGCCTCGCTATTTCTTGCCACCTAGTCTCAGCCACAACTCCATCAGCTGGGCTACACAGTAAGAACTCACTCTCCTCCCAGGTCCACTCTGCACCCCCTTGCATCCATTTTCACTTTGTAGCCAGTATGGTCTTTTGAAAATGCCAGCATAAACATGTGACTTGCCTTGCTCACTGGATAAATGCCCTTACTACTCCTGAGCAGATGCTGGGAGACCCTGACCAGCTCTGTTGCTCTATGTCCTGGCCACAAGAGTCACCCTCCATCCCAGCTCCCTGCCTTTCCACCTATGAACCTTCTTTGTGCTTCCTAACTTCTGGCTTTCAGATGATGCCTTCTATGGGTCCTCTGAGTCAGATTAAGAAGAATCCTTTGCTCCATTATACATCCTCATTTCCCCTCAAAGGTTTTCCTGCTCACTACCATTGTGATGAATTAATTAGCTGATTAATGAGCATAACTGTTTAATAGTTTTCTTTTTTTTTTTAATAGAGGCATGTTTTATTTATTTATTTGTTTGTTTGTTTTTTTGTTTATACATGCACTGGGTACAGTCAGAAGCGCGGGAGGGTGAGAGAATTCACCAGAGCCAGAGTGGGGAGCAGAACAGGCAGAAGGACCGAAGCACACTGCTGAGGGGAGCAGCGGGCGGCAGGAGAGGTCTGCGCACCATGTGGGACCCTCCTCCAGTGGCCGGGGAGCAGCTGGGGATCGAACCAGCGCCGCAGAGGCCGCGGGCAGCTTCGCAACCCAGCGCTCAACCGCTGCGCCACCGGGGAGGCCCTGTTTAATAGTTTTCTTCCCCTCTAGACTATAAGGTGCTTGAGGGCAGGAATCATTCTGTCTTGGTGGTGATTGCATCCCCATCAAGGTTTATGGCACATACTTCAACCAGTTATTTCCTTTGTGGAAAGATAAGCTGAGGAATTTTTCAGTAGGACTTGAAGGTTTTCTCTTATGCATTTCCTAGTAATAGGAAGGCCTCTCTTTGAATTCTATTGCTAGAGACCTTCTCTAAAAAGAAAATCAGTTCTTACCTGGAAACCTGGGAGTCAGTTAGGGTTCACCACACTCAAAATCAATACAATAACATGATTCCTGAGAGTAATAAGCCATCGTACTTAATGCAGCACTCTAGATCATTTTCTCCTGTCTCATTACTAAAGGCATTTCATAAGTTTTCTTTTAATATAAGCAGTATTTCTATCTCATAATCTCTAAGAACTTTCGATTGTAATCCAAAGACAACCTTGTTTTAGAAAATAACCATCTTGGGGCCTCCCCTGGTGATGCAGGAGGTTGAGCGCCACACTGTAGCCCCTGCAGTGCTGGTTCAATCCCAGCCGGCCGGCGAGGGTCCCACGTGTTGCTGCAGACCTCTCCTGTCTCGCCTGCTGCTCCCCTCAACAGTGTATTTCATCAGTCTGCCTGTTCTGTTCCCCACTCTGTCTTTGGTGAATCCTCTCATCCTCCTGTGCATCTGGCCTGTACCCCAACTCTTGTATAAATAAATAAATAAATCTTTTAAAAAAACAACAACAAAAAAGAAAATAACCATCTTGCCCTGAATATGTTGTGTGGCTTCTCAGCTCTCTGTACTTTTTAGGCAAACTGGAATCTTCTCAAACCATCAGAACTGATTCAGCTTAGGAATCAGTCTCCTGGAGGGTCCAGATAAGCCCCAGAAATGGTTGTGTCACCACCTACAGGTACAAGGGTCTGATAAAGTCTCAAGTTCCATATCAATCACATGTTCTCAGACCAGAGAGCCCATGCATTGATCAACATTTCTTTCAGAAATACTACTCATGGAGTAATTACAGAAGCTCCTAGCCTGGGGAGTGGACAACTCCAGGCCCATTTACCAGCATATGGCCCTGGACTTTTTCCTGTAAGAACAGCCTCCAGGAGTTGGAGTTTCTGGAAAATAGAGAAGCTTCTGTGTGCTAGTGAGTCAAGGGTCAGGCTGATAAAAACACAATCCCACAGCCTGGCAAGAGGCAGATCAAACTTTGGATGCAGACAGATCAAGCAGTCTAACTCTCAGGAACCCCAGGAGGAGTTTAATGCTTGTCTTATCTTCACAAGTGTTTAGGCAGGATACATAGAGTTTGAGGCAAGCAGTAGTTTTCCAAGAATAAAACTGACAAGGAGAATAAAATGGGAGATGGGGGAGATTCTTCCCACATTTTGGTGGCAAGTTCTCAATCTGCTTATTTGCCTCATTGAAATACTCCTGTGGGTAAGCAAAGTAGAATAAGGGAAAGGATGTCAGTAGCATTTGCACATTGCTTTTCTAGATCTAGCTAGTTGCTCATAATAACCCAGTTACTGCCAAATTATTCAACTGAATGGACATATTTGATAGTATATGGATGAATGTTATAAATTACCTGGTTCTCTGCAAAGAAGAGCAAGCCTCTGTCCACGGTGGTCTGAATAGTCTGTACAAAGGTTGGGAAGGGTGCATTTGCTTGAGTTGGAACTCGAGCATAGCCTGTACCTTCAAAATAATTTTTGTCTGATTCTTCCTTTCTCCTGTAAACATCAACCATCATAAGTTAGAAGATAGCAGCAAAGGAAGACCCTCCTACCACAAAAAGTAATTTATTAATATACTGCTATTTTGGAAAACAGAGCAAAACATGCAATAGAGTTGTCATGATTTTGTGAAAGAAAAGAAAATATTTAAACCATTAAAAAAAAAAATCCAGCTATTTCTCCTGGGTGTGCTCTTCTCCTCTTGATAATCAAACCCTCATAGCTCAACAAAGATAATACTCAAGAGTCCCCTTTCGAAATATCTACTTAGGAAGATATGACCCAGCAGCTGAAGATCTTAGAGCACAAGAAATTATTAACTTGAAATAAAATGTAATTCTGTAATATTTTGTCCCGCGTTAGAATATTCCAAGTTCTTTTAACTCTAGGGAAGGTCAAAAGCTCAAGGTAGCAATTTTCAAATAGTTTCAGGTATCAGAATACCTAGGAAGTCATGGTGCACTGTGTGGACCATTACTTTTTGACCCTTAGAATAAGTGTATGATTCTGTGCCTAAATCAGATGCTACCTAATATTGAATTTTTTAAAAGATTTATTTATTTATTTATTTATTTATTTATTTATCTATTTATCTATTTATTTATTTATTTATTTATTTATACAAGCACTGGGTATAGTCAGAAGTGCACTGGGTATAGTCAGAAGCGCGGGAGGGTGAGAGAATTCACCAGAGCCAGAGCGGGGAGCAGAGCAGGCAGAAGGACCGAAGTACATTGCTGAGGGGAGCAGTGGGCTGCAGGAGAGGTCTGCGCGCCATGCAGGACCCTCCTCTGGTGGCTGGGGAGCAGCCAGGGATCAAGCCAGTGCTGCAGAGGCTGCGGGCAGCTTCACAACCCAGCGCTCAACCACTGCGCCACTGGGGAGGCCCTAATATTGAATTTTTGTAGTAGAGGCATGAAAAATTTAAGAAAGAATTATTTTTTCCAAATCAAGGAAACTTGATCAATTTAATCATTATACAAATGAGGAAAAGACTGTTATTAGATTTTAGGAATGAATTAGCAATGTTTTATGTAAGCATAATTTAAGAACCTCTGGCCCAAAGCAACCAGCAAATTCAATTGCATCTCATTGACTTATCCTTTTATTATATGTAATATCCCTGAAAGTTACTCAAATCACATTTACAGAAACACTGGTTTTAAGGCTTCATTTACCTTCTACAAGGCTCCACTTCAGTTGTGTTGAGATTGAATGTTTCTTTGAAGTTGTATAAACTCAGAACATTTTCATTGAGGTCATCTAATTCAATACAACCTTTGTACGGAGGGAATCTTATTCTACTGGGAAGCTGAAAACATGAAACAAAAAAGTCTTCCACTGATTGAACAAAGGACAATGACCAGGTTGATCAAGACAAAATACAAGTCTATCACTTTAAACCATCCATATAGCATAGGGCTTAGGAATGTGGATCTTGAAGCCAGGTGCCCTGGATTTGCTATTTACTAGCTATATGACCTTGGGCAAATCATTCCACTTGCCTCAGTTCCTTTATCTGAGAATGTGCTTCTTAATTAAATTAATATACATAAGCCTAGATTACTTCACATAGGTAGTGCTCGTTGTGTTAGCTATTAGGGCTATATATATTTTAAGAATATATATATAAATTCATTTTCTATCCAATTAATAATGAAAAGAGACATGAGGTCACAATACCAAATAAAATTAAATATTTTCACATAGTAAAATAACATTTACACTTACTCTAAAATCAGGTGGGTAACCTCCAACATAAAATACAACATTTTCAGGATCCAAATTGAGGAGTGTGTTGCTATTTCCACTATCCATCTCATAGATTTGAGGTGCTTCTGGTTTACTGGATGTGGCTCCTTTGGTATAATTAAACTTTGCAAATTGATAAATTCTGTTTAAAAATAAATTTGATAATAAAGTTATATCAACACATTTTTTAATGGAGGAAACTAAAGCCAAGATATTAAAAGGAGGTGCACCAACATGTACAGCGGAAGGTCAGGGGATGTAGGTCAGATTAACAAAGAGCAGTAGTCGATCAAACCAGTACCTCTGAAATTTCACCCGGTCCATAACTGCCTCCTGAGTTTCACTCTCAGTCAAGGTAGGTTCTACTTGGAGTTCAGACTCGTGATCTCCCAGGTTATAGACGCACGTGAGCTGGCCATCTACGACTGCCATACCAATGTAGTCCTTGGAGGTCTGGCAACATTAAGGACACCTCAGAGCACTGCACAAATTAGAGCATCTCAACTTCTCACCCCAGAGAGTACATTTAAATGACTAACGAGTTTGCATCAATAAGCCTTGGGCAAAAAAAATAAATGAGGTGCATCCTTGTATATAGAAGAATAAAGACAAAACACATATCAACAACACCTGAGCTGTTTGGGTTCATGTTATAGTGCATTCACTCATTTACACCCCCATTTGCGTAATCTACAAATACTTGCCAAGCAACTGCCATGAAGATGAACCAGAATATGGATTTAATCTTCCATTAGATTTTAAGGGAGATAAGTCATCTCCATTCTCCTCATTCCAAATAATATTCTCTTAACGCTTTGTACACACCTCTGTTAAAACACCTAACCCCCTGTGTTATCATGGTCAACTATGAATATGGATATAACTCTCTTCCTTTAAGTTAAATAAAAATTTTTTAAAATTTGGTCAGATATACACAATATGAAATTGGCTGTTTTAACCATTTTTAACTGGACATTAAGCAGAATAAAGAAGCAAATTTTTGTTTATCATAAATACTGGGTGTGACACCTAGTAGGTACCTGGCATAAATTTGAAGGAATATAGTAACGTGCACTTTGCCATAACACAAAGTGAAAGTCATAAGAAACTATAGGTAAAATACCACCATCTTGAAGCATGAGCGATTAAAATAATGGTATTGATATTTCTTTTCCAACCACTATATTCTAACCCAGTCGGTGATTACTTGTTCCTTTAACACTTAGTAGAATATATACATATATATATATTTGAATATATGTATTTCAAGTATATAAATGTTGTTTTTACTTCTTTTTTAAAACATTTATTTTCTTACATCATTGTTCATTTTTGGACAGTATTTGATTTCTCCCCTCAGGTGTAGTCTCTGTAATTCTCCCACCAACCACAGCTCCCATGATCCATCACCATAGTCCTTTGTGCTCTTCCCGCCCCAATTTGATCCCTCTATCTCTCTTCCTCCACTGCTGTAGGCCTCAGATCTATGGTCAGCTTGCAAGTTTTGTATTTTACCTAACCCTTTGTTCAGTTTCTCTATACTCCCATATAAGTAAAACCATCTGATATTTATCTTTTTTCCTTCTGACTTATTTCACTTAGCACAATCCCTTCCAGCTCCTTTCATGTTGCCACAAACTACATCACTTATTATCAAAGAAATGTAAATGGCCAACAGGCTCATGAAAAAAATGTTAATCATCTCTTGTTATCAGGGAAATGCAAATCAACACCACAATGAGATGCCACCTCATACCTGTGAGAATGGCCCACATTAAAAAAACTAGAAACAACAAATGTTGGTAAAGATGTGGTGAAAGGGAACACTTTTTTTTTTTTTTTTTTTTTTGGTGGGACCCTCGCCGGGGAACGAACCAGTGCTGCAGAGGCTGCAGGCAGCCTCGCAGCCCAGCCCTCAACCGCTGAGCCACCAGGGGAGGCCCAAAGGGAACACTTTCACACTGCTAGTGGGAATGGAAACTGGTCTAGCTACTATGGAGGCTGTGTGGAGTTTCCTCAAAACACTAAAAATGAATCTCCCATGTGACCCAGAGATTCCACTACTAGGAATCTACCCAAAGTACACAGAAACATGAATTTGAAAGGAAACCTGCATTCCTATTTTTACTCTAGCACTACTTACAATAGCTAAGATATGGAAACAACCTAAATGCCCCAAAACAGACAAGTGGGTCAAGAAGATGTGGTATGTATACACAATGGAATACTACTCAGTGATAAAAAAGAAGTATTTTAAAGTGGAGGGACTAAAAGCTAAAATGAGCCATCCAAAATGCCTATGATTATAGTGATTAAAGAAATTAGAATTGTAAAGAGATGGGTAACTGCATTTTTTATTCTTCAGGGCAGGAGAGGCTTCAGTCCCTCCAGTCCTCACAGATAGTCCCCACACCCCAGACTTGAGGGAGGGTCTGTAGCTGGGCACTCTGAGGAAGAAGATAGGGTCATATTCCTTTAAGGAAGATCTACTGTTGGTTTCCACCAAGTCTGGAAACAGCTGCCCTGGTTAATTGGGGGAGGGATATGGCTCTTTAACCCCAGGTGTGTATGTGTTCATGTGAACACAAATATGCCCATGTGCTGGGCCCACCTGGCAAGGCTTCCAGATCTTCAGCAGATAACAATCCATGACTGACAGGAAACCCCCATTCCCGTGGCACCATCACAGGTGATGGGGTTTGTTGACACAATTGTGCTGTGCATCTCAAAAACCACATTTTGTTTTAAAAGTAAGAGAATTGCCAAAACAATACTTACATCCTTATTTCCAAGGTACATCACAAACATATTCTCAGTTCCCCCAATTTCACTTGATTCAGGTCTTTGGAGAAACAAAGAAAGAGATGTGTATCCTTTCATATCTTCCAGGTCATTTGGTAGCCGGACTTCGACACCGGATTTACCGTTGAATCTCATAGGGACAGCGACCTGTCAGGGATAAGATCTAAGGTGAGAAGGAGGTGTGCTCAGTGTGACAGCTTATGACTTTGCAGCTACTCTCTTCAACTATCTGTCAACCTTTCCCAAGTCACTAGGGAGCAAAGGAGTGTGAAAGTCTCCTAGATCTGGATTATAAACTCAAGAGACTGTTCCAGGAGCCGGGCCATAAAACATTCATTTTCTTCCTTTTTAACAGCCAGGGGAGTTTGGGGAAATGCGTTTACTGAGTTTACTTCTCTGTGTCAGCTATCATTATTCCAACCGTAAGAAGTTTTTGTGCAGATGAGCTAACATGCATGGAAGCACTTAACAAGGAGGCTGCCATATAGTAGATATATAATACATCAAAAATAGCCTTTAAAAATAAACTCTTTAAGAAACCACTTCCCGTTAACATAGTGCATGTAATGGTTACATTTAGCATAGGCATTTAGTCCTTCAAAATGAATGCAGCAAGGCTCTCTAAAATAGTGCTCCTTAAGTTCACCAGTGAAGGACCATTTTATTTCCCTTCTATTCTGCCCTGGACCAATACTTTTATAAAGTAGATTAAAAATTAAATTATTAGAAAAACGAAAGAAAGAAGTAATACAAAATGAATGCCCACTGAACCATGCTTATATGTTGAGTTGATTTCAAATTATTAAGGTTTCTAGACTTTTACTTTCCATTTTACACTAATGTGCAATAGATCAGTAACAAAGGTTCTCTAACTAGGTCTGGTCTGTAGACCAAGTTGCGTAGCTTATAATCAAAATGCAGAAAATAAATGGTCTCTAACGATGTACAAAACGTCACTCCTGGAACATATGCTAAGTCTTCATTTTATCTCCCAAGCATGTAAACATGTATGCGGCCCCCTGCATGAGAGGCAGCATGTGCAGGAGGCTGAGCAATGCAGGTGCCATAGTTTCTCCAAGGTGCTCAGGCCTGAGCTCCTCTTACTACACAGAAGGCTTATTTGATGGCTCCCTGTTCTAATCACCCTCTGCTAATTACAACCACGCACATTCTGAATCATTCCTCCCATGTCCTTTCACTTTGCCACCTGGAAACTCTTACTCATTCTCTTATTTTTTTATTGAAGAAATTATTTCATTTATACAAAAATAAGGCTGGAGAATACACCCTGATGGGCATCACCATCTTAAGAAATTAAACACCACTGATATGATTGAAGCCCTTTGAATATCCCCTCTCCCGACAGCCTCCTCTCTCTTCTCAGAGGTTACCACTCTCCTGGATTTGGATTCCATGCATATTTTCATGTTTTTACTGAACATGTATCTAGCTGTATAAATTCAACTGTATTAATCTTAGTTTTCAAATATTTTAAATATTTGTGTTTAAATGGCATCCAACTCTACACAGCTTTCCATAAATTGCTTTCTTTGCCTATATTGAGATTTATCTGTGTCGATACACCCGGCTCTGACTCATTCAGGTTTACTGTTGTGTGGTCTTTATCAGAATTTTATCCATCTTCTGCTGATGGACATTTGACTCTTTTTCCAAATATATTTGGGGATTATAAGGAGTGTCATGATGAACATTGTTACACATGTACTTTTGTGTTATTAGTTCATGCTGTTCTGAACCTTCTCAGATAGAAGTGGGTGTTTCCAGCCTTGCATACCACACCTTCTTCAGCTTGTCAGTGTAGTCCAACTGTAGCAGTGGGTGAACTACCTGAGTTCTGGCTAGAGTTTAAAAATCTGTGTCCTGGGCAAGCTGGAGAATTCCAGGCAAGATGAGTGTTTAAAAGCACTTGCTGACTAATTTTTAAAAATTATTTTCCTCTTACCTGGTACTATTTGCCAAGCTAATGTTTCCTATCAGCTCATTTAATCCTAATAATTTCATGAGGTCTGTACAATCATTTATCTGGCTCTGCAGATGAAGAAACCAAGCCACAGAGAAGAGAAGAAGGTGAAGTGGCTGACCCAAGGTGAGCTCACAAGTGACAGAGCTGGGATTAAAACCAAGGAAGAGTGATGTGGGTAACCAGCTTTAGCCAGTGTTCTATCAGACACTTCAAATTTGGTTGAATAGTTGCTTGTTGATTTTGATATTTACTTTATTATAATTAGTGTTTTCCCTGGTCCCTTATTTAGGTTTTCTAAATTCCTGCTATGAGTGAGACCATCTGGTATTTTTCTTTTTCTTTCTGGCTTATTTCGCTGAGCATGACCCCTTCCAGCTCTATCCATGTTGCTGCAAATTGCATGAGTTTATCTTTTTTTATTACTGAGTAATATTCCATTGTGTATACGTAGCACATCTTCTTGATCCCGTCATCTATTTTTGGGCATTTGGGTTGTTTCCATAGCTTAGCTATTGTAAATAGTGCTGCTATAAACATAGGGGTGCAGGTGCCATTTTGAATTAATGATTCTGTGTCCTTTGGGTAAATACCTAGGAGTGGAATTGCTGGATCATATGGACAAGCAACTATAAACCAGAGACACACTACAGGGGGGGAGGAGAGGAGGGATTAGGGTTAAAATAAGGGGGGTGGGACTTGTATGGGGAATATAACCAAGGTGAAAATGCATACATTGTACAAAAATGAAAAATAATGTAAAAAATATATAAAAGAAAATTTAAAAAAATTGGTTGAATAAATTAGCAAATCAACATAGAAGAGCAAAAGTTAGAAACAAATCCTTTTTCATTTGTTTTTTATGACATATATATGGTATGCAGAGGTTAGTTTCTTATAACTGCTTTATGCTTTGTCTCCTCTTTGTTTAATGTTGGGACTGCTTCTCTTACCTTGAAGAACAGACTTTAAGATTCTAAATAGGAAATATTGAGTCTAGATATTTACCACCATGCCTCCAGAGAAATGATACTCTAACTTGGCTTTCTAACCAACCTTCTATCTCCAAATATCTCATCAGGGGATTGCTGAAAAATACAGGATAACTCATTTATATTATTTGAGGACAAAACAAATTGTGAGAAGGAAGTGTCAGGAATTCAAGGAAGTAATGACAGGTTAAAATGAGAAAGGCTACTGATCAGTCCCCAACGATGGGAAATTGCTGAATATCATTCCCAGAATGCTTCCCGTGCTGGTAAGAACCATCCTTCCAGTCTCAGTGAAACTGGAGTCTAATTTTCAAGTTACAATAAGAAAGCAGCTTCTGTGTGGTATCACAGCAGCACATTCTGATCACAGAATCCTTACTTGAACTCGCAATCCCATTTTACTAACTGGAACATGGAGGAGAAACCTGCTTCCTGCCTGCAGGAAGGAAGGGAAGCTGCTTTGGGGACCTTAGATCCTGTAGGGCATTGAAGGTGATTATGCACTTTTGAAGGATGACAGGAAGAAATCAACTTTCATATTGTAAGCAGCTAAAGAATTAGAGCAGGAAAGACAGCACCTCTTGAGTAAGTGACTCTTTCCTGATGACTTTAATAACTTTTCAGAGAACAGGCCTGTGCCTGGCAGGTGGGATACACCCACCTTATTGGCAGCATCTCGGGCCTGCTGAATGAGCTCTCGGATGCGGTCCACATTGTCAGAGATGTTGCCCAGTGGCAACAGCTGTTGGTTGATACTTTCAATCTTGCTCAAAAGATCAGGCAGTTTGTTGGTTAATTTCTTCACTATTGGTGAAAATACAAAACAGAAATTTTTAATTGTGAGTTGAGAAAAGGTTAAAAACAGATGTTCTCATTGACAGTGTTTATCAAATGGTGTGTTTTGGTCTCAAATGTTGGAGTGGAGGACTCAGAATCAAGTAATACTGTTCTAAGCACATCACAGATTTTACTCTGCAGTCCAGGTAACAAATACCCTTCGTTGACCACTATAGAAAAAGAGTAAATCTCTGTTCTCTGATCCTTAATATCCTTAATTCAATACCTTCTGATTTAGAGATTCTATCTCCTTTCTATAATAGGGAAAATCAATAGCAATGTTAATATATTTTTTTAAAAACCCTATTTGGTCCTTCTAACTAATAGTATAGCTAGACTCTTTGTATATATTATGTGGAACTGTTTTTTAATTTCTAAGATCAAGAGAATTAAAGTTAACCAAAGTATATACATACCAGAGGAGAAAATGGCAAATATATCTAGGCCAAAGCTGCTTGATACCTGAGTTATCTGCATCTGTGAGAGCCTTGTCGAAGTCTTCACTCTGTGTGCTCCCATAGGTATCCTTAATTCTTTCCACATCTGTCTGAATAGGATTGAGTCCATCCAGAACCTTACTTGTGATGTCATCGGCATTTCTGACCATGCTCTTTGCACTACTGATTATACCATCGATGTCATCTAATGCACAAACAAATAGAGAGGTATAAGTATTGAAAATGCTTAAAGAAATCAAGGAAAGATGAGCAAGAGCATGGGGAGAGTTGTCCCAGTAATGAGTCACAACCTTTCCTACTTTCTGGATCAAAGCCACATTTAGGGACCTGGGCCTGAGAATGAGTGAGAGGCTGAAAATGCAGGAGGAAGGGGTTACAGCATAGAGTAAGTGGGCTTAACATAAGAAGCTAAGGACAGCAGGTTAGGGAGATGCTGACCTCTGTGTATCCCACGAAGATCATCACGGATGATAGTGAGATTGGTGTGTATCAGATCTTTCTGACTGTTTACAACTTTCAAAGTTTGCTGCAGGTCATTGAGAGCTGAACTGATTTCTAAAATAAAACAAAGAACAAGAAGACAATTACTTTGTGGATTTTTATGCTCCATTGGCATCAGTAGCCTCTGAAGTAGCATAACATCAGGCAGACCTGTCACTTAGGGGGTCATCTCAGAGGTATGTGCCAGACTCACATCTCCAGGGTCCTCTGTTACAGAGGCCAGGGGCATACCAGAGCCTTGTGAGTTCTCTGTGGTGACAGGCTCCTTGGAAATACACAAGAAACAAATGCAGAAGCTTGATAATTTAGGGGTAAGCTTAACTTTTACATTGTTCAGGGCAAAATTCTCCAATTTGTGAAGGAAAGAGAGGTGTCAGTGCTGAGTCCCAGCTATAGGGTCATGCCTGACACTAGTCACAGCTTAATATTAGTGCATATTTGTTGAATGAATGAACAAATATATAAGTGAATGAATGAATAACAGATGAATAAATGCATGAATAATACAAAAAGGATGCTTCTTCTGTTAAAGTGCAAGAAAGAGTGCTATTGAGAGAGACTCAGCTAAGCAAACACACTACAAAGTAGTCATTGTTTGCTTCTGTTCATTTCCAAATGACACATTTAAGGAAATTCAGAGAAAGGAGTGGAGTTCATAGACATTCTTAACTGATAATATTGCTAACTTTGGGTCACAAAAAATGCCAGAGAATGCTTTTACAACCTAATTGATAACATATATCTTAATTAATGATTCCAGGGCTGGTTCAAAGAACCAGTTAGAATGTAATTAGTACCCTAATCTTGTGTAAAACATTCACTTTCACCTCTTAGATCAAACTTTGAGACAAATTGGCATACTAGGAAATCTTAATACCTGAAATTTATGTTAATGCCTTTTTTTTAATTTTATGTGTCAAGAATTTAATCTTTAAAAATGAAAACAAGATAGATAAACAAACAAACAAACAAACAAACAAATAAATAAATTTACTGGGAGAAGGCAGCATTTAATCCCCCTGAAATGACTAAGAAGCTGAGTAAGGCCTGTGGACTCAGATGCTTGCTCACATAAAAGATCCAAGACCCAGAGAAAATCAAGAGAGCATTTTAGGTACACGTTTAAGAATTTGGTGAGATTGAGACAGTGTAACTTCTTTTTTCAAAAATTACATACATGGAAAATGTCCAAAGATGAAATTTACACCCCCCACCGCCAAATTCTCATGACACACAGTAATAGTGAACTTTGGTATTTTAGTAGCTAAGATATTAGGACTTAAGAAATTTTAATGCAGTTGCCCTAATGACCTGAAATAATGATCTTAAAGAAGTAGCCAGCACTGCACATACCTCTGTACTACCTGGGTTCCTAATGCCACACTCACAAGTAGATTAGACAAACTAAACAGACCTGTCACCCTCAAGATTTACATTTATTCATAATGTTCTAGGTTAATTCAGGATACTGTGATACTATTCAGGATACTAGGATACTAAATTAATTCAGGTTAATTCAGGATACTAGGTTAATTCAGGATACTATGATAGGATAGGATACTAGGTGGAAACATCCACTCTATAAGTTCACCATGGATTACAAGGGACCATCTGCATGAACAATGAAATCCAGAGATTCAGGAGGAGCATTTGCTTCTAAGGCTGCTCCTTATTCCAGACCCTTGACTATCCCAGTCGCCCCAGCCCCCAGTACCTTGCTGCAGTGTCTTCTGTGTTGTCCTGGCTTCGTGTAACAGTTTATCACTGTCGGAACTCAGGGTTTTAGCTTTTCTTGGAAGATCTTCTTTTATCACTGTCTGAAAGCAAAGCATTTATCAGTCTTAAGCATGTGGTACGCCTTAGGAAATAAGGGAGTAAGATTTTTGATCCTACCCTGATCTTTAATCTTTAAAGGATGAGGCGCAAAGGTAGTAGGAGGTTTAAAAAGACTGTTTCTTGGACCCTCCCTGGTGGTCTAGGGGTTAAGTCTCAGCACTATCACCACCAAGCCTGAGTTTGATCCCCAACCAGGGAGCTAACCCACATACGGCGCATCAGACCTCTCCTGTGTCGCCTGCTTTTCCCCTTGGCAGTGTATTTCAAAAGACTGTTCCTTATAGATACACTTTTTAGGGGACCAGGTAGATATTTGTGAGCCTAGTATGGAAAGTAGACCCAGCTCTGATGACAAGCTTACAAATTATGTGACGTGTGTCTTGTTTTCTCACTGTCACTTCTGTAATATCCTCGCGATAACTGAAGATAGAACTGAATTGCTTTAAGTTTTGAGTCTTTAGAAAATCAGTCTTCAAACTTCCAAGACCTATCCCCTACCTCTATGATAATTAATATTTTGTTCTTTGTTTTTAGATATAGGGATATTATATAGTTCATGTAATATCCCACAGGGCGCCACAGATGTGCTCAGGTATAGGACCAAATGTCTGGGGAAAATGGTTATCAATTACTTTACAAAATTCTCTTTCTTCTTTGGTAAATGCTAATCTAATCACAGCATAAAAGCATGCCTTTTAATGAGTAGGTTGTAATATTTTCCTTGGTTCAATTTTGATAGTGAAGTTAGTATACATAGTATACATAGTATAGAGAAATATTAAGGACCCATGTCTAGAGCAAGTTTGAATCTATTCTATTAACAAAGTGTGATTTAAAATAATGCTTCCTTATATTCCTCACAGTGCACACAGAAAGAAACAAGCCAGCTCCAGGGAGCATCTGGAGAAGGAGCTGGTACAGTTGCCCACCTGGAGGGCTGACGCAGATGCGCTTGTGGCCCTGTCAGCCGCCTCCTCGGCAGCTTTGATGGCATTCAAGATGTTCTCGTAGGCGGTGGCAGCATCCACGGCACAGCGCACGAGCTCATCCCCGCTGGTGTTCCTCTTGATCCTGGAAGACAGACAGATGAAGTGCTCCAGCAGCCCTCCTTCCCTCTAGTTGAGCCCCCAGACACCCCAATTCTGAGGTTGCAAGCTCCCCAGCTGTACCTAAGGACAAGCGGGATTCAGCCCTCTGTGGCTGCTTGGGTTCAGACCTGCGTGGGCCCTGGACCCCACCCTCCACCCAGTTCTGGAGACCCTGTTCGCCGGGAGCTCTTCACACTAGGCTCAGCTAGACCCCCAGCCCACTCACTCCTCCAGCTGCTTTGCCAGATCTTGTAAAGATTGCGCATGCTTTTCTGCCTCCACCACCAGGGCCGTTTTGCTGGCAGATTTGGAAAGTTCTCTCACTTTGTCACTTAGTTCATGTCTTGCTTCATTTAAAGTGGCAGCTAATTTCTCATAGTCCTATTTTTCCAAGTAAACAGAAACAGTGTAAATTTAAATAAAGAATGTACATGCCGTTTCCCTAAATTCTGTCATATGACATATTTCTAGGAGATAACACATGAGAAATTGTTTTCTAAGCCCTAAGGGGACACCAATTAATCCTTGATTACTTCATATAGTGACACTGATTCTCCCAAGATTTACCACCATTTGGAACATTTTCTTTATGGTGGATACCACTTTTGATAAATTTTGTTACCCTTAGGTAAGATTACACAACACCAAAACACACTCTGATTTAGAAGTAGCAATTATAAAGGGTATTTTCAAAATGCCCATTGGGCAGCTAAGAAATGTCATTCTATTATCAATCCTAAATGTCTTCTGCTAATAAAGGTTTGCTTGGTATATTAAAAATAGTATTACAATCTTTTTTGTATCACAAAAATAACATTTGCACATTGTAAGCAAATTAAGTAACACAGATAGACATGAAGATGACGTATCATATATGCCCCTCCCCCAAGGGAGCACCACTGTTAACATTTTGGTGTATCTCCTTCCATCTTAAAGACCTATGTTGGAGAAAGCAATCAGTCAACCCATATCATAGCTTCCTTGCAATATAATTTACATGTTTTCAATTTTCTAGAAAACAAGTCTCATCCCTACCTTCTGGCTTTTCCCCATCAACTGCAGGGAAGCATTAGTTTGCAATAAGGCAGAGTCTGCAGTGGTTAGATACTTGGTGAAAGCACTCCGTAGGGAATTCATTTCTTTAACTTGTCTCTGCAGAGAATAAAGACAGCATCTGTTTGAGATCATGCTGTATTATCAGAAAGCACAGGAACTGATTGGACAATAGCATAGAAGCATTTTCAGAGTCAGAATGTTTTCTTGACCATCGAGGCAGCTATGAAGCCAGGGGCGGTCAGTTCTTTGTAGGGGAATGTGCCACTTTAGTTTCCTCAAACTGGGGTCAGTGAAACAACAGCTACCACTGTTGAAGAAGCTTCCTCCTTTGTGGTCAACTCGGCCAATATATAGGTATATAATTAATTTCTGGCTCATGGATCAGAATGAGGGATTTTAATCAAATACACCAACGCCAGCCATGAGTACTCTCCACGTGTCAGTCCCCTGAAGAGGTGGGGGCTTCAGTAGGGAAGCACACAGGAGCTGAGGAAGCCAGGCGAGGGTGCTTCCAGAGTTCAGAGACCCAGAAAATTAGACCTGCTCCCTTCCCTTGGAGTAATCAGGCACTTCGAACAGAGTTCTGACTATCACAGAGGCTGTTAACTTTATTGCCATCTGCTGAGCTATTTTTTATTTTGTTTTACTAAGTTCTTTAGTGGGGTCAGGCCTATGCTATTACACCTTGATCTCTGTCACTTCAGAATCCCTCATATTTTTGTGGTGGTTTAGCACACAGTGCTCACCTCTGAAACGTAAACTACAGAATCTTAAGCTCCACATTCTATCCCTGTATCTCCTATGTGCAGCCTGGATTTTGACTTATTTCCTAATGAGAGAGCAGGTACTGACTTTTTCATGGCTTAGTTGATGATTAGGTTACTGCACATCTGATATGAAAAGTCAGTTGTTTAAAGCATACAATTTCCATTTTTGAATTAATTAATTAGTTTAAATTCTCATCTACTTGATAACATTATCCCTCCACTATGCTTCCAGTCAGGGGAGGGGTGAAGCAATTTGCTCTGCTTTTGCTGTGGTTTCAGTTTAGAAACATTTTTGGCCCCTGAGCAGTAGGAATGACTCTGGTTGGAACTGAATGCCCCATTTCTGTTTCACTAGGGATTGACAGACAGAGGGGTGCTTGGTATGACAACAAAATCCCTGATTCTGCATCCCGTCCTTACGGAGACATGCCCATTCCAACCGTGAACTCACCCTGATGGATTCCAGGGCCCTCTCGTTCTCTTGGTTGAGGCCAGTGGCCTGCTTTGTTTGGGAAGTTGCCTCCTGTAGCGCATCACGGAGCTCAATCACTTTGGCTTCGTATTCATTTAAAGAATCCTGTAAACTCTTCACAAGTCCACTGCTCTCCCCCTGGTAGCTCTCCAGCCAGCTCCTTATCTGATTCAGCACTGTAATACATCACTTTATGTTTTCCATGTGAGAAATGAGTACATTGAAGCTCAGTTATAGACTATAGAGGGAGACTTGAGCTTCTAATTACTAGTGGTTTTCCTTAAACTTGCAAGGGAATGGGAAAGATACTACCATTTGTGTAGCATACCTGCCATGTGCCTCACACACTGACTTAACTTTCATGATAATCATGATTGTTCTCTTGTTTTGGATAAGGAAATGGGGACTGTGAGAAATCAGGTGATGACCCAAGTTTGCATGACCAGCAAGTCAGCCTTGGAACTGCAACTATATAGCACCTGCTGCTACTGCTTCTAATACTGTCTCCTTACAGTTAAAAAAGCCAAGGCCAATATTAAATGTAAATAATACAAATGCTAACAGGGAACTGCTCCTACTGTATATTAATTATTGATGTAACATTTTACTCAAGAATGAAGATCAGTAATTGAAAATATATGCTTATGTATAGATGTGTGTATATATATATATATATATATACAGTAAACTAATATTTCTCAGTTTTGAACAATGAAGCACCTTCCCTAATAAGAGCATTAGATATATTCAGTTAATGTCTAGTGTACCCATTTTTTGTACTAGTAGTGTTAATATCAGTTTGTGATTTTAAAATTCAGTGGTGGTGAGATAACCCTTAAAAATGCTATGAGGAAGTTGAGAGGAACTGAGTAAAAGAATGACAACACAACTAAAATGGAAAAGGAGGTACCAGTATCCAAAAACTACTATATTAGGGGATGAACCTCTTCTTCTTTTGTAAGATGTTATAGTCCACAGCCTCTTGACAACTTGAAGGGATACCTGTTTCACCACAAGATGCTCTCACAGCAACATACATGATAACAATATTTTCTACTTGTAACCAGAGCCCTCACAGCGTGCTTTGCACACTGTATTTCAAACCAAAGAGAATGGGTTGAATGTAAGAATTAGGGAGTGTCCTTACTGAGCTGGGCCTCTCTCTTTTCAGCTTCTGCTTCTCTCAACTGCTTTCCAAAGTCACGGTTCCGCATTTCTCTCATCATGCGCTCCGCTTCAGCCAGCTCTCTGGAAAAATCACCTGAAGGCACTCTGTTTCCTGCTCCATCTGTCCCAGAGATCTGCTTCACAAGAACTAGAGACCATTGAGTAGTTTATTAATGTGGGAATTCTGAACTCCAATAGACTATTTAATAAAAAGGCAGATATTTTTATAGAGAGTTCTTAATAGATTTTTAGTATCACTGCAGGATCTTTTTCACAAATAAGATCACATAGCACAAAAGGCTATGTAATATAAAAAATATTTCATTGACTGAATAACACTTCTTACTGTGCACATTTTGGATGACATTTTTAATTTTCGAGTCCAGCTCCTTCGCAGTTTGTGCTGTCCGATCAACATTGTTGTATAGTGTTTGTGCTTTTCTGGAATTTATTTGAGCCTATAAAAAAAGTAAATTGATTAGCAGCAAACTAAATTATGGAAGAAAACAACTAACAATATTCTGAATGCAAAATATATTAATGTTTTGACCTAATGTATTACCTTTTCTTGCAAAGTCTCAAATTCACGATTCAAGTTAGTCAGTTCTTTTTCCAAGCCCTCCATTTTTGATCCATGATTTGAAATGGCAGAACGGTAGTTGAGCAACTGATTCTGAAATTAAAATACAAAGTTAATGTCACTTTATGGTAGAAATTTGAAGCAAGTCTGGTATTAACTTGATAACCCTGGTGATGAAATGAAACAATTCACTTATCAAGACCAAAGCAGCTTCCACAGGGGGGAAAAATATGGTTCTCTGAAGTAGGCTACATTGAAGAATCTACTTTGTGACGTAAACTGTGCTATGACCCTAAAGCAAGAGTAGCAAGATTTCAAAACATAAAGAGTCAGGTGATACTTCACCTGAATTAATGACCTAACCGTATATAGAAACAGAAGTGACACCACTTTCCTAACGTATTAGTTTACAGATTCTATAATAAATTCAGCTCCTTATTTTTAAATCTTTATTTTTTGATGACTTTTTTAAAAAAAGATTTATTTATATATGCAAGAACTGGGGTACAGAGGCCAGAGGCATGGGAGGGTGAGAGAATTCATCAGAGACAGAGCGAGGAGCAGAACAGGCAGAATGACTGAAAACACTGCCGAGGGGAGCAGCTGGCATGACAGGAGAGGTCTGCCGCGCCATGTGGGTATCTCCCTGGCCAGCCTGGAACTGAACCCGCGAGCTGCAGAGGCTGTGGACAGCTTCACAGCACTACGTTCAACCCGCTGCGCCACCAGGGAGGCCCAAATTCAGCTCCTTTAACCTGATAATGCTAACTTTGGCACCTATGGTACTTTAATGACAGAACTCCTAGATTCAAAAAATTTTAAAGCAGGAGGGGAACTCAGAGCTCATTTAATTGAATATCCTCATCTTCAAACGAGAAAATGGAAAACCAAAGAAGTTGTGTGGTTTGTCCATGCCATGTCTCTAGGGCTCATTTGGGATGGGCCAAATCTGGATCCCCTGTAATTTTGGGGGTACTAAACTGTCTTATTACTTTTTGAGGGTGACATTGCTGTATATTGTATCTAAAGTGGTAATTTTTTTTTAAACCTTTTGGAAAAAACTGATACTTGGCAAAGAACCACAGGAAAAAACCATACAATTATTCCATTACTATGTGAGAGCAAGTGTTGTATGAAAGAATGAGACTTTACAATGTAGTTCTAAACCATCTAAACCATAGGTCCACACTTAGCAGATAAACCTCCCTGAGCCTTCATTAGTAAACTGGGAATTATAATATTAAGCTGCTGGGGTTGTTTTTGCTGATAAGTGGGCTAAAGTATTACAAAATGTCATGTACATAAAAGCATTCAAAATCGTTAGTTTTCATTGCATACTTATTACTGTTGAATTTACATAATATTTGTGTGATAAAGCCAAAAGATATTTCTAATTTAATCTTAATATGAAAAACTGAGGCACATCATTCTGAGGAATGTTAGTGGAACACCTGGACAAGAAGCATAGTGGGGAAATGTGGCCTTAAGAATTTGATCTGGCTTTGAATTCTTCTAGATCCACCAAATAATAGCTGTGTAATTGTAGACAAGCTGCTTGGCTTTTAAAGGCCTGTTAAAGGAAAATAAGGCTGTTTTCCTACTAGCATATTATGAGACTTAAGTCTGGCACACAGGGTGAGTACTGAAATGTTGGTTCCCTTCCCTTTGTTAAAGAAGCACAGGGTTGTACTAATGGCATCAAAATAACGCCAGTGGTTTCTTTTTCTCTCAAAACAAAAAGACTTTTTTCCCTCCTTCTCCTGTATATTAAATCTATAAAACTTGGATGAAAATTACCCTGTGAAAAAGCGATTTTTCTAGCATCTTTTTTTTTTTTTTGCCTTGGTGATAGTTGTCCCTATCTGCATTATCTGCAGGGAGTTTGGTTCCAGAATCCCCTTGGATAAAAAAAATTCAGATGTTCAAGTCCCTTATACAAAATTGCACAATATTTTCATAAAACCAACATACTTTAAATGTTCAAATCCTTTTTAGATTACTTAGGACACCTATACAATGTAAATGCAAATCATCATTACACTGTACTGCTTAGGAAATAATGATAAGAAAAAAAATCTATACATGCTCAATACAGACATAACTATTATAGCTACATTTTTAATTTGGGTTGGTTGAACCTGAGGATATGGAACTCACAAATATAGAGGGGCCACTGTCTCATTAATGTGTTTAGAATCAGCTCTCATTTCAAAGTCGCTTATGCAACGCTCCCCAAAGCCTCTATCAATATGTCTAGTTTAGGATTTATCTCATTTACTAAATTGTTTTTACTGTCATGAGATATTTTTTTCATTTCCATGATTTTTAATTTCATTTTCTACCTCTTCTTGTTTGTTTTCTGATGTTCTAAAAATGTCCTAAATTCTTTTTCCTTCTACTAGCTGTTACTCTTCAAAGTAATTTTCATATTGTCCTATTCTTTTCACTTTCTCTAAAGAGAAAACAACTCTCCACAGTTGCTCCTGATGGATGTCTCCTGCATTATTAGTCGATTTCAGTGTTTTCAGGCTCATCCTAAGTAGGAGGATACTACTACTCTCTTTGCATCTCTGTGCCCTGTAGAGTGATCTTACAGCTATCACCACTCCTACCCCCACCACTCCTACCCCTAGTCCAGCACTAGGTCTTCTATTGGCAGCCTTGGACTTCAGCACTAAAGTGATGTTGAAGATGTCACACTCCAGTACAGATCCTGGTTTGTGAATTTTGTCCAGGTTCTAGAGGTAAGGTTGTAGCTTTTCTGGCTTCCTACATAGCCACTGTCTAAGAGTGAGCATTGAGCAATTTCAATGTTGCTTTTCAGCCTCTATCAATAGGCAGAAGAGACTTCAGTATCCCAAAAGGAGTCTAACACTGCCCTGTAGGAATAATTTAAGCCCTATTACTTTTCAGGGTACCTTCTGAGGCCCCTTTTTCCCAAGTGCACATAGAACATTCTCCCAGACAGACAATATGCTGAGCTATGAAACAAACCTCAACATTGAAAAGAATAAGTGTGTTCTCTGACCACAAAAGAGTTAAGTTAGAAATCAGTAACAGAAAGTTGTCTGGAAAACCACCAATTGAAAATTAAATAACTCATTTCTAATTAACTTAAGGGCCAAAGACACGCCACATGGGAAATTAGAAAATCTTCCAAATTGATTGAAAATGAAAACACAACATTCCCACAGGTGTGGAATACAGCTAAAGTAGTGCTTAAGAGAAATATTTGTAGCATTACATTTTATATTAGAAATAAGAAAGATTGTGAGTCAGTAAGATAGGCTTTCACCTTAAGAAACTAGAGAACAGTAATATTATATAAAGTCAAACCCAAATGGCAAATCAAACCCAAAGCAAGCAGAAGGATAAGAAGATATGGATAATAACAGAAATTAGTGAAATTAAAAATAAATAAATAAAAGTAAAAAGGTTTAGTAAAGCAAGTAAGCCCTTAGCCAAAAGAGTCAAGAAAAAAGGAGGTACTATAAGTTGCCAATCTCAGGAATGAATGAGAGAATATCACCATAGCTTTTTCAGATATTGAAGAGATAATAGGGGGTAATTATGAACAATTTTATGTCAATACATTTGGTAATTTCAATGAAATGTAAAAAATTATTTGAAAAGCACAAATTACCACATTTGGTAATTTCAATGAAATGTAAAAAAAAATTTGAAAAGCACAATTACCAAATATCACCCAAATATCACCCAAAAAGAAATAGACAACCTGAAAAATCTTCCAACATGGGAATGCCTACAGAGAACCCATGGAAAATCCCTTCAAATATTTAAAGAATAATTCCTATAACCTATACAAATCTTTTTTTTTTTTTTTTGAGTCTTCCAAATGTAAGATACTAAACTAAAAGTTCTAGGAGAAAAATTAGCCTAGAAACATTCAGGAGGTAAAGAACTTTTACTTAGAAGAACAGAGAGTCCCTGACTTACAGAGGTCTGACTGGTGATTTTTTTGACTTTACGTTGATGCAAAAGTGACATGCATCCTCCAAATTTGGAATGAGGGCATTCTATTTTTCACTTTCAGTACAGTTTTCAATAAATTACATGAGATATTCAACACTTGATAAAATAGGTTTTGTGTTAGACAATTTTGTCCAACTGTAGGCTAATGTAAATGTTCTAAGCACATTTAAGTTTAGGTGTTCTGTTGGTTAGGTGTTTTAAAAGCATTTTGACCTACTATATTTTTGACTTAGGATGGATTTTTCAGGATATAGCTCCATCATAAGCTTTGTATTAGTTTTGTTGTTCATTAGCATTGTTCAGCAGTAAAAATCTAATCTTCATTTGGATTAGGGGAGGAAGAAAGCCCTGAATCTTATAGGGAGTCACCCCCTCCTACCCCGCCCCTGCAGCACCTACTCATTCACGCAGCACCTACTCAGCAGGTGTCTAGGCCAGATGCATGCTGAGCCCACAGGTATTTACCCGCAGATCCTTGATCTGGGTCTCCAAATGCCGCATCTGCTCCAGGGTGCCCACACTGGCACTCAAGCCATGCAGCTGAGACTTGACGAGGCGAAGCTCGTCACCCATGCTGGCCAGGTCGCTCAAGAGTGTCATCACACAGCTGTCACAATCTGTAAGGGCCACAAGCAAAAGCAAATGTTCTGCAGGCCAAAGGCACAGAGATGCAAACAGAGCACAAGGACTATCTGCCCAGTTATATGCATATAGAGCATCTCAGGCAAAAATAAAAATTCTGAACATCTTATCAGTTTTGCACAAATCTGGTTTTGAGCTTTCTGAATGAGGGAAGTATGCAGAAAGCATTTTAAAAAGAAATGGGTGCGGGAAATAGGTGAAGGTGTTCTAAAGGTTCAAACTTCCAGTTTTAAGACAAATAAGTGCCAGGCTATAAGGTACAGCATGGTCACTACAGTCCACAACACTGTATTGGCTATTTGGCTGCTGCAAACAGGGTAGATCCTGAAAGTTGTTGTCATGAAAATATTTGAAACCAAGCGAGATGATGAATTTTAAGTAAATTTATTATGATAATTATTTCATCATATATACATAAGCAAATCATTTTGTTGTACATTTTAAATTAATACAATGTTGTATGTCAATTATAGCTCAAAAAATTAGAGGAGCAATAAATGATGGTTCTAGGGAAAAAATAGTTTTTATTTATTAAGTGCTTGCTACTTACCAGGCCTTGTGATAAAGGAATTACAAGAATTTTTCTAGCAACTTTATGAGGTTGGCATGGTTATTATGTTCATTTTACAAATGATGAAAATGAGGATTGGAGAAGTAGGGTTAATTTCTAAGATCATACACCTAGTAATTGACAGACGATGGATTTGACCCCAAGTAGTCCTCCACCTCCCTCCTGCCATCGTTACTTTTCAAGATTGGAAACTGCACACTTCAGCTTGGGGCTCATGTATCTTAAACTAAATTCCATATGTTAGAAAGGAGGGGGGCTTTCTTCTCTCACCATCACATTCTTCTCCAGGGTCACCATCTTTGGGTTCCTGGTTTATGCAGTCTGAAATGAGGAGTAATTAAAGAAGATAGTATTATTAAGTGTACTCTTCATCTGCTTTTTCACTTGGTTGTTAGAAAAGCTGGTTTTAGAAAATTTTAGTCACCCAGCTCTCCAGCATCACCAACCCTTCCTTTTCCCCTCCCTTACCCATATTACTGTTCCAAGATCTCTCTTATTTCTGACCATTCTTGCTGAGTCTTGCTGCAGAAACTTCTCTTGTGACCACCCTGAATAATATTTTCAATTTCTTCTCTACAAAGCTGGTGATATTCTTATCAAATTAAAATTCCCAATCAGTGGTGTTAAGGTTTTTGTTATTTATTTGATAGCTTACTAGACAACTGCTGGCATCTCTTCCAATATCATCCACGAACATTCAGTAAACATTTATTGAGCACCTTTGAACATCAATTATGTGCCGTGGCCCTATGAAGGTGCAGAAAATACAAAAAGAGCAAGACAAAAATCCCTGCTGTCCTGTGGTTTCGTAGTCCCACAGGGGAGGCCAACAAATTGTCCAACAGTGACAGACACTATGAGAGAGACATGTGCACGATGTTACTGGACCCACACCACCACCAACTACAATAAGTGGAATTTGGAGGTTTTGAGCAAGAATCTAGAAAGACTACTGGTCATCCTTGGACATACTTTACTTCTTCCACTTCTACTCTTTTCCCCATACTATACATTCTTACAATCTCATGTGCCTCTGAAAAATAACCTAGCCACACCACACGAAATCTCAAAGCTTGGAATTTTCCTAGACAGGCTACAAAGAAGCTTCCATGCTTTTCCTACTCAGCAACAGATAATATTACACATTTAATGAGTATACGCATATATTTTAAATCATACATACTTTTTTTTTTAAAGATTTATCCATCTATGCACACAAAAGCTGGGGTACAGGCCAGAGGTGTGGGGGGTGAGAGGACTCACCAGAGACAGAGCGGGGAACAGAACATGTAGACTGACCGAAGCACACAGTCGAGGGGAGCAGAGGGCGAGCCAGGAGAGGTCCGCTGCACCATGTGGGCTGCTCCCTGGCCGGCCGGGGAATCAAACCAGTGCTGCAGACGTTGCGGACAGCCTCATAGGTTACATCTCAACCCCCTGCGCCACAGCCAGGGAGGCCCATATATACTTTTAATTATATAAAATTTATAGTTCACTATGGAAAATTTGGGGAAATCGGATTAAAAGCCTTGATCCTATCACGGGAAAACAATGCCTCCTTTATATATAGATTTGAATATACTTTATATTATTGTTATGTATAATTACAAGTTTCTCTTATTCATCCTTTAAAAAATATTTGAATCATTCTTTCATGCATATCAAGTTGTGTGACGTTTATTTCCTCAATTAGATTAAGTGCTTGCGGTCCAGGAAAAATGAAACATGGGTTAGTTTCCTTCAAAAAATTTCACAGCACCTTGGGCGTCTGGGGTACTCGGTTTGTGTGGATGATTGCCTTATCAGTGCAATTTTCTCAACAAGCTTGAGATCTGAGCACCAGAGAACCTGTATTTATTGATTAAAAACAACAACAACAACAAAAAACCAACAAAGAAAGCTCACAAGAACAAACAAATCTCATATATGAGTATTTTCTTCCACTTTTGGAACAAGTAGTTACCATTCTCATTTCAGGTTGCTTATTTTATTATTACAGTCAGGAGAAAAGAGGGTTGAAAAGATGTTGCTTCATGAATAAGCTGTATGTGATGTTGAAACTTCTCCTTGAAAACCTCAGTGATAGAACTCATCCCCTTTTAAAATAGCCTTTTTCAGGCCTCCCTGGTGGCACAAAGGGTTAAGCATAGCACTGAAGCGCTCCACACCCTCTGCACCACAAGTTCGATCCCCGGCCGGCCAGGGAGCAATCCACATGGCGCAGCAGACCTCTCCTGTCTCGCAGCTGCTCACCTCAGCAGTGTACTTCAGTCAATCCACCTGTTCTGTTCCCCACTCTTTCTTTGGTGAATCCTCTCACTCCCCTCACCTCTGGCCTGTACCCCAGTTCTTGTATGCATAAATAAATAAATCTTTAAAAAAATAATAAAAAATAATAAAATAGCCCCTTTCATCTTTAAACATTTGACACTTCTTTCTTGGAATGATTCAAAAATAGAGCTCCCTCTACCTTCCACTCCTTGGTATAAGTTCTGTACCATTTGCCACAAGAAAACATGACCAATACTTGGACCACACACCAGTCTTTCAAATAAGTTCTTTCCAAGTCTTTTCTCTCCTGCCTTGTCAATTGTTTCTCATGTGACATGGTTCTAAGTCCCTTCACAATCTCCTCTCTTTCTAAACAAACTAGAGTTTCTCTCTTGTCTCCTAAAGACACAAATCCACACAAGTACTTATGTGAGCAGACCGAGGCCTGTCAGACCACTCATTTTTGACACTATAGCTGAATGAAGACAGTGTAAGGGCTCTTAGGGAGCCACATTACTCTCTTGAGCCAAATTGAACTTCTGCTGACAGAAACCTAAAGTTTTTTTACACTTCCTGCTGCTAAGCCACAACTCACTTACCACATACTTAAGGGTGGATTATTTTCCCATTTAACTTTAGGACCACATACTTATCCTCAACATAACTTTATCTGGTTAGGACTGGCCCATCATGTCAGGCTGTTGAGGATCTTTTGTATTCTAAATGTGTCACAGGAGGCATCTGTGATCTATCCCAACTTTGCATCATCTCATTGCTAGGTGGGCATGCCACCTGTATGTCTATTCTAGTAAAAAATGCTGAACAACAGAGAACAGAGGATGAAACCCTGAAGCATGACCCATTTACCTGGCATTCCCTTGAGAACAGTCACTTGACCAGTTCTGATCCCTAGACCCAGGACTTAGTACTTCATTTTGTTATGAGAGATTTCTCCAAGGATTTGGTCTCATATTACATCAGTAACATTTTTCTGATAAATTATATTAATATTTTCTGTCAAAAAAGGAAGGGAGTCTTCCTCTGGCTTTCAAGTTGCTCCTAATGAATCCATATTAACTTTCAGCAATTGTATTTTCCACAGCATACAAAATCCATCTCAATCATTTACAACTCACATTCCAGAACATTTATTGCTATTAGGCTAAGACTATTTTGGTTTCTTCAAATAGTCACATGAAGAAAGATGATATTATGCTAGCCTTACAATGTTTGCTTGGTTTCTTCAACTGTTATTTTATACCAGTTTATACCAGTTTTATAAATGTGGGTTAACAGAGATGTGAGCTTATCTTACCTCCAGTTAAGGGGTCACAACTGCTCAAATGGCCATTGCTGTTACAATTGCAAGGTTGGCAGCTGCCACCAAATTTCTGGGGATTTCCAAAATATCCTGCTGCACACCTACACAAAATACAGAAAAAGAGAGGAAACAGTCAAATAACTCATCATGCATACAAGTCAATTTACTCAACTTCTAGCTCCCTATTTGGGAAATTATAACACTATAGGAGGAAGGCTGATTTTCAAGAATGAGTATGTCTCAATACAGAGATATGTATGGCATGAAAGAGAACTTATGAGAGGAAGAAGCAAGCTCTCTTTTTCCTTGACATGAAAACAACCGAATCCCCATTTACTCCTATACCTGAATGGAAGATAAACAAAATACACATAGGAGTTAGTTAGTGGCTTAACCAATATGGAAATCAGGAGTGATTGTTTTTATGCAAGAGTTATGTTCCTGAGGATATCACACAGCTAAATATTGCTTAATTTGTGACTAATTTCCTCAAAGAAAAGATTCAAAGTAAAATTCATGTAATTTCAAATTTTTAAATAAAGGGGGATTTAATTAATATTTCCTATTGTTCAATTTCAAGTCTGCAGAAGTTAAATTTGCACTGCTTCCTGCAGTTTTGTATAGAACAAGTTTGAACAATTTAGAGCAGTTACAGCTGCTACTCTTGGCTTTTATTATTCCAGATAATTTAATGATGAGAACTTAGTTCTTTATTTCCAAGTTAGATCATATTTCCTTAGTTCCGAGCTTCTGTTTTTTAAAAAACAAAACACACACATGTCAGTGTTTCTGGAAGTGGGATGTGAATTAAAATAAGCCTATTAGCAAAGTTCTACTCCTACCCTATTCTTCACACCCTCACTTGCTACCAAATTTTCATTAAATCAATGTGTGTGCTGTTTCATCATCAACAGAACAGATAGGAGCAAGGAAACAGAGTATTTGACTCTCTTTTCCAAATTTAAATTTAGCATCCAAGAAGTGTGCAAAGGACACAGGTTTGAATCAAAAAGAACTGGCTAGATTCTTGCCTCTCCCATGTACTAATGTGATCTTGAGCTGTTTTCTTAACCCTTCAAGTTTCATGCATCCCATGAAAATGTAAGCTTTAGAAGCACATGGATTTTGGGCTGTTTTGCTTATGTATATATTCCTACCACCTGGTAGAGAATCTGGGCACATGGTATGTGCCAGGCAAGTACAATGTTGACTGAGTGAGTGAATGAACTCGACTCATTGAAATATTTTGGTTCAATGGATATGAGCTAAGAAATGATGTATAAAGAATGTAGTACAATGCCTGCACATAATAGACACTCAAGAAAAGGGAGCTACCATTATAACACATGATGAAATGTAAATATATATGTGCCATTGGTGTCATTTGGAATTACTACATTTTAGTACATAAATGAGAAGCAAAACACTCAGCCATTCCCTAATTACCAAGAAGGTGGTTGAACTGAAGAGACTTACCTAAGTCCACTAAGCAGGATTGTTATGCACTAATAATAGGGCTTTACTTCATGTGATCAGCTCATATTCTAACAAAATATTTTTTTCTAACAAAAAAAATGCTACACAAAAGACTTATGTTATAAAATACTCTAGCTTGAGATGTTTCACTTATTTTCCTCATAAAAGACACATAACTACAAAATACTTTTATTATAGTCACATAAATATTTAGGAAGTTTGATTCTTGTTTTCTTTACTTTTGCAGAGTATTAATTACCAATTACAAGAAATAACAGGTTCCCTTATTCTCACACTGTGGTAGTGGTTAAACACAATGGACTGAGGTAAAGCTTCTGGATCTCATAGATAATATTGGCACAACAGATAAAGAGCAGAAAACATGTTTGTCATCTGTGGCTCTGGGTGGCCGAGGGAGACAAAGGTAATGAGCACTATGTCCTGCCCACCTAAGTCCTGGCCATGATCCTACCTCCCACTCCATGCTGTCCTGTCTTTGTCTTTGCATAATTAACAACTAGTGCTAAGAGCGAGGTCTGGCACAGAGTGGGTGCTCAATAATAGTTTAACAAATGAAAAAATGTGACTTTATAATGGCATTTACCTGTGAAAAAGTTAAAAGAACATTTTCAGAAACAATAACTTGATTTTTTGTTACATCAAGCATAACAAACATAAGTTGAGAGAGCTGTTAATTAAGATTTCCTCGTTACAACTCAGCTGCCTGCCAAGTGGATGTCTCATCTAGCCTGTTGCTGTTTTCTATTTCATTGTTTGTGAAGAACCATAAGGAGGAATGAATTAGGAAATCTCTACCAAGGATGACTTCCATGGCTTCAAATGACAAAGCTTCCAATCCCCACCCCCATCCCACCCACCCTCCCTGTCTCAGGCCTGGTGCCCCTTCTGGTCCTCACTCTCCAAGGCTGGTTGGGCACCCCTCCTATTGCAGCCGGACTTAAAACGGGTATGTCGCCCTCACCACTTAATGTCTGTTCCCTACTTGAGAGCAGTGTCTGTGATGGGGTCACTTATGTGCCTGTGGTTCTTGACACAGTGCCAGTTATTCACTAGGATTTCCATACATTTTTTTTTTATTTAAAGTGAAGAATAGTAAGTCTCCCCAAGATATTCAGAACATGCCTTCCCAAGACATGTCATTGGCTTGTGGATTAATTTGAGTTTAGGTTAATAGAGGCCCTGCAGTCTCTCAAGAAACTTTTATCACTCTCTTAACTACCTAGAAGATTAAAGTTTGGGGTTCTTACCCAGAATTAGGATTTTTACCAAAAATAAACTTTCTATGAAAGAAAACTATCTTTGGGACAGGAAAACATCTAATTACAGAGATTTGGTCTTTGTCCAGAGTCGCTCTCCATCATGTGAGTCCCCTTTGCTTTCCTCGAAGTCCCATTTATTCCCAAATCGACGTGAAAAAAATATCCAAATTTATGTGGATTCTCCATTTGTATATAACTACCTTTGTTCTTTTTTTCCTGCTAATCTGTCTTATGTTAATATGATCATTCAGTCAGTCTGAGAAGAACCCAGAGGGATAGAGGGACATTTCCTCTCTGCCCCTACAGAAGGAAAAATGAATATAAATGCGAAGCAAGTGTGGGCAATGTTGTTCTCATTGAAATGGAAAACAGAACATTGAAATGTTCCTTTTTACCACAGGACAGTGTCCATGCTCCTACTTGATGCTCAGTGTTCCCCTTGATAAGGCAGCCCCCCTTCTACTCTCACTCCTTAGGCTGTCTTGCATTATTTCCCTGACTAGAGCTCAGCTGCCTTCCACCTCGGCTTCCAACTCTGCTGGTTTCTAGTCCTCCCTTAGACTGAAGTCCACAAAATGCTTCAGATTACCACAGTGTAGCGGGACCAAACATACTTTATTACAAAAACCAGTTGAATTAATTTTCAGGGTTTTCTTGAAATTTAGTAAAACTCTTCCAAAGTTTATCCAGGAAACGATATGCCAGAATGATGAAAGAAAAATTTTAGATAAAGGTGATAGGAGGCATCTCGCTTAATCAAATATTCAATGGCCCTAGAAGGAAGTCTATTGAATTGAGGCTACCAGAGCAAGAGAAGGAGAGTACACAGCAGGGTGAGGACAGAGAGCAATGGACTACAGTAGAGGCCATGGTGGGTGGGGAGTGTGAACATCCATCTGAAGAGGTGTGATCCTGTGCCTCTAGACTGCACACAGTGTTGTAAAACTATGTTACTCAATAAACAAACAAACAATAAAGCACGTTTCAAAGGCATTTTATGCTTTCAGAAATGCTACAGAAGTGATAATGGCACAGAACCAGATAAAATGTAGAGAAATAAATGCAAATTTATATAGAAATCTTGCATTCACACAGTAAGCTTAAGTGAATTTAATTCACTCTCCCTGGCACAGAGAGAGCATGTGTGAGAACATGAGAGTAAACGAGGGAGAAACAGCTGCCCCGCCCCCTGCCCCATCATTAATGGGCACATACCCTGGAACGTGACACCAAGGATGTGAATCTGCTATTTCCCCAGTGGGTCTGGTTTCCTTGTGCAGATCTCACCCTACTGAATGTGGTTTTGGGATGTACCCAAACACGATCTATATTTCAGGCAACATGAACTGTGGATTGTTGAGAAATGGGATATTGAGGTAGTCAAGGTTATTTGGTCAATTTTTGCCTAACATTGATTCTAAGTCTAGCTGTGATGTGAGATTAAAACGTCAATAAGACGTGCAGAGGGTCGGGGTGCATAGGGCTGGGAGGGGTAAGGGGAAGGATATGTGGGGTTGCATGTTGGTGAGAATACAGGGCTATGATATATATGTTGGGACTCATTCTCAAATTTCTGAAACATGTACAAAATAAGAAACCGAAGGAAGTTAATGATTTATTAAGTGGGCAGTCTTGTATTTTTCCCAAGAGACCTATTTCCAGCCTCAGTGAATTTGCTGCCCCACCCAGTTCTGAGCCAAGCTCCAGCAGAGCCCCGCCCACAGTCCCTGCCAGCTGCGCCTGCCAGCTGAGCCCACCCCACCTGCGGGCCCGGGAGGGGCAGCACCCACCTTTCACACTGTGTTCCTGTGTATCCAGGTTTGCAGGAGCACCTCACGTTTCCCCCATCCACGACACAGCCGGTGGCAAAACTTGAAGGGAGACAAAGAAAAGCCCCAGTAAAAGAATAATTCCATTGGCTCTGTTACCACAGAGAACTGACTTGTATCAAGTGAAAATGGAAACCCAGGGTCCAACTGCTTTTTTGTGTAAGGGAACTTTTGCCCATGGAGACTTGTAGAGATAATGATGAATTACTTCAGCTGACATTGGGCACATTTTGGTGAACCAGGCATGAAGGACAAGGCATGAAGGACTGTATTTTGTTTTATTTTTGGCCTCGAGAAATACATTCCTTCCCTTAAGACAAAGCAAAGTAACTCACTTTGGGAGAGATGATTACAACAGCATTTTTCCAGGAATAATAAGGAAGGAATAAAACATGTCTAGGCAGAAAAAGAACAAAGAGTTCTGATTCTTAAAAAAAAAAAAAGTTTTTCTTCTTGTTTATTCTAGCTCTTTTCTACTGGGCATGGTGCCTTCTGGGAAGAAAAAGTGGGCTGTTTTGGGAGGGGGGCAATCCTTTGGCTCCCCAGAAGGAACTAAAGCAGGAGCATGCTTGATGTTTAGAAAATTCTGTGGGCACAATATCAGTGACTTTTATATTTTTCAAATCAAGTTGTAGAATTCCCTTTCTTTCAGTTCTAAACTGGGATAGTTGAGAAGATTTTTTAAAAAGAGATCATGAAAAAAGCTGTTGCCTTGTGAAATGTCTATCTGTCTGTTGAACAATATATGACATAGGGCCTCCCTGTTGGCCTCGGAGTTTAAGGCTCAGCACTATACCGTGGTGGCCCACCTCAACAGCCTGAGTTCAATCCCCGGTCAGGGAGGTGACTCACAAGGCACATCAGACCTTTCCTGTCTCGCCCGCTGCTCCCTTCTGCAGTCTATTTCAGTTGATTCACCTATTCTGCTCCCCACTCTCTTTCTGGTTAATCTACTCACCCCCAACACCTCTGGTCTGCACCCCAGTTCTTCTACACAAAAATAAATAAAGTCTTTAAAAATAAAATTCATGACATAAGTCTGAGGGAAACTAACTTCTTTTATCATTTGCTAAGAGAATTATTTGAGAAGTTTCTCTTGGTCTATTTGATGGATACAGAGTCACACCTCCAAACAGATGGTTAGAAATTCGTCAGCAGTATTAATATTGCTGGAAGGATAATCAGATGAAAGTAGGCACTTATCGATAAATCTGAGAAACTGCCTGTTACTTCATTGCCTTGAAGCTGGAAGCTGACCTTGATGATAACAATATGCTTTGCCACCAAAGATGAAAAGTTTCTCTGAGGCACTCTGGAAATCTTGCTGCTTCCTGTTCTCTCTAGCTTTTATTCAAACAAGTCTGGGCAAGTATAAAGTGATAAATGCGTTTGCAAATAAAGCCACAGGACAGGGCAGGTTTAAGGAGCATCAAAGGCACAGATAGCAAAGCTGGGTGCACATTTCAAGCCACACTGGGGCAGGTGACTCCTGCTCATGTTAAGACTTGGCCAGTTTCTCGGATACTGTGCTGATTATCAATCAGTCTTGTGGTGCACACGTGCTCCTAAGCCTGTGCACTTTTGAAACTTTGGCAGTACTTCCTGATTTTCACATCCACTCCTCCACTTAGTCACTTGTTTTGTTTTGCTTGCACCATAGCGAACATGTCATGATGAGCAAGAATATGACAAGGTGCCAAGACCAAAAAGAACAAGGATTATTGTGAAAAGAAAATGGTGACTTTGCACCTGCATAATCTATTGGCCATCCTAGAGTCTGAATGACAACTCAGATTAGAGTTGTTTGTGGTTCAGGACTGTCCTATGGTTTCCATCACAATGAGGATAAAATCCAGATGATTTCAGATAGCCTGTGAGGTTCTTAGGAGATCTGAACAGTGACTGCCTGGCCAACCTCATAACCCAGTTCACTCCCCCACACTGTACTCCAGTCACGCTCGCCTTCTGACTGTCCACAAACACATTGTTATGGGGGCTTTCTCTTCTGTTTTTTTCCTTGCCTGCCCCTCATTGCTAAGATATTGCTCTGGCTCACTCCATCTCATCATTCATTGATCCTTACCCAATAATTTGAAAAATCACTCCTACTACTTCTTCTAAAGACTCTACTATCAATGCAGAAAATACCATTTCTATCTGAAACCATAGTTATTGATTTGTACATGTATTCATTGCATGTGATGACTCCTCCCCAATTTTCCGGGTAAAGCCTTGTAAGATCAGAGTTTGCCAGTCTTCCTTACTTCAGTTTCTCTAGCATCTGGCAAAATCAATTCCTTACCCTATAATAGATGTTCAATAATAACTGTTTAGCCACTGAATAAATAGCAAAAGGAAATATCGGGGTCTCCTTGGTGGTGCAGGAGTTAAAGTCTCAGTGCTATCAAGCTGTTGCCACTGTGGCATCATGAGTTTGATCCCCTGCCAAGGAGCTGACCCACATGGCGCAGCAGACCTCTTCCCTCTCACCCGCTGTTCCCCTCAGCAGTGTATTTCAGTCAATCTGCCTGTTCTGTTCCCTGCTCTGTCTCTGGTGAATCCTCTCACCCCCCACACTCTGGCCTACACCCCAGTCCTTGAATGTATAAAAATAAATCTTGAAAAAATAAAAGGAAATACCCAAAAGCTTACAGCTTAGAACAACTGTTTTTGTTTAGAATTTTTGTTCATTCTTTTTTTATATCTAACTGCTTTCTTATGATAAAATTCACATACCATATATACTGTTCACTTATTTAAAATGTACAATTCAATGACTTTTAGTATATTCTTGGAATTGTACAATAAATTGTACAATTTATTTTAGAGCATTTTCACCAACCCAAAAGAAACCCCACACCCTTTTAACATTCACTTCCTATCCTTGCTCACCCTCCATTCCCAGTCCCAGGCAACCACCAAGCTACTTCCTGCCTATAGATTATTTTCCAGCTTCCACAGTACCTGTTTGAGTGAGGACACGGGCAGGCACTACAAGATCCGTGGATGGCACTCCCATAGTAACCCTCTTTGCAGCGCTCACAGTGGTCCCCAGCAGTGTTATGCTGGCAGTTCTTGGGACAGAGGAACAGTACAATTAATAGAAGCCTATTATATTTTTGCTATAAGGTCATTGTCATCTAATCACTCATGCAGTTATAATTCAAGTCTTCTGACTGTACAGAGATATCAGTACACTAATCACATACTTTTCCTGTCCATTCAATCATTGCTGGTGCTATAAAAAGGGTGTTAATTTTGCCCTTCCATCAGCTATTTGGTGCTTACCATCATGAGGAATGACGGAGTAGAGAGAGATTTGCGCATTTCAAATGCCACTGTAATATTTCCTGGCTGTGGGATCATGTGCCAGTTCTTTTGCTTCTCTGACCAGTTTCATTGATGTATGATTTACATACACTTAGAATAATACCCACTTCCCAAGGTTGTTAGGAGGCTTTTAAAAAGTGCAATAGTAAGCGTAAACTCCTTTCCTCTTTCCCTTAGAATTGTTTCTCTGAAAATCTACCTGGTTTCATTTCACACTTCACCTAACAATGATATACTGAAGAGCAATAAAATTGAAATATTCTTAACACATGATATATATTAATACAATAAAAGTTCCATTGTATCTGAGAAAACACCCAACTTCACTCCAAGGTCCTAATAAATTAAATTTTATCTAAGCTTTTTAAAGCAAATCTAATTATTTGCACATTAAAATCAATGGCTAATGAAAGTTATTCTTCAGTAAAGTGTTGAGATGTTACAACTTTGCAACTGAACAGTCTATGGAGACTAAACGTAATGGATTTTATCAAATGTGTTGATTTTGTGGAGTATTTAACTCAGTATAACCTGTCTTGGTGTTAGTAATAAAAATCTAAATGCACAAAAATAGGCAGGAACTCTCTCCCATTGCTGTGGGCTTTTGATAATTCAGAGATCCTTGTGCTAATTGTATGGCCTGGAGTAAGTAATTTAAAAAACCTGCTCATGAGTTCTATCTCTCTATGTGGAGGTGACACTTCAGTTGGAAACCCCAATGGATGTGAGCTCTGAAACACCATCTGAAGCCAGGCTAGGGAAAGACAGTATGTTTGCATGTTATCAGTGAGTGTGGCGCTGTTCTGAAGCAAAGCCTCTCTTTCCTTCCTAAGTGTCACCTACTTGCCTGGCTTTGATAGATCTATCTCTTCCGAACTTTTGAATTACACCACTAAGATGTTATCTTTTCATATTTTTCCAGATACAAAATTGTGCTATAAACACAAGGGCCTAGTGAGTAGTTTGGAAAACTAGGGAGACCTTTAAAGGATTATGAAGCCCACACATGAACATTTGATCATCCCGGAGAGCTGACCCTCGCACCATATCCTTCCCATCTTCCCAAAATGTCACAGCAGACGTTTCCTGTTGGTCTGGATCCTGGGAACAAATCCCCACTGGAGTTTGTGGATCCATAGAGGGTATCTTAGGGTTGTCAGGAGAGGGTGTTGACAGCTTCCTTTACCTTTACTTTGTGCAACTGCCATGACTCAACATAAAATAGCTGCTATTTTGAACTAGTTATTTACCTTCACACTGGGTTTTTAACTGCAAATTTGAAACATGGTTGGATAGACATTTTTTAGTGCTACGTCTGCTTAGTTCTGAGTTGAAAACATGGAAGAAGTAAGAATGTAGAGAAACAGGTGAGGCCATATGTATCCTGCTAAAAGCACTCTGAATGCTGGTCATCCTAGTGCCTGTAGAGAGGGCTGTAGAGGGGTCAGTACGATGTAGTTGTAGTAAGTCCCATACATCTGAAATATCCCTCATCTTCAGTTGGGAGTTTCTGTCCTGGAAGTTGTTCTCTTCAGTCCTGCAAACTTAAGGCATCTGCCTATCAAGTTTCCTGGTTTTTTACTGTGAGTGAATGAGTGAGTGAATGAATGAGTTCACATCCACTCCCACAGGATGTACCCCCCCTACCCCCCCAAAGATCCCTTTGACACCCAACATCTCTTGGGCACTTACTGTATGCCCAAGAATGCTGGCACTAGGGAATAAAGATGGAGTAGTCCCCTGACATGGATGTAGAGAGAACCCTGTGAACAGACATATTCAATCTGTGGAAAATATGATAAGAGCTGTGCTGGCACCCCATAAGAGCAAGAGGAGGGGCAGCTTCTTTCCAGAGCTTCAGGGAAGGCCTTCTGGAAGCAATAATGCCTGCATGAAGGACAGGAGTGGAATTAACAGGGTGGAGAGGCAAGGGAAGTGCATTCCAGGCACAAGGAGCTGTGTGCAGAGAACCTTGGGAGTGTGTGGGCAACAGGAAGCCACTGGTGCTCTGGAGGGTGAAGTGAAAGTGTAGTGGATGCAACTGGAGAGGCAGCAGTACAGATCAAGGAGGCCCAGAAGCCAGCTGAGCAGTGTATACTCCTGGGGGGCCCCTGCATCAACTGTGAGTTTCAGATGAGTTATTCTTGGCTGGAGGGGAAGAGAGGCTCAAGTGACAGGGAATAAAATGAAAGAAAACCAGAGAAAGAAGATAAGAGGAAGGGGAAGGGACATGGGAGCAGAGGGAAAGATGAGGGGGGACTGAGATGGCAGAAGGCAAGGCAGATGGGTGATGGGGAGAAAGGAGGAAATATGGGGAGAAAGCAGGCAAGGAGAGGCAGGGAGGACACAGAGGATCCAGCCATGCCAGGCCCCTTCAGTTGCCAGCAGAACACATGGCCCTATACTCCTGCCCTGCCCCACTGTACATACACTGCTGTGCCGACAAGGTGCTGGGCTACTTTCTTTTCAAACTTGAAGCAACATGAAGATTGCAAATGTGTGAAGATTCCAGATTTTGGAAACTGGCTTTGGATTCTGAGGGACAGAGATCAGTTTGCAGAAGAATCCGTCCATTTGATAGTGAGGGGATAGCCTCGTTACTGGTCTTTGAGAATGAGGGCTATGCCCTTGGCTCTCACACGGTGGCCACATTTGAGAGCAGGGTCGGCACTCAATGCCTCCCATCAAGCTGTTAAGTGGACACAGACACAAGCTCCATACCTCTGTGTGTGCACACATGTGTGGTGCATGTACGTGTGTCTAAGCATGGTGTGTATACATGCACTTGTGTGCACACACATATGCCCACTGGACAGCAGCTTATTGAGAGTAGGGGCTGTGTTGGATGCATTAGATCCCAGCAGCCCGCGCAATCCCTACCATAGCAGAAAATGCTCAGTATGGGTTTTCCTGAATGACTCATTTCTATATGCCATATGGCCATTAGGGACAAGTGAAGACAGAGCTATAAAGAAAGGAAATGAGAAAGAAAATCTTCTTGTTTGATGAAAACTTACAAATTATGACTCACTAGTGATCCATTCATTAGGTGAATGACCTGGAGAGAAAACTCCCTTTGATCTTTGGCAGCTTTTATAAAGTGGACCTGACATTAGCAATGATTCAGTGACAGATAATGTTTATTTTTGATTAAGGCATCTACTTTGTGTTACACACAACATACAGAATGAAATATAAACTATTATATAGGGAATACTTATGAGCTAGAAGACATCATTTCTCAGTGTCTTTTTTTCATTTTGAACTTAGAAGGTTAACATCCTCCAGAATATTCTGTAAGACTCTTTACAACAGTTTCCTGTCCCAGCCTGTCCCATCTTGCAGAGGAAACAGTTCCCTGGGACATACTGAATTGGCTTAATACAATCTAGGAACTCAAATAGTTGAAACACATCTAGTTGCATTGCACAATGCAAAAGAAATCTCTGCCAGAAGAATTTATTTCCAAAGAGCACAACATAACTGGGGCCTCAGTATTTCTGAGGGTACTGCCACTCTCTCCTTTCCTTCCAACTGTCAGTCTCCTTCTAGTCGGGGCAGCCCTGGCTACCAGGGAAAAGAACGCCAATGAAAAGGAGGGCAGTAGAAAAAAATGTTCTGATTCAGGATACAAAAGAAAATTTTCCTGAGAATCTAATTTTCCGTGAAATAATTTTCTAAACTATTCCAGATGATTATTTTCTGATGGATAAGCCATAGACATCAAGGACCCCCTGACCTATTTTCCCACGTAAACCACTTTGTCTTGGCAGCTGTGAAGGGTTTGGGTTTGACGGATCAAGCATATGCTTTAAGTTTTTCTTAGTATTCCCTCCCCCCAGCCTGCTTTCTGGAGCTATTGTACACTTGACAACAACTTAACTCCCCATCTGTAATCTCCCAGCACCCCAACAAAATTGAGGTTTAAAGTAATGCCTTCAATTTATTGTATCTTGGCAAGAGTTAAGTCCCAGGTTCCACCCATTAATATCACTTAATGAAGTAGCAACTAAGGTGTAATGTAATTGTTTAAACAGGTGTTCTTCTCTGGTGGCACATGTTAAATGCGGGAGAAAAATGAAGTGTAAAATCATGCGGCCTGGTAACTGTGGAGCCTTCTACATCTGCACAGCAGCTTCTATTTAGAGATTGTAAGGACATGTGACATTTCCTGTCTCAGAGCCTCATAGGGGAGAAGCACAGAGACATATTGCTTACTGGTAGCATCACAGCACCAATTTACTTACAATACATATTCCTGAGTCATCCTGGCATCGATTTGAATGTCTGTTGCAATTGCAGGGAACACACCGTCCAGTATATGAGCCTTTGTTATCCCAGTAGTATCCAGGGCTACAACCCTATTTTTATAACAAAAAACGGTTAGCCAGTAGGAAAAACAAGTTATCCATAGCATGTGGCAATTCTGACTGTCAAGAATTCATTTTTTAAAAAAACTTTTTTCCTTTAGTTGGTGGGTGGTTTTCTCATTTCAAACAGTAGCCGGGGCCACTTGCTTTCCTTGTCAGGTTCTGTTTAGGGTCCATGCATGAGGGTGTGTGTCTGTGCCTGAGGAGACATGTGGTGGGGAATTCAGAGAAGGGGATGTGGGGAGAGTGGGGTGTGGAAGTGGGGTTTCACTTGTTTAGAGGTTGAGTGAGGGACAGAGTGATGAGCGTGCAGAGAGTCAGGACGTTAATTCTTAGGGGAAGGACCTCTGAGCAAATCTCAAGTTTGAGAGTCAGGACGTCAATTCTTAGGGGAGGGACCTCTGGGCAAATCTCCTCAAGTTCTCTTTGGCAGTTATTTCCTCTCCAAGTTGGGCTGGGCCATTGGCAGGGGGTGCAGGGAGGGGAGCCCTTATCACTAAGGGTTCTTCATTGGAATCACTTCACTGCCACTGTAAGCAAGAGGGAGCCCAGGGGAGGAAAATGTGCTTGCTCCCTCCTCAGAAACTTTCCAGAAGCTTGGTTCTGATTGAACACGCAAGGACCCAGCTCGAGTGAGTCGCCTCGGATGTGTCTTGTTCTCTTGTTCACTATCACTTTGATTACTCCTACCACTACGTTGTCTCTTTCTAGTATAATACAAGTTATTTTTCTTATGGATGAAAATGATTAGCTTTTTTCTTTTTGATGAACTGATACCTTTTAAAGGATTTTAGTTAAGAATGCCCTCAAGAGGAAAAAAAAAGCAATTATTATTATACCAGACGCTAAAATTTTAGATTTCTTTCTTTAAAGAGAAGTATAGATATATTCTTTATTTTAGCAGAGCAAATCAGTGCACTGATTTAAATCAGATCAGCTGCCCCTTGTTTCTTTTACTAATCTCCTCCTCTATGCCCTATTATTAGAGCACCAGGCAAAAATAGTTCTAGATAAATAATCTTTTGTCTAATGTACTTTAAATAGCACATATATCTGTCAGATGCTGAAACTACTGTCATGGGAAGACTTGAAATGAGCAGTCCTTTCTCATTCACCCACGGCCAGAAAGGTCTCCTGGGCCAAGAGGAGGAGAGGAACAAGCTAACCGGATGGAACTGAGGAACAAAGCTCACACTTTGCCCAGAGTGGAATATCCCACAGCTGCTAGGAGCTTCTTCCAAAATTACCAATGACTACAGACTGTACACAATAATAAGACTATAATTTCCAATACATTTTTTCCCTTCAGTTATTAGGAACCATGTTTAGGCAAAAGAATGCATTACACAAAATTAGATGACTTTATGTGTTATATGAATAGGCTTGTCTAAGGGAGCGCCAAAGTATGAAAGGAATGCTCTGTAGCTGAAAGCCCGATGAAGAGACACATTTGAACAAATTTCAGCCAATGACGGTTTGATTGTATCTATAAATATCTACCAATAATTATCACCATATATCACATATGCTTATAAAACAGTTACATTTGCTAAAGCACAAATTAGCTAAATGGATAAATACCTGCTTGTTTATGACAACATACCCAAGGAAGTCTCAATTAAACAGGCTTTGGAAGAAAAGATAGCCCATCCTGAATAAAGTTAAATTTTAATTTGCTTTTGATTTTTAAAAAGTACTATTTCATATATTATGTATCATGTGACTCTCACAACATCTGTCAGTTATTGAAAGAGAATCCAATCATTTTTCTCACCTCTATACAGCACATAAACTCCACACTTAACATAAAATTCAGTTCAAGTATTCAGATTGTGTGGGAGACTTATTCTAAATGAAAATAAATGTAGACTGAAATATCTTAGCAAAAGACTTTTGCAACTTCTCATTTTTAACTTTTGGAATAACTTTTAGAATAACTTTTTGATAAATGTTCACAGCACACATGATGGCCCTATCAGGTTTCCAGGACTATTTCACCAGCTAAACATTCTGTTCCTCTGTGAGTGTGCAAGGCATATCCAGGAAGTATAAAGAGAGCGAGTAGAGTGCAAAGTGTTTCATGCCTGGCAAACTGAAGCTGGTTTGTTAGGTATTATACAACCCTGATCTTCACTTTTCTTGAACATACATTTCACTGATTCTCGTGCCTTACTTTGCAGGTAATTTTTTTTCCAAGCAGAACTTGAATCCTACAGGCACTGGATACTTTTGTCCCAAAGTCTGAGTTATACATGAAAGGGCACAAAGTTGCCCAGCCTAGTAACACCCCACAGGCATTTAAACTCCTAGCTGTCTGGGCATTTCCAGGTGGGCTGATGTTTATGGGGTTTGTGGTTAATAGCTCAGAAGAGCAATCTGACAGGCACCCTAATAAACACTGCCAGTCTACATGACAGGAGGTCATCAGTCCCTCCCCCAGCCCACCTGTGACATTCACATGCTACAAAGCTGGGTACCCTTCCCCATCCCAAACCAAAATTTAAAGGGACATTACCTGGCTGGGTTTAAACTCCACTTGACTTGCTTGCAGAAGACTCTGACCAGGAGGCTGAAGAAATGCTACCCTTTGCTGCTGTGAATTGTATCCCAGACACTGCCCCAGGACTGAACCAAAGATCCACAGCCACCCCAAACTTGGGGTTGACCACCTCACTGGCGGGGGCATCCTGGTCCCTGAGCGTCCTGCTGGCTGCACACAAGGCTCTGCCTCCGCCTCTTATACCTGCCCTTCCTGCTCGGTGCCCAGGCCCGCCTGACTCAGGTGAGGCAGGCTGTCTGCGGCAGGAGGCCCCACCTGTAAACTTCACACATGAGTCAGCCTGTGAGAGAGCACACATAACAGTCCCACAGGGAAGCGTACCGCTCTGTAATTCCTGTGAGGTGGGGCAGGCATCACTTTCTACCCACCTCACCCTGCAGACGGCACTAGCCGATTAGAGCAGCTGTAAATCACAGGCTGAGTCATGTGCAGTGAACACGCCCTGGGCAGGAGGGTGGTAATCCCAAGGTTCATCTCCTTCCCTTGGGCTACGTATTTTAATAGGGCTAGGAAAGAGATAGAAGGAAGGTGGGAAAAGAATGCAAGCACCTGTGGACTAAATGTTACCTACAGGAATCCTTAGAAAACCATGTCAGCTGATGTGTAGTTGACCCTTGAACCACATGGCGTTAGGGGCAACATGTAGTGGAAATCCAAGCATAAATTTTGACTCCCCCAAAACTCAACTATAACAAACATTCAATGCATATTTTATGTTATATGCATTAGGTACTGTATTTTTACAATAAAGTAAGCCAGAGAAAATAAAATGTTACTGGGAAAATCAAAAGGAAGAGAAGAAACATTTGCATTACTATATTGTACATCAATACCATAAATGTATATCATCTACTTACAAGATGAATTGTCTGTCTGTCAGTACCCACATCAATATTCTCTACAAAACACTGTCATGCTTTATGTATTCCTAATACTAGACTTCAAAAATGAAAAGATAATGTGAGAAATTCATTTTTATTTGTAGGTATAATGACTCACGCATTGATAATATTAATTGGGAGGGAAATCCACTTATAAGTAGACTTGTGTAATTCAGTTGTTCAAGGATCAACTGCTTATGCAGGTTAAAAAAAGAAACTCTTATATGCAAACCATGTCAAGACCCCTGCTATCAAGGAATCAGGAGAGAAAAAGAAGGGTGTTGCTCAGTCTACCTATTTGGGTGTAAGGAAGACATAGAAAGACAATGTCTGCTATTGCCTAGTAATTGCACTAACCATTGTGCTTCTTCCCCGCTTTGCTATTGACTTGTCAAATAGTTTCAGTATATGGTTATTTTCCAATCACCTGAGAACAGGTCAGGTTGACTGGGCCTCGAATCATGAGCCTGCTTCAAGTTAGAGAGTGGGGCTGTGATCAGGATGTTCTCTGGAACACACTCCGCTGCGGAGTTGGTACTGCAGAGAAGCCCAGAGGAATGAAGGGCATAAGAAGCCTGCACCAGCTGCCAGGAAGCAGGGACTCAGGATGCTGACCAGCCAACCTTTTCAGATTTGTCCAAAAGTACTGATTTCTATGACCAGGATCTTTTGAGCTTCGGTAGCTTTTGTGTGGATTTTGGAGCACCTGGGGTTCCTTTTTCTTATTTAACACCTAAGGGTTCTCCAGGGGGCAGAGAACTTCTCCAGGGGGCAGAGAACTTCTCCAGGGGGCAGAGAAGTTCTAGCCCAGGAGGCCCAGCAGAAGGCTGCAGGAAGCACGGAGTTCCCCAGACCTTCTACAGTGCCAGACAGTGGCCAGGACTTCCCCGGTGGGAATTTTATGCTACAGGAGGATTTCCTACCTGACATGAATCACCCATGTGGTGAGGGGGGCAGGCACACATCTCCACCATATGTGCTTGCCGCCCACTTCCTGTGGCCGATGCTTCCTCCAGCCCCACCTCGCCCAGGGTGAGCCGCTGCGTCTCTGTGAAGTAGAGGCCTCGCAGGCGCACGCCTTCCAGTCTAGACAGCACCGTCATCAACTCTTCCCTTGATACTGGGGCACCGCTGCTGGCGTGTCTGAAGTTTCCCTACACAAGAAACAGAGAGGCAAGGTCTGCTTTCGCCGAGCTCAATTCCAGGGCTTGCAAAAAAATAAACACCCCCAAGTCACAGAAAAAACATTCAAAATGCATAAGGAAACATTGAATAAAGACAGGTGAGTGTAAGATAGTGTCTTTACTTTCCAATATCAGATGGCCCATGCCATTCCCAAGAAATAAGAGAGCTAAGGGGAAAATAAAGACAGGAAAAAAAGAACAATGAAATGAAATAATATCTCCCAATGTTAATACTTTTTTTTTCAGTTCTCAGTATTTGTTTTTTTTTTTAATTTTTATTTATTCATTTATTTTTAAATTTCATCTTATATGGAGCTGGAAGGGATCATGCTAAGCGAAATAAGCCAGAAAGAAAAAGAAAAATACTGGATGGTCTCACTCATAGCAGGAATTTAGAAAACCTAAATTAAGAGACCAGGAAAAATACTAATTATAATAATGCTAATACTTATTTTAAAATGCTCTTTTGGGGCCTCCGTGGTGGCACAAGGGGTTAAGTCTCAGCACTATGAAGCTATCCACATCTACTGCAGCACGAGTTTGATCCCCAGCCAGGGAGCTACCCACATATGGCACAGCAGACTTCTCCTGTCTCTCCCGTTGCTCCCCTCAGCAGTATATTTCAGTAGTCCTGACTGTTCTGCTCCCTACTCTGTCTCTGGTGAATTCTCTCACCCCCTGGCATCTCTGGTCTGTACCCCAGGTCATAAATAAATAAATCTTAAAAAAAAGATTTACTGTAAAATGCACTTTTTTTTTTTAAAGATTTATTTATTTATTTATTTATACAAGCACTGGGTACAGTCAAAAGCACGGGAGGGTGAGAGAATTCACCAGAGCCAGAGCGGGGAGCAGAGCAGGCAGAAGGACCGAAGTACACTGCTGAGGGGAGCAGCGGGCGGCAGGAGAGGTCTGCGCGCCATGTGGGACCCTCCTCTGGTGGCCAGGGAGCAGCTGGGGATCAGCCGGGGATCGAACCGGCGCTGCAGAGGCTGCGGGCAGCTTTGCAACCCAGCGCTCAACCGCTGTGCCACGGGGAGGCCCGTAAAACGCACTTTTAAAAAAAATATTTATGCATACAAGAACTGGGGTACAGACCAGAGTTGTGGGGGGGAGGGGATTCACCAGAGACAGAGTGGGGAACAGAGCAGGCAGATTGACTGAAACACACTGCTGAGAGGAGCAGCGGGCGAGTCAGGAGAGGTCTGCTGCGCCATGTGGTTAGCTCTTTGGCGGGGGATCGAACTCGGTGCTGTGGAGGCTGCGGATAGTTTCATAGGTTGCATCTTAACCCCTTGTGCCATCAGGGAAGCCCTAAAATGCACTTTTGTTTGTGCAAACGGAATGAGAACCACGTAGTAAAGCGGCAAATGGAAACAGTCACACTGCTTAGATCACTCATTAAATGCATATGGTGGTGGCAGAAAACACAATCTTTTCTTGCACAAACACAATCACATTATGTTGTTTATTTTTGGTATGGCAAAAAAAGCATGTAACAAAAGTTACCATCTTAACCATTAACACAGTACAATGGGGTTAACTATATGCCCCCTGCTGTATGACATCTATAATTTCTATCATCTTGTGAAACAGAAACTGTCTCAATGCACTTAACTCCCAATTACTTCCCTCCACACACATACCTGCCAACCACCACTCTACTTTCTGTTTCTATGGTTTTGACTATTATAAATATCTCATGTAAATGGAATCATGAAGTATTGTCTTTTTGTGACAGGCTTACCTCACTGGGCATAATGTCTTCAAGTTTCATTCATGTGCTAACATGACAGGATTTCCTTCCCTTTTTAGGCTGAATAATATTCTTATATATGGTTCATATTTTCTTTATTCATTAATCTGTCAATAGACATTTCAGTTGCTTCCACCTCTTGCCTACTGTGAACAATGCCACAACCAACATAGGTATTTTCTTCAAGATTCTGTTTTCATTTTCTTTGGATATATTCCCAGAAGTGGGATTGCTGGATCATATGGTGATTCTATGTTCAATATTTTGAAGAACCTCAATACTGCTTTCCACAGTGGTTGCATCATTTTATAGCCCTACCAACCACATGCCTTTCTAAAAATGTCTCCACAACCTCGCCAACACTTGTAATTACTATTTTTTTTTAAATAGCAGTCATCCTAATAAGTGTGAGGTGGTATCTCATTGTGGTTTCAGCTTTTGGTTTGCATTTCTCTAATAATTAATGATGTTGATCAACTTTTTATTTTGTAAAAGTCTACACTTTAATCTTTTTATTTTGTTGCCTCTTTTAAGCTCAGTTTCTAAATCTTTAAAATTGGCATAGTAATATCAAATATCCCAGCATTAAGATATTAGGATTGAAGTAAATTAATTTATATAATTTATATAAAATTTCCAACACAGTGTCTAGAATGCAGTTAATAGTCAATAAATGGTAACGATTATTATCAATGCATAAATAAAACACATAACTTTAATTTATATTTTAGTAGCTCGAGGCATAATTTACATAAAATAATATTTCCCATTTTGAGTACCATTTTAGTAAATTTACAGAAGTGTGCAATGATTACCACAATATCATTTTAGAACATTGTCATTCCCCCCAAGGAAACTCTTGTGCCCATTTGTGTTACTAGCCCCGCTCCTGAGCAACCACCAATCTACATTCTTTCTCTATGGATTTGTTCATGCCAGATGACTTAATTTCAATAGCATATAAAACTTGGCTTCCATTCATTTCCTCCCCCACTCCTCTGTGCTATTATTGCCAAATAAATTACACATTTAGACACTGCATGCTCATCCAAATAGATCCAGAGTCATTCCTTTTATATCGTTGTCTTTTAAATCAGATAGGGGGGAAAAGAGTTACAAACAAAAGTTTTACTTAAACTTTCTTCCTATTTGCCTGTGTAGTTAACTTTATCAGTGCTTTCATCTCTGATATTGACTGAAGAGTCCTTGGTGAAAGGACACTAGACAAAGAGCAGCTGTATTTCTAAAAAAGGAAGCCTGGCTAGCAATGAATTCTCAGATTTGTTTAGAATGGATGCTTTTATTTCTCCTTCATTTTAGAAGGAGATTTTGCTGGTATTCTTTGTTGACAGTGTATTTCTTTAGCACATTGAATATGATATCCCACTGTCTTTGACTTCTGTGGTTTCTGAAGAAAAGCCAGCCATCAATCTTACTGGGCACCCCTGAATGTGATGAAGTGCTTCTCTCTTGCGACTTTCAGCATGCTCTCTTTGTCTGTCAGCATCTTTATTATGATATGTGGAATCTGTGTGGATCTCTTGTATATATCCAACTTTAAGATATTTAGATGCATGATTTTTATCAACTTTGGGAAGTTTTCAGCCATTAGATCTTCAAATCTTCTTCTTTCTCTGCTTTCCTGCTGGCACTCCCATTACACACATATTGGTACATTTGATGGCACCAACAGAGTCTGTTTTTCCTCAGACTGGAAAATCTCAATTGACCATCTTCAAGTTTGCTAATTCGTTTGCCTGTTCAAAGCTACTGATGAGCCCTTAGCCTACTCATCTTTAGCTGCCATGACAAAATACTAAAATGGGCAAATTAAACAATAGACATTTATTTTCTCACAGTTGTAGAGGCTAGAAATCCCAGATCAAGGTGCCAGCCAATTCACATCCTGGCTGGAGCTGAATTCTCTTCCTGGCTTATAAATAGTCATTTTTTCTCTCTGTCCAACTATAACCACACTGGGGGTCAGAGATTCACCATATGAGTTTGGGGGTGACACAAGTCAGTCCATAGTAGTCCTTCTAGTGAATTCTTCGTTTCAGTTATTGTACTCTTTAACACTCTAATTGGTTCTTTTTTTAATAATTTCTATTTCTTTACATTTTCTACTTGGTGACATTGTTTTCATATTTTCTTTAGTACTTTAGACATGGTATCCTTCAGTTCTTTGAAATATTTAAAAATATTGATTTAAAGGCTTTGTCTAGTAAATTCAGTGCCTGGGATCCTCAGAGAGAGTTTATATTTACTGTATCACCCCTCCCTCCCTCTACAAGGTCTATACTTTCTCGGGTTTTTTTTTTTTTTTTTTTGGTTGAAAACTAGATATTTAAAGTAATATAGTGTGGTAACTCTAGAAATTTTATTCTCCCATTCCCAGGAAAGGCTGTTGGTTGTTGTTACTGTTAGTGATTGTTTTTTCTGTGATTTTTAGGAACTAATTCTGAAGTCTGTGTTGTTTGCTATGTGTTGACACTGAGTCTGCTTAGTACTTAATGGTCAGTTAATTATTACATAGAGATTTCTTTAAATGCCTGTAACCAAAAGGGCTTTGTGTACCTTTGAGGGAAGGAAACCCCTTCAGCACTCAGTCAGACAGCTGACAACTCTGTTCTACCCTTCCTTTCCTGCTTGCACAGAGACTCAGGCCAGCCAGAGGTGCCGGCTTAGGTCTTCTCCAGTCTTTCCTGAACACATGCTACATGCTACATTTCCTTTCTACATCCCAGGATTATTTTGGAATCTTTCCAAGTCCTTGTGGATACCTTCCCCCTCCCAGCTTTATATATATTTTTCTTTTATATATTTTTTGCATCTTCTTCATTTTTTAACAATATATGTATTCTCTTCTTGGTTACAGTCCCTGTGAAATTCCCACCACCAATTCACCCATACACCATCACCTTGTGCTCTTCTCACCCCTGTTTGATCCTACTCCCTTCTTCCCCACTGCAGAATGTCTCTGGTTTATAGTTGCTTGTTGATTTTGATTTTCACTTCATTATAATAACCTTTTTTCACCAATCCCTTATTTGGATTCTCTATATTCCTCCTATAAGTGAAACCATCTGGTATTTTTCTTTTTCTTTCTGGCTTATTTCACTGAGCATGATCCCTTTCCTTCCAACTCCATCCATGTTGCTGCAAATGGCATGAGTTTATCTTTTTTGATTGCTGAGTAATATTCCATGGTGTATATGTACCACATCTTCTTGATCCAGTCATCTATTTTTGGGCATTTGGGTTGTTTCCATAGCTTACTTATTGTAAATAGTGCTGCAGTAAACATAGGGGTGCAGGTGTCCTTTTGAATTAATGTTTTTGTGTCCTTTGGGTAGATACCTGGGAGTGGAATTGCTGGATCATATGAAAGCTCCGTTTTTAGTATCTTGAGGAACCTCCAGACAACTTTCCATAGTTGTTGGACCAGTTTATATTCCCACCAGCAGTGCAGGAGAGTTCCTTTTTCTCCATATCCTCGCCAACACTTGTTGTTGCTAGTTTTTTTGACATGTGTCCCCAGCTTTATATTTTAAATCTCATGATTAGTTTATTAGTTGCCCCAATTATTATCCATTATCCCAGGCAACCATGAAGTTAAACAATTGCCTCTAACTGTTTTCAGTACTCCCAGGGAAAATGCTGTCTTTGTGGATAGCTCCACTCACGTCCAAAAAAAGATAGTCTTGAAAGTAGGGCCTTCAGGAAAAAAATCCAGATAGGTCAAAACATGACAGTTCTTAGGGAACAGACCTTTAAAGACACTCCAATCCCACTTTGCCTCCTCTGGTGGCTGGCTTTCACCTTGACTGTCAGGGCTACTGTGACATTTTAGGGAAGTGGGTGGGAACAGAGCAAGTTAAATGCCACACAAAGCTTGCTGTTCTTACCAAGGTTCAAAACATTTTTATTGCATAAATGCTTTCAAGATTGCTCAAAATCTTTGGTTTATTTCCAGAGTTCTGAAATAATTGATTCTGGCCATTTTTTGCTTGTCTTCTCATTATTTTTATGGAAGAAAGAATTTTCAGAGGTTCTTACTCCACCATTTTTGCAGGTCAAGTTTGTATCATATAAGTTGAATCTTATGACATGTGGTCTTTTGTGTCTTTTGTAGGAAAGCAAAAACCTCCCACTGCAAAATATGTCTTTTTGGCAAAAGTGTAGCAGACAGACCCGTGTCAAAGGGAGGTGCCATTTTCCTTGTCCCCACTTACATGAAGCCATCTTGCATTACAAATCCCAGTATTCCACAAACATTACCTCCTGTGAGAGGAAGCTACAGGAAACTAGGGGCAGAGCTGAGTGGCCAGGTGGACCCATACAACACAGAGGGCATTGGGCACTCTCTTGCTTTTTTCAGCTCTGACTTGCATTCAGTTACTGCTTAAAGGAGATATAGAAAGAGATGGAGGAGAGACATGCAGTGACACTTGGATGAGTTACTTGGAAGAGACATGACACGTGGATGTGAGACATTTCGGGGAGGCTGCTCCTGGTCCTTGGCACAGACAATGGCAGCTGGTATCTTGACTTCTGTCCCAATTCTGTGGAAACTGCCAAAGTCCTTTCTTGTAGTTACTTGCCAAAAGGTACCTTAGACTTGTGGCAAGTTTTTGGGCCTCAGCAGCCCACTTTGAGCTGAGTCTATTTCAGCATTTGCCCTAAAGGGGATGGGTCATTTTGGGAGTTTTATTTGGAGACAATTATTTTAAATTCTTTCCTCTCTCTCTATGCACACCAATTCTATTAAGAATTTTTCACACCGAGTCTGCTTCCTTTGCTTTTGTGCATGCAGAGGCCAGAGACCCATCTAAAGTGCACATCCCTTAACAGTTTGGGGTAACTGGGTGTCCCTAAGTCTCAGGCTAACAAAAGATTTATTTCATAGAGGGAATTGGAAGGCTAGGTGGAGGCCAAACTTTTGTGAAAGATATTTAAAAAGAAGAAGCCCTTAAAGTCCTCTCCCAACTCTCCTCTCTTTTCAGAGGAGAAGGCGGAACCTAAATCTACATCTTTATCTAATATACTTTCCTTAACTAAATTTCCCCTCCTGCCCCAATCTCCCTGTCTTAGTTATTTATGACGGTTTCTAAAGCCATGTGGGCAAGTTACTGGGTTGTGATGGGTTTCTCCCATATGTATATATGAAGTATACATGTTACTGTTAAATTTTTAATTTTTTTCCTTTTACAATCTGTCTGATATTTTCCAGCTTAGGAGATCCCAGAGGAAAATGCACCCCAACTTTTGCTTCTTTCACTCAGTATGTTTTTGAGGTTCATTCATGTTGTAGTAGGTAGCAATACTTTGTTTCATTTACTGTCAAATAGTATTCCATTGTAAGGACATACCTGTAAAGAAGTGTTAAAATATGTCTGTGAGTTCAAGTTACTTGAAAAGTATCACCTTGAGGTATTAGAAATATTAATAATACAAATAGAACCTATTTTAAAGGAGTAATTGTAATTAAGTAGATAAAATACAATGTTTTATAATTTGATGAGTTTTCCTTCATTTAGCTATGTTACTTATATTTCTTTTTGATGTTAGATGTTTTTGTGGCTTTTCTACCATTCATCCTGATAGAAATAGAAAATTAAGCCCATAACAGAATCTTTTGTTCAGGGCCCCATCCAGACCAATTGCAGTTTTAACCTTTCTCAAAAGAGTGAATTCTAAACCAGTCAATCTGAGTTTCTTAATTAGCACCAGTGAGATGATTTTCATGATAAGACTTCCTGCCTCCCCCTGAGGGGATGGCTTATCTGAAATAATCTTTTCTTTTGTTAATAATCTTGTACCACTCTCTTTCCATCTATAAATACCCTCCATTTTTCAGGAGCCTTTGCAGTATCTAGATGGGATACTGTCTGGTTCATGAGCCATTTAATAAAGCCAATTAGATCTCAAAAGTGGTGAAATTTGTTTTTTAACAATACCAACCATTTGTTGGACATTTACCAAATCCCAGACACTGAGGGAGACCTAAGGATGAAAGGAGCATTTACAAGCAACCAGGATTTATAAGACAAGGATAGTTGACAATAAAACAGGAGAGACAGTGTAAGCCATGAAGATAAAAGGACCGTGCAGATGGAGCTCTGTATAGTTAATATAATTTGCATTTAAATTTACATATGTAAATTAATTTATATAATTATTTTAAATTCATAAAATACATTTAAAAATCATGATTATTTGAAAGAGTTAAGTCATAGAAGAAGGATCACCAGGAAGCACGTATGATTTGCCTTTACCTCCACCAGCTGGACTCGCCCATGATACAGCCGGTCTGGCCGGGGACTAATCGGATCCTTGTAGATGATGGATATATGCTGCCCCTGTTGAAAGAAAAAGGTGGATGTTTTAGTGCTTTGGTGGGGATGTTTTGAAGTTTATAGTTGATCTAAGAGCAAATTTCTATGAATTCCTATTACACAAAATGCCTAACTCTGGAAAATAGTTGCAAAGTGAACAGACAAAAGGATTAGTAACATGGAAACAGAATCACAAAACCTTATGCAGTGCTTCTTCACAAATAGGAAGTGGAAAATTTCCTTGGCTGTAAGTGGCAAAAAAGATGAAAACGATTTTTTAACCATGTGTTGCAGCAAATGCATGAGATGTCGTTTCCTCTACTGCCTAAAGGGCCAGACTGGCAGCAAGAAAGTGCTATGGTGGGTGGGTGAATGAGGAGGGTTGGCAGCACCCAGCTGTGGAGCCAGGCAGCAGCAGAGCTGGCACTGCAGGAGCTTCGCTCTGCTCAGCCTCCATCCCCTCTCCCCATCACAGGGGCTCCTGACGGATTCTGGATGCAGCATGATGGGGAGGTCAGCACCCACCACCAGCAACCCCATCCCAAACACACACAAGAGCCCCAGCTTGTCTGCTGCGTACCAAGCCTGAAAAGAGTTTATTCATTAGAACCAGTGTTTCAGAGAGATTACTGTCTGTAATGACACATCACTTAAAACCTAATTTAGGAAACATGCTCCCAAGACTCTTAATTACAGTGGTTTGGAGCAAGGCAACAGGTCAGTGTGTCATGAGCCTTAATTATTTTCCATGTTTGAAGGTAAAATTAAGAGAATTTCTGGTCATCACTTCTCCATGAATTCCAACAGTTTGCATAATAAACATTGGCAGTAAAAATAGAGGCATATTAAAGGCCTGAACTTGAGATGCTCTGAAAAATAAGAAACCAAAATACAGCACTGCCATGAAAGTATTTTTAGTGCGGAGGTATTTTTCCTTAGACTGCAACTAAAATCTGTGGTGCTTCATTTTCAAAATGTTTTGCAAAGATCCCTCTGAGTTTTTAAAACAACGGTTAATGAACGTAGCCAGTAAAAACAAAATGCCACACAGCAGTGTTTGGACATAAAGACCAATGGGAACGTGAGAACTGGGGCTGTGACAAGATGTGCAAGACTTGCTAGTGTGGGTTTACAGGGAATAGGACAGGAGACCCTTCTAGAAGCTGTAACTGCCTTGATCAGTCACAGCATTAACCCAGAAATAGAGCCAAGTACAGGCTATTGCATCTCAAGTCAAAGCAGAATGTGTCATCACCTCTAGTCTCAAAGAATTTTCTAGATGAAAGTTTTGAATTGTGTGCCTGACACATAGTATGTGGATGTTCCCTGAGCCTCTTTAAAAAATCTATGTTGCTGCCCATTGTCTACACCAGGCCAAATTCCTTATCAAACCATTGAACACCGTCTTTTCTACCCTTCCAGGATAGTTGGGCACACATTGACTGACAAGTTGGACTGGTCTCTCTTGAGCATTGCCCCTGCCTCTGTTCACCTTGTCCACAGTCCCTCAAAAGGCATTTCTCCTTCTCATGCCCATGTTTAAATGTCCAGCTCAAAAAAACCATTTCAACCAAACCTTCTGAGGGGCTCTCCACTAAGTGAGGCCTCCTTTGGACCTCATCATGTACCGTGCCTTGTTTGAACTTCACATTCAATGCTTGCTTTTCAGTGTATTATAGCTATTTGTCTATTTCTCTTGTCTTCCTTCTTAGGTTACATTTTTTTTTTTTTTTTTTGAGGACAGCTATGTGACCTTACAGACAGGAAGGGCTTGAAAACATTTTTGAGACTAAACTGAAAGACAGAAACAAAAAAGTTTACCATGAAGCAACAACTTAGGAGCAGCAAGAAGAGATACAGATAAATACTTTGGGTGGGGAGAAGATAAACTACTGGGGCTGAAATGGTGGTGGGCAGAGGATTCAGAGGAGGTACTGCATGTTCTAGACATCCCTTTTACTTTCTACAACCTATTGGAAATAACTTATATCAAATCTGTTGTAGGTCTCTTATCAAAATGTCTTAAAATTGCATCAGCACCAACTGCAAAGGCTGCATCCTGCCTCTTGGCTGGTGCTCGGGTACCTACAGTGAGTTGCACGTCTGGCTCCTTTTCCAGAAGAACCATATCACCAGGTAGGCCAAAGGACTTGGTTTGGTAGGTGAGATAGCCTCCATATGAAGAAACCTAAAAGTGAATTAGTAAGATCAATAACACAGGCCAAGAGACTACGGCAACAAGAATTCATGCAAAAGGTATGTATGATCTGGAAAGACACACGATCACCTTGTTCACAGTGGTCATCCTTAGAGTGGAAGTGAAGATGGTATCTTAACTTTCTACTTCTTTTTAGTATTTAATATGTTTAACACAAACATGATTTTTACAAAACAGACACTTCTGCTTAAAAATAAAAACAGTGATCACACAGAAGCAAATAACTTTCTTTCATTCTAGATGACCACCAAACTAAAATGTTCATTTAATCCATGGCCTTTTTGAGAAATCTAGTGATGACTCCTCATTTAACACAGAGGATTGGTTCATATCTGATAAAATGAACATCTAGACACAGATTTTTTTTTTTTTTAAAAAAGGAAAGAAACCAAAACATCTCCTGAGAGTTGCTGCTAATGTTTCCCAGGCTATGACACCTTCTCCTGGTGCCTGGCTGTGTCTGACAGCTCCATCAGGTGTGTGGACTTTCTCTTACTGATGCACCGGGTGCATGCATGGTGTTGGAAGGCAGTGAAGGAGGATGGGCATGGCTTTCTGACAGTAACCTTCATTTCTGATACCTACCCACCCTCTTTAAAGCAAAAAATAAAATCAGAAGGAAGGAATGAAAGAGGCATGGAATCAGAACAACTTCATCTCAGAGGAGGTAGGCAGAACTCTCCCTGCTGGAGAATGCACATAACTTCATGAAGGAGAGAAGGAGCAGCACTTCAGGGTCCCCAATCCACTAAAGTTGTCCCCAGTATCTACAAGCTGGCAAAGCTTCCCAGAGTTATTATCTTAGAGTCTGGAAGTATTCCAAGATAGCATCTTAAATCATCTTATTGAAATAAAGTATTATCTTTTTGCTGGTCTGATGTGGTTTAATCAAGAGTTCCAGGTATTCTTTGGGGTTCCTGCTTTTAAGAGGTAGAGCTTAACTCTCCCTCCCTTGAGTCTGGGCTGGAAATAGTGACTGGTTACTTTTTTTTTTTTTAAGATTTATTTATTTATGCATACAAGAACTGGAGTACAGGCCAGAGGTGCAGGGGGTGAGAGGATTCACCAGAGACAGAGTGGGGAGCAGAACAGGCAGACTGACTGAAATACACTGCTGAGGGGAGCAGTGGGCGAGACAGGACAGGCCTGCTGTGCCATGTGGGTAGCTCCCTGGCCAGCCAGGGATCGAACTTGTGCTGTAGAGGCTATGGTGCTGCACTTAACCCCTTGCGCCACCAAGGAGGCCCATAACTGGCTTCTAAAGAATAAAATATGGCAGAAATGATGGTATGTCATTTCTGAAATTAGACTATGAAAAGATGCAGCTTCTGTCTGGTATCTATCTAGCTGCTAGCTATCATAAACATATTGTAAAATTTTCTGTGGACCTACCCCTGGTCTAGTAGGTAAGAGAGCAAAGCCATCTTCACAGGCACCAGGCTATATACAGGAAGCTGCAGCCTGCAGGTAAAGTAAATCTTTTCAGGGCCTCCCTGGTGGTGCAGGTGGTTGAGCACAGCACTGTGAAGCTGTCTGCAGCCTCTGCAGTGCTGGTTTGATCCCCACCAGTCTTGCCTGCTGCTCCCCTCCGCAGTGTATTTCATCAGTCTGCCTGTTCTGTTCCCGGCTCTGTCTCTGGTGAATCCTCTCACCCTCCCACGCATCTGGCCTGGACCCCAGCTCTTATATAACTAAATTAAATCTTTAAAAAAAGTAAAGCCAATCTTTTCAGATGAAAAAGATTTAGTGATGGGTGTGTTGCCATTGCCTTTCTCTAGCATCAGCATATTTTTAGGTCAGGACAACTTAGAATTAGGGGCCCTTCCTATCAAGAACAATTACACTTTAATAACAATGACTCACTATTCCTACCTATATCAACTATATTCAAATTCATGTTTATTGGAACACAGATTTACTCTCTGTGTAAATCAGAGTAAATCTGCCATATGCTTACCAGGTTCAAATCGTCATTTTGATTATCTAATAATAATTATTACTATCTAATAAACTCTTCATGTAACTACTCTTGAGATTTTATTTTCAGTAAACACTATCTCCATCTCTGTCTTTTTCTATATCAGCTGATTTGGGGGAAGTCAGCTGCCACCTCATGAGGAGAGCTCAGCCTAAGGAGTGCTTCATATGGTGAGGCCAGAAAGGAACAGAGACCTGTTGACAACCCCATGGGTGAGCTTGGAAGAGGGTTCTCCAGTCCCAGATGACCACAGTGTTGTCTAACATGGTGACAGCAGCCTCACGAGAAACTCTGGGTCAACTACTCCTGGATTCTTGATTCACATAAACTATATAAGATAATAATTGTTTGTTGCTTTAAGCTGTTACCACATGGAGGTGAAGAGGAGTATTAAGTGAGAGAGAAGTGAGATTATATTGTTAGGGGCCAGAGAGGTGGACTAGAAGGTACATGCATAGCTTAGGAACCTGCATGTACACATATTGTTTGACTTGTGGCCTGTTCGCTCTGAGTTAACTTTGCAGTCTATGAGGTGCCTAGAAGAGTGATGGACACCATTTCTGTCAGACTAAGCCATCCCAGAAGGAGTGAAGTGTTGTAAATCCAGATGCCAGTGAAGGGGGAACTGCCAGGTAGATGGGGCACCATAAAACTCCCAGAAGGTGTTAAAGGCCTGCAGTGAAGGCTGTTCACTGATAATTTACTGTCTTTGTTTTAACTCACTATAAAATAACCTTTCAGAGATGAAGTGCTAGAAGGGTTTTCTTTGGAGCATGATGCTCAAAGTTCTCAGATTAGCTTGCTGATCTAATTAAAGTGCATATTAAAGATTTAATCTCTTGCTTTATCTTTTGGTTTTGATAATTGCAGTAGGCAGAAAGAATCCAGTATTTTCTGGCAACAATATGAGAGAAGCAGCATTTCCCACACTCAACGGTCAAAACCCATAGTCCTTCAGGCAGAAGACAGAATTAAAAGACCTGAGGCCAACAAGGCCCTAATACTGATACATTCAAAAGGTAAGAAAGTACCATTACTTGAGCTGGGACTTCTGAAATCTTCCTGTTATTGTGATTTATAAGAAATATATATATATATATATATTTGATTACTCAGATGAGCAAGGTTTATTTCTCCTATATTTGATCTTCATCGATCTCACAGCTCCCAGAACTTGGAATTTCCTGAGCCTTTAGGCAGGGAGAGCATCTTTTGTCATGATATTTGGTGTTTTGTCCTCTGTTCCTGAGAAAGTTTCAGAGCCATAAAAGTTAAGTGGGTGCCTTATTATTTATAATGCCTTTATATTTGGAAAACACATAGAAGTAGGAGCCAGTTGCTAGGAAACCAATTTCTTGGGAGAGAGACACACTAGAGATGAATTTCAGTACCAATGGCCAGTGTCCTGATAAATCATGTATAAGTAATGAAAAAGCCCAAAAAGGAGTGGCTTCAGAGAGCTTCCTATTTGAAGAACAGAGCACTGCCACATGCCACCCCAAGCTCCAGGAATACAGATGCTACTTTTTTCCAGGATGTCACCCTAGATTTCTGTATCTGGCTATTGATTCATATCCTTTATTATTCTTTGTAATAAATTGGCAATCTAGTGAGTAAATGGGTTTCCTGAGATCTACAAATTAATTGAAACTGAGGAGGGTACTGATTGATGGATTCATCAGAAGTACAGGCGCTGATCTGGGCTTTCTGTGGGTACCTGAAGTCTGAGGAGGGGGTTCTGGGAATCTCCAAGCTAGCCAGTTGGTCAGAAGCACAGGCAGTTACCTGGCTGACATCTGAAGTGGAAGGTGGACAGCCTGTTGGTGTCTGAGAACTGCTAGTAGGTGTGGGGAAGCCTCACACACCCCCTGGAATTAGATCCAGGAACCAAAACCACACCACACCTTCTCAAGAGCTCTGCCCTATGCACATGTCACCTGAACATGTCTCTCCAGGAGATCCACCCTTGGCCAGTTGGCCAAGTACACTTGGCCACATTCTGGCATAATTGATGCAGCCAAAGAATTTAGGTTGCAAAGGAGAGCATCTAGTTTGTTAGCTCACTAAGGAGTGTCTAACTGAACACATGTGATTCTGCTAAAGACAGCCAAACTTCCTCTAGACACTGTGCTTCTCTTAATAAGCCTGTGACTCACTTCTCAGCTTTTGTTTTCCTGACAAGGAGGCTTTCTTCTGCTTTAAAGCAAAGAATTCTCAACACTGGCATTTAAAAGCATACATGTCCCATTTGCAATAGATATTATTTAACTGGTTATTTCCCTGGAGAAATTCTTAGTCATTAAGTAAAATCATGAAAAACACTGTGAACTAATGGGGTGGGGGACGTGAGGCTCTAGTCAGCCCCTTCCAGGGAGGCCTCGTCTCTTCCCAATTTGTAGTTAACCTAATCTCAATTTATGTCACTTGAGCTTCCTGATACTTATGCCCAGTCAACAACACTCATGCAGAGATGGAGGAGGCCCACGAAGGCTCAGGACAGGACATCCTTACCTTATCCCCCAGGTAGGAGGGAGGTGCCACCCAGGACACGCTGTGAACTGTTGAAGGCAGTTCTTGGAGGTCTGCAACCATGCTGTTGCTGTCTGGGTTGAATGACACAGGGATTTGCACTCCATCTGCTGTCTCCAGGTGCCAGCCCATCATATCCACAAACTAGAACACAAAAGCAAGGGAGGAAAACGCACAGGGCATCTTGGGTGATTGCTGAGTTACGCAGAATAGAAAGCTCCTGACTTTGAAGGCTTCCTGAATGTGTCGCCCTTTGAGTTTTCCCTTGGAGTCCCAAGACAGAGCCCTCTGTCCTTCAACTAGAAGTTCTTGGAGAGCAGTGACTCTTTGTATTGCTGCAATATCTTGGTTCCTGACTCTGAGTAGGTATCCAATAAATGTCTAAATAATTTTAATGGTGAGCTCCTTATAGAGAAAATATGACATAGAAGACAGGGTCTTGCTATCATTACTTTTCTCTAAATGGAGCATCATAATTACGTATTTCCCTGAATCGCAAAGGAAGCCAGGAATTAAGTTATGAAGCGGAAGAAAAATAAGGAATTGACATGGCATGCCTCCGGGCTCCTCTGGAGGTAAGGAAAGGAAACTTCAGAGTGGATTTACAAACTAATTTTTCTCCCAATTATAAGCCTGTAATCCTTTTAGGGGACAGGCAATAAAACATATAAAATAAAATTTCTCATTGGGCATAACACATTACTCACCAAGAGAAAGCAAGAGGCAGGCTACTGGTTCATGGAATAATGATGGAAACAAAAGCTTTATGGAATTAATTTTAAAAGTGACCAAAGAAAAGAACAAAATAAGCGAGAAAGACAGTAAAAGAGAAAGAAGAACAAAAGAGAAGGAAGCACAGCAAACACCATCTATTTACTGAGTGTTCACTGAGCATCTGCTAAGCCTCAGCTCCTGCTCCTGGCACTGAGAATGCATCACAGACCTTCTATGCTGGTGCTGTTACCAGGTTTTGGGCTTCCTCTGTTCTGGACTATGACCATAAAAGAATTCAAAGCCACATGTAGGCAAAGCAGTGCAAAGTTTATTTAGCAACAGTACACCCAGGAAGAGGTCTGAGTGGGCAGAGTTCATGGAAGAACAACTTTGAGGAATGTGGGGGATTCCTGGATTAAATGGGGCATAAGGGGATGGCTCATTCCATCCCTTTCTGGGGTTTTAACAGTGTAATCTAAAAAGGGGAGGTTCCATGTTTCCTGCCCCAACTAATGAAGGGTGGAGCTGAGCAGCTAAAGGAACTGAAAAGAACTTGAGAGAGAAAACTTGGAAAGGGCACATGGGACAGAGACATGAAAAAGAAGCCCCGCTTGCTTCTTGGCCTTGGTCTTACACCAGAGACTTGAAGGACATGGAAAGAGACACTTGGGAGAGACCGTGTGTGAGAGACCTGTAGGGAGGCTGACAATGGCAGCCTTTATCCTGACTTGTATGAGCCAGTCCTGTTTGTCTGGGCATTTATCCACAAGGGGATGGATAACTTAGGGTGTTTTATCAGGACTATCCTTTTTTCTCTCTATTACACACTAATTCTATTAACATTCTTTTCTACTGAAGGTCTTAGGCACTAAGAGTATAACTTGTCTTTATGTAAGCAGATGGCAGAATCCATTTAGAGCATGCAAAGTTTGGGCATCTTGGGGTGCCACTCAGTCTGTCTGCTAACAGGGTCTACTAGCAGCTGCTCCCAGGGTATTGATTTATTAGTTTGAGCAGGAGTTTCTAAGTCACCCTCTTCTATTGTGCTCCCTCTCAGGATGTAGTTTTATCAGCCCCGGGAGCAAGTTGGGGAGGGGGGTCTGACTCGCCCCTCTGGGTCTTCTTGCTTTCCTCAAGCTTCACTGGCCTGGCTGTAGGTTGGGGTTGGGGGCTGCCTTCTCCCCTCTGGGCACTTCTTGGCTCTGCCTGGACTTGATCAAATCTGTCAAGTCTGGGGTCTTCCTGGGGTCTCAGATAGAGCTGGCTATTTAATTTTCTTTAGGCATCGCCCTCCCTGGTCTAACAGGGATAGGGGAAGACAAGCTACACACTAGAACTGAATGTACAATGTCAGGGAGTGAGAACAGCTGTGGGGTACACAGAGCAGGGGAGGCATATCGCCAGTGAGCAGGGAGCTGTTTTGGAGTGAGTGGCAAAGGAGATACCCTCTGGCCTTGAGATACAGAACAGACCCAACAACCCCTGGAGTCAGTGTGAGGACTGCTGTAGAGAGAAAAATGGTATTAACATTTCAACAAAATAATCTATAGAACATTCCACAAGCCTTCATATTTCCTGCCAATTCATTTCTTCTTTTAGAAGTACTAAATAAAAATAAAAATATGAATTCCTCACATACCTTAGTTCTTCTTTTATGTGTACTGTGACAACGATTATTTACTCCAAAACAAAAGCAGCTGGTACAGCCTTTGGGATTTGCTGGGTTCAAATAGAATGATCCTTCTCGACATACATTGCATTCTGCTCCTTTCACATTTTCCTATAGAAGTAAAATACACAGCAAGAATCATGTCTGCTAAAGATTTCCCGATGGCAATTATCTCTTTGCACAAATTTAATACTGACCCACATAAGAAATTCAATACATAATTGCTAAGCTTTAACACCACATATAAATGGAGGAGAGAATTTCCTGGATTTTATAAGATACTCCTTAGCACCTTGAAAGTAGAGAAATCCTCCAAAGCAGTCACAGTTTGAGGGGACGAATCCTACCACTTACTATTACCTCAGATGATCACTGGGACCTGGGAGTTCTCAAATCACCTGGCAGAACCCCTTGGAGAAGAGATTACTAACCTGCAGCTCATTGGGCCAGAAATAGGCTTCAGGGAAACCCATGGGCCTCTTGAGATTGTAGACAAAGTTTGTGTCTATCTTTCTGGAAGGGGTCTGTACCTGTCATCAAATTCTCAAGATCTGTGGCCTCTCAGAGGACAAAATGAAGAAGAGAAGTCTCCCTTCTATTTCTGTCCAATGAGGTAATGACTGTGAAACACTACCTCATTATGGCAATTATGGGTCTGTCCTGTTTCCCATATATTTGGATACGTTGACTCAACGTGAAGAACATCACTGAGGGTGGCTGACGTGCCTGACGTTGCACTGTCTGTCTCACCTTGCAGAGGCAAGCTCCAGTCCCTGGGTCACAGACTCCTGGCTTGGTGCCGTCTCTGTTGCAGCGGCAGGCAATACACTCAGGGAAGCGGTAAAACCCAGGAGCACACCGGTCACACCGCCGCCCTGTGATTCTGGGCTTGCATCTGCAGCCCAAACAAAGGAAGCAAAAGTTCTCATTGTCTTTCTGCACACAATTGTAAAGTCTGCATATGTGGCAGCTGTACAAAGGGAGTTCAGCGGACACAGTGCAGGTCCATGGGGGCTCACAGACCAGGGCAGAATAGAGAGAAGCAGGTCAAGACCACCCTGGACAGTGCATGCCCCTACCCAGACTCCACGCTAGGCTCTGGGGGCACAAAGAGACACAGTCCCAGGTCTAAAGAGTTCCCACAGATAAGTGGTGAGAGGGAGATGTGAACAAGACGCATTAGAGGTCTAACTGGGAACAGAGGGTCAGAGGAACAGCAAATGACTCCATTTCCCTGGTAGAGGGAGAGGAAGGGATGCCTGAGCTGAGCCAAAAAGTTGAGGGTCGGGCCTCCCCAGTGGCACAGCAGTTGAGCGCTGGGTTGCAAAGCTGCCCGCAGCCTCTGCAGCGCCGGTTCGATCCCCGGCCTCTGGGCGAGGGTCCCACATGGCGCGCAGACCTCTCCTGCCACCCGCTGCTCCCCTCAGCAGTGTACTTCGTCAGTCTGCCTGCTCTGCTCTCCCCTCTGGCTCTGGTGAACTCTGTCACCCTCCCACGCTTCTGACTGTACCCAGTGCTTGTATAAATAAATAAATAAATCTTTCAAAAAAAAAAAGTTGAGGGTCACAGGCAGGAGCACAGGTAGGTATTCAGACAGAAGGAACAGTTGAGGGGGAGGGCACCCGTGTACAGGGAACACCAGCGTGGTGCTACAGTAGCAGGAGTGTGAGCAGGGAGTGCTGAGGCAGGAGTCTGAGCCAAGAGGTAGGTGGGAGCCAACTAATGGGGACAGAAGTGCTAGATGCTGTGACACTGTCTGCAGGAGTGGAGACTCTGGCCGAGCCCTGGACACACTGGTGATGTGCTGATCACATAACAATGTTAGGTGCTCTAACTCTACTTTTCCAAGGCTTCGTTTTCTCATCTGTGGGATAGGGAGAACAGTAACTGCTGCCTAACAGCATTGCCATGGAGATGGCCCAGGCACCCCAGGCACGTGGCAAGCTCTCAAAGAAGAGGTCGTCATCTTGAAAAACTTTTCAAGGGGACAGAGAGAGACTGGATGTGAGCGGAGAACTGAGTGGAAGGAGCAAGTCAATTCACAGTAGGCTGTTGAGCCAGGAGATGAGACTTGGGGATGGAGAGGAGGGGTGGCTCCACAGCTATGTTGGGGTGAGGTTGCTAGGACTTGCAATATTCTGAATGAGGGGTAGGAAAGCAGAAGGCAAGAAGACTATCAGTTTCCTTCTCAGGTGATGGTGAGGATGGGAGGTGTGAATGAAGGAGGAGGAGAGCAGAGAGGGAATGGGGGTGTGTGGAGTCTGGCAGGGACAGCATATGAGAAAACTCTGGGGGGGACATATCAGCAGGTGCATGCACTGGAAACACAAGTGTAAACGAGAAAATACAGAAAAGGCTGACAAGTGAGAAGAACAGCAGGGGATGAAGAAGACTGAGGCATCCAACACCCAAGGGGCTAGAGGGAAGAGGTCATGTCTGAAGTCTGGTGGGACCCACCCACTGACCCTTCTTTGTGGTTCTCAAAAAAGCATTAGGAAGTGTGCTTGTTATTGGCCTCTAGGGAGTTCAGTCTGATAAGAAATACTTCCTTAACTTGCTACCAGTTTTAAATTATCACCTATCTCCTAACACCTTTTAAAATATCTTACCCCAGTGACCTAGAAAAGATAAATATAACTTTATGTCCCAGTAAGTTTGCCTTTGGCAAAAACCTGCTTAAAACCAGAGTAAGCATTTTGTGCTGGATTAGGAAGACCAATGCATGGCCTGGTGGCCTAGGTTTGAACCCCTACTGTACTGTGTACTAGGTGAGGAACCTTGAGCAAATTAATGTCTTTATAGCTGTAGTCATGTAGGTGGGAAATGAGATGTTTTGTTTGGAGTGATTACTTGGGTGGTATAGGCAAGGGGCGAGGGACCCCTCTGGGGAGCTACATAAGCCATGGGCCATCTTCTTAGAGAAGTACTTACCACCCACTTACATTACATTCTCTCTTTCTCTTTCTCTCTCTCTCACACACACACACAACCATGCTACCACTACCACCATACACAACCCATCACACAGGCTCACTCTTAACACACACAACATTGCATTCTTGGGCCCAGGTTAAAATCACCTGCTTTCTTCTTGTAAATCTCAAATCTCAATGCAATCAGACAGTCTAGCAAAAAACAACTGCTGGAAGATGATTCCCTGTTTCTGGAGGAAGCAGAAAGTGTGGAGCATAGAACTCTGGCAGGCTAGAGGTGGGAAAGCAGAGAGCATAGGCAACACAGACCCAAATAAAACTGTCAGAAAGGGGAAGCTCAGCTCAGAAGCAGCACTTGGACATGACCAGACTTAGGTGGCCTCTGGTCCTGTCACCTGGCAGTGAGGAAAGGACCATGCTGGACTTGGACCATGCTGCTGTTGTGACAAAGCCAATCAGGCAGCTTGTCATCTGAGGTCTATCACGTTTCTTTCTGCAGATCTTCAGGGCTTCTGGTCGAAGGGTGCATTAATTGAACGTTGTTGCCAAATGAGCAACTTACACACTGCATTGGCAGACAGTTGAAAGTGACCTTTCTGAGCACATTTTCTGGACCAGGGCCTTGGAGGTGGGGACAGCAAACAGCCTGTGTTTTATGTTTTTCACTTCATTGGAAAATAAAGGAATGAAGTGTATTTTGCAGGGAGGGCAGTGTTAGACGTTCTTGTTGAGACAAGAAAAGATACAGGCAAGATCATTACCTGTCTGCCTGTTATTTCAGAATGATATGACATGGTGTGGTAGCAAGAAGAGGAGGGCTGACCACATCAGTAATTTAAGACAAAGGTTGGGAGCCTCACTCAGCACATACGGCGCAACCAAGAACATAGAACTGGATGAGAAAAAGCAAAAAAAGTGGAGCTGTAATCAAAACTGTGGCCCTCAAACTGAGCTCTCAGGACCCAAGAGGACTGACAGGAAAGGGTTAACCAAAGCATGGAGAATATAATGTCTGGTTTGCTGAGTGATGTAATGCTTAGAGCATTAGCTATATGGATCCTGTGCAAAAATCTAGCAACCAAAGGAGTTTTTGGTGGTGCCATGACAACAGGGATAAAAAGGAAACTTCCCTTTCAAAAGTCTAAGTAGCTTCTAAAAATCACCTAAGGTTAGGCTGACCTTGGCACATTTATCCAGGGAGATGCTCTGTTACCCAAGGAGCTACGCTGACTGCAAAGGCAAGAAGTTTCCTGTAGATGATGCCTGAGGTGACGAATAGCAGCACCAGGGACACAGGTCAAGCGAGGTCATCTCTAAGGCAACGGGCTTGTGGCCAAGTGTTATGTAACAACATTTGCGCGTGTGTGAGTGCTCACCATATTTCACAGAGAGCCAGAAAACCAGAGGTTAGGGTGAACTCTACCCTGCTTGTTAAATACTGTGAGTCCTTTCATTCATATGCATATTAAAGTCCCATTTTAATCTAGAATGCAAAGTCCACCTCATCCATTTATTCATTCAATAATTACTGACTGTTCAATATATGCATCCCTCTATTAGGGGACACAAGAGGTGGGGGACAAAATGGAATGAGCCAGCGATGAACTTGGCACATTTTCAGTAAGGACATAGGAGAGAGATGTAGAAAGTTAGGTGATCATGTGAGACATAGGGTGGCCGAGCATTCCACTTGATGTAGGCATTTGTAGAATTTGTATCTCTAAGGATATGTACAGTTTGGGGGTAAAAGGAAATGGAGGAGGAGAACTGATAACTGGAAAATATGCAAAAAGTGTTATGAGAAAGTGAAAAAGACTAGAAGTGGAATTGCTGGGTCATATGGCAGATCCATTTTTATACAAAAACACTAATTCAAAATGAAACCTGAGCTCCTGTGTTTACTGCAGTACAATTTGCAATAGCCAAGTTATGGAAACAAACTTAGTGCCCAAAATCAAATGAGTGGGTCAGAAATATATGGTACATATACATAATGGACTACTCAGCATTCACAAAAAGATAAGTTTATGTCATTTGTAGCAACATGGATGGAGCTGGAAGAGAGTATGCTAAGTGAAATAAGTCAGAAGGAGAAAGAGTGGTGGGACATGGCTACACTGAGGGGAGGGAACCTATACTGTCAAAACACTAACAAGGATGTAAAACAATGGTATTCAATATCTAAAAAAAGAGAAAGAGAAAGAAAAGAAAGAAAGAAAGAAAGAAAGAAAGAAAGAAAGAAAGAAAGAAAGAAAGAAAGAAAGAAAGAAAGAAAGAAAGAAAGAAAGAAAGAAAGAAAGAAAGAGAACAAACCAAGCAGAGAAGAGAACTGAAAAATGCTTCGGTTAGAGCAGGTACCCTCCTCCTTCATTACCATGGAAAGTTGATCTTTATCCTGTCAGACAATGGGAAGCTAAGAAAGGTTCTTGCATAGAGTGATGTGATGGAAGTAGTGCTTAGCAGAACCATCTGCCCCACACCTGTCTGCACTCCACATGCGCTCACCAAGCTGCATGTCATTATTGGTTAGTAGAGGTTCCCCCACCAGACCAGACTGTGACCTCTTGTTACAGGCATTTGTGTGCCTTCTGCGCAGGCTACAGTCCCCAAACTGGAGTGGTGTAAGATACTGCAGCTTGGGTGATAAAACATATTGATATATGCCAAAGTAGAATTTAAGGCAAAAAATTTCATAAGGAACAGAGTAAAATGTCTCATGCTGGTTAAAAATAGAACACATAACATGCAAGATAAAATCATAAGCACATATGCACTTATCAATATTGCTCCAAGTTTTTTAGGTTAATAGTTCTGTGTATTAGTGAAATGGGGAAACTGAGTTTGAAAACCCAGTGTATTTAGCATATTCCTCTTGAACTAAGGGGTCGAAATGAATGAATGAATGAATGAATGTGTAAACCATCAAAGTAAGGGCAATTAGAGGACCATAAATATCATTCAATGAAGTGGATTCAATTCATGTGTATTTAATTAATCCACAGGAAGTGGGTAAAGGACTTAATCAGGTGGCAGCAGGTTGCAAAGAGCCAGTGAAAGGCGAGCCAGTGAAAGGCAGTGAAAGGCAGTGAAAGGCATATACCTTTCCAGAAGCTGACACTTGACTGTAGGAGAAAAGCATTGATTCTAAGGATGCTACTGCAATGTCAGGCTTTGGGAACTAGGAGGATTTTTTTTTTTTAATTCAAAGAAAAAGATGGCTTGAGTGCAAGAAAATGGAATGGGTTTTAGCCACGGGACTGGAGTTGTAAGAACATGTTATCTGACTTTTCCTTAAACGTGAGAAGGACGTGAAACCAAGGAGTTTAAGGGACTTGTCTAAGGTCACTTAAGTAAAGCCTTGAGACAAAGTTGGGATAAATTAGCCATCAAGGATCAAGACTGGAGTTCTGGGTCTGGGAATCATCAGCAGTGAATGTGATTGAAATCAGAACAGGTGGGAATTCCAGAGGACAAAATATAGCAGTAGGAAGGTAGACAGGCAGTACATTTCACAAAAAAATAGTAACAGCTAATATTTATTGGGGGTTAGTGTGTGTCAGGGACTGTTCTGAGGGATTTTGCATGGGATATTTAATCCTATAAAGAATTTTAAGAGGTAGGTATCTCCAATATCTCCATTTTACAGATGAATAAATAAGGCACAGAGAGAAGTAATGTGCTGAGGCCACCTAGATAGTGAGAAGCAGTGACAGGACACAAACTTCTGCAAACTCACATCACATGTCCTCTCATGTGGGAGCAGGTGGAGGAGACTGAGCCAGTGAAATGGTTAGTAACAGAACATTCAGAGATGGAAGTGAGATGCTGGTGTCACAGAAGACAAAGAAGACAGAGGGAATCTGGATGAGATCTCTAGGCTTCATCCAGGTAGAAAGAGCCCTATTCATCCTGCTGGCTGTGACCTACCACCTACATGTGGCCTGAGATTTAGCATTCCTGTGTTTCTATAACAAGCATCAAAGGAATTGCTTCTCCAAGTTGTTAGGGCTCCTGGATTTATGTCTCATTGTTCTAGGAATGCCAAGTCTGACCATTTCTGGTCATTTATTTCTCCGTCTTACAAAAATTTAGTAAATCTGTGATTATTGGCTGAGATAGAGGTCACTCAAAAACACCTTTCCTCGATAAACACCTGGGATTACATCAAACTGAAAAGCTTCTGCACAGCAAAAGAGACATTAACCAAAACAGAGAGACACCCCACTGATTGGGAAAAAAATCTTTGTACCCTAGTCAACTGATAAGGCACTGATCACAAAGATATACAAAGAACTCACATGACTCAACAACAACAAAAAATAAACAATCCAGTCAAGAAATGGGCAGAAGAACTTAAAAGACATTTCTCCAAAGAGGAAATACAAATGGCCAACAGGCATATTAAAAAATGTTCAACATCCCTTATCATCAGGGAAATGCAAATTAAAACCACATTGAGATACCACCGTACACCAGCAAGAATGGCACATATCAAAAAAAACAAGCAACAACAAATGTTGGCAAGGATGCGGTGAAAAAGGAACACTCCTACGTTGCTGGTGGGAGTGCAAACTGGTCCAACCACTATGGAAAGCTGTCTGGAGGTTCCTCAGTCTACTAAATACCATATGACCCGTCAATTCCACTCCTAGGGATCTACCCAAAGGACACAAAAACATTGATTCAAAAGAACACCTGTACCCGTATGTTTATTGCAGCACTATTTACAATAGGTAAAACCTGGAAACAACCAAAATGCCCAAAAATAGATGACTGGATCAAGAAGATATATATACACAATGGAATATTATTCAGCAATCAAAAAAGATAAACTCATGCCATTCAAGCAACGTGGATGGAACTAGAAGGAATTATGCTCAGTGAAATAAACCAGAAGGAAAAAGAAAAATATCAGATGGTTTCACTTAGAGCAGAAATATAGGAGAAACAAATAAGACTCAGTGTAAAAAAATAATAACAGTACAAAACACAACAAAGCAAATTATAAATCAGAGACATCCTGCAGGGAAGGAGGAGGGAGAGGGATCAGAGGGAGGAGCACAGGGGACTGAGGTGATGGTGCACGGGTGCACTGGTGAAGGAAACTCTATGGGGACTACACCTGAGGGGGTGGGGGGAAGCAAATATTGTTTAAAAATGAACAATGATGCAAAAAAAATTAATATTAAAAAAACACCTTTCTTCTTGATACTGCTCTTCTGAAAAGGCACATCTGTATGTATATGTGACTTCATTGATCTTCAAGTGCAGTGACAGCTCCTTTAATCAACTTTAAGAGTTTGAAAGGGGTTAACATCATGATAGTGTTTAAAAGTAGTGATTCCCTTCTTCCTTGAATGTATCACTGATTGATAAAAATCTCTAAAGCTATTCTAGCTTGTTTGCTGAAAGAAACTACTACATCTTCCATTATTAAAAGTAGCTGCAAATGTGATTTTTCCGTGCTATTAAACCAATTAAATTACTGTTTTGCATTGTTATAAAAATTGAAATTTTGATTAAGATATACAGTTGGCTGAACTAAAGGACATTTGAGAAGTACATTATTTCACCAAATACAATTTTGTAGCATTTTCTGTGATAAAATCAGAAACTGAAAAAGAATTAGAATCATCATTTTAATCTAGATAAGAAGTTTGAGATGATTTTTTAACCAAATTTCATTTTATACATTAAAAAATTAAAAAGGGCAGAATGACTTGCCCAGAGTCTCCTATTTAGCTTGTAACAAAGGTGAGTGAAGAACTCAGATCAATGGCTCCAACGTAATTTATTCCCAATTTTCTCTAAGATTATAATATCGGTTTTAATTAAATAAGGGTTGAGTATTGTGGATTGTCAGACTTATTTTTGTAGTTCATTTAAGGTAGAGTAATATGACAGTTTGACTTTCAGTTTCTTTTAACAGTATAAGGAAACAAAATAATAAAATTAGAAAATTCCACTTTTCAAACTTTGTGAATAGTAACAATTTGTACAAGAAGGAAGTCTGTCATAGAGTTGAGAAGCATGTGTTTTCTTCTTATTGGAAACTCCAGGTATTACTGATTATTTTACACATGAACTTTAGGTTCCTCTAAACACTCTTCATTTTCAGTAGGATATTTTCTGGGGAAATAAAGCATTCTTTCAACTTCTATTTTCTAAAGAAATAATCCTTTTAGGCAAGAAAAGTTTTTTCTGCATTTACACTGAAATTAGCATGGAGAATTGTGCAATTTATAGTCATGTAATAAACTGAAAGCCTTTCTTATATGACCTGCCAAGAGTCCTTCCTTGACAAGCCTGATCACGGATAGACACATCATCCCATTAGGTTATAAAGTCTCATCCACAATGTCAAGGTAAACAATTTAACCTCATGTCTTAAGTGTGAATCAGGTCAGTGAGGGCCCATTCCTGTTGATGCTCTCGGGTTTGGGCAAAACTGTACAACACATCCTGATCTTGAGTTCGGTGTTTTTCTTTTTTCTTTTTAAAGATTTATTTATTTATACATACAAAAACTGAGGTACAGGCCAGATGTGTGGGAGGGTGAGAAGATTCACCAGAGACAGAGCGGGGAACAGAACAGGCAGACTGACAAAATACACTGCTGAGGGGAGCAACGGGCGAGACAGGAGAGGTCTGCTGTGCCATGTGGGTATCTCTGCACCCACTGGGATTGAACTGGCACTGCAGAGGCTGTGGACGGCTTCACAGTGCTGCTAGTTAGGTATTTTTCAATTTACTAAACTGTCATTGGCCGGTGAAGGTTTGTTAAAAATGCCTTAGGATTTTTATCTAAGATACTACTATGATAAGTCCATTCACCATCCTCTGGTATCTCAATTGATTTTTTCACTTAACACATTCTTTGTTTCCTTTTTCTGCGTTAAACTGTGTGAGTTTCTGTTTGCAGCCATTTATTCTTGTTGACCAACTACTTCCTTTAAATTCTTCCACTAGTTCTCAGAAGTGAAATCTACTGCTTCTCTTCCTGCCTGAAAACTGCTTTTCCATGTCCTTGGCTCCTTTACTTTCTGTGATTAAACACAGGTATCCCTCCAGGACCAACTTTCTCCTCAAGGCCCTCACCCATGCTAACCTGTGCACTTGGGTTCTAAGGCTTGATCCTTAGACCAGATCCTCAGGCCATCACTTGAATGTACTGCTTTCAGAAAAAAAACTGAAGTAGTTATTACAGCACAAAAAAAAGAACTTTGTTGCACTTCCTTGCCCTACTTTTGTAGCTTAGTTATGTTTTTCTTTTTTTAATATTTTATTTTATATAATTCTTACATCATTTTTCATTTTTGCACAATGTATGCATTTTCATTTTGGTTATATTCCCCATACAATTGCACCCCCCCCTTATTTTGACCCTAATCCTTCCTCTCCCCACCCCCCTCCCCACCATAGTGTGTCTCTCGCTTATAGTTGCTTGTTGATTTTGATTTTTACTTTGTATTAATTAGTCTTTTTCCTGGTACCTTATTTAAGTTTTCCAAATTCCTGCTATGAGTGAGACCATCTGGTATTTTTCTTTTTCTTTCTGACTTATTTCGCTGAGCATTATCCCTTCTAGCTCCATCCATGTTGCTGCAAAATGCATGTGTTTACTTCTTTGATTGCTGAGTAATATTCTATTGTGTATATGCACCACATCTTCTTGATCCAGTCATCTATTTTTGGGCATTTAGGTTGTTTCCATAGCTTAGGTATTGTAAATAGTGCTGCTATAAACATAGGGATGCAGGTGCCCTTTGAAGACTGGGAGAAAATTTTTGCACACAACACTAATGATAAATGACTGATCACAAAAATCTACAAAGAGCTGATGAGACTCAACAAAAACAAAGAAAATAATCCAGTCAATAAATGGGCAGAAGAGTTAAAAAGAAACTTCTCCAAAGAGGAAATGCAAATGGCCAACAGGCATATGAAAAAATGTTCAACATCACTTGTAACCAGGGAAATGCAAATCAAAACTACCATGAGATACCATCTTACACCAGTGAGAATGGCACATATTAAAAAAACTAGCAACAACAAATGTTGGCGAGGGTGTGAAGAAAAAGGAACTCTCCTGCAGTGCTGGTGGGAGTGCAAACTGGTCCAACCACAATGGAAAGCTGTGTGGAGATTCCTCAACCTACTAAAGATAGAGTTTCCTTATGATCCAGCAATTCCACTCCTAGGTAGTTACATTTTTATTTCTAACTATATATGGGGACACAACCGGTATTGAGCACCTGGGGCTCTATGTAGCTTACAGTAGTGGACTCCAGCCAGCCAGGGCCTCCTCTTCCAAATACCCACTCCATGGACCCCTTTATCTTCTCCTGCTCTTCTATTTTTTTCTTTATTTTCCCAAGGTTATGGATTGATAATTTCACTTTTCAAAAGAAATCTTGTCCTTTCAACATTTTAAATATCCAGATTCTTGCTATAATGCCCTTGAGTGAGTGAAGGATGTTTATGCTAAGCCCTCCTCCCACCCCGATTCTGCTTATTTTTCAGACATTTCTTTCCTCTGAAGGATTCACCAATTTCACATAAAGATGTTGAATTATTGGGCCTCCCTGGTGGAGCAGCAGGTTGAGCACAGCACTGTGAAACTGTCCACAGCCTCTGCAGAGCGGGTTCAATCCCAGACAGCCACGGAGATACCCACATGGTGCAGCAGACCTCTCGTGTCTTGCCCGCTGCTCCCCTCAGCAGTGTATTTCAGTCAGTCTTCCTGTTCTGTTCCCCGCTCTGACTCTGGTGAATCCTCTCACCCTCGCGCTCATTAGGCCTGTACTACGGTTCTTGTATGCATGAATAAATAAATCTTTAAAAAAAAAAGACGTTGAATTATTTCCTTTGATTTATTCTTCAAATATAATGAGATTAAAATAATTATTTCTAATATAATCTGTTTCTCTTTTTATAACACCTGGGATTTCCTTTTTCAAAGCCAGTTCTAATTCTCTAGTTCTTTTGCTCTCATAGATGTGCTAAGGAGCACTGAGGGATTTTTTTCTATTTCCTATCAAGAAACTGCTGAAGTACATTTCAGTAGCAACAGACTGGCTTGGTCAACTATTTTTTGACTGTTTTACTAACTCTCCTGTGACCATTTTTTCAAACCCAAGATGCTCTCTTGGCTTTGTGCACAGAAATTCCTTCTCCTTCTCCTTGCAGATCTTTCTACCAGGAGCCATACAAATACTCTGAGCTCTAGTATCAAATGCTTATGGCTGACTATCCATTTCCTCTCAATCAAAGTATTTTGTTTTTCAAGGAAAAGTGATTAGCACCCATGGAACAAAAGGAGAGATGAGAGGTAAGGAAATAATAGAAAATTATTGAAATATTTGTTTCTCGAGGGGCAAGGACTCTTAAATACCTCCAAGTAGAGGTAGAAAAGAATAAGATGAAAAAGATAGTAGAACTGTTAGCTCGGAGAGGAAGATGATACCCATAACTGGAAGAGCTGAGGAAAAAGAGCAACGGTAGAGATGTGAATGAAGAGGACACGAAGAGAGTAGTTGAGAGGAAAGCCACACAGCCCAGCTGATAGGGGGCAGCATGGCCATGTGATGGACCCAGTCCACCAGGTCCTGGCATTTGTCCAGTTACTTTTTGGACCCAGGGTTGAACACTGTAGTGAGTAGAGAAGCAGATCTAGATCAGTAATGGAATCAAAGAATCACACCTAACTGCTCTTTCTCTCACCTTTGATCAAGTCTGTTGAGTCATGATTTGTACACCCAGGTGCTTGGAGTTCCCCACTTATCCATTGTCTCCAGGTACAAGACTGCAGGCAACTCCTGGGTACAATCTGTGCATCTTTTTGCTTTGAGGTATTCCTGCAAGTCCTGGTAGAAGCTTCTGTGTCCACACTAAGCGCTGTTCTCCTTATGTAACAGTTACTTAGTGGAAATAAGTTAGACACAGGTCCATAGGTGCACTCAGGACATCTGAGAACCATCAGTAATGAACAAAGTGCCTGACTTCCAGGGAATAACTTAAGCACTGGAGAGAAAAGAACCTAATATAAATTCATTAATTGTGAAAAAAAAAATAAAACCCTGTCCAGATACCATCTTAGACGACTCTGTGTAATTCACATTCGGTTTAGTCTCATAGTTTGAGAAGAATGAGCAATTGAGCTGACTCAAGGAGGACTCAGAGATGTGGTTTTAAAGACTTGGAATGTTTCATGACTCAAGTTCTCACTCAGCTTCCTTACAAGGTTCCAGAATAAAAGGAGTTGTTAGGTATCGGGCAGCAATGAAGGTGTGGTTAAGGGTCCTTCCTCAGGAAAAGCAAACATTGCTGCTAAGGAAAATTGAATCTGTCCCCAAGAATATAGGTTCAAGTTCTAAACCCCAGTACTTGAGAAAGTCACCTTATTTGGAAATAGAATCATTGTAGATATAATCAATTCAAGATGAGGTCATGCTGGAATAAGGTGGACCATTATCTAATATGTCTGGTGTTCTTATAAGAAGAGGAGAAAAGACACAGCCACACATACAAAATGGAGAATTTCACTTGAAGACAGAGACACCTGGGGAGAATTCTGGTGACAATGGGCATCAATTAGAGTGTTATATCTAAAGCCAAGGGAACACAGGAAGGGAAGAGACCGGTATGGAACAGTCCCTCTTAGAATTTTAGAAAGAACGTGGCACTGTCAACATCTTTATTTTGGACTTTTAGCCTTTGGAACCATGGGAGAATAAATTTAGTTATTTGTGGTAATTTGTTATAGGAGGAAATTCATATAGCTGCCCTGGAGCTGGAGCCACAGACACCTGTCTCTCACAATATCAGCCCCTCCTGGCCCCCAAACTCAGACCACAGACACAAACTCCAGACCATGCCTGTACCTCTGTGTGTGTGTGTGAGTGTGTGTGTGTGTGTGTGTGTGTGTGTTTGGAGGGGAATGTAAGATGTATGTTGAACCCTTACACTCTTTCCTACATATGGTCTGAGCTCAAGAACCTCTAGTTTAGTTTTTCTACCACATAGCCCCCTCTCTAATTCTTTCTAACCCCTTCTAGGAAACTTCTAGAAATGGCTCCCATCACTCTCCAGCCCTGGTAAGGTAAGGCTGGAATCACGTGACACATGTTTCTAATGAAGGGCATACCCCACTGAGCTGAGTCTCTTAACCATACAGCCTCTGACTGACCTGATGTTTGGTGCCGTCTCCTGGCTACTGAGCACGTACTTTTGACCTCAAAGTGGTCCTCTGAGGACAGAAAGATGCCCAGGCAGGCTCTCTAGTATATAATTGCCTATCCTAACTCCCTGCCCACCCCAACTAAGCCCCACTCTGGAGCCCAAGAAAGCCTTCTTTGTCACCCAAATCAGTTATGGCGGCAGGCCCAACGATGCCAGATTTTGTCATACAACTGTCCTTGGCAAAAGTGAGAGCTAACTCTAGAATAAAGGTTTGAAACCCAAATCTAAATACCAATTGTTAGGCACTCACCACAAGGTAACTCAGTAGAAGACACAGATCACTTAAGTCTGCATAATTCATGGCACATACTGAGAACAATGCCAGCTTGAATGGGCCATGCTGCTTGTGGCCTCGGGCCACTGGCCATCTGTCCACACAGGCTGTGCTGAGCTACTCCAAGCTGGAGGGGACTAGTCATCCTCCACCTGCAGCCATTCTGGGTGAGTAGTTCCAGCATAGCCCTAGGACCCCTGGGAAATGGAAGGGCAGATGGCATCCTCCCTTCCAATTATAGGATCTGACAGGTTGATCTACCTGAGCTTACCTGCACTGCCCGTGGTCCTTGTCACACTCTGGGGTGGCAGCACCAATGGTACCCCTTCTGGAACAGTTGCAGCCTTTGCAGCCAGCCAGGGGGTGGAAGCTGAAGGAATGCACCTCACAAGTCTCACACCGGGGCCTGATGGTGCGGGGAGGGCAGAGGCACTTCCCTGTCATTTCCTCACACAGGCGCCCACCACAGTTGCATGCTGGCCAAGGAATAAAGAGATACACAAAGGGTTATAATCCACCTGACTTCCAGGAGATGAGCATCCACTGCCAGGATTTCCAGAAGCTTCCAAAGAGGTCTGGGAGAAAGATCTCACTTTCCACTCACTATAGCATTAGTGATGGGGTTGATCCAGTAGAAGCTTTCTTGGTGACAAGACAAATGTCCATGGCAGGCATGCTAAGGGAACTCTGGGGCCCAGCTGGGCCCACGGCCCAAACCTCTGTTTTGTAAGACACCCCAAGGGACATAAAAAAGGCTGTTTTTTAATGTCTGCTTTGTCCAGGTACCAACTCAAATGGTTCACTCTACCATTTGGAAATGACCTAGCGGTTTTCATGGAGTTAAACCTAAAGGAAATATGAGGGAAAATTTCTCCCTCTATTTTCGAGTTCAGAGACAGCCTGCATCAGATGCATCATGAGCAAAGCACATTTGCTCACAGGCTCCAGGCTCCACATCAGTACAGTGCACTGAGCTGGGGTCAGGCAGGATGCAGCAGCAGGTTCTCCCTAGGAGGCTGAGGCTGGTCTCTGTGGAGGACTGTTTGCCACACACCCCTTACTGCCATCACATGACCTGGGCTGACGCTTTGTCTTAGGTAACAGGATGGTTCTTAAAGATTTAAGGACTTCTTGTTCAGGAAGCAGTATGCCCGTGTGACCATTGCTCTCCTCCCATCTCAACCGAGTTTTGCTTAGGTTGCAAAGACTGAAGGTCTTCTGCAAGGAAGAGGATTGAGCTGTCCAATATTTTGATGCTTATGGCTATGAACACTCAACTGCTTTGCCAAATGCATGAGTTGCATAGCATGAGAAACACAAATGTTTATCTCTAGAACCTTACTAATCAGTGTGGTCCCTGGACCACCAACATGGGCATCATCTGGGTGTTTATTAGAAATGCAGACTCCCAGGTCCAAGCCCAGGCCTCCTGATTTAGAGCCCGAATTTTCACAAGATCCCCTGGTAAATCTTCAGCACAGCGAGGTTTGAGAAGCCTTGCCCTAGATGAGCATCATCTCCTGGGCCAGAGGTGCCTCTAATAACGCGAAAGTGCACTTACGCTTGCAGTGCGGGAATCCGTAGTAGCCGGTTCGACAGCGGGTGCATTGTCGCCCGATGACACTGGGCCGGCATGGGCACTGCCCGCCCTCGGGGCTGCAGTGATGACCAATGGTGCCAGTGGGGTGGCACTCACAGGGCAGTGCGCCCTTGTGGTAAAGAGCCACCAGGGACCTGGCTGAATTCTTGCAGAATTGGGAGTCTGTCTGAGGGCTGTGGAGATAGAAACAGCACAGTGTCTCCCTGGCGGATGTGCCCAGAAAAGGTCCCAACCTTTCTCTGTCTACTTGCCCCACTAAGCAGTGTTGAGGGTGGGAGAGACTCTGACTCTGGAGTCTGGAAAGAAGCCCTTTCACCCCCCCCCATCTACTCCAGAACACTTCACAGGACTGGTAGGTAGCAACATTTTGTGGCGGGAATAAAAGGGTGAAAATTCACCTACAGGATGATTTGTATGGTATGTGGAGTAAATCTCAATAAATTAGTTTAAAAAAGAATATTCAGTATATAAGTGTAATAATATACCACCAACAATAATGAGGAGGCAAATTACTACCATGCATTGCATGTTGTTTGCTAGAAGCTTCGTCTACGTATTGCACAACCATAACCCCACAAGCACCCAACCAATTAGGCCTAAGCAGCATTTCATAGATAAGGCTAGTATGCTTCCGGATGTTAAGGACACTTTCAAGGTCATAGAGCTATGTAGAGAAGCAAAACCTCAGCTGTTTAACTTCAGGGCCTTCAGTCAATATTTTCTAAATTGGAGGCTCCTACCTACCAGGGTCCCCTGGAGCTCCTCGGCTCCTCAGAAACCTACAAGGGGGCAATTTGGGTCTTCAGAAGAGAATGTCAGAAGCCAATACTCAGGGCTGTCCTAAGCTCCTGGCATTCAGGGACCTGAGGAAAGAGGATGTGTAGGTCCATGTCTCTGTGACTCTCCCCACTCAATCAGATGGCGAAGACTATTGAGAATCAGGGCTAACATACTTCTCCAGTGGACAGAACCCTGTTTAGTATCTTGTAGGAATCTCAGTTGGTCAACAGAAAGCAGCTAAGAAGAAGATAACTTTCTAAGCAACTTGTGGGTCCTACCTTTATAGATATAACTCAGTTATGAAAATTGAGGAGGACAATCTTACCCAGAGGTACATGATGAGGTCTTCTGGGGAACACGTGTATCCTGGGAAGAACATCTCCCTCCCCAAACCTGGGATTCACTGCCACTCCTTTCGGTGCCCAGAAAAAGAAGACAGACCCAACACCAGCCCCTCCCCGGGCATTGCTGGGACAGGACTATGGGAAAGCCTCTTGCATTCCAGGGCCTTCCCACAAAGTGATACTTACTCAATGTAAAAACTGTTTCCTCCACAATTGTCAATAAATTCGAATGATTTGTCTACTGTTTTTTTGTGAAGTATCTGGTAGTCATAATTTTCAGCAGGCACCACTAGAACACGGACCTAAAGGAAACCCATCAGCATGCCTTAGCATTTCCAAAAACAGGTCACACCACACCCACAGCTATGCACTATACTCAATCTTCATTAAGTTCGATGTTCCTTATTGTTAAGCCCAAAAGCAAATGAAACAGGATTTATGAACAAACAATTATGAGAACAGCCTTCAGTAAGAATTAAAGGCTCACCCAGTGTTCCTGTTTGGGAGACAGCAATGAGTACAGATCCCTTGGGGCAATTGCCCAGAGAAGCAGTAGCCTGAGGTGCTGAGGGGGACAGGAGCCCCAGAGGTATGCAAGGGCCAGTTATCATTACTGGCCGAGGTACCTCTGGGGCTCCAGAAGCTGCTGTTTTACATTTTTAATGGTGAATAAACTGAAAAGGCAGGACCAATGTGGAAACTCGAGATGTCACTTGCCCCTGAAGTCTGTATCCCAGCTAATGCTCTCTCATGATTAATTGTAGCTTGTCTTTAAAAGCTCTCTTGGGCCTCTCTGGTGGTGCAAGGAGTTGAGCACAGTAATCTGCCCCCACTTTTTCTCTGGTGAATCCTCTCACCCCCCACACCTCTGACTTTCACCCCAGTTCTTGTATGCATAAACTAAATAAATCTTAAAAAAAAAAAAGTTCTCTAGTTCTCTGGAGCCACAGAAATTAGCCAATGCCAGTAGTAAATGTGCCAGGGAATGTCAAATATCCTTGTCAACTACTCACCACCTTAAACAGCGCACAGAGAGCCTATTGCTCTCACACTATTCAGTTCAATAGAGTTTGCCAAGCACTGTGTGCAAGGTGGGATTCTAGGCACAGAAGGTACAAAATGAATAAATTCAGGTCCTGCCCTCAGAAGATTATACTTCAGACAGATGAGGCATAAGTTAGGAACTAGAGGGCACAGTGCAGGGTCTGGGAAGTGCTTCCTGGTGTTTTGGATGCTTCTCAGGTGCATGAGCCCATCTGCCATGGTAATGATCAAAGTAGGGGTCTTCTGGGCTGTGTAAGGACAAAGTTTGAGGGACTTGTAAGGTCTGTTGTTATAGAGATCTGCAGGAGACAGCCCCATATTGGGCCTGGTGCTCAGGAGAGACCAGAGATTAACTCGCAGATGTGGATGTCATTCCCAAACAGAAGAGAAGAATAACAACAGGTGCCAATGATCTTATCCACAGAGAAATAATGAGCCGAGGTGGCTCAGTGTCCAACCCAAGGGAATGCCAACACATGGAGACTGTGGGAAAGAGAATTCCATGGAGGAACATTAGAGAAGGTAGGGAGGGCTGAGAGAAAGTTAGGAAACCCCCACAAAAGCAGTTTCAAGGACAAAAACATGTTAAATGCTTCTGAGAGAGACCAGTCCAATGAAAATTGAGACACTCACTCATTAGAGCTCCTTGAGGGGGAGTTTTTTCTTTCTATTCACATCTCTATTATTCTAATTTCCCTTGATTTTAATTGTCATACACATTTTTTTTTTTAAGGAGGGTGTCATTTAAACATTTTCCTATGGATATCACTTGAATGCCTTGGAGGAATTATTGTCATAATCCAAACAGACATGCAAAATGTTCAACCAAGGCAACCATGTGAAGAGAAAACTGAGGGACAAGCAAACATACCAGTACTAAGGACTTTCCTTCTGGAATCTTCACAGTCACGGCCACCTCAGGCTCTGAGACATCAAACTCAATCTGATCTTCGGAGATCACTTGGTCTCGGCAACCAAGCATGTGGGGACAAAAAGAGGCCTGGAAGACACCTGGGGACAGAGAGAGGCATTCCTGTCACTCCACTGCAAGCCCGTGTGAGCCAGCAGCTGAGGTCACGCACCCAGCTCACCTGGCCACTTCCTCCCGCCTTCCACAAGCACATGCGCGGGAAACTGTGGGTGCTCTGGCTGATAAAAGTGGATGACAAAGACATATGGGCCCAGGCGTGGTACCAGTCCTCTCAGAGTCACTTGGCTCTAGGGATAGAAAAAAGGGGGGAATAAAACCCCTCAAGTTGAAGAACTATGAGTAATTAGAATCCCAGCACATTTTGAGGTTAAAAAACAAATGTATTAACCCAAGCAAAGTAAAAATCTATGCTCACACGAGACCTTCACTTGAATGTTGATAGCAGCTTTATTTGTAATCACCAACACTGGGAACTAAACAAACACCCCTTAACTGTAGAATGGGTAAAAAACTGTGGTAGAGTAACAAATGTTGCTGAAGGGAGTATGATTTGATTGGTACAATCAATTTGGAACACTGGCAATATTTGCCAAAGTCATTTGCACTCCTGGGTCCATACAGAAATGCATATGCTTGGCAAAAGACTGCAAGCTTGACTGTAAGCTCAGCTTGGAACAACCATACAATAAAGAAGCTCCATTTTTGATGCTTGACCTCTGACAGTTTTCAAGTCCTATAACTTACATTTTCCTTTTGCCCCACACCTGGACAAACCAGTAAGAAAGCCCTGGTGGTGCTCATCACTGACTTAGCACAATCAGGAAGTTCAAACCACACAGATTCTAACCCAAAGAAATGGAAGCCATTACCCTGCATCTCCCCAATTCCCCCCATACCCACCAAACACAGCGAAAACCCAAGGCACAGCTTCCTTTTGCTCAGACTTGAATGTGAGCCCTGCTCTCTCCAGAAAGCCGATGTCAGAAATATGTCTTTTCAAATCCTCCCAAAAAGTACAAGAATGCAACAACAATAAATGATCATCCTCATCTTCCTATGACAGGAGAGGCTAAGTAACTAGCTGAAGTTCACCCACTGATTTGGTAGCAAACCCACAACTAGAGTTCCAGCAAGTGGTTTTTCAATTCACTTCCCCTACTGTTGTAGGCTGCATTTCCCATATGGAGTCTTATTAAATTTTCTTTGTCAAGTACTGTTAATTTCTTAACTTGATGCAATGGGAATTGACAGAAGCCCTCACACCAAGGTTATAAGGACATACATCACAACAAACGCTACGTTCTGTGATTTTATAGTATACAGTGAAAAAATACATTTCTTTACTATATTTCATTTTTGTGCTCTGGAGGATACATGGAGAAATATTTATTGAGAATTTCCTATGCTGTCACATAGTGGATACAAAAAAATTGTTAGCCACAGCAGCTACTGTAAAAATGCTTACTATCTAACTCGGGAGAACAAGGGATCTTCAGTAACCCATGAAAATGTGAGGTGTCACATGATGGGTCATGAAAAAATGCCAAATAACTGTATAAACAGAGATAGAAGAAGGAAAAAGAACAGCAGGATGGGGAGTGTGGGATCCCCAACCCCCTTGTTCTCAAGGATATTGTCTTGGCATGCAGAGTTACTGCAGGTCAAGCAAAAAGGTAGAGTCAGGCAGGGCGCCTCTCACTAAGGGCAAAAGGCCTGGTATGAGGAACATACTGGGAAACCAATATCTGCTCAAAACAGCAGGCAATTTTATGGCCAGATTAGCAAAACCAGCTAGATGACCTTAACAGAAAGTTAAGTGAGAACAGGACCTAGAGATAGGATTTTTTGTTCAGTGGGAACAATGGAGCCCCTGCAGGCAACAGCCCTTATTCACTGACTTCCCATCTTGTGCCAGCAATTATGCATCACCAATGCACATCCACACCAGAGTAGATTCCTCCACCGTCCTTGCCTGCCTTCCTTGACCCTGATCCTCTGTAAATGTGAGACTTCCTTGTAAAGGGGTGCCTCTTCCTGAGGTGTGGCCCCTCTAAGTCTCTCTGCTTGGATTTTGAGTTGTCTTTCTTCTGTCCTGCACCTCGAGGTAACAAGGGGGTCGGAGACAGGATTGACCAGATGATGCTTCTGCCTAGGATTCTCCACAGTTGAGAGGAGAGATATTCAAACTTTAGGTGCATCTGAATCTCCTGGAGAGTTTGTTAAAACAGATTTCTGAGGTTCTGATTCAGTCTGAATTTGCATTTCATTTGTGGATGCTGTTGGAATGATGGGGCGGAGGTGGGGGGGCAGTGTCACACTTTGAGAACCAATAGTTTAGAAATAACACATAGGTGGGTGGGGTGGGGGGTTGGGGGGGTCCTACCTGTGGCGCCTTCAAGGTGACTCCAGTGACAGTGTCAGCAGAAGGAAACTGGGGTGGGATTGGGGAAGACCCACCACTCGGGATGTGAAAAATTAATGCTGTTGGAGGAGTTTCCGGGGCCAGGGAGACACAAGTAGCACTGAAAAATAGAATATCTGAAAATAATCCAAATGGAAGAGCCATACACTGGTCAAGATACAGACTGAGCATAAGGCCACGTGAGCCTCAAAAGGATCCAGTCTGGAGGGAACCTTGGTTCTATAAAGACAGTGCAATTGGCCAAATAAATTCCAGACACTTGCTCAATACAATGAGCTAAGACAGGAAGAAAAAAATCTTCATTCTGATGAAAAGTGAAGTTAGAGAGAAATGCATAAAAACTTCCCTTCTACAACTAATATTTATTGTTGAATAAGAACAATGCAGTGAAACATTTTTATTCACTTCTAAACATAAATATCGACATCAACCATATAAAAACAAAGAGAGGACATACACATCCTTTGTTTTAGGCAAAGTCAGATTTCATTGTTTTGGTAGTTTTTACCATCATAACCATGTGCACAAGATATCATCACTGTGTATATAAGTTATTTTTGAATTTACATCAAAACAACCCCACCTCAATAAGCTTTGGCTAGATAATTCTCATAATGTAGTCACTCTTTTTTTTTTTTTTTAAATGAAGTGCCTCAGACAGAGATTAAAGGGCTGGAACAAAATGAGTCTTTATAAGTGCTCAAAGTAGAAGTCAGAGTACATGCCCTGGAGGGTGAAGCTTAACCATTTCCCCCAGATACATGGTGTCAACTTCCCGATATGGAAATCTGGAAAGGTTGCTGGGGTATATGATTTAGCTGGGTTTTTATTTTTTTAATCCATCACGAGGCTTTAGCACACTGACTTAGGATCACTTAGGAAGTGAAGTTAAAGTTGCAGCCTTTTATAAGAGCAAGGTAGTATCTCTCAGAACAGAAAGATGGGGAAGAAGCAGCAAACATATTACCTTTGATTAACTATTTGCCCGTAACTGGCAATGCATTTGACTTGAGGTCTCAAATATTCAGTTGAGAATTCTTCAATGGGTATGATACATATCTGATGCTGTTAAGTAAATACAATATAAAGAGATTCATCACAGTTATGAGTGAAACCATGGGAAGGGCAAACACACTAAAAAAGCTGTTGAGTAAAGAATTCATTCAGAGCAATTATAGTTGTTAAAGTAGTAAAAACTACAGATGGTACTCCCTGTGGTATGTTTGGTAAAACAAATCCTTTTCATTATTATATAGGATTACTAAATAAATTGCTCAGAATAATTACATAAATAATTACATAAATAAACATTCAAAACAACTCTTAGTGGTTTTTAGTGCCTGTTTATTTCCCCACTCCTGCCCAGGGCCAAAGCTGTCTCTTAGATACCTTGGAAAAGAGATGGGGGAGGGTTAGGGTGTGGTGGGCAGCCAGGGAGACTGCTGCTCAGAGAGAGGGCAGCTCCTTCTAGAAATAATCCTTCATAAAAGATGACTTGTATCCCTGTCACATTTGGACTCCTGAAGCAACTGTCTCCAGAGCTAGCATTTGAATCACAAAAGAAACTTGGTCATCAGTGTCTCAATAGTTTTAATTTTAAATCAAAATTGTACTATTGCCAGCTTGATCACAAAGTTCTTCAGTAACAGCAACAAAATTTTTTATTGAACAACTACTATGTGCCAGTCAAAGAGACGGGAGGATCCCGCAACCCTTGCCCTCATGAAACTTAGATTTCATCAGCCTTGACTCTGAAGACATTACACTATTTCAAAAAGGGCAGACTTATGCTTAAAAGGTAAAGATACAGCTCCATTATAATTTCCAAAGATGAAGAGGTTATAATTTACTTGGATTATTATGTTTAAAAAGAGAGTTGTAATTTTAAAAAGAAAGTCTTAAATTATCACATATTTAATATGATCATTTTAAAAAGCTCAATCCCAGGTACTTATTAAGAGAAAACTCAAAGTTTTTAACACGTCAGTCACAAATATTTAAAACAGGTTTGCCTGGCATTTCCCAGGGTATAATACACACTTCATATTAGTAATAACAGGAAGTTGCTTCAGACTTAGCTAGCCTTACATTCCCTGAAATACTTATTGTAAATCTCACCACTCCTTCCTAGCCCAGATCCACTGCCTGTTTAATTTTAATTCTCCCTGTTCAAGTAGTGCTGTTAAGAGGGTGGGCATTAATCTGCCAGACACGGCCTTTTAACACTTAACAGCTACAGGCTTCCCCTGCTTTTTTGAAAGTTTGCTTCACACTACTTCTCTTTTACAAAAGACCTTATTAGTACTTGTTTTTGCTACCTGAAAGAAATCCCAAGAGGATTTTCACTTTTATGACAAAAAGCAAAAAGTGAAAATTGTGCGCAATGGTTGTTTTGCAGCAGCTATTCTGGAGGCAGTGAGAATGGCCAAGCTTCTTTATCCCATCACTCTTGCTTTTACTACCTTAGTGTTATTTTTCATGTTATTTTTTTTAAGGATTTATTTATTTATTTATTTATACAAACACTGGGTACAGGCAGAAGCGCGGGAGGGTGAGAGAATTCACCAGAGCCAGAGCGGGGAGCAGAGCAGGCAGAAGGACCGAAGTACACTGCTGAGGGGCGCAGCGGGTGGCAGGAGAGGTCTGAGCGCCATGTGGGACCCTCCTCTGGTGGCCGGGGAGCAGCCTGGGATCGAACCGATGCTGCAGAGGCTGCGGGCAGCTTAGCAACCCAGCGCTCAACCGCTGTGCCACCAGGGAGGCCCTTTCATGTTATGTTTTATCTGGTTATTTTGGGGTTAGTTTTGGGATCTTGGAATACTAAAAAATTATTTCATATAAATTAATGGTAATTGCTTCTTCACTTTACATCATTTCAGCTTATAGAGGAAGAAATACTCTACTTTTGGATAGCAGGGAAATCTGCATAGTTAATTAACTGAATAATATTCTTTTTGAAATAGAATAACAATAATAACATTAATGAAATAAAAATACCAGGTAATTACAACTTTAAAATTTCTGAAGGAATTTTGCAAGGACACAATAATAAAATGGAGAAGAACATAAACAGTAATTAATGACATTTCTCTACATCAGCAATAATAAACTAGAAAGTATAATAATATACCAGGAAACATTAATAAACTAGGAAGTATAATGACAAAATATATTTCCTTCAGAAGAGTAACAATGAATGATATAGGATTTTGTGAGATATATCCAAATCTGACGATTAAACTTTATTGGATACTTTAAAAAAGGCTTCAACAAACAAAGGGGTAAAGTCAGATTTCTAGATGGGAATGACAAACATCATGAAACCGGTGAGTTGTCAGAGGTTAATGTCATAGATGAGATACAAAATCCTAGCAAAATTGTAATAAACTTAAATAGAAATCAACAAAATGCTTATAAATATCACTGGACAAAATAGGCATACCAGAAAGAATCGGGCTGAGTGTGCTTTGAGCTGAATGTCTGCATCCCCTAGCAGCTCCAACACGGCCATGACGTCCTGGCCATCCGTCATGGTACTCCGGCAAAGGATACTGCAAGAGGGAACACAGCTTGCTCAGCCCCATGTGCCTGGCCCCTGCTTTCCCTCACTTTGTGCTTCATATCATCTGGCGGATTGCTCGTCTGTTTCTCCTGCTTATAACCCCGTGAACAATAGTGACTTTTCCTGCACAAGGAATTAAGAGGGAGACAGCCCACAGCCTCTAAGGGAAAAGGCGCCTGCCTATTGTGGCCTGAGCTACACTTCTCAGGTAAAGGCCTTGCTCACCTTCTCCATTCTGCTTTATGGAATACTTGGTTTCCTCATCTGGAGAAAGAGTACAGGGTTAGTAATATCTGACCCCTAAGTCACAGACTTCTCAGAAATTTACAGATATTCTTGATACCGTCGTCTACTGAAGTTGCCCACTGGCCTCATGATGAGCCTTCTATGCCTCATCAGGAACTGTGGCTGCCTGACTCCAGTCCAGAAACCCACAGTTGGCCCTTGTAAGCTCAGTCAGTTCCTCATCCTTCTTCCTCACTTCTTTCAGGATGCCATCAGGTGAAATGCAGGGCTTGAAGATGCTTAAAAGATCACCATTTAAACAAAAGAATACACCCTAAGGATAAAACCCTTAGGAGGAAGTATTTTTTGAGGAATGCTTCTGACTTCATGCTCTGTGGCAACTTTTCTGATGTAAGTATGATTTGGAATTAGAGACATTAAAACAAAATAATTATCTCTGGGAAATATTTGAAATAATGTATGCAGTGACTCTTTTGGTAACGATTAAAATGAGATAGTACATAAAATCCAAGCACAGTTTTTGGCATATATTAAAAACTCAATCAACAGTCATTTTCTTTGGTGTATGTGTGTGGGTATGAGTGTGTTTATCAATTAAAGTGCATTCCTTTTGGAGTCAATCACAGACCTGGAAGTTAAATATAGCGATTCACTTACATTTAGTTTATTTCTATACTCTGTTAAATTCTTACTAAGTATAGAACTGATAACTGGATTGATTTAATCAGTAATGATCACTTCTTAGGGAAGGCAGATCAGATTTATTGAATGCAATGTTGAAAAGTACTATTTCTGTTTTTTTAATTGGGATTTTTTTTTTTAACACCATAGTTAAAACTCACTTGAGAAATGCTGGAAAGATTCAAACCTCAGCAGGAAAGGCTGCAAGGCTAAAAGGACCTATTATTTAAAAAAGGTTTTGGGGGGCCTCCCCTGGTGGCGCAGCGGTTGAGCGTTGGGCTGAGAAGCTGTCTGCAGCCTCTGCAGCACTGGTTCGATCCCCAGCCGCCGGGGAAGGGTCCCACATGGTACAGACCTCTCCTGCAGCCCCCTGCTCCTCTCAGCAGTGTACTTCGTCAGTCTGTTCTGCTCCCTGCTCTGGCTCTGGTGAATTCTCTCACCCTCCCACGCTTTTGACTGTACCCAGTGCTTGTATAAATAAATAAATAAATCTTTAAAAATAAAATAAAATAGGTTTGGGGGTCAAATATTTTCTAATTTTTTTTTTGTGGGACCCTCACCAGTGGCCGGGGATCGAACTGGCACTGCAGAGGTTGTGGGCAGCCTCGCAACCCAGCACTCAACTGCTGCGCCACCAGGGGAGGCCCTATTTTCTAATTTTTGAACTCCGGTACTTGTATAGTCTGTTCATTTTCACTTGGTCACACCACAGGCAAAGCATGGAAAAAGGAAATATGTTCAATAAGTGAAAAAACACTTTTGAGACTTTCCTGAGAGCAGTAACATAGATAAAATCCTAGTTGAATACAATTCTAAGCATAGAGACTGGAACTTTGGTGTTGTGCTGTCTAAAGAGCCCAAATGAAGTACAAAATATATATAGTTCTCCCCCCAAAATGCGATTCAGACCAAGATCTTGAAACAACTGCTTATGGAATCCTGAAAGGGTGTCATTTCTCTCTAGTTTTGAAATCACTCCTCTGTTTGGCAAGGATATTCTCAGTCTTTTCTGAAATGACTCAGAGAATCACTGGGGTCATTATGGAAAGCTCCGGCAATTCCCTCAACCATCTCCCTTTGTATCCAGGAGGAGCTGGGCTCAAGCCATGTGACCTGGAAGGTGGAAGGTGTCAGTCCTGTGGCTGTGCGGTGGCCCACCCATCTAGAAGTGCATGTTCCAGTGGTTGCTGATGTCACCAGTGGCTGATTATTATTATCAGGTAATGACATAATATTCTGGGGAATATTTTGGGCCATGTGATACTCCCATTAAAGATCCACATACAATTACATTCTTGTTTTTTATTTTTGTTTTTGATATTACCCCACAGACAAGAGCTGATTAGATTTTTAAAACAAGACTTCACAGTTTCCTTTTAGGGGTGGTGCAGAGTATGATGTTGATTCAATAATCGTATCTTCGAGTCTCATAAAAGTGTTCTTTCTAAGCAACTAAAAGTAAATCTTTTCATAAGGTGTTTCATTTGCAAAACAGAACTACTTCAGGCCATTGAGGGCTTGACCAAACGCAACATGGAAGTAAAGGTAATAAAATGTTCAAGGTCTTGGCCAAAAACTGGGTGGGGTCATTGTAATTCTCTATTTGCTATCTCAAGGGACTCTGACTTTCACTGCCATTTATTATAAAGTTACTTTCATGTGGCAAAGTCCCTTCCCTGATTCCTTAACTGAAGCATATTCCAAACATTTCATATATCTTGAAATATTACGCAAAGAAAACAAGCTCAATGAATCCTTGTCAGAGCTCATGGAAGAGACAAACTTCATCTGGCTGAATGTTAAAATTCTTTGTCAAATTATTATTCACCTGATGATCATCAAACATTAATCATCCTCAGTTCTGAAGGGTGTGTTGTGAAGGCGTGGGCACCGATGAACGTTTTAAGAATTAGTTTTTTTCCTTATACCACACTGTGTTTGGGGTGAGAGCATTAAGTTCATTGCACCACAAAGAGGTGATAGAGGATAATATTGAAAGTTTGGGTTGCTTTGTGATTCTGCGCCGAAATCATAAGTAGAACATACAGCTGTTCAAGAAAATGCAACATTTTCATCAAGCTGCCCACAGAGAAGCCTCCCAATAGCTTCACTGGGGTGGATTGTGCAAATAGTCAAGGTCAGCTTCAAAAAGGAAACAACTTCCAGTTCATATAATAACCAAGGTTCAAAAAACAGACCGTCCAAATGTTCAGTTACAGGAAAATCCCTGGGGGCAGGGCTGGTTACCTGTACTTGCAGCTGTAGATGTTCACCTGTCCTGTCAGGGCAGACCCGGCGCTCTCCACATTGACCTCAACCATAGACAGCTGGTCTACTTCCGTGGCATATTCAACCACGACCACGTAGTGGCCCACCTGAGGGACCTGCAGCCGCAGATGCAGTTCCACCTGTCAGAGCCCAAGCAGACAGACCATCATGCCAACATGCAGTACACTGGATGCATTTGCATAGGCAGCAGGGGGAGAAATGCTGAGCAGACACTTGGAAATTGCTTTATACATCCTTATGGTAAGAAATGTGGTCCTATAGGTCAGGGTGACTGATAAAATACAGGATGTTCCATTAAGTTTGAAATTCAGATAAATAACATATAATAATTATTTATCTGGAATTCAAGTTTAATGAGTCATCCTGTCTTTTTATTTCTTAAATCAACCCTACTTCTAGGGACTTCTACTCCTTCTACCATATATTAATTTGCCTTGTTTCTTGAGGTAAAAGACAACTCTAAAACTTGAAGTGTAAAAAGGAATTTCCATGAGGGGATCAGAAAAAAGGAAGTAGGCCTTGAGGATCTTTAACTGTTGTTTAATCTAAAAGGAAACTTTAAATTATATAACTGAAAATAATGTAAAAGTGACACACCCTCCACTCCTGGGATTATGATTAATAATCATACTTCCAAGCCACTGGCTATAAATACACACATATATATATACTACCTTTGTGCTCATAGTAGGCATCAGGGATGATTTTGCGCCATGAACAAAGCTGAGCAGGTGCAACAGAATCCACATGACCCACAAAGCCAACAATATTTACTAGCTAGCCATACAGAAAATGTATGTCATCTGCCATCACCTACGGCTTAGGAGGTTGGAGTCTGGAGTCATACTCCCTCCACCTGTGTGAGGTTAAGTACTTGAGTAAGTACTTAACATCTGTGTGCCTCCCAAAAATGATAACAAAAGTACAAACTTCTTAAGATTGTTATGAGGATTAAATGAGTTAATATATGAAGAGCTTTAGGAACTGTATTTGGCACATCAGTATTTCATGTGTCTATCAGTACCTACAGATATATTTCATTTTTCTAATGACTGCCTGCCATTTCCAACTATGAATATAAATTAATTTATTTAATTAAACCTCTGGTGATGAAACTTAGGTTGTGTCTAATTTTCCCTACAACTTATAGTACTATATAAATGTATATACATATGTGTGTATATGTGTGTGTATATATAATATATATGTATATTCTTGTGCTAAAATGTGTATATATGTATATATCACCTTACACTAGTATTTCTATAAGTTCCCTAGAAGTGGAACTGCTAGATCAAAGTGCATGTACATATTTAATACCTTAGCCAAAATTAAAACTACATTTCTCAGAATTTTAACCTAGTTCAGCCTATAAGTTCAGGCCCAGCCAAGCTTTACCACAATTAAAATCTTCCTGTCCTTTTGCCAACAGGAAATTCACATTTACTATTCCTTCTGCACTGCCCTGAATCATGCAGCTGCTATTTTCCACAGTGAGGTTTCTATCACTTAAATAATAGAAAGAGTTCCATCAGGGAAAAAAATGTGGATAATCCACACCACTTTTCTACTCTGTGTTACAGAATGAAATATGGCAATGCCATTAGCCCCCATGGGGGAGAGTTTATTACTAGTATTTCTCCCCTGGGCATCTCCAAACAAAGGCTTAGCTGTTTTTACCCCACTATAAAACACACACAAATCAATGATATATTGAGTTTTCTCCCAGAAGTTACTTTGGCTGCCAGTTCTATCATGGTATTTTATTATAATTTTCTATTACTCCTTCAACTCCAGCTCCTATGGATTGATTTTTGGAAGACTTGTTGGAGGGTCTTAAATATATTTGATAAAAGTGGGTTTCAGAAACTGAGATAAAAGACATAAAAGATTGCAAACAAACTTCATTATTTGCTGTTTGCTATCAGTTATTTATCTTTGAAAAGGCCCTTTCATGGAACCACTGACAACCTGGAAGGATTTTTCTGGTTTTCTGGCATAAAACTGCCCTCACCTAGTTATCAGTTTTTCAGAATAAAAACATAAAAAATGGGCTTATCAAATCTATTGCTTAGACAAAACTAAGAGGGATAACATGTCTAATACAAAAATGAAGTTTCAAACTTATTTAGTCAATAAATATTTATTAAATGCCTACTCTATGCCAACCCATGTGGGAAACAAGACAGAGTGCAGACAGAATTTAATCAAATAATTGTTAGACAAATGCAATGTTAAATTACACATGACAAATGATCTGAAGAGATAATATGGGAACACAAAAGGGGATTCTTAAGCTAGCTAAGGAGATGAGGGGGGAGGGAAAGACTTCCCTGAAGAAGCAATAACTGAACTGAGCACTAGAGGACAAGGAATATAACCAGAACATGTGGGGAGGGAACAGCATTCAGAGAGAGGGAACAGACTACAGCAGGAAATTAACCTACAACATACAATGCCATAGGGTAGCATATAATGTTAGTCTAAGAGACTCATGACGGGACATAGCGATGAGGAATAGAGAACAAGAGGAGGTATGATAAAAGTGGGAGGTAAGAATGGCACTCTGACAAGGAAATACATTTTTTTGTCTCTATCCCAAATCAATCAGGTATTAGCGTAATGTTTAAATTGTGCGTGAGGGCAGGGTGAGATAGTCAGTGATTATTAGATGTCTCTATCAAAATGAAAACGCTGACTACTATGGAGAATAAACAAGGAAATGCAATGGGCAGGAACTGGTGTGAGTAAGCGAACTGGGGGCCTATTGCAGAGATCTTTATGAAAGATGATGTACTGGACAAGAAAGAGAGATTAAGAGAAATGAAGAAAATCTGGGAAGTAGACCTGTGGTGGGGTAGCTCATATGAAAAGCTGGTGAAAAAAAAAGTGTTGATAAATTTCTACCTGGGTTTTGGCTTTAGAAGAAGCCATAGAATTTGGGCACTAAAGATCAAAACTGTGGCATTGTGAAATGCAACTGAGTTAAGGCACCTGTGGGTTCAGTATCATAACTGATACTGCTATGTTAGTATCATAACAATCGAGGTAGCACACTATAATGCCTAGCTCCGGGCTAAGGGTCCATAGGACAAGTAAGACATTACAAAACTAATAAACTGCAATAGGTCTAGAAAAAGTGGAAGAGGATTTTTAAAAAACTCTCACTCAATATAAGTCAAAAATCCTGCAAACAAAATAAGCCCCAAAACATGCAAAGAAAGCTAATGTTAAGAAAAATAGGCAAGGGCCTCCCTGGTGGCACAGCAGGTAGAGCACAGCCCTGTGAAGCTGTCCGCAGCCTCTGCATCGTGGGTTGGATCTTGGACGGCCAGCGAGGGTCCCACATGGCGCGCAGACCTCTCCTGTCTCGCCCGCTACTCCCCTCAGCAGTGTATTTCGGTCCTTCTGCCTGTTCTGCTCTCTGCTCTGTCTCTGGTGAATCCTCTCACCCTCCCATGCCTCTGGCCTTACCCAGGTCTTACATAAATAAAAATAAATCTTTTAAAAAAATTAAAAAAAAGAAACACAGGCAAAAATATCATCAATTAGATGAACTCACTTGAGTTGAGATTAATTTCATGAAATAGTCTGAGAAGGACTTCAAAATAAGTATATTGAGGCTTCATCTGAAATCCTCAAACTCTGAAAGGAAATTTTTGAAATTTGTTTGGTGGCAAACCTAACCACTTGGTGGCAAAATCTGACCTGAACCGATGTAAGTCCATGTGTAATAGTCTTTATATGTCTCCCACGGAGGACCTATTCATGCTTTTCATTGGAAAAATAGTAACCTGTTTGATTATAGGGTGTTGCCCATGATCCCACTGAAGCTGGTATGTGTGTGTGTGTATGTGTATCCATGTACTATTTTATCTTTTTAAGCCCTTGAAAATTCTGAATTTATTTTAAATCATAAACCCAAAAAGAAAAAGAGGAGAGGAAGAAAGCAGGCCACAGAAATCAACAAAATATTGGAAGTTGGACAGCAAATGGATGTTAATAATTAGCGAGACCAAAGAAAGCAAAACTAATGTCTGAATGTATATATGTAGGGTTGGGAGAAAAAAATCTTCTAAATCATAAAACAGGAAAAAGAGATAAAGATAAAAATAGAGTGTGAGAAAGAGTGGGGGAGAGGGAGAGAGAGAGAGAGAGAGAGAGAGAGAGAGAGAGAGAGACAGAGAGACAGAGAGACAGAGAGAAGATAAAGACTGGAATAAAGATAAAGGAATAAATTATTAAAGAACTCAAGAAAATTTCCAAAAATGATAGATGGAAATGATGGATGGAAGTTTCCAGGCTCACTGGGTCTGCTAAGAGCCCAGCACACTCGCTGACATGCTCTCTATATCAAGGTATATCTTTGTGAAATTCAGAACACAAGAAATGAAGAGACAGTCTCAAAAGCTTTAACAAAGGAGAAGGGTCACATTCCAAAGAATAGGACTTAGAATGTAAGTTCTCAACAGAGCACTTGAAACTATCAATCAATGGGAAAATGTCATCAAATTCTGAAAAGAAATTGATTCTAACCTAGAATTCTGTATCTTGCCAAAGTAATAAATCAAAATTGAGAGTAGAATAACAATATTTTCATATATGCAAGACTTAAAAAAAAAAAAGAAATACCTCCTATGTGCAGCATTCCTCAGGAAATCATTGGAGGATATAATGTACGAAAATGAGAAAACAAATTGAAAAAAAAAGGTGGAGGTAAGGAACAAAGGGATGGCAGGTGCTGAGTGGACTATGGTGGAGGATTATGGGTGCTTTGGTGGTGGGTATGGTGCAGTAACACATATCTGAAGAGGTGTAATAAGTAAATAAAATTTTATTTTATTTTTTTAAGATTTGTTTATTTTTGCATACAAGAACTGGGGTGAGATGATTCACCTGAGACAGAGTGGGGAACAGAACAGACAGATCTACTGAAATACACTGCTGAGGGGAGCAGCGGGCAAGACAGGAGAGGTCTGCTGCACCATGCAGGTAGCTCCCTGGCCGGGAATGGAACTCAGGCCGCAGTGTGATAGCACTGAGACTTAACCCCTATGCCACCGGGAGGCCCAATAAATAAAATTTTAAAATAAAGGTCCAGGGCCTCCCTGGTGGCACAGGGGTTGAGCACTGGGTTGCAAAGCTCCCTGCAGCCTCTGCAGCGCCGGTTCGATCCCCAGCCACCGGGCGAGGGTCCCACATGGCGCAGACCTCTCCTGCCGCCTGCTGCTCCCCTCAGCAGTGTACTTCATCAGTCTGCCTGTTTTGCTTCCTGCTCTGGCTCTGGTGAATTCTCTCACTCTCCTGCGCTTCTGACTGTACCCAGTGCTTGTATAAATAAATAAATAAATAAATCTTTACAAAATAAAATAAAGGTCCAATTGTCAGGAGAAAGAGGATCCAATACAAAGGAGAAGAAAACAGAATATGTAGGATCATGTTGCAGTGATGAAAATTTTCAGAAAATGACTATTTTTAGGCCTAGAGACTACATCCTTGAGTGAAAAAGAGAGCTGAAGTCCAGGGAAGATATCTCCAAGAGGTGTCTTGGTGGTGGTAATTTTGGGGGGATTACACCTGAGAGGAGAATGAACAATGATGTGAAAAATACATAAATAAAAAATTAAATAAGCAAAACATAAATCAGAACAAAAAAAAAAGAAGAAAAAGGAACATAACCTTCATGACTCCTGTGTGAGACAAAGAACCACAATTTAATTTGCATAGCACATGGCACTGGTGGCTACTACATTAAACAAGACAAGTCTGTAAACTTGCAGATTAAACAGTAAAAAAGAAAGACAAATAAAACCAGACAAAGGCTTAGTTTTATTCATTATGCCCAATATTTGGAGTGCAATGGCTCTGAGCTTAATCAAAGGTAAGAATACCGCCTGATGAATCATCATCATCACTTCCTGGGAGGTTGGTTCCCCAGACCTCCTGGTGTCTGAGGAACACATACACATGTGTACCTGTGTGTGCGTGTATGTGTGTGTGTGTGAGAGAGAGAGAACACAGCATGGGTAGGGAAAAACATTGTGGAGTATTAATATTAAAATTGAGTGGAATTAATATCACTTAGTTTCTCTTTATGCACATCTATGTTACTTGCTACAAGTATGTGGAGGTATTTTTTGTAAAATAAAAACTAACAAAATAAAATGAAATGAAGACCAAACTTAAGAAATATCCTTTAAATTCTTTACTACTCTGAAAAATGTTAGGAATGTAGTTTATAAAAAAGGTACACATCTAATGATCCATGAGAATTAATATCATATATATATTGCCATTCCACAAATTTAATCCCCCAGACATTTTCCTTAAAGGTACAAAATAGAGAATGTTGTAAAAAGTGAGAAATGGAAATAATCTAGAGGAAGTTTTATTTCAGGCTTCATTTTGAGGTGTTTCATTGTGTGTTCCTATTGCTATTCTTGATATATAGTCCTTCTAACAAATCTTAAATTAGTATAGTCTTAAGTGTTTTGAAGTTCAAAGAACTCCTGGTAGAAACATAATCCTAAACCTGCTCTATCCTGTCCTCCAAGTCAAGAAGAATCGCCTTGGGGAGTAGCAGTTCCAGATTCTGAGCTCCAGGAATTCAGCTGTCACAAATTGTTTAGCCCAAGGGTTTGAACAGTCAGTGAGGGTTGTATCCTTTTAGGGTGAACTCTTTAGAGAGATCTTGCCCTAAATTAGATAGAATGGGATGCCACCATATAAGTCTAAGTAATCAAAAGGAGAGAATTCTATGGTTACCCATATTCCGTGGAATGCATTGAATCTGTGTGGTATACTGCCCAGCCCCAGCCTGAATCAGAGAACTCAGGACACCTTTAATTAACACCTCTGAGAAATTCCTCCAGGTCCCCTGAATTTGAGAAGCTGCTGTGGCCAAGGGCTTTCAGCAGACACAGATGGGGTTTTGACAGTAAATAAAAGGCTGCCCCACCTCTTCTCCGCTGAGGTCCGCCATGACTGGGTGTGCGGGGGTGGGCTGCCTCACTGCCAAGGGTCTTGGCTCCCCATCAAGCAGGAAGTATCTGGCCTCACAAGCCAGGGCACAGGGGAATCGGGTCACTGGCAAATGCTGGTAAAGCAAGCAACTTCAACAACAACAAAATACAATAATTATAACTGAGAACAAAAAGCATTATCAAAGTGTACCCCCAAGGTCTCTTATCCATTCCATTTATTCCAGTCATTCATTCATCATGCCTTCAACAAACTCCTACTGAGTGCCTACTTCGGGAATCAGGCAGCATATTTTCATCTGCATGAGGAATGGAAGAAGCAAAGGTCACAGACCCAGATTCTATTTTAAGCTATTCCCCTCATAGGGTGTAGGACCTTAAGGGCTTCACTCAGCCATGCAGTGGCATTTCTACATGCCAGTGGGTAGAAGTCTCTCAGAAGTGCCAGCTACAATATACACAGTGCTTGGTGATTCTTACGTGAAAGACAATTGACTACCTCAGAGAAAAGTCACATTAATAATGATACTGAGCACCTGGATGTAAGTTGGGGCTCTTAAGCCTACATTGAGTCTTTGTGCTCAAATGCTCCTAATTTAGAAGACACCAGTGATGCACCTGTCAACCATACTAACTTCTCGTGGGGCGGTCCTGCCTCGGCACAAGGCTCTGTGACTGGCAGCTGCAGCAAGGATGCTTCATAATAGTCCCTGGGGAGCAGCACAAGGTAATCCTGGTAAATAAAGACAAAAAAATTATCATTCATTTTGATGGTGGCCCCACTCTCATAATAAATTAACCAAAATTCTGGCTAAGAGCACAATAACCCAGTGAAATTGCTAGTTAAATTCTCCACATCAGGGCCTCCCCGGTGGTGCAGCAGTTGAGCGCTGGGGTGAGAAGCTGCCCGCAGCCTCTGCAGCACCGGTTCCATCCCCGGCTGCTCCCTGGCCCCCGGAGGACGGTCCCACATGGCGCACAGACCTCTCCTGCCGCCCGCTGCTCCCCTCAGCAGTGTACTTCGGTCCTTCTGCCTGCTCTGCTCTCCGCTCTGGCTCTGGTGAATTCTCTCACCCTCCCGCGCTTCTGACTGTACCCAGTGCTTATATAAATAAATAAATAAATCTTTAAAAAAAAAAAATTCTCCACATCAACTGCTTTTCCTGAGCCCTAACTCACCAGGACACGCCAACTCATCACAGGGGCTTTTAAGCATTGAAGATAAGCTCCTCAGTGTGAATGGTGTCTTTTTGAAATCTCAGGGAAAATTTTACTCTCTTCTAGGTTGTTCAAGTATAAATAGAGGTAAATAAATTCAAGTATAAATAGAGGTAATAATAATAATAATAATAATTAATAATAATAAACAGCCCACTGGTAAAAAGTTACTTTGGAATAATGATGGCCTTCAGAAACGATGTTTTGTGATCCTGGTAAAGCACAGACCACTGCTGGCCTACTGCCTGTCCTAGGGTATGAGAGGAAGAACATGTTCCACTGAGTGTGCCAAATGAGGCCCGCAAAATAAAACTCAGCTAAGCAGCCCCCGGGAAAGAGCAGCTTCCGAGATTCTGACATACAGATGATTGACAGGGCACAGCCATGCTGGCATCACAGTTGCTCTGCAGAATGAAGGAGGGGGGGATGTTTGCCACAACAGTGGAGAGACTCATACATAGGCCATAAGGCTTTTTCTCTTTCCAGAGCCCTCAATCTGTCCATAATGGAGAGGAGGAGAAATGGATAAGGAGGAAGGAGGAGATGGACCCAGGGGGGCTCAAAGGGCTACCATAGTGGGGCCTCCCCAGTGGCGCAGAGGTTGAGCGCTGGGTTGCAAGTTGCCCGCAGCCTCTGCAGCACCAGTTCGATCCCCAGCTGCTCCCCGGCCACCAGAGGAGGGTCCCACATGGCGCGCAGACCCCTCCTGCCACCCGCTGCTCCCCTCAGCAGTGTACTTTGGTCCTTCTGCCTGCTCTGCTCCCCTCTCTGACTCTGGTGAATTCTCTCACCCTCCCGCGCTTCTGACTGTACCCAGTGCTTGCATAAATAAATAAATAAATAAATCTTTTAAAAAAAAAAAAAAGAAAAGAAATGTTCGGTTCCTTTAAAAAAAAAAAAAGGTCTACCATGGTGGTCTTATTCTTGAGAGCATTTTAATTTAAAAATGGTTATTGTTCTACAGTCAGTTTCCTTAGGTTGGGTCCATATTTCCTCATTACTTTATGGTCCCCTTCATCTGAGAAGAGTAAAGGCTGATAATAAATGCTCAATATTTTTAGAGAAAATGGGATCATAATATGAAAGCACATATCAGAATCACTACACAATCACACTGACTAATGTCATCAAGCGTCTTCCACACTTGTGTGGTAACTTTTATAAATGAGCTTTTTCTTTCTTTTATTCTAACTTTGTACCCATTATTGGTATCAACAGCATTTTCCTTGTTCTCTTTCTTTTAAGGATATACTTATTTGTGCATACAAGAACTGAGGTGTAAGCCAGAGGTGCAGCGGTTGAGAGGATTCATCAGAGAGAGTGGGGAGCAGAACAGGCAGATCTACTGAAATACGCTGCTGAGGGGAGCAGCAGGTGAGACAGGAGAGGTCTGCAGGCACCATGTGGGTAGCTCCCCGGCACAGGGACTGAACTTGTGCTGCAGTGGCTGGCGATAGCCTGATAGCACTGTCTTGTTCTCATTTTTAACATCTGTGAAATGTTCTTAAACTTTTATAAAGCAACAAAATTGCCTACCGACAAGATGCAAGAAAAGCAGACTGGATGAACAACCTAAACATTCCCATTATCTCTATGACCTCAGATTTAGAAAGGACTCATAAGAATACACACTATGCCTATTGTCAACAACTGAGGCAGGCTTGGTGTTAAGGGACTTTCCTGTTTGCTGACATAGTCAGTAGAAGGGATTATGCCAGAAGGAAACCGAGTTTCTGCTGTGGTTGCATAAAACCAAGTACTGTGAAAGACTGTTTTAAAAAGACCTTGCTATATAAAGCAGACATCAAAAAGGGGTATTGTCAGATAGCAGGTTTCTTTCTATCACCATGATGGCTTCAGCACCCTTGATCCAGGTCCTCAGCATTTTACCTTGAGGAAGAGGCAACCTGTTTGGTGAGACTTTTGCACACGTTTAAGGTAGCAGAAGGCAAGAAGAGTGTCACAGAGAAGGACTGGCTACTCCAGCCTCTCCCTTCTCTTTCTACCACCCAGCACTTCAATGATATTACAGTTGTCTCTTCCTCTAGTGTCTTCTGATTCATTCTAAACAACTCCCGGAGATGCTGATTGCTGCAGGAGGCCTTGTTGCTCCAGCCAGATAGGATACTGACAAGCAGCTAAGAGAAAGGGCCTCACACCATGGGGCTGAAGATCTGGCATCCTTTGCTTTTTGTTCATGGTCATAGAAAAAAATTTATCAAAAAGTATATTAGGCAATAAATTATATGTATCAGCATACTGTAAGTAAATAGCACAAAAAATTGTTTGTTTAAAAATTAGTTGTTGGGCAGTTTGGCCCACTTGACAATGGAAGATGGTTTGTTGTGCATGCCTGACAAGCAATCCAGCACAACAATTGTAGTGCGTCCTTCTTTTGCCTTCTCTTGAAGTTTCCTGGGAAAGTTTTTAAATAAAGCTATTTGAGTTAGGAGTTTCTAAATAGAAAAAAGTTCTGATAGCTAAGTAGCAGCCGGTCCCCGGCTGAAGGCCATGAGAATAAAAAAAGTCTTTTCTTGCTTAGGCTTTGGCTGATAGGGATGCACTGGCGGCTATGTACTGTCTTAGGTTATTGTTTAGCTAAAACAATGAGTTCTAGTGTAAGACTTAGTTTTTTATTAACCTTAAATGTTGCCTTCTTACTGAGAGCATGTAGTGGCCAAAAGCCCATAGAAAAAGAGATGCACTGGTTGTTTCTGCTTCGTTTCTATGCACATGATAATGTAATCTCACTTCTTGCAAAAAATGTATAAATAAAAAACCTGCTGAGCCTCTCGGCAAAAGATACTAACACCTCACCAAGTGTCGATGTCTCCTCATTCCCTTCCCCTCAGCCCCTAAGTTTCAGTTCATTCGTTTTCGCCAAGGCCGTCTCATCCTTTCAGGAACCCCTGACACAACATTTTGCCGGAGGCTGGTCCCCGACAGCTGATTTTTTTTTTTAATGTCCTTCCGATTCTTAATGAAAAATCCCAAAGAAGATTTTGAAAGATGAGGACATAAGCTCATTAAAGGTTTGGATTTATTCTGATGACTTCAGGTCATTATCAATTTTAATTTATTTTTTGTCTGAGAGCAGCTGCCTAGAAGAATATAACATATATTTTACGTTGATTCGATGGGTCATTTGAGGGCAAATGTCACCAGAGATTCCTGGGTCTGAAAGGAAATTGCTTATGATTCTGGTAAGTTTTGGTCACTGTGGGTCACAGTGGATGGAGCTTTTCTAAGGAAGGTGAGAGGGAGAATCACATACAGTTCTCCACTCAGAACATCTCTTACCAGGAGGACTCCCTCTGCCCTAATACATGCAATCCACTTTCCTGGTCCAATTGAAAAAGGGTCTGCAAAGCCATTTCCAGGGATGGTGACAAAAGCTGGTTTCTTACTTGGCAGAAAGAGGACCTCTTTGCTTTGAGCAGCACCTGGGAGAAATAAAAAGAACTGCTTAGGGAATTTTTCTAGTAGTCGGTGTTATGATTTTAGATACTCCGTTTTAAAATTCAGTTTACAGCTGAAAAGATAGTTTACTGATCAAATTTACTGATATTAATTTTTTAGTTGTATGCATACACATACTCTGTATAAAATAACCTAGAATGAAATTGATAGGATTTAGCAGTGGCTGTCTGTGCTGGGATTGTGAGTGACTTTTTGCTTTGTTAAATGATTACGTTTGTTAATACAAGTGAACTATTTAAAATTTTTCTTTGCATATAATAAAGTGTTTGATATTTGCATTAGATATCAAATTATTTTCTTATATGTAATTTAAAGTAATAATTTCTATTGACTAACACACGTTCATTTTGAAACAAGAGAATATTTTGGTTTTCTGTTTGTTTTCAGGATGCCATATTTTCTTCGGCATTAAACAAATACAGGATCTTTGGGAGGTTTAAAAATAACAGCAACAGCAATGCTTGAGTCCAAACCTGATTTTCTCTTCAGAAGAATGTTTACTCCAAATCCTTGTGTTATTCTACAAATATCTATGTACCCACTATGTGCCAGGCCTGGAACTAGGCTCTGGGCATGAGACAGTGAACACAGCAAACATGGCTTTTGCTCCCTGATGATGGGAACAGGGAGATGAGGCATCATGGACCAGAAAGTAGGAGAATACGGCACAATACAGACAGTGGAATTTGGGAAGAGACCTAGGTCATTACAGTAATTCACGAGCTGGACTCCCGACTCAGACACAAGAGCTTAGAAAAGGTGTCCCAGAGCAGGAGCAAGTAAATTAAAATGTCCTCCAATTTTTGAATTAACAGCAGGCAAGTTGCAAAAGGCACTGTCACCTATGAGGCAGAGGGTCTCTTAGAGTTTGGGGTTTGAAGACTGGGACTTATCTACATAAAGCAGCTGGGCACTTAGGCAATTTACTCCACTTCTCAGCTATTTCCTGTTTGATCCTCTGAGTTCACAAAGTTCTTATGTGAAGAAAGGATGCCAAAGAGCTCTGTAAATGACAAAGCAAGGCTGCTGGTTCTTCCAGTTGGTTATTAGTTAACCAACTTCTGGCCTGACACAAGCCTGGTCGACACATGTGGGGAGCAGCATTTCTTCCCCCAGGTCTATCTCTGCCATGTTCGCTAAATGAAGAAGATGCTTACATTTCAATTCTAAATTAAGATTTCCATCGGCAGCATCATTTTGTCTCTTTGAATGATTATTAATGCTTCCGGGAATGTTTCCAGAACTGGTGTAAAAGCCCTAACTTCCTGCTGAACAGCTACCCAGGTCTCACCTCTGACTGTGGCACTCTACGCCCTCTCACTGTTTCTCTGCCCCCAGGAATCCCCACCTCTGAACCAAGTTTGCAGGCTCCTCCTATCTGGAGCTCCTCTGGATGTCACACTTCACAGCATACATTTTAAAAACACCTAACCACACCCATTCCTCCCTGCACTATTTGGTTTGTCTGGAACAGTGGGAGAATTTAGGGCAGTAGGTCAAATTATCTCAGATTACATAGCAAAGGTGATACTCCTTTACCATGAATGGGTTATACATTAGCTTGGCCCTGTGGTGATATCATAACCCTGTGGAGTTCATCCCAGCCAATTCTTTTAATGTCAATTAATGATAACTTTAGTTGTACAATGTTAGAGACTGCAAAGGTAGCCAAGGACAGGGCACCCAGAACACTGTCTTATTCAGACCACATACCAGGCTTCACATTTTCTAAAGAGGTGAACTTTGTAAAAATTGGATTAAATGGGGCCTCCCTGGTGGCGCAGTGGTTGAGCGCTGGGCTGCAAAGCTGCCCACAGCCTCTGCAGTACCAGTTTGATCCCCGGCCACAGACGGGGGTCCCACATGGCGCGCAGACCTCTCCTGCCACACCCACTGCTCCCCTCAGCAGTGTATTTCGTCAGTCTGCCTGTTCTGTTTCCCACTCTGGCTCTGGTGAATTCTCTCACCCTCCCGCACTTCTGACTGTACCCAGTGCTTGTATGAATAAATAAATCTTTAAAATAAAATAAATTGGATTAAATGTTTCACTAATTAATCATTTCTTAATCCAAAAGAGACTTGAAAATTTACTTACCTGTCTTAGCTGAGGATGGATAAATAGTCACACGGCCAGACACTGCTTGGGTTCTATTGTTAACATATCTCAGAATAACACGAAACAAGGACAGACTTGACTTCCCCACATTCAACATGATCCTTACTTCATTCTGAAAAATATCAAAAAGCCATAAAGTATAGAAAAAAACAACTAGTTGAAAGAAATGTTATCCAAACACTAACATTATTCAGGTTCACTACTGGGCTTGTAGTGTCCACACACACACACACACACACACACAAGCATATACATTCATACCTACTCAACAACTGTGGAAGATGTAAACAAATAAGCCTAACAATAAACTTAGATCACTTACAATTAAAGTTTCAATGAAAATGCACCACCTCAGTGACTGAGATCCTCTTTTGACTTTTTTCGTAACTAGGCATACAGAAGGGTATATTAGATGGACTAGTTAGGGAAAGCCACAGTGACAGGGGCAACCACCACTGGCTGGGAGAAATAAGGCAGAAGAGAGGGAGAGGAAAGTGTATTATTCACACATACCCCACAGAAAGCCCACAGAGAGACCACTGCAGCTTACACTTCACACGCATAAAATTCTAAATGGTCACAGAAACTGATGTTGCTAAGGAATAGTTATCGGGTTGCAAACACAGTACTGAGAAGTCTGTATGTCACTAAAATATGCCCACAAATGAAGTTGATCTCAATTCCTATTCAAAAGAATGTGGGCTTTCGGACAAGGTAGGGGCCCTCTAGGTGCCTGGGCTCCTGGACTGTTTTAATTCTTAACTTCAGATTACATGCCAAAATTCAGCTGTGACCCAAGAAAGTTTCATGAAATTTGGAAATTCCCCCAAATCAGTGGTTCCTCGGGACTCTGCCCCTGATCCTTTGGCTAATAAAATGAAGAAGACTTTGCCCTTGCTCTGGAAGCAGGAACTGCAGCTGACCCACACTACGTAACTCCAGTGGGTCCTCCAGTTGAGAGGAATTCATCTTTTAGTGCCCTAATTTGGAAAATAAAAATGCAAAAACATAGTGGAAGCAGAGTAAAGTAAGTGATGATATAGGGACATTTGTCCTCTGTCAATAAATACTTACAAAAAATGTATCATTAGAAATTAATTACTTCATGTTGGCCAGCTATTCTTTCAAACTGTAAACACCTGTGAGGTCTCCTCTTGAAGGGCTTTCAGTCATGCGTATCCTATTATGACCCAATAGAGCCCACTACCTCTTTTCTGATTAATGAAATAAGATTGGTAACTAAAGAAAATGAATTTCTATCTCTGGAAAAAAGGGAAAAAGAGCGAAGTATCTTAAAATCCCAGGGACTGCTTGAGAAAGGCAGCCTTGATTAGGATCTCTGGCCTGACCAGAAACAGTTTTAGAATCAATAGGACTCCAAGGGAACTTCAACCTGTCCCAGTTCCTGACAGTAATAGCAAGTACTGGTTCTGGATCTGCTGGGGACAAATATTGGGTCACCTCTTCTATTCTAAATTTCTCCACTGAGAAACAGCTTTAAGAGACCAATCTCAAAGAGAAACTCTGATAACAAAACTACTCAATGACTATATAGAAGTTTCTAGTTATAAATACTGTCTAAGTTCTAATGGTAAATAAAGAATGTACAAGTTCCCTTATTCTTTCCAATACAAAACTGAGAGAAATGGATATATTAGAGAAGAGTGAAGGGAAGGAGAAATGTAAGAATGGAAAATTAAATAGCACTATGTAAAATTTCTTATTTATCTCAGTTTCTCTTCACATACTAAATCAGAGTTTAAAAAAAAGCCATCAAAAATTAGCAATGCAAGCATTACTGAAATTAGTCAACTCCTTATTATTTTCCACACGTGGCTTTAAAGAAAAAAAAATGTCTCTAATGTTAAAATATACCTTAGACTTATTTAGGGAACTTCCTTCTTCTTATAAAACTTCCAGGGATAAAAAAACACCATTTTTTTAATGCCTCAGTTTCTGATTTGGGGCCCAAATTAAAGTAACAATAAACTGTGAAATACATATATAAGGTTATTAGTTAACCCAGCCCCTACCCAAGTCTCAACCATACCCTAAAGAATCTTGGAATCAGTTTTGGGGGACAGTTCACCTTTAGGGAAACTCACTGGGAGTATTGTGGGTAAGGATACAGGCTACTCTGCCCTAAAACTTCCTCCTGCTGTCTACATACCTGCACCGAGGTCATCTGAGCATAGCCTCTCCAGCTGAACTCAGGAAACTCTAGGGGATCAAATCCAAACCGGAGTTCTCTGCCATTAGGTGGACTGCCATCTTCAATCTCATACTTCATATGATGCAAATCCGGGAAATAATAATTGTTTTCAGGTCTTTCATAAATAAAAGGCAAACATGAATATGGCAAGCTAGGTTCATTGATAATTCTAATATCCTTTAATCCTAATAGTTACTAAAAACTCCCACCAAGTTGAAAGAGTATATCCAACAAGGACAAATGAGCAAGTCCCTCACCCCCAGCTTTTTTTCTAAACTGTTGCTTCAGTCATGTAAACATTCACATAAAAACCCTTACCTACTCATTCCAAGCAGGAAAACTAGAAAGTCATTTAGAAAAACCCATAGTGGTAGAATCCTTTAATATGTTGTAAATGGCTGCCAACAATTTTGCAAAGTTAAATTAAATTATGTACTATAAATTTATTCATTCGCTCATTTATATACTTCTATTAATGAATCACGGATACGGTAATATCTATGTGCTAAGTAAAATAGATACAATAAAAGCAATAATTCATATGCTAAGTTTACAAGTTTGACACATTTTATATATAACATATCTAAGTCATTCAAATGACCTATATTCTAATTTTATGTTAATATATTGAGCATATAAATCATATCTATCCCATATATGTATCATATCTATATACTGATCACTAGAGTAGCTTTTGATGCCTTATTTTCTCTTAAACAATATGCATGCAAATGGATCCTTTCAAGAATCCAATAATGAAAGTCACAGAGAATGCTCAAAAATATTAAAAGGAGTATCTCTGGGCGGTGAAATGAAGATTTTATTTTTATATGCAATTGAAATTTTACAAGACACTATACATTTATTATCACAACAATTATTTAGAAAACAAAGTGAAAGTGAATGCTTTTTAAACTTTAAGAGAAATTAAACATGCTCAGATAATATCACAAACAAACATTTAGGGGGAATTTAGAACAAAATATTTACCAACCTGGAGAAAAGGTGCTACGGCATCTACATGCTGGTTTATCTATCCTTTTATTCCAGTTATCATTTACCACTAATCAAAGGACATGGTCTAAATTCTATAGACATATGTGTTAACTATAGACATATGTGTTAACTATAACTCAATATTTTTGCTTCAGAGTGGGAAATTTAGTTGAGTTCTTATTTAGTTGCATTATTTCAACCCCCAAATTAGCCAATCAGCTACATACACACTGGGAAGAGAAAAGTCTTATGCTAGCTGAGTAGGGAGAAAACTTACTTTATCAACATAAGGGGGTAAAGAGGTAAAATATGGGTGGAAAATATTTATGGACCTATTTACAAAGTTTCTCTGGTCCATCCTGAGCCTCTAACACCTGAAGGAAATAAATCTAGACACACACACACACACACACACACACACAGGTCCGTTTCCCCATGAGGTGGGTGGTGACTGCAGGTCAGAAAGTACTAAAGAAAGCAGAGCAGGGCGGCTCTGGCTTTTTGAAGGAAAGGTGAGAAGAACATACCAGACGTGGATAGTCTACCTTAGCTACATGAAAGATTTTTTAATCTGCTGATAATGCAGTCATAGAGATACTGGAGATTTCAAAGAAGTTGCATTTCAGAGTTTACAGCATATGATTAAAACTATATTAAAAATTAGTTTTTTCTTTCCTTCAGAGTGGAAAAATTATGGATGGATTATGGTTTCAAAAACATATGCAGTGGACATTGAACAACCCCAGGGGTAAGGGGCACAGACCCCTAGGTGGTCAAAAATCAGTGTATAGCTTTTGACTCCCCTCAAATTTAATAATTCGTAGTCTTTTGTTGACTGTAAGTCTTACCCATAACATAAACAATTGACTAAAATCTATTTTGGATGCTCTATGTATTAAAGGCTTTTCTTATAATAAAGTAACCTAGAGAAAAGAAAATGTTATTAAGAAAATCACAAGGTTTATCTTTTTTGATTGCTGATTAATATTCCATTGTGTATATATGCCACATCTTTTTGATCCAGTCATCTATTTTGGGGCATTTGGGTTGCTTCCAGGTTTTACCTATTGTGAATAGTGCTGCCATAAACATAGGGGTACAGGTGTTCTTTTGAAGATAAACTCATGCCATTTGCAGCAACGTGGATGGAACTAGAAGGAATTATACTCAGCAAAATAAGCCAGAAGGAAAAAGAAAAATATCACATGGGTTCACTTACAGCAGGGGAACCAAATAAGACATCAGTGTAAAAAATAATAACTGTACAAAACACAACAAAGCAAAAATGAACAATTATAAGTCAGAGACATACTGCAGGGGAGGAGGAGGGAGAGGGATCAGAGGGAGGGAGGGAGGAGCACAGAGGACTGAGGTGATGGTGCACGGGTGCACTGGTGAAGGAAACTCTATGGGGACTACACCTGAGGGTGGGGGGAAACATTGTTTAAAAATGAACAATGATGTAAAAAAAATAAATAGAAAAATTAAAAAATTTTAAAAAAGAAAATCACAAGTCAAAATACATTTATAGTACTACAGTAGGAACTTATCAGTGCAATGGGTTTACAATGTCTGTGTACAAGGCAATCCACATATAAGTGTACCCATGTGGTTCAAGGACCAACTGCATAGATTTTATGTAAATATGTTAGGACAAAGAGACACAGGCTGCAGCCTCCCATGGTCTCAGCCTCCATCCTCCCCCCTGCTCTGCAGCTCATTTTCATTATTTCTGTGTGAGGTGAGGCACTTCTATCCACTCCTGAACTTTTCTTACTCTCACCCTCCCTACCTGTAACACAGCTGGCCCTTCTACAGTCTCCCTCATGGATCCCCAGAGAGAAGCAGGAGCTGAATCTCCTTGGCCAGGAGCCGGCCCCTGTCCTGGGCTTCCCCAACCATGGGACCCCACCTCCTGCATCTACACACAAAGCTCTAGTTTCCCCACTTGGCTCTTTGTTCCTGTTGGAAGGTTCCAGTGAGGTGGCTTTGTGACCTGCAAGGTGGGCCAGGCTTTATGGGTAATTGACCTCTTGTTTTAGTTGTACTTACTGAGAAGTGTCCAGATGTCTGACCTTCACCTGCCCTCTCTACTTAGGACAGCTTCTCTCTTCACCAGCACTGTCAGCACAGACAGGACTAGTGAGACAGTCTTCCCCAACATCAGTTCAGGAAGAGGCCTCCCTGACACTCACCGCTGGCATGCCTTCCCTACGACGTGATCTCGACATTGGCACACCCCAGAGGAACCACTGCATATTGGGGTGACAGCTCCTCCGATATCACACTGACACCCTAAAATTCAGGAAACAATAGCAGTTACTCATCAAAGCCTCTCCACCCTGCTTTCCTTCTCTCTAAGAGAAGTGGGGAGCAGCCAGACCAGGGGTGCAGAACTGTGTCTTCTCCCTCCAGATACATCCTATATCTGGCAGGTGTTTGATATATATAGTGACCACCCAAAGTGAGAGAACATGCCTCCCTCCCCAAAGTCCAGGTGCTCATTGGAGATGCACTCATAGTTCAACATAAGAGGACCATAGCCCAGGAGCCAACCATGATGTAAAAAATAGTACTAACATAAACATGTGCTAAAGAGAGACTGTAAGACAAACACCTGGCGGGGCACCCACTTCATCCATTGCATGACTTAACATAGTATTATCTCTCAAAATCGGGCATGAGCTTTTTGGATAATACAAGATACATCTTAAAATTCTGCCTTTGTATTATTTATGGTGAGTTCCCTCTCCATCCTGATTCTATTTTTTATAATAAAAACTATAGTGTGCAGGTGTAAGAGAAGTGGAGGCAGCCCATTCTGTAATTACTAGTTTCAACTGAATGTTTGCCCACATTTCCTGCACAGAGTTCCCTGGACAAATGATTAGTCTCAGAAAGTCTGTGTGTAGATAATGGACCCCAAGAAAAGGCTGTTCTGTCATTATCCATCAGCCCTTGAGCTTTACACGGGATTCACTGTAAGAATTTACCTTGACACCCAAAGTAACTGCTCTTCTCCAAAGCAAAATATCCATCTTCACATGTGTCGCAGGAATCACCTCCAACGTGGGACTTACAATGACAGTCCCCATCCCGCTGTGGCACAATGGGCCAGATGATAAAACTTGGTAAGATTATAGAGATCCCTAGTTTCCCAGATTTAAAACAGGCTCATTGTAAAATATGAAGCAGTGCAGCCAGATCTGAAAATTTCCCATAAGATTCCCATGCATTGTACAATGACAGAGATACTAAGAGCCTCCCACAGAAACTCCATAAGCGATTGCTATCACATTCCCCCAGTACTGTAGGAAAAATCACCCCACATTCATTACCTGACCGCACTCTCCAATCCCACTCACTGTTCCCGCCATATGGCACTGGCATTCTGTGAAGAAAAGACAGTGTCCTTGGGCCAAGGGTTACACAAGGGACAGTTGTCCCAATAGGAACATGACAGCAACGTGTGCAGTCACTTTCTAGCACACTGCAGCAGAATTCCAGTTTGCACCACTAAAGCCTAAAATTGGATTGCTTCCTGGGGCCAGCAGAATAAAAGGATGGATTCCATCCCCCTACAAGGAGCAATGACTGCCTTACACCCATTCTAAGACAAAAACTGCAGCATTATGGGAGTTTTCAATGCATCTTGTATCGAGGTCATTACTGACAGGCTTATATGAAAATACACTCTATTTCAGGACATTCACTCCACTTAACCACCTTTAGTTTAGTGTTTTTAAATTTCTATCCTGACTTAAACAGAGGCAAAAAATGAAAACTAATGTCTCCCAGAAAGAGGAGATTATGAAAACAAGGCAGTAAAAACCATTTATCAAATAGCTGCCTTTGCAAACAACAAAATACATATGGAAACAGGACATAAATCCCTGGCGGAGATATTGAAAATGACAGAAGTTCTGCCAAAAGTGAGGGGGAAACATCAAAACATTTATACAGAAATTAAGACAAATTGAACTGATTAAACAAATAGCTCTTTTGTGGATTTAATCACTGAGGTAGACACACTCAAGAGGAAGTTACAATAGACGATTGTGTGCGAGAACCCTCACCTGAACAGCCATCGGGGTTTTCTTTGACCAGATTCCAGTATAATGGTTTGCAGACACTGCAAGTAGGACTTTCCACATGAAGCTTGCATTGGCAATGCCCCTTTGAAAGAAAATCAAACTAACATTTGACATCTTGGAAAGAAGACATTTACAAGCCTGTGTTCTGAACAAAGCTTGACACAGAACATATTTTGGTCATGAAAAGTTAAGTATATCCAGAGCCGGGATAAAAGTACTGGGCTGATTTCAACAGTCTGCTCATTGCTTTTGTTTTATTATTTATTTATTTTTTCTACACATAATGCATACTGGTGGTTGAAACAAGACTGGAAAATAAGGAAAAAGAAACATGTTGAAATCACTCTTATTTTTAACATTGTCATTATTTGTTAGTTCTGTTACATCATACACTGTACCTTTAAAAGGAAAAATGTCTGAAAATTTAACATGTTGAGAATCGATAAGGAATTATGTATCTGAAGATGTTTTCTGTAATACGCGGGAGTTGCTGCCTTGCTCAAACATGGCCACGCCTCCTTGGTCTTGTTTAAGACCATCTCCTTGGCCCCCCTAGGGCCTAGAGCTCCAGTCTCTGAAACTAAGATGAATAATTTCTAAAGCGCTGCAAAAACTAATCAGGATACCAAGCTACTGTGTCAGGAATAATATCAAATAAATTGCAATTACGTTGCACACAGTTTTATTTAATGTGCACTGGCCATTTTTGTTTCTTCATTTTGATTGGTATGGCAGGCTGATGTTCAGGGCTCCAGGGTGACAATACTGTAAACTACAGTAACACCAGAGTTAGGTATTTACCCAAAGAATATGAAAACTCTAATAAGAAAAGATTTGTGCACTGCCATGTTCACAAAAGCATTATCCACAATAGCCAAGTCTTGGAACCAACCTAAATGCCCAATGACAGATGACTGGATAAAGAAATTGTGGAGTATAGACTCAAAGGAATACTATTCATCTATTTAAGAAGATGAAATAGTGCCTTTTGGTGCAAAATGGATGGATATTGAAGTGATTATGCTAAGCAAAATTAAGTTACAAAGTGAAAGACGCTCACTGTGGAATATAAATAACCAAAGAAAACAAACTGGCAAAGCACAGATAAAATAATTCTTAGACTCTGCAAAGGACATGGTGAGTGGTTGCCAGAGGGGATGGGAGGGAGGGAAGAGGGGCCTGGGAAAGGAAGGGGGGTAAGACATCTGCACTGGAGCCTTAGTGGGGTGTGAGTGAATTATGTGCACATGTTGAGGTGTGAAGATGTACCCCCAAAATGTACAGTTATGTAAATGACTGGCAAATCAATAAAATTTGAGGGAGAAGGAGCGTTAAATTCTAGGACACTAGAATTATAAGTTAAAATAAACTTGTTATTTTGTTGTTGTTGGGGGGGTGGAATCACAGTACCACATACGCACTTTCAAAGAGAACAATGTCCTATTTAAGGAAGGTCCCAGATCTTATTTTAACTTACTTTCAATTTCCGGGCACTCCCGAATGTGTTACTCTTCCTTAAGTATCAGAATATAGAATTGCAATCCTTTGATCACCCTCTACTTACCAAACTGGAGTCGAGGGTACCCGCTGGGTCACAGGCGCTGCTGGAGCCTGTGTGTGATTCAGAAATGTTTTAAATGTCTGCAGTTTTAATTGGTTGTCTCTTTATTTTGCGTTTTAAAAGTTTTACTTTTATTTTTTTAACAGTGAATCTACATTTATGTTTATTGATAGATGGGTGCCAAAGACTTTGCATATAATTCATAAAAAAGCACACTGAATAACCTTGATGATCCTTAATCCCCAATACACCCCAATATACGAGAGCCACTGAATGACTATTCCTTGGATACTACTGAAAGTTCATGTCTAAAGGATGATGATGGAGACTGGAAAAGATTCTTAAATTTTGCATATCTTAAGGATTTTCCAGAAGAGGGCGATGTTGTACCAAGAGACATTTTTGTCCATAAAAAGTTGCAGAAATTGTAAGTACCTTTTTTTAGCTAACTAAAACTTAATTCTTTGATTATTATGACCCTTTGTCCCCCACTTATAGTATAAAGTTACTTTTAAAATTAGTTTTCTTTCCCACCTTATTCAATATAGTATTACAAATTCAATGTTATTTCTCTTCAATACACTGGGATCTTACCATTCTCAGTATTACTATTATTCAGCATTAGGAATAAAGAGGGCTTGGGAAGCCTGTTCTGAGCCTGATATTTCAAATTTACATGAACACATAAAATGGGCTGTTTCTTAGACTTTTTGCCTCTTCCTCACTTCTTTTTCATTTTTTTTGTTTTGTTTTGAAGTTTCACCTCATTCTTCTGTAATAGTCCACACAACCCCTCGGCGCTTTGTGATTTTCAGCCTACTCACACCCAGCCTTTGGCTCTTCCCCAGGCTGCCATCCAGCTGTGGAGAAATCATGGGGGCTGCCCAGACCCTCTGCTCCTGCTGTGTTCTTCTTTTTGACCCCGTGGAGGCCAGCAGACTCACCTGGGACAGCTTCCCACTCTAGGGGCCTTCTCCAAGCCCAGTAGACCCCTCTCAGTTACAATTTCCACCAGCAAGGGACTCCCTGGTGGCACAAGGGGTTAAGATGCAGCACTGTGGAGCTGTCCCAAGCCACTACAGCATGAGTTCGATGCCTGGTCAGGGAGCTACCCACATGGCGCAGCAGACCTCTCCTGACTTGCCCGCTGCTCCTCTCAGCAGTGTATTTCAGTCAATCTGCCTGTTCTGTTCCCCACTCTGTCTCTGGTGAATCCTTTCACTCCCCACACTTCTGGCCTGTACCCCAGTTCTTGTATGCATAAATAAATAAATCTTTAAAAAAAAAATTTCCACCAGCAAGAAAGCCTGGTCTCCTGAGGACTCAGGTGAGCAAAGCTCCAGGGACTCAAGTTGGAGCTTGGCCCATCTGCAGATGGCTCTGAACTCGAGGTTGAAAGCGCTATCAACAGCAGGATGGGGCCTGAGAAATCCACCTTCTCCTGGTGGAAAGTCCAGTACAGCCTTCCACAAACATCCCTTTCTCAGCAGGGAAAGGGTCCTTTGAATGCAACTGGCAGGAGCTACCCTACACCCGAGGCTGCAGGCTCTGGAAGGAGCAGAGGGATATTCCCAGGGCATCCCCTCTGTGCCCTCTGCCACAGAGCTCGGCATCTCTCGGGCTCTCCTGTAAACGGAGGGGTGAGCACCACAGCAGCCCCAGGCAGTACTCCCTCCTTGGCTCACTCTCAAACCCAACAGACTCTACTTCACCCTCCTCCTTCTTCCCTGCACACCCATGCTCATGTGTAAAGACACAAATCCCTGTGGCAGGCAAGAAAGGAGAGGAACCCCATAAAGGTCCTGCACTGCCAGCCAGCAAAGAGGACCTACTAGAACCCCCCACAAGGGGTCACAGGGCAGCCAACATGGGTGTCACAAGCCCGGACCAGAAAGCAGCCTTGGGGCCAGGGCAACAAATGCTCACTGTCGCTAAAAGGAGTTGCCTTTGCCACACTGCCACATCCCGAGGATTTACATGTGGATCGTAAAACAGTAATCATTTCTGGATTCATTTGAAGATGCACACGTGGTGTGTTTTCAATGGACTCGAAGTGGGGAGGAACCAGGCAAATTAGGAGCAAGTGTGGTAGAGGTGACTGTGCGGGGCGGGGGGTGGGGTGTGTGTGTCTATGGGTTTTCAGGCTTCTCTGGGAGGCTGGCTGCACACACGAGAGAGTACCCTCCTCCACCCCCATGTTTTGATACCTTCTCTACCTTGGCAGTGAGGGAAGTCGTAGGCCCCTGAATGACACCTGTCACACCGCTGTCCCGTAATCCCCGGGCGACACTCGCACTGTCCAGTCACTGGGCTGCAGGGCATCTGGTAGGAGCCAAGGGCTGAACACTGACAGGCTGGAAGAAAAGTCCTCAGTCAGGCACAAGGTGGTGTACAGGAGCATACTGGATAAGAGCACAAGCTGGGGCCAGGAAGACCTACTTGCTAACTCTAGTTTCATCTCTTACTAGATCTGAATCAGAAACAAGTTGCTTAATTGCTATAAGCTTCAATTTTCCCTTTCTTTTTTTTTTTAAGATTTATTTATTTATACAAGAGCTGGGGTACAGGCCAGATGTGCAGGAAGGTGAAAGGATTCACCAGAGACAGAGCGGGGAAAAGAACAGGCAGACAGATGAAATACACTGCTGAGGGGAGCAGCGGGTGAGGCAGGAGAGATCCACCGCACCATGTGGGATTCTTGCTGGCCGGCCGGGATTGAACCCGCACTGCAGAGGCTATGGACAGCTTCACAGTGCAGCACTCAACCACCTGCGCCACCAGTGAGGCCCCAATTTTCCCTTTCTTAAGTGGGAATAATAGTAGTGTCTACTTGATAAGGTTAAGGTAGAGATTAAGTCAGATAATACTTGAAAGAACTGGAGACAGCCTTTTCTCCTAGTGAACATTCAACATGTGCTGGTTTTTATTGCTGTTAACTTCACATTCAGCAAGAGTGGCTGGCTGAGAATGAAGGCTTCGGGATGCTTCTTACACATAACTGGTGCTCACCGAAGAAGAAGGAGGGACAGGTGATAGAGGGGATGTTACACATTGGAGCTGTCACTTTAGTCTATATCCCACTGGGGATTAAACGCAAACCATTCCAGACCAGATGAGCCTACAAGTGTCCCTCTTTTTTTCCTTGTCCCTCATTCTCCATAACTAATTTCTCAGGGTTCAGTGGGGATGAATAAACATGAAAAAACATACGGAGGCAGGAGTGAGAATAGATGAGGAAAGCGTGCTCTTTTGTTAGGGGGCAGGATGTCCTGAGCAAACTCCATACAGGCTTTGCGGACTCCACCCCCAACTCCATCAAGACACTGGGAACTACAAATCCCATGATCACCAAAGGGAAGTTGTGAGGACCTGAGGGCGGAATTAAGCAACTATGTTCTCTGTTTGAGTATTTAACTGGCCATCTGGCCCGGGGTCGCTCTCTTGGCCATGTGGCCTGCTCGGTTTTTCACCAGCTTGGTGGGTCATTGGGATTCCAGGTCAGCGGAACAGGTAGGACGCATTTACAAACTTATCTCCCTCTTTTTCTCCCTGATTATTCATTTCCCATTTTTCCTTCACTTGTAAATAAACCTTTTATCAACCTTTTGTGTGTGTCTGCAGTTTAGCATTAATAAGTCCCCTTTAAGTGTGCGGGTGAGGGCCCACAGTCAGGCAACCCATTTTATATTGGGGTTGCTCTGTAACAGTTTCCTTCTTCCCGCCTCATTAGGTAAATTAAACATACAGGGATGGAGAGGACAGATTCTGGCCATTTCCCTCTCTGTTCCCTACTGGGTCAGGTTCCTACTGACCCAGGTTCCTACTGACCCCATGTCTGTGAGGCTCATCTCCTATAGGACTGAGTTCCTCAGCTACCAGCTCCATGTGCAGGGCAAGCACCTGCTTCTGGAGAAGTGAGCAGAGGAGATGGGCCACTGAATTCCTGAGCTGGAGGGTTTCATGTGTTAAGAGCTGGAAGGGATTGGAGAGGTTATCTCCTGGAATTCCAATGTTATACAGCAAAGCGCAGAAGTTATGTGACTTTTCCCAGGTTACCTAATTAGTCTGTAGCAAAAGTCTTCAGTCTCTGGAGCAGACATATCTGAATTCAAGTACCAGTTCTGCCGCTTAATAGGTTGTGCAATCAAAGACACACTGATTAACCTCTTTTATCCTCAATTTCCTCTTCCATATACTCGAATTAAGTATAGGACCTATCTTTTAAGGTCATTAGAAAATCACCAGTGACAAAACTTGAAAAGCACTGAGCACATGTGTGGCATAGAGGAAGTTCTCTGTAAGTGTTCTCTCTTAGTAATGCTACTACTTTGAAGATCCAAGTCAGCCCCCCAATGCCTGGGAGGTCTTCTTTACATAATCTTGTGCTGCAGTGAAGGTAAACAATGGATTAGTTTGATTTCCAAATTTCTATTCAATATATATAGTAAGAACTATAAGACTTTGTTTGCAAGGTTGCCATGACTCCACACTTACTGAGATCTTGGGGAAGATAACATTCATGCAGCAAAGTGTCAGTTCTGATGATTTATTTGCAGGTGTCCTTAGGATCTGCAAACGCCCACATGCAAAAACCTTGGAGCACAGCACTCCTGCAGGGGCAAGACTACACCACTTTCATTCTCTGTGAGAGGACTCAGCCCAGACCCATGTGTGGGAGTCACTCAGGTGCTTTTTAGTGGAGACGATCAAGGTAGCATTTGCAGTTGTCACTGGAATCATAAACTCTCACTGATGGAAGGGAACTTAGCTAGGTTTCTCACTTAGAAATCACCACAGACCATGAAGTGTTCAGACAGGTACAGTTAAAGGAACAGCAGATCTAGAAAATTTACTAGCAATCCCTCCTCCCCCACCTATTTTATATTCACCCAGCCAGCTGATTTTGTTGGACTATTGTGTCCAACCTCATTGTAATTAGGTGTTGCTGTAGAGGAAAATATGAAAAATACATGCATCCCAACTCCAATAAGCTAAAAATCTAGAAGAAAGCCTAGAAAATCATTGACATCGTATGAAGCAGCCCTCTTCCCCCACCAAGAAAGTAAATGTAAGAAGGATAAAGAAATGTGCCTCAGGGCCTCCCCAGTGGCACAGCAGGTTGAGTGCAGCAGTATGAAGCTGTCCGCTGCCTCTGCAGCACGGGTTCGAACCCCAGTTCTTGGCCAGGGATATTCCCACATGGCAGGGCAGACCTCTCCTGTCTCACCCACTGCTCCCCTCAGCAGTGTTTTCAGTCATCTGCCTGTTCTGCTGCCCACTCTGTCTCTGGTGAATCCTCTTACCCTCCCGCGCCTCTTGCCTATACCCCAGTTCTTGTATAAAAATAAATAAATCTTTAAAAAAAAAAAAAGAAATGTGCCTCATACCACTCAGCCAGCTTGGCAGCTGGCAGAACAAGGACATGGGTCAGCTGCCATCTGCATCCTGTCCTTCCATGGCCTCTGGTTCTCCCAAGGTTGTCTGCAGAGAGCTAAAGAATTGTTTCCTGGCTCTGGGAAGGTTAATTTTATATGTCCACTTGGCTATGTTATAGGCTCAGACATTGATCAACACCAGTCTCGATATTACTGTTTTTGGAGATGGGACCAACATTTAAATCAATTTGAATAAAGGAGATTATGCTCCTTAATGCAGGTGGACCTCATCCTGTCAATTGAAGGCCTCTGGAGAAATCTTGGAGGTCCCCACAAAGAAGGAATTCTATCTCTAGAGAGTCTTTGGGCTCAAGCTGCTGGTTCAATTTTTCCTGAGTCTCCTGTCAGCCTGCAGATTTTGGACTTACTAATCTCCAGTTCTGTAAGCCAATTCCTTCAAATAAAGCTCAGTCTATCTCTTTTTCTCTCTACACAAGAGAAACACATCCTAATATTGTGCCTGGTGGCATAGGAGTTAAAGTCTCGGCGCTATCAAGCTATCACCAGCCGCTACGGCATGAGTTGGATCCCCAGCCAAGGAGCACAGCAGACCTCTCCTGACTCTCCCATTGCTCCCCTCAGCAGTGTATTTCAGTCAGTCTGCCTGTTCTGCTTCCCACTATGTCTCTGGTGAATCCTCACACCCCCCACATCTCTGGCCTGTACCCCAGCTCTTGTATGCATAAATAAATAAAAATAATCTTAAAAAAAATCAGAAAGATGCTCATTTGTTAGCGATTCCATTGAAGCATTTGATAGGGAAGGGGGAGAAGATGCAGTTGGCTACTCTGACACTTGTGCTTTGCTGAACAGAGCTCATCTTCACTGTCATAATCACACCTACTCCCAACACAAGCTACACGAGCGTGGATCCATGTGGGCAACTGACATAGAAGGCCCATCCTCCCCTGCTGCACCTCCCCCTGCAGTGACCTCGTTCACTGCTGTGCTGGTCCACGGCACTCCCCCTCCTGCCTGGTAGCTCTTCAGTGTTTTATGGAAAAAGAAAATTTTATAGATTTAAATGCATCAGTTGTGCCAGTAAATGGAGCACCAGAGTCCATGTCTACAGAGCACTCCTTTGAAAGTTTTATAAGTGAGAAATATCTGTAGCTATTAATAAGGAGTCTCAATACATTTTAATGGGGTGCTATGTGAATCTTGTATTTATAAGTGCAATGAAAATGTTGACAGAATATACATATATATAGATAGAGACAACTTGTCTAAAAGATTGTGTTCGGACTAAATATGTTTGTAAGTAATATATTTTGAAACCTGTTCCAAGAGCAGAGATGACATATCTTTTTACTGTTGCTTTTTAAAGTTAAGTTTCCTAATGTACAATAAATTTGCAAGGGAAGCTTTTTAAAGATAAGGGAAAGACAAGGAGACTCAGTGTCTTCATCTTAAAATAGATATGTAGGCATCCCCAACTCATGTTCTAAAGTTTCATAACATGGAACAGCTTTCCACAAAAACAATGTTATGTGCAAGAAAGAGGTTACCACACCTTCCATGATGCCAGTTTAGCACAGAATCTACCTCCAGCATGATTCACACAATTTGAAATAAGCATCACCTGCAATGATGTTTCCATAGGGAGTACATTGGGCTTTCCAACTTCTAATATGGAATTTCTCCAGTTGAAGTCAAGACAGAGAAGGAAAAGATAACACCCTCTTTGCTCCCCCTCCAACCTGCAGACCAAATCTCTGGACAGTGATTGCTCAGAGCTCCTGTGGCCTCTCTCCTGCAAACAGGGTAGGAGACAGAGATCCACGCGCAGGGAACATCCAGGAGTCCAGGGGGAAAGGAAGGACTTGGGAGACATACAGACATCTATGACACAGGAGGCGCCGCTGGGATTGGAGACTCTTAAATAATGTCAAGGGTCGTGTAGAGCAGAATGGGGATTAAAGAATAATATAGCCAACCTATAGAAGCAAGGGCTTCCTGGGCTCTAAGAGCTTTATGGGAGGGTACGGGGAGTCATCCAGACCCCCCCCCCCCATATGAGTAGGCACTGTTATAGGAAACTGAGGGATGGACAGAGAGGCTAAGCAACTTGCCTAAAATGAGAGAAACTTGCTAGTGAGAAACTTGCTCTTCATAACTTTATCCTTCAGCTTCCAGGAGGGTTTTTCCTACTTCTAGCCCATACCCTTGTGGGTAATGTTGCTCATCACAATTTGAACCTTCTCCTGTGTTTGGAGGCTGGAAAGCTAAAAACAGCACTCCCAGGGGATTCTCCTGGAGCTGGGTTCTGGATGCCAACTGGGTTTGCAAATAAGAAATACTTGCATAAGATAAGAAAGTTGGCAAGTAAGGAGGAGGCTGCCTTCTTGTGGCCTGCGGGGAGGGCAATTCCAGAGTTTTGCCCTGTCTGGCGCCCTGCGTGCCAAGAAATGGCCATGTAGGGAGTGGGACTGCATTCCTTCTCTCCTTGAGCTGTGCCGCAGCAGTGTGGGCTTCACACTCAGCCACGCTATTGGCAGCCTCCTCCAAGCCCAGCCTAGGGCCTGCTGCTGCACCCTTAACAGCTTAGATTAGCACCTAATGTCCTGGGCGCAAGTTCCCTTCCTTATAATACCTGGGGTGGTGCTTAATTCTTACCCTGAACCCCAACTGATAGTCTTCTTCTTTCTCATCCTTTCCCCTATGACAGTCAGAGGGAAGTAGGCAAAGAACTTGGACAAACCCACTCATTCATTTGCTCATTCACGCAACATAGACATATACCTATTATTCCCTAGGAACTGGGCCAGATAACTTCCTCCCACCCTCCATCCCTTCAGGGACCCTTACTAGGATGGGATAGTAAGAGAAAAACCAAGTGGGGAGGGAGGCAGTTGTGGTTTTGTCTGCTGTTCTCTCTCCCTGAAATGTGCCGCCTCCTCCCTGTGTCTGCCTGGCAGGTTCCCAACACTGTTCAGGTACCTCCCTACTGCCTCTCCAGACCAGGATCTGCACCCAGGCAGCTGATACCACAGCCCCTGCCCTCGACCACCAGGAAGGAGAAAGGGCTGGTTGCACAGAATAAAGAAGGGAAGTGACAGGGTCCAGATAGGAGGTCAGTCCCTGGAGCACATGCACCTAAGCCAGAGCCTGGCTTGTTAAACTGCAGGCCACACAGTTCTTCCAGAAAGAACCTCTGGATTTCCTCAAGAGGAAATAAACCTTGGGGACTGAGATCACCACAACAGGTGCTGTCCACTTACCTAGGCAGATAGGAAATGAATAGAAACCCACACGGCAGGCGTCACACCGAGGGCCCTCAACGCCCGGGCGGCAAAGGCACCTTCCCTGGGCATCACATATATGAGGGAGCACTCCTTCCAGGTTACAGTCACACCCTGCAAGAGAGAAGGAGCTGTCAGAGTGGGGGGCTCCACTCGCTATTCCTTTGCCAGTTTTGTCTTTTCCCCAGTTATCTGATATGGAAACATAGATTATAAGTTATCTAAGGTTTATGGACCTTCTTAACCTGAAAAGACTATATTTTAGAGGGAAATAAAATAGTCCACAAAGGTATTACTGGATGGTCTCACTCATAGCAGGAATTTAGAAAACCTAAATAAGGGACCAGGAAAAAGACTAACTATAATAAAGTAAAAATCAAAATCAACAAGTAACTATAAACCAGAGACACACTACCGGGGGGTGGGAGGGAAGAGAAAGGATTAGGGTCAAAATAAAGGGGGGTGCAATTGTATGGGGAATATAACCAAAATGAAAATGCATACATTGTGCAAAGATGAAAAATGATGTAAGAATTACATAAAATAAAATATTAAAAAAATAGCCCACAAAGGTAAAGATGCTATTAAGAAACCAGAGATACTAGAGTAATACTAGTTTGCAAAACAGTTATAATCTGTTAACATCTACCCCTGAGCCTTGTTTGGCAAAACTTTAATAGATTCCCATCTAGTGGCAATCTTGAATTAAACATATATCTACTTTCCATTTTTTAGAAGAAGAGAACATAAATTCAGTCCTACTATGTGCCAGATGGGGCTTTAGGAGGCTTCATTCATACTGCCTCACTCAATTCTCCAGGCCTGATGCCATCTCAGTAACCAGGCTGCTTCCAATTCCTCATACAGGTGCTTTCCCACCTCTACATCCTTGATCTGGCTCTTCCCTCTGCCTGTGATGCCCTGTCTGGTCCTTTCTCATACTTCACCTCTCAGTTCAAAGTCAACTCCTCAGGAAGGCCTCCCCAGGTTGTACCAGGAGATGCCCTTATGTCCACACCTTATCCCCTCTCTCAGCTGGCTTTGTCTTTCACACTTTAATTGCTGACATCCCTCCGTGGCCTCATGACATGCTTTGACCATTGGGAGGAGGTGTAGGTACTGTAGTGGTATTTCTGAGCCCAGGTCACAACAGGCTTTGAGGTTTCCATTCTCACCCTCTGGGAAGTCCAACAGAAATTTCAGCAAATGCAGCAGAAAGACCATCCAGTCAACACTCAGAGTTGTGAGAAACCACCCTGTTTGAAGGTCACTAAGTTTTGGGATGATTTGTAGAACAGCAATAGATGAGTGAGCCACCTCTAAGGCTGAAAACTCAGGGCTCCTCCTGCCATCACACAGTATTTCTCAAGAAGTAAATATTTCTCAGAAATATAGGGTTCATGCTTAACTCTTTATAAATGGACAAATATATGTCAAACACAGAGCCTCCAAAACTGAGATACCAGAATTTGCTTGTCTAAGCCTTATCAGGCAGATCTCTATCACCCCACCCTGCCAGACAGATGAAATGCCCAGCCTGGAGGGAGAAAGGGAGGGAAGGTAGTAGGGCATGGCCAGGAAAGCCTGCCCCCACTGTTGTCATCGCCTCTCAGATTTTTCATCTTCAGCAAGTCCCCAGCCCCAGACAAACTGACCTCCATGTTGGCAATGACTAGTAGCTCCTTCCAAAGTGATTAGGGGAATCAAAACCTTTCCATATTATTTGTCAAGAACCCCCCTAGGCAGCTACGTCTTTAGGGTAATTAGACTGCTTTACATAATCACCCCAAGATTTGATCAGTCTCCTGAAGTAAGCACCTACAGTTTTCCCACAGCTGTTGATTTTGTTTGCCATTGCTCTGGTCTTGAAGTAATAAAAATACACATATACCTAGTATCTCTCTCGAGTGCATGCTGTCACTTTCAAAATAAGCCCTTGAAGGTGACGTGTCTATTATATATTAATTCCAAAAAATACATCTTAAGATGAACACTCAGACCCAGAACATATTAACTATATTCAAGGTCATGAAATATAATGAAATCCTGAAAACATACTGATCAGCAAAATGCTTCTATCCTTTGCTCCAACTCTTCAATGTCTGGAATTAGGGATATGGATTTTCTAGCCCAGTAATTCTCAATGTTGGCTGCACACTTAAATTTCCTGGGAAAAATATCATTACCTGGGTGTGGGGTCCCAGACTAAGAGATTCCAATACAACCCCAGAAGTTGTAAACTATGGTCTAGGGGCCAAATCCATTCCTGTTTTGGTAAATACCATTTTACTGGAACACAGCCAAACTCATGCCTTTACAACAGGAAAGTTGAGTTCTTACAACTTTGCCTATAAAGTCGAAAAGACTTACTATATGGCCCTTTACAGGAGTTTCTCAACTACCTAAATGAGAATTTCTACTAATAGAGAAGCAATTCTTAACACAAGCTGCACATCAGAATTATCTGGAAAACTTGTTCAAATTAAATGCCACAGCTTCACCCCTGAAAACCTAAGATCTGGGGTGACACACAGGAATGTATATGCTATGGAAGGAAGAGAGGTTAAAACACAGTTCTGATTGAAAAGCACTGTGGTAGAGGACATGAAAGCACTGACAGGCTTTAAAGAATTAATTATTCACGGGGGAGGGTGTTTGCATTGTTCTGTGCTGTGTATCTTTTGGCAGTTGAGACAGTTTTCTTCTAATGTACACTGCCAGCAGTGAGACCCCACAATGTGTGCTTTTAAAATGCATTAATGGAAGACCAAATTGAAGTGAATATCTGTGCATTCAAATTCCCAAATAATTCCAATTTCACTAATTGAAACTACTTTTCCTCCAGGCTGTGTCTAATATTTTGTAACAGACGTCTGGACTTCCTTTCAAGTTCAATTAAGTTTCTTTTGTTGAAGTCACCAGCAATCTGAGGGAGAAAAAGGAATTGAGTAACAAAGAGATTACTGTAAACAGACAGTAAGTGGGAGATCTGAAACATTCTTGTGGAAGAAAAGCAGAGATGCATATGGTAATCAAGGCTCAAAAGCTGACTTCCATTCTTGTCAATTAACATTTAAAGAAAGGCTGGCTGATGCCCACAATGGGCAGGATGCCAGGGCAGAGACTGGGGGTTAGATACCCATAGAAGCATGGCTGCCGTCAGCAAGTGACTGAGTGTTGAAGAAGGTTTGAGACAACACCCCACATAATGACACAGAGCACCAGGGTTTGATCAGAAGAGCTGGGTTTGGATTAGGCAGAAGTAGGAAAGAGCATAGGAAGGGAAAATGGATCTCTTGCAACTGACCTCAGCGGAGCCCTTTATGTTGCCCCCAAATCCTATAATATCCCCCAAGTCCAGTCACTCCCCATGTTGTTTGGGGATGACACTCACACTCTCTCCTTGACTCCCAGGTCCCCCATCCTCCCTTTCAGCCCAGATCTTGGTTTTTATTTCATAGAGAAAAATAGTAAAAACCAGAAGAAAGCCTCCACAGGTTCCCACCAGGACCTCTGCTTGTCCCTCCCCCAGGCCACATGCTCCTCCTCCTCATTTAAGGTGGCCTCTGGGTCAGTACAGGGCAGTGTCTTCCTTGTTTGCTCCATCAAAAAGCCTTGGAGTCACTCCCTAGTATACTTCCAGGCCTGTGGGCTCTACCTTCGATATAGTCACAATCCATCTCCTTCTTGTCGCCTCTACAGACAACATCCAAGTATCTGGACTCTTCCTCATGAATGATCAAAATAGCTTCTTCTTTTCTCTCCATTTAATCAGTTTTCAACACAGTAGCTGCAAAAATCCTTGTGCAATGTCGTTCTCTATACCAAATCCTCCCTGGCTCCCTCCTCACTCAGAGTAAAAGCTGAGTCCACGACCTGATTCCCCAGAATTTCCTCTCCTGTCCCCTTTGCTCACTCAGATTTCACATCTTGATCTCCCTTTGGTTCCGTGAACATCCCTGACATGCTCCTGTCCCAAGGACTTTGTGCTTGCTCTCTCCTGCTTCTGGATGCTTCTCTAGAGACACCTGCATGACTCACCCCTACCCCTTCTGGTCCTTGTTTAGTTATCTCCTTAATGAGATCTTCCCTGACTTCCCTATAGAGAGAGCGTGCTCAGGTGGACTGCATTCTAAATCTGTGAAGGATCTAAGGAGGTAAGACACAGATACCTCAAGTTTCCAAATAAGCCAGTTGCAATATTTTGGCTAATACAGAAAAAGATAAATAAACATCCACTGTATTTAAATTTGCAAACCACACCATTCCCTTCTCCCTCTGGGTCTCGTTTTCCCCATGTACTCGTGGCCAAGGCTGCCTCTGGCCCATACCCTGTTGCCATACTGTTGCAGAACCTGAACTCTTCCACCCAGGAGAACTCTGCAGAAACCATTTTCTTGTCTAGTCAAATATCCCTTCTCTGCCCACCCTCACCTTGGACATGCCGCAAGAAAGGGTACATGTGTTCATACACCTCGAACTGCCTCCACCCCAACAGGTGAGCATGTGGCCATCAGGTCCTTCCAGGCATCCTGAGGGACTGGAAGCAAAGTCAGTGGGTGACCCTAGCATGACCTAGATGGGGCATAGGCGTGGGCTGTTTGCATTCGGTGTGCCCTTACGTTCGTGCAGGCATGCCATTCTTAATGTGTGCATTCTTGTGTGTGTTCCCTTATGGGTTTATGTAGGAAACTACCCACAGCTCCAGAAGTGAACCTACAGGTCTGGGATCTTCTCATATATATCAGGTTATGCGATTCGTGTAAATGGTTCCACCTTAAAAGCAGCATCCTTGTGTAGGACACAACCCTTCATATCATAATGTAATGACTAGAGATTTTACCTGTTCAGTAGTTACATATTGCACATGTTATAGTATGAGACCCCACTCCCCACCCCAATGAAATATAGCTCCTGGGAATTTTTTCCTATTCTGTTCATTGATAAGAACAGAAAGGTGGTGTCCAAATAATAGGAGCTCAAGAAATACTTGCAGAACAAGTGAATAGGTAGGTGTAGCACCCACACCTGCTCGTTACTCACCTCTCCAACCCAAAGTCAGCTTACGGCACCCCTGCTACTCTCTGCCCAGGAATACTTAGCTGGCTATAGGAATTTCTTAGCCTTTCTGTAAGTCAAGCTGTAGTGCCAAAAGAGTTAATGCCCAGAAGCAGCCCTCCACCAAAATCAGGTAGCTGAAGTAATCCCTTCAGATGAGATAATTCAGAGCATGTTCGACACTGGAGTGACTTAGGAGGGACAAAGCTCCAGGTGCTAAGGGAGGACACTGCTAATGCATCTTCACTATGGGTCCCTTCACTTCCTCATCCACTCCCGAACTGGAGTTCCTTGGGATCAAGGAAATAAACTGCGGGAAATAAACCTGCAAATAAACTGCTTGTACTCAATTCTTTTCTGGGAGTTTCTTTCTAGAGAATGCAAATAAGACAGTAGACTGACTGCCACTGAAGGTTTTTGAGCAAAGTAGTGACCTATGACCCAAGATCTGCTTCATTTCCTTAGTCAGGTCTTGCCGTTGCAAGACCATGATGGAATAGACCATGATAGGGGCGAGGAGCCCAAATAGGAGACACCTGCAAGGCGCCTGAATCCTCCCCTAACATGATTTGAACTTGTGCATAGTAATAATGCACAGGAAGTGGGGGGAAAAAAAAACAGAGCATAGATTTTCACTGAAAGGTTAGCCAACAGAGAGGTTGCTTACCTTTTATTTCTCCAGCTTCTGGATCATCTGGACTAGGAGTAGAAATAGCAGCAATGGGAATTCCTAGAGCAATGGTTTATTAAAATATACAGAGAAAGATTAAGGAAACAATAAGGTAAAACATTACATTTCACTAACTAGGAGAAAGCCTCCTCTAATTTAGTGAAAAGAAACATGTAGCAACTAATATAAAGAAAGGCAGTACTACCATATTCAAAATACATCTAATAAATTAAACTAGATACTGATTTATGTATTACTGAGCAGAAATGGACATTTCATATTCCTAAGAGTTAAATCTAAACAGGGGTTTAGATTTAAATCTAAACAGGGGTTTAGATTTAAATCTAAACATTGGGTTTCATTTGCATCTTTGTTGGTTTTTAATGTAAAAGTGAGATTAGTTTTTTTAAGTTTCTTTCCTGAAAATTTTGTTGATACCATAAAATTGCTTCAAGTTTCTTCTTTCACTAAAAAGGCAAATGCAATTTCTGCTCAGCCTCCAGCTGGTAGTTACAGATTCTAAATGGACTAAGCCCTGATTCAGCGTCATTCTGTTTGAACTGAAAATTTTGCTCCCTTTAAATATACAATAATTATGTAATGTTTCATCCAAAGCAGGACACTTGGGGGTGAGAGTGGGGCTAGTTAAATCATTACCCTGGGGCAGCTGGTGTGAGCTAGCACATACAGCCACCCACTCACATGTGTCCTGCCCCAGGTCTCCACAAATCACTGTGCTCTTCCTGTGACTGTAGACCGTGAGGGTGGGGATGAACAAGCACCCAGGGAGCAGGGGGTGGAGGGTGTCACCTGTTGAGAGTCTTTGTCTTAGCACCAAGGCAAAGGGAGCCATGGCTCTTAACATCACTTGCATAGTGGATTTCACAGGCCCTCCTGCTGCATGTTCTATGGTATTTCTGATGGATACATAATTTTATCTTCTAGATGCTGAGATGTTCACTTAGATAATGGTAGTGGTGTGAGGTAGGTCCTGTGGTAACTTGGCCTCTCTTAAGCACAGCAGAAAGGGGAAAACAACCCTCTTTGGACACCCAAAACATGTAGAAGCCCTGATATTTCTTTGAGGTTAATGAGGAAAAATTACACACATGGATTACTGTCGAATTGAAATTGTCAATATTTGACCCTAACACTTAAATAAGACTATAAAGCATACTGATAACCTTCAGGATCAAACACTTTCTTATTAATACAACCTTCGTAATGCATGCTCTGTGCCCACCCCTTGCCCTGGTGTAATGCACAAAATCCAGCTTGAGCCAAGAAGGGAGACCTCTCCTGCCACAGGGGCACTTACTCAGGCAAACCGGAAAGTTGTAGTATCCTGCCGCACACTCCTCGCAGTTGTCTCCGCGGAAATTGGGCTTGCAGTTACAGCGGCCGGAGCCTTGCTCACAATCAACCGCGTGCTCAGGGTTACAGCTGCAAGCTGAAAGAAGTCCCAATTTCCAAAGGATCAGGCCTTCATTGCACTTAATGAGGCACACAAGTCCAAAACTTTGTCATCACTCTACGGTTATGCTTGAAAGCACAAGGCCTGTTTCACTGCATCCCTGGTAGATGGTGCACACTGAACCTCAGAGGTAAGCTCTGATGAGCAGCCACACTGAGATGTGCTCAAGAATGTGGTACATATATACCATGGAATATTACTCAGCATTCAAAAAAGATAAACACATGCAATTTGCAGCAACATGGATGGCGCTGGAAGGGATCATGCTCAGTGAAATAAGCCAAAAAGAAAAATACCGGATGGTCTCACTCATAGCAGGAATCTAGAAAACTTAAATAAGGGACCAGGAAAATGAATATAAGAAAGTGAAAATCAAAATCAACAAAAAACTATGAACCAGAGACACTTTTTGGGGGGTGGGGGGCGGGAGGGGAAGGATTGGGGTCAGAATGGGGCGTTTGCAATTGTATGGGGGAATATAAAAATAAAATTTATTATTTAAAAAAAAAAAAGAATGTAGTTCATTACATGAGCACTGCCCAGCTCACCGGGTAAAGGGGCAAAGCCTGCACAGACTACAATCAGAGGGGCTGGGTGAGTGTGTGCTACAGCTCCTGCTGGGCACAGCCTCTCCTGCCCAGGAGCCAAGTGTGAACATCCACACAGGGCTCATTGTTACACAGCCGTTATGTGTGATGGGGGGTGACTAGGTACTGATAGGGCATCTTGGACAGTGCTGCAAGATTGCACCCATAACCCAAATGTTAAATTTGACTGATAGAGCTTACTGAAGGCATTTTTTGTGCAAACCAACAAGACTATTTGGCTTGCATTTCAAAGGGATATACTTGGGGTATTAGAGGTTTGGTCACACACACACACACACACACACACACACACACATTTGGGAGCTTTCCTTGACCTGGAAAAGAAAATAGTGGCATAGATCAGCTGAGTACATGCCCCATGAGGACCTGGGAGACTGCTAAAGCTGTGAACATGAAGCATCTCTCCAGCTGACCTTCTCCGGGGTCCTTTGCTTAATTTATCTAGGATTCGTATGTCCTGTGGATACTTTGTGCTCAACCTCTAGTATCTCCACAAGGCCACTTCAGTAATAATAATTTAAAAACTAGAAAAGTGGTGGAGAGTTGAGACTCCTACCCTATGGGACTGCATTCACTATGTCCTGTTTCCTTCACCATTGCCCATTCTTCACGGGCACCAGGAAAGTGATGGGCATGACATGGAAGAGGGTGGGGAAACAGACACAGTGCTAACCACTAAGAGTGCCACAGAGAGAAGCAAATCAGGGTTCACAAATTCTTTGGCTTTTGATGTCCATAATTTAATGATATGATGAATAAATTTTGGAGGACAGTGGACACAAATCAACTTAAGGATGGAAATTGCTCCCCAACTGTGATATCCAAAGAACGTACCAGAACTGTACAGATCACCCATGCAGGGCAAAGTTCATGATATGACCTAGGACTGATAACTCTGCTGGGAAAGCGAGTGGCATTCTTCTGGATGATGGATGTGGGCAGAGGCACCAGACAGACATGAACCACTTCTTGGACCAACCAGTTATTGTATTTTTCACTGAGTCAAAATATTTAACTACTCATCCTCTTTGGCTTCCCCATATTTAACAGAATAAAAATGAATGTCCTACGTATGTTATGATTTAAATAAGGCATTTCTAAAAGTATTTAGAGAGTGCCTTGCATATAACAAGTGCCCAATAGCTATTTTAAATATTTTAAGTAATTCCTTGTGAAATCATTACCATGTTAACTTGATGGTATTCTGATGAAATCCAAAACTGTTGGCGATCATAAAAAAATGTCAAAATAACAGGAAATGGAGGAACTAATATTTATTGCATGTCCAGTATATAAAGGGCTCAAAGCTCAGTGTCTTCCAAGCTTCCTAGGTGTTTTTGATGTCATTTCACCTCAGGGAATATATTATCTTTTCTGTTTATATGTAAAAAAAAATGTGAAGCTCAGCAAGACTGTAACTGACTGACAGAGCTAGTAAAGAGCAGAACCAATAAGAAGAGAAAGAGAATGAGGAGAACTACTAACCAGTCAGAATTTTGCTTAATAACATCCCTCAGGCAATATTCAGAGGTAAAGAGCCACCAAATCGGGATGAAACTTACGGGTGCAGCCATGGGGGGCATCAACTGGAACACCATATGGGCGGAAAAAGCCTTTAGCACATTTTTCACAGTTTATGCCAGCTGTGTTATGCTGGAAAGAAACAAAAGAAACGTAGGAAGAATGTAAGAGTTCTTATTTTGTGTAATTCATACAAGAGAAATACTTCTGTCATATACTTGTGTAAATTTAGTCTCTGAAAAAAAAAAATGTTGGTCTTGACCTTGAGTCTCCTAGATTTACTATAGGACACAGACTTAATATTGAATCTCGAGTTTTTTGTCCACTGGAAGAAAATGAGGGTGACTTCCATGAACTGGAGAGCCCAGATTTTCTCTTCCACCATTTGCTCAATAAGACACCTGATCCTTGAGTGAAAACTCCAAATGTTCAGTCTTCATGGTTTCATTCAGAAGAAATGAAGAATGGAGAAAAAATTACCCTCAGGTTTAACCCAAGGAATAAAGAAAAGGTCATGTGTGTATTTTTAGCTTCTTCAACTTTGAAAGAAATAGCACATACAGATCCTTTTCTTTCAGAATTCTAATTTTATCTGTGCTTTAGTCATGAAACTGTTTCTATTACATGAACAGAAAATATAGGAATGAATCTCACACATAGAACTCATTTAAAGTACAATAGTTGGGGGGTTTTCATATTTCATGGTTAATCCCTGTAATTGCCACACAATCAAATTACCCACATGCATCATCAGTTTCCAAGAACTACATGACATGGATCTAGCTCAAGTCTGCCTCTCTTTTTCTAATTTGGAAACAATTAGGAGGACAGTGTTCTTTCATTAGTAAAAGGAAAGGCAATAGGAAATTAAAAGGAAAAAATATGACATACTCTGACCCAAAAAGAATCACCACAGAAACACAGTGGGGAGAACAAAGACCCTTTCTGTATCCTCTCCCCCATTTTAGATTATTTTTATTAATTACAGATTTTACTTATTACCACCCTTTGTCTGGGGGCTAAAATCTGAATCCACTTTAACAGTGAGGTCTATAACCACAATGGCCCACTTCTCTGACTTAACATTTATATGCATAAAAACATTTTGGACCAATAAGAAACAGTTGTAGTCTACTCCCTCTTCTATCCAATGCCAATTAACCTCAACTCTGTTGCTTGCCATTGTGACTTATTACAGACAAAGGACAGCAGGTTAAACTTGGTTCCCCAGTTTTTCCTAATTGGAGGAAGAAAAGGGGTAAAGTTCTCTAAAGTGGGACCCCAGTGGGGGTTTCCCCTCTCTCACAAATTTTGGTCAGTGAAGCATCTGACACAGAGAAGTAATATTTTTAAGATGATCAAAAGAGTAACAAGTAACTCTGCAGATGGAACAATACCTGTAATATGTTTTCAAATATTGGCTTCTCTAAAACCCCAGCACCCTGAGGGGAAGAACACACCAATTTAAGCACAGACACTATGGCCGTGGTTAGACCAAAGCCAGATGGAGACCCAAGGCCAGATGGCTCCATAATTTCTATCCTGGAGGCCCTGGGGGAAGCAAGCACATTGGGACAGATGGGTACTTGAGTTTGCATTTGCATAACACTTAAAATGAGAAAACCTCAATGGCCCAAGCCAAACTGTAGGGAGGGCACTTCTGGGAACCATGCAGGAGATAATGACCTCACCCCACAAATGCACACATCCCCTTTCCTATGCCTATGTTGATACTATACTTCTTTGACTCCTGTAGCTTTCTTGCTAGTTTTGAAGTAAGATAGCATATGTTCTCCAACTTCATTGTGTTTCTTCCAAACAGCTTTGGGTATGTCTAGGGTTTTGACATCCCTATAAAATTATAATGTGCCTTGTCAATTTCTGTGTAAAAATCTGCATAAAAGCTTCAGATTAATTTGTGGAAAACTGGCATCTTAATAAATATATTAAGATTTATTTATAAGAACATTATTAAGATTTATTTATAAAAACATTTCTGGGCAATGTTTTTTAGCTTTAGTACAGAAGCCTTGCATGTCCTTTGTTAAATTTATTTTTAAACATTTCCTATTGTTGACACTATTTTAAATTGAAGTTTTATTCCATCTTCTTATTGTTTGTTGCTAGCATAATTTTTACATATTATCCTTGAATCCTGTAATTTTACTAAATTCAGTTATTAATTTTAGTGGTTGTTTTGCATATTTCTTAAAATTTTTTTTATATAGCAGCCATGTTGTCTGTAAATAGAGGCATTTCTACATCTTCCTTCCCAACTTTAATGCCTTTTCTTTCTTTCTCCTGCCATATTGCAATGGTTAGGACCCCCAGGGCACCATTTAAAAGAAGTGGTAAAAAGCAAGTATTCTTGCCTCAACCCAAATCTTTAAAAACCAATATTTCAATATTTGATCTCTAACATGATCTTAGTTGTAGGTTCTTCATGAATGCCCCTCATCAGATTGCAGAAATTCACTTCTATTCCTAGTTTGCTAAGAGTTTTTATCATAAAACAGGTATTGGTTTTTTCTAATGAATTTTCACGTGATTCTTTTCACTTATTCTTGTTAATATGATTAATTATACAGATTGGTTTTGAATGTTCAAAACAGTGCTTTCCTTGGATAAACCTCACTCATCTAATAAATTGCTGAATTCTACTTTCTAACTATAAGTACATGTTTTTTGAATCTATAATGTTCATGAGAGTTATAGGCCAGTGATTTTATTTTATGTAATGTCAGTCAAATTTTGGGATTAAGGTTTAAACTAGCCTCATCACCAAGTTGGGAAATGTTCTTCCCTATTTTCTGAAAAATCGTGCATAAAATTGTTGGTGTTTCTTACTTAAATATTTAATAAAATTTGCCAGTAAAACCATCTGGGCCTGACACTTTTTTGGTCAGAAAATTTTGATAATAAATTTAATTTCTTACATAGGTACCAGATTATTCAAATGTTCTGTTTCATCTTGTATCAATTCTAGAAAGTTATAGTTCTCAAGAAACTTGTCCATTTAACCCAGGTTATCAATTTTGCTGGCGTAGAGTTGTTCATAGTATTCTTTTATATTGCTTTTAATGTCTAGTGCTAAATCCTTATTTGTATGTGGTATTGGTAACTTTTAACCACCTCCTTTTTCCTAACCAGTATAGCTGAGAGCTTATGAATTTTGTCAAACTTTTCTATAGCTCAGCTTTTGGCTTTGTAAATTTTCTCTATTTTTTTTTTTTTACTGTTTTATGTTGAATTCTGTTCTTATATTTATTGCTTTCTTCCTTCTACCTACTTGCTCTGCTTTTACTAACTTCTTAAGGTTGAACTATGGGTCACCAATTTTAGATTTCTTTTTAAAGCTATGGATTTCAGGCCTCCCCAGTGGCGCAGTGGTTGAGCGCTGGGTTGCGGGCCTCCTGAAGCCTCTGCAGCGCCGGTTTGATGCCTGGCTGCTGGGTGAGAGTCCCACATGGCATGGAGCACAGACCTCTCCTGTAGTGCCTACTGCTCCCCTCAGCAGTGTACTTCCTCACTCTGCCTGTTCTGCTCTCCGTTCTGGCTCTGATGAATTCTCTCACCCTCCTGCGCTTCTCACTGTTCCCAGTGCTAGTATAATAAAATAAATAAATCTTAAAAAAAATAAAAAATAAATCTATGGATTTCTCTTTAAGCACTGCATTAGTTGTATCCTACAATTTTTCATGCATTGTGTTTTCTGATTAAAATTTAATTTAAAATTTAAATTTAAATCTTTTAATCTTTTTTAGAAATCTTTTCTAATTTCCCTTATGATTTCATCTTTGACTGTGGATTATTTAGAAGTATTTTATTTCAAATACTGAAGGTTTTCCCAATAATATTGACTTCCAATTTAACTCCATGTTTGTCAGAAAACATGCTCTATAGCTATATGAATTTAATCATTTTTTAAGTGACAGAACTTATATCATAGCCCAAACTTATGTTTATCTTGTTGAATGTATCATGTGTACTTTAAATAATGTGCAGTCTGTATTTGTTGAAATAGTGTTCTATAGATATCAATTAAGGCAAGGTGTTTAACAATGTCATTCTATCCTTCTAATGTTTTGTGTATAAAAGTGGGGAAAACTGTCTCAGAAAATACTTCTAATTGTATATCACTTTCTTGGCATCTTTTAGGAACAGGCTTACTAAATGCTCTGTCCTATAATGACATCCATTTTGGTCTAAACTGTGCCTCACCTGGCAATTAATGCAGACCCCTCCACCTGCATAGATGCCCTGGATATTCAAGCTTGCCTGCTTTCTCTCAACATCTGGATCATAGTAACAGTCGATGGCGTGACCATGGCAGTTGCATGCTGAAAAAAAATCATTCCAAATTAATATCCCATCATTACTGTGAGACACTTTGCAAATACTCCCAGTGTTGCTGCTCATGGAACTACAAAAATATCTGTTGTAAAATATCCTAAGTAAATATTCTTAGTAGAAATACTAGGAATTTTTACACAAAGAAAGGTCTATAGTAAAAAGCAATTAGCAGTTTCTTTCATTTTTATTAAGTGGGAGAGATTTCTCTTTTTAAAAATGTTATATAATTACAACAAATTAAGATAAACTACACAGCCAGTTAAATTTCATGTGCAAAAAGGATATTACCACTAACAAGAATAACTGAGCTCTTGGTATACTTTGAAAGTGTTTTACATATAAGATTTCATTTAATCTGCACAATAATTCTCTAATATGGGTATTTTTGTCCCTGTAGTCCAGATGAGGAGGCTGAGACTTAGAGAGATTAAAGGATATGCCCAGAGTTATACAGTCTATAAGTAACAGAGATAGAATCCTGACTTACGTTTGTTCTGCTACAAAATCTATTCTCTCAACCAATACTCCAAGTCTTTCATTCTCAGCACTATTGATAATATTAATAAATTGGAAGTGAGCTTAATGTATAATTATAGAAAACAGTTAAGCAAACAACCATATATTTTCTTAACAGTCACTTCCCTGGAACTTCTCACATTTGGATACAGTAGAACACACATCCCAGCCTGTAGTAGCACTCAGCAAGCACTTGCTGGATATATGTAATCCATCAAATGAAAACACTATGTGACATGAAAAAGGATGTCAAAGAGTTTTTAGTAAATGGGGAAAATACTATAAAATATCAAATCAAAAAGATCAAGATATAAAATTGTGTATATATATATAATACAACCATATATGTTTAAAGTATGTATGGAAAAAAAACACTAAAAATATCTGACAAAATAGTAGAGTGGTTCTCTCCAGAAAATAAACAAATTTTGGTGCTTTTACTTTGCTTTTTAAAATATCCAAGTTCTCTGTCAATATATGTAATACTTCTGAAATTTGAAAATGTAATTTAAACCCCATTTAGGATTATCATCATAGCCAATTTTTAAAAATTAACAAGCTTTTTCTTAGACAGGATTTATTTTCATTACATTCCGCCTAGATCAAATTTTCCAAGACTTTACAAAAAATTCTGTTTTAATCAAGTCCCTAGATAAACATACTAGGTAAGAAGATTGCCTAGGCCCCTCTCCCCAGCACTCACCTTCACACTCATGGCTCTGCTCCCGTGTGGCAGGCTGCCAATGCTTCTGGTGGTACCCAACACAACAGTGATCACACGTCTGTCCACAGGTGTGGTGCTGGCACTCACACCGAAACCTGTCGGAGCAAATCTCAGTTACTGGAAAGTCTTTATTAAGAGGGGAGGAATGAAATATTGTACAAAAATGAACAATGATGTAAGAAATTTTTTAAAACTAAAATAAATAAATGAGTAAATTACAATATCACAAAAAGAAGAGATCAGTTTCTGTATTAAAAACTGACACACTCATACAGTCATCATGGTCACCCTTTGTACCACTTACCATTTACTGAGTAATTAAGATAACAAAGCACTTTGCATATATTATTTTAACATCCCCTTTCATTCAACCTATTATCTCCATCTTACAGAGGGTGCATTAAGATTCAGAGATATTAAAATACTTGTCAAATGTCAAACGATGATAGAGGACAGAGGCTAAACCGACATTTGTCTAACTCAAAAGTCCCAGCTCTTTTTTCCCCACCACTGTATATCACAATAAATGAACACATGAGCAAGCAAGTGCTGAGTTTACTGAGCTGTGTTGATCTGGAGTAGTCGATCAAAAGGTCTGCTCAGGTTTCCTGCTCAGTCTTGGGTCAGGCACAGAGTCACCAAATCCAAGAGACAGTTGCGAACACAATCTCAGAAGATGTTGTTCCACGAGGCTCTGCCCACTCAAGCAAACAGCTCTGCACAACTCTCATCGGGAGATTTACATGAGCATAACAAAATAAAGCAGGGGGAGGATACTTGTCTGAATGATACTGGCATCCCCAAATAATTGCTTTTTCTGACACTTAAGCCCAGGCCCATCTGGAAAACTCATCCTCACATCTACTGTGAATATTGCTGACAATGTTAACTGGAGAATCCTCTTCATGATGAACATCACCTGACACTAAGGGAAATTCCTTATCTGACCCTAGTGTCAAGTTTCTCCTAAGCAACTTTTTAGATTACAGTTATAGTGAAAGATGAAACTGAGCAGGTTTCTCTTTTTGAGTTGAAAAAAGGAAGCTGCTAGGAAGCTCAGAATTAAATCTGTGCTCAACCCATGCATCAAGGTCAGCATACTTGATTAAAGTCCTCTTCTGCTTCTTCATGTGTTCTGCTTGATTTATACTAACTTTTCTGATGCCCTTCATTAAGTCACTGAATCCCCTTAAATATGAGATTTTTTTCCTCATCATAGAAGTCTCTATGAATCATGTGCAGATCAGCCTGTTGTGCAGAAGCAACCAGGAAGCAGGCAGAGACAAGGCAGTTGTGCTGGTGTAGACTGGTGGTAAACTACACCTTTCAGAGAGGCATGGGGAGATGGCCTCTCCACACACAAATATTGGGAGCAATTACCTACTCAGTTTAAAACCCCTCCGGGTCTCCCAGGGTCGACAGGGTTGGGCAGTTCTCCCAAGTAGGAAGTTCAGACCCTCTCAGATGGCTTCAACTCCTTTTCCAAATGGCACCATTTTCAGACTCACTAGACTGACCCTCTCTCCTCTTTCTCTCCAATTCAGGACTTTCCTGACCTGACATCTTGAACAGTAGGACCCTTCCCTCCAGGAAGCTATATAGAAATGATGGATTATTAATAAACAAGTCCTTGCTGATCAAAGGCTTGTCATTTGGTGGATTCAAATTGACATTTCAGATGACGCCACCTAATTCCCGAAGGCATTCTGAGAACACTGGGGATTGTTGGTGGTCAGGGAGAAGAACTCCTCAAAGTGGAGTATGTAAGTTGGTATCTATACCTTAGCCTGAATGGGAAGCTAAATGTATGAACATGAATCTGGGAATTGTAGGCTTGTACTAAATGATTGAAAGAAAATTATTACTGTATCTAACAGCTAGTAATTTCCAGCCCTTATAAGTATCCTTATTGTGGTGGTAATGTGAGTTTATACAACTGCTGAGCACTTAAATCTTAATCATGCACATTATTGTATGTGAAATTACCTCAATTAAAAACAAAAAAGCGTGCACCCTTTTACATGTTCTTAGCGACATCTTCACCATAACCAAAAGGTGGCAGTAACCTAAGTGTCCATCAACAGAAGGATGGATAAGCAAAATGTGATATACTCATAATGAAATGTTGTTCAGCCTTTAAAAGGGAGAAAGTTTTGGCAGATGCCTCAACAAGGATGAACCTGGAGGACATTACGCTAAGTGAAATAAACTACTCACAAGAAAAGACAAATATTGTGTGATTCTAGTTAAAGGAAATACCTAGTGTAGGTAAACTCAGAAAGTAGAGTATGGTTGTGAGGAGCTCAGGGAGCGGGGAGTGGGGAGTTGTTTAATGGGTATAGAATTTCAATGTTGCAAAACGAAAATAGTTTTGGAGACTCTCTGCACAATACGAATGTATGTAAAGCTATTTAACTCAGACCACTGCCGCTTAAAAATGGTTGAGATGGCAAACTTTATATGATGTGTCTTTTACTACAATTCAAAAAAAAAAAGGATTTGAAAATGCATACTCCTGGTGCCATCAGACCAGAGATCCAGAGATAGCAAAAACAAGTTTTACTTCTCTTGCCAACTCTAATTAACTATTTGTGGATGCCTGGGGCACTGTCTGGAGTAAGGGGGAAAGGTTTGATGATTGCATTCCAGATCACCCATAGAGTGCTAATATTAATAAGCCATGTCTGCTATGGGCTGGTGGGGGTATGTGGAGGAAAGAGTAGGGCCCAAGGAGAAGAGACACATATTACCTATTTGTTGACGTTGAGACATTCCTGCTGAGGGCAGGAACAGAAATATTAGTGAGATGCAAACATCCACTGAGACATTAGACTTATTTACACCAAGGTTAAAAAAATTTGTACAATGCACTTACAATTTTTCAGGATTGTTTGCACTGCACACCTCAGCATGGCCATTGCAAACACACCGTCCACCAATACTGATGTCTTTTATGCTGTAATAATACTATATAACAGAAAACAGAAGAGGCCAGTTTTACAAAACAGTAACAAAAACTTTCCTTCCCTAGCTTTAACTCACATGTGTATTGTCCTTGCTTCCTTTTTATCCTCTACTCTTGAGCCTACCTCAACATAAAAGGGAGTCACATTTGAATGTGACTTGTCTTTCAAAATAAATGCATCGCTCAGTCAAGTTTAATAACATGTTATGGAAGTTGTGCATTTTAAAAAATCAAGTTCTGTAAATGTGTAGAGGGAAACTGCCTCGGGAAAGAATAACATTCTAGAGTCTTTTGGAAAAGGATTAAGTGCTTCCTAGTTATTGGAATTTTTTTAAATATAAATTTGAGTTTTATAAATTGAATATATTTATTTACAAAAACTAAATTTTTGTGCCTCAAATTTTGTACCTACTATGTGCAGGTTCTGGGAAGGGAAAAAATCTTTACACTGAGACTGGCAATGACCACAGAGAAAGAGGTCCCAGTTCTTAAAGGCCAGGCAGAGCAAGCTCAGGCCCAAGGAGGACAGTCCCTAAACCAGCCCACAATATGAATGAGCCATGTCTTATACAAGGCCTGCTCCTGTGTGGAGGCCTTTACACTAGTGACAGTTGGTGGCAACAGCTACCATCTCCTTTACTCTCAGACTTGGCAGGGGATACACAGGATTCCACAAGAAATATGGGGGCTGTAGAATTATCTTTTTCATTGAGGTCCTGCTGAATGCATTCACAAGGACAAGAGGGTTTTTGTTATTTTTTTGTTGTGGTAGTTTAAGAGTGTTATCTTAAAGCACCCTATTCATGCTATGGGGGGTTCAGTTCTGATTTATTCTTCAAAAGTTGTGGTGTCTAAGTTTCCTGGCAGTATCTCACCAAGTATTAAAGTATTAACAACCCTCTTGTTCATATGGAAAAATTCAGTATTAGAGAACTTTCTGTGCCAAGTTAACACTCAGAGTCTTTTGCAGCAATCCTCATGGAAGCTTCCCTCTACACATGCATTAAGGACAGCAGCAACAAGAGAGAGAAGCACTTGAAAAGACAACCCCTATCCCAGCAGCACACCTGATGTGTGTGAAGCTAGCTGGTATTCTATTACAGAGAAGCAAACTAGATTGGGGAAGGAGGCAAGATTATATATGTGGTGCACTCCATACAAAACCATGTTCTCCTAAGGGAAAAGAAATAAACATACTTCCAAGCACAAACCTTGCAAACCACAGAAAGACAATTAAAGGAGGGAAAAGTGGTAAGAGTTATTCCTGGCCAGGTTCCAAAACACCCAGAGGAATGAGAAGGAATGGAAATTCAATCCAGCTAGGTATATCAAAAACCAGCTCTCCCTTATAAATTCCACTGTTAGTCACCACCCATAGCAGCTCAGAGAGCCAAAGGAAATGCAGAAGCAAGGCCACATTCATACAAGATGAATACTTTCTCTGGAAAATCTTCAAAACTATAGTAAAGCTTATTTTTCTCTTTCCCTTCTTAATCCCAGATCTCTGATATTACTCTATAAGGTGGGTTGGTCTACCCGCCACGATTCTCAGTCCTGCCCTCTGTCCTGGGATGTACTTGATGGGCTGCAACAATGGGGACTCTTGCCCTCTGGTTTCCCAGTGAGTTTAGCCAATGGAAGACCCTGAGAGCAGATCAGAAGGTAGGAGAAGAAAGGTTTTGGGGTCTTTATCCTATCCAGGAGACATGACTGCTGTGTAGCTATAGCTCCTCTATGTTTGCCAGGTTGCTTTACCCAGGTTCCTGCACCTAGGAGGGGCTACACACCAGATAGATAGATAGATAGATAGATAGATAGATAGATAGATAGATAGATAGACAGATAAATGATAGATAGACAGAGATATACACTGATAGCATGTGTCCTCATTTTCTTTTGTCTCCAGGTATTTTTTTTATTGATTTCTTTTACATCATTGTTAATTTTTAAACAATATTTGCTTCCCCTCCCCGCCCCCTCAGGTGTAGTCACCATAGAGTTTCCTTCACCAATGCACCTGTGCATCATCACCTCAGTCCCCTGTGCTCCTCCCTCTCTCCCTCTGATCCCTTGCCCTCCTCCTCCCCTGCAGGATATCTCTGATTTATAATTGTCCATTTTTGCTTTGTTATGTTTTGTATTGCTGTTATTTTTTTACACTGATGTCTTATTTGGTTCCCCTATATTCCTGCTATAAGTAAAACCATCTGATATTTTTCTTTTTCCTTCTGGCTTATTGCACTGAGCATAATTCCTTCTCGCTCCATCCACATTGCTGCAAATGGCATGTTTATCTTTTTGATTGCTGAATAATATTCCATTGTGTATATATACCACATCTTCTTGATCCAGTCATCTATTTTTGGGCATTTTGATTGTTTCCAGGCTTTACCTATTGTAAATAGTGCTGCAATAAACATATGGGTACAGGTGTTCTTTTGAATCACTGTTTTTGTGTCCTTAAGGTAGATCCTTAGTAGCAGAATTGCCGGGTCATATAGTAGCTCCATTTTTAGTAGACTGAGGAACCTCCAGACAGCTTTCTATAGTGGTTGGACCAGTTTGCACTCCCACCAGCAATGTAGGAGAGTTCCTTTTCACCACATCCTCACCAACATTTGTTGTTGCTTGTTTTTTTGATATGTGCCATTCTTGCTGGTATAAGGTAGTATCTCAATGTGGGTTTTTTTGGGGGGGCTGCGGGCAGCCTCGCAGCCCAGTGCTCAACTGCTGTGCCACCAGGGAAGGCCCTCAATGTGGTTTTAATATGCATTTCCTTGATTATAAGGGATGTTGAACATTTTTCATATGCCTGTTGGCCATTTGCATTTCCTCTTTGGAGAAATGTCTTTTAAGTTCTTCTGCCCATTTCTTGACTGGATTGTTTATTTTGTTTTTGTTGAGTAATGTGAGTTCTTTGTATATCTTTGTGATCGGTCCCTTATCAGTTGACTGGGGTGCAAAGATTTTTTCCCAATCAGTGGCATGTCTCTCTGTTTTGGTTAATGTCTCTTTTGCTGTGCAGAAGATTTTCAGTTTGATGTAATCCCAGGTGTTCATCTTTTCCTTGACTTTCTTTGCTTTGGGTGATGAGTCTTTAAAGATGTTATTGTGATGTATGTCTTGTAGTGTTTTATTTATATTTTCTTCTATATATTTCATGGTTTCAGGTCTTATGTGCAGTGCTTTTATTCATTTTGAGTTGATTTTTGTGCACGGTGAAAGATATTGGTCTAGTTTCTTTTTCTTTTTTTTTTTTTTTTGCATGTGGTGGTCCAGTTTTCTCAGCACCATTTGTTGAATAAACTGTGTTCCATTGCATATTCTTTGCTCCTTTGTCAAAGATCAGTTGTCCATATAAGTGTGGTTTTATTTCTGGGCTCTCTATTCAGTTCCATTGGTCTGTGTGTCTGTTTTTGTTCCAATACCAAACTGTTTTAATTATTATGGCTTTATAGTATAGCTTGAAGTTTGGAAGTGCGATACCTCCTTTCTCCTTTGTTTTCATCAGTAGGGCTTTGGCTATTCATTTTTTTTTTTTTTGTGGTTCCATATGAATTTCATCAGTTTTTTGTTCTATTTCTTTGAAGAATGTCATTGAGATTTTTATTGGAATAGTGTTGAATCTGTATATTGCTTTTGGTAGGATGGGCATTTTAATGTTAATTCTTCCAATCCATGAGCAGGGGATGTCTTTCCATTTCTTTGTGTCTTCTTCTATTTCTCTTAACTGTGTTTTATAATAGTTGAAATAATTTTGATCTTCATATATCCGTTGATGTTTGTCTTGTGGCCCAGTATGTGATTGATTCTGGAGAATGATCCCTGTGCACTTGAGAAAAATGTGTACTCGGATTTTTTTGGGTGCAGTGTCCTATAGATATCTGTTAAGTCCATGAATTCTATGTCTTTATTTAGGGCTGTAGTGTCTTTATTTATTTTTTGTCTCATTGATCTGTTCATTGGTGAGAGTGGAGTGTTGAAGTCTCCCATTATATATATATTTTCTTTAATGTCTGTTTTCAGAGCTCATAATAACTGTCTAATATATTTTGGTGCTCCTTCATTTGGTGAGTATATGTTGATGAGTGTTATATCTTCCTGATGCATTGTCCCCTTGATCATAATCTATGTCTCTTTTTTTCTTTTTTTAATTTGAAGTCTATTTCAGCTGATGTAAGTATTGCTCTTCCTGCCTTCTTTTGGTCCATTTGCTTGTAGGATTGTTTTCAAGCCTTTTACTTTCAGTCCATGTTTATCTTTTGTGGTTAAATGTATTTCCTTCTCCAGGTATTTTAATTCCTGCTTTAATTTCCTTTTTGACTCCTCTACATTATATAATTTTGGTGTCTACCTCCCCTATAGGCCTCTCTTATTAAGTGTAGCAATGAGAGAGGACTAAGTTTGAGATAGAGTTCCAAAAAGGATTTGTTCCCTTCTCTGTTTAAGTATAGAGTATTGTCCTAAGGTGTTTATTCCTATTGCTAAGGCCCAGATACTCTAAATTCTAATTGATGGCATTGTGAACCTAATTTGTTATCTTGACTTTGGGTCCCAGCTAGGGAAAGTCACAAGTTATAGAAAAGAGCCTCGTCTGTATGAAGGCACAGGTGAGCTTCTCTAGCCTTCCCCACTCCAGCCTTCCCCACTCAAATACTGGAGCTGCAAGTTCAAGCCAATAGTCACCATCTTACAGAGGTCCAATACCAGCAGCTACCAAGACTAATTCACAGTCCTTCAGCATCCCTGTTTAGGGCTATGGGGTGTCTCACTCTGGCTCTGGGTATATGGTTGCTATCCAGTTGTATAATTTCTGCCTTTGTACATGTCACCTATTACTCCAGGGTTCTATCACAGACCTCTGCTCCTCTACTCCTATAGTTCTCTAAAGTTAGAACCCTTGGTCTTATATACTCACTATTTGCACCCCTCTCTCCAGGAAAGCCCCTGATTCTAAAGTTCTCAATGTGGGCATGAGGCCTTCCATCAACAATAGAGAGACTCCATGCCATAGCCCTCTACTCTCTCATGCATTGCAGCTGCCCAGTATCATGCCAACAGCAATATTTCAATTTTCCCTACCCTCTTTACTGTGTCATCCCTCTTTATGCACCTGGTCATCCTTCAGGGATAATTGTCTCTGTTTACATATAATTTGTTTGTACATATTTGGAGGAGGCAAGTCTGGTTTCTTCACTCTGCTACCATCTTGCCAGGTTCCACCTTTGATCGTTGAATGTGATTTTTCTTTAACAACCAAACTCCTAAATGACATTCAGTCTTTCAGGCAAGAATATCTCCTATGGGGCCTCCCTGGTGGCTAGGAGTTAAATCTCAGCACTGTCACCACAACAGCCTGAATTCAATCCCTGGCCAAAGAACTAACCCACATGGTGCAGCAGACCTCCTCCTGTCTCACCCACGGCTCCCCTCAGCAGTGTATTTAGTAAATCTGCCTGTTCTGCTCCCCATTCTGTCTGTGGTGAATCCTCTCACTCCTGCCCCTACTCACCCCACATCTCTGGCCTATACCCCAGTTCTTCTACACAAGTTAAAAAAAAAAAAAGAACTCCAATGCCTACACCAGTACCAGCTATAAAGATTCCTTGAAAGAGTTCAAGGCAATTAATTTGATAACCAAAAAAGTAAGAAAAGCTACTGCACAGACGCTTAAAAAACACCACTTACCCTCCGAGTAACGGTTGGATCTCGCTGTGCTTTGGAGATGAGGTGGCCAAGAAGGGTGTTGGTTCGGAGAAAACGCAAGCGGATGTTTGTTGCCTGGGTGAACTCTCTCAAGGTATTAGAGAAAGTAAAGTTTCTTGTACCTGGGCGGCCATTTACCAAGGATACCACAACCTAAAGTACCACACACAAAATTTACCTGCAAGCAACTAAAAATAACTCAAATGCCCCAAAGCCTTTGGTTTCTTTGAGTCATCAGATATTTGTAGGTGGTCATGAGTCTTGTTTATGTCTAAAAATATCACTGCTAATTGCATCTTTCCTCTGAATTCTGGCAATCTGTCCTTAATCCTGAGCTCTCAGATGTTTTCATTTCATTTTCAAAATCTTTGTACAATCAGTGTGGTTGTGGACACTAGTGCTATGAAATGTTGAAAGTAAAATGTTAAATCTATAACTGTAAGAAAACATTTTTTGTCAAGTTGCATTAAAGAACCAAATCTAAAGTAATTTTTAAAAGTCTAAATTAGGAATAAAGGAAGTATCTGGATTAAAGTTGGCAAGAAGAGGACAAAAAACTGCATACAAAACCCAGGTTTTGTTTTAAGGTGATAAAATCCAAATCGCAATCATCTGTGATATGAACTATGCACTAATCTTTGGAAGAATCAGGACAGAGCTGCTCAAGAAAGATCTCTCTGTCTATAAAAGGTAAACTTACACCCTTTAAAGGAGTTTATCTGAGAGCTATTTTATGCTTGCTATGGCCTCATAATTTCCCTGAACTGTCCTCTGATTCTCCACAAGTCTTCATTCACATAGTCTGCTGACGGCACAGGGCCAAATGCAACCTAAAGGGATAGCAAATATTTTCTCCCCAATAGATGCCACCTTGTCCAAAGGGACATGGGATTGATGCTGCCACCCACCTCTCATCTCCTCACCCTTATGGAGATAATGAATTTATGAACTGGTGGGAGGAGTCTTTACTTCAATCACTAGCACCCCACTTTCTAAACACACAGAAAGGAGATCTCAAGAACTGTGAATCTTGAATTCCAAATTCTGATTTCCTGGAGAGAATTCAAGAACCCATACAGAATTTCTGACCCAATTCCTTCTGGAAGTCCATGAGTGGGTCTTTAGTGTTTGTCCCAAGGACAGGTTTCCATCTTGACCTATGTTAGACCTCCTTAAAAATGCAAGCCTCACAATGATGGAAAATCTGACATCCTCATGGTCACTTCTGTGTCTTACCTCTCACAGCCTCCCAAATCTACTTACCTCACCATTTTCTAAAGGTACAATCCGGGAATAATCAGTCGTACAAAGTACATCATCATCTCGGGTGATAACTTTATTTGCCTCCCGCCCAAATTGCTCCAAACAGTCTACTTTAGAATCTAGGAAGGGGACATTTTCATATTATAAGATAAAATATTATCATCTTGTAAGTAAATCTCTAAAGAAATCATATTTCTGTCAGAAAATACAGAAAAACGAAAAGAACAGAGGAGGGTTTAAGATTTTTATGCAAAAACTTGAAGTTTTAATTCATGAAAGAAAACACCAAGTCATGTCAGGCAACTTGACTTTCAACAGCAGTATCTTGAAAAGTGGTCCTAAACCCTCAATCCTCATTATGCAAGCTGACCCTCTAAGGAGCATTGATGGAAAACCCCATGCCTTTGTAAGGATTGTTACTGTCCATCTCAATTCCCCATAAGGCACATTAGACACTGATATTCTTCATTAGTGAAGATGACTGGGTCAAGGTAGGTGATGTCCATAAAGATGGGACTTAGTTCCTAATCCTTCATAAAAGGAAGAGGACAGGATGTATGGCCCAGTTATAGGTATACTGCATCCCCCCAAAAATGGGAGAGCTGCTATATCAAAAAAGACATTTCAACTTCAGTTCTTCGTGTGGTCCTTAGAACTGGTACAGACACATTTGAGAAATGGGGATGTTCTGAGGGTAACCCAAAAGGTTAAACCTGACCAGTCCCAAACAAGCCATACTGAAACACTAAGTTTCTAATTAAATCCATAATCTTGATTTGCTGCAAGCAATTTAAACCCCTTAAACATGGTAGGCAAGATTACTTACGGGCAAAATATTGCCAGGGTGAGTAGGTGTTCCCAAAGTCTACAGATCTTTCCAAGACCCAAAGATCAGGGCGAGGAGAATTTGCAAATTTGATTAAAATATAGGCCACGTGGAAGAGCTGAGAAAACAAAACAGATACAATTATTAATATTACATCATGTGCAGCATGGTGACGATGATTAACAATACTGCATTGTATGTTTGAAAGTTCCTAAGAAGATAGATCTTAAAAGTTCTTATCATGGGCTCTCTGGTGGCGCAGGTGGTTGAGCACTGCACTGTGAAGCTGTCCGCAGTCTCTGCAGCGCGGATTCGCTCCCGCCAGCCAGCAAGAATCTCACATGGTACAGCAGACCTCTCCTGTCTCACCTGCTGCTCCCCTCAGCAGTGTATTTCATCAGTCTGCCTGTTCTGTTACCTGCTCTGTCTCTGGTGAATCCTCTCACCCTTCTGCACTTCTGGCCTGTACCCCAGTTCTTGTATAAATAAATCTTTAAAAAAAAAAAAAGTTCTCATTACAAGAAAAGATTGTCATTACATGAGGTAATGGACGTTAACTAAGCTTATTACAGCAGTCATTTATAACCGATACAAATATCAAATCATTAAGTTATACACCTAAAACTAATATGATGTTATATGCCAATTATAGGTCAGTAAAAATAATTGTTTTAAATAAACACCTCACTTACCCACAGCTTTGATCATTTCTATTTGAAGCTGATTGCTGAGGTCCTACATCTAGCAGTATTTCTCCCAAGTTAAAAAGCCCTATTTCGAACTGTCCATTGGCCATCTCTACTTGGGTACACCCTCTCAAGCATAATGCGTTCAAACCAAAACCTTTCTCAACCAAATCTATACATTAATCTCCATTTTTGTTATGCCTTAATCACTAGGCCCTTGAATTTCAAAGAGCTTACAGGCAGTGTGATGTCTGTACATTCAGTGAAATCTGATGTCAAGCAACAGTCACCGCGTGCTAAGCCCTTCCAGGACCAAGAGCCAATAGTACAGCCAGAGTGTCTCCCAGGAGTCATGGTCTGACTCCAGGTCTTGGAGGGCTCACAGCTGCAGAGCTGAGCCTGCAAAGGCCGATTGCTGCGGTGCCAAACCTCCTTTTCCTGCACCACTCCTCTTGTCTCCTCTTCTCCTGATTGCTTCCCTCCTATTAATTTTCTTGTTCACCCACATACTCTTTTGCCCATGGCTAAGACAATGCAAGAGTACTACAGTGAAGAAGTGGGATTTCAGTCCTGCTTCTTCATCTTCCCATTCTTCAACTCCAAGATGCCTCCTCTGAATTCTTGTATTCTACTCCCCTCTTCTCTCAAAATGTATCTGACTTGAATTTTGAATCTTAAAAGCCTATGTATTTCCCAGAGTCCGGTATGACAATGCACATGGGTGTGAAACAAATCTATGTTAACATGAGCAAGGCTATATCCACTCCCCCACACCCACTCCACACTCCCTGACCCAAAAGGACATATTCAGCAGTGACTTTTGGAAAAGGACTCCCCATGTCTCCCAGCAAACCCAGCAGGGCCATTTGAACAACAAGCACATCTAGGTAGGGAGAGAGGCAGTATTTTATTTATTTCATAGGGAAAGAATAAAGGAGTTTCACCTTCATATTTTTCATATACAATAGTATGGTGAGCATCCTTTTTTCAAGACTCAGAACTCTTAGCTAATGTAAATATTCCAAACTCAGTACTAGAAGTCAAAATATCTAGGACAATGGTTCTCAAACTTTTTGGTCTGAGGAGCTCTTTACACTTAAAAAATTATTGAGAACTTCAAAAATCTTTTGTTTGTAGGGTCATGTCTATTAATATATACCAGATGAAAATTTAAATATATATGCTATTAAAAATAAAACTATACTCATTAATTGTTAACAAATACCATATTTTATGAAAAATTACAAAGTTTTCCCAAACATAAAAATTTTAGTGAAAATGATGGCTTTGCTTTACATTTTTAAATTTCCTTAAATAGAAAACAGCTGAATTTTCATGTCTGCTTCTGCATACAATCTGCTATGATACACTGATCTAGTTAATGTAGCTGACAGAAATCTGCTTCATGTTGACCTTAAAGTTTGAGAACCTCCTGAAAGTTCCTGGGGACCCCCCCCATGGCTTCTCAGTCACACTTTGAGAACCACTAGTCTTGGTCACAGAGATTCCCCTTGCTCCAAGAAGCCCCTATGTTTATGTGCCTGTGGAAGAATCCCCACACCAACTACTGAAAATCCTAAATTCAGTCAGTTCTGTCTCAAACATTGGTCTTTGATGAAAAAAAAAAAAAACGAACAAAAAATTGCCACTTGCATTCAGATTAATGCTTCCAGCTTGTCTACTAATCCTCAAGGGGAAAGGATTCAACCTCATTGAGAAAAAAAAAAAAAGTAGGAATTACTCTGAAAACCATAAAGCAGTATCTAAAGGTAGGAGAAATTATTCCAAAAGACAAATACAGCTACTATGTGGTGAAAGAACTCATAGGAAATCTAAGTACTCTCAGTTTGGAAAATCAGAACATACTTCCTTTAAAACTGCACATCCTTGTCATCTTTCGAGCAGCCTCTCTCAGACCACACGTAAGACTTTTTAGATATATAAGATAGAATAAAAATGAAACATTTTTGATACAGGAATCATTCAAAGCATTGTCAAACTCTTCCATCAAAATTCTATAATCATAGCACTGTCTACCTCCCCCTGCCCACAAAAAAACCTATTTATTTAATAATTCATGAGTTATTGATTGCTATGTTTCAGGTACTATTTTAACTAATTCACAAACATTCTCACATTTAGACCTCACAATAGAAAGTAGGATTTTATGAACTCCACTTTACAGATGAAGAAATGTGGCCTCGGGGGTTAAGGAATATGCCTGAATCTTGCAGGGTAAATATCCAGTGCTGGTGCTTTTTCTACTCACTGATGCTGAACTATACACCACACAGTCTAATAGGTACTTAATGTTTGACCTGTTCCACCCTGGGGAAAATAGTTGCCAGAAAAGTTCCAGACATCACTTACAAGTATGCCAAGATTTCATTATAGGAAGCCCACAAGCTAGCATACATCTCGAGGGTTATTTGAGTACAATTTTGCCAAAGCTGCAGGTTCTGCTACTGGAAATCCAAGAAAATAAAATCACCTCTATGACTCAGACAGGAGCCTCCCTTGTTTCACTTCATCCTGTTCTGAGATAATGTGTGACCCCTTTGAAGCAGCACAGCAGTTAAAAACCCCCAGTCTAGCAGCAGCTGGAGACGGGCCCAGGGGTGTCCTCTGCTTGCTCTATGAGTCAGCCACACAGACCTAATTTAATAAGCCCACTAATTGCACCACCTCATCTGCAGCATCCGTCACCCAAGACATCATTCCACTTCAAAATGCGACCCTCCACACACATGACTGCTGGCAGCAGCAGTTCATTTTCTCTGAGTCCTTTTACACTGACAGACTGTTTTCTCATCACCCCCACCATCGAGTGACTTGCAGTCTATTTTTGCCAAGTGTTTCAGCTTTGCAGCAAATCCTTTCTGAGATTTGAAGATTTAAATTGTCTCTTCAAGACCTCCAAAGTGTGTTCACAGCCTGGCCCAAACCCATTAAATGGAAAGGTGTGGATTTATCCCCTTCTGTTTGATAATTTAAAATAATGTGCCTTTTCAATGGCTCCTTCTGATAAGCATCAATTACTTTTGTTTGTTCACTGCTTATTCAAAATATTTCAAAGCATTCATGCTGCCTGAGATTCACTAATGTACATGTGTGCCCCTTATGAAGGTAAAAGGCGCCAAGCTATGGAATCCTGAGAAGCAGAAAAGCAAAGGCAAAGTTATGTATTTTCAGAGAAACAACACTTGGGAATCAAAGATACAGAGGAAAAATTGACCAAAAAGGATTGAGTTGTAACCCCTTCTCCAAGTGCGCTTGGAGCAAATTAACGGTGGTTTCAATATTGTTCATGATCATTTATCCCAGAAATGTAAAGTAGTATTTTGAATAATGTTTTTTTTTTCCAATCTTAAAAGATTTATTTATTTATTTATTTATACAAGCACTGGATACAGTCAGAAGCGCGGGAGGGTGAGAGAACTCACCAGAGCCAGAGTGAGGAACAGAACAGGCAGACTGAAGAAATACACTGTTGAAGGGAGCAGTGGGCACAGCAGGAGAGGTCTGCGCTCCATGTGGGACCCTCGCCTGGCAGCCGGGGATGGAACCAGAGCTGCAGAGGCTGCTGGCAGCTTCGCAGCCCAGCGCTCAACCACTGCGCCACCAGCGGAGGCCCTTGAATAATGTTTTAATGAAGCAGATAATAATCATAAAAGGTGGTATATGAGGCACTTTGACTTCAAAAGTCTTTAAGATGAGGAAGATGACCCTGTCTCTTCCAAATGCCCATCACTAAAGCCTCTGAAATACAGTCCCCTACAGCCCATCGTTTATGCATTTCAGTTGAAGACAATGGGTTTCTTTTTTTTTCTTTAAAGACTGATTTATTTATACATACAAGAGCTGGGGTGCAGGCCAGAGGTGCAGGGGGTGAGAGGATTCACCAGAGACAGAGTGGGGAACAGAACAGGCAGACTGACAAAATACACTGTTGGGGGGAGTGGTGAGCAAGACAGGAGAGATCTGCTGTGCCATGTGGGTCACCTCCCTCTAAAGTTTGGATCACTCTAGTAACTTGGAAAATGACATGACTGCTACTTTTTTCATGGAAGATTTCAAGAAAAGAAAATAGAAAGACAGAGAAAATTAGTGATGGATTCTTAACTCTGGAGAAAAAAAAAAGATTGATGGCAATAGTGTGATTTTCAGTCCGCTGGATGTTAATCATTAGTCCCTAAGTAGATTCAAAGTGCAGAACTTGAGACTAAAATATGTAACTCAAGGGCCTTTTATCCATGACTAACAATTTTCAAATAGATTTGGTGATTGTTTTAAATAACGTAGAATCCAAGAACTAGTTGGATTTCATAATTAAGTCTTATATTCTCTTCTACTCTGCATAGTTACTCTCGGTTGTTTGGAAATATTTTATCCAGGCCTGATTATCCTCATAAAACTCGCTTTTTCTCATTCTATGTTCCTCAAACCTCCTTCACCTACCTACCTCCACTCCTTTCACCCCAGAGGGTGACTTTTTCCTTTTCCCTGGTAAAACCAGAATGCCCAAAAGGGATTCCCTTGCCTTTCCTTCCCAAATCTATGACCACATGTGCATCTGCATATCCTCACCTTGTCTGGACCAATGAAGCAAGAAGCCTCTTCCTATCAAAAATCAATCCCTCCCTCTGTGCTCTGGATATCCTATCTCCCCTGCCTACTGCTGGACTCTTCCCATCAGCTTTTCATCATCTCTTTCATGCCAAAAAGAGAAAACGTCTCTCCTTCCATTCAACCCTCTTCTAGTTCCACCCTATGCCCTTTTCGCCACTAAAGCCACAATTCTGCCAAGGGTGGTCCCTTATCTGATCCCCCTTCTTCACCTCTAACTCAGCCCCCAGTTCATCCAGAGCCCAGTTCTCAGCTTATTCTCACCCCACACCCCAGTATTTCCATCTTACACCAGGACTCCCCGTTGATATCTCTAGCCCATAAACTTTAGACCCATCTTTCCAAGTGTCTATTAAATGTCCACTTGAGATCTCTTGCATCCATCTCAATTCAGTGTGACCCAAGGAAGCCTATTCCAGCCCCCTAGAATCTGCTCGCTCATATTAACCTGGAGGTCTCAACACAGTCTTCACGATCTCGAGCTAATATTAGGTCTGTCGTTTCAGCCTCCGGAGCACTGTGTTTTTCCTTTAAAACACTTATCACAGGAGCAATCACATAAATATTTATGGCTCGAGTGCACATGGTCTGGTGAATATAGGGTGTGTTTTTGATTATTCTCCTGGCTCATGAACTGCAATAGGGAGACTTCGGCCAAAAGTAGTTGTAGGCCAGGGCCATGCCCACACTTTGCCTAGATGAGGGTGATGCGGGTCGTCAGCCAAGACTTTAAGGATTACACTTACTTGGCATAAAAAACAGGACTCAAGGTCACTTTCACTGTGTTGAAAAGGTACATTTCTAGCTGAACACTTAGATCTGGACCTGAGACTGCCCCTTGTTCCTATGCCACCACTTACATTCTCTGCCTCGCTGGGGTCCCTTGGCTGGCATCCTTCATAGCAAGAGAAATGTGTGGAAAAGAGTGAAGCTGCAGGACAGGAAGAGATTCAGGGTGTGAAGGGTGAGAATAGACTGGGGTGAGGGGAGGTAGCTGGGCAGAGGGTAAAGATTGGATGGGTTCCATGGCTGGCAACATCAGGAAAACTGGCTCTGTGCCCAGGTCAGCGTTGGCCATATGTCAGGTGACCTTGGTGAGTGACCTGAACTTCTCCAATTCTTATGTGAAGTGGAACATGAGCCAAGAAAGTGGGCAGGACAGCCAGACGGATCCACAAAGACAGGAATGGGATAAACAGGGAAGCTAGAGCCAGAGGCTAATCAGCTCCAGGAACACTGGTGAGCATGGACACAGAGTGCTCCCACTCTCAACTAATGGAGAAAGGGAGGGACTGACAGGGGAAACACCTTCCATCCATGCCAATAGGAACGATCCCATTAAATGCAATCGGCCACCTTGCAGGAAATGAGGTCTAGGTCTGAAAAGGTAGAATGGGCAAGAGGATAGGCATTTTAGAAAGGAGGGCCTGGGGGTGGAGGTGGAAGAAGAGCCAAAGTTTCAGAAGCCCCAAACGCCACGCAATGATCTGCCCCTCCCCACTTCCCACAGGCCTATGTCTCCCCACTTTCTTATTCCCTGATCTTCCTTCCATAATCCTTTCCAATCTGGGATGTCTTTATCTTCCTATACCCCAAAAGCTACACAGAGGAGGAGGAAGATTATACCATAACATTTACACCATCCCACTTTGCAAATGTGGAATATGACAGCTACAAAAGGGACTAAGTGGGTTTTTAAGACATAACTTAGGCGAGCCTTCTTATTTATAACATTTTCTTTGGGGGAAAAAAAATGAAACATGAGTTCAAACTATCTGATGTAACTGGTGGTGCACACCTCATGTATACCTACACATCACTTCACCAAAGGCGATATTAACTAAACCAGTGTGAGAGGTCATATCACTAATGATCTTACAAATACCAATCTCAAAGTGTCAGAAGCAAGGAAATACATTCACACGAAGTGGTGAAATACATTCACACGAAGTGGTAGTGCATGATGACAATGAAAGTCATCAAAGGAGATGTTACAGCACATTCGTACAAACTACACACACATATACTCATACACACATAGAGCTACACAGAAAGAGAGACATAAAACCACACTATATTTCATGGGCAGTGGATCATTACGTTTGAGAGGGTAAGGTCTGGGCCCAGAATACCTGACTCTTCTCTGATCTGTGTAAACTGGGTGATTCCCTTCATCTCTTTGAGCCTTAGTACCCTCATCTATAAAAGGAATAACAGCAGCACTTAATGTTGGAGTTTTTGAAAAGGCCCAATAAAAGTCATCCTCTTTTCTATCTAGCTCAGAATCAATTAAGAAATAAGACAGGGGCCTCCCCTGGTGGTGCAGCGGTTGAGCACTGGGCTGCAAAGCTGCCCGCAGCCTCTGCAGCACCGGTTCGATCCCCAGCAATCCCCGGTTAGATCCTCACCATGTGGGCGAGGGTCCCACATGGCGCGTAGACCTCTCCTGTCGCATCCGCTGCTCCCCTCAACAGTGTATTTCATCATTCTGCCTGTTCTGCTCCCCGCTCTGGCTCTGGTGAATTCTCTCACCCTCCCACGCTTCTGACTATACCTAGTGCTTGTATAAATAAATAAATAAATCTTAAAAAAAAAAAGAAAGAAAGAAGACAAAGGGGCAAGGGTGATAGGGAAAATGCTGCTCTTATTTCTGGTGAAGCTGATATTGGAGGTGAAGTCTGTCTGCTAACATGAATCCTGGATGAACTGTTTGTGGCCTGCTGTCATGAGGCTCTGCAGGCAAAGCAGAGAGGAGCACCTGCCTCTGATGTCCATCCCCAAGGGAAGGGACAGAACCGTGCATGCCCAGTTCTAATCCCATATCCGTCCAGAAGAGGGGACAAAGAAAGGCCAGCAGAGCCACCCAGGGATATCCCCTCGCATAGATAGAAATATTGGTGCCCACTGGGCTAGTGTGAAGAGTTGATGTCAGGAGAACACTTGGCTCAGAGCTGGAAGCAGGAATGCTCAGTCTATGGAAGTGAGCATCCCAGCAGGGCACCTGCATGCATCTGGCTAAGTGGAGTAGATGGGAATGGGGATCTAGGATGATGGGAGAAATAGGAAAATAAAGCAAGAACGGAACATGGTGTGTAACATGCTGTGAGCTGAAGAGTGTAATTAGCTCGTTTCCTGGAAGTGAGGGCCATATCTCTAAAATCTCCAGTTGCTTCCCAAGGCATTAACACAATCAAAACCAAATGAGAAGTCAGCTTTTAGTGATCACAAAATATGTATATTGTCTCCTGTTTTGGTCAAGTAACTTGCCCAAAATCCCAGGAATCCATTGGAAATGCCTATCAGGATTTTCTCCTGGTTCCAGACCACCAGCAGGTACCATGTTTCGTTCAGAGAGGAAGGAAGATGACATATTTGGAGAGCTTTATAAATGCAAAGCAAGTGGACCTCCCTGGTGGCGAAAGGGGTTAAGCACAGCACTATGAAGCAATCTGCAGCCTCTGCAGCCTCTGCAGCACAAGTTCGATCCCCTGCTGGCCAGTGAGCTACCCACATGGCGCAACAGACCTCTCCTCTCTAACCCACTGCTCCCCTCAGCAGTGTATTTCATTCAATCCGCCTGTTCTGTTCCCCACTCTGTCTCTGGTGAATCTTCTCACCCCCCACACCTCTGGCCTGTGCCCCAACTCTTGTATGCATACATAAATAAATCTTTAAATAAATAAATAAATAAATGCAAAGCATGTAAACCCACACCCCCTAGAAGGAAACACTTTATTCTCGTGGCTTTGGTGGCCAATAATTAAGAATTTTTTAATTCATTCCTAATGGCCAAGAGAAGTAAGCATCTTAACTACCTGATTTGCAAAGAGACAAGAGAACTGCTTCCACTTGATTTGCAATTCCACTAGTGGTAGCCAAGGAATAAATCAACCCAAATTTGGGGAAACTTTCTGAGCTTGAAAGTATCCACAAGGATGACATGATTCCGCTCCTGCTGGCCACCCAAGCCCTACGTCCTGCTTGCTATCTCCATGGAACTTTTGACCTCTGGCCTCTTCCTTCCTCAGTGTTCTTTCCAGACCAACAAGAGCATTCCATAAGCTAAGCCCAGAACTGGTCACTTCTTGAAATTTCTGGTGTAGGGGACACAGAGGTCTGAGAATGGCTACAGGAGACCCTCTCATCGCCAGAGTTCAGCCAGAATCTATTCTCTGTTCATCAAACTATAATAGGAAATCCTTGCTTTTTTTTCTTCTCCATTCCAGAGAATTGATGTGGGAAGTTCTGTGCACCTGCCTTTTGCTCTACAACTGAGGTTGGGGATGGTTATAGAATGGAGCCTGTGTATGTCATGATAGGCTGGTTGTGTTGCACTGACAATTAATCCCAGATCTCAGTTGCTAAAAACAATATTTTACAAATTTTCACAACAAAATTTCATACCCATGCTTCACGCCTATTGAAGGATTTGTCCCATACAGGGACACAAACCAATGGACCTTCCATTGATGGGAACATCACAAAAGCAGAAGGATGTGGTATGCTAAAGCCTTCCATCATGAGACAGGCAAGAGCCTTCTGTCTGGAATGAGAAGACCTGGAAATCCTTGTCAGCTGGAAATGCACAGGCGCCGCTGCTTAAAGGATCCCATTTCAAATCAATTTGACCTTACTGTCCCCCATAGGTCAGAAATCAATGGTGGTAGAAGTTGAGATATCAAAGATTAAAAATAATGGTGTTTTCCTATTTCTGCTTATCTTGCAAAAACACTAGGGCTGGCTTGCAAAAAGCAAAAATTACCCCTACCCATTCTAAAAGGGGGAGGGGAAACTTATTTATACATTTTTTATAATTAGGTAAGTTATGTTTCAGAGAGTTGTGGTCCGAAAGAGTGTTCACTGTCCTCAAAGTGAACTCTCATTGTCTGGACTGAAAAGCAGCCAGGGAAGATAGAACTAAGATGGCCCGTTCATGGTTAGGTGGACACATACAGAAGTGAGGAGTGCTCAGTTTTTTTGCAGTTCTGAACCCAAATTCCAGTTCCACCATAATTTAGCAGAAAGCACCCAATCAGACTCTAACAACACGCATTTTTTATACTTTTCTTTGTTCCTCTACACCACACATACTCTAAGCCCCCTCCTCGGGCAGAGTGACCTGAGCCGTCCCTCCAGTCTGCCAGGGGACCTTGCATTAAACTGGGTCTTTTCTCAAAAGCTGGTGGCATGGTTTTTGACTTCTGTGCCGTCCCATAACAGGCTCATATTTGGCAACAAGGTGTTGGGTTCTTTTTTGCCCATGTTACGCATGCTGGTCATGAAGGATGAGTATGGTTGAGAAATACACTAAATTCTTGGGGGAAAATGACACTCACATTTAAGTGTGTGTTAGAAGCACACAAAGAGAATACACATGTTTTTGTTTTTTTTTTTAATTTTCTAGAGGCATGTCTTATTTATTTATTTATTATTTGTTTGTTTGTTTGGTTTATACATGCACTGGGTACAGTCAGAAGCGCGGGAGGGTGAGAGAATTCACCAGAGCCAGAGCAGGATGCAGAGCAGGCAGAAGGACCGAAGTACACTGCTGAGGGGAGCAGCGGGCGGCAGGAGAGGCCTGCACACCATGTGGGACCCTCCTCCGGTGGCCGGGGAGCAGCCGGGGATCGAACCGGCGCCGCAGAGGCCGCAGGCAGCTTCGCAACCCAGCGCTCAACTGCTTCACCACCGGGGAGGCCCAGAATACACATGTTTGAATGCAGATTCCCAGGTTGCCATTCTGAAAATTCTTTCAGTAGATGGACAGTAAAACCTCCGCAAATCAGGCCAGCTATGTAATTTGCAGAGCTCAGAGCAGAATAGAAATGGCGGGGGTGGGGGTGGGGGGCAGGAGAGTGTCCTTAAAGCTACTGAAAAATACATTTTCCTTTGTTCTAGTTTCTCTCTTGACCTCTCATGGTATTTTTCATTTGCTGCTTAATGTTGCGCTATCTCAAGTAAGGGGATTCTCTCAGGGTGAGTGCAGACCCTCACAGGCAACGTGGGACCCCATGCCAGTATCCCCCCCACCAATGCTGCTGGGTTGACACAGACAACATGCCGTGACCTGACCAGGGGCAAGGAGGTCAGTCACCTCTTTCTCTGGTTCCACCGCCCCAGCCAATACACACAATTGGCCTCTGAGGCACAGTACGTGCCAACTGTACATGGGCACGTACTTGGGCACATACCTGGTCTCTGGAGGTTTGAGGCTCATCCCTGCCAAGTCACCCACTGTTCCACTAGCTGGGGACAGGCCAGTGCTGCCATGTCACTCCTCCTTCTGGTGTACATTCAGACACCCCCCATGCACCTGCTCTCCGCCAAGGGGGCAAAGGGCAGTGGAGTGGGGACAGGGAGGATAAGGATCAGAGGTATTGAGATGCCAGAGTTTGGGGTAGCAGGTGGCTAAGAATCTGTCCAGAGAAGCATAATGGCTTGTAAGCTAGCAGATTCCCCAATGTCCCTTTGGTCTCCACTTGCAAGATACAAATGCAAACATAAGTATGGGTCACCTTCTGAGCACAGGGATTCCAGGACTAACTTTGCAGACCTAAAAACAGGCTCACACAGGGGAAGCTGGTAAACAAAAAAAAAGTCCAAATACCAAGTCATAGGACAAACGAGTGAAGAGTCTGACAGTTGGCACCGCTCCAGGCAGAAAGTCACGTTCTGTCCCAGAATTTGATAGCAGGATCCCAGCCACAGATTACAGACTCACACAACTGCTAAAAGAAATCGAGACACTAAAGTCCAGACAGATGGGCACGAGGGCTTGTAAGGGTGACCAGCCACTCCAGTTTGCCTGGAACAGTCCTGTTTCAGTGATGCATCCCAGAAGGCCCCTCAGTGTCTGGCAAACCAGGACATTTGGCCCAGTATTGACCCAACAAACTTCTATTTATCTTTGAAAGACTAAGTAAGGGCAAAGCTGCTTCCTTGCAAAACCTTCAACAGATCCCAAGCACAGAAGCAGAGACAATATCTCTCTCCATGGCAGTCACACTTACCAAGGTTACCCTAATTCTTTATTCATGTATTTGCCCCCCTAAGAAGAATGTGAAATCCAAAAATATAGGAAGGAATGCCATGATAATTGTGATTTATATTAAAATATATATATTAGATCTTCGCCCCTGATTTTGGCACAGAGCTCTTAAAATCCTTTGGAATTTCCTGCGTGATAAGAACAAAGCTGTCTCATGTTAGGTTAATGAGGTTACTTTTACTAGTACCCCAGGGAGCACAGAGGTATTGCAGGTTGCATCATGACCAAAGGCCAGTGATTTAATCAATCATGCCAACATTAGGAAGCCTCCATTAAAACACCCAAAATAACAGAGTTCAGAGAGCTTCCAGGTTGGCGAGACTGCGGGGGATTATGGGAGGGTGGACAGGAAGCTCTGCACCTTTTTTGCAAACCTGCTCTATGCATCTCTCCCATAACCTTTTAGAATAAATCAGCAACTTCATAAGTAAAATGTCTCTCTAAGTTCTGTGAGCTTTTCTATAAATTAATGGAGTCTGAGGAAGAAAACGCCTATCCATAGCCACTTGGCCAGAAACATGGGTGACAGCCTGGACTTGTGATCAATGTCTGAAGTGTAAGGATGGGGGTGACAGGCGATAAGACTGAGCCCTTGACATGTGGGAATTGAGGTTTTCTCCAGGTAAAATGTCAGAATTGAGTTGAACTATAGGGTATCCAGTTGGCATCCAAGAACTGCTTAGATGAAAATCGCTTAGAAACCCCTACATGTTGGAATTGGTGTTAGAATCAGAAATCCTCTCACAATGCCAGCACAGTAGAGTTGTGGAGAGGTGTAATGTGGGGGTTTAATGGCATTGGGGCACTAAGACAGCCCATGGCCAGCCACGTGCTGCTTGCTGAGCCAGAAACCCAGGGCTCCTCTGCCTTGCTCCTTGGGCCACAGATTAGTCTGAGAACCCATGGTCTGTCTACTGGGATCAGTTCCCTGAGCTTGAGAAATTGCAGGGCCAAGGGATAAGAAAATTGGGTGGGTAGTTATAATAGCCAGTTAAAGAAGAAAAAGGTGACATCTGCAAGAACGATTAGACAAGAAAAATAATTAAAATAATAGTGATAAAGTGAAGGAACAAGAGGAAGATAAACACCAGCACTTGTCAAGGTATGTACCACAAATGTTTATGTTTTGTAGCCTTTACAATAACCCTAGGAGAGTGGTACAGATATTCTCTCTAGAGATGCAGAAACTACGTTTTAAAAAGACACTGAACATGTCAGTAGTCACAAGGTGAGTAGGTCACAAAGCAAAGACCCGAGCCCACATCTATCTGATTCAAGCCTGCCCCTCAGCAGTTACCAACCCTGCTGTTGTGGAAACCTACAGGGCCAGACAAGCCCAAATGGGGGTTTGATTCTGCAAAGCTGCTCACCTCCAGTCCTTCCTCCCTGGTGGTTCTGCTTGATTTTCCAGTCCCCGTATGTACCATGGCCAAGAAAACCAGAAGCAGGAGGAGTACAAAGAATTATCAGGCTGAGGGGACTCCCTGGTGATGCAAGGGGTTAAGACGCAGCACTAGGAAGCTATCTGCAGCCACTGCAGCACAAGTTCAATCCCAGGCCAGGGAGGTGACCCACATGGCACAGAAGACCTCTCCTGACTCGCCTGCTACAGTCATCCATCTATTCTATTCCCCACTCTGTCTCTGGTGAATCTTCTCACCCTCACACCTCTGGCCTGTACCCTAGTTCTTGTACACATAAATAAATCTTTAAAAAAATAATTATCAGGATGCAAGGATATTTTGTCCCAATCCCTGGGTGTGCAAGAGCACCTACACAATGTCCATGATCACCTGCAAGATCCTTTGGAAGGGTTCCCCACTCCTTTGGGATGTCTTCTACTGACACCAGAACTCTCGATTCTTCTCTGAGCCCCCTGCTGCTGACCTTGGCTTTTGCCTTTATTCTTCACATCTTGGTGAAGTACGTTAATGTGTTATGTGCTCTTCCAGCTCCTGGTCACTCAGAGAGTGGCCCTGGGGTTGGCCATTGACTTGGCCTCCCCAGGAAGCATCTTAGAAATGCAGAATACGCAGGCATACCCACTTCTGAGTCAGAATCATTGGAATAACTTCAGATGTATATTATAGTTTGAGAAGTGCTGATCCAGTCCATAATACATGTCCTTTTTTTCTCATCAGGAGCACACTACCAGCATGGCCCTCCCTTCCATAGAAATGAAGTCTCAAGTGAATCATATGTCAATGTATTACTTTTCCCAATAACATTAGCCTTTTAATAGCTTTGTCCCCAGCAAAAGGAATCCCAGGAGTTGGTGAACAGCCTGCTGTACATCCTAAAATCACACCATGCCAACAGCTACAACCATCTCAATAAAATGCTACCCAGTTTTTCAAGCAGTGAACTCTAGGTTTTCCAAGCCCTGACTAAAGATTCAGAGAGGAAGGTGAGGGGGGACAGGAAGAGAGGGAAGATACAAAATAAGTATCTTCAGGTGGCAAATTACAATCTATTAGTAAAGGTCTATCTTCATAGGATAACAGGTTGAGCAGGAAAAGTCAGCATAGAACATGCTTTATTAAGCCACAAATGTTCTGCAATGTGAGCAATAATTGTTAATAAGAGGAGAAACAATGACTAGGAAGAGGTACTATGAGGGTGGGAAGGGGTCTTTTGAAAGAATGCCTTGGGGAGACATTCTGAGTCATGATATGAAGGCTTCGGATAAATCCTTATACATTTAGCAACAGACCCACTCTCAGCCAGCTACACATGTTATTATCCCACTGTCACTGGAAACGTTTAGGACCAAAAGAAAAAAAAATATCTGGAAATGAACTAGTACAATAGCTAATGAGATCTTATAATTAAAGGATACGTTTGCTCTAGGGGATAAAAACATATCAAATCGGTTTTTAAAAGGAAACAGCTGAGTAGAAGCTAGTTCTTTATCTGGTATGTATTACAAAAAGAAAATTATGACCTGGCATGCTCTTTAGACCGTCTTTGATACTCCATCATTCTGCTTGATGTTGAGCTTCTCTGTGAAATTGCACTTTGAAGAAGCAAACTTTAAAGCTGAGCCAGGGGCAGCTTACAAAGTGAGTATTTTTTACAGAATTGCCCTACATTTCTCAGAAGGATTCAAATATTATTGAACTCCATAAAATGAGAATTATTTCCATATAAACATATAAAACTTTCAGGATAATCACAAAGTATGGTAAAGTATGTCTTGAGAGTTTATTCCAAATGAAAACAAAATACAGGGCTGCAAGGAAAACACTGATTATAATGTATAATATATTGCTTGTACTTATCTGCATCCCATTTTTTTAAAGAAAACATAGTGGGGAAGGATTTAGAGATCTAAATTGTAAAGGATGTAAAGAAAAAGAATATGAAGTGATTAAAAATCAAAATTTTGAATGGAATAAAAGGAAAATATCAGGAGGGATGAAATACTGAGCCCAAATTAGTGAAGTCTGCACACAAATGCAGGTCAGGAAGTTCTACACCTGCAGGCAGAGTCATGAAAGTGCTCTGCAGCCAATCTAGAAGGTTGGAAGGAAACATGATCCCAGTTTCTATGGTTGGTTGGTTGGTTGGTTGGTTCATTAATGGCCCCCAAATCCCAAAACTAGTTCTAGACTAAAGGTATTTCTCAAAAGGACTGTCACAGGGAACACTATGGAAGGTGATGGAAAGGGGAACAGTTAAAAACTGATAACCACTGGGCCACCAGAGTTTCATGGAGCCAGAGCTTGGACAGAACAGGAGCACTGAGTGCATTACCTTCCACGGCGCTGATGCCAGCTCTGCAGCCAAACTGCTCGGGTGCTATTCCTGGGTGGAGCTTGTGCTCATGGGCACCCCCGGACTATAGGTTATGTAACATGGGGAGGCTACACATCTAACCTTTAGTCTTCTCTTCTAGAAAATGGGGTCCCTCCCTTCTAAGGTTGTAGTGAGGATGAAATGAGTTAATACTTGAAACCGACTTAGCACAGTTTTCAGCAGTCAGGATATACAAGCACAACAATCTACATGAGATTTAGAGACAAATTCTTAGAATTATACAACTGAGGCTGAAAAAAAGTGAAGACCTTGAACAAATCAATTATAAGCAAGGAAACTGAAACAACAATCAAAACTCTTCCAAAAAAACAAAAGCTGAGGACTAGATTGTTTTACAAGTGAGTTTTACCAAACTTTTAAAGATGAACGAATACTTATCCTGCTCAAACTCTTTCAAAAAATTAAGAAGGAATACTTCCAAATATATTTTATGAGGCCAACATTACACTAATACTGAAACCAAACAAAGACAACTCACAAAAAGAAAACTACAGGCCAGTCTCCCTAATGAACATCAACACTAAAATCCTCAATAAAATGTTAGCAAACAGAATCTAACAATACAGCAGGAGGATTCTACAACAAGTGGGATTTATTCCAGGGACAAACAGATGGTTTAACATCCAAAAGTCAGTCAACATAATTCACCAAGTCAAGAACAAAAAAGATAGATAAAAACAATGTAATCATATCAATAGATACCAAGAAATCATTTGATAAAGTTCAACATCCATTTATGATAAAATCTCCGAAACACTTGGGATAAAAGGAACATATCTCAACATAATAAAAGCCATACATGACAAACTCCCAGGTAGCATCATTCTCAATGGAGAAAACTTGTAGGACTTCCCACTTAGATCTGGTACAAGACAAGGATGTTCACTCATTTCACTACTATTCAACATAGTATTGGAAGGCCTAGCTAGGGCAATTAGGCAAGAGAAAGACATAAAAGGAATCCAAATCAGGAAAGAAGTAAGGCTATCATTATTTGTAGATGATATTATAATATATAAAGAATCCTAAAAAAAATCCATAGAAAAATGAATTAAAACAATAAACCAGTTCGGTAAAATAGCAAGACAGAAAGTCAGTTCACAAAAATCACTTGCCTTCCTATTATGCAAAAAATGAGCCTGAAGCAGAAGAAACTGTATCAAATTAGAAACTGTTAGAACCCCAAATTTCTAACACACTCTCATGAGGAGCCCATCCAAGGCTTCATGCTTTGAGCAGCATTTCTGGCCTGATTGAAAATAAGCAGGGTTTGGGGGGTGGAGTAGTGAATGTGCCCTTGTTTGGGTAGTGGTTTTTGTAGTCTTGGGCAGAGGGGGGGTGCTAGTGGCATGTGAACTGGAAGAAATAGGCAAAGGAAGAGAAGAGAGTCGAGGACTGAGTGAATGACAGGCTGGGAGAATAATAAAATGAGGTTCAAAGGGGGTAAGTTGAATGCCAGTGCAATCTACTAAAGGGAGCAAGGTGCCAGGCCCAGCTGTCCTTTCAGGACCAGGTCCTTTCAGGTCCTTTCAGGACCAGGTCTAAGCAGAGTCAGCCAGACAAGGAGCTATGGGGGCAATGCCCTCACCCTGCAACACGGGAATCTGCACAACAGCTGCCCTTCATGCAGCCTCCCTGCCCTCATCTTCCACAGGAGGGAGGCTGCACTCTGCTTCCATGCACTCTGCCTTACCTTGGCCAGGCCCTGGCCTTTGCTCTCTCACCTAAGTGTCCCACTACTCAGGCCTCCTGAACCCTCTGATACGGACAGCACTCTGGATTCATGCTGCTGTGCCCTCCAGCATCTGGCAGGTCAGACTGATCCTGAAACAGAAAGCAAGCACCTCCACCTCAGGCTGCTTTTTGCTGGCCTGCACCCCTTCTAGCTGCAAGAGTTCCTGGGACACTGCGTGCTTGTAACAGACAGTGCACAAGATGGCCAGAGGCTGCTAAAGCTAGGATGAGAAAGGCAGAGGAGAGAACCAAGTATTCCGCTCCAGTTATTCTGGGATGTTGAAAACTACAAAGGTAAACGTACAATCTCATCGCTCAGGGTACTTAAACATATGGAACAGACCATGCCATACACGAAGCACTGAATCAAGTATCCCTAAAGTGAGTAATGTTTACATTAGCTTGAGATTAAAGAGAGGATGGCAAATAGCACAGGAGCTTGCTCTTGAGTTAGAGAAGGAGCACGAAGCATCTCATCAGCAGGCTACATAGCCCAAGGGAACCTTGTGCAGAAAAGTGGCAGCAGCTGCCCACAGCAAGTGGGGGAGGGAAACCTGTCCCCTCTGACCTGGAGGGAGCTTCAGAAGTCCTGGGGAGGTGGGACATCCACACTGCCTCAGTCATGAGGGCCCCTGGGGAGAGCTAATGGGTAAGGCTTTAGCTAGGCAGAGAGCCTGGTCCTGCCGGAGCCAGCAGTTCTTAGGGAACCCTGACCCCTTCCCCACAATCAGCCTAGTGAGGGCACCACTATGGGGCTGGAAGAGGTGGCCCAGAACACTACTCCTGAAGGCTACCAGCGATCACAGCAAAAGGTAGTTTTTTGGTTTGGGTTTGGGTTTTCCAAAAGGGAATGAAATGCAATGAAAAGTGAAAAAACAAAAGAGAAGAAAATTGTAGAAATGAAGTAGGGAAAGAAGAGATAGTTTGGTGGTACAGAAATGCAGAGATGGTTGGTGGGCACAAGTAGGAGCAGAAGCTCTGTAGGGGCTGAGTTGGATGTCCTGGAAGGCAGCTGGCAGGGGCTGAGTTGGATGTCCTGGAAGGCAGCTGGCAGAGGACTGGAATCACGGGGCCCTGAGGACTCCCCAGAGACAGTATCTTGAACTTGAACTCGCCTAGGAACCACTGTGAAAAATTCCTGAAATTCGGTTTTTCTTTATATATGCTTGCCATTAATAGCAATAGGAAAATCTGCCATGATTTAAAGCCAAAATATGCCAAAAAGCATGAATGCTTCACAAGGGAAGAAATATATAAAATAGTTTTCAAGATTAGCTAAGGAATTTTTTAAATCTATTTCCATTTACTGGACATTTTTCTGAGTCTGTTGGCATTACAAGCTCTCTGGCAGGCCAACTTTGGTCTGGATTGACAGGGTCAGAAACTTCTGTTGGGGGATGGAGGGCATCAGAGAGTTCCAAGTAAGAATCCCCAGCCACACTTCCAATCCCATCAGGAATAGTTATTCTCTCTGTATTGAACTTTTCTTTGTTCCCAAAAGGAAAAGTTTCCCAATTAATTTTATTGTCTTTTTAACTCTAAAATTAATATGAGCTCATGGGGAAAAATGCAGATATAAAAACTAACATAGATTGAGTTCTTAGAGTATGCAAGGTATAATTCTAAGAGCTTTTAATAAATAACTTTTTCGATTCCTCACAAGAACTCTATAGGTTGGTACTAAATTGATCCCCAAATTTCAGAGAAACTGACACCACATTACCAAGAAGGTTGAGTGCCACATGACTGGAAAGTTGTGGAACAGAATTGTACCTAAGTAATAACCCAGAGCCAGCAAATCTGAATTACACTATACATGGGATTCACAGAAGAAAGTAAAAGTCAGCAATAGCCCACCACCCAAGGAAAAGTATTCTCAGTTCTTTAGATTCTCTTTTCTGGAATTATTTTCTTTGTTATATGGGTGGTGGCGGGGGGAATGTCATCATACCGTAATGCAGACACAGCTTACAAATAAATGGATTTTTTTCCTTCACAATCTAGCACAGACATACGAAAGTAAAGACCCCCCTCTGTGACATCATTCTAATGGTTACCAATTAATCCTTTCAATAAATCAGTTCTCTTTTATAGACATGAGATGGTTTCCTATGTTGTTATATGAACAATGCTCCCAAGAAGATGCTTGCGCAAACATTTTGAGCATTTATTTCATTATTTCCTCATGGTAAATTCCTTCTGAGACAAAGATATTAATTTTTTAAAAGACAAGTATTCTGGGAAACACTGAGTCACTAAACATTTGTATGAATGTGTTTAGAGATAATTCATTCACTTAGAAGATAGAATGCCATTTAAGCTCATTGGAAGTCTAGAAAAGGGGACATGGGTAGATGCATCCAAGATGGTTTCTCTAAATACTAACACTATTCCGTGTTTATCTAGTGCTTTGCAATGGTCATACCTGTTCCATGTTCACATCCATCATTCTCAGTGGCTCCAGCCACACGCACTGTGTCTTCCCCCACAACTGCTCACCACCCCACCCCTGGGTGCCCTGACCCCAGCTTGCATGAGTTCCATGCCATGGTCTCTTCCCCAACTCAAAGGCCCCCACATAAGCAAAGGTCAGCACAGCAGCCTGAGTCCTTCTCAAGGAGAAAAAGTGCCTTATCTTCCTGGCCAACACCTAGCTACCTGCAACTCATTGTTAGTGCCATGACATTCATTTTTCCTCAGTCTTCCTAACTGCCTGGCCAACTCTCAAAGAAAAGGCACCAATAGCTTCCTTTCTGTTTATTTTTCTTTCATTGGTATGAGCCATGACCCTAGTAACTGTCAAGAAATAAGCTCCGTGTGTTGTTTGCTGTCTACCTAGTAAAGCGATGTCTACAACAGGGGAGGTTGTAGATTCAGCAGCCGGAGGTTCTACCCTCCCTGGGTCACCCCCTGGACTGTAGGCCACACTGCCCATGGGACGCCAAACCCTGGTCATCACCCCTCTAGATGAGAAAGATCCCTCTTGTAACATTTCAACAGTCTTCATCCTGGGACACAGCCAAGTGCCAGTCAAAGTAATCCCACAAGAGTCCCCAAGGGGTTACAGTGACCCCCCTTTATCACTTTACCATGTTAACTTCTATCTGTAAAGAGTTTAGCAAAAAATTCTAGAAGGAAAGTGTTGCTGCTTTCTACTACAATTTCTATCCCTGCTTCTGTTTCTTGGATTTATGTTGTCCCCAACAACTTACTGAGTGTTTTGGAAGGAAACATATTTAATTTGCTTTCTGTTGTGTCTGCTCTATTTGTGGTGCTGCTATATTTGTCATTATATGGAAGCTAGCACATATAAATGTTAATGATCTTTTAAAAATAAAGCAGAGCTGTTCACGGTTATAGTAAGACATATAATCATGCAGAATAATGTGAAAAGAACAGTATTGAAATTTTTTTCACTTAATTCAACATGTGTTAAGGACATGGTACACTTCTGGACCTTTAAATCCCATAGGTAAGAGGAATAAAACTATATGCACAGCCCTTGACCTTAAAAAGCTTAGAGGGTACTGAGTCTTCACAGCACAGCATAGCAAGTCCCTCAGCATTAACAGAAAGAGGTGGGGAGACAGGGGCGGGGGGGTGTAACAAGTATCTAGGAGGGGTTTCCAGTAGATGTTGCCTTATATATCTTGGGAAGGAGGTAGCCAGACCAGGCAGGGCGGGAAGTTACCCAAGAACTGAACAAAACCGAAGCAAGAAATGTCACAAAGTGTTTAAGGAACTACAATTAGGTTCTAACTTAGTGTGGATTCTGCAAGAAAAAGTGGCCTCTAGAGAAGAGGTAGGAACTAGATTGTGAAGTGGCTTTCATGCCATGCTAAGAAACTTGGACTTTACCTGAAAGCAATGAAGAGCCATCAAAGGATTTCAGAAAGAATGCAATGTTCAAATTTTTGTCTCATTCTGGAAGCAATGAGAAAGACTGATAGGCAGACCATTCAAAGACTCCCAACCTCAATTGTTTCTAGCTCTCATCCCATCATTAGTGACCCTGCTCCTCCCAGGCTGACTGCAAAACAAGGTGAGCTGAGAGTAGAGGCTAGGAAACTGGTTAGAAGGTTGGTGGATTCATCACAGAAAAATAAGGTATGGGCCAAACTAGGCCAAACTAGTATCTATGGAGAAGAGGAGCTAACCCTAAGACCACAAGCAGCAACAGATAACAATCAATTAAATGGTAGGGAAGAGAGGGAGAGGGGTGGAAGGATGTGGAAGAGACTCTGAGTGGTGCACTGGTAAACTGGCTCTCACAAAAAAAAAATCCCTGATTTGCCAATTTCGATGGCATATATGCTCCCGCTGTGAATGGTGGCACCTGGGAAAAGACGTACAGAATCAGTACTCACAATGGGTAGGTGTCACTAGTGGCACACCTAGAAGGGACTCTGTCGCTGGTTACCCGCTTGCTTTCTCTTCTTGGGTAACAGCTAGACATTTCCTGGCCTCCTCTGCAGTTAGGTGTGGTCATGTGACTGAATTTTAGCCAGTAGACTAAGAACTTCCAGAATAAGACTGTGGCCCTCCAATCTTGCCCATAAAAACCTCCCACACAGGATTCCACGTTTCCCATTCCTGCTGGCTGGAATGGAAATGGCCCTTGGGACAAATGGGCGAACCATCTTTTGAGGATATGGAGCCAAAATATGGAGGAATCTAAGTCTTTGAACCACTGTTTGGAGGGGAGAAGTCTGGTTGGACTCAATTATGTCTTAACTGTGCATGAAAGAGAAAATTGCATTTTTTCAGCCATCAGAGGCAGTAGTTGTCTATTTCAACCTAAAATAATCTTAAGTAATAATCTTAAGTAATACATGGAGTATTATGACTTGAGGAAATAGGTAGATGGTGGGAAAATGTGTCAATCGAGAAGAATACATTAACTGAGGGAAAAATACAGAAAAAGAGCTTGCATGGCCAGAGAACAGATAGCTTTTAGGTCAGAAATTACTTCCCAGACATTTTCTATAGAAGTGTTTAAAGATTTTGAACACTATTTTACTAACATGTATTATCAATGTTGTTTGGAATAGCAGTTTAGAGAGCTAAGTAAATTTGACATTTCAGGGATTCTAGTCTGTCACTCTGGATCCAGCAAATTCCTTCAATTTTTCTTGCATAAAAATAAAATGCCAGCATGCTAGTTTCTTTCCAATGTATAAATTCCATAAGTGTATTTCAAAGGTAAATTAATATGTTTATGCTACCACAGTAGCATAAAAGATAAAGTTGCATCTCAGTAATGCAGGAGATTTTGTTGGTCCCTATTTTTCTACCAACTAATGAATTATCTGCTTTCAAGGGTTGAATCTCACAATTATATGTTCATTAGTAGAATATTTATTAATTATAAATATGTACTGAATAAGCCCTGTATCTTCTAATTGTGTTATAGCTGCAAAATGCTTAAATGACCCTGAGAGACCCAAGGACATAAGTGGAACCAGCCATCTTGTTAATTACAGAGCTAAGACTAGTCCACTCCCACCCAGAGACCTGACCTCACAGCAACATGCGTCCACCAGCACTATATCCTGGGAAAATTCAAATTGACCCAGAGCCATCCTCGGTTCACTGTACATTCACTCTGCAAATATTTTTTGAGCATCTGCTCTGTGCTGAACACTGTGCAAGATGTTGGGAGCAAAGCATCACGTAATGAGCAAAAGAAGATAGAGTCCCTGTAGCTTGTAGTCTGGAGAATTCCTGGGAGTCAGAAGATTGGGTCAAATCCAAGAATCATCCACTTTCTGGATTAGACATTATTCACCCAGGGGCCTAGATGAGTCAAACTCTTAGTGACCACCTCTGTCAAGCATCCCTTGAATCAATTTAATTTCCAAAGCCCACAAATTCAGACATTAACCCAGGTCTTCCTCCTCATTTGAGCCAGAACTGACAAGGGTTGTAAACTTTGGATTTATCAACCAAAGTCTCAAAAAAGATGAAGAGGACTAGAGAGAATAAATAACATAGAAAGCATGACATACTAATTCACTCAAAGATGGTGGCTCCTCTATTTGCATCTGGCCCCTGGGGAACTCAAGATCTATCTTGAGTCCATGAAATATAAAGAGTAATGGGAACTTTCTCCTGTGGCCAATATTTTCCTGAAAGAGTTAAAATGTTGTTTCCTTAGTTACTTTTACTCTTAGGACTTTAGAAATATATTCTGAATTTTTGACTTATCACACTTTAAATAACCTTTTTTAAGTGTGTTTTTGTGTAAAATCCTAGGAGGCTTTCAGGATCTCAGTCTAGGACCTCTTTCTACTCTTAGTTTTTATCCTCTTTTATGACAATTCTGAGACAAAAACTCAAGTACAGGTAATTTATTGAGGAGTTGATCTCAAGAAGCACAAACTGGGAGAAAGACACACACACACAAAGGAAAGAAGAAAAGTTAATGACTAGATTCCTACTGAAACAAAGGACAGATTGACCCAAGTTTCCTAATGAACACAAAATTTATCCAGTATTTATTCGACACTTGCTTTCACAGACATAGCAGAACCTGGACATTTATCTGCTGGTGATGCAACCTGAGCATCTGCAGAAGAGACTAGCCTTAAGTTGATCCAAGGAACTGACAACAAGGTGCCTGGTGAATGGGGGATGTACCCAGACTGCATTGGGATGGTAGGTCTATCAACATGGAAGATGTATTTATTAGAAAGAAAATTGCTCACTATGAACCAATTTGTAATTAAGGGATAAACTTCAGCCAAGCCCACATTCCTTTGCCCTTAGCCTACTCCATAACAAACAAAATTTAACTCTTTTATCCTCAACCTCACTCCATAAATAACAGAATAAACCCTTTCACTTTCCTAGAGTGGGAGATAGACACAAACTTTACCTGCTGTCTCTTTGCTCATCAACCTTGCAATGAAAGGTTTTCTTTTCACAAAACCAATGTTATGTAATTGACTTCTGTGCACATTGGATCAAGTGAGGCCACTGCTCAGTAACACTACCAGAGCCTATTAGGGCTCAATCGTGGTGGAGACACTCTAAAAATTACGAAGAATGTACTTCAGACTGTCCTTCAGAGAGACAAGAAATTGGTGGGGCTGGGGAGTGGGAGGAGTATGCCAACAACTGCCCCTCCTGCATTAGGGTTTCCCTTGAGGGCATTAAGACCTGGACTTTGGAGGGCAGATCAACATGGCAGCGAGGAAACGCTGCGCGTAAGATCTCCCATTAAAAAAAAGTGAATAGGGAGGAAAAGCGTCAGGTCCCAGTGAGAACTGGGACATGGAAGATGAACGGGCGACTCCAGCAAACTACCCAAAGAAGAAAGTTGCCATAAAAGAGGACTAGAAGGGAGGAAAGCTCAGAACCCTGCTACCCTCCCCCACCCACAAAGTCGACACTCTCCAACCAACAGAAAGGAGGAAAAAACAAAAAACCTAAAACAACCAACAAGAACAAACTATGCATCAAGCAGGACTGTGAGTGGAAAGGAACTATTTCAGCCACCACACCCCATGAACTGGAGCTGTGGAGAACCCTGCAGGATTCGCTGCAGAGCTGAGCGACTCCCGGAGACCTACACACAGCCCAGGGCCAGCTGGTAAGCCTGTGCGGGGTAAGCCTGTGCGGGAAAGCGGCACTCTTGAAAAGGATACGAAGATCGCGGCTGCCCAGGTCCCCCCGCCTGCGACCTAGGCTTGCGGGGAGATGTGCAGGGGCCCTCACTGAGGTGAATGTCCCCACTGAGTAATCAGAAACCAGGCGCCCAGACACTGGAGCAGGGTGCAAAAGGCGCCATTTCTGCGGACACTGAACTGGGCTACAGCCTATGTCCTGGACCTGAGGGCTTTGGAACTGAGACCCGGGGCATGAAATTCGGGGCGTGGGATCCCCACGATGGTGGGGCACAAGGCAGACATAGCACCCCAAAGCCGTTGAGGCTTTCCCCACCACTCCCACTCTGTTCCCCTATCCCACAGGGTAAAACAAACAGCTCCCCAAGGACACTAGGAGAGATCTCTGGCGCCACCTAGTGACCAGGAAAAAAATCACCAACACCCCATAGAATAGGGAACTTTCTTCAGTAAAAACTGCTTGAAACCAGCAGAAGGCTCCCAGAGGACTCAGAGGTGAGCTGGGAAGTTCACCGAGGCCAGGCCCCTTCTGACCAGCAGTCCAAGCCCAGAGGGGGAGCGGGCACCCATGGCCGGGGCAGACCGGGCGCAAGGAAGAGTGTGCCTGTCTCTGAATCGCCATTTTAGAATAGGGACTGTTCTTCAATAAAGACTGCTTAAAACCGGCAGAGGGCTCCTGGAGGAGCCAGGGGTGAGCTGGGAAGTTCACCCATGCCAGGCCCCTTCTGGCCAGCAGTCTGAGCCCAGAGGGGGAGCGGGCACCCACGGCTGGGGCAGACCAGGTGCACGAAAGAGTGTGCCTGTCTCCAAAGCGCCATTATAGAACAGGGACCTTTCTTCAATAAAGACTGCTTGAATCTGGCAGAAGGCTCCCTGTGGAGCCAGAGGGAGAAGGTTTCCTGCGCAGTCAGAGGTGAGCTGAAGACCCCTACAAGCCCAGTCCCACCGGGCAGGAAGTTGGAGCCCAGAGGAGGATCCAGAGATTTGGAACCCAGAGTGCAATCCAGCTGCCCCACCTCCAGGGAAGTCTGTGGGACTTCAAGATGCACCTTTGTAACTAAACACAGAAGGAGGAAAGATTCTGTGACAGTGACCATTAACATACTCAAAGTACCACTGCCAAACTATACTTCTGGCATAACAGTTTTTGACTCGTTTGGATTGCCAGTTTCTGAAACTCCCGAAAGAACACACCAAAAAGATGCCAGCCAGTACCAGCGGCACAGTGTCCCAACACATAAGGCAAATTAGAAGACAGGCAGCAGGGAAAAGAAAACTACAAGCAAAGTAGCAACGCCTCAGAAAAAAGAAACACCACAAAAGAAAAACACCCATCAGCTTGCAACTACGGTGACTTGGAAGAATTTCTGAGTCCTCTAGAAAAAGAATTTAAAATTGCCATGATGAAAAAACTGATGGAAGTCATTAAGGAAAACAATGCTCAGAAGAATGAAATTGAGTCCCTGAAGAAGGAAGTAAAAGAAATGCAGGAGATCAAAGAATTAATGGAGGCGCTAAAGAACTCTGGGAAAAGCAATGAAAGCAGAATAGATGAAATGGAAGAATGAATAAGTACTCTTGAAGACAGAAATAAAAAGAACCAAAACAGAAAAGGAAAGAGAAGTACGAAGGAAAAAGACCAAAGAAAGACTTCGGGAAATATCTAACTCCATGAAGAAAGGAAATATAAGAGTTATAGGAATCCCAGAAGGATAGGAGAGAGATGTAGGAACAGAGAAAATATTCAAGGAAATAACTGAAGAGAATTTCCCAAACGTGAAGAAGGAGCTGAAAATTGATATACAAGAAGCAAGAAGAACACCAAACTTCCATGACAAAAGGAAAAACACAGAAAGACACATAATAGTAAAGCTCCCAAGAATCCAAGACAAGGAAAAAATAATGAAGCTGACAAGAGGGAAGAAACAGATAATATTCAAAGGAAAACCAATCAGACTGACATCAGACTTCTCCAAAGAAACACTACAGGCAAGGAGAGAGTGGAGGGACATAGTCAACAGACTCCAAGAAAACAGATGCCAACCAAGAATACTCTATCCCGCAAAGCTCTCCTTCCTCTATGAAGAAAGAATAAGGACCTTCCCAGACAAACAGAAACTCTGGAATTTCATTATGACTAAACCCCCACCCCAAAAAATACTACAAGGAGTCCTAAAGCCAGAACCTCAGAGGGACAGATAACAACGAAAGAAGGCCAAAAAAAAAAGTTATTAAAAGAATAAATAAATAAAATCAAAGGAAAGACAAACACAATGGCAAATACAGATGCTAACATATCAATATTAACTCTAAATGTAAATGGACTAAACTCTTCAGTAAAAAGACACAGAGTTGCAGCCTGGATTAAGAAACAAAACCCAACCTTTTGCTGTCTCCAGGAAACACATTTAGCTACAAAAGATAAAAATAGACTCAAAGTTAAAGGATGAAAAACAATCTTACAAGCAAATAGACCAAAAAAAAAAAAAAAAAAAGCAGGAACAGCTATACTTATATCAGATAAAACAGATTTCAAACTCAAAAAGGTAAAAAGAGACCCCATCAGTCACTACATTATGATCAAGGGGACAATACTTCAAGAAGAAATAACACTCATTAACATATATTCACCAAACGAAGGAGCACCAAAATATATCAGAAAACTATTATCATCTTTGAAAACAGACATCAGAGAAAACACATATGTAATGGGAGACTTCAACACACCACTATCAACAATGGATAGATCAATGAGACAAAAAATAAGTAAAGACACTAAAGCTCTAAATAAGGATCTAGAGTGCTTGGGTTTGACACACATTTATAGAACACTAAACCCAAAAAAAATCTGAGTACACATTTTTCTCAAGTGCATATGGATCATTTTCCAGGATCAATCACATACTGGGACCCAAGACAAACATCAACAGATACACCAAGATTGAAATCATACCAACCATCTTTTCTGACCATGAAGGCATCAAACTAGAAATAAACCATAAAAAGAAGGCAAGGAACTCTCCTACCTCATGGAGATTGAAAACCACACTACTGGAAGACCACTGGACTAATGGGGAGATCAAAGAAGAAATTAAAAAATTCTTTGAATTGAATGACAAGGAGGACACCTATTTCCTAAAAGTATGGGATGCAGCAAAAGCAGTTATAAGAGGAAAATATATAGCAATAGAGGCTCACATCAAGAAACAAGAAAGAACTCAAAGAAACAACCTAATCTCGAAGCTCAAAGATCTAGAAAAAGAACAACAACAAAAAAAACCCAAAACCAGTAGAAGAAAAGAAATAATAAAAACCAAAGCAGAAATAAATGAAATTGAAACTAAAAGAACAATCGAAAAGATCAATGAAACCAAGAGCTGGTTCTTCAAAAAAATAAATAAAATAGACAAACCCCTAGGCAGGCTCACAAAGGAAAAAAGGGAGAAAGCACAAACAAACAGGATCATAAATGAAAGACGAGAAATCACAACAGACACAGCAGAAATCAAAAGAAATATCAGAAACTACTATGAACAGTTATATGGAAACAAGTTCAACAATCTAGAGGAGATGGACAAATTCCTACAACTCTACAATCACCCAAAGCTAGATAAAGAAGAAATAGAACACCTAAACAGACCAATTACAAGCAGCGAAATTGAAATGGTAATTAAAAACCTCCCCCAAAACAAAAGCCCAGGACCTGATGGATTTACAAATGAATTCTACCAAACGTTCAGAAATGAATTAGTGCCTATCCTTCACAAACTCTTCCAAAAAATTGAGAAGGAAGGGATAATACCAAACACGTTCTATGAAGCCAACATTACACTAATACCAAAACCGAACAAGGACAACACAAAAAAGGAAAACTACAGGCCAATCTCCCTAATGAACACTGATGCAAAATCCTCAATAAAATTTTAGCTATCAGAATCCAACAGTGTATCCATAAGATAATTCACCACGACCAAGTAGGATTCATTCCAGGAACATAAGGATGATTCAACATCCGAAAATCAATCAACGTTATCCAACACAAAAACAAAAAGAAATATAAAAACCATATGATAATATCAATAGATGCTGAGAAAGCTTTTGACAAAGTGCAACACCCATTCATGATAAAAGCCCTTGAAATTCTTGGGATACAAGGAACATACCTCAACATCATAAAGGCCATATATGACAAGCCAACAGCCAGTATCATTCTCAATGGTGAAAAGCTGAAAGCATTCCCATTAAAATCTGGAACAAGACAAGGATGTCCACTCTCACCACTGCTTTTCAATGTAATACTGGAAGTACTAGCCAGAGCAATAAGACAAGAGAAAGACATCCAAGGAATCCAAATAGGAAAAGAAGAAGTCAAACTATCACTAGTCACAGATGATATGATAATATACATAGAGAACCCCAAAAACTCCACAGAAAAACTAATTCAACTAATCAATCAGTTCAGGAAAGTGGCAGGATACAAAATCAACACGCAAAAATCAGTAGCCTTCCCATACACAAACAATAAATCTGAAGAAGAAGAAATAAAAAAAAATCCCTTTTATTATCAAAACAAAAAAAATCAAATACTTGGGAATAAATCTAAAAAAAGAGGTAAAGGACCTATACAAATAAAACTATAAAACACTGTTAAAAGAAATAGAAGAAGACACAAAGAAATGGAAAGACATCCCCTGCTCATGGATTGGAAGAATAAATATTATTAAAATGGCCATCCTACCAAAAGCAATATACAGATTCATTGCTATTCCAATCAAAATTTCAATGCCATTCTTCAAAGAAATAGAACAATTATTGATGAAATTCATATGGAATCACCAAAAACCTGAATAGCCAAAGCTCTCCTGAAAAAAAAAAAAAAGAAGGGAATGGAGGCATCACACTCCCAGGCTTCAAACTATACTACAAAGCCATAATCATCAAAACTGCATGGTATTGGAACAAGAACAGACACACAGACCAATGGAATCGAATAGAAAATCCAGAAATAAACCCACAGATTTATGGTCAACTAATCTTTGACAAAGGAGCAAAGAATATGCATTGGAGCAAAGGAAGTTTGTTCAATAAATGGTGCTGGGAAAACTGGGTCACTACATGCAAAAGAATGAAGCTTGACTAGTACTTAACACCATGCACAAAAACCAACTCAAAATGGATTAAAGAACTAGACATAAGACCTGAAACCATAAAATATATAGAAGGAAACACAGGTGAAACACTCCATGATATGCACATCAAAAGACATCTTTACAGACACATCACCCAAAGCAGTGATAGTGAAGGCAAAGATAAACAGCTGGGACTACATCAAATTAAAGAGCTTCTGCACAGCAAAAGAGACAATAACCAAAACAAAGCGAAACCCCACAGACTGGGAGAACATTTTTGCATACAACACTAATGATAAAGGACTGATCACAAAAATCTACAAAGACCTAATGAGACTCAACAACAACAAAGAAAATAATCCAGTCAAAAAATGGGCAGAAGAGCTAAAAAGAAATTTCTGAAGAGGAAATGCAAATGGCCAACAGGCATATGAAAAAATGTTCAACATCACTTGTAATCAGGGAAATGCAAATCAAAACTACCATGAGATACCATCTTACACCAGTGAGAATGGCACATTTTTAAAAAACTAGCAACAACAAATGTTGGCAAGGTTGTGGAGAAAAAGGAACTCTCCTGCACTGTTGGTGGGAGTGCAAACTGGTCCAACCACTATGGAGAGCTGTGTGGAGATTTCTGGACCTACTAAACATAGAGCTTCCATATGATCAGCAATTCCACTCCTAGGTATTTACCCAAATGACACAGAAACATCAATTCCAAAGAGCACCTGCACCCCTATGTTTATAGCAGCAAAATTTACAATAGCTAAGCTTTGGAAACAACCCAAATAGATGACTGGATGACTGGATCAAGAAGATGTGGTACATATACACCACGGAATATTACTCAGCATTCAAAAAAAGATAAACACATGCAATTTGCAGCAACATGGATGGAGCTGGAAGGGATCATGCTCAGCGAAATAAGCCAGAAAGAAAAAGAAAAATACCGGATGGTCTCACTCATAGCAGGAATCTAGAAAACTTAAATAAGGGACCAGAAAAAAGAATAACTATAAGAAAGAAAATATCAAAATCAACAAACAACTATGAACCAGAGACACTCTTTGGGGGTTGGGGGGGCGGGGAAAGGAGGGCTTGGGGTTAAAATAAGGGGGTTGTAATTGTAAGGGGAATATAAAAATAAAATTTAAATTAAAGAAAAAAAAAACCTGGACTTCCTCACTTCTCCTTTCACAGGCTAAGAAAGTACTCATGGCCCTGGTAGGTGCCGTTGAGCAGGAAACAAGAACTCAGGCATAGGCCCTGGAGATGGGACATGTGAACAGGTACAGGAACTGTCCCTTTGGACTGCCCCTCAGTGGGGGCCACGGGATTGTGAGGGGCCTTAACATTACAGCCTTCACCTCTCTTGTCTCCTGCTCCAGCCAGGTCTCTTTCCCCTGCAGATCAATATATGATGTCACCTTTTTCTTCATACCGCTGACCTCAGAAGCACATTCAATCCTTTTGAAGATTTTCTTTTTTTTGAGGGGGGGAGTTAATTGTTGTTTTGTCTTTCCTTATTTTTACTACTACTAAGTTAAAAATAACACTCCTAAGGGCATTCTAAGTTGCATAAAAGCCTTAAAATGATTCAAAATTATTTTCCTGCTACTCCCTGGGAAAGATGAGCCAGGCTTGTTTGCTGGAAATCCTGTCTTAACCCTACACTGGTTCACCTCTTCCTTCCTCCCTGACAACCAGCCTCTCCCAAACTCCAGACCATCTTAACTTCAGGGACGCATCAGAACCCCTGCCATGCCCATCTCCACGTGTTTCCTTACACCTCACCCTGTGAGAGGGAAAACAGATGACTATAAGCGCCCATAGAAGAAGATTAATTTGGGTTCTGTAGAAAATCCAGGAGCAAATCTAGAGAGTTGCTCCACCCTCCTATTTCACAATGGATCTCTGGAGGTCATGTTCCACCCAGAGTCCTGGAAGAAACAAATATTCTATTTTCAAAAGATTCTCTTTTTAAAAACTGGATATCCACATTTTGCTTTAAATGTAAAAATGAATTCATTATACTTGGCCAGATGAGATGAAATTTTCCTGTAAGACATCGTGTTCTTATTCTACAGCCTGAAACTAATGAATAATGTTAAATCAGAAGAACTTGAAGAAGCCAGAAAATGTCACTGCCTTCAGTGAATCACAGGAAAACCCAACATTTGTCATCTGGCAAGGGGGAAAATGGCCTTCAAAAAGATAATTTTTTTTTTATTTGTCAACTGTGTTGGCCAAAACCTGTACTTATGAAAACTTCCAATTTGCCTAAAAGGAGACCAAGAAAAACAACTCCCTGGACACTAAAAACTGTCAGATAGACTACATCAAAATCAAATTTCAGTCCTCAGTAGGTGAAAAAGGTGATTTGGTAGTAATAAGTTTATGGTTCATATTTTATTTCCCAACCATACATCAAAAGTAATACTTCTCTAAATCTAACTTCTTAGGTCATTTTAAATATTTATTTATTTATACAAGCATTGGGTACAGTCAGAAGCATGGGAGGGTGAGAGAATTCACCAGACCCAGAGCAGGGAACAGAACAGGTAGACTGACAAAGTACACTGCTGAGGGGAGCAGTGGACACGGCAGGAGAGTTCTGCGCGCCATGTGGGACCCTTGCTCAAGGCCGGGGATCGAACTGCCGCTGCCCAGATTCGCAGCCCAGTGCTCAACTGTTGTGCCACCAGGGGAGGCCCTTAAGTTATTTCATCCACTAATATCTTCGGTCATTTTATCCACTGATAAAACATAACCTCTCCGTGACATTTCATAGTTAACTCCAGGAAAGAAAGGAAACACAGATCCCACAACAAGGCAACTCTTACAAAACAAAACATGCTTGTTAAAAGTGAAGTTGCTCCAACACAAAAGAGGGAAGAAACTCCTTCAATATGACATAATCCACATTGTTTTTCCTGTTCTAGACTTTTCCAGAGTATTTTCGACTATATTGTATATGTTATTTTCTAGAGTATGTCCTTTTTTTTTTTTTTAAAGATTTATTTTTATTTATTTATACAAGCACTGGGTACAGTCAGAAGCGCGGGAGGGTGAGAGAATTCACCAGAGCCAGAGCGGGGAGCAGAGCAGGCAGAAGGACCGAAGTACACTGCTGAGGGGAGCAGCGGGCGGCAGGAGAGGTCTGCGCGCCATGTGGGACCCTCCTCCGGTGGCCGGGGAGCAGCCGGGGATTGAACCTGCGCTGCAGAGGCTGCGGGCAGCTTTGCAACCCAGCGCTCAAATGCCGCGCCACCAGGGAGGCCCTAGAGTATGTCCTGTTTGATAGCATGTATGAAAGTTCTCTTCATTTGAGTAAATAGAAATTTAATTTAAAAATCACTGGTCTTAAGAGGTTTAAAAATGAATTTAATTCATTTAAACCTCATAGCAATCCTACAAGATAAACACTATTATCATTTCTTTTGTAAGTGAGGAAATAGAGAACAATTAAGTTGCTTAAGGTTTTACAAAAGTTTTCTGTCCACATACAGAGTGAGGTGGGCTGACTCCAGACCCACTGCCTCAGGCACCCCACGGGGTAGGATCCCAGTGAGGAAGGGGGTGGGGCACCAGAGTCTACCTGTGGATGTAGCCTTGGTTAATGTCTGCCAGCAATTTACTAAATTGATCCTATACGGGTGTGGTTATTTTTTTGGTTTTTGTTTTGTTTTGTTTTGTTTTAATTCATATAGATGAACTGCACAGAGACTTTTCAATACATCAAAAGGTTGATTTTTTTGTTTTTTAATAAAATAAGTGGGAAAGAGTAAGTCCAGCAAACATTGATGTGTTCAGAAAAGATCATTCTGCATTCTGATGGATTAAAATCCTACTAACTACAGAAATTCTCAGTTAAATAAGTTGTATAACAGGTAAAATCTGGTAATTATAGGCAAAATCTGTACTGAATTAATGCTAAAGGTAGGCAGTTGGAGGAATAAGACCAATTCAGAGTTGAAATTGGGTTACTGTCTATGAAACCATGAAGGCGCTCTCTCATTTATCTTACATGCAAATTGACAGTGCAAACAGTCTCAAGAGGCTTGATTTAACACAACACATGGTCTAAACAGGTTGAGAACCTTTCTATCATGAAACCACCTCCAACCAAATGGAAGATAAATGCAGCCACTTGAAGAAATCTCAGTATCACTCAGTTTCCAGTCTGTAGGATGCATTTCCTGTATTTATTTCTTGCAAGCAACTGCATTCTGGCCCAACTGTAGCCAGCAGAAAAATTAGTATAAACATTAGCACTAGAAGTTAGTATTGGTGTTGCTATTGACATCTAGCAAATTCTAACAGCAGCAATCCTCTCCCTCCTGTTCATATTGCCATCTGCACACAAACACGTGGCTCTCTCTCCCATCATCAAGCAAACAAGCGATCTTCTCTTTTTTTTTTTTTTTAAAAGAAAGATTTATTAATTCATTTACACAAGAACCGGGGTACAGGCCAGGTGCGCGGGAGGGTGAGAGGATTCACCAGAGACAGAGTGGGGAACAGAACAGGCAGACTGACGAAATACACTGCTGAGGGGAGCAGTGGGCGAGACAGGAGAGGTTTGCTGCGCCATGTGGGATCCTCACTGGCCAGCCAGGATCCAACTGGCACTGCAGAGGCTGCAGACAGCTTCACAGTGCTGCGCTCAACCACCTGCGCCACTAGGGGAGGCCCAAGCGATCTTCTCTTGACCTGACTTTTTAACAGCTTTTCCCCTGCTTCTTTTCTCCCCATTGTAGCAAAAGTCTTAATATTAGATTTCTGAAATAGAAGTTTCAATTTCACATTCTCTCTAAATCTTCGTAGTCAGATATTTTAATCCTGTCTTATCTAAGTCACCAGTGACCTCCACATTGAATTCAATGGCAAATTATTGGTCATTATCAATCCTATCTTACTTGATTTAGCAATATATGACTCAGTTTTTTTCTCTCCTTTTTTCCCTTGAAACACAGTCCATGAATTATTTAATAGTTCTATTCAAATATAATTCACATACCGTACAATTCACCCATCTAAAATACAGAATCCAAAGGTTTTTGATATGTTCACAGTTATCCAATCAATCACAGCTTTCATCATTCTACCAAAACAACCATACCTATTAAGTAGGCAACCACTAGCTTCTGTTCTGTCTTAATAGATTTGTTTATCTAGATATTTCATTTAAATGGAATCATATGATGTGTTTTTTTCATGATTAGCTTCTTCACAAAGTATGTTTTCAATGTTTACCCATGTTGTAGCATTCATCCGAACCTGACTCCTTTATTCTGTTGAATAACAAAATACCATATTTTGTTTATTTATTCATCAGTTGATGGATATTTGAATTCTTTCCATTCTTTGACTATTATGAATATGGCTGCAATGACTATTCAGTAGATGCATGTTTTAATTTTTTCTTGATTTATAATTGGAAATGGAATTGCTGGATCATATGGTAACTCTCTGCTTAATTTTTTGAAGAACTTTCCAAAGCAGGTGACACCATTTTATATTCCCAGTAGCAGTGTGTGACATTTCCAATTTCCCTACAGCCGCACTAATAGTTGGTATTATCTTTTTAATTACAAACCTGCAAATGGGTATAAAGTGATAGCTCATTGTGCTTTTTACTTACATCTCACTGATGGCTAATGATGCTGAACATCTTTTCATGTATTTAGAGAGCACTGTAAATTTCTTTGGAGAACTACCTAATATCTTTTGTCCATTTTTTAAAATTGGTCTCTGTCTTTGTACTATAGCGTGGCATGTCTCCCTCCTTTTTTGTATACTTTCTTCATCTGGCCATTAGGACACCACATTCTCCTGATTGTCCTCCTCCCATTTGTCTACTTCCCAGTCTTTTTCACTTGCTCCTTCTCTTCTCCATGACTTCTTAATGTTTGAGAGTCCCAAGGCTCAGCCCTTGATCTTCTATTTTCATCCTCATTCAGTCTCATATATTAACACCATTTATATTACATCAGGATTTCAAGGAAGGGGGTGCTATAAAAATATCTTTACTACACCTTTGTTCATAGCACCATTATTCATAGTAGCCAAAAGGGGAAGCAATGTCGATGAATGAAGAAAATGTCACACACACACACACACACACACACACACACACACACAATGCTATTCAGCCTCTAAAAGGAAGGAAAATTCTGGGCCTCCCTGGTGGCACAGGCGGTTGAGCACAGCGCTGTGACGCTGTCCGCAGCCTCGGCAGTGCCGGTTCGATCCCCGCTGGCCGTGGAGCAACCCACATGGCGAGCAGACCTCTCCTGTCTCTCCCGCTGCTCCCCTCAGCAGTGCATTTCAGTCAGTCTGCCTGTTCTGTTCCCTGCTCTGTCTCTGGTGAACCCTCTCACCCTCCCACACATCTGGTCTGTACCCCGGTTCTTGTATATATAAAATAAATCTTTAAAAAAAAAATAAAAGGAAGGAAATTCTGATGCATGCTACAAGGATGACCTTTCAAGTCATCATGTTAAGTAAAATCAGCCAGTCACAAAGGGACAAATATTGTATGATTCCAATTATATGGAGAAACCTGAGAGTCAAATTCATATAGAATGGTGGTGGTTGACCAGGGAAGGAGAGTATGGGGAGTTAGTGTTTAATACTGTCTGTTTTGCTAGATGAGAAAGACTTCAGGAGATTCAGCACAGAACACTGTGGATATACTAAGCACTATTGACATTTGCATGCAAAAATAACTAAGATGGCAAATTTTTTTTGCAATTTTTTTATGTTTAATTTACAACAATCAAAAATAATAGTATTGGCCTCCCCTGGTGGCGCAGGCAGTTGAGCGCCATACTGTGAAGTTGTCCATGGCCTCTGCACCGCTGGTTCAATCCCAGGCGGCCAGCGAGGGTCCCACATGGTGTGGCAGACCTCTCCTGTCTCGCCCGCTATTCCCCTCAGCAGTGTATTTCATCAGTCTGCCTGTTTTGTTCCCCACTCTGTCTCTGGTGAATCCTCTCACCCTCCTGCGCATCTGGCCTGTACCCTGGTTCTTGTATAAATAAATAAATAAATCTTTAAAAAAAAATAGTATCTTTGGGCCTCCCCTGGTGGCCCAGCGATTGAGCGCTAGGCTGCGAGGCTGCCCGCAGCCTCTACAGCAACGGTTCATTCCCCAGTCACCGGCTAGGGTCCCACCAAAAAAAAAAAAAATAGTATCTTTGCCAATGAAAATATTTACAATTTTTTTTTAAATTCATGTAGTAGACAGATGTGGGTGTCTGCATTGTGACAGGCACTGTGCTTAATACTAGGAATACAAACATTGTATAACGGCTTCACAATGATTAAGGAATTCAAACTGAAATTTGCTTTTTGAAATAACTATTATATCAGAAATCACCACAGAAACAATGATCCAAGTTAATTTGCCCAACACCAGTTAACTCACCTGCCCTAGATCCAAGGTGACATTGACTCTGTTGTACCACGTGCCTGAGGAGAGAGGAGGGCTTTGCCACCAGCGTTCAGATCCATCGATTGCATTGGTAACTGGATGTGCTTTCCTGGGGTCCTCAGAATTGCAATAGTCACAGAACTGGCCCTGGAAAAAAGTTCTTTTTTTATTTTCAAGTAATTTTTTCTTATCCATTTAACAAAAGCAAAAACTACTTAATAGAGCTTCCAGATGTCAGCTGTTGACGTTAATCATAATATTCTTAAGATAGTAGTGAGGCCTTTGCTTTTTCATTTAATCTTAAGCCATATCACCTGTTTATACCTCTGTTTATCTTGTTTCTAGGATATAGGTTCTATTTATCTTACATAATATAGACTGTTTTTCTTGTCCCATATAACACTTTAAGAGCCTTAAAGATGTTTTGCACTTAAGAGCAAAGATGTCCCCTTCAGCAAATACTTTTTACTCTGTACATCCTACTATGTGCAAGTTCTGTGTCAGAACTGGGATACAAAAAGGATCCCCACCCATGATCCCAGTGGATGAGCTAAGTACACAAATAACCACAAGGGAAATGAGGAATGACAAAATCTAGAGCACAAGGTCAAAGACATACGATAATCCATAGGTTCAGGAAAGTCAGGTAAAGAGGTGGAATTTAAGCTGCCTGTGCAGATAGGTAGGATTTGGTAAGTGCATGAACAGCAAGCAGGGAAGGTGTTCAGATTGGAAGAAACAGCATGAGCAAAAGCATAGAGCCCAGTCAACAATACAAGCAACACAAGACAGGGCTTGGTAGGAAGATGGGGGTGATATAGTGGGTTGTGGTTACCAAAGTGAGAAGCTGAGTGTTCATTCAATAGGTAATGGCATTCCATTTTTACCTGGAGTGATAATCTACTTAGTATTATCATTTAACTTCTTATTGAATCACTCTTTTTTGGAAGGCATATTTTTTTTTTGCAATGCAGAATTTTATAACCATATTAAAAGCTGAACACAGACCTTTATTACATATTCAATATATTTTAAGTGAATCAAAATGTCCTGCTTACCCAGTGATAAACTTCACAAACAGAATATCTGTTTCCAAATTAAATTATCTTAGAAAACAACCACCATATGGGAGAAGGACAAAGAAGAAAACTTACAATCACACTTCCTCTGAAATGTGCTGTGGCAAAGGTAGCTTTGCCCCTAGTGAAATACTAGGAGTTAATTCTTCATTGTTCAAAGATAAAGTTGATGTTGATGTGTAACCAAGTATGTGATCAAATGCTTTTATCAAGCATGTAACTGGGGTTTCTTTCCCACATGGTGATATATTCATATACAACTCAATTTATCAACATTATCTAAACATATTTATGTAACTCATAAGCAGTGCCTTGGAGTATGCAGCCCAATCAGGTTGTGAGGTCAGAGATTGTGTGTCTTGTTCTCCACTGTTTCAGCACAGTGACTGGCATATCATACAGGTTCAATAAAGAAACAATCCCATCAGCAATTTTTTTTTTAATTTTGGGATTCTTTCTATAAAAGTATTATAATAAGGAATATAATAACTAAGGTAAGACATCTATACATTTACAAGCATTTTTTCCTTTCAAAGATTTTTATTTTTCCCATTTTTTTCCAGAGAGCATTTTACCAGATTAATTATTGGGCAAGAAAATTAAATTATTACTCTCAAAGTTTAGAAGATTTACACCTGGTCAGAAGCACTCTCTATCAATTTTAAAATAACAATAATAGTAATTAAAGAGAACATGTATAGAGCAGTGGGCACCATGCACCTCTAAGATTACTGACTACAGACAGGGAGCCTCTCTTTGCATCCTAGTCCTCACATAGAACTTGCACAGAGTAGGATGTAAAGAGCAGAATGGGGACCCTAAGATGGCTCAGCTCTATTTCACAGATAAGGACACACAGTGGAGAGGTTAACTCATTTTCCCAAGAATCACATAATTGGCAAATGGTAGAATTAGGACCTAAGTCCAGGACCCCAGAGATAGCATGTCAGCCACTATTCTGTAACTCTCTTCCCCCATCTAGCAGCTACAACACTGGTTTATTATCCACCCATAGATAGATAGTCAGCAACATACATTATTTCCTGTAATTAATCTTAAGTGGTAGCCTTAACAATTGCCTAAGATCTGTGATTCCAATGCATCTTTTATTTGGAATTATCTCTGATGATACCCTACTCATTCTGCTTCCCTAAATAAAACTGTTATAATATTCACTGGGTAAAGACATACCAGCTCAGTAGCCTTTACTAATTATGTTACCAAGACCAAGGGCTAATTACTAAAGTACAAACTTTGTGAACAATAAATAATTTTAAGGTACACATTTAAAAACTAGTAATTTCATGGGCAAGGGAGTGTCATAGTTATCCAGATTAAGGTCAAAATTGACATTTGGAAGGTGACTGATATAATAGATATATAAGCTAAATATAATTTCTGGTAGTGAACTTTGAGTAATAAAAATAAGCCAAGTCTTCTGTTAATTTCTGTATTGTGCCATCAGAAAAAAAGTCCTTGAAAGCAGAATCTATTAAAGTAATTTATCAAACCAATCGTGCCAAACATCGTGTTTTTTATAGATTAACTGTGCATATTAGCCAAGTTTACATGATACTCTTCTGTCATATGAAATAAGTTCTAACAAAGATTCACAAGCTTATGTTAAATAATAAGAAGCAAACTATAACAAATGTATACTTTCTTTTTGAAAAGAAAAATAATTTTTTTCTGAGAAATTAATTACATTTAAAAACTGATTCAAAAATTAATACTAAGAAGTCTGGCTTCTTTAAGTAACTTTTAAATGGTCACAGTGAGAATTTTTTTTATTCAAATGTTTTTATTCAATAATTCCTTCTTTTTCTTCTTGAAGTTTCAGTAATATTTTCACCCTTCATCTAAAATGTCATATGTATCACAAGCCAACTTATCGGAAGAATCAAAAAGAATTCAATAATACCCTGAAGAAAATTGAACTGTGGATTTAGAAATAAAAAAAAAAAAGTCTGAGTTTTAGAAATGCTAAAAACTCTATCCAACCTTCCAAATCATTTTTTTGAGCATCTCATGGAGATTTAATTCTAGGTAGAAATGTGCTACCTGAATGGTTAGACTTGAGGCTCAACAACTTTCTCAAGGAGGGCAAGGCAAGGCAATGGCCAGCCTCTAAAAGTTGGGCAATGGCACTAAGAAGCAGAGTTTTGTGAAAAGACAACCTTGTATCTATCTTTTTTTAACGTAATAATTGATACAGTTTTCAAAATATAACTCGTTGAGCAAAAGAGAAAAGAATCCATGGGGCTTCTGAGGCTGAAGATCATTGGGGCAGCCCTTTCTCCCTCACTACCACTGGGAGAAGCTATATTTGTTTTCCTGCAGCCTCCTCTTTCAACAGACATAGACTAATTTATTGATCTTTATGAATACACAAAGGGACTTCAGTCTCTAAATCTCAGTTACTTCTGATTCAACTCATGGCTTCCAGTAAGAATTGAAAATGAAAATTGAACAATAAATAAGAAGTTTTTTAAAGTAGGACAAAAAGCAGAGGCATCATATTTGGAATAAAGAAAATAAAGCTGTTGTCATTCATCATAGATGATAAAATTATTACATTAAAACCCCAGATGAATCTACAGACAAAAAACTTAGAAATAGGAGGAGAGTTTAGCAAGGTAGCTGACTATCAGAATAATATACAAAAGTCATTGCATTTTTGTGCAACAATAGCAAACAACTAGAAAAATGTGATTAAATGAAAACACCAGTTACAATAGCATCAAAGAACATCATATCTCTCAAAATAAATTTCACAAATCATAATTTAGACTCTATTCAGATAATTTTTTAAATCTAAATAAATGGAATATTATTTTCTTGAATAGGGAGATAATATCAAAAACTTGTCAATTTTCCCCCAGGATTGACCTCAAGAGTTAATTTTTTTAAAAGTCTCAATAGAAATTCTCCTGTTGAGAGCCCCTAATATTTATACAGAACAGTAAGGGACCAAGAAAAACCAGGACACTGCTAAAAAAAGGAGTCCAGGGGAGAAGTTTGCCCTTCAAAGTATTAGGGATTATTGTGAAGTTACTATACTTAAGACACAGCCAATAAGACAAACAGACCTATGGAATGGAACAGAACAGAGAGCCCAAAAATAGACCCATGCATTTTGGAAACCTTACTATATAACAGAGATCATACGTTGGATAAGTGGGAAAAGGAGGGGTAATCTATAATCATTGGAAAATAAAAATAATAAAATCATATTCCTACCCAAACCATAACAAAAATCAACTTCAGGACTTAACACCAGAAATAAAACTTTTAGAAATAAAATCTTTTAGTGGGAAATAAAGGTGAATACCTTTAAAATTTAGAGCAAGAGAAGAATTTTTAAACAAGATTCAGAAAGCACTCACTACAAAAGAGATAGACTTGACTACAACAAAATTTATTATTATCAGTTGATCAAAAACACTTTAAAGTAGAAAGAAAAACTGAAAGATAGTTACAATACATTAGAGACAACTAGTCTCCAGTCATGGAGGTGGAAGTTCTTTTCTTTCCTTGAATCCAGACTGACACTAGTTTCTTTGTTGTAGCAGAGGTGTCATTCTGTGATTTTTAAGCACAGGCCTTCAGAGGACTGGCAGACTCTCTTTCCTTCCTTTTGGAAGCCAGCCTCCAGGTAAGAAGCCCAACTACCCCCAGATCATCACATGAAAGAAAGCCCAAGCTACCAAAGGGATAGAACACATGGATGAGACTAAGGCACCTGACACCTTACATCCAGTACATCTGGGACAGTCCAGTACATATAGCAGTTAAATACAACTAAGTGAGCCACTCCGACTGACACCACATAGAGCAAAAAGAACTACCCAGCTGAGCCCAGTCACCCCACACAGTAGTGAAGAAAAAATATTGTAATTGTTTTAAGCCATTAAGTTTGAGGATGGTATGTTATGTAAGAATCAGTAACTGAACAAAGAACATAAAATCAACAAAGAATTCTCAGAAATATATACCAAACTCCTACAAATCAATAAAGTATAAATAGCTCAATAGGAAAAAATAGGCAAAAAATAGGACTAGGCATTTTGCAGAAGAGGAAACACATATGGTGATAAACTTTTGAAGAGACATTCAGCATAACCATCATTGGTGATTAGGCCAGACCATTCTGTAATGTTTTCTACCTACTCAATAGGCCAAAATTTAAAGTTTGAGTATAGCAAATGTTGGAAAGGATGTGGTAGGAGTGTGAATTGGTACAGTGCCTTTGGAAATTATTTTGGCACTATCTCCTAAATTTGAATAATCACATTTCCTATGTCCCAACTATTCTGTCTCAAGCCTATAACAAAAAAAGAAATTCTTGTAAAATCTTGATGACATCATGTTCAAGAATAGTGATAGCAGCATGTTCACCAAAGAAAAATCCTAGAAATATCTTAACTACATAGGACGATGAATGGATCAACTGCAGTAGATTCCCACAATAAATGAACATAGAAATAATAAGTATATGAATACATATAGCAATTTGGATTAACCTAAGTAGTATAACATTAAACAAAAAAAAAGATACTTTTTATAAAGCTAAGAACAACCAAAATGAAAAACATTTACATTTTAGGAAAATACATAGATATAATAAAAATCACATACAAAGGAAGCAAAGAAATAATAATGATTCAAATTGATGGCTACTCCAGATTGTGGGAGACAGAAGTATGGGAGGTGGGGAATCATATGCTTAGATGCAAGTTATCGCCAATACCCTACTTTTGGCTTTGGTAACAAGTTCATGGAAGTGTGTAATAGTATTTACACATCCATCCAAAGGCCTCCCTTGTGGCGCAAGGGGTTAAGACTCAACTTATGAAGCTATATGCAGCCTCTGTAACACAAGTTCGATCCCTAGCCAGAGAACTACCCACATGGTGCAGCAGACCTCTCCTGACTTGCCTGCTGCTCCTCTCAGCAGTGTATTTCAGTCAATCTGTCCGTTCTGTTCCCCACTCTGTCTCTGGTGAATCCTCTCACCGCCCCCCCACCTCTGGCCTGTACCCCAGTTCTTGTATGCAAGAGTCCATTTTCAGGGCATGAATCCTGTGTGCGATCTTTCAGGCCCCTCATAGGCAATCACAATGCCTGACTGGCAGGCCTCAGGGCTAAGGTGTCCTCCCAACACTAGACTTGGGCACATGGATTTGCAGTCAAGGGTGAGGCCCCCTGGACCACCAGGTGTACATCTGCCTCCTCAGCCTCTCCTTAGAGGCCTCCAGTGGAGGCACCTCCCTGGCACCTCCACCAAGATTCTCAGAGGCAAGGGTACTTTTCCTCCTCTGATCAAGTATTTTTCTATTTCTGCTTCCCTCCTTCTTCCCTCCAATCCCCTAGGTCTATAAAAACGCAGGACACTTTGTTTGAGACTCCTGGCTATGAGGTCGTTCTCCTGTTATCTGACCCCAGCCTGATGCTGATCCACAGGGAAAATGGAACAGTGGGGAGCTGGCACCTTTTCCTGGTGCCTCTTGCCTACATTGCAGAGTCAGTGATTAAGTTTTTGATTGTTGCTATCAGATTGGCTCTTTGACCTCCTCAAGAACTGGAAGCGCAGCAGCAGCTGGCAGAATGCTTTCTCTGATAATTGCTAATGTGGATTCTTACCAACTAAGGAAAAAACTGCTCCTGCAGACATTTGTGTACATACATTTGTGGCTAATATTCATGAACTCCTATTATTAACAAATACTTATTGACATCTACTATGTGCCAGTAACATAATATGGGGATATAATGGGCTGGAAAAATAGTTCTGAAGATGGCAGAGTAAGTCTGAGCCTTTAAGGAATATAACCTGTGCAAACTTCCTGAATGGTGTCGAGGAGCAGGGTTTGTGGCAGCATGACATGGTAGTCACTAATGAGGCTGTTGATGGACGGGTGTTGGTAAATGCTCATCATGCCTGGTTTTCTGTGCTTGCCATCGGGCAGGCATCTAAACTTCCGTCAAACTGGGTGTTTTGCTGAGCTGTCTTTCCACTCATCTGGTTGTGGGAATGTGTTTGGAAAATCACATAATTGCTTTTCCAGTGCAACCTCACCCGCTTTATCCAAATCTAACACGGGACTCTTTGATGTAGCTTGAAGAGTGCCTGGGCCAGGATGGAAAGCATTCTGGGCCATGAGTAACGTCACCGGATCCACAGGCAGGTCATGGCTTCTGCATGTCTTGGCTGTGTGGTTTTAGGCAAGGCACTTACCCTCTTTGAGTCTGCACTGCTTTGTCTTTAAGTTTCAAATACTTTGATGTACACCCAAGAGTGTTGCAAAGATTAAGTGAAATGTGAAGTTGAAGATCTCCTGTCCCTCCTCCCCCAGTGCTCAACCACTACGCCACCAGGGGAGGCCCTTAAGGATGGCTCTTAATATAGTCATCCCCAAAATTTACTCAACCAAGAGTCCTCCATCTATTTTGGAACTACATTCTGAATTATTAGATTGCAAAGTCTCAAAAACAAAGACCCCGGAATCTAAAAAGTCTCATATGGCACCTTCCATCCCTCACAGATAACACTCACATGCTGAATGCTTGCTTAAGACTGCTGACTGGGAGACTGATTTAGAGCTAAAGTTACTGCTATGGGATGAATATTTGTGTTCCAAGCTTCACAACATAAATGGACCAGAGCTTTTGTGAACGAGGCCACAGAGAGCTTTTACTCCTTGCACACATGAGGACACAGGGAAAAGACAGCCACCTCTGAATAGGAAGTGGGTTCTCGGCAGATATTGATTCTACCTGCATCTTTCTCTTGAAGTTACCAGCCTTCAGACCTGGGAGATATAAATTTCAGCTGTTTCCAAGCCACTGTGTCATATTGGTATGGCTGCCCAAATGGACCGGGACAGTTAGTGCATTCATTTTCTAGGAATGTCATAAGGAAGTACCAACAAACTGTGTGACTTAGAACAGAAGAGTGTTGTTTCATAGTTCTGGAAGCTAGAACTATGAAGTCAAAGTGTTGTTAGGACATGCTTCCTCTGAAACCTGTAGAAAGGAACTTTCCTTGCCTCTTCCAGCTTCTTGTAGCCCAATCCCGGGCATTTGTCTTGGCCACTGCATCAGACACTTCAACTTTGAAATGTAACACATCAAGGTCACACCTGTCTTTCAAAAGCAGGTTGTTGAAATTCAGCTACTTTTGTTCCAACTTCCATCAGGGTGTTACTCTATTAGAAAAATTCTGCGATGGTGTTGCCTTTTGAACATTATTTCAAAAAGCATCTATAGAGTTCCCTTAGGGGAGCCATAAAATGTAACCCTACCCTCAGGAAGCTCACTGATCTAACAAAGGTAAATACATGAAAATAAATGGTCCCGAGGTGGTGAGTGGAATCACAAGGCAGTACAAAGTTTGACTGGAACTTTGATGGGGGAGGAATTAGCTCTATGTGGCTGTATATCAAAATAGGCAAGAGCTTGAATTCTGCAGCCAAAGTGCCTGACTTCACCATGTTCTAGCAGCGTGATCCTGGAGGTATCATTCAAACTCTTTCTGCTTCAGATTCCTCATCTGTAAAATGAGCGACTGAGAATACCTCTACCAAAATTGTGAGGATTAAGAACTCAACATGTGTGAAGTATTTTATAATGGTGCCAAGGATCAGTAAACATGTTAAATTAATAAACTAATGCTCCCTCCATTAAGTGAGGGAGAAAAACCCATGGTTATTAGGCAGTCCTCCCTACTCACCATCCTCCCGCCCCTATTTGGTATCATTCCTGTACATAGAATATACAGTTTATGGTAAAATTTGAAAGTAATGGACAATTACTTTTCCCCCCACTTCTCACAGTTACTATGTACATAGATAATCTAATTAAAGCCCATATTTCTCACTAGCTATTACTCATTTACTAATTCCACATGTATTTGCAGAGCTGCTAGAATGGGAACACTACTGAGAAAATACAATATGCTCATCACATTGAGAAACTGGCAGGACATGTGGGGCTCAATGAGTTGGCTTTCCCGAGGGCAGGTTCCACCCTGTTGGCATGAAGGATGCAATCAGGCCCTACAAGCCCATCAAAACATCTCTTTTTTGTGAAGTAGAAAAGGACTCCCTGCCTCTGAGAAGATGCAGTCTTGCCCAGGCTGGATTTTAAGGGCCCCACATGCCCCTTTGTCAGGAGCCCTTGTAGACAGCAGAACCTTAGGCAGTTCCGTTGACTTAGACCCACTAGGCACCACTTACTAAATCTCTTCCCCCACTAGGCTAATGGTTCTAAAATGTTGAGCAAGAGTTAACACTTGTTTTATGAAAGCATAAACCAAAACCAGAAATAATTTTATGATCTGAGAGAATGTATTGTTGCCACCAAAATTAACCTTAAAAAAAACCTTATTGACATAGTACCAAATCAACTTAACATATTATACTATAGAGGCTATGAAAGTCTTCTTTATGTTTATGCGTTATTTGTCATGTCAAATACGTTCAGTACATAATGCACCATACATTTCATCGTTAAAAGAATTTTACTCAAAAATTTTAACTGATCATTATTACAAATCTTTTTTGTAGTTTACCATTTTAGAAGACTTACCTTAGAATTTTTTCACTCTATGAAAAATACATTCATTGAGCACTTTGTGCCAATAAGGAATATACTAAGTGCTTTTATACTCCCAATAAAGCTGTGAGATAAATACCACTATTGATTCTGTTTTATATACCCAGAAACTGAGATTAAGCAATTTGCCAAGGTCAGAGAGCTGATAGAGTTAAAACTCATACTCTGGTCTGATTGCAAAGTCAAAATTCTTTGCCATGAAATGAGAATAGTTTGATAATATGTAAAATGAGGTGACATTACAATTCCATCGAAGACATTCTCCTGCTCTTTCAAGAAAATTAGGCCTTGAAAAGAAACTTCATCTGGATCTTTTCAGATTGTCTCCATTATCTTTCTATCCACAGCATCTGGCATGGTGTTTGACAGGTAATAGCCATTTAATAGGTTTTGTGAACTCATTAATTGACTGATTAAAAGAAAAATAAAGTCACACAGATTGGAAAGGAATTGAAGGGAGAAATACATATATAGTAAGAGCTGGAGATAGTAATATCCCACTTTCAACAATGGGAACTTTTTCAAAAACTGAAATATAAATTTACTATGTGCTTTAGCAATTATACCCCTAAGAATCTACCCAAGAAAATGGAAAATACATGTCCACATAAAGATTTGTTTGCAAATATTCACAGAAGCATTGTTTATAAAAGCCCAAACCTGGAAGCAATACAAATGTCCATCAGTGGATAAAGAAATTGAGGTACAGTCATATAATGAAGTACTATTTTTTGCAACTAAAAATAAGCTACTAAATCATGCAACAATATGAATATATCTCAAAAACATTATGCTAAGTAAGAGAAATCAGACACAAAAGATCACATAAGTATGATTCCATTTACTTTAAATTTCTAGAAATAGCTAATCTTCAGAGACAGAAGTCAGACTAATGAATTTAGGTGTACACAGGCATAAGGAAACTTTGGACAGAAATATTCTAAAACTGGATTCTAGGGATAGTAACACAATCCTAGAAATTTACTAAAGTTTATGAATTCACACTTACAATGGAAGTATGTTTTGGTATTTAAATCATGCATCCATAAAGCTATTAAATGACACAAATATTTCATTCTAGTTTTGGTAAAAGATGTGAAGGAAACATCTAGTTTTCACATTCATGTGTGCACTAAAGATACACAACACTATCTTTCTACAGTGGATTATGTCCAGTCTTCTTACAAGTGAAGGTCTGAAAGTAATGACCAGCTTTGTCCTCTCCTTTTCCTATGACTGGATACACTAGGTCTTTGAAAAACACATCATTTCATTATAACATTGATGAGCAAACATCATTCAAGGACCTGTTTTGGTTTAAAGTCAGTTTTTGAGAACATAATGATGACAGTGAGATTTACTGTATATCCTTTTCTCAGATTAAATGACCCACAATGTCAATGGGACCAATAATTCCAAGCATTAAGTAAAATTGTGCAATACTAGTAATGAACATTTACAGTTCCAGCTACATACCAGCAACCATGAAGGCCTGTGAGCTCCAGGAATCTGTGACTTGTTAGAGAACAAATTCAAATTGCTGAGATTCTGGGATATCAAGCCGTGTTTCTTGACTCTCCAAAGGAAAGAAACTATGTTTGTCTTTTTCAAATGATTTATACATAAACTTGCATTGCTGAACTTTCGCTAATGTCCACAAAGAACAACTACTAAGAAAATCACTTTTGGAAAATGAATAATTTATCCTTAAATTGCTGACTGTAGTCATTTCTCTGAAGTCTCAAAATAACTCTTCTCATTAATAATTATTACAAATACATCAATGGGCATAGTAACTGTCTTAAACTTCCTAGTCCTCACTCAATATTTTCACATCAGTTTCACAAAGGAAACAGCCCTATTGTAGTGAACAAATGATTCTCTTTCACAATAGTTCTATAAACAGAGTTTTTCTGAAGTTGAGTTTCCTGTTTATGGTCATTAGTCCAAGTTACACAAACACACGACTGAGGCTTCTCTGTGGCTTAGAGAAAGCACACTCACCCTCAGCCTCAACTCACATGTGCATTTCAACATCACTCAGGTTAAACACATATGTCTATACATAAATTGAAGTGCGATGAGGCAAAAGATGTATTGAATTATCAATGAACAAAACAGAGACCGTATGTTAGGTAAATATATGTTTCCCCGATATTCAACAGGAGAGCATTCCTGTGAAACCTTTCGTAAGCTTACAGGGAGTAAAGCAAAGACACAATCACCAATAATTCTTATAGGGAAATATTGGCTCATTCCCAGGCCCAAGAAATAACCTACCAAATCATAACACATAAGACCTAAAATAACATTAGCATTTCATAAAAGTAGAAACACTAAGACAAATACACCATCTATATAAAGTAGTTCACGGAAGGAGCTCAGCGCTGCTTCAAAAAAGGCTGCTGCAAAACAAACGGAGTACCACTTTCCCTAATCACCCATATCATAAAGGTAAAAATCCTCTTTGGTTTTTCTTCAGTAACCAAAAACAGGTAATGTAGGTCTTTCATAAAAGCAAAGTGGCTAACACAAACTTTCAAAAAGTGGAGTTACCTGTATGCGTGTTTTATGCCTTGTGATTATAGCATTTAGTCAAGCTAAGCCACATACAAGGTTAAATTTTTGTTAGTCTTCCACTTTCATCACATCATTGCTTCTATGAGATGTCTTCATAAGTAATGTTATCTTTAGATTTAACAAGTAAAGTATACATTAAAAATTAAAGCACAGGGGGGCGGAGCAACATGGCGGCGAGGAGACGCTGCGAGTAAGATCTCTCATTAAAAAAAGTTAATAGGGAGGAAAAGCGGCAGGTCTCAGTGAGAACTGGGACACGGAAGATAAACGGGTGACTCCAGCAAACTTCCCGAAGAAGAAAGTGGCCATAAAAGAGGACTAGAAGGGAGGGAAGCGCAGAACCCTGCTCCCCTCCCCCGCCCACAGAGGCGGCACTCTCCGACCGGCAGAGAGGAGGGAAACAACAAACCAAAACGGCCAACAAGAACAAAGGATGCAGCAAGCGGGACTGTGAGTGGAAAGGAACTATTGCAGCCCCCACACCCCGTGAACGGGAGCTGAGGCGAACCCTGCAGGATTCGCCGCAGCGGTGAGCGAACAGCTCCGGGCGCCATTAGAGAAGAACAAAGACCCCGGGAGACGCGCACACAGCCCAGGCTGCCGGTAAGCTGGCGCGGAAAAGCAGCGCGCTTGGCGCACTTGAAAAGCAAATGCAGACCTGGATCGCGGCTGCCCAGGTACCCGCGCCTGCGACCTAGGCTTGCGGGGAGGCGCGGAGGTCCTCACTGAGGTGAAGGTCCCTCCCTGAGTGAGCAGGAACCAGGCGCCCAGGCACGGGAGCGGTGCAAAAGGCGCCATTCCCGTGCCACTGAACTGGGCTACAGCCCACGTCCTGGAACTGAGGGCTTTGAACTGAGACCCGGGGCACGAAAATTCGGGGCGTGGGTTCTCCACGACGGTGGGCCACAAGGCAGACACAGCACCCCAAAGCTGTTGAGGTGTACCCTACCATTCCCGCTCTGTTCCCTGTCCCACGGGGTGGGGGGAGGCAAAAAACAGCCCCCCAAGGACAATAGGAGAGATCTCTGGCGCCACCTAGCGACCAGGAAAAAAAAAGTCACTAACACCCCATAGAACAGGAAATTTCTTAAGACTGCTTGAAAAAGTACAGAAGGCTTCTGGAGGACCCAGTGGCCAGCCAGGAAGTTAGCCCACACCAGGCCCCTTCCGACCAGCAGTCTGAGCCCACAGAGGGAGCAGGCACCCACGTCCAGGGCAGACCAGGTGCGCAGAAGAGTGTGCCTGAAACCGGAGGCGCAGGGACTGCATCCCGCTTCGCTATTTTAGAACAGGGACATTTCTTCAGTAAAAACTGCCTAAAACCAGCAGAAAGCTCCCCCAGAAGACAGAGATGGCTCCTGGAAGAGCCAGAGGGGAGCGGAGAAGTTCACCCAAGATGCCAGTCAGTCCGAGCAACACAGTGTCCCAACGCATACGACAAATTAGAAAACAGACAGTAGGGAGTAGAAGAACCACACGCAACCTAACAACTCCTCAGGAAAGAAGCACACCACAAAAAGAAAACCACTCCCCAGATTGCAACGACAGCAACTTAGAAGAACTTCTGAGCCTTCCAGAAAGAGAATTTAAAATTGCCATGATTAAAAAAGTGATAGATCAGAAGAAGGAAATTGAGTCCCTAAAGAGGGAAGTAAAAGAAATGCAGGAGATCAAAGAATTAATGGAGGAACTAAAGAACTCTGGGAAAAGCAATGAAAGCAGAATAGGTGAAATGGAAGAGCGAATAAGTACTCTTGAAGACACAGAAATAAAAAGAACCAAAACAGAAAAGGAAAGAGAAGTACGAAGGAAAAAGAATGAAGAAAGACTTCGGGAACTAACTATCTGACTCCATGAGGAAAGGAAATATAAGAGTTATAGGAATTCCAGAAGGAGAGGAGAGAGATGTAGGAACAGAGAAAATATTCATGGATATAATTGAAGAGAACTTCCCAAATGCGAAGAAGGAGCTGAAAATTGATATACAAGAAGCAAGAAGAACACCAAACTTCCATGACAAAATGAAAAACACAGCAAGACACATAATAGTAAAGCTCCCAAGAATCCAGGACAAGGAAAAAATAATGAAGCTGACAAGAGGGAAGAAACAGATAACATTCAAAGGAAAACCAATCAGGCTAACATCAGACTTCTCTGAAGAAACACTACGGGCAAGGAGAGAGTGGAGGGACATAGTCAACAGACTCCAAGAAAACAGATGCCAACCAAGAATACTCTATCCCGCAAAGCTCTCTTTCCTCCATGAAGAAAGAATATGGACCTTCCCAGACAAAGAGAAACTCTGGAATTTCATTACGACTAAACCCCCACTCCAAAAAATACTACAAGGAATCCTAAAGCCAGAACCTCAGAGGGACGAATAACAACGAAAGAAGACCAAAAAAAAAAAAAAGTTATTAAAAGAATAAATAAATAAAATCAAAGGAAAGACAAACATAATGGCAAATACAGATGCTAACATATCAATATTAACTCTAAATGTAAATGGACTAAACTCTTCAATAAAAAGACAAAGAGTTGCAGCCTGGATTAAGAAACAAAACCCAACCTTTTGCTGTCTCCAGGAAACACATTTAGCTACAAAAGATAAAAATAGGCTCAAAGTCAAAGGATGGAAAACAATCCTACAAGCAAATGGGCCAAAAAAGAAAGCAGGAACAGCTATACTTATATCAGATAAAACAGACTTCAAACTCAAAAAAATAAAAAGAGACCCCAATGGTCACTACATTATGATTAAGGGGACAATACTTCAAGAAGAAATAACACTCATTAACATATACTCACCGAACAAAAGAGCACCAAAATATATCAGACAACTGTTGTCCTCTCTGAAAACAGACATCAGAGAAAACACGTAGTGGGAGACTTCAACACACCACTATCAACAATGGATAGATCAACAAGACAAAAAATAAGTAAAGAAACTAAAGCTCTAAATAAGGACCTAGAGCATTTGGGCTTAACAGACATCTATAGAACACTAAACCCCAAAAAAACGGAGTACACATTTTTCTCAAGCGCACACGGATCATTCTCCAGGATCGATCACATACTGGGGCACAAGACAAACATCAACAGATACACCAAGATTGAAATCATACCAACCATCTTTTCTGACCGCGAAGGCATCAAACTAGAAATAAATCATAAAAAGAAGGCAAGGAACTATCCTACCTCACAGAGATTAAAAGCCACACTATTGGAAGACCACTGGACTAACGAGGAGATCAAAGAAGAAATTAAAAAATTCTTTGAATTGAATGACAAGGAGGACACCAATATCCTAAATGTATGGGATGCAGCAAAAGCAGTTATAAGAGGAAAATATATAGCAATAGAGGCTCACATCAAAAAACAAGAAAGAACTCAAAGAAACAACCTAATCTCGAAGCTCAAAGATCTAGAAAAAGAAGAACAAAAAAAAACCCAAAACCAGTAGAAGAAAAGAAATAATAAAAACCAAAGCAAAAATAAATGAAATCGAAACTAAAAAAACAATCCAAAAGATCAATGAAACCAAGAGCTGGTTCTTTGAAAAAATAAATAAAATAGACAAACCCCTAGCCAGGCTCACAAAGGAAAAAAGGGAGAAAGCACAAATACACAGGATCATAAATGAAAGAGGAGAAATCACAACGGACACAGCAGAAATCAAAAGAATAATCAGTAACTACTATGAACAGTTATATGGAAACAAGTTCAACAATCTAGAGGAGATGGACAAATTCCTACAACTCTACAATCACCCAAAGCTAGATAAAGAAGAAATAGAACACCTAAACAGACCAATTACAAGCAGCGAAATTGAAATGGTAATCAAAAACCTCCCCAAAAACAAAAGCCCAGGACCTGATGGATTTACAAATGAATTCTACCAAACATTCAGAGATGAATTAGTGCCTATCCTTCACAAACTCTTCCAAAAAATTGAGAAGGAAGGGACAATACCAAACACGTTCTATGAAGCCAATATTACACTAATACCAAAACCGAATGAGGACAACACAAAAAAGGAAAATTATAGGCCAATCTCCCTAATGAACACTGATGCAAAAATCCTCAATAAAATTTTAGCTATCAGAATCCAACAATGTATCCATAAGATAATTCACCACGACCAAGTTGGATTCATTCCAGGGGTACAAGGATGGTTTAACATCTGAAAATCAATCAACGTTATCCAACACATCAACAAAAAGAAATATAAAAACCATATGATAATATCAATAGATGCTGAGAAAGCTTTCGACAAAGTGCAACACCCATTCATGATAAAAGCCCTTGAAATTCTTGGGATATAAGGAACATACCTCAACATCATAAAGGCCATCTATGACAAGCCAACAGCCAGTATCATTCTCAATGGTGAAAAGCTGAAAGCAATTCCATTAAGATCTGGAACAAGACAAGGATGTCCACTCTCACCACTGCTTTTCAATATAATACTAGAAGTCCTAGCCAGAGCAATAAGACAAGAGAAAGACATCCAAGGAATCCAAATAGGAAAAGAAGAAGTCAAACTATCACTATTTGCAGATGATATGATAATATACATAGAGAACCCCAAAATCTCCACAGAAAAACTAATTCAACTCATCAATCAATTCAGTAAAGTGGCAGGATACAAAATCAACACACAAAAGTCAGTAGCCTTCCTATACACAAACAATAAATCTGAAGAAGAAGAAATCAAAAAAACCACCCCTTTTATTATCGAAACAAATAAAATCAAATATTTGGGAATAAATCTAACAAAAGAGGTAAAGGACCTATACAAAGAAAACTATAAAACACTGTTAAAAGAAATAGAAGAAGACACAAAGAAATGGAAAGACATCCCCTCCTCATGGATTGGAAGATTAAACATTATTAAAATGGCCATCCTACCAAAAGCAATCTACAGATTCAATGCTATTCCAATCAAAATCTCAATGGCATTCTTCAAAGAAATAGAACAATTATTGATGAAATTCATATGGAATCACCAAAAACCCCGAATAGCCAAAGCTCTACTGAAAAAAAAAAGAAGGAAATGGAGGCATCACACTCCCAGACTTCAAACTATACTACAAAGCCATAATCATCAAAACTGCATGGTATTGGAACAAGAACAGACATACAGACCAATGGAATCGAATAGAAAATCCAGAAATAAACCCACAGATTTATGGTCAACTAATCTTTGACAAAGGAGCAAAGACTATGCATTGGAGCAAAGAAAGTTTGTTCAATAAATGGTGCTGGGAAAACTGGGTCGCTACATGCAAAAGAATGAAGCTTGACCACTACCTCACACCATACACAAAAATCAACTCAAAATGGATTAAAGAACTAGACATAAGACCTGAAACCATAAAATACATAGAAGGAAATATAGGCGAAACACTACGGGATTTGCACATCAAAGACATCTTTACAGACACATCACCCAAAGCAGTGATAGTGAAGACAAAGATAAACAGCTGGGACTACATCAAATTAAAGAGCTTTTGCACAGCAAAAGAGACAATAACAAAAACAAAGAGAAACCCCACCAACTGGGAGAACATTTTTGCACCCAACACTAATGATAAAGGACTGATCACAAAAATCTGCAAAGAGCTGATGAGACTCAGCAACAACAAAGAAAATAATCCAGTCAAAAAATGGGCAGAAGAGCTAAAAAGAAACTTCTCTGAAGAGGAAATGCAAATGGCCAACAGACATATGAAAAAATGTTCAACATCACTTGTAATCAGGGAAATGCAAATCAAAACTACCATGAGATACCATCTCACACCAGTGAGAATGGCACATATTAAAAAAACTAGCAACAACAAATGTTGGCGAGGGTGTGGAGAAAAAGGAACTCTTCTGCACTGTTGGTGGGAGTGCAAACTGGTCCAACCACTATGGAGAGCTGTGTGGAGATTTCTGGACCTACTAAACATAGAGCTTCCATATGATCCAGCAATTCCACTCCTAGGTATTTACCCAAAGGACACAGAAACATTAATTCCAAAGAGCACCTGCACCCCTATGTTTATAGCAGCACTGTTTACAATAGCTAAGCTTTGGAAACAACCCAAATGCCCAAAAATAGATGACTGGATCAAGAAGATGTGGTACATATATACCATGGAATATTACTCAGCATTCAAAAAAGATAAACACATGCAATTTGCAGCAACATGGATGGCGCTGGAAGGAATCATGCTCAGCGAAATAAGCCAAAAAGAAAAAGAAAAATACCGGATGGTCTCACTCATAGCAGGAATCTAGAAAACTTAAATAAGGGACCAGGAAAATGAATATAAGAAAGTGAAAATCAAAATCAACAAAAAACTATGAACCAGAGACACTTTTGGGGGGGTGGGGGGTGGGAGGGGAAGGATTGGGGTCAGAATGGGGCGTTTGCAATTGTATGGGGGAATATAAAAATAAAATTTATTATTTAAAAAAAATTAAAGCACAAAGTGTGATTATATTTCACTTATAATTACTTTCCAACAGAATAGAATTAATTTGCACTTTTCTTGTCTACTCTTTACATTAACTTCTCTACAGTCATTAACTATACCTTCACTCTACCACTCTTTCTCCCCCCCCAGTGGTTTATTTTTTATCATTTTTTTTTTACTTTGTCTAGAATTTTTTTTTTGTAAATTTTTTTTTTAATTTTATTTTTATATTCCCCATACAATTGCACAGTGGGCTGCGCACAGCTTCACAGTGCAGTTCTCAACCCCCTGCGCCACCAGGGAGGCCCATATTCTTGTTTCTTAGTATCTGTTACTCAGACACTAAGTGTCTGAGAGCTGTGTGTTTCAGAGACACTGATAGTATAGGTGGCTTCATTTAATATTTTCCAACCACCTATACTATTCCAGGTTTTGTATTAAGCATCTTAGATACAGATGTGGACAAGACAATCAGTGTCTCTGAAGCACACAGCTCTCTGACACTTAGTGTCTGAGTAACAGATACTAAGAAACAAGAATATGGGCCTCCCTGGTGGCGCAGGGGGTTGAGCACTGCACTGTGAAGCTGTCCGCAGCCCACTGTGAAGCTGTTCTCAGCCTCTGTGGCCTGGGTTAAATTCCTGCCAGCTGGCGAGAATCCCACATGGCCAGGCAAACCTCTCCTGTCTGGCCCGCTGTCCCCCTCAGCAGTGTATTTCGTCAGTCTGCCTGTTTTATTCCCTGCTCTGTCTCTGGTGAATCCTCTCACCCTCCCGTGCATCTGGCCTGTACCCCGGTTCTTGTATAAATAAATAAAAATCTTTAAAAAAAAAAAGAATATAAAATCTTATTTAATGAACCTTCAGACCAGAGGAAGCACAGTGAACATTTTTCACACAACAAACAAAATTTGGACTTTTTAAATGCCCTGCCGGTTTATCCATGTTACCATTGAAAAAGCAGCATAGCTGTTATAGACTCACAACTATAAACCTATGTTTTCTTCTAAGACATGATATTTTATTCACTTTTTAAATTGTTTTGCAAAATCCTTTCAGCCTGACATTCTAAATCCTGGCTGTCCCCCAAAGATTTGTTTTTAGAAAGCTTGACAAAATGGAACTATTTTGATTCTTGTCCATTTTCCATCTTGAGCTGTGCATGAGCAGACTCAAGATGGTCATCACTCAGGTACAACAAGCTGATTAATCATAACCTCTCCTTCCTTCTCCCGCCACCTCCCATCACCCCTCACTTTTCTGAGAGGCAGGTCTGTACGTGCTGGTGCCTATACTGGACTAGCTCCGGTGTCTAACAGCTGGGCCTCTGGAACGTGGCTTCCCCTTCTTGGCCCCAACAAGCTTCTCTCATCCTTAGATGAAAACCTACCACATGAGCAATCAGAGTCTCCGCCCTCAACTGTGAAGTACAATACATTATTCAGCAGATCTTTTATACACCTCTTATTTTCAGGGAAGAATAAGATTTAATACCAGATAGCACTCTTCTGCAAACCTGGCCTAGAAACACGCTCTGCTTAGTGACCTTCAGATAGCCACTTCCTGTTCTATCTATGACTGTGAACCAGGTTTGGTGACCTCTTCTGGAACCTCAATCAGGACAGGAAATATAACTTTTCTGGACCTTCAAAACAGTGGTGTCAACCTATGAACACTCAATAAAATATAGTTAAGGCAGAGAATACTTAGTCCCAGGCCTTGCACATTTGTTCTCCCATGCTTTCCAGGCCAAGGCCTCACCTACAACCATGCTCTGCCAGACCCCCAGTCAGGCCAAGAAGCATCCTAGCTTGAACTCCCTCTTTGTATTTATTGGAGCTGGCATTACCAGAGCAATGCTACACATCATGAGCCTGGCTTTGTTCAATCCAGGTGTCAGTTGGGATAGAAAGAATAATCAGAACCCTGAAGAAAAACTGGTTCCCAACGATCAATACAAGTTCTACTTGGTGAGCGCACATGACAGCAAAATGAAGAAAGGTGTCCATTGACAGTAAAATGCAGACTTCCAAATGAAATATTTTCCCATAAAGCTGCTTAAAATGAAGATCTTACGAAAGGCATCTGCACAATTTTCCAGTTACCCAGGAAATAGTTTCCCTCTAAATGCACGAAATCATGTTGGTGTGTTGTGGCAAGGGTTACATTGATAAATAAATATGTGAAATTTGGTGAAAAAGTACCAGTTGGAAAATGAGGGTTGGCCCATTCCTAGGCAAATCTGGGAGAGAGGAGACAGTTGAAAATTCTTTGGATCGCTTCATCTTGCATCTGCTCTCCCCATAATTGAAACAGTTGTTGCCAAAGTTGGATGTGCCAGGTGATCCAGTGAGGAGTGAGAAGGGAAGATAACATTTTCATTTATGTTTATTCTACTTAAAAATGAATAAATTCTGTTTTACAGATTTACAGATTGCTTTTAGGGGCCTCCATCCAGACCACAAGTCAGCTGGACAAAGTGACCAGTGGTCCTGAGTGTCTGTCGAAGAGGAGCGTTCCAGCAGGCTATCATCTGACCATGACACATGAGTTACTGGCATGTGCCTGGCTGAATAGACATGTGGATTCTAGTCTCCTAAATAACAGAATAGCTCCACCTTGTACTGAAATAGGGAGTGACAGTGAAATTCTTTTGACTACCCAGGTTCCCTAGTTATGTCATGGTAAAGTACTTAAAAGACCTTTTAAATTTAAAGAATTACACTTTTTCACAAAAATTCCAAATTTGTTAACCCCTTCTAAGATGAAAAATGGCCATCAGTAATGTATTACCTAATAGCTATTGGCAAAATAATGTAGGTATTTATGTCCCATCAAAGTAAAGGTGTTGTTTAACAATGTGTAGAAAAATAAATGCAGTTCTAAATATATGCTTAGAAAGGAATATTTTTGGAAAATAGGTGTTTAGAAGTGTTTCATTTTTTTTTTGCTAAATAAAGAATTGTGTTACTCTGAAAGCTGTCATATTTGCACATTTTAAAAACATGGAAACATTTTCTAATAATTTAATATTTTCAAAATAAGACATACAGCAAGTTTTGAATCATTTGTTTAAAACATTAAAAAGCAACACCTCCCTACCAGGAAGTACTGAGTGCCACTTGCAAAGGGAACATCTATTGGCCAAGTTTCGACTTCTTAGAAATGTTAACATAATTGAAGGATAGGTGGAAATATAAGTACTGTGATTTAGTGAACTCAGCACAAGACCTGTACAATCACACAGAGTTCCATTTTCATTAAGGCCCCTCACTTAATTTCAAGCTTTGCAATCACCATTGTGAAAATCTTAATAATTTTTAACAAGGAGATACACATTTTCACTTTGTACTGGACTCTGTAAATTATGAAGCTGGTTCTGGAACTCAGGTGTCAATGCATTTCTTCCATTTGAATCTACATACTTTTGATGTACTTTTTCAAATATGAAAACCGCTAAATTCAAGTATTAACAGAAAACCAATTTTGAATTGTATCAAAAGTGCTAAACTAAATTATATGTATATAATTTATAAATAAATAAGCACATCTTAGCACTGAATGTTCAACAACTTGTCATTTATGGAGGTACATAGTCAAAAAAAGTTCCTAAAACACTGATGGAGATTCTCAATGATAATCTTTGCCTTTTGGAGTCCAAGTTCCAAATATACTCCTTCTTCCATCAACACTCTCCTAATGTTCAGCTGTACTCCCTAAGAGAGGGAGGGAGGCTTAGTATAAAGGGGATTTGACATCAGAATTGGGTTCATAGCTGCCCTACTCCAAGAGGTAAGCATATTTCTTAACCTGCTGACCTCATCCAGTTCCCAGCATTGCTGTGAGGATCCTGTATAAGGGCCTGGAACACTTCCAAATGCTGATGAAGCACCAGTGACACTATCATTTACATCAGGTGTTGTTGGTAAGAGTCTCTGCTAGGTTCTGAGCACTCTGTCTTTGATCACGTCAAGTTTCACGGACCCAAAGACTGAATGGTGACACTTTAGGCAGTCTAGTGAAGTGCATCTTTTCGGTGATATCACAGTGATACTCTTGAAACAACCAAAAAGTTCTCTCCTACGAGAACCAGGGAAGTTAACAGCTACCAAGTTTTCTCCTCCGAGTAAGGTGGAGAGATGGAAGGGCCTCCAAGCAGACACTGGCGAAGTCTGGCGGGGACTCAAGGCCTGGTCCGGCGCTACCTGGGTGGTGCAGGCTGAACCCCACCCGAGTTCTACGCATTCCTGGAGCGCAGCTTCCGACTTTCTTCCCTACTCGCCCAAACCTGACCTCAGCCTCCGCTCACCTGTGGTGTTTTACCCATCTGCGCCTTCGGCGGCGCACTGGCAAGGGAGATGCTCGCACGGGATCGAGCCTGGGTCGTTGCGCCCAACGCCCGGGGCAGCGCGCCTGTGCGCGGGTGGGGAATTTCTCCAGGTCGCCCGCGGTGATTAGCGCGCTCGGGGAATGGGTCAAGCCTTTCGCCCCGTCGCTGACCCGCGCGGGGAGCAAGCTCACCCCCTTGGCGCCCAGCACGTCCCTCTCCCGTGTTCTCTCCGAGGACCTTACCTGAATAGCTTGGCCACGGCCAGGGGCGATGGGCCCCCCCACCAACTTGCAGTAGAGCTCGGGTCGGGGCCGCGCGCCGTCGGGCGCCCGCTCCCCGCAGGTGGCGGTGGCCCAAATCCTCGCGGCCTCCGCCAAGTTGAAGTAAGGAGGGAGCAGGCTGAGCCGGGCCGCGGAGCGGGTGTTCCGAGCGGCTGCGAACTCGGCAGGGAGCGGCAGCATTAGTAGCAACAGCAGCAGCAGCAGCACTGGCCCAGGTGCCAAGCCCGGAGCCCGCGCGGCCGCCGCCATCCTGCCGCGCACCGCCCTCCCGCCCAGCTGCTCGCGGCACCGCTCGTGAGGCGCGCCGGGCTCGGTGGCAAGAGCCTGGTTCCACAGACGAGCGCAGCCCGGAGTGTGGGCGGCGGCGGATCCGCGCCCCCGCCCCACGTGCGGGGAGCCGGAGGCGTGAGGCGGCTCCTGGTCTGGAACCTGACGCGGCTGGGGCTGGAACGGGCACCCGCCGGATCAGGAACTGACAGCACCAGCCTCGGGCCAGCAGACGTCGACTCCTGCAATTGCGCTGCGCACTAGGAACTTCGCGGGCGGGGACGGCAAAAGGCGTTCCCAAGTTCCCACCCTGGAGGCTAAACCTGGGGGCCCGGAGAGCCCCACCTGCCCATCGCCAGGGCAGACAGCAGATTATTTCTCCTCTCCAGATAGTCACTCTTTCGGACAAGTCAGAAAATGCCACTTCGGACCTCCAACAGGGGTGAGAGTTAGCAGAAGACAGGGGATACTGCCACTGCCTGTTGAGCTTACATCAAAGACGTTGTGCTTTCCCAGACAAGTCTCACTTGTCAAAAGACAATCCCCACCCCTTCTCGAACCCCGAGCGCCAACGATATCCGCGGCACTGCATTTGATTCTGATGAGGTTAGAATCAAAAGGAGCTCTCTCCGGGAACTGGGAGTGGCAGAAGGAAGACATTCAAAAGACAGCCAAGGAGTGCAAGTTGTAGTTTGCCAAACTGGAAAGGTACCTTGGCGGAAATCCTTCAGATGCATAATCTGCTACGTTTTATGATAAACTGAAAGATGTGGAGTGAATGGCTGAGTCTGTTAGTGTACCCAGAGCTCCCACGCAGGCCAGACCTGGGCCTTGGTCTTGTAAGCAGGACCTCTCACCAAAACACCCCACTCGAGGTTGTCAGTGCTACTGTCCAGGATGGACAAAAATGCTCCTGAGGAAGTAAAACTGGAAGAGTTTTGAAGAATGGAAGAGGAGAAAAGAGGGACAGTAAGTGCTGTAAGAGCATTACTTCAACAAAAATTGAGACACAGGCATAAAAATGGTACAGATGAAAGGAGAGAGAACTCATCTGTATATTTAGTAAATACATGTTGCAGGAGGGGTTATGTTAAGGTGGAAAGAAGTGTTCATCTTCTGTCTGTTCTTCAAAAATAAAAAGGGAGGGAAAATAATTTGTGAGCATAAAAAGGAGAATCCATAAAGACTGCTCTATTAAATAAAGATTCCACGTGCCCCCTCAGCGCACCTAGGCACTGTCTCTGCTGTCTGACACCCCAGGCATCTAGCACAGTGGCATTGCCAAGATGTTGTTTCCCAACAAAGCTGTCTCTGCACAGGTTGAGCACAAAGGGAAAGCAGGTCTTCATGAAAGTGGACTTCAGTGTTTCTGTGCAGAACAACCAGAAGATTGAAGCTGCCAGCCCCAGACACCAAATTCTGCTTGGACAATGGATCCATGTCAGTTGCTGTTATGAGCCACCACTCAGGGGTGATGACATGGGGTGTTGGGGGGCGGGCCTGCTGGTGTCTCCATGCCTAAAAAGTACTCCTTACAGCAAGTTGCTGTAGAACTCAAATCTTTGCTAGGCGAGGTTGTTTTGTTCTGTGTGGGCCCAGAAGTGGAGAAAAGTGTGTTGACCCTACTGCTGTGTCTGTCATCCTGCTGGAGAAACTCTGCTTTTATGTGGAGGAAGTAGGGAAGGGAAAAGATGCTTCTGGGAACAAGGTTAAAGCTGCACCAGCTGAAATAGAACCCTTCCAAGCATCACTTTCCAAGGTAGGGGATGTCTATATCAATGATGCTTTTGGCACCATTCACCGACCCCACAGCCCACTTATTGGTGGGAGTCAAGCTGCCACAGGAGACTGGAGGTTTTTTGATGAAGAAGGAGCTGAACTATTTTGCCAAGGCCTTTAAGGGCCCAGAAAAACCCTCTCTGGCCATCCTAGGCAGAGCTAAACTTGCAGACAAGATTCAGCTGACTAATAAGATGCTAAACAAAGTCTCAACAACATGAAGTTTGGCACCTCTCTGTTTGATGAAAAAGGAACCAAGATTGGCAAAGACTTGATGTCCAAAGCTTGGAAGAATGGTGTGTGAAGATTGCCTTTCCTGCTTTAGTTTGTCCTTGCTGATAAATTTGATAAGAATGCCAAGACAATGGCCAAGCCATAGTGGCCTCTGACATACCTGCTGGTTGGGTGGGCTTGCAGTGTGGTCCTGAGAATACCAAGAACTGTATTGACCCTATTGTTCCATCTAAGCAGATTGTGTGAAATGGACCTGTGGCTATATTTGAATGGGAAGCTTTTGCCCAAGGCCAAAGCCAGAGAGGCTGCATCTCCATTGTTTTTTGGGGAGACACTGCTACTTGCTGTGCTAAATGGAATACAAAGGATAAAGTCAGCCTGTGAGCTCTGAGGGCAGAGCCAGTTTAGAACTCCTCAAAGGTAAAATCCTTACCTGGGGTAAAGCCTCTCAGCAGTGGTTGGTACTTCCTGCCTTTTGGTTCCTGTGCATAGCCCCGAAGTCACTTCTGCATGTCTGCTTGGCATTAGGTAAAGTCATCCCCCAGTTTTCACAAGATTCAGGTAGTGACCAAGAGATGCTTCACCAGGAACACTTAAACAGTGACAGTGTCTCAGCTCATCTTTACTATGCCCTGGATTTACCTACACTTTTCAAGATCCCATTTGAATGTCTTAGTGACTAAGCCATTATGTATACTAGAGGGCATGTATTTTTATTTTGCCTGTTAGAAGAAAGTGAGCTGGGCTAGCTTAGTTCTTGTTTTGAAGTATCAATAGTTATTCTGATTAGCTTTGTCATTGTTTCACAAGCAGATGAAATTCCAGTTATAGGGAGAGAGGAATATGAAATTGGTGGGCTAGTAAATAACAACTATCCATTGAAACCAAAAAAAACAAAACAAAACTGCACACACAAAAACTATAATAAAAGTTTGTACATCAAAAAACACCATAACAAAACAAAAATGGAACGCTAATGAGGAAGGAGAAAGTTTATACCATAAATGATACGGGATTAATGATTTTAATGTATGAACTGCTTTTACAAAGCAATTAGGAAAAGTTGAACACTTAAGGCTAAAAAATCTAGTACAGTGCATAGAAAACAAAATTTTCCCATGTTGCTGCAAAGGGCATGAGTTTATCTTTTTTGGTTGCTGAGTAGTATTCCAGGGATTATGCTCAGTGAAATAAGTCAGAAGGAAAAGGAAAAATGTCAGATGGTTTCACTTATAGGAGGAATGTAGGGAAACCAAAAAGGGGCCAGGAAAAAGAAATAATTATAATAAATTTATTTTTTTAATTTATTTAATAATGTATTCATTTTTAAAATGAATTTATTTATTTATACAAGCACTGGGTATAGTCAGAAGTGCAGGAGGGTGAGAGAATTCACCAGAGCCAGAATGGGGAGCAGAACAGGCAGACTGATGAAGAAGTACACTGCTGAGGGGAGCAGCTGGCGGCAGGAGAGGTCTGCGTGCCAGGGATTGAACCCGCGCTGCAATGGCTGCCCGCAGCCCAGCACTCAACCATTGCGCCACCAGGGGAAGCCCAATTATAATAAATTTAAAAAACAAAATTAAGGGCCTCCCCTGGTGGGGCAGTGGTTAAGAACCGGGTTGCGAGGCTGCCCATAGCCTCTGCAGCGCCAGTTCAATCCCCGGCCACCAGCGAGGGTCCCACAAAAAAAAAAAATAAATAAATAAATAAATAAAATAATTTAACAGGCAACTATTAATCAGAGACACACTGCAGGGGGCGGGAAAGGGAGAAGGATCAATACAGGAGAGGGATTATGTCCTTACACAAGGGACTATGGTGATGGTGCACGGGTGAATTGGTGGTGGGAATTTCACAGAGACTACACCTGAAAGGAGAAGGCATGCATTGTACAAAAAGGAAAAATGATGTAAAAAATATATACATAAATTAAAAAAATTTTAAAAGAAAACAAAATTTTTCAAACTAACAGACATGAATTTTTTTTTATCTTCTTGGAACTTGAAATGCAAGCAAAGTACCAATGAGATTCAGCTTTCACTTTTCAAATTGGCAGGTTTTTTTTAAGATTTATTTATTTATTCATACAAGAGTTGGGATATAGGCCAGAGGTGTGGGAGGTGAGAAGATTCACCAGAGATAGAGTGGGGAACAGAACAGGTATATTGACTGAAATACACTGCTGAGGGGAGCAGCAAGTGAGTCAGGAGAGGTCTGCTGCGCTATGTGGGTTGCTCCCTGACCGGCCGTGGATCGAACTCGTGCTACAGAGGCTGCAGACAGCTTCATAGGTTGTGTCTTAACCCCTTGCGCCACCAGGAAGGCCCTTGGCAAAGATTTTTTTAAGTGATAAAATTGAAAGTTGAAGATAATTAAGGGAATCAAATATTAATCCCTTGGTTGAAGTGAAAACCTTATAAATTTTCAGGAGGGAAATTTTGGCAGTGCTTAGCAAATGATTTCATTGTACATGTATTTTGCCCTAACAATTCTGATTGTAAAGATTTATACCCACAAAATAATTAGGTAAGTTTGTAAGATTTAATGGAAAGTACTTATCGAAGTTATTTATAAATTTTGTTAAGTTAAAACAACCTAAATGTCCACTGGAAGGAACTTGTTAAATAAGTTGTATGTCCACATAGTAAAATCTTACAAGGTCATTAAAATGATGTTTCAAAAGTATATTTTCTGACATAAAAAGATGTTCATAACATTTTAGCAGAAAAAGGATGCAAAAAATGTGTACAAAAATTAGTTGTATTTCTAGACACCAGCGCTGAACAATCCCAGGATTAATTTAAGATCAATTCCACTTACAGTAGAATCAAAAAGAATTAAATTCTTAAGACTAAGTGTAACAAAAGAAGTGTAAGATTTATACAAAGAAAACTACAAAACATCTTTGAAAGAAATTAAAGAATATCTAAATGAATCGAAGGAGAGCCCATAATCATGGACTTGGAGACAATATTTTTAAGGGTGATAATATCTTCCCCTTAAAATATCTTCCAAAGCAATCTACAGATTCAACACAATTCCTATTAAAATCCCAAATGACATTTTGCATGCTAAAATTCATATGGAAATGCAATGGAACCAGAATAGTCAAAATAACCCTGAAACATATAAGCAAAGTTAGAGGACTCATACTTTCAGATTTGAAATTCTAATACAAAGCTACAGTAATCAAGGTAGTTTACTACTGACATAAGGGACAAACAGAGAAATTGAATTGGGATTCCAGAAATGAGCCCTACACTTACAGCTACTTTACAATTTTGAATGATGCCAAGATTGTGGGATAAGAAAAGAACAGTCTTTTTAATAAATGGCACTGGGACAACTGACTACATGCAAAAGAATCAAACTGGACATACATATCGTGTACTTTAGATACATACATCATATCCATATACATCATATACAAAGGGGACATATATATCATATACAAAAATTAACTCAAAAGGATCAAAAACCTAAATGTAAGTGATAACACCATAAAATTCTTCAACAAAAACATAGGAGTAAGTCTTTGTGACTTCGGATTAGACGATAGTTTCCTAGATGTAACATCAAAACCATACACACAACTAAATTAAAAATAAATTGAAACCCATGAAGTTTGAAAGTTTTTGTGCTTTGGGCCTCCCTGGTGGCGCAGCAGTTGAGCGCTGGGCTGGGGCAGCCTCTGCAGCACAGGTTCGATCCCCAGCTGCCGGGCGGGTCCCACATGGCGTGCAGACCTCTCCTGGGGAGCCCGCTGCTCCCCTCAGCAGTGTACTTTGGTCCTTCTGCCTGTTCTGCTCCCCTCTCTGGCTCTGGTGAATTCTCTCACCTCCCGTGCTTCTGACTGTACCCAGTGCTTGCATAAATAAATAAATAAATAAATAAATAAATAAATAAATAAATCTTTAAAAAAATTTTTTAAAAAATAAAAGTTTTTGTGCTTCAATGAACACCATTTAAAAAGTGAGAAGACAGGGTCCTTCCTGGTGGCGCAAGGGTTAAGACGCACCCTGTGAGGCTGTCTGCAGCCTCTGCAGTGCAAGTTCGATCCCTGGCCAGCCAGGGAGCAACCCACATGGCACAGCAGACCTCTCCTGACTTGCCCACTGCTCCCCTCAGCAGTGTACCTCGATCAATCTGCCTGTTCTCTTCCCCACTCTGTCTCTGGTGAGTCCTCTCACCCCACACCTCTGGCCTGTACCCCAGTTCTTGTATGCATAATAAAAAAAAACTTTAAAAAAATAAAAAGTGAGAAGACAGACAAAAAAAAGGGGGGGGCGGAATATTGCAAATCACATATCTGGTAAGAGACCCATATCCAAAATAAAAAACTCTGCAACTCAACTGCAACAAAAATAATAATAATTATATGGAAAAGTGATTTGAATAAACATTTACTCACAGAGAATATGGCCATTCAGCACATGGAAAGATGTTCAACATAATTAATCACCAGGGGGATACAAACCAAAACCATAATAAAATACTACTTCACACCAACTAGGATGGCTATAATAAAAAAGATAGATTATGGCAAGTGTTGGTGAAAATGTGGAGAAATTAGAAACTTTATGTATGGGTGATGGGAATATAACATGCTTCAGAAGCTTTGGAAATACGTTGACAGTTTCTCAAAAAAAAATTTTTTTTAATAGAGGCATGTTTTTTTTATTTATTTATTTGTTTGTTTGTTTGTTTTGTTTATACATGCACTGGGTACAGTCAGAAGCACGGGAGGGTGAGAGAATTCACCAGAGCCAGAGCGGGGAGCAGAGCAGGCAGAAGGACCGAAGTACACTGCTGAGGGGAGCAGCGGGCGGCAGGAGAGGTCTGCGCACCATGTGGGACCCTCCTCCGGTGGCCTGGGAGCAGCCGGGGATCGAACCGGCGCCGCAGAGGCCGCGGGCAGCTTCGCAACCCAGCGCTCAACCGCTGCGCCACGGGGGAGGCCCTGGTTTCTCAAAATTTTTACGTAATATCACGATGTGTTCCAACAATTCCATTTCTAAATATGTACTCAAGAGAATTGAAAACATATATGCAAAAAATTTTACATTAATATTCATGCCAGTGTTCATAATATCCAAAAAGTGAAAACAACCCAATGTTCACCAACAGATGAGTGGATAAAAAAAATGTGATACTGTTAGTGTGCAAACTGAGGGGTACCCTGGAACCCCCAATCCTGCACACTCACTCTAAAGGGGTTCTGCCATTGCCGCATTAAGACAAAGCACACTCTTAGTGTGAAAGAGTTTTCCTATGATTAGTGTGCATAGAAAGAGACAAGAAGAAAGGATAATTGTTTTCCAATAGAACACCCAAAGTTACCCATCCTCTTTTGGATAAATGCCCAAATAGGGTTGGCCTGAAACAAGGCTATTGAGTCCTGAAAATTTGCCACAAGTCTAAGATACCTTCTGGCAGGAACCATAGGAAAGAAGAAGGAGGGGCCAGGCAAGGCTGGAACAAAAGAAACAAAATCAAAGTACAGATCAAGGCAACAGCTGCTATAGTCAGCCTCCCCGTATGTCTCTCATGCACGTCTCTTCCAAGTGTCTCTACATGCTTCACCTCCATTTGTCTCCTTCCATGTCCCCTAAGTCCCTGGTGCAAGTCCAAAGCTAAGAAGCCAGTGAGCCCTCCTTCACATGTCTCTCTAAGTCTTCTCGAAGTCTTCTGCTCTGTGTTCTATATCTTCGCCTGGCCACTCAGCTCCAGTCTTTATTTAGGTGGGTCAGGGAACCCAGAGCCTCTCCTTTTTGTGGCAATTCCACTATTACAGTATATCCTTACAATGGAATATCATTCAGTCATCAAAAGAAACACATTGTCTGATAAATGCTACAATACACATGAACCTTGGATATAGGCTAAGTGGTAGAAATGGGACACAGGAGGCCCATACTGCATGGGAAGAAACTGCTAATGGACAAGGGCATTAGGAATGATGAAAATGTTCTGAAATTAGATAGTGGCAATGCTTGCATAACTCTGAATATACTAAGAACCATTAATTTCAGCACTTTAAAAGTAATCTTATATTATGTGATTTTATCTTTTTTTAAAGATTTATTTGTTTATTTATACAAGGACTGGGGTACAGGTCAGAGGTGGGGGGTGGTGAGAGGATTCACCAGAGACAGAGCGGGAAATAGAACAGGCGAATGACTGAAATACACTGCTGAGGGGAGCAGCAGGCGAGTCAGGAGAGGTCTGCTGCACCATGTGAGTAGCTCCCTGGCTGGGGATCAAACTTGTGTTGCAGTAGCTGCAGATAGCCTCATAGGTTGCGTCTTAACCCCTTGCGCCACCAAGGAGGCCCTGATTTTATCTTAATGCAGCTGTTATTATAAAAAAGAATTTGTGCGAAAATGAAATATACATTAAGTATAAAAAAGTACATATAAACTATACATGTATTTATCTATGAAAGCAGATACAGAGATTTTAAAAGCTATACAACAGGATGTTCTAGAGTGAATTGATAGGATAGAAAAAGGGTTTTTTTTTTTATTTCTTCTTTTAGTTTATACATGTTATTTTTAATTTTTCTAATAATTAACCTATATTTCTTTACCCTAGTAAGAGTTTCATATTTTAATAAGTAAACTGAATGAATACCCAGCACTACCCAAAATGGTTCTGCTAGTAGTGATATGGTCCTATCTAAGTTAACAAAGTAAGATTGGGAGGAAGTGAGAAAAATAGATTTTACATACACTTAAAAGTCTTTCCAGACACAAGATTATATGAAGGGAAACGTTCAGCAAATGGCTAAGATTCCAAAATTAGTTTAACTGATATGCAAATATGAAGGCAAAGTTTAAATTAAAGAAACAGTTCTCTGCCTCACCGGTAACTTTTCTACAGTGGCAGATCATTTCACTGAAGTGTTCCAATACCAGAATGCTCAGCATCAGAACTGACCATCTCTGGATTCATATCAAGGCCTCTTCTTCACAGAATTTCCTGTTTGCTACAAAGGGCAACAATAAAGAGCATCACCTATAAAAGTGCCATATTCTCCAATGCCAGCATTTCTATTTGTCACTACATTCCCTAGTTAAGATATATAATGCCGTTGACCTCACATAGACATTGCAGTTTGAAAATAAGTGATGTCCAAGCGTTGGGGAGAAAGGATCCCCTGAATGAACTCCACAGACACAGGTTTTATGGACTCCATCCCCTACTCCAGAGCAGAGGTTGAAGACAACAAGAACTACAAATCTCAAAAGGCCATCATCATGGAAGAGAGGAATGCTGGGAACTGAGGGTGGAGTTAAGCAGCCAGGTTTGATATATAACCAGACACGTGGGCCTTGGGAGTCTCTGGGCTCTTGGCTTTTTGCCAGCTCTCAGCGTGCCATTGGGGTTCCAACTCAGTAGAACTGGTGGGATGCATTCACCATTTTATCTTCCTCTTTTTCTCTCTGAAGTATTCATGTCTTCATTTCCCCTTCTTTTGTAAATAAACCCTTTATTAACCTTTTTGTGTGTGCCTGCAGTCGAGTCTTATTTTAAGACCCTTTTAAGCTCCTGGGTGAGGACCCACAGTCAGACCAACCAATTTCATATTGGGGTTGCCCTGTAACACAAGTATAATAAGTGTGTTTGCCCACTAAGAACAGTTTTAAAGAGTCAAATAAAGCTACATATCTAAAGTTAATATTTGCTAGTAAAGCTATCTCTGTAAAGATTATGTATCCAAAACAAACATCCTTGGAGCACCTACCCTCCACAGCCCTGGATATCAGAGATGTAAAGAGAATAATGACACTTTAGTTGGAGGAGAAGAGAAAGGCTGCTCTGAAGTTTAAATGAAAACATGTATGAGCAAATGCCTTTGAACAATGAAGCAGCATATAAAAGGCACACTTGTGTTTTTAAAGCAGTATGTGGTTTTATTTTAATAAGAAAGATGATGTTTGAAGAAATTACTTGTTTTAAGAAAATAGGAATAGGGCCTCCCCTGGAGGCACAGGCTGTAAAACACAGAGCTGTGAAGCTGTCCACAGCCTCTGCAGCGCCGGTTCGATCCCTGCCGGCCTGCAAGGGTCCCACATGTTGTGGCAGACCTATCCTGTTGCACCCGCTGCTCTCCTCAGCAGTCTTTCGTCAGTCTGCCTGTTCTGTTCCCCACTCTGTCTCTGGTGAATCCTCTCACCCTCCTGTGAATCTGGCCTGTACCCCAGTTCTTGTATAAATAAATCTTAAAAAAAAAAAGAAAGAAAATAGGAATAATAAGCAGGAAGCTGGACTTCTGATTGCCAGTTCATGTTCTTAGAAGGACTCTGGGAGGACAGAGGGAGCAGCCACCTGGGTGAGGCCCATGGGAGGTGTGAAGCCTGCAGAGTTGCCCCTAGAGCCAGAGGAACTATTGGTTTACTCAGCCCTGGAGGGGTGGGTGTGGCAGACATGCATTGTTGGATATAAACAAACCAATTCTAACTCAAGTAAATTTGGGGTTTGGCTGGCATTCAGAAGTGATTCATGCATAGTTATGCCCTTCAGATCTTAAGATGGAAATGCAACTTGCCATGCCAGTGTTGAGAATTTCCCTAGAGTCAAGAATCTAGACATGAAAGAGGGATAAACTATTGTGTCTTGCAAGGACATAATTGAACTTCATAATGTCACTTCAGTACCTAGCCTCGCCTTAGACTCATGGCTGATGCTCCTTGAAGTCCAAGCAGAGGCTTCCTCCTTCTCCTTCTATTTCTATACTCTTCCCAAAATGACAGCTTTTCCTTCTGCTTTCCCAAGGCCTCCTCGCAATATAAACTGGGATCAGAGATCCTGGATGCTCCTTATTATTACTTCTCTAAAATGTATTGTTACATGGCAACAACCTGCCATTGGCTCTATTTCACTGAAGGAGCAGATTACAGTCTTCCTCTTTCATCATCACTTCATAGAGGAAAAATGGACAAGTGACAACAATAACCCAGACCTTAGCAGCATGTGGATCTAACAGCCTGCAATGAATTGAGTACAAATACAACAGAAAAGGCATTTCTACTTCTTGTGATACCGCTATCTGGTGAGGCCTACCCCGTGGAAACTAGAGGGAACTAAACAGTGAGCAAAGTTCTGCTGTTCAACTGGTAGCTTCATTGCTAAGATTGCCAGCTTCTTTTGGAACTCAACCATTCTATCAGTTTAAAGAACTGAAAGAATTTATTAACCGTATTTCCAAACACACATTTTCCATGTAATTAATGATCTATGTAGCTGTTGCTATAGGCTTTTGATTAACATGAAATAATTAGCATGATCACACTGAGTTTAAATCTATCCAGTCCAAAGTGAAGAGGTGTGTGTTCATTAGCCTGTGCTGCCATTTTCTAAAGGTAGGGCTTCTATTTATCATTCTGAAAATGACTAATAGGTTGCAAAATTTGTGTATTGTCTCCAAGGCCCCTATACATTGGAAAACACAAATCTGCCATCACCCATTTTTATTTATAAATAAGAAGTCAAGGTTAAGGGATTTGCAAAAATCCTCATTACCCTGAAAGGTATCCAGAACCTGGTCTTGTCCCACACCTCACCTCCACTTCCTTTAGTTGTGCACCACCCTGATACAGCCTCCTAGACCAAAAGACTTCTTGTAAACTAGTGATGCTCCTTGGCACATGACCTGTGTCTGGTACATCTTGAGGTTGGAATCACTAGTGTGAACCAAATCAGGGCAGAATTCTCAGTATCCAGTGTTTCAACTCAGTGCAGGCAGATTCCAGGAATCTTGATACGGGTGCCTCCTATTAGGACACTCCCTGGTAGTTAGTTCTGCCAAAGACCCTATGAAGAATTCACATTCCAATTGCATGACTTTCCTCTCCAGCTCTTGCTACACACACTCCAGTTTAGCTGGAGTGAAATACCCAGTTGGGCAGAGCAGGTAATTTTATACATTTGTTATTAAGGATTCCTTTTTTCCACCCCAGGTGCATGTTACTACAGTCTTGCTTGGAAAAGAAAACCTATACCCATGTAATAGTACCTTTTCTTTACAACGAAGTTTTTTTTCCTATCTGCCCAGAGCTACCGTGAAAGGTAAGTGGGTGTAAATTATTATTCTCATTTCGTGGATGAGTAAAAATAGAAAATAATTAAATTACCATGCTCCAGCTTAGTGGAGATTTAATAAATGGAGTTTCATTCTCTTAACATGAGGGTTAATAATGTATCTGGCAAAGATTTTGAGTTAAAATTAGAAAGCAATCTCAAATATTCTCTTGCATTATTTTCACGTTTTCTCCTTTTGGGTCATCCTAAGTTTAAGAATTAGAATGCCACTGCATGATTGTATGATGACAAGAGCTAAATCACAGCTCTCAGGGTTAAAATATGTTCACGACATGCTGCAATTTGCTTCCATGTTCAAAGTACATCACTTCAGAGACATGCATTTGGGTAAGAATTTGCTGGACAGGTCCAGTAAAGGGTGATTTAATGATAAATATTGTAAGCTAATTGAGGACAAGCGCTGACACAAGCATTTTTTTTCCTTTGTAACTTTTAAGATTTCTATAGGAATGCCTTACATAGAGCAATAGATTGGCTAAATATTTATCAAAATTGGGGGCCTCCGCTGGTGGCGCAGAGGTTGAGTACTGGGCTGTGAGGCTGCCCGCAGCCTCTGCAGCTCCGGTTCATTCCCCGGCCACCGGCGAGGGTCCCACAAAAATATATATATATATCAAAATTGGGATTGAGGGCCTCCCTGGTGGTGCAGGGGTTAAAGACAGCGCTATCAAGCGATCACCAGTCACTGCAGCATGAGTTTAATCCCAGCAAGCCAGGGAGGTGATCCACATGGTGCAACAGACCTCTCCTGCTTTGCCAACTGCCCCCCTCAGCAGTGTATATCAGTACATCTGCCTGTTCTGCTCCCCACTTTCTCTGTTGAATCCTCTCACCCCCCACACCTATGGCTTATACCCCAGTTTTTGTATGCATAAATAAATAAATCTTTATAAAAATGGGATTGAATTAATTTCACTTGTGCTCTAGAACTTAGGACTAATACACAATTTTTGCAACCATATAATCACTGAAATCCCTCATCATGTGTGCTTTTTTAATTACCCTCAGTACTGAGCAGTTTGCAGAACAAATGGCAGTAATAACTTCAATATTTCTTAAAATGGAACTGTAGGTCCAACTTGCTCATTTCAATGCATTTTTCCTCTTTAGAGTGCTAATTATGTTTATGGGACTTACCAGTGTGGTTTTTATAGAAGTAAATTCCAAAGAGGATTTGAGGGTGGCTAGTTAGACAGTCAGGCCTATAAAATAGCTAGAAAATGTGCGTGAACTACATGCTTATCCCTGAAGAAGCGGAAGGGGAAGAGAAAGTGATGGAGTCAGTGGTATGTAAATAATATGAAGAGATGAGAAAAAGAAATACCAAAGAGTTGTCAGGACTATCAGCATAGTGAGTAGAAATGACTGGCTGCCTACCAAGCATGGGTGCCCCCATTCCACAGTCTAGATGTTCTAAGAAACGGCTGCCTGACCTAGGAATACATTTCCCATTCTCCATGTATCTAAACAGGATCATGGCTGATTGCGAGTCAATGAAAAATGTACTGGACTTTTATGTAAATGAGAAACAGACTTTCATTGAATTATGTCACCAAGATTTGGGGGGTTACCTGTTAATTTAGTTAATGTTACCATAACTTCTTGTGTGATACTTCATGCTTTATCTTTTTTCCTGTCTGGAGGCAAAGAGTTCCAGAGCACTAGGAATTGAGAACCACAGGATGGAAGGAGTGTGGTTTCCATGTGAAGATTCTACACACACCTGCATTGGACTGTTATATAAATGAGCAATAGACTTTCATTGAATTTCATCACCAAGATTTGGGGGGTTAACTGTTAAAGTAGTTATTGTTACTTTAGTACACCTAAAGGAGTCAATATTGTTGAGATATTTTTACATATATGAGAACAGAAAGAAATGGTCAATGGCAATTAAGAAGCTAACCAAGACCCTAAAACTATACTGCCATGTGAGTCATAAATCTTGTCAAACCTCCAAATTTTCATCTCACAGCCTCAGTAAGCTTATTTGAAACTTAAGTTGGAATGTTGAACTGGGTTTACTTGGGCTTGGCTGGGCTAATAACATTAGACTCTTGTTTGGTTGTGCTGTTGTCTGCTGCTTGCACTTTCTTATGCTTAGCATTACTTGAAGTGTCTTCCTTTTGACTTGGAAGGACAAAGTCCTTTTAGTTATTGACATTTATGTGGGTCAGCAAATACAATAAGATCAGGTCTATTATCTTGAAACTACCCATTATAAATCTCTTAAAACTGTTCATTAGTCAAATGAACTGTGTAAGGAGATAAGTAGGTATTATTTTTTTAATCCCATTGTCTCTACATATTTCACTTTTCTTACCTCTTCAACAAAAATAAACAGAAAAAGGTGGTTTTCTGCTTAGGATACAACTCATATTCAAAATATTTGTAACTATGTAGCCTTCTCTGCCAATTCATTTCCATCAGTGTCAACACAATTTGTCTAATACCTGAGATAAGTTTTTGCAAAAGCACCTACTTTAGTGACTAATTCATAGGTGCTCGACAATCATCAATTTACTCTTCCCTTTCTATTCTTTTGTCAGGCTAGAAAACATGTATTTCTCATTAATTGTTCTTTTTCTCTAACATCTAATGTTTATAAGACGCCAGTTACCATTACTCTGAATTCATCCATTTATCTATCTTCTTGCTATCATTACCATAGTCCAGACCACCCTCAACCATGCCAAGAGCATTTTCCCTGAAGTTCTCTGCCTCCAGTCTTTCCCTTACAATCTATCTTGCATGTGACTAGTAGCCCAGCATTACACGCCAGAGTGAGATGTTGCAACTACTATCTGCCACGTCAGTCCAAGTCCTACTGAGCCACAGACTCTGGCTTTGTGCTCATCCTCCTACGTGTGTACCATACTCTTGTGTTCTTATCTTCCCATGGATCAGGGCTGCTCCCTCATGTCAAATAAGATACCAAATTCTATCCATTTCATTTTCTAAGTATTTCTCAGATTACTCACTTCAACTGCTTTCCCATGGTCCAACCCTTAACTTGAAACTATACATTTTCCACCTGAATTGTTACAAAGTCTTCCAAATCCCTCCAGTCTTGCCCTTATCCAATCCATCCTGCACACTGCTGCTAGAGGGAATTTCCTAGAACTGAACTGTCCAATACGGTAGCCAAGAGCCACACATGACTATCCAAATCTAAATTAAAACAGAAAGTTCATATTATCCAGTTATCCCCACTGCTGAGTATTTATCAAAAAAAAAAAAAAATACAAGAACAATAACAAGAACATGAATTCAGGAAGCTGTATGCACTCCCATGCTTATTGTACAATTATTATAATAACCAAGAATTGGAAAAAACTTAAATGCCCATGGATAAAGAAGATGTGGTATATATACACAATAGAATCTGATTCAGCTATTTAAAAAAAAAAAAGTGAAATTCTGCCATTAGTAACAACATGTATGGGCCTACTGGTTATTACACTTAGTGAAAAAAAAGCCATACAGAGAAAGACAAACAGCACATAATTCCATTCATATATTATACAGAGAAAAAAATAGATTAATTGAACAAAAGAAACCTATTGTACTATAGATAAGTTAAAGTAATTAATTAAAACGTAATTAAAAATTTAGTTCCTCAATCAAATTTAGTTCCTCTTTCAAGTACTCAGCAGCCACCTGTGGTTAGTGGTTATCATATTGAAAAGAGAAGATTACATTGTCATTGCAAAAAGTTCTTTTCAACAGTGCTATTACTAGAATATAAATCTAATTCTGTCTCTATTCTATTTAACACCAATTAATGTTTCCAATTACATTGAATTAAGTCTCAACTCCTTGGTAGGGAGTTTAACTTGGCTCTTTGGGGGAAGGCAACAGATTTGATTTTTTTTTTTTTTAATCCCTGTGGTCTAGCAGAGTATTTGGAGCAGAAGTAGGTGCCAGAGCAGAATCAGTGTTCTTTGTTTCCTGTTCTTCAGTACCTTGTATCACGGTGAACTGTTCAGCACAACTATTCACCTGGCATCACCTCTCAGCACAGCTGAAAGTAGCCTGATGGCTAATTGTAGGTTACTAAAGACAGGGGAAAAACAAAGATGCTGATGAAATGACTATCAAGGCATCTCTCTTCTCAGAGATTTTGAGAAAATCTAATCATCTTTATGTGGTTGAGTTGCCTGTCCTCTGCACTCATGGAACCAGCATCTTCCATCCATGAAAAGAGAACTAGTGGATCCAGAGAGCTGTAGTCAAATCTACATGCTTGAAATTGGAAGATCAATGGATTGTTCTAACTCTTACGTCATGTTTCCATATGTTGAAAGCCTCATCAGAACAAGATATGACTAAAGCAAACAAATGAATGAACCCAAAAGAGATGTAAAAGTACAAATTTGATCATTGGTTGGTGCTCAGTAAATATTGATACTTGTGGATTTTTAATCAGTTGGCCTGTTTGGTCTAGTCAAGTGAGTTTTTATAGCCCTACTAGTCAGTAAGAGGGCCCACAAATACTAGTGCCATCTTATAAAGAGCTAGAACATCAGCTGGAATTTCCACATAACTGAGTTCTACCTTATTCAAGAAAAAACCTAGAATTTGAATTTATATAATTTTTTAAAGTACAATTAAAAAATTATATCAACTATTATATTGGTGGCCCCCAATGAACCACAGCTCTTAGTACTCTTGTTACTCTTGTTCTTATGTTTTTCCTTTCCACAAACTGACTTTGGCAAATGAGGTAGTAGGGAGCATGATGCAACCAGAGATTTGACAAGCACATTTCAGCTTAGAATTTGCCTTCTGGAACCCATATTCCATACCCCAAGAAAGCTCAACTAGCCTGCTGGAGGAAGAAGCAGGGTATGTAGGAAAAAGTCCAGAATAATGAGACCATGCAAGGCATGTGAGTAAAACCAACTTGGTCATTACAGTCCCATTTAAGCCACCAGATGAAGACATCTGATGAGAGACCCCAGGCAGGACCAACCGAAAAATTACCCAACTGATCCCAGCCCAGGTTGCTGAATCATAGACAAATGAATAGATGTTGTTTTAAGTCACTGCTTTGGGGTGTGATTTATTATGCAATACTAGAAAACTCACAGCACTTAGAATATTGTTTCTTCTCATTCATCAACATGAGCTGCTACATATCACCTATGATATGCAGGTTCTACTCTCAAATAACAGAAGTTGGCATTAGAAGTAAATATAGAAGTCCCTTTCCAAGGAAGGTGAGAATGTTTTTACTTCTAGGCATTTATGGGAAATTGTAGTTTTAGAATTTCACTTTTGTATTTAGAAATTTTTTTCAATATATTTAATTCTTTAATATAGATTAGGTTTATCTCTTCTTATTTTGTCTTTTTCTTTTCTGGCTTTTGTTCCCGGATGAGTATCTGGGGAAAAGAAAAATTTTATCTCATGAGTTTCATACCGTATTTTCTGCTCTTGTCAAATGCTCTGTTAACATCATTCCACGTCCAAAAATGATAAAAAAAAAAAATGCTTACGAATATGCTTACTGCCATGGCACCAAAACAGTGCCAGAAAGGACAATTCTTTAAAAACAGATTTCGTCATCCTGTGAATTCCACACAGCAGATACTCCTTTGGTAGGTATGTTGTAAGTCATAGTTTTTCTCTGAAAGTAGGTGTTTCACTTTTTGTGACCCTTCTTTTCAAGAATAGCCTTGTCCTCTCAGCTTGGGGTTATGTTTTATATTTCCTTCTTTTATTCATTATTCTTTTATAGGTGGTCTTTTTTTTTTAATAGAGGCATGTTTTATTTATTTATTTGTTTGTTTGTTTGTTTGTTTTGTTTACACATGCACTGGGTACCGTCAGAAGCGCGGGAGGGTGAGAGAATTCACCAGAGCCAGAGCGGGGAGCAGAGCAGGCAGAAGGACAGAAGCACACTGCTGAGGGGAGCAGCTGGCGGCAGGAGAGGTCTGCGCGCCATGTGGGACCCTCCTCTGGTGGCCGGGGAGCAGCTGGGAATCGAACCGGCGCTGCAGAGGCTGCGGGCAGCTTCGCAACCCAGCGCTCAACCGCTGCGCCACTGGGGAGGCCCTATAGGTGGTCTTTGAAGGAAACATTTTGCTTTTTTTTTTTTCCTGTAACTTTTTTGGTGGTAATGTTAGTTTACAACACTGTCCATGATTTAGGGGAATCACTGTATATGATTTAGATTCACAGCTCTTCAGATGTCTGTTTCCACACCACACCCCACACCCACCACCAAAGCACCCATAGTCCCCCCATAGTCCAGTGTCCCCTCCCACTCTGGTAGCCTCAGTTCTGCAGTCGGATGTCTAAGGGGGTGTTCTGGTTTAGTTTTGTTGATTCCTTTGTTTTGTTTCTTTATATTCCACACTGAGTGAAATCATCTAGTAATTGTCCTTTTTTATTTTTTATAACTTTATTTTTTAATTTTTTGAAAAGATTTATTTATCTACATAAGCACTGGGTATAGTCAGAAGTGCGGGAGGGTGAGAGGATTCACCAGAGCCAGAGCAGAGAGCAGAACAGGTAGATAGACAAAATACACTGCTGAGGGGAGCAGTGGGCAGAAGGAGAGATCTGTCATGCCATGTGGGACCCTCGCCCAGAGGCCGGGGATCTAACCTGCGCTGCAGAGGCTGCGAGCAGCCTCTCAACCCAGCACTCAACCGCTGCGCCACCGGGGAGGCCCAGTAATTGTCCTTCCTGAAGAAAGTATTTCTCCCTTATTTCTCATTTGGAAAAAAAAGTATGGTTTACCTTGAATCAAAGAGTTTCTCTGATAATCTTATCAAATTGGTGAGGGTACTAAAAGAAAAAGCACCAAAAGCTAATTTTCCTATTGTTGAATTAAATTCAAAGTAGTCACACCTTGTTTAAATCAATGCCATTCAAAATGTGTTCTGTGAACAAGTACCGATCTGTGAGCTATTGTTACAATGAGGAAAGCACAAAAATTAAGTGTTTATAAACTTACTTTAACTATTTGATGGCGCCATGATATCTAATTATGTGATCATTTTTCTCATAACCTAGTTTTATTGTATATTACAAAATACAAGTCAATGATAATTGGAATTTTTTTGTGATCTTTTCTTTACAGATATTTAAAGAAGCACTAGTTCAACTAACTTACTAGCCTCAAGGACTAAGACAGTAGGGACCCGGAGTGGGTGCTTAGCAAAACATTTCTTGATTGATTGTTACTTGAATCAATCCTAATTCTATGATATTCTAATATTATGCTAAATCTTTACCAATTGCCTAACTATTCACACAACAAATTTTTAAAGTGGAAGTTTTACAGTATTTTTTAAAGGGCATGAAAAACCCTGCCTAATTCTCTTGGCTTGGGATGAGTAATTATACCCAAGTTAAGAAAACTCAAAAGAAATGACACACATGCTTAAAGTTAAAATTAACTTTCACTTTACTCCATAAATGTACTTTTTGATTCAGCTGCCTTTGAGCAGAGAGATGGGTATAAGGTGTTGAACTCAATGTAAGGACTAAATCCATGACTCATTCGTTATGAAAACCAAATTCATCCTTGGGTTATACCAGGTGAAAGCCAGTCTTTCACTTGGTACAGGAAGTCAGACTCCTTGAAGTTGTGTATCTTCAAAATGCTCTCTATACTAAAGGACATTTACTAACTCAGCTTCCAGACTAAGGAGGCCTGAGTGGATGGCAGGTATTACATTCTTAATTCTTAGGTTTTTTCCTTCCCCTTGGCACATCAGCCTCAGAGCAGTCTTACTGAGGGTTTTGCTTTGACATGTGCCTCAGTCCCTCTATTTGGATTATTGCCTCGCTCTTGTGTGATGTTAGGCAAGTCACGTGGTGTCTACATACTTTAACTCCCTCATCTGGGAAAAAAAAAAAATGAGGCCAGGGATATAGGGAAAGTTAAATTATGTAATGTATGAGAATGTGTCTGTTGCAGCGCAGGACCGACCCCAGTTGCGCTTGCCAGTTCTGGCCCTTCACCTAGCCCCTGCCCACTGACCAAGCTCCCACCACTCAGTGTCAGTTGTGTAGTAGTTAAGGGCACAGGCTAGAGTGATAGTCATGGGGCTAAGTCCCAACGTTCTCATTTACTAGCGTCTATGACCTTGTGACTTTGGACAAGTTATTTAACAGCTTTAAGTCTCAGTGCCTTCATCTGAAAAATGTTATCCATGGCAAGGGATTCATGGCTATTGGATGAAGTCATCATTACAAAGGTTCTAACGCAATGCCAGACAGTTTGCACCCGATTAGGACAGTTATTTTTATTTTTATGACCAGTTCTAAAAATAGATCCTGACCCATTGTGTCTGCTTTTCTGTTCAGGGGCCTGCTTTGCATACTAATTTCTGGGAAGCTGGGAGTTTTCTTTGCTCAATTCATTAAATATTAGTCCTTAGTGATGGTAGTTCTGCTTCTACCTGCTGACCTCCTTCCCTGGACATAGCTCCCTGCTGCCCCTCTTTTTACCTTGTCAGAGCCCCAGCATGGAAGAGTGACTGTCAGGAGTCCTAGGGAAGTTCTCACTGCCATAAGATCAGCTGTCAACTGGTCAGCCTTGTCTACCACCTACTGTCTGCCCCCAACTTCCCAGAATATCACACCAGTCTCCAGGTTTCTTCAGTCTCTGTTGGGAGCTCCTTGGATCCCTGACCTTTCTGTGGGCCTGACTAGCTCCCAGGATGAGCCACAGTGGACTGGCCTGCAGGCAATCTGCTGAACCCCAGTTCTGCAGGACTTGCCTATGGAACAACCCAGGGCCATGCTCCCAACCTAGGACTGGCATATTGGTGTCATAATGCAGTATCAGGCTGAAGGCAAATGTTATAACTGGTTTTTCTAGAAACCATGTTTGATCGTTGACTCTTCTGGGAACTTCTGATGAGATTTCTATTTCCAATGAGACCACCTGGATTTCTCCCCATGCCCTGCTCTTGTGTAGTACCTTCTTTGACTCCATTCCACTTGCAAGGGAAGATGAGAAACCTACACCTACATAAATGCCATTAAAATCTGCAGTGCTCAGTGAAGGACTGTTATCTAAGCTCAGTTTGAGCTGCATCTCAAGGGAATTGGGAATGGAGGACACCCTACACAAGCACCCATTTCCTTGTTCAGCTTCAAAATTCCAGAGGTCCGCCTCCCCAAAACACATATAGATATACACAGTGTTAGTTAATTTAAAACACACACTGACATACACAAAGTTAGAGTCACAGCCCTTTTGTAATAACTTTTGCTCCCCTCTCAGATACCTCTTCTCCCACATTGAGAACTGGGATAAGTGTTCTTTGGGTGGTTGGGGAAAGTTTTGTTTCCGGTGAAGCCATGATGATGGTTCTGGGAGGCAGTAACCTTCATGCAGATAAAGGACAATGTCCTTTATTGTTGCCTCTCAGTGGCCTCCCTTGCAAGCTATAGCCACTTGCCTTAGATTCCTGAAAAAGAACAAGGCAAGCCAACAGACTCCAAAACTCAGTCAAAAAAAAGAGTATTAGGAGCTTGATTCCATATATGAGAAACTCATGGACCCCATTTCATTTGTGAGGATCCATTCGTTCATTCAAAAATATTCAGTGAGGGGCCTCCCTGGTGGCATAGGGGTTAAAGTCTCAATGCTATCAAGCTATCCCCAGCCACTGCAGCATAAGTTCAATCCACAGAAGTAAGCCACATGGTGCAGCAGACCTCTTCTGTCTTACCTGCTGCTCCCCTCAGCAGTGTATTTCAGTGGATCCGCCTGTTCTGTTCCCCACTCTGTCTCTGGTGAATCCTCTCACTCCCTCCACCTCTGGCCTATTCCCCAGCTCTTGTATGCATAAATAAGTAAAAATAAATCTTATAACAAAAACAAAAATATTCAGTGAGTACCTACTATGTGCTAGGGGCTGGATTTGGCATTGGGACTGTTAAAAGGATGAGGTTTATAAAATTATGATTCCATGTGACTCACAATCTAATGCTCAGTGTTACTGACATTCTTGTAACCCTATATTACCATCTTACCTCCAAGCAATAAGAAGCTAGGAACCCCTACTGAAATAATTAGGGTCCTGCCACACTTGAGATTTATACATTTTTTAAATTTTATATATTTTATATCATTTTTCATTTTTGCACAATGTATGCATTTTCATCTCAGTTAGAGTCCCCATACAATTCCCACCCACCCCCGTTTTGATCCTACTCCCCCCCCATAGTGTGTCTCTGATTTATACTTGCTTGTTGATTTTGATTTTTACTTTATTATAATTAGTCTTTTTCCTGGTCCCTTATTTAGATTTTCTAACTTCCTGCTATGAGTGAGAGCGTATTTACCCAAAGGACACAGAAACATTAATTCAAAAGGGCACCTGCACCCATATGTTTATAGCAGCACTATTTACAATAGCTAAACTATGGAAACAACCCAAATGCCGAAAAACAGATGACTGGATCAAGAAGATGTGGTATAGGAGCCTCCCTTGTGGTACAGTTGTTGAGCACTGGGCTGCAAAGCTGCCCACAGCCCCTGCAGTGCCAATTCGATCCCCATCTGCCCACAAGGGTCCCACATGGCTCGCAGACCTCTCCTGCCATGCCCACTGCTCCCCTCAGCAGTGTATTTCATCAGTCTGCCTATTCTGCTCCCCACTCTGGCTCTGGTGAATTCTCTCACCCTCCTGCACTTCTTACTGTACCCAGTGCTTGCATAAATAAATAAATAAATAAATAAATCTTTTAAAAAAAAAGATTTTATATATATATATATACACACACACACACACAATGGAATATTACTCAGCAATCAAAAAAGATAAATTAATGCAATTTGCAGCAACACGGATGGAGCTAGAAGGGATCATGTGCAGGGAAATAAACCAGAAAGAAAAAGAGATTTATAGTTTTTAAGATACAGTTTTGCATATTACTGCATACTTGCCAAACAAGGACCCCAAAAGTCAAATTTTAACTTAAAAAATTATATGCTGCATTTTCAACCATGAGGTGGAGTGGGGAGAGAGAAGATCTATCTTTTCCATGGGAAAATCAAATTTAGTCTATTCTTGCCCCCATGTAGGCCTGAGAGAAAATCTCCATAAATGGGATTCTAAGGACTCAAATATTTTTACTTCTCATAAAAATTAAGCAGAACAAGGGCCAAATTTGCAAATAATTTGTAAGTCAGTCTGTAAGTATGTATGTGCTACACTTTTGTCCTTTATGAGCTTAGCAACTTGGCAATAAATTGTTAAGAACTGAGATTTCAACTGATCAGCATTCAGGGTACCCAATACATGATTTGCTGAAGCTTTTGTGTGGATTCTTCCAAGTCTCAGAGGAATACTGATGGCCAGATACACTCCTTCTAGCCCCATCCAGAATAGATGCTTTTATTCCCAGGAGTCAGATTAGTGATAAGGTACTTTCCAACTATTAACCCAGACTCTCTTTAAACAAATGTTGGAAGCCAAGGAAGCTACAAGTTATACAATAATATTAGACATTCAAATTAAAATCAAATACTTCAAGCAAAATCTAAACATCTGACCAGGGATGAAGGCTTCTGGGGCTGGCATTTCTATCCCAGTGTTTAGTCTACTGGGTTGGAGTAGTGCTGAATAGAGACAAGAAGGCTGGATCTCTATAGACCCATGTCCATCTGTTATGGGATATGGGCTGTGGGAAGACAGCAAGACCTTGGGTGAGATGGCTCTCCACAGTGTCCTTAGTACTGTGGTTATCACATTCACCTCACCAACAATGGGGGTGAGAAGTCCTTCTGCAGGGATCCAAGTAAGGGTGACAGTGCGCTCCATACCCCACCTCTTGCACAATCAGAACCAATGCATACAAGTGCCAGCAGAAACTCCTCCAGGATTCTGATAGGCCTCCCTTCCTGTGGGAAACATAGAAGAGGAAAGCTGATAGCATCCATTACAGCCCGCACTGCTGCCCCTGTCCTAAGACAGCAACTGATACTCAGCAGCTCACTCTTTGATTCTCCATTCAATTATCTTCAACTTTAATTAGCATCTTGCCATTCTCTGCCCATGAATCATACAAAGACTCTAACCTTGTGCCACATCTCTTTCCATGTAGAGTGGATGACCACATCCTCCACCTGAAGTTCTATTTTCAAACCACCCCTGAATGAGATTATAGTGCAGCCACAATCCATTTTCAGCTCACCACCATATACATGTAGCCATGAACCAAGCTTAAGCTTTTTCTTCTTCATTCAGTTGTCCTAAGGGTTTTCCCCTGTGAGTATGAGTTAAGAGGTGTAATAGTAGGAAGTGACATGCTCATGTGGGCTTGCAGTTGTCCTCTTACTCTGCCCAGACGAGGTCCCAGATATACCACTTCCTTCTTATGATGGACTGGTGTTGGGTCAACTCAAATTTCTGTCAGAGGCTGGATGGGAAGTGCTGGTCATATGGCCCCTTGATGTCTATGGTCAAGTACTTTGTTTTTCCAGGGCTCAGTAGGGTTCTTCCTGTGATTTAGCTACTCCCTGGCTGTGCGAGTGTTCTCCCATATAAGCTTATGTCAAGCATCTGCTCTATTATAAGAAAGTACTTATTCCAAGTTCTACTGATGTCTACATGACTTAACTCCACACATAAGCCAACTGCACTCCAGATACCCACTGGAGAATGAATGTGAAATTGAGCCACAGGATGATCTGAGGGGAACAGCATTTACAGAAAACCATCTTAGAGTCAATAGAACCCCTGTTCTGCTGGAAGCCGATCCAGCAGATGTAGCACCTAAACTGCACTCTTTTGAGTTTTTCCTGAATTCTTTTGGTGTTAGGTTGTCAGCTTACATGAAGGAATGTCCTCAAATAGCTCTGTGAATTTCATTGATGTGGATGTGTTTTGTATTGCTTGATGTGTGATGTGTTCACTATGAAGATATTATTGAGGAAGCTGTGCACTGCTCTATACAGCTTCAGTTCTCTCTGCAATAGTGCAACTTATCACATGCATCTGGGGAGTTCTGATCTTATGGACACTCATGTACCATAATAATAATCATGTCCTTCTGCACTGGCTGCCCAAAATCTTAGTGCCAAGTGTGTGTCCTTCCTGCCTCTCTTTTGTCTTCTCCCTCTCTCCTGGCTTTGTATCATCTTTCCTATTTCAACTGTTGTTTGTCCCATTTTCTTTATTTCTTACTTTGTTTTTACCGTGTTCTATTCTGTACATTTATTTAAGAGGGTTGACGTATTGTCTGCCAGGGCTATAAATAAAGAACTCAGTGCAAATAATGTCTGCTTATTCAGCCAGTTGAAGTAGTCTGAAAACCCCCAGTATAATAATTTAACCAGTCTGATTGAATGTATAAATTCGAATAACATTTCTGAAAAGCAATCGGTACATATAAATTAGCAACCTTCACAAAATCTATGTTTTGGCTCTGGAATTCTTGATATATACCCTATGGGGGAAATAATAAGAAATATGAATAAAGTTTAAGTATAAAATAATTACTGAGGCATATTTTCATAGTAATACTTGAAGTTCCTTTTAGAACTTAAAGATCTGATAAGAGAAAGACTAATCAAATATCCCCAAATAATTTTAACTGTAGTTATTAAAAGTAGGATTTTATTTAAAAAAAAATGTTTAATGTCAGAGGAAAATGCCCACATTGTCATATTTAGTTTGGAAAAAAAACCAACAGAATATATGTGATTCCAATGTTATTTTTTTGCTAAATAAAATATTTAGCAAATAATTGGCAATTGGCTGAACTGGGAAGTTGCAAGACAGGTGATTGTTATTATCTCTTTTCTTTATGTTCTGGATTTGTAATCAGAAAAAAAATGACTAAGCTAAATCTCCCACCTTAATATTTATTGAGTGGACAACAAAGTTAGGGACATTGCCTATCAAAGGCAACACATACCCATGAGAGATGTGCTCCTCAACCCCCACTTGGTACTATTGCTGAGAATAGTACCAAGCCCAATATAGACTATGGTTTGTTTTTTTTTCCTATGCATAAATATCTGTGACAAAGTTTAAATTACAAATTAGACATAGAAAGAAATTAGCAACAATGACTAATGCTAAAATAGAACAATTATAAATTATACTATAATAAAGCTATGTGAAGGTGATTCTTTCAAAATAACTTATTGCATTTAATATTTTCTGGCTGCAGTTGAAACTTTGGAAGGGAAAACCACAGGTAAGGGGATTTACTGTCCACTGTAATTAATATCTAAGAGTATCATTTGGATATAATTCTCCAGTTCCCTCTTATAGCACCCTATCAGCAATTCATTTATTTTGAAGATGATTACCTGTAACCCTAGGTTGTAAAAAGCAGAACAGGAAATACAAGTACATACAAAACTGGTAAGATATCATGACAGAGAGCAAGAGTTTTACTGTCAAATTTGCCTGGGTTGGTTTTATTGGATCGTGCTAATCATCAGTGGCTCTTGGGTTCACATTAATAAAGAATTGCAAAACTGGAAGGAAAAAAAATTACCTGGGCTCAAATACCACCATCTTACTTTTGGTCCTTGGAATTACAAGCAAGTTTGTCATCCACTCTGCTTCTCAGTTTCATGATCAATAATAGCTTGTTTTGGGCCTCCCCTGGTGGCGCAGCAGTTGAGCGCTGGGTTATGAAGCTGCCTGCAGCCAGCCTCTGCAGCACCGGTTCGATCCCAGCCACCAGCGAGGTTCCCACATGGCGGGGCAGAACTCTCCTGCCTGGCTCCCTGCTCCCCTCAACAGTGTATTTCATCAGTCTGCCTGTTCTGTTCCCCGCTCTGGCTCTGGTGAATTCTCTCACTCTCCCGCGCTTCTGACGGTACCCAGTGCTTGTATAAATAAATAAAATCTTTTAAAAAAATTTAAAAAAAATTTAAATAATAGCTAGTTTTGGAATGAGAATAAAATATAGTGATACATTCAAGTTCCAGCACATTATAAACATTAATCACCATGGGTTAAGTTCCCGAACCCTTGTCTCCCTTCTCACCCTATATCAAATAATATCAACTGCAGCTAATAGAGAAACCACAGTAAGTAGCTTAAACAAGAAGTCCAGGGAGGCATCCCTGGTGAACAGGGGGTTAAGACACAGCACTATGAAGCTATCTGCAGCCACTGCAGCACGAGTTTGATTCCGGGCCAGGGAGGTGACACACATGGTGCAGCAGACCTCTCCTGTCTTACCTGCTGCTCCCCTCAGCAGTGTATTTCTGTAGATCTGCCTGTTCTGCCCCCCACTCTGTCTCTGGAATCCTCTCATCGCCCCCCCCCCCCCGCATCTTTGACTTGCACCCCAGTTCTTGTATGCATAAATAAATAAATCTTTTAAAAAAAGAAAAAGAAGTCGTCCAGGGACATGGTAGTTTCAGTTGACACCATCTATTTGCTCTGCCACCCTTAGGGGATAGATCACAAAATGGCTGCAGCAATTCCAGCCATCACATCCATACAGGACAGTGTCCCAAGGAAGAAAGGACACTGGGTGTCTCTATTAGAAGCAAGGAAGCCAGCACATCTTTTTTGTCTCAAAGGTCAGAATTTGCCACATTGCCCACATTTATTTCGGGCATCATCAGAGAACTTTGAAAAGAAAAAAGGGCTGGGCTCCCCTGAAACACATCCTAAGGAAGGGTATACACAAAGCAAAATTTGTGTGCTGATAGGAAAAGGAAAAGGGCCATGGATGTTGGGGAAAATGTTTCACTTCTGCATCTGTTATATTCCCCACTGCATGAAGCCTTATCTAGTGTAAATTCTCCCCTCTGGGAGATGTGGGGAAGAAGATAGACAAGGAGTATAGATAGACATGCTGTCCAGGGCAGACTCATATTTGAGGTGAAAGGGCTTGGTGACAAAAAGAGGAGGGAGAGGACACAGTAGAACAGCATGACCTACTTCACAGTTCTGTCTACACAAGTCCTGCTAGAGCATAAACTGGGACAGCACAAAACACATGACAGACTGTGCTGGTGTGAACAGAAGGTGATAATGAATGCAGACGGCCTCATTTAAAATCAACACAGATGTCTACGCATTTGAGTAGTGGATGTCCACAGAGAATAACGGTGGGCCTCTGACCACGTAGACAGGGAGAACACAAATCTACTACTACAGAAACATCTAGTAAAATAATGACTAGTAGGTTTTGATTATCTACCATATCTCCAGCTATAATTAAACCTTAAAGAAAATAAAATACAACATGACATAGGATCTGGCTTTGGAGAAGTTAAACTCTGCTTGAGGAGTCAAAAGTAACAGAGATGAAGTCAAGGGCAAGGCCAGACCCTTTGGAATCAAAGGTTAAGGGATGTGGTGCAGAGTGGGGCAGAAGGCTGCAGGGCAGGGAGCAGGAAGGGGACTTGAACTGGGAGTAACCCTTGGTAGGTCAGGATTTGGCTTAAGGCAGACAGAAGAGAGAAGAGGGCCAAAGGAATAAGAGGGAAGCTGATAACCAGGAGAATCCTCTGATGAGAATGGAGTTGCTCTGTTGGTCAGGTGAAAAATTATTTGGACAGGAATGGTGGGGTCATGGAGATTTAATTTTGCATATTAGGCATGGTGGGTCACTGTGAAATTTTGGAATGGGCTACTTTTGGACCTATCTGGTCATGATCACGAGGGTTTGTTCTGTTTGGGGACTTTTTTTTTTTTTTTTTTTTTTTTAGATGAGCTTGTCCAGGTATGTGGGATATTGTGCAGGTGACTTTGACAAAATCCCATTAGCAGTCTGGTCAGAGGCTCACTGCCAAAAACAACTTTGAGCCACAAGTGCCCCAGTGGGAAGCCAGACAGACATAAGTAAAGGCCTAGCCCTATCACTCATTAGCAAATTACTTCATCTCTCAGAACCTTCATTTTTTCATTTATGAAATGGGCATAATGCCATCTCATAGGAATTTTTACAGGAAAGTTCTTGTTACATAGACAGCACACAAAATATTCATTTCCCCCCTTTCTTCCTTTTGTTTACCAAAGTATTGAAGCAAAACCTCCAACCACTAATCTTACGTAATAATGTTTGGTAACTTCAAAACTGCTTCATCCAGAGACACTCAAGGCAAGGAAAAAGTTGAGTCTTTCTTGATTTAAAAATTAAAATTTTCTATCAAATTTTGGAATGATTTATTTAAAACTGCTTTGAACATAAAGAAATACAATGTATCCATAAAGACTAAACATTTTTATTGTCATTATGAACTTTCATTTGTAGCTGTATTTTTTAACTTTTTTTAAACATTTATTTATGCATACAAGAGTTGGGGTACAGACCAGAGGAGGGTGAGAGGATTCACTAGAGCACCAGAGACAGAGGGGAAATAGAACAGGCAGATTGACCAAAGTACAGTGGGGAGGGGAGCAGGGGGAGACTGGAGAGGTCTGCTGAGCCATGTGGATGGCTCCCTGCGGGGTGAGGGGAGGGAGGGCAGGAATATGGAACTAGTTCTGCAGTGGCTGCATCTTAACCCCTTGTGCCACCAAGGAAGCCCTGTATTTTTTAACTTTTAAATTAAATATTTGTAACAAATGCAAATGAGAAGAGAAAAAGGGGCCCAGAGATGAGGGGAGAATGAACAGATTCTGGTGGGGTGGGAATGAGATGTTGACTTCTCCTTTCTCTTGAATTTTCTAGAAAGACAAGAAAATTGCCTATTATACTTTAACAAATGCGTACAGGGCATCCCACATTTACCTCCCGAAACAAGCCGGAGTCAGGCAACCAGCAGCAGGCTGGCGGAGTGGACAGCTCCCGCCACACTCCAGGCCTGCAGCACAAGGTCCAGGGGAGGTGACCAGGTCATCAAAAGGTGGGAGGATAGTTGTGCATTTCTAATTTTACCTTTCACTTTCAAAAGAAAAATACCACTTAACAACTTACCTATTCAAAAGGCTTGTCTCCTAGGGCCTTCCCCAGGAGGAAAAAAAACCAAAAACAAGATTCTTAAAAAAACCTAGAAAGACAAAAATGAACATAGCTATCTGAAAGGGTGGTGGGATGATGAGTGGGGTTTTTTTTCTCTTGTTTCATTGACATCCTCTTCCTATCCTTGTAGTAAAGAGGCCACAAAGACCCTCTTTCGGAGAAGGGTGTGTGAATGGCTGGGGACTTGCATGCTGGGCTACTGTGTGTGAACCTGAGTGTGTGGGGTGAGGAGATGGCAGGATGTGGAGTTTGGAGAGAGTGTCTGTATGAGGGTGGCTGTGTAACGGGAGTGTGGAGGGGTGTGGAGTGTGTGGGGGGGGGGGTTCTGTGGAGAAGAGCTGGCATTGTGCGGGGGGATGTAGTGTGCAGTGTAGGGTGTTCAGAGTCTGGAGAGGATATGAGAGCCAGTGTGGGCGTGGGGGTGTGCGTGTGAGAGCGTGAGTGTAAAGTTGAGTGTGTCTGTGTATTGCGTGAGTGGGGAGGGGGTGCGCCGCGCGTGAGCAGTTGGGAGAGTGTGCGAGGTGGGCGCCGGGAGGGCAGCCGCGCGTGTGCTGAGTGTGCGGTGCGTGCGCCGGAGCGGAGCGTGGAGGGGGCCCCAGGGCGCCGCCTAAGTGTCCCCCGCCAGCCTGCCCCTCCCATCCCCCACCCTCTTCTTCTCCCAACATCCTCCCTCCCGCTCCCGGCGGCGGCGCGGGAGCCGGGCCGGGCGCGGACTGGGGCGCGGCGCCGCGCACGCCGCTCTGCGGAACCCGGGGAGGCCGAGGGAGGGTCCGCGCGGAAGCCCCGCCGGACGCGCGCCGGTGCCGCCCGGGCGGCCGCGGGCATGTGCAGGATGTCCTTCAAGGTGAGCGCAGCGGCCCGGGCGCGGGTGCCAGGCCGCGCGGCCGACCCGAGGCGGCGGGACCCGCACCCGCCCGGAGGCGCCGCCGCGGGCCCGCAGGGCGAGGTGGGCGCACCCGCCGGTGCGGTGCGGGCGGGGACCCGGGGGACCGAAGCTGCGGCCGGCGTTCGGGCGGCGTGGGCTTTGCTCTCCCCGCCGCAGGCTGCGGGCTGGGTGCGCCCGACCGCCTCGCAAGGGGTGGCTGGGACGGTCGCCCGGGAAACGGCGGGGCGGAAGGAAGCTTTCCCGCAGCCGCGCGCTGAGCCCGAGGGCTGGGGCCGCCGCGCCGCCGCCCTGCGCGGCCCCGGGACGCGCTCCCCCTGGATGCAGCTGCACCTCTGCTGCCGCCTCGCCCGAGTCCTTTCTGGGCACTGAAGCTGAGTGACCCGTACAGAGTGGAGCCGCAGTTGATCAGGCTTCAGTGTCCAAAGTGGAGCTTCGTCTTATAAGTTTATTGAAATCGTTTTTAGGATGAAAGTGAAGTAATTGATTGGCCTCAGCTGGAAGGTTTTACTAAAGCAATAATTAAAATATACTGTGCATTTAAAATGTGCCCATCTCAGAACCAAGGGCATCATGTGCATCTTTCGAATCCTTAAGCAGACTCGGGAGAAGGTACTTTCCTGGTTCTCGCGCGCTACTTCCCTCCCTCTCTCCGACTCTCCTCTCTTCCTTCTTGTCTCCTACTTCTCCCCTCCCTCCTTCTTTTAGCAAAAAAGCTAAAACGTGGAGAAGTTATCTCTCGCAGGCTTGCACTCAGTAAGTGAACAGTGTTAAGATTCAAACCTTAGTAGTAGTCTGGCCCCAAAGCCGCTGTCCTCCTGTCTCTTACAGCAAGTCCCATCGTTTACAGTAGCTGTAAGCAGAGGAGTGACTGTGCGATTTGCATGTTAGAAAGCTCTCTAATTAGTTTGGAGTGGAGGATGAGCTGAGAGACAAATCAGGAGTATGTTGAGGTCATCTTGTTCAATGAGATTTGCGTGTTAGACTTAGAGGATTGAAGGGAGTGGATGTAACTTCAATCCTACAGAATTCAGTGACTGATGTTATTCACTGAGTTAGGGAAGGCCAGAGAGGTAAAGATAAAATATTTGGTTTGAGGCTTGTAAAGTTGAGGAGTGGATGGGAGTCCAAGCAGAGATATTGATGAGACAGATAATAGGGCAATCAAGGCAGGAGGTAAAGATGAGATTTAGGAGTCTAGGAGAGATAGCAGTGTTAAGTGGTAATTGAGCCCTTGTGATGACCCAAAGATATCATGAAAAGATGGAAATTAGAGTATGTGCTCTCACTGAAGTCAAGGGTCTCTCATCTTTCAACAATGATGGAAGGGGACTCAGTGTTAAATACCACTGAAAACTCAAACAAGCCAAAAATTGAAAAGTGCCCATTGAATTTAATAACAAAACAGCCACTGGTAACCTTGCTGAGAGCAATTTTCTGTGAAGCTCTGGGTTTAGGAGCCAGATTGCAATGGCTGAAGAAGAGAGTGGGTAGAAACCACAAGTGTAGAGTATACTTTTCCAAAAAAACTGCAAGAATTTTTGAACTGCAGTAGGAATCCAGAATTGGTCAAGGATTTGTTGCTTAAAATGGCAGACTTGAGCATCTTTAAATGCTGATAGACAACTCAACAGTAATCAGAAAACCCAACTTTAAAATGGGCAAGATGGGAATAGACTTTTCTCTCCAGGAGATGTCATAGTCAATAAGCATCTGAAAAGATGCTTTAGGCAAATGCAAATCAAAACTATTAAATATCACTTCACACCCACTAAAGTACTATAGTCAACAAAACAGGCGATAACAAGATGTGAAGAAAGTGGATTTCTTATACATTGTAGGTAGAAATATAAAATATTGCAGAAACATTAGCAAACATTCTAGTCGTTCTTCAAAAAACCAAATAGACAGTGACCAAATGACCCAGCAATTCCACTCATAGGTACATACTCAAAGGAAATTGTAAGGTCAGGTAGGACACTGGGCAGGTTTTCTAATATCCAGCAGACCGGGTAAAGGAGGAGTCAGAGTCCTCAGTGGTTTTTGCAGGTCTTTTATTGGGATTTACCCGGTACACAGCAGGCAAGGGTGCTGACAGGCCTCCCAGCCCCCAGCAAATCCTTACTCTATCTGGGCTCTCCAGTGATCTCTGCTTCTGCTTCTTTGCTTCTCTCTCAGGTTCTCTTCAGCTTCTACTGGCATCCCCGTGACACCACCCTTAAAAGCCCAGTCTTAGCCCAGGTGAATCCCATCTACCTATGCCCACACCCTACTCCAGGTGCCCGCCATCAGGCATGCATTCAGGACCACAGGGTTCCGTCATCTATCCTGATGGTGGGAGGGCAGAAAAGGCTGACATTTTTCCTTACCCTACAGAAATGAAAACATGTTCACACAAAAACTTGTCATAGTAATGTTGTTTATGATAACAAAAAATGGAAACAACCCAAATATGTCCATCTTTTGTTTATCATTGAAATAAACAAAATATGGTATGTGTTAGTCAGCTTGGGCTGGCAAAATCCCATAGACTAGGCAGTTTAAACAACAGAAACTTTTTTCTCAGAATCCTGGAGACTGGAAAGTCCGAGATCAAGGTCCCAACAAATGTGGTGTCTGTTGAGGGCTCTCTTCCTGTCTTGTAAACAGCCACCTTCTTACCGCATCCTCACATGAGAGAGAGAAGAAGCTCTAGTATCTTTTCCTTTCTTATAAGGAGACTAATCCCATTAAGGGGTTCTACCCTCATGAGCTCATATACCCTGATTATCACCAAAAGGCCCCACCACCAAATACCATCACATGGAGAGGGCTTCAACATTGAGTAAGTGGTGGGGGGACTGAGGCGATACAAACTTTCAATCTATAGCACACTCTATCCAGGCAATGGAATATCATTCAGCCATAAGGAATCAAACACTGATAGAGGCTGCTACATGATGAACCTTGAAGACGTTTTGTTACATGAAACAAAAGGATCATATATGACACAAAGGAGCATATATGATTCTATTTATATGAAGTCCAGATGGGCAAATCCATAGAGGTACCCGATTAGTGGTCGCCAGGGGCTGGGAATGAAGGGGGATGGGGATTGATTGTTAATAGGTACAAGGTGTCTTTTAGGGGGGTGATGACAATGTTCTAGAATAGTGGTAATGGTGGTACAACCTTCAGATTACCCTAAACACCACTTAATTACATACTTCTTGTAGTATGTAAATTATATACAATTTATAATTTTAAAAGTGTTTAAATGAGGATGGGGAGTACTGGGAAGGTATGGGAGTGGGGGAAAGGGAATTGAACTAAGCCTATAAAGTGCTCAGGATGAGGAGGGCCAGAGGATGAGCGAGGCTTCATTACTTACAGGGGTTAGCTGGCCAGGCGGAGGACAATCTCTGCCATTGGGGTAAGAGGAGAGGAGGTAAGATTGAGCATCTTTGTTGGTGTTTTGTGAAGTGAAGGCCACGATGAGGTTAGAAATTGAACTGGGTAGGAAGGAAGGTGCCTGAATTTTCAGTGAAGAAAGAAGGATCAGGAGGTGAAATCTGCCTTGAGTTGAGACAGGATGAGCAGGGGAGTGGCAGATATTTATGCACCTACCTGGAAAGGTAGTACCTGGAAGGAAGGAGAGGAAGGCTAGAGCCTGTTTCCCACCTTAGGGCTGGAGTGGAGAAGGCCCAGACTCCACCTGGCCTGGATGGTGGGAGCTGAAGGTGGGAGACGGGGGTGGGCACTAGGTTAAGGTGCTAGAGTGAGGATGAAAAGGAATTCCAAAGGGGCAGAATAAAGGTTATGAATACCAAATTGAGCAATCAATAAAGTTGATAGTAATGGTACATTTTGGAGCTATTTAATTAACTGTGCATTAACACTGACTTTGGAGCCATAGATTAACTTTTTTCATTTTCCCAAGCTTGGGTCTCCAAAGCTTTTATTTAGAAAAGCCCAGCCTTGTTGGCCAAGTCTGTGGGAGAATAAACAGAGCATTATAAATCACCATGTAGCCTGTTCTCCATAGTCAGAGTCATCACACGCAGAGGTGTTTGCTTCTAGGCTGAGGGACACTTTTGCATCTATTTTTTGTTCTTTCCCCATTATGCTGTCAGTAGTCTCTTCTCACTGGTATTGCTTTGCCTCTTGTAAACTTCCTCCTTCACAGTTGGCAACTCCTAATTTATCCTCCTTGGGAAAAAAGAGACACGTGTTTCTTAGAATTGTTCTTAAAATAAATGTGAACTTTCAGAGTGTAGGTCCGAGCTTCTTTGCTGAATAAAGTTTATGAGTTTCAATACATTGACTTTTAACTTTACAACAGTTATTTCAACTACTCAGGATTTATTCTTCAGGGCTAAGGTTGTGAAATTCTGTTGCAGTTGGGGGGCTACTTCAAACACAATAGAGAAGGTTACCTTAATAGAAGAAGCATCACTAGGTAAAGAACAACACCTACATCTTTCTTTTCTTTTTTTTTTTTCCACTTGTATTTAAATTTTATTTTTATATTCCCCCATACAATTACGACCCCCTTATTTTGACCCCAAGCCCTCCTTTCCCCACCCTCCACCCCCATAGAGTGTCTCTGGTTCATAGTTGTTTGTTGATTTTGATATTTTCTTTCTTATTGTTATTGTTTTCTTATTTAAGTTTTCTAGATTTCTGTTATGAGTGAGACCATCCGGTATTTTTCTTTTTCTTTCTGGCTTATTTCACTGAGCATGATCCCTTCCAGTGCCATCCATGTTGCTGCAAATTACATGTGTTTATCTTTTTTGAATGCTGAGTAATGTTCCATGGTGTATATGTACCACATCTTCTTGATCCAGTCATCTATTTTTGAGCATTTGGGTTGTTTCCATAGCTTAGCTATTGTAAACAGTGCTGCTATAAACATAGGGGTGCAGGTGTTCTTTGGAATTGATGTTTCTGTGTCCTTTGGGTAAATATCTAGGAGTGGAATTGCTGGATCATATGGAAGCTCTATGTTTAGTAGGTCCAGAAATCTCCACACAGCTCTCCATAGTGGTTGGACCAGTTTGCACTCCCACCAACAGTGCAGGAGAGTTCTTTTTCTCCACATCCTCGCCAACACTTGTTGTTGCTAGTTTTTTTAATATGTGCCATTCTCACTGGTGTCAGATGGTATCTCATGGTAGTTTTGATTTGCATTTCCCTTATTACAAGTGATGTTGAACATTTTTTCATATGCCTGTTGGCCATTTGCATTTCCTCTTCAGAGAAGTTTCTTTTTAGCTCTTCTGCCCATTTTTTGACTGGATTATTTTCTTTGTTTTTGTTGAGTCTCATCAGCTCTTTGCAGATTTTTGTGATCAGTCCTTTATCATTAGTGTTGGGTGCAAAAATGTTCTCCCAGTTGGTGGGGTTTCTCTTTGTTTTTGTTATTGTCTCTTTTGCTGTGCTCTTTAATTTGATGTAGTCCCAGCTGTTTATCTTTGCCTTCACTATCACTGCTTTGGGTGATGTGTCTGTAAAGATGTCCTTGATGTGCATAACATGGAGTGTTTTGCCTATATTTCCTTCTATGTATTTTATGGTTTCAGGTCTAATGTCTTTAATCCATTTTGAGTTGGTTTTTGTGCATGGTGTTAGGTAGTAGTCAAGCTTCATTCTTTTGCATGTAGCAACCCAGTTTTCCCAGCACCATTTATTGAACAAACTTTCTTTGCTCCAATGCTTATTCTTTGCTCCTTTGTCAAAGATTAGTTGACCATAAATCTGTGGGTTTATTTCTGGATTTTCTATTCGATTCCATTGGTCTGTGTGTCTGTTCTTGTTCCAATACCATGCAGTTTTGATGATTATGGCTTTGTAGTATAGTTTGAAGTCTGGGAGTGTGATGCCTCCATTCCTTTCTTTTTTTTCAGGAGAGCTTTGGCTATTCGGGGTTTTGGTGATTCCATATGAATTTCATCAATAATTGTTCTATTTCTTTGAAGAATGACATTGAAATTTTGATTGGAATAGCATTGAATCTGTATATTGCTTTGGGTAGGATGGCCATTTTAATAATGTTTATTCTTCCAATCCATGAGCAGGGGATGTCCTTCCATTTCTTTCAACACCTGCATCGTTCTTCAGCATGTCTTACCCTAGAAGATAGAGCACCTTTGTGTCACATTTCATCTTGGTGATAGAAACTGCTCATGCCTTGGCCAGTACGGAAAATTGTGTGCTCCATCCTTGTTCTGAAAGTATATAAATTATCACATACTCAACTCCCCTTTGCCAACCATCTGATTTGAATGAGCCACAGGAAAATAAATTTAAAAAGTCATATGTTTTTCAACAACTTTATTGAAAAACAGATCACATACTGTATAATGCACCCATTTAAAGCTTTCATTTCAGTGCCTATAGAATATTCACAGGGTTGTGCAACCGTCATCACAGTCAATTTTAGAATATTTTATTCAGCCCCTGCAAAAGAAATCACATACCACTCGCAGTCATTACATATTCCCCTGACTTCCCAGCAATCAATAGCTGCTAATCTACTTTCTATCTGGGTAGATTTGCCTATTCTGGACATAAATGTTCCAAGCAGACTTTAAACATGGTGTTGAGTTCTGAGTTTGGAATTGCTGTTATATGAGCTTACCTGTAAGACAGAAAACCTTGAGCAAAACACTTGCGTTTTCTCTTCTGTTTCCTATCCCTGACAAAAGTATAAGGATACTGAAAACAGAGTCTGGACTTCTTTAATGTTTGTTAAGCCTTCTGAAAATTTCAAATACTGGGAACAAAGTGGGATAGTGGGTTAGAACAGGCAGTGAGTGACCATCAATATCCTTCTGCACATTTCTCAGTCCTACTTCGTACCGTTGTTTCTCCTGACCTCTAACATCGAAGAAACTCTTTATTGTCAAAGCTGATGTACTCTTAATTGAGTTAATGAGTACCAGTGGAACTCTACACTATTCAAAACCCCTTCTTTAAAACCAATAATTTAAATCTCTCCCCCACCCTTAGCTTTTTTTTTTTTTTTTTTTTTTTTTTTTTTTTTTTTTTTTTTTTTTTTAAAGATTTTTTTTTTTTTTTAATAGAGGCATGTTTTTCTTTATTTATTTGTTTGCTTGTTTGTTTGTTTTGTTTATACAAGCACTGGGCACAGTCAGAAGCGCGGGAGGGTGAGAGAATTCACCAGAGCCAGAGCGGGGAGCAGAGCAGGCAGAAGGACCGAAGTACACTGCTGAGGGGAGCAGCGGGCGGCAGGAGAGGTCTGCGCGCCATGCGGGACCCTCCTCTGGTGGCCGGGGAGCAGCCGGGGATTGAACCGGCGCCGCAGAAGCCGCGGGCAGCTTCGCAACCCAGCGCTCTACCGCTGCGCCACCGGGGAGGCCCCCACCCTTAGCTTTTATTCAGAATTCCAGTTCTGAACAAGTAACAACTTTCTGTCTGTGTTTCCTCTCTTTCCTTCTTGTACTCAGTTTCTAGTAGTGTGCAAATAAATAGTGAGCCAAAATTCTGGCGGAAAATGGGGAAAGTATATGTGTAAATTTATAATTAGGTTCTCTTATAGATATAAGACCTCAGACTCTAGACTAAATCAGGGTTGGATTTGAATCCTGCACCTCTTACTTTCTAACCTTGAGTAATTCACTTCTATGCCTCAGCAGCTCCAACAGTGAACCATAAGGTAAACTGCAGACTTTGGATAATGATGACGTGTCAGTGCAGGTTAATCAATTATAATAATGTACCTCTCTGGGGACAATGGGGATGTTGACTGTGAGTATGTGGGAGCAGGGGGTAGATGGGAAATCTCTGTATATCCCTCTTAATTTTTTTATTTTATTGTTTTTAAAGATTTATTTATTTATTTATACAAGCACTGGGTACAGTCAGAAGTGTGGGAGGGTGAGAGAATTCACCAGAGCCAGAGCGGGGAGCAGAACAGGCAGACTGATGAAGTACACTGCTGAGGGGATCTTAATTTTTTTAATAAACCTAATACTTCTCAAAAAAAGGGAAATAATGATAATACTACTTTGTGGGTTTGCTCTGGGAATTAATGTATTAGAGCAGTGAAAGTACTCAGCACACTGCCTGATACAGAGCAAGAGCTCAACCTTGCTTTCTGTGGCTATAACTTGTAATATGGTGGCCAACTAGCGTGAGGGAAGCTCACTGGCCTTTTATAGAGGTCAGAAAAACCCTGGGTTTAAATAGTAATAGCATAACTGGTAAAGCACTTAACAACCTGTGCAAAGCATTTTTACATGCACCATCTCCTTTAAAGGCTAAAAGGCTTACCCCGTTCCACTCCACCACAGTTATGAGTATGTGCTTATTATCCACAGTGGAGGTTGGACGTTATCCCAGCAATGATGTGCATAGATCCCAAAAAGGAGGAGGGTTAGGGGACTTTCCATCTTGGTGAAAGAGGAGCTAGGACTGAGGAGGTCACTGGGCCCAAAGCTGTCTCATTCCTTACTGTCTACAGAAGAATTCTGCAGGAGACTGGACAGGGTAATGACCGAAAGGGCAGCCTCACAGGCCAGGCTGAAGCCTGCTGTCATTTCTCACTTCATTATGTGATGAGCTAGTGATATACCACTTCACTGAACTGTGACAAGGATCAAATGAGCTCATATATGCAAGGAGGTGCCAAGTGGTACAGAGGAAGCGATAACTATTAGCTCAGGATTCCTGCCCTCCAGTAAATGTCAGCCACAGTATGAGAAAATCAACCCATTTCTTTACTAGACATCTCCACCTAAAATCCCCAGAGGCACTTAAAACTCAACGTGTTCAAAGCTGCATTCATCATTTCTCCCCAGAACCTCGCCCTTGTGCCGTATTCTGGGTTTCATGAATGACACCCATCAACCAGGCAGTCAGTCCAGACTCTCTCCCTACTGTTCTCCACAGACTACAGCTATTCAGTTTAACTCTTGAGAATTTCACTAGTCTCTCTCATCTCCCCATCCTACTATTGTTGCCTCAACTCAGGCCCTTTTTATCTCTTGCCTGGTCTATGCAGTTGTCTCCTGACCTTGTAGACACCAAGCTCAATCTGGCTTCTGTCCTCAGTCAGCTCTCCACAAGGCTGCCATGGAGACCTTTCTGAAACATATAGCTGATAGTCTCTCTCCACCTAAAAACCTAACCCTGACTCCCTACCACTTACTCGGAAAAGTCCAGATTCCACAGTATGGCACAGGAGCTCCTTCAGGATCTGGCCCTAACTTTCTCCCTTCCTCCCCTTACATCCTTCACCAGAGCCCATCCAAGGCCGAGATGGTTCCCAGAGTGCTGGTGAGCTGAGCTTCCATGTCTTTGCTTCACCACCCTGTCTGCCAGGGGTTCTTGTCACCTAGGCCCTACTCATCTGTCCAAATTTCTCTCAAGAATCCCTTGTCTTTGACACCACTCCTGGCCACCTCTTCCCCTCAGCTAGAATAGACCATTTTCTGTTCTCACCACAATGATCTCATTCCTACTCTAGCACAGATAATAACTTCTAAGCCTTTTGACATGACTTATTTCCCTACTGGGTAATAAGCCAATCATCACAGATCAAGGTTGACTCATCCCTCTAGCTGTAGCCCTGGCGAGGGCCACTGCCCCTAGTTCATGCTGGTGGACACCTGTCCATTTGGGTGCAAGAACTGTGAGAGCTGCACATTTGTAACATTTCTTGAGCATTCACTGTCAAAGTGTGTTTACGTATATGATTTCATTTAACCTACAACAACACATGAATGAGGTACTACAATTATTGCCGTTTTTAGCAGGACAGAGAGGAGTTAAATAACCCACTGTGAAGGTTACTTAATATCAGAGATGTGAAGTAACAGAGCATGGTGGACTACTCTCTGGTGCCTCCACTCCTAGTAAGTCAAACCCCTGAGCGCAAAGGAAATATTTACAGTTTTTCATAAAGATTCATTTATAGGAAATGGACCTTATAGGAACTCAAAATGTTTAGCCCTAGAGACTGAAGAGGCTCCCAATTGGAAAGTTTGTAAAGACAATAGAAGTGTGTGGTTTGCAAGTGGTTTTTGAAAGGTATTTTGGGCTTAAAGTGACATAACCAGGTCACTGAAAATTATTTACAATTTATTACTCTCAAGTAATAAATTTTTCATGTTTTCAAGTTTTCATGTTTCAGGAAAAGCCAGCAGAGCTGTTCCAGGGTCCGTATTAAATCTTCTGCCTAATTTACCCTCCCAAACTTATTTTTGGCCTTGTGCAATCCTGATATAAAAAAGGGCATTGTGTCATGATTTATTATACAAGTCAAACCTGCCTTATCGTTGCTTCCCTCCGTTTCTAAAACATTAGAGCCAGCCTGGTGCAAATGCTACAAATAAAGGGTGTGAACACCCTCTTGTAGTCTGCCTTGAGAACTCCAGGCACAGTCCATGTACACTTTCAGGGAAAGCCAATTGTTCCTCTGGAATTTGAGGTGAATTTTTTCCTCCACACTGAGCCAGAAACTTATTCAAAGTTATGTTTGTAATCTGCTTATCTCTGCTCGCTTCACCATGCTCTCATCTCATAGACTGGAATTCTAAGTCCACTAAGCCATGTAGGCGCTTGAAGGGCTTCTGAAATGCAATCCTTGCACCAATAAAATCTGCTGTCACTGTGCTTTCATTTCAGATGGCTCCCTGGGGGAAGTTGAAGTTGTTATTTCCTTTTTAACTTAGTAAAGTTAGACATTATACTTAATACTTTATCAATATACTTAAAAAACGTATGGCATAAAAGACTCTTGAATCAGATGGGTGTCTCAAAGTCACTCTGCTCCACTGCCCCCCCACCCCAAAGTGTTTTTGTTAAACAGTTTGACTACTAGAAAATCTCCTGGACCAGAAAAATTCTTTATTAGTATCAATATCCTGAATTAAATTTTGCCTGTTGATTCTAACTTTGTAACAAAGAGTGGAAAGAAAGAAATTAGCATTTGTATGCATTTGTGAGGTGCTGGGCACTTTGCTGGCCAATTAAGCCTACATCATTCAGTCCACACCATAAATTTCAAGGCATGTAAAACAATCTTCATCTGAGCAAGAGGAAATTGAGACTCACCAGGGCCACATCCCTTGCCTAAGGTTGGGGTTGAAACTCAGAGCTATCACATGCCAAAGTCTATCCTTGCCCCAGGCCCCACCACAGATTGGTCTCTACAAATCCAGGTTCATTTATTTTAGACAAGGAAGTTGTGCTGCAGTCAACTCTACCACTCTCGTCTTGGAGAAATTTTCCACGCTGTTCCTTCCACAGATAGGGTCCTCACATTAACTTTGCAGCCTTAGAATAACCCAGTAGTGGAGTGAGGAGCCATGCGAGGACACATAATAGCATTTTCTGCCCAGAGTCCCTTCTACTCAACCAAAACCTCTGGCAAGTTCCAGCTGAGGCAAAGAAAATTAGGTGGAGGGAAAGTGAGGCCCTCACCCAAACAGCTGGAATTGAGTAGAAAGTGTTCAGGGCATAGAAACAATGTGGGTAAACTCTTTGGAGAAGTCAGAAGTGGAGGAGATTCCACTCTGCCTAGAGGTGAAGACAGATTTGGGAACGTTTCAGGGAGGAAATAGCATTAAGCAGAGTCTTGGCCTTGAAGGATGGGGGAACATTCATTTCAAGCAAAAAGGAAACTATGAACAAAGACACAGGCAGGAAAGTGAGGACATTGGTGGGAAATAGGGTATTAATAGTGCTGTATTATCAACGATCTTGCTCTTCATAATAGCACTGTGGCTTGGGTATCTGGTGTAAGACAGAAGGCAGTCCCTTACCAAGTATATTACAGTCTTCTATTGCTGGAGGAACAATTTCTGAAATGGCAGGGCACATCTGGAAATACTCCCTTTTGAATGATACTATATACTTGCATAGAAGCAGTCATGTCAACAAACGTTGATTTTAAGATCCTGTTTCATTTTGCCTCTGCAGAAGGAAACTCCACTTGCCAACGCCGCATTCTGGGCAGCAAGGAGAGGAAACCTGGCGCTGCTCAGGCTGTTGCTGAACAGTGGTCGGGTGGATGTGGACTGCAGGGACAGTGTATGGACGGATTCAGTCTGTATATGCATGCCAAGAGCACGCTATTTCCCCCATTGGCATGAGAACACCCCAGGAATACATTTCCCTTTACAATGCTTATTTCCTTTTTCATGAGTTGGCTTGCTTTATCCCTTTCAAAAAGTCCACAGTACCCTGGTGAACTTGGATACCTATCAGGAAAACAAAATCACATGCATCAAACAAAAGGAGGCCACTAAAGAGAAAGAGGCACTTCATTGGGCATCCGAATTGGCAAATTCCAAGGACAGAGGGGTGTTGAGTCAAAAAATTCAAACCAACTGCTTTTGTGAAAAGATAGAGATAATATAGAGCAGAACTGGGCTGCTGTGGGCTCAGAGTGAGGATGAGAGAACTGAGAAATGGAAGCCTCCACCCAGCCTCTTAGCCTTCATTACTTTTGCAAATATCAATATACTAATTGGCAATGAAGGGGAAATTCAAATAGATACTAGGTTCACTGGCAGGCATCCTAGAGAGCATTCCCTTTCCGCTGAGGCAGGGATTTCCTGTGGGATGTCCCTGCATCTCTGAGAACAAAGAGGACCTGGGAAGAGAGAAAAGGCAGGAGAGGGAGGGGCCATTCTGGTTTTCAGATTTAAATAAAATGTGTTCAAAGGAGCCTTATTGTTTTCCTGAAAACAGGTGAGCCATTTCCAGCTTTTGCACACGTTTGGTGAGATCAGCCAGAAGGCAGAGAGATGGCAGTTGCCCACTGGATTTCTTCAGTTCACACCTCCAGATCCACTCTACCCTGTTGCTTGCTCTGGGTCACAGAGTCTGAACTGAAGGGCCTGCCCCCAGTGGACTCCCTTCCCTCTGGCTTCCAGAGGTTTCTCCCGTGGGAATGTTGGCAGGAATCCCATGTGAGGCAGGGACATTGGGGAGCCCAGTGGCCTCCCCCCTCACTCTTCATCCCAGGAGCCACTACCTCCCCTCCCTGTGCCTTCAAGCCTGGTCTAGCTGTGGAGCCCCACTGCTCTAGCTCCCAGTCCTACACTGTCCTTTGTTATTACACTGCAGCCGCAGCACAGCTTTATATGTAATCTCTTTAGTAAACTCTTCCAGTTATCCTAATGTGAATGTACCATCTGTTCCTTGGCAGGACCCAGATGGAGTCTCGGGCATGTGTGAACTAGTCATCCTGGTCTTACTTGGATGCTAGTGGTCTCCCCGTGCACACTGGAGTAGGGTGACCAGTTGTCGTTGTGGCCACTGGATGACCACTTTGCCCCTTTGTCTTGAAGTCCCCCTTTGCAGACTCCCTTATGACCTCTGCCTGGCTTCCAGCTTCCCAGGGCCACCTCACATGCTACACACATCTTGCATCCCAGATAGCACTCCCCACACTCTGCCTTCTTGGTGCCCCTCCCCCAGCTGAAGTCTCCTGTCCTGCTCTCTCCTATCCCTTCAGCACTCACACACTGTCTCTCTGCTGCATGACCAGCAGCTGCCTGGGTTTAAAATTTGCTTATATCAACAGATATTGATACATTTCTAGAAGGTTTCTCATTTATAACAAAAAGTCATTTTCTCAGGATCTTTCTGGACACATGATTGCTCAACCCAAAGAATCAAGTCTACACTTCAGACACCTTGTTGATTTTGAAAGGGCATCTAAGATTGGTAGTAACTGTGAGGCAGGGAGACATCTGGGAACAGCACATGGGCCTTTGTTCTCCCTTCAAAATTTCTCTGTGTGGGGCTTGAGGGATGGGGTCTGCCTCCTCCACATGCCACCTAAACATGGAGTCTAGTTCCAGGCTGGGTTCTGCGTGTAGAAAATGTTTCTAGACTACAACTCCTATGAGAGCTGGTAGGATGTGAGAGAGGCCCCAGGGGCTTTTCTGTGGCCACAGTCAAACATTTCCAAGAAATATCATTCTAAAGCACAAGTGCATTATCTATCAGCCACCCACTGCATGGTAAAGCTTTGATTTGTGGACATCCATTCATCTTCCACTCCTGGCTTAATGCTTTCTTTATATGATGTAAATAAACATTTTTCTGCTTTGCTCCTCAACTCTGATACACATTTGCTACAAAGATGTACAACAGCAAGATTCTCTTAGTCTTGCTAGATGTGAGAATATGTGTGTTGGACTGCCTTGCTTGTTGTGGTCCTTACTGCCTTTATAGCCATTATATCCTTTGTTCAAAATCAGCTAATTATATTTTATTTCAAGATTTATTTATTTATGCATACAAGAACTGGGGTGGAGGCCAGAGGTGCAGGGGGGGTGAGAGGAGACAGAGTGGGTGGGGGGAGGGAACAGGCAGACTGACTGAAATACACTGCTGAGAGGAGGAGTGGCTGAGATAGGAGAGGTCTGCTGCACCATATGGGTCAGCTCCCTGGCCGGGGATCGAACTCGTGCTACAGAGGCTATGGATAGCTTCATAGTGCTGTGCTTAACCCCTTGCACCACCAGGGAGGCCCCTCAGCTAATTTTAAAGAAACTAATATCAGGAATGAAATGAAACCATTTTAATCTTTAGAGAATGAAAATCAGCCAAGCTAACAGTTTTTAAATAAAAGAATTACCTTCGTGCAGCTTAATATGTAAACAGATACCACATCTTTATTCTGTCTCCTTTGTCCCAACCTCTGAATTTTTTCTTGCTTGACCATGATATAGAATTGAAAAACAACCTATAAAGAATTATTTTTGTTATTTGTTTTATTCATTTTTCCTTTAAAATAGATGAGCCTAACACTTTATATTTTCTTTTTAAATATCCAAATTAGGTGTGCTGCGCTTCCTCTGATTTGTGATTGATTTGTACTTTGAGACCAGTATGACCCATGAGAAAAAAATGTTCTCACCTCTCACATAAAGGATACATTCATCACTTCCTAATCAAATTGGCTTTAAGTCAAAAATTTTTCTATCTGCAATCTAAATAAAACTTCTCATGTACAAGAGGAAGTAATACCAAGTTTACCCCTCCAATCCTAGAAAATACAATAGAAGGAGTTCAACTGAATAACAGAGTACAGCCCAGAGGAATATCTCCATTCAACACAAACTATGATCACATGGGGTAGAAAAAATATAGAGCAGTAACATGAACATGAACATGCATTCTTTATATATAACAAGCAAGACTTTGCACTGTTATTCACAGAAATCAACAAAAGTTGGATGATAAACTAACATTTACTGAACTATTGTAACATTATTTTAATACCCACACTTACTGAATTAATCTGACATGACTACATTGCCTGAACTCATGTTTCATTTAATTTAATAAGGCAGGTATGTTTATTCTCCATATTACAGTCTTTGAAAGGTTAGATAACCAGCCCCGGATCATACTATCAATGACCACTCAACTATGCCGATTTCTTAACAAAATCCCCCAAGAACAATGCTTCTAGAAGCTGCTTATCCCCCCAGTACCTAGTGAACATTCCTTAGGTGCAGAGCTGTCTGTTTCTTCCTTGTCACCCACTCCTGACAGGCTAGTCACTAAATATGCAGGGAGTGGTTAAGGTTGCAATCTTAAGCCATTGAGAACAACTGTAAATTAAACTACAAAAGTCTACCTGGACATATTAGATGGTGTGCCTCAAGTCCTTGAATCTTAAAATTGGAGGGATTTTGGTAATCATCCCATTCACCCCTTTTAACTTTTTTTATCTTTTTATTTTATTTAATTGTATTTATTTATTTTTTATTCTTACAATGTTTGTTTTCTTTTCTCAAGAAGATGTGGTATATATACACAATGGAATACTATTCAACAATCACAAAAGATAGACTAACACCCCTTTTTAAAGAGATAACTGAGCCCCAGGAATTATAAGCAACTTCCCCTAAGTGACACTGTTGGTTGATGGCAGAGGTGAACTTGGACCACTAGTCAGATGGGGCACCTAACTTTTACTTCTATTATCTCTCATTTCATTGAGACTTCAAGACTGAGAAAGCCATTTGGTGCCATTTAACTCTTTTTTGCCTTAATAATAGTATTTTGGTTCAAGAATCATTTAACTGAGTCATAAAATGTGATCATTACATCACTGTTGCCTTAAAATGCAGTAATCCTGGTTCACTTGGACTGCCTTTCTGAAGGTAATGGAGGTAAGTGAATTTTTAAATTGAAATTTTCAACCTCTGCAATTTGTCAATTTGCTTTTCCTAGCTAGTTTGTATTGTATTTCATGAGATATTTTTATTACTGCTGGATGTTTTGCATTTGACCTGGTAATGGCCTAACTGTTTACCTGTCTCTCCTCCATCCAGAATGGCACCACACTCCTCATGGTAGCCTCCTATGCTGGTCACATAGACTGTGTGAGGGAACTCGTTCTGCAAGGAGCAGACATAAATCTCCAGAGAGAGGTAGGTCAGGTTTTACACATAAATCAGAATGATCTGGGTGACAGGGACTCCAAGTTTTCACAATAGCGATTTGGTAAGAAAGACAATAGTAATCATTGATTTTTCCCTACATAACATTAAAACCCAGATTGAAGACTTTATTATGCCTAACATAAGCCCCAGGAATAACCACTGATTGTATTTCCATTGAACATTTCTCATTAGGCAAAGGCATTAGGCAAAGGCTGGGGTAACAATTTCCTAACCACATTCCCTGAACACTCATAAATGTCATCCCAAGCTTACATCAGTCTCTTCCTTCTTCCCTTGGGCTGAGATGCTGTTAAAAAACAAACAAACAAAAAAACCACAGGGCTTGTGCTTTTAGAAGCGTTAGGTAACTAACCTGTTCTTAATAAAGCTAACTCACTAGGCTATCTCCACCATCCTTGCCAAACCATGTTTTCAAAGGACTCGTGTATTAAATGAACTGCCCCCACAAAAGCCATGTGGTGAGTATTAAAATGTGAGCCTGTTCCCACTCTTCATTCAAGGGCAATCTTGGGAGTTCAGTCTGGACAGATGATCCATCTTTGGTTCAATGTAGAGGAGCAGTGGGGGGATGAGGGCATTTTAACATACTTTGGGATTCAGGTCTCTGGAGGCTAAGTACATTTCTGAGCTGCCTCAGGGCCTGGTAAATTAAACTGGATGGAGACACAGGTCAGCCCTAGAGTGAATCTCACCTGTCAATTCACACTGACTCAGTCCTGAGATGGACATCCTAGGGCAACTCCAAACCAGACAGGAGGCTTGATTTTCTGCATAAGAGCGTGTAGAACCTGATCTGCAACTGTTTCAGAAAGGACCATTTGTTAACCAAATATTCATTAAGCAATACACCCCATCTTCCTGGCCAGATGACCACCTCTGAGCAGAGCAAAATAAAACTCAAGAGGTATCAGGACATGGTCACAAGTTCTAAGGGAAATCTAGAAGTCCCTCCCATCTCCCTTTCTGGGTGTCCCCCGTATCACAGGTCATGAAAGAGTGACACGACAGATAGAATCTGGAGTCTGGTTCTGCATAGCACTGGGTTGGCAGCATGGCCTGTTAAGAGGAGCAGTACAGAGACTACAGCAAATCTGATCTGTCTTCTCACAGACAGATTCTTCTGAGCTATTTCCAAAACACTGGATAATTGTTTTAGGTCATTTTCACTTCAGCGACGAATTTTCTTCTGGGTGGAAAATGTTTAGACCCATTTAGAATTATAGTCTAAAATTACCCTAATAGTTTAATTTTCCTCTCTGCTTTAGTCTTTGTTTATTTTAACTTTAAAGACAAGACAGATTTTCTCTAATAAAAACAATATGATCCAAATCTGTTTACTCAAAAAACTTGATTCTGAAGGCCAAATTCAATATACACAAGAATCTCTTCAAAACAGCTAAGAAAGGCTGGGAGAAGAGAGATACTTGGTTTCCAACCACTGTGTGGTTTTATAGTTTTATTTTTTTATGTTTGGTTCCAAATTGTTTAGCTAATATTCTCGGAGATGAAAACTATTATACATTGAACACAGAAGCCCTTGAGGACTTACCAAAGTGTGCCAAGGCTTGAGGCAACCTGTGTGTCTCAAATGATGTTATTATATGAGTTGCTATTGGTCCCCTGAATTTCCTGAGGCCTTGCTAGTCTCAGGTGCTAGTGCGGCTAAAACAAAGAGAGACTCCAACCTCATCTCCAGTGTTCTGGAAGTTGGGCATGTCTAATAGTGCTGTACAACTTACTCTTATACCAGACTTCTATCTTGGTTCATTTGTAATCAATTTTATGATACCAAAATACAGGTCTTCCTCTACTTATAATAGGGTTACATCCCAGTAAACCCATCATAAGCTGAAAACATCATAAGTCAAAAAAGCCTAACTTACCATATATCCTAACTTAGTCTAGCCAGTCTTAACTGTACTTGGAACACTTTTATTAGCCAGCAATTGGGTAAAATCATCTAACACAAAACCTATTTTATAATCAAGTGTTGAGTACTTCATTCATGTAATTTAGTGAGTATGAAAAAACAGAATGCCCACATTCCAAATTCAAAGTATGATTTATACTGAATGCATATCATTTTTGCACCATCATAAAATTGAAAGATCATCAAAAATCAAACTATTATAAGTCAGGGACTAGTCTGTACTTGTTTCCTGAAAAAGTACCTACCATTGTTTTTTGGGAGGTTGGACAACTAGACACGCAGGACTTGCTAGAGAGACAAATTGGAAGCTGATGGTCCTAAACCCCAGCAATATCGGCTAGTAAAACTCATGGGTAGAGGAGCTGGGTGTGCATATGAAGCTCTGGGCTTTGGTACTACCGCACACACACTTAAGGCCTTTATTCACATCCTAGACTGAAGTCTAACCCATATTGTCTACAGAATGCTGCATTAATGTGAGCATTGATTAATTGTACACATGTTCCAAAATTAGTTCATTATTACATGATTTTTGTAACTAGCATATCAAAAAATCTTAAATTTTAATGTCTAATAAGAAGGTGAGAGTTTTCCTATCCTAGCCAAGTTTCTTCATTCAAATCTGGTTACATATTAAGGTTTCTGGAACTCAGCATCCTCTGTACGAAAGAAATGAGAGGATGCTTCCCACTCATTTCTCTGGCAACCAAGGAGAAATTCACTCCTGCAATGCACAGCATGTCTTTGAATGGACATAGACTCTATGAATGGACCTGTGCTTCCTAGGCCAGAATGGTTGGGAAAAAAGCCTGAGATAGAAGGTCATATCTGGGAAGGTATTAGCATGCATTCTGCCCAAGGGTAAACCTCGTTGCTCATGTCTCTCTCTCTCTCACGCGCGCTCTCTCTCTCTCTCTCTCTCTCTCTCTCTCTCTCTCTCACACACACACACACCCTTATAAACAAGCCTTAGAGTGATCAGTAATCCTTTGGACACACTCTTTATAGCTAAGTTTTCCAAATATCTTGTCAATTCTCTGAACAAAAATTACAACCAGTTCAAAGATAGCCCCTTTCTAGGCGAGAAGGTTTATAAACAAGATGCTGTTTTTGATTTGTTTGCAAATATATAAATTAAAGATAATGTAAATATATTCAAGTATGTATATATGCAAATATATGTGTATGTGTGTGTGTGTGTGTGTGTGTGTATAGTATAACCAAATATCTTTAAAAACCAGACTCTTTCTATCTCCCAGTCAGGTACAACTGCTCTCTTCTTCGCTGCCCAACAAGGCCATAATGATGTTGTGAGATTTCTCTTTGAATTTGGGGCATCTACTGAATTTAGAACCAAAGTAAGAGACCTTCTTGATTCCATACCCTGGGAAAAAATGTCTGCAGGCATGACAATGTGTCTTCATCTGTAGTGTGAATTTGTGCTCCTCCTTTTGCAAGATTACTTGCCATCATTCAAGGGTAGTCCTAAGATCTCATTTCAAAACATGACAGTTTTACTCTTGGCTTCTCAATTGGAGAGTTTTATGCAGAATGACACAGATTCTTTCTTGCACTGCTAGCTTTTTACTCTAGGACGCTAAATTTTGCTATCAGAATGGACACAGCGGCAGGTGTTCTATGGAGTTCCCTTTTCATGGGTTTTTTTTCCCACTTCGAGGTTAATCCAAGGACTATGTACAGGAATTGTCAGAAGTGGTAAGCTGATCCTAGTGAATCTGAGTTTTTCCAAGAAGGGTGATTTCACAGGCAATTTATTTTCTGATTTGTCCTTGCTGAAATATGTGACGTATGATTACAGTTTGTATAGTTGGGAAAGGAATTGTGTTTTTTCCTTTAAAGATGTTATTGATTCTTCATATTTGTCAGATGAATAAGAAATCTGAGTCTGCACCAGCATAAGTTTTGTGTTCACAATATGATTTTACACGATAATGTTTTGTAGTAGGAGAATTTGAACTGCTGTAACATTTTTATAAATGTCAACTAATTTCTGGCCTAATCATAACAAAAATTTCTGAAAATTTGCTTTAGTGGGAAGCTTTTAGGTTTTAAATTCATTGTATGTGATATTTCAATATTAAGGGAGTTTGCAGTGGTTTATGGTGTTGTTGCTGTTCTGTTAAAATACTATTAGTAGATCTGAATTTCAAATAGGGTTTCTGTCTTCTGAAAATTACTTGTGGACTGTGTACATGCCACCAAACATGCTGAATATAATATATACAGCAGTTCAAAATATATATGTATATATTTTATGTTAATTATCATTTTACCTTTCATTATAAAAGTGATACAACTAAAAATAGAAAATAAAGTCCTAAAAACTAAACTTTGAACTAAGTCAAAAGGGTCATGTGTGTCCATACGGCTGTTTTAGTCTTCTTGGCTAAAAAGTTAATGCTGGCTTGAAGTCTTTGTACATGAGCCAGTTGTGGTGTCCCAGAAATCCATGGAACATGGGGCCCACGGGGAGCAATTCCATATGTTTCCATTAAGTCAACTGCAGGTGTCCCAGAATTTTCCATGGGAAGAAGAGAATATGGAAAGGCTTTGAGTTTTCATATGATCCTCTCATCAATACTGACCTTGTTCTCCTTGTTATTAAATCTGATCCCACAAAAATGTGTTTTTAAAGATAAAAGGTATCAGCTCTTCTATGACAGCCATATTTTATCTATTCTCTTACCTCATTGGACAAAGAACTGGGAAAACTGACAGAACAAAACATAGAAATGTTGGCATTCATTGCTGCTATTAAGCAACTTCTTGATGCCCCACTACCAACCTCAGCCTTCAGTCTCCTTCCTCTACTCTGCATCTTTCAAAATACAGCGCATGCACCCTCTCCCTTTACACCACTCTCCTCCCTTGGTGAAGCCTTAGTCAGCATGCACATACCCCTCACCTCATCTGTCTGTAAACTCAGTCACTCTCATTGCAGTGTTTCCTCAAATGAAGCTCCCCTGCACACCACACTCACCTCACATGACTGGTCAAAAGGCCTATTTCTGTGTCTCAGACCCACTGAATCAGACCCCTGATGGTATGTCTCCAAGGGTAAGCATCTTCAATGAAAACTCTATGCGTGAACATAGAAACCATACTATCTTTTATTTATGCCTTATATTTATGATTTGTACTTTAGAACCAAATTACATGTTCTTGCATTATTTGTAATTAGCTCAAATGTCCACATACCAGTACATAGATCCAAACAAATAACATGACAATACTAGATGGGAAAAGATAATACCTCAGCTGCAGCACCCAAGAAAAACCATTAAGAGTCACAGTTGACCACAAACTCAGTGAGTCAGTAGTGTGATGTGGTTGGCATAAAAGCTAATTCTAATTTAGCCTGCAGAGATTAAAGTAGGGGAGTGCCCCACTGCATATCAGAGCACATCTACTTTATATTATTCTGTTTGGTTCTAGGGCCCACATTTTAATGAGACCTGGCAAATTGGCACATGTTCAAAGGAAATGCTAAGGAGGATAGTAAGAGGCACATGGAATTTGTTGTAGTTATCCGCTCTTTCAGTGGATGCAGATTTTGTTCTGTGCAGGCAAGGGTCCCAGAAGGTTACCCATAAAAGCACAAAACCTCTCTGGGTAGCACCAGCCAGAAACCAGTGTTTTTCAAGAGGGCCTCTGACCAATAGCCATGGGAGACCATTCTGATAATTCCAAGATAGAACATGACTGACACAGACTTTCTGTTCTTTGTTTCCTTTATTGAGAAGCAAGTGGTTGACTCTGCATTTGACACTGGAAATTTCTAAATTAATCATAATAACTGAATCAAGCAACTATAAAGGTCTCTCAAGCAAGTCATCCAAGTTTACAACAAAATAATGTGCTTAAGACGAACTCTGTCATGATTATAAAGAAAAATAGAAGGAAGGAAAGGAAAAGTGAATTTGCTGTTCTCTGTGGGAAGTTCTTATCCAGAGTCCTCCAGATGTGTGAGGCACATCTTCTGGGTAAAGTTTGTGCCTCAGCTGTGTCTAATGTGTTCACCCTGTGCTTGTCCATAGGACGGCGGCACCGCCCTGTTGGCTGCCAGTCAGTATGGACACATGCGGGTGGTAGAAACCTTGCTGAAGCACGGAGCCAACATCCACGACCAACTTTATGTGAGTGCGCTTCAAAAGGACATTAGATGGAGACTTGCACCTTCCCTTATTGTTCATATTCTTGAGATCTAAATTAAAATGGCAGTAATGCCAACTTGAAAAATATTTTAATTAGTAGTAGGATTTTAGTCTGAAACACAAGAGAAAAAGAACTTTCTCTATGTAGATACCAGAGATTTATATTTACCCAACTTTGTCCTACTCTTTCATATCTCTTGTACATATGAGATATTTCATGTACCTCTGCTATTAGGGTCCTCAAATATCATGTGAGATATATATATATTTTTTTTTTCATAACGCAGCTGCCTATGGGCTTGCTGAAGAACAAAGTAAATTTCTGTCGTGGAGTTATTTGCAAGGAAGGGCACCCACAAAAAAGAGAAATCAAATTATTTGGAAGAGAATTAAAATTGGGTGGGTGAAGACCTGTGAGCTCCATGCACACAGTTGACATTTGACAGTCATCCACTGCCAGTGTGGGTCTGTTTGTTGCTAATTGGCAATTAGCACATTACCTAGGGGCTCTTTTAATTGATGTGACTGCAGTTCCATAGGATTTATGGCAAGTGTTATTCCAGTTTTGTAGGAAAAAGTAAAATATGGAGAGATAAAGTGACTTGAGAGAGTCACAGGGTGAAGAATGGAAGAATTCCTACTTCCAATTACCCAGGAACCATAGTTTAGGGTATCCTACAACTAGACATCGGCCCTTATGCCTAGGGCACTGTACTTTCGTAAATGTGTAATGAGATGTGTAGGTGTGAATTTTTCCATTTGAACACCCTTTCCAGAGTTTATACAGTTAACTCTGATTAATTACAGACCTCTTTGAAGTATATAGCAACTTGCCTTCACCTTTGCACTGCAAAATCTGTTGAAGTAGATTGAATGACCAAACTATTTGATTATAGGCCAAAGGAATGATTCTCAACTCTTAGTCCCTATTAGAATCATTCTTTAAAATACTACTTACAGGGCCTCCCTGGTGGCACAGGGGTTAAAGACACAGTGCTATCAAGCTGTAGCCAGCCACCACAGCATGAGTTCGATCCCTGGCCAGGGGGCTACCCACATTGGTGCAGCACACCTCTCCTGTCTTGCCTGCTGCTCCCCTCAGCAGTGTATTTCAGTCAGTCTGCCTGTTTTCTCCCCACTCTGTGGTGAATCCTTTTATCCCCTGCACCTCTGACCTATACCCCAGTTCTTGTATGCATAAATAAATAAATCTTTTAAAAAAAATACAAAACAAGGGGGGTGGGAATTGCTTGGGAACTATAACCAAGATGAAAATGCATATAAAATGAAAAATAATATAAAAATATATAAAATTTTTAAAATAATAAATAAATAAACAAAAAACTAGTAGACACTAAAAAACAAAATACTATTTACTGGGCCTACCACAAACAACTAAGTGGGAGTCTCTGATGGCACAACTGGGCAACTGGTTGTGACATGTGGTTAAGTCTAAGAAACACAGATCTAAAGCCTTGGCTTTTTGTTGAGCTGTGTTGAGAGTGAAGTATACCTGGGAATATACATGAGTGAGTGTATGTATGTGTAGCTTGAATAGAAAGAGCCCAAATCTTTGGGAAAGGAAAATGAGCTGTGATTGTCATAGCCTTACCATTAATAGCCACCAGTCCAAACTGACTATGGGTATAGACTGTGTGCTATTAAATAACATTCATCCCAAAGGCTCAGCACGTACATGCAATCTTAAAAATGTAGACTTTCGGGAAAGCCCATTCCCATACAACAGCCCATTCTTTGTTGTAAAGTGACTCAGGAAAATTTATGCACCAAAACTTCCATTTTATGTTAAAACTTTTACCTTTACCCAAAAAGTCCAAATGTAAGTGTTTCCATTTACATTGAAATATAGGGCATCCCAGTGAATGATGTCTGAAAACTTCCAGGAAGAGAAATTTATGATGCATAGTAAAAGTTCCAATGCATGGATATCCATTTTAGACAATTCCTGTGAGTTATCAACTGCTAAGGCATGATAGACTTCCTGTGGCAACAGAGTAAAGAACAGCTGAAAATTTTATCACTGTATCAAACATCTGCTTAGAAGTCTATACTGGCTGATGAATTTTTAATGATTGCCTCAAGGGGAGTCCAGCAGCTCAGCTGCCACCCACTGGAAATCCAGCCCCCTCCACCTGCTCAGACTGGCAGGGAAAGCTGCTTGGTATTTTTGCTTGTGGTTAGTGCTCCTTATGGCAAGGGTGGTAATTAGTTGGGTTAGCTAGGTATTTTCCACTAGGATGTCCTCGGGTTTTCCACTGCAGTTAAAGAATAATGAAGTTGCCTGTATCCTGTAAATGCTGCCTGTGTGCATGAACATCTGGAAAGGACTCATGCTCTCAGCTGCCCCATGTATTTGCTGAAATTGCCTAAAGGCATTATCTTCCAAGAAAAAAGTAAGAAAAGCCCAGAAGACATAGATGCCCAACTAAAAAGAAAATTAGAGAACAAGCACTCGCTTGGAGTTTTTATGTAGGATGACTTAGCTGTGTTTATGGGTGTATTGGTGTCTGCTGGGCTGGCAGGGAGCCTGTCCAGGGATACTCTTTCTAGTGTAGTTATTCATAGGACATCTTGTGTTTTAAAGTTTGAAGAAACTGCATGTTAGGGGGAACAGATAAAGTATGCAAAACAGTTTAAGGGATTTTTTTTGTGTGTGTTTTTACTAACAGACTCACTTGTTTCTAATTAACTTTTAGCTCTTAATTGACAAAAGGGTTGAAATGAAAAATTGCATTAAACATATGCTTTTTAAATCTAATTAAAAGGGGAATGACTGAGAACATGCAACGAAAGCAGAAGGTAGCTAATGAGAAAGAAGTCTACGCAGATGACCAAAATTGATGGGCTCTGAAAAACTTGGGTGTTACTGCCAACTGAATGTATCATAAGCCCTATTCTCAAGATTTTGTAGCATGAACAGTCATTATGTATGTTATAACATATCCTTATAAAACTATTTGAAACTAACTTTCAAGCCTGATTTACCACATTTTTAGAATCAGTCCCAAAGAATAAAACACTTAACATGAAACTGGGGAATGGAAAATTATATTACATGTACATCTTTTTATCTAATTTCTTTTAAGGTAAATGTGGAAGGTGATTTTTTTTTTTAACTTTCAATTTGATTTCTTTAAGGATGGAGCCACTGCCCTCTTCCTAGCTGCCCAAGGTGGTTACTTGGATGTTATTCGCTTATTACTGTCTTCAGGAGCAAAAGTCAACCAGCCAAGGCAGGTAATGTCCAAGTATGGGGAGCAGGGGCACAGGGGATCTGAGGTCCTGTAGCAGCACCTACAGAAGATAACCTGTGAGCTCTGCACCTTCTTGAAATCCTGTGATGAGAAGTTAATCTTTGATTAGTTTTCTCCTGCTCTCTATGCTTTGGACTCAGCTGAAAGCCTATGAAATCACGCTGACATCACCACTTACTATCTTTAAAACCTGGGCGTTTGGTGTCAGAGGTCAAGTACACACTCTGACAACTCCTGTTCAAATAAATTATGGCTGCACTGAAATAAAGAGAGTAGGCTAGCCAGGGTAATGAGTAAATAGAGACTGGTGAGGTCATCTTACCCCGCTTGCCCTGCCCCATACATTGCCTGATCTTTTACCCCACTTCCATCAAGCCAAAGACATTGGCAATCATTAGTAGGTTCTGCAACTTCATCTCTCACAATTATGCTATTGATATTAAAACTTCATTTACTAACATCAAACTAATAAATAGTTTCTTGCTGGCTCTTAAAGGACAACAACTTAAAGTTAATACAGGTCACATACAAATGTAAGGCATTATTCCTTTTTACAAAACATTTCAGATTAAGGTAACATAAAGGTAGTTTTCTAGGGAAAAGTCAAGTTGACGTCTCACAGTAAATGATACCCAGGCAGACTTCCACTGTAAGATGGCTGTCTCTGAAAATGCCTGTGTATTCATGCAATGAATAGGTCAGACCACCTTATGGGTGAACACAGGCTTCTTTGGTCTTTGAAGTCCAAGTGCATAAGGATCCTGAGAAAAGAAAGAGACTTTGGGCAAAGTAGTTTGAGATCAGGAATCCTGAGCTCCAGATCCAACTCTGCCAATAACCAGCTGTGTAGATCTGAACCAGTAAATCAACCTCTCTGGACCTCTTACCCATCTGAAAATTAGGAATCTGGGCAGGATGTTCCTGGAGATCTCTTTAGGCTCCCAAACTTTTGATAAGTGTTTTATTCAACATCCAATCAATATTTCTTGAGCACTCATGTACTGACACTGCTATGAATATCAGATTTTGTTTTTAGCATTTTAAAGCTATGTAGGGGCAGGATGGACACCGAGCAGGTTTTCTATGATCCCATGCAGACCAGGTAAAGGAGGAGTCAGAGTCAGTGGCTTTCGCAGGCTTTTATTTAGATTTACCAGGCAGGGGTGCTGGGAGACCGGGAGGTCCTCACTCTAGCTGGGTGTAAGGTCAGGAATGGACACAGGGCAGGTTTTCTAATATACAGCAGACCGGGTAAAGGAGGAGTCAGAGTCCTCAGTGGTTTTTTGCAGGTTTTTTATTGGGGTTCACCAGGCATACGTCAGGCAGAGGTGCTGGGAGGCCTCCCAGCCCCCAGAAAGTTTTAACTCTATCTGGGCTCTCCGGCGTTCTCTGCTTCTCTCTGGGCTTCTGCTGCTCTTCCGTTCATTCGGCTTCTTCTGGTGTCCTCATGCCACCGCCCTTAAAAGCACAGTCTTAGCCCAGGTGAATCCCATCTACCTATGCCCACACCCTACTCCAGGTGCCCGCCATCAGGCATGCATTCAGGACCGCAAGGATCCATCATCTATCCTGATGGTGGGAGGGCAGAAAAGCCTGACATTTTTTCCTTACCCTACACTGGGCTCTCTGGCGTTCTCTCTGCTTCTCTTCTCTCGGCTTCCATTTGTTCTTGGCTTCTGCTGGCATCACCGTGATGCCGCCCTTATAAACTCAGCCTCTCAGCTCAGGTGTACCCACTTCAGGTGCCCACCATCAGGCATGCATTCAGGACCACAGGGTTCCCGCATCTATCCTAATGGCGGGAGGGCAGAAAAGCCTGATACTTTTACCTTACCCTACAAGCTATCTTTAGGTTTAAATGACCCCAGGCATACCCCTGGGAAAGGAAGTTTTCAGAAAAAAAATATATTTGCATGCCTGTCAGGCTTGATGTTTGGAGATTAGAATTTAATATTTTCCTGCAGGTCCTTCTTATCTTGAAATTGTTCATTGATTCTGAATCCAAGGCTTCAACTTAACAAAATTAATAAAAAGAATTGGCTATTTTTAGATTGCATAAGTTTGTTTTTTTTTAATTAATAAATTTTATTTTTATATTGCCCATACAATTGCAATCCCCCCATTCTGACCCCAATCCCTCCCCTCCCGCCCCCCACCCCCCAAAAAGTGTCTCTGGTTCATAGTTTTTGTTGATTTTGATTTTCATTTTCTTATAGTTATTCATTTTCCTGGTCCCTTATTTAAGTTTTCTAGATTCCTGCTATGAGTGAGACCATCCGGTATTTTTCTTTTTCTTTTTGGCTTATTTCACTGAGCATGATCCCTTCCAGCGCCATCCATGTTGCTGCAAATTGCATGTGTTTATCTTTTTTGAATGCTGAGTAATATTCCATGGTATATATGTACCACATCTTCTTGATCCAGTCATCTATTTTTGGGCATTTGGGCTGTTTCCAAAGCTTAGCTATTGTAAATAGTGCTGCTATAAACATAGGGGTGCAGGTGTTCTTTGGAATTGATGTTTCTGTGTTCTTTGGGTAAATACCTAGGAGTGGAATTGCTGGATCCTGTGGAAGCTCTATGTTTAGTAGGTCCAGAAATCTCCACACAGCTCTCCATAGTGGTTGGACCAGTTTGCTCTCCCACCAACAGTGCACAAGAGTTCCTTTTTCTCCACAACCTCGCCAACATTTGTTGTTGCTAGTTTTTTTAATATGTGCCATTCTCACTGGTGTAAGATGGTATCTCATGGTAGTTTTGATTTGCATTTCCCTGATTGCAAGTGATGTTGAACATTTTTTCATATGCCTGTTGGCCATTCACATTTCCTCTTCAGAGAAGTTTCTTTTTAGCTCCTCTGTCCATTTTTTGACTGGATTATTTTCTTTGTTGTTGTTGAGTCTCATCAGCTCTTTGCAGATTTTTGTGATCAGTCCTTTATCATTAGTGTTGGGTGCAAAAATGTTCTCCCAGTTGGTGGGGTTTCTCTTTGTTTTTGTTATTGTCTCTTTTGCTGTGCAGAAGCTCTTTAATTTGATGTAGTCCCAGCTGTTTATCTTTGCCTTCACTATCACTGCTTTGGGTGATGTGTCTGTAAAGATGTCTTTGATATGCAAATCACGTAGTGTTTCGCCTATATTTCCTTCTATGTATTTTATGGTTTCAGGTCTCATGTCTAGTTCTTTAATCCATTTTGAGTTGATTTTTGTATATGGTGTGAGGTAGTGGTCAAGCTTCATTCTTTTGCATGTAGCGACCCAGTTTTCCCAGCACCATTTATTGAACAAACTTTCTTTGCTCCTTTGTCAAATATTAGTTGACCATAAATCTGTGGGTTTATTTCTGGATATTCTATTCGATTCCATTGGTCTGTATGTCTGTTTTTGTTCCAATACCATGCCGTTTTGATGATTATGGCTTTGTAGTAGAGTTTGAAGTCTGGGAGTTTGATGCCTCCATTCCCTTCTTTTTTTTTCAGGAGAGCATTGGCTATTCGGGGTTTTTTGTGATTCCATATGAATTTCATCAATAATTGTTCTATTTCTTTGAAGAATGACATTGAAATTTTGATTGGAATAGCATTGAATCTGTATATTGCTTTTGGTAGGATGGCCATTTTAATAATGTTTATTCTCCCAATCCATGAGCAGGGGATGTTTTTCCATTTCTATGTGTCTTCTTCTATTTCTTTTAACAGTGTTTTATAGTTTTCTTTGTATAGGTCCTTTACCTCTTTTGTTAGATTTATTCCCAAATATTTGATTTTTTTTGTTTCAATAATAAAAGGGATGGTTTTTTTGATTTCTTCTTCTTCAGATATATTGTTTGTATATAGGAAGGCTACTGACTTTTGCGTGTTGATTTTGTATCCTGCCACTTTACTGAACTGATTGATGAGTTGAATTAGTTTTTCTGTGGAGTTTTTGGGGTTCTCTATGTATATTATCATATCATCTGCAAATAGTGATAGTTTGACTTCTTCTTTTCCTATTTGGATTCCTTGGATGTCTTTCTCTTGTCTTATTGCTCTGGCTAGGACTTCCAGTATTATATTGAAAAGCAGTGGTGAAAGTGGACATCCTTGTCTTGTTCCAGATCTTAATGGAATTGCTTTCAGCTTTTCACCATTGAGAATGATACTGGCTGTTGGCTTGTCATAGATGGCCTTTATGATATTGAGGTACGTTCCTTGTATCCCAAGAATTTCAAGGGCTTTTATCATGAATGGGTGTTGCACTTTGTCGAAAGCTTTCTCAGCATCTATTGATATTATCATATGGTTTTTATATTTCTTTTTGTTGATGTGTTGGATAACATTGATTGATTTTCTGATGTTAAACCATCCTTGTGTCCCTGGAATGAATCCTACTTGGTCGTGGTGAATTACCTTATGGATACACTGTTGGATTCTGATAGCTAAAATTTTATTGAGGATTTTTGCATCCGTGTTCATTAGGGAGATTGGCCTATAGTTTTCTTTTTTTGTGTTGTCCTTGTTTGGTTTTGGTATTAGTGTAATGTTGGCTTCATAGAACGTGTTAGGTATTATACCTTCCTTCTCAATTTTTTGGAAGAGTTTGTGAAGGATAGGCACCAATTTGTCTCTGAATGTTTGGTAGAATTCATTTGTAAATCCATCAGGTCCTGAGCTTTTGTTTTGGGGGAGGTTTTTAATTACCATTTCAATTTCGCTGCTTGTAATTGGTCTGTTTAGGTGTTCTATTTCTTCTTTATCTAGCTTTGGGTGATTGTAGAGTTGTAGGAATTTGTCCATCTCCTCTAGATTGTTGAACTTGTTTCCATAAAACTGTTCATAGTAGTTATTAATTATTCTTTTGATTTCTGCTGTGTCCTTTGTGATTTCTCCTCTTTCATTTATTATCCTATTTATTTGTGCTTTCTCCCTTTTTGCCCTTGTGAGCCTGGCTAGGGGTTTATCTATTTTATTTATTTTTTCGAAGAACCAGCTCTTGTTTTCATTGATCTTTTGGGTTGTTTTTTTAGTTTCGATTTCATTTATTTCTGCTTTGGTTTTTATTATTTCTTTTCTTCTACTGGTTTTGGGTTTTTTTTTGTTGTTCTTTTTCTAGATCTTTGAGCTTCAAGATTAGGTTGTTTCTTTGAGTTCTTTCTTGTTTTTTGATGTGAGCATCTATTGCTATATATTTTCCTCTTATTACTGCTTTTGCTGCATCCCATACATTTAGGAAATTGATGTCCTCCTTGTCATTCAATTCAAAGAATTTTTTAATTTCTTCTTTTATCTCCTCGTTAGTCCAGTGGACTTCCAATAGTGTGGGTTTCAATCTCCACGAGGTAGGAGAGTACCTTGCCTTCTTTTTATGGTTTATTTCTAGTTTGATGCCTTCATGGTCAGAAAAGATGGTTGATATGATTTCAATCTTGGTGTATCTGTTCATGTTTGTCTTGTGCCCCAGTATATGATCGATCCTAGAGAATGATCCGTGTGCGCTTGAGAAAAATGTATACTCAGATTTTTTGGGGTTTAGTGTTCTATATATGTCTGTTAAGCCCAAGCACTCTAGATCCTTATTTAGAGCTTTAGTGTCTTTACTTATTTTTTGTCTTGTTGATCTATCCATTGTTGATAGTGGTGTGTTGAAGTCTCCCACTACGTATGTGTTTTCTCTGATGTCTGTTTTCAGAGATGCCAATAGTTGTCTGATATATTTTGGTGCTCCTTCGTTTGGTGAATATATGTTAATGAGTGTTATTTCTTCTTGAAGTATTGTCCCCTCGATCATAATGTAATGACCACTGGGGTCTCTTTTTATCTTTTTAAGTTTGAAATCTGTTTTATCTGATATGAGTATAGCTGTTCCTGCCTTCTTTTTTGGTCCATTTGCTTGTAGAATTGTTTTCCATCCTTTAACTTTGAGTCTTTTTATCTTTTGCAGCTAAATGTGTTTCCTGGAGACAGCAAAAGGTTGGGATTTGTTTCTTAATCCAGCCTGCAACTCTGTGTCTTTTTATTGGAGAGTTTAGTCCATTTACATTTAGAGTTAGTATTGATATGTTAGCATCTGTATTTGCCATTGTGTTTGTCTTTCCTTTGATTTTATTTATTTATTCTTTTAATAACTTTCTTTGGCCTTCTTTTGTTGTTATTCGTCCCTCTGAGGTTCTGGCTTTAGAACTCCTAGTAGTATTTTTTGGAGTGGGGGTTTAGTTGTAATGAAATTCCGGAGTTTCTGTTTGTCTGGGAAGGTCCATATTCTTTCTTCAAAGAGGAAGGAGAGCTTTGCGTGATAGAGTATTCTTGGTTGGCATCTGTTTTCTTGGAGTCTGTTGACTATGTCCCTCCACTCTCTCCTTGCCTGTAGTGTTTCTTCAGAGAAGTCTGATGTCACTCTTATTGGTTTCCCTTTGAATGTTATCTGTTTCTTCCCTCTTGTTAGTTTCATTATTTTTTCCTTGTCTTGGATTCTTGGGAGCTTTACTATTATGTGTCTTGCTGTATTTTTCCTTTCGTCATGGAAGTTTGGTGTTCTTCTTGCTTCTTGTATATCAATTTTCAGATCCTTCTTCGCGTTTGGGAAGTTCTCTTCAATTATATCCATGAATATTTTCTCTGTTCCTACATCTCTCTCCTCTCCTTCTGGGATTCCTATAACTCTTATATTTCCTTTCCTCATGGAGTCAGATAGTTCCCGAAGTCTTTCTTCGGTCTTTTTCCTTCGTACTTCTCCTTCCTTTTCTGTTTTAGTTCTTTTTATTTCTGTGTCTTCAAGAGTACTTATTCGTTCTTCCATTTCATCTATTCTGCTTTCATTGCTTTTCCCAGAGTTCTTTAGTTCCTCCATTAATTCTTTGATCTCCTGCATTTCTTTTACTTCCCTCTTTAGGGACTCAATTTCATTCTTCTGGTCATTAATTATTTTCCCCTTATCATTGTTTTCCTTTATGACTTCTGTCAGTTTTTTAATCACAGCAATTTTAAATTCTCTATCTGGAAGGCTCAGAAGTTCTTCCAAGTTACTGTCATTGCAATCTGGTAGATGGTTTTCTTTTTGCGGTGTGCTTTTTTGCTGAGGAGTTGCTGGGTTGCATGTGGTTTTTCTACTCCCTACTGCCTGTTTTCTAATTTGCCGTATTCCTTGTGACACTGTGTTGCTTGTACTGGCTGGCATCTTGGGCAACCTTCCCAGCTCACCACTGGCTCCTCTGGGGAACTTCTGCTGGGTTCACAAGTCTCCAGCAAAGAAAGGTCCCTGCTCTGTCTCCTCGGTGAGCCTTCTGCTGGGTTCACACAGTCTCCAGCAAGAAAGGTCCCTGCTGCAAAATGCCAGTGCAGGGGACGCGCTCCCCTGCACACCTGGTCTGTCCCAGTGGTGGGTGCTGCTCTCCTCTGGGCTGGAATTGCAGGCTAGAAGGTGCCCGGCGTGGGCAAGCCTCCCAGCTTACTTCTGTCTCCTAGGTGAGCCTTCTGCTGGGTTCACACAGTCTCCAGCAAGAAAGGTCCCTGCTGCAAAATGCCGGTGCCGGGGACGCGCTCCCCTGCACGCCCGTTCTGCCGCAGCGGTGGGTGCTGCTCCCCTCTGGGCTGGAACTGCAGGCTCTAGATTGCATAAGTTTGATTTGGAGACCATTATTGAGGGTACCACTATGAACTTGAAAATAAGAGTTCATCAACTTTATCTCAATATCCTTCTAAAATAATTTCTGGCATTTTAACAAGTCTATTTATAAAATAAAGTGTATTATTCATGTACCTAAGATACTGTTTGTGAAAACTAGGTTGATATAGGAACTTATATTTCAAAAAAAACTTACATTTCAAATGTTGCATGGATTGTGTCCATTTAAACCTAAACTGAGTTACGTGATGACATTAAAGCTAAGCAGTTAAAGAGTAAACCAGCATTGTGTGGTAACTGCAACAGCTGTTTTTCATTCCTCAGGAGTGAGGATAACCTGGTCAGAGTGGGTGACCTAGTCTGGGAATGGAGGACTCCACCCTTTGGTCAAGAAGCAAGTGGCATGCTGAGTGTGTAGTGCTAGTGTTTGGATTGCTGATAGTTCTAAGAGATTGTTATTTAGGCAAAGGGTGTTTCATAAAATGAGAATTGCTTTAGAGGAAAAAAATCAATGGAATTTTTTCTTTCTATGGCATATACTAAGTCCACTGTGCCTTCCAGGCATTCTTCCACTACCTTATTAACCTTTTATGTAGGCCTCGCCAGGTCAGATTAGTCTAAGTTCTATCTTCGCTGAAAGTGTACACTCTGCCTAATTAATTCCATTCCAAGTAAACAAGCAGTGTCATAAATTTGGCAAAAGTGGTACCTGTCTGGGCTGATATTATAAGGATGTTGACAAAGAAAAGACTAATTAAGATTCATTGTTGATGGCCTGCACCTGGCCATTTTCTATAGGGTATTTGGAAACCAATGTTTTATTCTGTAGTCCCAGCTGACACATTGAATCATTTGAGAAAATTCTGGAATTTACAAAACAAGGGGAAGGACATCTGCCTTGTTTAATTTCTTAATTTTAGATTAGTTGGAGTTATAATTTTTGTGTTGGTATTCTATGGAATCCCGATGTTTGGTGTTACACTATGGCAGGATATTGCATTGAAAAATTCAGCTGTCTCATGACCTGAGCTGCAGGGAATCTGAGCTGTAATAGGAATCACTTTTCCTTGTAACTCTTATTGACAAACTGATAACCTTGTTAGTACTTTTGTAAAAGGGAACCCTATTCAAAAAGCAAGCCATAGGCAGATTTCGTAAAACTCAGTTCTTGATTTGAAACTTGAAAAAAATTTCTAAGTTGTCCTGGATAAAGAATTCAAAAGTCCCAAAGACCATTGAAATCTACAGTCCATATAAAAACTCATTCATTTCTTTCTGTGTATCCTCACCAGAGTTGATAAGCCAAACCCTCTTAATCACTAAATGAGATGTCTATTTAGTTTTCCTATGAACAAAGTGCTTTGATACAGACTTCCCACAACCCGATTCACCCATGTTGTTAGAACAGTGCTTTTATTGAGTATCAAAGTCTGTTTACCCAGAGATAAGGACTCATCTCTATCTAGTTTTCTTAATGTGCTAATCAGTATCCCTTTGAAGCCTGACAGAAAAGCCTTTTCATAAAGTCCTCTCCTAACAGAAGCCTTAGGAATGCAGAGATGCACTGTATGCAGAGATGTCAGGGCCAGATAGTAACAGTTCTCCTAGTTTGCAAAGTTGGAGGGACAAACCCAGTGGTGGGCAGAGGGAGAAAGCAGAGGCAACAGACTGGTGCCATGTCCTGAGGGCTTGGAGACAGGAGCAGACAGGAATGGGGAGGCCCTACTGCTTTCATTGCCTTTGCACATGGTAGCATGCAGAAAAGGTGTGTTTACTCCAGTAGATACCCAGAGCCTGAGGCGGAGCACGGGTGAGGTCTGGAAGACTACAGGACATGGTGACTGACCAGAGACTGGGAACTAGAAAGGGTTCAGTTATAGGCCCAGCTCATGGGCAGGGCGCAAGTTCCACGAAGACCCTAAGAGCCAGCTAGGAAACCAGACCTAGGTCTCTGTGGGGCTTGGTAGTGATGGGGCTGTGTATATCTTAAGGAAATGAAACACAGTCCCCGTTTTGCTTATTATCTGTATGACCTTGAGTAAGTTGCTTGCTCTCCCTAAATCTCAATTTTTCCATCTGCAAAACTAGAATCGTAGCAGCACCTTTGCTATAGGCTTGTGAGAATTAAATAAAATAATCCCTATAAAAAAATCGTAATAAAATGGGGCAAACCTAGAGGAAAGGGAATGAGCCTGTCAGTAAGTCCTCACCTGAACGCCTCAGAAGGCAGCACATAACTCAAATGCAGAGACATGGAGAGAACAAAAAGAGTTTATTTGCACAGGGGGTGAGTGAGACAAAGAGAGAAATGGGAGAGAGCTTAGAAAATGTATAGGCCAGCAAGCATTTATCCTACCCCTGATAGCATCTGCTCAGTAGAGCCAGGGTCAGAGCAGGACCTTCAGGCAGGGAGCCAGCCTAGAAAGCCCCAGAGCCACAGGCAGGAGGTCAGCCAGGAGAGTCCCCAGCTGCAGGTGGGAGCTAGCCAAAAAAAGCCCAAACTCAGCCTGCCTGCTCTGTCTTTTAAAGTCCACCAGTAGGTCCGGCCCTACCCCTGAGTCCAAAAACCCACTCAGGAAGTCAGGGAATGGAGCTTCGAGACCCACTACTCTCTTACAGTAATGCAGTTACCCATGTGCATTGTGTGCTTGGTAAATGTTAAGTTTGGCTAATATCATTTCTATTCTATCCAGGCCTCCTTGGAACAAAAACCCATCTGAAATCAAGATTGTTCTCTTTCTCTCATAAACCACGCGGTCCCTGTCATTTCAAAGTCCCTCTGGTGTGTCTTCTCGCTCCCACTTTTTCTGTTTTCACTCTCTCCACTCTTTTGCTCTTCCCCACTCCTTTTATTTTTTTCCAACAGTTTCCTCTGCTTAATTATATGTGGTTCACAAGTTTAGAAATCAAAGTAGCAAACTCTTGAGAAAGCTATATCATTACCACAGCTTGTCTTTGTACACCAGGGCACAGGGGACTGGCTGGCCTTCCCATCCTTGGTCCAATCACCTGTGACCAGGGAGAAATGGGTCAGTTATAGACAATGCAGGTATCTGATAACATCTTAAGAGATCCACTTGCTGGACCAGAGCAGCAACACAGTAATGAGAAATTTGCTTCAGGTCAGGGTAGGGCTGGTAGAATCATTGTCTCAGTGCTGAGCCCCCCTCTGCTACCGATAATTGTCTTTTTATGTCTTGGGCCCCCAGCTTAAAATATAAATAGTCCCCAAGACTTTCTGCCTGGTTTGAGCCTGTCAGTGGAAGTAGCCTACAAGAACTTGTGCCGCTTCAGACACTGATTTTTCACAGGAGAGACTATTTCTTTTTTTCTAAATAATCTGTAGAAACCTAAATAAGGCCATATATCATTTTGCTAGTAATACAAGTCATGTCATACACTCCATCTCAATCTGTCATCTACCTAGAAAAATGTATCAGAGGATACTTGAAAATATTAACTCAAATGGAATTAGGGAATAACAGAGTTGGAAGGCACTGCAGACACCACCTATTTTAACCATCCAACCCATCCCTGAAAGTTTTCCCAATGATCTTGACAAGTGGTAATCAGCCCCTGTTGAATGACCAGGCGTGAAGAGCTCATTACTACCTCATCATCCTCATCAGCCAGTTCAGTCTTAGAGCTGATCCTTGAACAACAGGGGGGTGGGAGAGTAGGAGCCCCAACCCCCTCCCCCTCCATTGAAGCCCCAAATACAATGTATAGTGGGCCCACTGCATATGTGGGTACCACACTCAGGATTCAACCAAGGGACAAATGAGCTTGGTTGAATCCATGAACGTGGAACCTGCAAACAGAAAATATGCTTTATCCAGGTGGACCTACACAGTCCAACCAGTCTCACTCAAAGATCAGTTGTATATCTTTCTTGCATTGCGCCAAATACCCCACCTAGCTTTCTCTCCTACCAGGCCTTCGTTTTATCAGCAGATATACAGCATAAATCTAAATCCTTTCTTTGTGACATGTTCACAAATGGCAAGTGACAGTTATCATAATCCCTCTACCATGTATCTCATCTCATTTAAGTACAATGTTTTATTTCCTTTTTTAAAAAAAAGTACAGTAGAAGCTGTAATTTCCACATTACAATGACAGTGATTTATTTGATTTATTTTAGGGCCTCCCCGGTGGTGCAGTGGTTGAGCGCTGGGTTGCGAAGCTGCCTGTAAATTTTGGTCTGTTAATTTTTGGCCTGATTTATCCCCTCCAGTATAGTACCCATAGTTCTCTCACCACCGTAGCACCAATCATGCATCACAATAGTCCCTGTGCTCTGCTCTTCCCCCATTTTTTTTAAAGATTTATTTATTTTTATACAAGAGCTGGGGTACAGACCAGAGGCGCGGGAGGGTGAAAGGATTCACCAGAGACAGAGCAGGGAGCAGAACAGGCAGACGACAGGAATACACTGCTGAGGGGAGCAGCGGGCATGACAGGAGAGGTCTGCTGCACTATGTGGGCTTCTCGCTGGCCAGCAGGGATCAAACCAGCGCTGCAGAGGCTGCGGACACCTTCACAGAGCGGCACTCAACCCACTGCACCACTGGAGAGGCCCTCTGCCCCCTTTTTACCCTCTTTTCTCCCCCTCCCCTGCTGTAGGCCTCAGATCTATGATCAGCTTGCAAGTTTTGTTTTTTCCTTGACCCTTTGTTCAGTTTCTCCATATTCTACATAAAAGTGAAACCATCCGATATTTTTCTTTTTCCTTCTGACCCATTTCTCTTAGCATACCCCCAGCTCCATCCATGTTGCTGCAAATGGCATGGATTATCTTTTTTGATCACTGAGTAGTATTCCATGTGTATATATATGTCACATCTTTATGATCCATTCATCTGTTTGGGGGCATTTAGGTTGTTTCTGTATCTTAGCTACTGTAAATAGTGCTGCAATAAACATAGGGGTGCAGGTTTCCTTTCAAATTAGTGTTTTTGTGTTCCTTGGATAGATTCCTAGGAGTGGAATTGCTGGGTCATGTGGTAGATCATTTTTAGTGTTCTGAGGAACTTCTACAAAGCTTTCTATATTGACTGAACCAATTTGCATTCCCACCATCAGATTCAGTGATCACTTTCTAAGCATCTTTTAGCCAGTCCCTGTGCCTTTCTACATGTTTTCTCATTCACAGTATATTTGTGAAAGGAATATTTTTGCAGAGGAGGGCACTGAGGCTTAGCATGATTGCCCTAAATTCTTAAAACCAGCAAGTAGCAACCTTTTTCCACCTACTATGACTATTGCAGTTAAGGTGATAAAATTGCTAGTGTTGTGTCATGAATAAATTGTATTATAGATGTTCCCAATATTGAATCTCTCATTTTTCCACATATAGTGTCAATTAAGATAACTGTACCAATAACAACCGAGCCCTTGAAAGCTGCCCTGGCTGCTGCTGGCTGCTTTTCCTTGCCTGCCCTCTGGTGGAGATAGTGACAAAGAACAAGCGAAGCTTAAAAGGAGGAGGAAGAAGGGCTGCACCTCACCAGGAGTTGCCCTTATGATTTCCCACCCTGCCTGAACCAGCTACACTTGTTTAAGCCACTGTGACTGTAAATTTTTTCCTTCTACCTGCAATGTCCTTTCTACACTTTCCTACCCGGCAAAATCTTTGCCCTTTCAAAGCCCAGTTCAGATATCAGCCCACTCTGAAGCTGACCCAGTAACCCTCAGTAGTAAGACCCCTCTCCTGGTTTATCTTGTTATTTTTGTCTGCCTCTTAATTATAGCCCTACAGTCATGGAAACCTCTTCTCCATTGAACTGAATGCCTTTGAGCTCAGAAAACTTATTTTTAAGACTCTGACTAAACTTAGAAGATGCTCAGTGGGTGTTGGAATGAATGACTGATTAGTTAGATCCTGAATTGGGAGAATCAATTAATTAATAAATTAATGTTCAAAAATAGAATTATTTCCAATAGGCATATCAGTAGGGTAGGGAAAGGTTGCTATACTAGTACCCCGTACATTGACACTGTGTCTCCTAGAGGGCAAAGGTTATATCACTACATTCATTTAGATGCTCATACCCTTAATTAGAGATAATCTTCCAGAGCCTAGTTGGAACTTACTTATTGATATATGTAGTTTCCTGTCTAATAAAGTTGATTATCTGTTTTTCACATATATAGAAAATTCACTCTTTTGGTAAATATTTTCTGAATATATAATGTACCAAGAATAAAAAAGGCACTGAAAGCACAAGCTCTAAATTCATTAATTAATTAAATTTAAGAATGAATATAAAAGTACTCTGCAAACAAAAAGTACAAATTAATGTTTTGTTTATATTGCTAATTATCTATCAGTGCCAATGATGGTTTAAGATTCAGGAACATTTCTAAGAGGCCTTTGTGAAAGTATGAAGTAGAACAAGATGGCTTGGCTTTCCTCTTTCCTGTGTCAGCACCTTTTCCTCTAATCTCTAAGACACAAACTTGCCAGTGTCCTCCTGTCACCCTTCACTGCTCAGGATTGTTCTAGGCTCCAGACTTGCCATCACCCACCACCCCACTCAAGCATCTACATGTCGCTCTGCACAGACAGCAGTGGGCAATAATCCTGTGTCTGCTGTGGCTAGTAGATTGGAATTGAAATCACATACTACAGCAGAAAATGAAACTTAATATTCCAAAAATGAATCATCTTGCTCTTCAGTCCCCTTCCCACTGATGATGAGTAAATCAGACATCTGATTAGAGCTTTGGATCATATTACCTTAAATACCTCAGAGGTTATGTTTAGTCTATTCTGAATCCTCTCCCTCCACCTGCCCTGCTCTCCAAGGTCACCTCAGTTGTCAGAAGTCAGACTATGATCCTAGCATTGAGAGGCCGTGGGAACACTCACATCTGATCCTTCTGCTGGTTGGCCCAGCTTCGGTCCCTGGCACCTCATGCTGGAGACTGCAGCTGGACATGCAGCTGGTCCAGCATGTTTGGACCCTGTCTGTGTTCTTGAAGTCATGAGCTTCTATGGCCTTATCTCCCCTATCCAGATTTACTTCCACCACTGTTTATCCAGCACAGCTGGTTTCCCACAGATAGGCAAGGACTCCTGGATGCCCAGATGCATGTGGTAAGGGCTATGGGGGGCATGTCTCAGACAACTCCCACAGCTGTTTCTCTTCTACTTCTCAGGCACCAGCCAAGAGCAGAATTTCTTTAAGGGGGCTTCAGTTTAAGAATGGGAGAAAATCCTTCTCCATCTGGAATATACCATAATTTATCTGAGTGTTTCCACTTCCCCTAGCTTACCCAAGCCAGATTCAACCCAGAGGGTGGAGAACATGGACACTCACATCTGTCCCCACTTCTCCCCGCCCCCCTCCTATAGTGCTTTCCTTTCATCACTAGAAAGATTTCTTATTTTCCTCTCTTTCTGGAACTATGGTCCTTTGAACATTTTATCTTTTCTTCTCCAAAGCAACACATCTCAGCCTCTGAAAACAGTGTGTGTCCCCTCAAAAAACCATGTCACTTGTTGCATTTAAAGTCCCTCAAAATGACGTGACTGGGAGTTCTAGACACAGAGTAGAGGATAGGAGAAATATCCACAGTTCCCTGACCCCCTGATCGTGCCTCACAGGAAACTGCCCGCTCTTCTGTGGGAGAAGGGACCCCCACTCAGCAGGGTGTGTTGCATGACCCCACCAGGAAAGCCAGCAAACCGACAGCGGCTTGAACTCCCTGGGCCTGTCAAATTTGCTTCTGGGGAGGAGAACCATGCAGCAGCTTCCCAAAGCGTGTTCTCCGAAGTCCTGCCCAAACTGTGGCACAACATCCCTCCATCAAATGGCTGCTTGATAAGCCAGAACTTGAATCCTGGCAATTGCCAGAGCAGGCCAGGCCTTGGCTACGTGCGTGAATGGCTTCAAGTCATCTTTCCCTTTCTTTTCTCCACACCGGGGGTCTGTGGGACTTGACATCGGGATTTCTTCCCGGGGTCGGACTTGCTGTCGCGGGCTCCAGCGTGTCCTCTCTCGCAGGACGGGACGGCGCCGCTGTGGATCGCGTCCCAGATGGGCCACAGCGAGGTGGTGCGGGTGATGCTGCTGCGCGGAGCCGACCGCGACGCCGCCCGGAATGTGAGTCGGGGTGAAAGCCTGGGAACGCGGGGGCTCAGGGTGGGACCTGCCGAAGCACTAGGCGCAGCGTGGAAAGCGCATCCTAATTTTGTCTGTAACTCACCCAGGTTCTCCCCCAACCTCCGCCTGCTATCTAGCAGGAAAACAAAGTAAACGCCTGAATTAGCTGACACTTAGCAAATTCTGCGCATTCTCTCTAAGGAGAAAAAAAATGATTAATTCCTCATAGATCCTCCTCCACCTGATGATGGATGAATTCGGGAGGATGCCGGAAGCAGGAGCCAGGGCTGGGGCTGTTCTCAGAGATGTGGCGCTGAGCCTCCTGCTGGCATTGGGCCGCAGTGCAGCTAGCAGCGCCTGTCTGTGGTTTGGGGTGTCCGGGTACTAGGGTTGTTTGGCCTCATCCAGCTCTCCCCTGCCCACGTTGGCCTCCACTTAGCCTCTATTGGTGTCGCCTAATTCTGCCTCAAGGGGCCCATAGCAGGCCTTGTGCCCCATGGGAACTAAGGACAACTTGGAGAGAAAGTGCTGCCTGAGCACGAGGTGCTATTTGCTTTTTATTTTTAAGGGTTCTTTGCCCTTAGTATTTTACCCTTCCTTAAGTGACCCACCTCCGGCTTCAAGTCTGAGCCCAGAAAGGAGAGATCAAAAGACAAATTCCTGACCACTCGCTCCTTTTCTACTTCCTACAATCTCTGAAGCCAGAAAAGAATAATTCTCTAATCTCATCTTCTTTCTTCCTGATTCCAGCTAAACCTTTAATGCAGAGTGGGGTGTTTCCCTTACTCTGGGAGAACTCTGTGAACTAAAGTCTCTAAATACAGCATTTGATGCACTAAAACAGGAGAAAGGGGAATTTGAAAAAATACTTTCTCAGGTCAAAAAAATAAAAATAAAAAGACGGAAACTAAATACTAATTTTTGAATTTTGTCTTTACATTCTGAGTTCAGTCTCCCTGTCTTCCCCACTTCCTTCACCCCACAAGTGCAGACAAGGGCAAGAGAAAGCAAAATAAGAAAAACCCTTTTAAAAAATTTAAAACAATGAATACAGTTTAACAGTTTCTGCTAAGTCATGAACTGCAGCTGAACGCCTCTTTGGTCCACCTATGCCCTAGAAATATGTTCTTCAAGTTGCTTTTGTCCCTTACCCAATGTTCTAGGGACCAGAGGAATAGGAATTTCCCAAATGGCAGTGTTCAAAGTCACACATTATGACTGATATTCTTTCATGCAAAATTAACTGTTTAGTGCTCTCTAAAATGCTCCCAGATTAAGAGACATTATGGGTCTGTGTCAGACCAGCATCTTCCCAGTTATCAACTAACATCTTGCTCTTAGCCAACACACACTTAGGTAGATAATCCATTTTTCTTTTCCTCTCTCTGTGAAGGATGGGACCACAGCATTACTGAAAGCAGCCAACAAAGGATATCATGATGTTATAGAGGAATTGCTGAAATTTTCACCTACTCTTGGTATTTTGAAGGTAAGAATTACCTAAAGAGAAATTTTACTGATCTATTAAGCAGGGAGGTTAGAAATTAAGAAGTCCGTACTTCAGGCCTACAGTAGAATCTATGTATAATTCTAACCAGCTGTATTCTGAAACAATATGTGTACAACATCTTTTTTTTAAAATATGACTTGTAAATAGTTTAATGAATGATGTATTTTCCTCTCCAAATTATTACAGTAAGATAACAAGTTATGAAAATATTTTAAAAGGAAGAAAGCACATGGCATAGTAACAAATGTGAAAAAAACATTGATATTCTTAGTGTGGTAGATGAGGCCCAGATAACTGCTTGAATCCCTCTAGTTACTATACTTATTAACTTTATTTTTTATTTTATATATTTTTACATCAGTTTTCATTTTTGCACAATGCATGCATTTTCATCTTGGTTATAGTCCCCATACAATTCCCACACCCCCTTATTTTGACTGTAATCCCTCCAATCACCACCCCTGTAGTGTGTCTCAGGTTTGTAAATAGTGCTACTAAAAACAGTGGTGCAGGTGCCCTTTTGAATTAATGATTCTGTGTCCTTTGGGTAAATACCTAAGAGTGGAATTGCTGGATCATATGGAAGCTCCATATTTAGCAGGTTGAGGAAACTCCAAACAGCTTTCCATAGTGGTTGGACCAGTTTGCACTCCCACCAGCAGTGCAGGAGAGTTCCTTTTTCTCCACACCCTCGCCAACATTTGTTGTTGCTAGTTTTTTTTAATATGTGCCATTCTCACTGGTGTAAGATGGTATCTCATTGTAGTTTTGATTTGCATTTCCCTGATTACAAGTGATGTTGAGCATTTTTTCATATGCCTGTTGGCCATTTGCATTTCCTCTTTGGAGAAGTTCCTTTTTAGCTCTTCTGCCCATTTTTTGACTGGATTGTTTACTTTGTTTTTGTTGAGACTCCTCAGCTCTTTGTAGATTTTTGTGATCAGTCCTTTATCATTAGTGTTGTGTACAAAAATTTTCTCCTAGTCGGAGAAGTCTGATGTCAGTCTGATTGGTTTTCCTTCCCTCTTGTCAGTTTCATTATTTTTTCCTTGTCATGGATTCTTAGGAGGTGTACTATTATGTGTCTTGCTGTATTTTTCCTTTCATCATGGAAGTTTGGTGTTCTTCTTGCTTCTTGTATGTCTATTTTCAGCTCCTTCTTCATGTTTGGGAAGTTCTCTTCAGTTATTTCCTTGAATATTTTCTCTGTTCCTATGTCTCTCTCCTCTCCTTCTGGAATCCTATAACTCTTATATTTCCTTTCCTCATGGAGTCAGATAGTTCCCAAAGTCTTTCTTCATTCTTTTTCATTCGTACTTCTCTTTCCTTTTCTGTTTTGGTTCTTTTTATTTCTGTGTCTTCGAGAGTACTTATTCATTCTTCCATTTCATCTATTCTGCTTTCATTGCTTTTCCCAGAGTTCTTTAGCTCCTCCATTAATTCTTTGATCTCCTGCATTTCTTTCACTTCCCTCTTTAGGGACTCAATTTCATTCTTTTGATCGTTGATTATTTTTCCCTGATCATTGTTTTCCTTTATGACTTCTGTCTGTTTTTAATCATGGCAATTTTAAATTCTCTTTCTGGAAGGTTCAGAAGTTCTTTCAAGTCACTGTTGTTGCAATCTGGTGGGTGATTTTCTTTTTGTGGTGTGTCTTTTCCCTGAGGACTTGCTTGGTTGTTTGTAGTTTTTCTTCTCCCTGCTGCTTGTTTTCTAATTTGCCCTATGCTTTGGTACATTGTGTCGCTGCTACTGGCCGGCATCTTTTTGCTGTGCTCTTTCTGGGATGTCTGAAACTGGTGGTCCAATCGAGTCAAATACTGTTATGCCAGAAGTCCAGTAGGGCAGTGGTACTATGAATATGTTAATGGTCGCTGTCACAGAATATCTCCTTCTGTATTTGTTTAATTCCAGAGATGTGTCTTGAGGTCCCACAGACTGCCCTGGAGGTGGGGTGGCTGGATCGCCTGCTGGGCTCCAAATTGTTGGATCCCCCTCTGGGCTCCGACTCCCTGCCAGGCGGGACTGGCTTGTGGGGGCCTTCAGCTCACCTCTGGCTGTGGGGGCAGCCCTTTCCCAGTTTCAGGCAGTCTTTAGTGGTGCCTGATGCAAAGGCAAAGATCCCTAACCTAAAATAGCCAGTCAGAAGGGCACTTCCCCGTGCTTACTATCTGCCCCAACGGTGGCTGGATCCAAGCAGTCTCAGTGGTGCTGGACGCAAAGGCAAAGATCCCTATTCTCTTAACGTTGGAGGTGGCAACATCACTGGGGGAAATAGGAAGGAGGTAAAAGCAAGAACCAGAGTCTGCCAGTGTCTAGTTTTCCAGAAAAATGAATATTGTAATAATGAAAGAGCTAAATTGAAAAATTAGCCAAATGGACATATCATTGGAGCAGGCTCTGTGAAATCCAAAAATAAAGAAACACATTACTGGTGTCTCAAAACACCAGGGATGCCTTCCTGTTCTCTCTCTTCATTATGTAGAGCAAAGAAGCACCTTGCTACCTTAGATGAACTAAAGAAACTTCAAACATCTTGGCATCTCAGAGAATGTATCAGTCTGAAGAGCTGGGTCTTCCAGAAAACAGAGCCCCAAAACTCTTATCTTGTAATCATTTGGGATTAAGATAAGTCTAAAGTATAATCTAGGGGGTAGTGATCTTTTTCAAAAGAGGGCCAGGTAGGAAGCATCTTAGACCTTGCAGGCCACACCATCTCTGTTGTGTCTGTCTGCCACTGTAACTGTCAGGCATATTTTAAAAACATGACTGTATTCCAATAAAACTTTATTTTACCAACATTGTATTTCTGGGATTTCACATTTTCACATGTCACAAAATGATCTTTTCATTTTTTTAAATTTTAGCTAGCCAAGATGTAGGAAAGCAGGCAGTGGCTAGAGTTGAACTGGATTTGACCTGCTGATAGTAATTTGCTGACTCCTGGTAGTCAAGCTTCTGATTTCCTAAGTACAGGACACCAAACCTGTTCTAAACTTGGCACAGGGCTTAGCACTTTGTGGGCTGTGCCCTCAGGGTTTATTAATGTATATAAAGTCTACTTGCCCTTGAATGATCCCAGGGCTTTTTGGAGACTTTTTATTTGATCTTTGTACTTTTAGATTCGATTCTTGCTTCAGTTAATACAGAGAGGCTGTTGTCAGTGTGCTGGCCTCTCTCCGCTGTCTCAATGAGAAGTTTGAAGCCAGAAAGCTGCACATGCTGACATTGTAAAGTAAGAATAGCAGTCGTGAAAGTGAACTCTGACAGAAATGAACTCAGAAATCAACTTTGCAAAAAACTAGTCTGGCTTCAAACAGCTCTTTTTTTAACTTGTTTTTTTTTGTTCTTACCAATGTTGCAGATAAGTGAAGTTGATAGGTTGGTTATGACTTAGAGAAGAAAAATCAAGATATAATGAAATTAGTGAATTTTGATACATATTATAAAAGTGAACATGGAAAACCATTGTTTTGCTGGATTTTTTCTCTGGGTGTATCTTACTCTTACAAAAATTCGAGTTTGTTTTACTATAAGTTAATTTGAAAACCAAGCTTGTGTTTAGGTACTTCATATACAAAAGTACCTTCTGGAACAGATGTCGTATGACTGCCTATCCTTATAATAAATTTGCCAGGTTCTCTTCCTCTCCTCTCCCACAATCCCACCATATGCTGCATGTAGCCGCTTCCTTATTTCAATAAATATTTGCAGCAAATTCATGAAATGTCAGCAGCCTGTTTGCTGGGCCCTTCTACCCTCAGAAATGGGCCAGTGCAGGGATCAAAAGGATTTCCTCATCCTACCTACTTATACTTTTTCGCCATGCATCTCCAAGATCGAGTCCACAGTTGCTGCCCTGTCACCTGAGAGGGTGGAGAGTATAAAGCTAACCAGCTCTTCCTCCAGGCTGGCTGGAAATAGCTCACCAAAAGCACAAACACTATGTGTGTCGACCTTAAAGAAAAAAAAATTGACATGGTATTGTTGCTTTTTCCTCAGCAAGTTTGAAAGTATATAAAACTGGCTGTGTGATCATTGGTAGGTCATATTCTCTGGGTTAGATCTCTTATTTCATTTAGAAAAGAATATTGGCAACATTTATACAGTCTGCTGTGTGTCTGAGGAAACTATTAGGGGCCGACATGACTTTGAAAAGGAGCTATATACTTGATAGTCTTGAAATTTTCCATATTCTGGTTGTTTATCATGATTCTTTATCTAAAACTCAGAATCAAAATGTCATAATTTTTCATTTGCTTTAATTTGCTGCTATTATTATAAATGATTACATTAAGTAATGATAACTGTAGATTAGCAATCAAACAAAGAAAATGTTTTAGCATTCTTTTTAACTAAATCTTCAGGCATAAGAAAAAGATGATTCTCATTATTTAGTTAAGTCAAATTACTTAATTCAATTGGAAATGATCTTTGTGAATCCTTTGTAAAGTGGAAACAATCACCATATAAGGGTATAGTTTCTTCTAAATTTTTGTGCTCATTTCTTTGTCCTTACCCATTTTAATGAATGGACTTCTCAATACCACTTATTATTTTTAACCAATAGTCTCATCATCTCCCCAATGTCTATATCCTAATCTGTATTGTTTGTCAAAATTAGTTAGTTACTTTTATGGAACCTGCATTTTTCAATGTAAGTATTTGCATATCCCATTGCCATTAAGTTTTTTATCCTTTAAAAAAGAAGGGATCATATAAAGAAGAGCAGGACTTCGACATTATAGTCTCATCACTCAGGCTAGTTCCCCATGAAAGCCAAGCTGAACACACACAGCTGTGAGCACCCTCCTGACACTCTGTCTACTTCTTCTCTCTTAGAACGGGACATCAGCGCTCCACGCGGCAGTGCTCAGCGGTAACATTAAAACAGTGGCCCTGCTCCTGGAAGCTGGGGCAGACCCAGCCCTGAGAAACAAGGTACTGGCCTTGCCATCTTTTCACTTCATTGGGCCACTTAGCTTCACTTCATTGGGTACATTTGCAAAGAGAAGGCAGTGATCATCTACACCAAGAAAACATCTCCCTTTTTCCTTCTGGCTTATTTCACTGTTTCACTTATAGCAGGAATACAGGGGAACCAAATAAGACATCAGTGTAAAAATAAATAATAACAGTACAAAATATAGCAAAGCAAAAACAGACAATTATAAATCAGAGACATCCTGCAGGGGAGGAGGAGGAAGAGGGATCAGAGGGAGGGAGGGAGGAGCACTGGGGACTGAGGTGATGGTGCATGGGTGCATTAGTGAAGGAAATTCTATGGGGACTACACCTGAGGGGGAGGGGGGGAACAAATATTGTTTAAAAATGAGCGATGATTTTAAAAATATAAAAAATTAATTAGTAAAAAAGAAAAAAAGAAAATGTCTCCCTGGCTCAGTCAGTCTTTATACTTTTACAGAGTAAGCCTCTCCTTAGTAGGTTATGCAGTACATTTGGATCCAGGGAGTTATATTAAAAACACTGTATCTTTCATGGTTTTTGGCTGATAATGGCACATCCTTCAGGGACTAGGAGTTGGGGGGGCTCATCATTGTGGGGAGGAGTATGAGTATTCTGTTATCAAAGAAACAGCTTTAAAATATCAAAATTCTGGTAGTTCATCACCATTCTCCATACATTGGATGTTTGTATGTTGAGAATTGCTTGTGCTCTCTTTGGTGACTACCTGGGGAAAATGTTGCCTTTGTATTATTCACAGGACTTTGCCCCATGGTCACAAAATGAACCTTTATTCCTTATAGTTTGAAATCGTTAGTTTTCAATTCAGTGCACTTGGAGGTGGAAAGAGGCACAGGAACAATAGAAAAACAAAATGGTTGTCAGTGTATTTCCTCCTAGTCAATGCCTCTATAAGCAGCTAAATGCAGAGATTGGGGGCAAATATTGGATATTTACATCGTGAATGATTCAACAAAGTGAAATACTGGCAAAAACTAGCAGGCCTTATAAACACCCTGAGGGCTGTGAGGATGAGAAGGAGGGGGCAGAGAGAGAGGGATTAGGGGATATAAGAGATGGTGGAGGGGAAACACATTTTATTTTTTAAAAGATTTATTTATTTATGCATGCAAGAACTGGGGTACAGGCCAGAGGTGTGGTGGTGAGAGGATTCACCAGAGACAGAGTGGGGAGCAGAACAGGCAGACTGACCAAAGTACACTGCTGAGGGGAGCAGCGGGCAAGACAGGAGAGATCTGCTGTGCCATGTGGGTAGCTCCCTGGCTAGGGATCGAATTCATGCTGCAGTGGCTGCAGATACCTCCATAGGTTGCAGCTTAACCCCCTGTGCCACCAGGGAGACCCCAGGAAATACATTTTATAAAGAAAGTAAAAGGTAAATGCAGAGATAAGGAGACAGGAGAGAAGCCTTGGAAAGGCATTGAGAAAGCACTGACTTTCAAAGGAGGAAGTAGCTATGGTGCTTCTTAATTAGGAAGGAAAGCAATTTTCATTTTATTCATAGACTTAAATTGTTTATAAGCACCTGTTACTGTATGAAAGTTTTTAACAAAACAGTTTAATACTTCATAAATTTTGAAAAGAAACTTAAGAAATTCAATTAAGCAACATGCCAAATGCCTTTTTTTCTAACCCACTTAGCATGTAGAATTATTATTTCCCCCATTCTTACCATTGAACTGCTTAAAGACGTTTGTGCTTCTCTCTTCCTGAGATACTGGGGTTTGTTTTCCATTAACTGGCCTGGTTATGTGATGAGTCAGATGAAATCACCATTGCTTATCTTTAGACCTTAGACACAGATTTCCTCAAGAGATCAATTGGTTGCTAAGCTGCCAGCACTTAATTAAGGCAAGGGGGAAATGTTAGCACCTTTATAAGGAAATTGAAAAAAAGCAATTCCTGTGTGTCTGCTAGAATCTCGTCAATGACAGTTATGGGGAATTTCCAGTGCCAAAATGCTGGACTTTGGACCCTCCATAAAGCTATCTGAATGTATGTGTGATTGTTCACCTTGGCACCTCATGCAGCAAAAGCCCTGGGAGGCCTGGGAGTTGCTGCCGGGGAACTCCCGACCACACCAACAGCCGCTGCATAGAAGTCAGCCTCTTTAAAAGCAGCTCCAGAAGCAAGGGTGTTGGGATTCCAGCAGCCACCCAGAACTCCTGAGATGATATTCTTGGTCTTCATTCATTCATTCAACAAACACTTATGAGTGCCCACTCAGAACCATGTGTTGTGGTATGTGCTGGGGTACAGGGTATAGTGGTGAAGGAGATTCACATAGATTCTGCTTTCATGGAGCTCCAGGTTTACTGGGGAATAAAAGATAAACAAGTAACTACACTTTGGAGTGACAAGAAGTATAAGCAGGGAAGTAAAGAATGCTATTGAAATTTCCCCAGAGACAGTGACTTCTAAGCTAGCACAGACATGCTCTTCCAGTCCAGGAGTTCCGTGGCTTCTACTCTAGAGCTTTGAGGAGAGATTAAGCAGTGATAAATACCTGAGGAGAGATTAAGCAGTGACCTCGGTAGCCACTCCCTCCACTATAGCCTTCCCCAAGGATTCTGCGTTCACCAAAACTCCTAACTGAAGCCTCAGAACACATTCTCCCAGGAGCAGGAAGGAAAGTGTGAAATGATGTGGGTGGCATCGTGAATTTGGACCAATCTCCCGCTTCGCAATGAGTGACATAATCTTTAGAGCCACTCTGGGCTTTCACCACCATGACAGTCCTCACAGCCTCAGCAACCTGAGAATTCAGTGGGTACCAACCTGGAGAGAGGAGAAATGAGACAAGGTTTTTAAAACTAGACTGATGACACCCAGAACAGTGATGCGAATGACCAAGCTGACAACTCAAGTTTGAAATTATAAAACTTATTTTAATAGTAAAAGATATGGACAGTCATGGATGATCACATAGGCAGCATAGCTGGGCAAGATTGTAGAGAGAGGCACTGCTTCTTACATTCCTTCTTCTGATTGTAAAGGATACTTTGACTCCCTGCCAGCCAGCACACCAAGAGTCAATAACTGATGCAAAACAGCCCTGTTATTCCCAAGTATCCCCTGAACCTAGATGGAGCTTGAGTCTGTTTACCGGGAGCAGTCCCCTTGTGGGCCTACGCCTGTATAGTGTCTGTTCCTGCAAGAACTAATAGTTGGATATGACCCCTTCAAAGGGCCTCTGTGCTATCATGGCACAGCATACTCACTTCCTGCCTGGCTCAGCTTAGCATCAGCATCAAGGGTCCTTTGTGGTGGGCTAGAGTGCAGTACAAGCTATATAGTAGACTTCTTTTTTTTTCTAAGATTTATTTATTTAGGTGTACAAAAACTGGGATACAGGCCAGAGGTGAGGAGGGTGAAAGGATTCATAAGAGACAGAGTGGGGAACAGAACAGGTAGACTGACTGAAACACACTGCTGAGGGGAGCAGCAAGCTAGACAGGAGAGGTCTGCTGCACCATGTGGGTCAACTGCCTGGCCGGGCATTGAACTTGTGCTGTGGTGGCTACTGATAGCTTCATTTTGCTGTATCTTAACCCCTTGCGCCACCAGGGAGGCCCCTACAGTAGACTTCTTGTGGCAAACTCATAATTCCCAACAACTCCTTGTATAATTCCAATAAGTGATGTCCCAGCTAGCAGGTAGGGCATCGGAGAACAGGATTCAGGTTAGAAGGTGAGGACTACAGGTTCTTCAGCCAGAATCAGGATCCCAGATGAAGCTGCTGGGATTCCAAGCTTGACTACAGGAGAGAAAATATGTGATATAGGTAACATCTACATGCAAGCCCTCTCCCCATTCTCAGTGTCTTTTGACCCTTTGATTGTCCCCACTGAAATCCCAGGAACATCCTTTTGATTCATTTATAATAATAGTTCTAAGTATGGTCCAGGGACCCCTGGGGGGTCCTCAAAACCCTTTCAGGAGGTCTCAGAGTTTGAAACAATAGTCCTAATAATACAAAGACACTGTTTGCCTTTTCACTATGTTGACATTTGCCCTAATGGTGCAAAAGCAGTGGTGGATGTGACTGAAGTCCCCTTAGTATTCATCAAAGCAGGGTCGCCTTACCATACCAGCAGATGACATCTCAAGCCTTTGTATATTATCTTACAAATTTTCTAAATTAGTCTACAAAAATACCATTTTGTGGAAAAATGATTTGATGAAGCAATAATTTTAATTTTATTATATCTTGACCCATGTCAGATGCCTTTTAATATTCTGTATAACAAAGTGGGAAGTATGCTTAAAGCACTTCTGCTGTATACTGAAATACAATGATTTCTAAAAAGGACAAGCATTCGTGTGTGAATTGCAAAATAAATCAGCCGTGTTTTTCGTGAAACACCATTTGTACTTGAAAGAATGACTTATACCCTACCACTGTCAGTTGACAGCTTCTCAGTACTTAAGGCCTTTCTGATGACTCATTGGTAATATTAATAAACATGATCTCCTGTTATTACATAATATATAAATACATTTGGAAAGTCTGCATAGCTCAGTGAACTAATGTTTTCCAAATGACTAGTGCATGAGGTCATGCATGGGTAAAAAAATCTACCTATAGATAGATAGATAGACCCATGGATTTTAATATATGAAAAATTCATTGATGTGTTTTCAGATTCATATTACAATTAACTTTTATGAAACTACGCTTGTTCAATATTCATGTAGATTCAGAGAGGAGTATCTATAAGGATCTTAAATAGGCTATTAAAATGTTCCTCCTTTTTCCAACTACTTCATGAAGTTGAATTTTCTTCATATGCCTCAATTAAAACTACATATCACAATAGTTTGGATGCAGAAGCAGATAGGAAAATCCACTTGCTTTCTGCTAAGCTCCACATTACAAAAATATGCAACACTATTAAATTGTTACTCTTTTCACGAACATTTTTGCTATTAAAACTTCACAAATGGGGCCTCCCTGGTGGCACAAGGGGTAAGACGCAACCTATGAAGCTGTCCGCAGCCACTGCAGCACAAGTTCAATCCCTGGCCAGGGAGCTACCCACATGGCACAACAGACCTCTCCTGACTCACCAGCTGCTCTTCCCAGCAGTGTGTTTCAGTTGATCTGCCTGTTCTGCAACCCACTCTGTCTCTTGTGAATCCTCTCACCCCCCATACCGCTGGGCTATTCTCCAGTTCTTGTATGCATAAATAAATAAATCTTTTAAAAAAAAAGAAGAAAAATTCACAATGGTTTTTCACAAATATGTTACTTGTGTTAACCTATATTAGTTTTCATTTCTAATCTGTTAAAAAAAAAAAAAAAGCTCACTGGGGTAATTTTTAAAAAGTATAAAAAGTTCCTGAAACCACAAGATTTGAGACCCACTGCCCCATAACATCTGTTGTGAACAGTGGGGACCCCCTAAATGAATCTGTTAAGTGTCTCAGTAACAAGAGGAAAAGAAAGGACACTCCTTCTCTGTATCTCTTATGTTCTGGATTTTCTGTATTTCTTATCAAAACCTGCTCGTCCTGAGTCTCAAATCTCTAGCAGACACTCTCATATAATTAACTACATGTCAATTTTAGAAATACCAGTATTGATTGAACACATTCTAGATATGCTAGGCTTTGTGCTGTAAATAAGGATACAAAGAATAATAAAACATGGACCCTTGCCTCCAATAGTTTACAGTCTAATAAGGGGTATGGCTAGATAGAAAAATATCCCTAACAGGAGATAATTATACATTTTTTTAATTTAAATTTTATTTTTTTATATTCCCCATACAATTACAACCCCCTTATTTTGACCCAATCCCTCCTTTCCCCGCCCCCCACCCCCCCCATAGAGTGTCTCTGGTTCAGAGTTGTTTGTTGATTTTGATATTTTCTTTCTTATAGTTATTCTTTTTCCTGGCCCCTTATTTAAGTATTCTAGATTCCTGCTATGAGTGAGACCATCCGGTATTTTTCTTTTTCTTTCTGGCTTATTTCACTGAGCATGATCCCTTCCAGCTCCATCCACGTTGCTGCAAATTGCATGTGTTCATCTTTTTTGAATGCGAGTAATATTCCATGGTGTATAAGTACCACATCTTCTTGATCCAGTCATCTATTTTTGGGCATTTGGTTGTTTCCAAAGCTTAGCTATTGTAAACAGTGCTGCTGTAAACATAGGGGTGCAGGTGCTCTTTGGAATTGATGTTTCTGTGTCCTTTGGGTAAATACCTAGGAGTGGAATTGCTGGATCATATGGAAGCTGTATGTTTAGTAGGTCCAGAAATCTCCACACAGCTCTCCATAGTGGTTGGACCAGTTTGCACTCCCACCAACAGTGCAGGAGAGTTCCTTTTTCTCCACAACCTTGCCAAAATTTGTTGTTGCTAGTTTTTTCAATATGTGCCATTCTCACTGGTGTAAGATGGTATCTCATGGTAGTTTTGATTTGCATTTCCCTGATTACAAGTGATGTTGAACATTTTTTCATATGGCTGTTGGCCATTTGCATTTCCTCTACCTTAAACCATAAAATACATAGAAGGAAATATAGGCGAAACACTCCATGATATGCACATCAAAGACATCTTTACAGACACATCACCCAAAGCAGTGATAGTGAAGGCAAAGATCAACAGCTGGGACTACATCAAATTAAAGAGCTTCTGCACAGCAAAAGAGACAATAACAAAAACAAAGAGAAACCCCACTGACTGGGAGAACATTTTTGCACACAACACTAATGATAAAGGACTGATCACAAAAATCTGCAAAGAGCTGATGAGACTCAACAACAACAAAGAAAATAATCCAGTCAAAAAATGGGCAGAAGAGCTAAAGAGATATTTATGCATTTAAGGAGACTTACAGTGACTAATTGCAAAAGTCTAAGTCCGATGGGGTTTTTCACCAGAAGAAGAGCACATTTGGGTCAGCAGCTTCTCCTTGAAGTCCTCAAAAACTATACCGACTATGGGAATCCACTAATGCCTATCTTATTTTCTTTCAGGCCAATGAACTTCCAGCAGAATTAACTAAAAATGAACGTATATTGCGTCTACTCCGAACTAAAGAAGGTCACAGGAAGAGCTAACTTGCCTGGGTATTTGAAAGATAGACACCTTAATCACATTGTCCAAAAAAGAAATTGCTTTTCAAATAGTGTTGGAAATTCTTTTAAGAGAGAAAATGCCCAGAATGCACTCCTTGGGTCCCTGAGCAAGAGCTGTGCTTTATGCACCGAGTCAAGAGCAGAACAGCTCAGGGGCCCTTCCCCTCACTTCAGTACTGGCCTGTACCCTACTTCAGTGGGGCTGGGCACGTTGGTGGTTAACTACACTAACTTGGGTCTTTCAGTTAAACTTTAAGATAGAGTTAAATACTCTAAGAGCGTTTTCAGGGCTAAGCAGGGAGACAGAAAATTTTGTTCCTTTAGGAATACAGAATCAATGCACTTTTGCTTTTTGTGTTAAATGTCAGTGTGCTAAAAGATAGAGCTCCATCACATTTTATATAACTCTGTGTATGTCATTTCAGTGTAAAATGTTTTCTTCTACCCAAGTAGCATAGCCATGAGTATCATGAACCAATGATCTGTATAGTTCCATTATATAAAAGCCACTGCTGTCATTCCACCAGGTGCTTGTCAAAGATGGGCTGTTGAACTATAAAAATAACAAAATTGTTAATTTATTAGTCAGTCCTCATCTTATTTCAAACATGTCAAAATCTTTTTGCCTAGGGTCAGTATTGTAGTTATGGTAGGATATAAGCTCAAATTTGGAAATTCAGAAAATTACAAATCACAAGAAATTTTAACTGTCTCTTCGAGCTTTGTTTTGGTTCTATAGCTGGGAATCTATTTCCTTTGCCATAAATTAATAGACTTAATAAGCTGTGGCATCTTGAGCTTCCAACCCCACATTGCTCCAATGACTGTGAGGTCCTTGGATAAAATGTGATGATATATGCAAGTGCATTGTGTTGTTACTAGTACTGTAAGAGTATAATAGATGTTCATCTACGCATGTTTTTGATCTCATTGGATCCAATAAAGAAACCTCAATTTTATCCCATTGGGGGGGAGGGTGTCAAAATTTATATTCAATGCACTTTAGAATCAATGGTGTCTAAATGCCTCAGTCAGTGCCTAATTGCACACACACACATCAAAACTTCTTTCTTTAATCTACAGTAATAAACATTGTTGATATTTCTGTTATTTAAATACATCTTTAGTTTTCTTGTTCATGTTCTGCTCTAGTTTCCAGCCAATAAAGATATGTTAAGATGGTGGGAAATATAATTCTAACAGGCTTTTTAAATCAACCTCCAGTAATACTAAAACTATTATCTTTAACTGGTAAATGATAGACTATAACTTTTGAAATTAGAAGATATCCTCTTAAAGTTTGTTGTGATCAGTGCAACAAAAATCAGCTTATTTTACTCAATATCGCAGAAAAGCCAGGAAAGAGCAACCCACAGATCCCAGATATGCCCTCAGCCTGATTAATTATGCAGAAATAAAGCCTACATTCTAATTGCGAGGTAAGGAACAACTCTGTATTGCCAGAACACCCAGATAGAAGCATTAGTATCTTAAAATGTAGTGCCAATTTCTTCACTGACTTTTTTATTCACTGAAGTTGTGCAAATATATATTTCCATGGGCATTTCATAAAAAATATTCATTTTGAAAAGAAATATAATGTGGCCTTAAATGCTTTGTATTTTCCCCTTAGTTAGCCCTTTTGCCAAAAATAGTTATTCAATTACTGATATAAATAAAACAGTTATTGTGGATACTGATTGCAAAGTTCCAAAAGACAAAATGGCATGAAATCACAAGCTTAAATGTTTTTCACTAAAACAGGTTGTCCTTGGCCTATTCCTTGGATATTTTAAGTGGATAATATTCTTGATCAATATTAGAGCCATAAAAATGAATCCAGTAGCTATAGGTTACTGTAGGTAAGATGCCTCTAGCTTAGCAGGATCATATTTGATCTAGATGAAATTACAGTGTTATCCATGGCAAAGAAGAGGATTAATCACTCACCAAAGACTGAACAAGAAATCTGTAACTTATAGTGAAATTGCATTTTAGTTTGCACATAAGTAGATGATTGGATGTTCTGTTAATCTAATTCACATTTCAATGAGGTCTGCATTCTAGGACTTAGAACTAGCAATTCCTATGCAAATTTTGTTTCTTAATTGAACAATGAAAGTTTTTCATTACATCCATTTGTTTGATAACATATTCCATGTTTTAATTCAAAATAAAGTCAGTATATTATCGAATTTGCCTTTGCTGCTTTTTCCTGTTTATTTTTAATCAGAAGTTGTTTATTTGTGACTTCTAATAGCACGAAATTTAAGAGAGATTAATTCAGCACAGCTGTTAAACATATTGATACTTGGGATCCTGACTAGATCTTTATGCTTTATTTTACTATGGAACCCGTGGTTTCATTATTTCTATTACAGACAACTTTCCTAGTGATTCCAAGGTTTTTCATTCAGACAAAAATGCCTAGGATAGTCACTGAAAATTCTGAAATAGAAACCCTTAATTTAAAAGAATTTTTTTTTTTAATTATACTGAGCAACCACTATGGAGAGCTGTGTGGAGATTTCTTGACCTACTAAAGATAGAGCTTCCATATGATCCAGCAGTTCCACTCCTAGGTATTTACCCAAAGGACACAGAAACATCAATTCCAAAGAGCACCTGCATCCCTATTTTTATAGCAGCACTATTTACAATAGCTAAGCTATGGAAACAACCCAAATGCCCAAAAATAGATGACTGGATCAAGAAGATGTTGTACATATACACAATTGTGTATAACTCAGCAATCAAAAAAGATAAACACATGCAGTTTGCAGCAACATGGATGGAGCTAGAAGGGATCATGCTCAGTGAAATAAGTCAGAAAGAAAAAGAAAATTACCGGGTGGTCTCAGTCAGCAGGAATTTAGAAAACCTAAATAAGGGACCAGGAAAAAGACTAATTAATACAAAGTAAAAGTCAAAATCAACAAGCAACTATTAAACAGAGACACACTGGGGGCGGGGGATGGGCCGGGAGAGGAAGTATTAGGGTCAAAATAAGGTGGGGTGCAATTGTATGGGGAATATAACCAAAATGAAAATGCATACATTGTGCAAAAATGAAAAATGATGTAAAAATTATATAAAATAAAATATTAAAAAAATTATACTGAGGAATAATTAACAAAATCAAAAGGCTTCTGCAGCTAGTTAATTTATACATCATCACCTCATATTTATAGCTTCCCCCTTTTTTTTTTCTGAGGTGGGGGACTGGGAGAATATCTTAATTTCTATTTTATTGTCTATGATGCTCCTGACTCTCCATTCCTTTGCAGTGACTTTCTCTTAGAAAATCACTGATGGTTTTGCACAACTTGTTTTGTTACAGGGCAGGGAGAGGGGCACACCAGAACCCCCAAACCTGCCTATTCTAAATAGGTTCTGCCATCTGCCACATCAACACAAAACAAATAAATTTTAATACAATTAGTGAACAATACAGAAAAGAGAAAGAATATAGTTTCTAAATCAAGCACCCAAAGTTACTTGTACCCTTGTGGGTAAAAGTCCACCCAAACAGGATTGGCCCAGAGCAAGGCCCAAAAGCCCGCCACAGGTCCAAGGCACCTTCCGGTAGGGACTCATAGAAAATGATCAAAAACAGCCAGCCAAGTCTGGGAGGAAAAGAGCAAAATCAAAATCAAGATAAAAGCTGCCACTGTTAACCTTCCCATGGGTCTCTCACCCACATCTGCTTCAACCAGTCCACGACCAAGAAGCAAGTGCAGCTTCTTTGTATGTCTCTCTGCTCCATGTGCCTCCTCCAGGTCTTCTTCTTGCTCTCATCCTTCTTCCTTCCTTCTCCAGTTTCCTGTCCAGCTTCTTCTTCCTGCTCAGCTCCACCCTCCTTTGGGTGGGGCGGGAAACCTGGAACCTCCCCTTTTCCTGGGGACCACCCTGTTACAGTTTTTTTTATTTAAATATTTTATTTTATACAATTCTTACATCTTTTTTCATCTTTGCACAATGTATGCATTTTCATTTTGGTTATATTCCCCATGCAATTGCACCTCCCCCCTTATTTTGACTCTAGTCCTTCCTTTCCCCGCCCCTCCCTGCAATCACCCCCCCCCTAGTGTGTCTCTGGTTTATAGTTGCTTGTTGATTTTGATTTTTACTTTGTGTTAATTAGTCTTTTTCCTGGTCTCTTATTTAGGTTACAGTTTTAGGAAACAATATTTGCTGCAGTAACATCAGGAAACAAAAGAACTCCATGCCCATTCTGGCCTTCACCCCTCCTGCATCCACCTTCTACAGCCACAAGAAAGCTACATCTCATCATTACCCTACAATGGGGCAACTAGTCAGAAAAAAAGAACACCTGCCACCACCCCCAGGGGCTACTTGGAATCCAATGGAGATGCCTCATTTCAGGGTAGGCCTGCCTGGTAGGGGGTGAGAAGGTCAGGTCTTAATTTCATAACAAAGTGATTTTGTTGCTGGAACTGGCTGAACCTCACAGGTGAGGAGTATACAGATCATTAATAATAACACTAAAAATAGGGCCTCCCGGGTGGTGCAGCGGTTGAGCACTGGGCTTCGAGGCTGCTGCCAGCCTCTGCAGCACTGGTTTGATCCCTGGCCGCTGGTGAGGGTCCCACATGGCATTCAGACCTCTCCTGCTGTGCCCACTGCTCCCCTCAGCAGTGTACTTCGTGTCGCTCTGCTCCCTACTCTGGCTATGGTGAATACTCTCACTCTCCCGCACTTCTGAATGTACCCTGTATTTTTCTTTTTTTTCTGGCTTATTTTGCTGAGCATGATCCCTTCCAGCTCCATCCATGTTGCTGCAAATTGCATGAGTTTATCTTTTTTGATTGCTGAGTAATATTTCATTGTGTATATGTACCACATCTTCTTGATCCAGTCATCTATTTTTGGGCATTTGGGTTGTTTCCAAGGCTTAACTATTGTAAACAGTGCTGCTATAAACATAGGGGTGCAGGTGCTCTTTGGAATTGATGTTTCTGTGTCCTTTGGGTAAATACCTAGGAGTGGAATTGCTGGATCATATGGAAGCTGTATGTTTAGTAGGTCAAGAAATCTCCACACAGCTCTCCATAGTGGTTGGACCAGTTTGCACTCCCACCAACAGTGCAGGAGAGTTCCTTTTTCTCCACAACCTTGCCAAAATTTGTTGTTGCTAGTTTTTTCAATATGTGCCATTCTCACTGGTGTAAGATGGTATCTCATGGTAGTTTTGATTTGCATTTCCCTGATGACAAGTGATGTTGAACATTTTTTCATATGGCTGTTGGCCATTTGCATTTCCTCTTCAGAGAAGTTTCTTTTTAGCTCTTCTGCCCATTTTTTGACTGGATTATTTTCTTTGTTGTTGTTGAGTCTCATCAGCTCTGTGTAGATTTTTGTGATCAGTCCTTTATCATTAGTGTTGTGTGCAAAAATGTTCTCCCAGTCGGTGGGGTTTCTCTTTGTTTTGGTTATTGTCTCTTTTGCTGTGCAGAAGCTCTTTTTAATTTGATGTAGTCCCATCTGTTGATCTTTGCCTTCACAATCACTGCTTTGGGTGATGTGTCTGTAAAGATGTCTTTTGAGGTGCATGTCATGTAGTGTTTCGCCTATATTTCCTTCTATATATTTTATGGTTTCAGGTCTTATGTCTAGTTCTTTAATCTCACCCAGCCTTTTAATTGAGGACTGGTTACATAGGCATCCTTTGCCTAACATTGACCAAAATTCCAGACTTTCAGGAAAAAAAACAAATGCTTGTCTGGTCTTCCTGCATTTGTCTTGAAATGATTCTAATTGTGGTTGGTAGAACTATCTTTGTGAAACCCCTCCAAATACTTCAAATACTTTTGAGCAATTATTCGACAGCTAACAGAAGGCATTGCCTCTGTTTTGTCACCTAGAACATTGTGCCACATTCTAGAGATACAAGCTCTGTTTAGGTACAACATAGAAGGGCCTGTAAGTAAATATCTTACTACCCTTATAGTAAATGAGAGAAAATACATTTATCTATGCAGGTCAACGATGATTTTTTTTAAAAGATTTTATTTATTTATGCACACAAGAACTGGCATACCGGCCAGAGGGGGTGTGGGGGGGGCGGGGGGGGTGCAGTGAGAGGATTCACCAGAGACAAAGTGGGGAACAGAACAGGCAGATTGAAATACACTGCTGAGGGGAGCAGCAGGCAAGTCAGGAGAGGTCTGCTGTGCCATGTGGGTAGCTCTCTGGCCAGGGATCGAACTCGTGCTGCAGTGGCTGCAGATTGCTTCATAGGTTGCATCTTAACACCTTGTGCCACCAGGGAGGCCCCATGGTCAACGATTTCTTAAGTGGGTTTCATCATATAAGATACTAAGTTAGTAAGCAGGGCTTGCTGAGGCCCAGCTAACAGAACCCTGCCCTATTGGGACTTTTTCCATGCCACTGATCCAAGTCCACTCTTGCCTTTGTATTTACCAATGCTCCAAAATATGGAGAAAAATAAAGCCAAAACCAACAAAAAGAAAGTTATATGCTCCCTGGAAAAAATTAGAATAATTTTATTTCACATTCCTCTGGCTGAGGGCTCAGTCTGCCTCTACTCTGCTTAACTTGTGGAACACAATGAGATAAACCATTAATACAGAGGGATTTCTCCAGGCTCCCTGACTATACTTAATCCTCAGTTAAATAATTTATGCCTTAGTGAGTCTTAAAAGTCTTAGTGCCCTTATCCTTATTTTAAGCATTTCTTTAATAAGACAATTTTAAAATGTGAGTGAAGTCATGTTCTAATAATTGAAGAAAGTTAAAACTTTCAGTTCTTACATACCTGAGAATGGAAGGCTATATGTGTGAAGAGAAAAATTTTCTCTTTATGTCAACAGAATTATTTCCCCTGTGGTTTCTTCTTCCCTCCCTCACTAGGATTTTTCTCTTTAATTTTTAATAAGGGAAACACTACTATTGTTCCCACTTCTTGCAGTTAGACATTTAAGAATGACCTTAGAAAGTCTTCAGTTTCAGGAGTTGAACTCCTATTTTAGGAAAAATTAGACCAAAACCCAACCCAGGCAAAGGAAACTGTAAGCTCTAGAGAGGGGAATGCCAGTATGAAGCACCAACTGCCAAGTTTCAATTCCCACATGGGTAGCATCCTATCCTATCATGTGGTGCACTTATACCACAACCCATGACTGACTACCAACTTAAGTATCCTTACTAGGATGAATAATATTTTGCCAGAAGTCTCACTGACAATACCCCATTTCTGAGTCAGTTATAACCTTTGTTACTAAAGTCACGAGTTGTAGTTGTAAGCTGTTTTAAATGAAGACATCTGTAAAATTTGGATTGCATAGTTTTAAAACTATTGCAGAACCCAAAAGAACTGAGTGCCTATCTAAAGCAAAAGACATGTACATGTATATGTAATGTACATGTTTATGGCAACATTATTTTTTTATAACTCTGTCCCAACCCACGGGATTCGTAGGCACGAAAAGAGAAGGGCTGAGGATTGAAATGAGGGGCTTGAGACAACTTGACACTAGCGCATGCTTTATTTTTCCTTTTCCTTCTCTTACTTTTCCATGTCTTTCTTTTCCCTGTCTTTCTTACTTCCCTGGCCTTCTCTCTGCTCCTCTCGCAGCACTCTCCTCTCTTGTGGTTCTCCTCTTAAATCTCTTTTCTTCTCTCCTTTCTCCCGCGTTCTCCTCTTATACCCTCATAGCTCCTCCCCCCGTACCTCCCAGTCTCATGTGATTTACAGGAAAAACCTGTGGTTCTCCAAAAGCAAAACGGTAAAGCGAAACTTAACTCATGGCACGCATATGCAACACGGCGCATGCTCCGGACGGCTCCGGACATCTCCCCTTTTTTTCTTTTAAATGAGACACCTGGCCTGTCTTAGGTTGGCACATCCCATGACCAGTCTTACCTGTCATTGCTAGTCCGGCACACTTGGTCCGGACCGCTGTCTTAGGTTGGTCTGGACAGGCTACGCTCTTACCCGTGTTTGGCTCACAGGTTCTCTAGGACTAAGTTGACCCATCCAGGTGCCACTGGGGAGTCCTGGTCAAGTACCATGGCGCCAAGTGCTTGCCTGACCGCAATAGCATGTTCTTTGTTTCGCCTCCGTAGCTGACGGAGAACCCATATGCCAAATACACAAACAGCAAAAAGCCAAGAGCTAAGGCTACCACCCTGCCCCAAGCTTGCAACTCTGGGAGGAGTCCTCTAAACCAGGCAATGAGACCCTCACCCGTAACAGGGGTAACACAAATAAAACGGTACAGAGGGTTACAGTGTATGTGAGCAGTTAACAAAAGTGTGTCTATCCCTTCTTACATTAGAGCTATCTGCTGATTAAGCATAAAAAGTCCATTCCGCAAATGTCCATTCATATCTTACTGTGTTGACAAGGCAGAAGCAACACCGGCAGCTAAATTGTCCATAGTGTCCGTATTTGCAGCAGCTTGAGTGACAGCAACAGCGGCAGCAGCCGCAGCCGTGGCCACTGCTATTGAAATGGTGACAATAGCTGCAGTGATGCTAAAATCACGTCTCTTCCTAGGAAGAACAGGGGAAAGGTGTACAGAAACAACCATGGGCATGATTAAAGTAGAAGGTAGACGAATGATCACCACCCTCTCCGCACTCCGGGCCCAGCAGGCAGAGAGGGGGCAGGTCTCTGCTGAACAGTTCAACACAGTTGCATTTCCTGAATTATTGGAGAGGACAAGAAAGAAGGGAGGGGACAGACAGACAGCAGCAGACAAACTCTTCGACCCATTATTCTGGACACTAACGGATTGTTCAAAGGTACTGTTTGCAGAATAAATGCCATTATATAATTTCATCTCACCCTGGCCCACCAGGGCAAAAGGGCACCAGTCCAGACATGAACGATTATACATACACAAATATCCTAACAAAGTCTCACATAATCATACAAACTAGCCCGAGCTCTCCAGGGCCTAATAGCTTCCTAACACCACCTATTAGCATTTTCAAAATGCAAGTTGTTTAACTATCAGTAGGGAGGCATCAGTGTTACCTAGAATTCGGCCAGCTGCAGTCATCAATTTTGCTAGGAACTCCGTATATGGTTCTGTCGACCCTTGAATGACCTTTATTAATTGAATGTCAGCTCCTCCTCTATATCCTATTGCCTTATTCCAGTTGGCCCTATCGACCTGATCCTGCTCCAGAAACCACTTACTAGTGATACTAAGGGTCTCTATAAATCTTTTAAGAATTTTTCTTACTAAGAGGAACCCCAAACTTTTGTAGGAGAGCTTCCAGGGAAATAACTAATAGCCCCTTGGACATTGAATTGCCCATGAATCCCAGCTACCTTATCTTACTTTACTTGCCGTCTCACCATAGCAGGTCCTTCAGCGGTTCCTTCGTTCTTTTTCATGCCCCACGTTAGGCGCCACCTGTCCCTACCTGAGGGATTCGTAGGCACGAAAAGAGAAGGGCTGAGGATTGAAATGAGGGGCTTGAGACAACTTGACGCTAGCACATGCTTCTTTATTTTTCCTTTTCCTTCTCTTACTTTTCCATGTCTTTCTTTTCCCTGTCTTTCTACCTTCCCTGGCCTTCTCTCTGCTCCTCTCGCAGCACTCTCCTCGCTCATGGTTCTCCTCTTAAATCTCTTTTCTTCTCTCCTTTCTCCCGAGTTCTCCTCTTATACCCTCGTAGCTCCTCCCCCCGTACCTCCCAGTCTCATGTGATTTACAGGAAAAACCTGTGGTTCTCCGAAAGCAAAACGGTAAAGCGAAACTTAACTCATGGCACACATATGCAACACGGCGCATGCTCCGGACGGCTCCGGACATAACTCTATTTATAATTGTCCAAACTGGAGAAAACCCAATTGTCTATCATGATATTTTTATACCATGGAATATTACTCAGCAATTAAAAAGTGAACTGCTATTATGTGTTAATGTGTATTATTCTCACAGACATGTTGTTGATTGAAAAAAAGACACAAAAGAGTGTTATTCCATTTACTTGAAGTTCAAGAACAGGCGAAAAAAAGTTATGGTGATAAGTCAGAATATAGACTATTCCTTAATTGAAGGAGGAGGATGATAATGATTGGGAAAAGGCATGAGGGAGACTTCTGAAAATGCTGAGTGCTAAAAATGTTCTAGATGCTTCCTCTGAGTGGTAGCTATATAAATTTATGGCAACCAGCCTCCAAGAAGACTCCCAGGATTCCCCTCCTCTGGCATTCCTGTCCTATGTAATTCCCCTCCTACATTGTATCAGGACTGGTCTTTGTGATCAGTAGACTATGGCAAAAGTGATGACTTGACACCTTTGTGACTAGATCACAAGATCTAGTGGTAGCTTAGCCTTGCTCTTTCTTAGATCCATGGTAGCTTAGCCTTGCTCTTTCTTAGATCACTCACTACAAAAGCCGCCAGCTTCCAAGTCTTACGAACATTCAAGCAGCCCATGGAGAAGCCTACATAGAAAGGAACTGAGGCTTGTGGCTAGCAGCATCTAGCAAACAGATCCTCCATTCAAGTCTTACAAAGCTAACATTTTGACCACACCTTGATTCTTTAGTCAGAACCAAGATCTACCCAAGTCCCTGAATGATAGACTGTGATACAGTGTTTATTTTTTTTAAAGATGTATTTATTTATATATACAAGAACTGGGGTACAGGCCAGAGGAGTGGGGGGGCGGTGAGAGGATTCACCAGAGACACAGTGGAGAACAGAACAGGCAGATTGACTTAAATACACTGCTGAGGGGAGCAGCGGGTAGACAGGAGAGGTCTGCTGCGCCATCCCCGTGGGTAGCTCCCTGACTGGGGATGTGTAAGGTCAGGAATGGACATGGTGCAGGTTTTCTATGATCCAGCAGCCCGGGTAAAGGAGGAGTCAGAGCCCTCAGTGGCTTTTTGCAGGCTTTTATTGGGGTTTACCAGGTATACAGCAGGCAGGGGTACTGGGGGACCGGGAGGTCTTCACTGTATCTGGGCTCTACAGCGTTCTCTCTCTCTCCCCCCCCCCCCACCGCTGTCGGCATCCCCGTGACGCTGCCCTTAAAAGTCCAGTCTATCAGCCCAGGTGTACCCACTCCAGGTGCCCGCCATTAGGCATGCATTCAGGACCACAGGGTTCCCTCATCTATCCTAATGGCAGGAGGGCAGAAAAGCCTGATACCTTTTACCTTACCCTGTAGGATGGAACTTGTGCTGCAGTGGCTGCAGATAGCTCCATAGATTAACCCCTTGCCACACCAGGGAGGTCGGTGATACAATGTTTGTTCTTTTAACCCACTATATTTTCGGGTAATTTGTAATGCATTAAGAGACAACTAATAGAAGTGTTCATTTTAAAACTTGTTGAGCTGTAATACATGTAAGCTTTGTATACTTTATATATTTGTGTATCTCATTAAAAAGGAAAAAAAATCTGTTACCAAAAATAGTTTCCAAAATGTTCCACCTAAAAGTCCTTAAGAATCTAGCAGAAGCATTAACTCAAAGTTACACAGCTCACCAAACTGTGTTTGCAATGTGTAGGCTGATGGAGGAAGACAGGTGTAAACTATTCACTGACTCCTGTATCTAACTGTGTTTCCTCCCTCCATCACAGGCATTTCTTACCCAGTCAGCTCTAGCTGCTGGTTCTGGACCTTTGGAGTGTGGGGAAGGGGCAGGTAGAGGCATTCTTTTTCTTTTTGCCCACTTAAATCATTGCCTACTTTTGTCGTTTCAAAACAACAGAAGCAAAAAAAAAAAATCAACAACAACCTATATTTAAAGATATCAGAGTAATTTTATTGCAATGAAATTGTATTGATTTATTGATGCTTAGCCAATGAGGTCACCCAGGTGAGGGAGGGTTAAAGAACATGTTTTATGGAGGAGTGTGACCATCTGTGTTGAATGCTTATTCAGAGGTCAAGTGTGAAGAGACCAAAAGACTTGTCATTGAATCTGGCAAAACAAATACAAATAATTACCTTAAGAAGAGCAGGAGCAGGTATTCATGTGATTGCCTAGACTCTGGAGGTGGAGCGGCAGGGGAGGGGCAGAGGCAGGGAAGGAAACTCCTTCCTATCATCATTCTTCACAACAAAATAATTCCAGATAAATCAGTCATTAAAACTCTAGAAGATATCATGGAATTTTTTTATGACTGAAAACTAGTAAATTAATAAAAACAATCTACAACACATGTGCTAGACCATAGGCTCATTTTCTGAGCTTTTACAAATCAATCTGAGAAACAAAATTTAAATTGCAATCTCTTTGAAAGGCAATCGAAAATAATCAAAAGCAAAATGCAATTTCCTTTAACCCAACAATATATAAAATTTCCCAACAGTTTTAAATATTGCAAGTATTTGGGTACAAGATTGTCCATCACATTATTGTTTCCGATAACAAAAGTGACCAGCTAAATGCCCAAAAGGAGATTGATTAATAAATTATGTAATGGAACAAAAGCTATTAATATGATTATTTCTAGCCTTACCATTCCATCTGCTAAGTAAAGAGAATTTTGTCGTGGGTCAATGTTCTCTCTCTCCCTGAGGGAAATATTCTGTAGCTTTTAGACTTCAGTGATGCAGAATCACAAGGAAAACAGAGGGCTTGGAAAAATGCAAAGCTTTGTGGAATCCAGAAAGTTCAGGAATATGAGAAACCATATGGAAAAAGAAAGGTGAATTTATGCAGTATTACTGGAACCATACAAACTTTTCTTATGGACCAGAAATTTGAGACATATTTTGAAATACTTGTTGGTAGTTGAACTGTATTTCATTGACCGAGGCACTATTCTGAGATTGGCCTACATTGTCCTGACTTTGAGAATGTCATATACATATAATGAAATCCTATAGAGCTGGTTAAGTAGCGACATGGAGAAGTATACCGGTAAAATAGAAAAGCAAGCTGCAAACGGTATGTTGTATGTTCCCATTTCAAATGCAAATAAGTTTCCTGGAGGATTTTTCTGCAGTTATAAAGAGGCACACATCTAATAATCTCATTTTACCTCTTGTTTTATTATTGTGCAGCCAATGATTGGTATTTATAAAATACAATTAATAGTGGTGTTAAGTCTTATTTAAAGAAGCCAAAGATCTCTCTTAGGATCTGTAAGGTCAGGAATGGCCACAGTGCAGGTTTTCTGATCCCATGCAGACCGGGTAAAGGAGGAGTCAGAGTCCTCAGTGGTTTTGCAGGTCTTTTATTGGGGTTCAGCGGGTATATGGCAGGCAGGGGTGCTGGCTGGGGGGCTGGGAGGCTGGCAGGCCTCCCAGCCCCCAGCAAATCTTCACTCTATCTGGACTCTCTGGCATTCGTTCTGCTGCTTCTCGGCTTCTTTCGGCTTCTGCTTCGGCTTGTGCTGCTGCTGCTGCTGCTGCTGCTGCTGCTGCTGCTGCTGCTGCTGCTGCTGGCGTCCCCGTGACACCGCCCTTGAAAGCACTGTCTTAGCTCAGTTGAATCCCTTCTACCTATGCCCACACCCTATTCCAGGTGCCCGCCATCAGGCATGCATTCAGGACAAGGATCCATCATCTATCCTGATGGCGGAAGGGCAGAAAAGCCTGATATTTTCTTTACCCTACAGGATCTCAACCATGTTAAAACAAATATAGCACAAGGAGGTATACAAATCACACAAGGATATGTATTTCTATCACATGGAGGAATATATTTCTGTGTGTGTGTGTGTGTGTGTGTGTATACACACAATGAGGAAATATACCACAATGTAACATAGATTATCTATAGAAGTTGAAGAAAGTACAAAGATGTATTCTGGTCTCTAAACTTTTGCATATTTTCAACATTTCTACTATAAGCATGGATTACTTTATTAGCAAAAAAGTTTCTTTTAGAAATATAAGTTTATTATAAAAATATTTCCTAGACTCTTGAGCATTGTTGAAGCTGTGTGAAAACCAGAAAGACAAAAAATACTGCTAAAAGATAGTTTTTGCTAAATGTTTTGGTGAATAGAGAAGATAATTTGTGGGGCATGGAAATTTTTGCCCATCCTATCAATAGAAATACCTCATGTGGTGCTTGAATTTTTCTACTCAAATCAATTACAATTTAGGACAGGTTTTATTTTTTCCCCATAAGGACTTTGCTATAGGTCCCACCAAAAGCCAGGGAATGCATTACAGCAGTAGGTCTTAAACCTGAGTGTGCATTGGAAGCACCTGGAGGAGCTTGTTAAACTCAAAGACTAAGACTCATCCCCACAATTTCTGATTCAGTGGATCCAGGGTGGATTGGAGAATTTGCAAGTCTTACAAGTTCCCAGGTGATGCTGATATTGCTGGCTTAGTGTCAACAATTTGAGGACACCTGCATTACACTATCTACTTTAGCACTTGTGGAATCACCAGAAGTGGGAGAACGATTATCTGATGAGGGCCAAGAAATGGTGGTGAAAGATCTCTGCTGAAGGTCCAGAGGAAATCCCTACAATCTCAGTGCCCAATCAGCCAGGTGGAGGTTCTGAGGAGGTGAGAAAGCAAGACAATAACTGAATCAGTTGTTTGTTGAGTAGTGATGAGAATGTCACCTACATTTGGTCCTACCTGGGACTGGGTTTGATCATTGCTACATTGACATTAATGGTGATTGTGTGTTGCTACAGATTTAGTCTTATTATAAATTGGCTTCTACTGTTTGGAAAAGGGACACTCACCTTCACTCCCTTTACTTCAAAATGGAAATGACTGATACTTTTCAGTGATCTCAGTAACTGAAATCTGAGGGGAAATATTACCAGAAATGCATATAATAAAAATAAGTGCAGGGGCCTCCCTGGTGGTGCAAGGGGTTAAGACGCAACCTATGAAGCTAACCACAACCTCCGCAGCACAAGTTCAATCCCCGGCCAGGGAGCTACCCACATGGCGCAGCAGACCTCTCCTAACTGGCCCACTGCTCCCCTCAGCAGTGTATTTCAATACATCTGCCTGTTCTGCTCCCCACTCTGTCTCTGGTGAATCCTCTCCCCCCCCCCACCCCCGCACCTCTGGCCTGTGCTCCCATTCTTGTATGCATAAATAAATAATTTTTAAAAATAAAAATAAGTGCAATACCAAAAAAAATTATAGTAAGTTTCAAAAATGAAGACGCTTCTTTATGTTACCTTTTGACTTCACCAAGACCTTAAAACTGCACTGGAATCCTTTCCAGCTCTCCCCCCACCCCTTCCCCACCTCCCCCGGGGGTCTTCTCTCTGCCAAGCTAGGCTCCACCGGCAGATGGGGCGATTCTAGCGCTCTTGGCAAAGTGGGCTGTGCAGGCGCGAAAACGAAGACTGGGTGACTCAGGGGCAGCGCCCACCGCCACGCTCCACCCTCGCGCTCGCGGATCGCGGCACCACTGGGTCGGGCCACTGGGCGGCACCGCCGGGAGGGGTGCGGCAAGTGCCCGGGCGCGGATTCCTTTTGAGTGACTGGGTTTCTGAAGAGAACACGTCCGGAGCGCCAATAGGGGCCGAAAGAAGCACATACTCCGCTGAAGAGTGGGATTTTGGGGGGTGGGGGGTGGAACAGTCTTCAAGCACGCCCCATTGGTAAAACCTGGCCCACCATCGCCAACGGGAAAGACCAAAAAAAAAGGGGAGAAATGAGTTAAAGCATCGAAACGACACAATCTTGGCCTAACTCCAGCAATGTCCGCCCAGGCCGGATTCCAAACGTTCTGTTGCCTTGGTTTGGGAGTCCCTGGCCACAGGCCGCGTCCCCAGGGGCCACAGGGCGGGGGGGTGGGCTGAGCGGGGACTTGGGGAGGTCCGGGTGCAAGCGGCACAGGGTCTGATCCAGACCCGCCCCCGCCCCGGGTAGGCCCCGCCCCTATCCGCCTAGGCCACGCCCTGATCAGGATAGGCCCCGCCCCCTCCCCAGCACTCTGGGCATCCGGGCCCCTTCGTCCTTCCTGATCTGCGCGCGCAGCCTGCCGCCGGCGCCTGCTCCCTCCCTGTGGTGCAGCATCCCGAAACTGCCCGGGACTCCCGGCCGAGCGGAGCCCAGCGAGCCCAGCCCCGGCCGCCGCCTGCCCCCCGGCAGCATGAACGCGCGCGGCTCAGTCCTCGTCCTCCTGTTGCTGTTCTGTCTGGCGCAGGTGAGTGATCACCGGCGATCCAGGTGGCAGTCCGGGACGGGGTGGGGGGGGGGCCGGGAGTCCGGGAGGGAGGGCGGCGGTGCAAGGACTGGGGCGCCGCCGTCCCCTGAGGGGGCTCAGGTCCTGCGAGTCCCTGGAAGGTCCTTCACCTCTGCGGTTCCTCTCTGTGACCACGCACTTTCCCTGGGGGTCTACAAGAGAGTAGCAGCTGGGCGCTGCTTATTTGATCTGTTTTGAGTTAATTTCAGCTCTGAATACTTGATTTCTGAGGTTAGGATGTGGGATCAAAGAGGTGTAAAGTGGAGAGAGGTAGAAATGTTATTTATTTAACTTGCCTTTTAAAATAATTCTGCCACCAGCACAGTTTATAATTTGTTGAGAAGATCTGATCACTGTCCCCTGCCCTTTGCCTCTCTCCTAAAGACGAAGATGGGAAGGGAGGTACAGAAAGGAAACAACTCCTCCCTTAGGTTCACATTGCGACAGTCTTAAGTACTTAAATCAGCTTGGTTTTCTAAATAATGCAGGTTACTTATCAACTCACTTTTACATCTTTGTAAACCAAGGCACCCACGGCGGCGGCTAATTGATATGCCTCGTCTCACTGTACCTGCTGGGGGTGGTAGGATGGGGCCCCGAACTTGGTGTCCTGACTCCCTAGGTCGGTTCAGTAGCCTTGGACATGAGCACCTCACTGCTATTTGCGTGTTTACATTTTTCTCTTTTAAAACGGTGGTGGTTTCAGGTGATATGGTGGTGGGAGATTTACCGGGACTATATCTGAGGGGAGAAATCAAATACTGTACAAAAATGAACAACGATGTAAGAAAATTTGAAAGTTTAATTAGAGATAAATCTGTGGAGATCGGAGGCATGGGGCAGGGTGCAGTGCTGATTAAAACAGAACAAGGTGAAAGAGTGGGCCACTGGGAATCCTTTGCCTTTGTGCCTACTCATAGGCAGTCATTAATGAGAGGGTGGTGAATCAGAACAGAAGGCAGATGAAGGAGTTTCCCTGGACTAGAGAAACCACTCCTTAAACTGTGTAGTTCAAAGAGGGGGAAAAGCAGTGTTGACCCAGTAAGGGCCAAAAGCTTGGAGAAGAGCTGTGGCTCCTTCCTCCCAAAGCTGGGGGTAGGGCCCCCCCTCCCCCCCCAAGCAGTGTGGGCTTGTGGAAGAGCAGGTATCTGGTTGGGAAAGGAAGCAAAGGAAAGCAGATTTCAGGGAGGCAGTTTGGGTGGGGTAGGCCATTCTGTGGCTTTGGGTGCATTACTTTTTCAAGGGGGTATTGAATAACATGATATATGGAGACACCTCGTCACTCTAGTAAAAACTCAAGAAATAATCAGTTATGCCTTAAAGAAAATATGCTGTTCAATTTAACTAGCGTTTTAGGTCAGGGTCTGGTAGGCAGGCTTCACATTGCTAAGTAGCTTTAACTTCTTTCTAAAATCCTTTTACCTCCAGATATTTCCAAGACCATTTATGGTAAAGAGTACCTCTCCTTCTAGGACTTTGGGATAGGTCAGGGATTGGTCATGAGTCTTGCAAAATGCCCAAAAGCCTTGAGATTGTAAATCTTAACTAGAAGCACTCCTGTTATTTAAAAAATTAACTCACATGTCCGCAGGGGCTTTCAGTACACCTTAACAGATTTAGAGGAGACAATTCCTGCTTTCAGAATTCTTAAAAATGTTAGCAACTCACCTGGATTCAGTCTGGGCACTAATAAAGTTCTGTGATGGGATTAGTCTTTTGTAAGTTTTCAAATGCATTGGAAGTGAAGGGAATTTTGCTTGATTTTTCATTTTATAAGATAATGAATAAATATTAATGGACTTTATGGTTTTTAAATCTTGAGGTCATCCAAATAACATGTGCAATTTGTATATATTTGTGTAGTATATATTTCTCCTGACTAATTTTAATAAGCTTTTCTTTAGGAACATGGAACATAGTGAGACATGAAAGACCATAAAATGGCTTTTCCAAAAGAGACCAGGAATGGGTTACACTTTCCACCAGAGAGCATTGAAGAATAACTAACTGAAATTTGAGCTGTTGTGGGTAATCTCCCACTCCTAAATTGATGCTGTGAGTAGACATTTTACTAACACAAGTAATTTTAGGAAAATGAAGCTTTTTATTCTAGTGAGTGAGCAGAAAGAAAATGATGTGCTGAATAGGTCTTTGTATTCCTTCAGTGTTTGTCATATCACCCAGAACAAAGACTCCCTCTGGTCATGAAGACAGTAAGGTCTCTCTTTCTGGGTTGCCCTTCCCCGCCCTCCAGCCCTCCATTCTTCCTAAAAGGAATATGTTTCAGGGTGTTTTAATGATGACGCATTACCTGCTGCAGAAGCCTGGTTTAGGCCATCTCTAATCTGATCTCAGGCACCCCCTTCTGCCCTTTCACCCACAGCTCTGTGAAGGGCATCATCTCTTCAGCCAAATTAAATTACTTGCTGCTGAACTCTGCCCGTCTTCCAAGGTCCAGTTTAAATGCTGCATTGTCCATCATATTTGTGAATCCTTTCCCCCATCTACACTGCCTTCCCTCCTAAGTTCTAAATCTTTGTGTAAACTGCTACAGTTTACTGCCTGGCAGAAGAAATCTTTGTGTAAAAAGACCTGGGTGTGGGTCTGGCATGTCATCTTAACCATAGTGATCTTGGGCAAGCCAGTGTCCCTGGAGCCTCAGTTTTCCCCTCCATAGATCGGTTAACAACTGTTTCTACTTCTTAGGCCGTTTCTGGAAAGACAGATTATTTAAATCGAACTACTACTTTGCGGGCTTCTTGGGGGTAAGAATTTTATTTTTACTGTATCCGATATCACTAAGACTTTTTTACTCCTCTAAATTCCCAAACCACTAGGCTTCAGAATGAGTTTGGGTGAAATGAGGTAAGATTCAGAGGTCAGTAGAGATCAGACTTGGATTGGTTGGTGGTTTCTGGGTGATTGAAATGGTTAACTATGGCCCAATCGTTTTTCCTTTGCTTAGACTGTGCCTCTTCTTTTCAATCTTTGGAATATTTGCTTTGGCAAGAAAATTTGAAAACAAAAAACACCAAAAAATCCAACTCTGCAAATGTGATTTGCAGAGGATTGGAAAGGGAAACTTTAACATTGTCCTTTATCTTGGTACTGCCCCTTACCCCACAGAGGAACTCAAATCACTATTAGTCACTAATTTCACAAATACAGAGCACTAATCTACTAAAAAGTGGTCTACAAATGTAGAGTGCTGTGCAAATGTTACTATCCCATCAATAGTGGATGGGAAGAAGGGTGACTATGTATAAAAAAAAATTTACAATGCACTAAAAGTATTGTAATAAAGATAAGGACCGAATGTTGCTGGGGGTTCATTTTTTGAGCTGAGCTTTGGAGGGTAAGCAAATGTTTACCAAGTGGACAAGAAGGAAACTCCAGAAAATAGGGGGTAACCTAATTGTTAGTAAAAACCGTTCAAGTGCATACTTGAAAAGGGTGAATTTTATGGTATGCCCATTATCTCATAGCTTTTAAAATGATGTTTGAAATTAAAAGATATTGAAGCAAAATGAGTTGCCTGATTTTTATATAGTACTCCATTGCCGTAACACACCTGACCTTGTTCTAACCTTCCAGAACCCTGCAAAGTAGGTTGATAGTTTTCCCTGTTTTACAAATGTGGATATTAAGGCTCAAATCTGTTCCAAGATCGCATGGCTAGTACATGCAGCTTGGGGGCTTGAACCATGATTTTTTTAACTTCTATGTACAAATTTCTTCACATTCAAGGTATTATTACCAATTATTCAATTTGGCAGGCCAAGTTAAATGGTTATTCAGCAGCTGTTGAATAAGGCATCTAACTCAAGGCTTGTACCTGGTTCCAGTATGGTTTCTCCAAAAGCCAGTAATAAATCTGGGATGGATTTAGCCTTCTGCCCTACACCATGAAGAGGGTGGGTGGCCCACCGAGGGATAGCGGGAGCCCAGGGACCTGAGCTGCACGTGTTGGAAAGAAGAGGCAGGAAAAGAATGTCACTTGTCTGTGCTTTTCAAGTCTTCTTGATGACTCCACTCCACCCTGGTTCTCAACAGACCTCCTCTTCAGGATGTCAGGGATAGTTCAGAGCATCAGAATCCTTGGTTCTGGAGCTTTCCTGCCTAGTGCACCACCAACCCCCAGTCCACACGAACCTGGTGACAAGACAGAGTGAGGTGCATTTGGGGGGCCATGTGGTTCAAGGGGTTACCAGCTGTCAGCTGGAGCCGAATGCTCAAGAGTAGGGTGACTGTGGCCCCACAGGACCAGTTCAGAGACGACTCCTCCAACAAGGGGACCTGGCCCTGCACCCTGCCTACCAAGGGATGGCTAAGTGGAGGCCTAGAGTTGAAGAGGGATGGTCAGTGGTAGGAGGAAGTGAGTCATGGCCTGACAGCTGCCTAGAGATGACTTAAAAAGATGTAAATAGTACTCATCACTTCTACAAGCGAACAGCCCTGTAGAACGAGGCACACTTGTGTAGGATTATAGTGGATGGGAATCCCATCTCAGGTGCATTGTGAAAATCTGAGGCTCCATCTGTGTATAAACCAAGTTGGAGTTCAAGCCATGCAGTAGCTGGGAGGCCGGAGGCTGTGTGGTAGAGGGCGAGGGGGGAGTTGTCAAGAAATAGAATGTTTGGCATTCAAAATCTTGATTCTCATTATAGGTTTGGTCACTTAGGAGCCATGTGACCTCAGTATTTTCTCTGAGCCCTAGTGTAAGGGCAGGACTGGGCACAGTGCAGGTTTTCTGATCCCATGCAGACCGGGTAAAGGAGGAGTCAGAGTCCTCAGTAGTTTTGCAGGTTTTTTATTTGGGGTTCACCAGGCATATGGCAGGCAGGGGTGCTGGCTGGGGGGCTGGGAGGTTGGCAGGCCTCCCAACCCCCAGCAAGTCTTCACTCTATCTGGACTCTCTGGCATTCGTTCTGCTGCTACTGCGGCTGCTGCTACTGGTGCTGCTGCTGCTGGTGCTGCTGGCGTCCCCCCGTGACACCGCCCTTAAAAGCACAGTCTTAGCTCAGCTGAATCCCATCTACCTATGCCCACACCCTATTCCAGGTGCCCGCCATCAGGCATGCATTCAGGACAAGGATCCATCATCTCTCCTGATGGCGGAAGGGCAGAAAAGCCTGACATTCTCTTTACCCTACACCTAGTTTGCTTACCTGTAAAATGCTAAGATACTACTCTTACTCCACAGAGAAATGAAGGAGGCAGCAGAGAGACACCACTCTGTGTCTGGCATATGGTTGATGTTCAATAAGCACTTGATCATGAGTTAGTAATTACGTCAGTGGAGTTTTCCAAAGGCAGCCTAGAAAGTAGTATTCTGTTGCGGGTGTTGGGAGCTTCCCCATGATGTGTTTTCCTGGAGTTCCCTATTAAAGTCTGATTTAGAAATTATGATAGTTGCTGACATATGTATAAGGAGCTTTTTTTTTTAAACAAATTTTATTTTTATATTCCCCATACAATTGCAATCCTCTGTAAGGAGCTTTTTTAAAAAACCTTTCCCAAACTATTTCTATTATTGAAAAAAAATAAACTTTCCTATCCAGGCATAAACCCAGTAATTGAATTCTGGAGCATGTTGTGAAAGATAATGACCTTTAAAAGTAGAGTCTAGCCTTGTAACTACTGACTTCGGAGTTAAAGTCAAAACGACCATCAGTTCCTCATTTCTGAACTTAGATAAAAACCAGTCAAACTTCTTTGACTCATTGTGAGTTTCAATGTTTTCTGAATCAATGAACACTGAATGAGGCACTATAGGGGTTTCCAAAAAAGTGTAAGACCTAAGCTCTGTCCTTTAGGATTCTATGAGTTTACAAGGGACTCTAGACAACAGGAAGTCTTGAAGTATTCTCTAGAAAAAAATACTCTGTAACCTCTCCTCACATACAGAACTTAGCACTTCTCAAAAAAATGTAAAAGCTGCTTGATCATCGGGCAGGAGTCAGCAAACCATGGCCTGGCCAGAGCCTGTTGTAAGTAAATTTTCCCAACCGTGTGCGTCATTTATTATCTACTTTGCACACTGCAGGTGGAGTAGTTAAACATTTGCCAAGGAATCTTCATGGCCCACAAGCCTATAATATTTAATACTTGGCCCTCTAATGAAGCTTGTCCATGTCTTGTGGAGCCACATGAAAGTTCGTGCAGCGTAAGCGATGGAAACAGATAACAGCTCCCAGACCTCTGGTCACAGGACACCTACTTAAGCAGTGAGGATGACTCCTCAGACGCTGGCCATGTGCTGCCCGGCTGCCTGCCTGGGCTTCAGGAGAGTGCATCACTGCAACCAGATGAAAGGACTCAGAGCTAGACTTGGTGGAGACAGTGAGTCTTGTAAGAGCTGTGCTAGAAGGAAGGATGTTCTAAGATGGGAAGGTGTCACCTGTGAAACCTGTGGAGAAAACAGTTGGCAGGTTTGTTTCTCTGAAGCTGCAGACAAGGACTGGAGTCTGGTCTTGGGGGCCCGGATAAATAGTTAAGGGCAGTTCAAGAAGAGGACAGTTGAGATTTAGTTATGAAAAAAGCTACTTAAAGGTTACTGCCCTTGTATGTTTTTGTTAAGTACACATTTTTGGCCCAAGGGGAGGAATTAAAAACCTAGAAGATCTAGATTGAATAAATTAATGTTGGTTAGTTTCAAATGGGGTGGAGGATGGAAAGGTAAAGGGAAATTCAGTGTTATTATACACCTGCGGAGTTTGAATTTTTGTGTTGAGCAGTTATTGGTTCTGAACTAAAATCTGGAATCAAAAGAAAAAAATCTGGAATCACTTATTCTTAACATTTCAGGAATTGGCAAAGTTTAATAATGCTTAAATAAGATATTTCTTGTAGTTCTGAATCATTTTGTATGTAAGACTGGCTGGTAGCCCCAGGAGGAACTGGGAAGCATTATTACCATTCTTTGCAACCCCGGTACGAAAGTAGGGCTCTAATGAGACTTGTTATTAGAGACATGCTATTGTGTCTCGGACACTCAGACCCACTCTTTGATCCTGTTTGAACTGAGAGCCACTCTTCTAGGTAGCCTGAGCATAACCACCATCTTTGCTACTATCTTTTCTCTTACATGGTGAAGGACAGCTGAGCACTTATTTTGTGGTAAAATCTATATAATATAAAATTGACTGTGTTTAATGATATTAAGTGCATCACATTTTTCTGCCACCATTACCATCCTCCATTGCCAGAACTGAGCTTGTCTTTTTTGATCAGGTGCAGTTTTGCTCTGGCTGGCCTGAAACGTTGATGGATTTTATTTGAGTATTGGGCATACACTTCCTCCCAGGTAAACATTGATGTGAAATCAGCACCAGGTATTCTTGGGTCATAGTAAAGGCAGCTTTCAGCCAGGCACCTTGCTTCTAAAAATCAGGTGGTTTGCTTCAACAGGAAGTACGTGGCCTACAATGCACTGTGCATCCTTCATCTCGGTGTCAGCATGTGCTGCCCTGACAGTACAAGGACCTTAAGGTTCATCTCCCCTTTGTTGATACTCCTGACCGCCCACTGTGCTGTGGTACTTTGGAGACACCAGCTATGTTCTTAGTGGGATAGAGGTGAGCATGGCCAGCCAGTGGTCCTCTGCAGAGTGGCCACTGTTGCTGTGTGAGGAGTAAGAACTCTGGCTTCTGAACCAGTGTAGGGAAAATGGAATTAGTCTTTTTTTTCACCTCCCGCTACCCACCTCTACAGCCACCACCTGCGGCCTTGTTTGCCTCTTAGGTTTCATTACCCACGTGTGATGATGTGTTGTTTTTAAAAAGTGCTTGGGAGTAGGAACATGGGGCATGTGCACCTATAAGTACAGACACCGGGGCCAAGAAGTGTGTGCACAGGGCACACACGCCTGTGATTGCAGACACCCGGGCCCATAAGCTGGAGAGCACAAGGTGCATGTACCTGTAAATACTGATGCCCAGGCCAAGAGATTGTTGGGACAGTATGATGGAGCATACTGACAGTATGATGGAACTCATGGTGGAGGGGGCTGTGCTTGTGTGAATCGGGAAGGCAGGCATCATGGGAGATGAAGAGAGGGGGGAGATCACAGGGGCTGGGAGGCTCTGTTGCTTCCTGCCTCCCAGCCCCCCAGACTCTCTAATATCTGCCTCCCTGCCTGCTGGTGTGCCTGTGTCTGGTCCCCTGCTTCAGCATTAAAGGCATGTCAAATCTGTTGAAGACTTGAAGATTCCTTAATCTGTTTGCCTGAATTGACCATGAACCTGCCCAGACCGGGATGATTATATAACCACCAGCCAGGCCTTGGGTTGGGTCTGGCACTGCCATTTCTTAGATGTAGCCTTAAATGAGTCACGTTATCTGGATGTTGTTGGCTGTAGGGTAAATGAAGATTGGTCAGGCTTTTACGCCACTGGCCTCTGTGGTTATCACCTGCGGCCTTGATTGTGCTAATACAGGAGACACTTGGGAGCGTGGATTTGGGGTACGCATGCCTGATGGTGGACACCTGAGTGTGGTGTGGGCGTGCGTAAATGTGCACACCTGACCCTGGAGGCTGAGAATATAAGGGCGACGTCACACCTGGGACAGTTGTGTCAGAAAATGGCTACGAGGGGATGAGTGACGACTGCGAGAGACAGCCGAGAGGAAAGAGCCTATAGATTCATAGGGTGCCCAAGTTGCAGTCTCCCTGCTGGCTTTTTTCCCCTTTGTACTATTAAAAATTCTATGAGGATGATGCCAGTGGCTCTTTTAAGCTGCCTGAACCAACAGTGAACCTACCCGGCCTGGAAGGGTTGCTCAGCACTGGGTATGATGGTGGAAGTGGTGAAAGAGCAGGAGTAGGAGGTGATGATGGAGGAAGAGTGGATGTGGTTGGCCATGGTAATGGTCTACCCTTGAGAAAGACAGTATGATGGAACTCATGGTGGAGGGGGCTGTGCCTGTGTGAACTGAGAAGGCACGGTGGAGGTTGGACAATGTCCTTGACATATAGTAAGGATTACAGAGAGTGTGAGGGAGGAGAGCTGGACTGGCATACACAGTGTGGGGCCAGACAGGTCCTGTGTGGAACAGAGAATGGGAGGCATCAGGCTTGTCTCCCAGCAGTAGAAAGAGTGAACTATAGATTTCTGGCTGTCAGAAAACTTGGGAGCTGCAACTTAGGAAGAGCCAAGTGGTCACCATGCATAGAAGACGTCTCTGAGAGGATGGTAAGGCTTTAAACCCTGTTGAAGAGGAATTAGCACTGGAGTAGGTTTCGAAAGAGTTTCTTTTCAAGCACTTGGGGTTGTACGGCATGTAGTTAGAAGCACAACTGGAGAGAAGTGGAAACTATTTCGATGGAGAGGGACATGGTCAGGTGACGAGCGTCCCTCAGGAGGCTCAGCAATGCACGTCACCTGGGCCTGGGGTGCAGAAGATAGGCTCTCATTTTTTCAGCTATAGGTGAGAGATAAGAGGTGCAAAAGAGGACTTCCCACCAGGACAGCTGCGTGAATACACACATGCTTGTGTCTGGCAGAGGGTGGGAATCAGAGGGTGTAATGTCAGAGCGAGGATCTTCATTAGCAGCTGATTATGTTTTATTGGGAATCTGTTTCTAGAACTAGAAGGGTCTGATTCAAATCCTGGCTCCTGCCAGTCTTGAACAAGTTACTTTTCCTCTCCGTGCCTGTATTTCCTCGTGCATAAAATGGTTTTAAAAATTGCACCTCCCTCCTCAAACTTGTGAGGATCAGTTCCGTTAACACAGGAGGGGCAAGTTAAAACAGTGCCTAACACATGTAGCTTGATGTTTGGGCTGCTGCTTCAGGCAAGATGACTTGGTAAAGCTGACCTAAGGATGTTGAGTCAAGCCCAATTTTCCTGGGCCCAGAGAAACCTCAGGTGTTTTGTTTTCTTCAGGTCTCTGCAGCCTCTTTGTAAGATCCCAAACACTTGGGAGACACTAATAACTCTCTACACTTGATTGGATAGTGCTTCATAGTTCACTAAGTGCTTCCACGATATTCCCTTCACACTGCACCTGTAAGGTAAGCAGTGGTTCTGTGTGGCAGTTCCTAAGTCAGAACCCTCCTGCTCCGCTCAGTTGAGGAACCTGCTGCAGATGCCATGGGCTTGACAAGCATATTTAAGGACATCACAAGTTCTGAGAAGCAGAACCCAGGACTCTTGTCCTTCCCCTCACCCCTCCCCTCCCTACCATATTTCACTGAATGATGGAAACAACTTTGAATTAATTGCTATAAATAATAGTCTTTGTAAATCAGAACTGAATTGGGTCACCTCTGTTTTCACTCAGAGTGCCAAATGTCAAGAGAGCTGAGGCCCAAGACTCGGATTCTCATCCCAGGCCAGAATTGTGGTTTGCTGACTGGATTTCTGCCACTCCTGTGGGGGACAGGACCTGAGACCTGTTTGCCCTGTCAGTCTGTTGAGAACTGTGTGCAATCCAGAGACCGGTCCCTTGTGTTTGAATTACATGTCAATGTCAGCAGTAATTGCCACCTCCTTAGTCAGCTTTTCCTTTCAAACTTCAGCCGATGGATATCAGAGTTAGAAACTCAGTTCTAGTCCTTTCCCTAGAATCACTGGGTTTTTGGGAAATAATTGATTTTTAATATACAGATGGTTTTGCAACATCTTGCCAAAGATTTGGGAAGTGGTATTATTGAATACTTGTCGCTTTCTCATTTTTATAATTTCCCTCTCTTGTGACCTAAACATATGACTTTTACTAACTCAGGACAAGGGTAAGTCATAATTTGTTGGTTTTTTTTTTTTTAAGATTTATTTCTACAAGAACTGGGGTACAGTCAGAGGTGCAGGAGAGTGAGAGAATTCACCAGAGACAGCGGGGAGCAGAACAACTGAAGACACTGCTGAGGGGAGCAGCAGGCGAGGCAGGAGAGGTCTGCCGCGCCATGTGGGCTTCTCCCTGGCCGGCTGGGAATCGAACCTGCGCTGCAGAGGCTGCAGACAACTTCACAGCGCGGCGCTCAACCCACTGTGCCACCGGGGAGGCCAATAATATGTTTTGAAATACCTGGAAAATGAATTCAGAGAAAATTATATCCGAGTCCCCTCAGATTCCTCCACCTATACATATTCCAGTTTCCTGCCTGTTGTTTTTCTTTCACGATTGTAGGGTTTCAGAGAATATTGTGGGATTGTATCTTGATGCGGGGTACCAGCAGACTGATTCAGTTGCTTGTTTGTGTGCAGGTCACGTGCCAGCTGTCACTGGAGAGAATTCACACTGTCGCTTCTCCAGATATTTTTAAATGGCTTTTCCACCAAGATAGCCTGAAAGCCTGGGTAGCTTTTCTCAATGACTGCAAGTACATGCAAGCCTGTGCCCCAGCCAGCTTGGCAGTGCCAAGTGGCTGTGACGACATAGTGGTTCACACTGCACCCTCCACCCTTCTCAGATTTCTGACTTCCTTGTGACTCTCATGTGGGAAATATGAGTGACTCTTGAGAAATCTTGGCTTAAGTTTAAAATTTTAACATTGCTGAGGTCATGACTTTTAGTTACCTTTTTACTTAGTTTGCTTGTCACTTATTACGGTGTTCATTCATGATCTTCCTCCTTAGTGTCTATCAATGTTTGTAGTTTTGCTCTCCATGTTACTGACGATGTGCTGATATTAATTAACCTACATATAGATGGAAATGTTCTTTCATTTTTAGAGCTTATGTTTTTCCTTATTGCAGACGTGCAAGATTTGTGCCTTCATAATTACAAACTTCATAATACTTACTTGCTTTCTTTTCTCTGTGGTCCTTAGTAATTCTTACATGGAACTGTAAGTTTCCTCTTATCAAGTAATAAAGTAGCATAAAGTAGAAATTGTGAAAATTTGTTACCTGCTGCACGGACAAGTTTATTTAGGGTATTTGATGTATTTTAATTCACACTTTTCAAAAGTTGAACTAACCAGTGCCTCTTGCTGTTACTTCATTTTGCAGGCAATGTTGGAATGTTCTGTAATGGAATTTGAATGGGTGCCTTTTACTGTTGATAGTGGATTTTCCCTCATGGCCCTGGTGAACTGGTTTTGTGTTGACTTTCTGCAGGTGTTTTCACAGTCCTGTGTGTGGTATGGAGAGTGTGGAATTGCATCTGGAGACAAGAGGTATAATTGCAAATATTCTGGGCCACCGAAACCATTGCCAAAAGATGGGTATGATTTAGTGCAGGTAAGTTCGTCATCTGGGGCACTGGGGAAAAATGCTGATTATGTAGCATATTTAGCAGTATAGAGTTCCTCTATATAATTATTCCTTAAATATTGTGGGGTGAGAGGTGAAAATAATAGGCCTAAATCTTATCCCAAACTTTCATCTGTAGCAAGCAAGGCAGAGAAGTTTTAATGTTTCGGGTCCTAACTTTATGTCTTTCTAATAAAGTTTCCACATTAGGTTACTATTTGGGGACTGACCTTGGTTCCTCAAATGTTTCTCTTTACAACTTCTTCAAAATATATTAGGCAGTTGTTTTAGGTGTTAAATTTCAGAACTTGAATGGACTAGGCTGCCAAATGGCTATGTCATCCTTGCCCTGTGTTCGTTTTAGAGATTCCTGTTTTCCACCGAAGCCTGTGAACTTTGGCTGCTATCAGGATTCTGTTTACTGTTCTCTTTTTTTTTTTTTTTTTTTACCATCCCTGATAACAGAGATACTAGAAACGAACTAGGCATATCAATGTGAAAAGACTGATTTTAGAGGCTTAAATAATCTTAAATCAGGTTGACATGTTAGTAGGTCTTCCAGTCTTACTTGCTACTTTTATCAGAATTATTAAAACACTTGACTTCTCCTGAAGCGACTAATTGGAATAGTAAACAGCATTCTGGTTGAACTTAAATGAAATACCTGAGAAAAAAATGACTGTCAAGGAAAAGAGTGAGCTTCCAAATAAAATAAAAAATGGAAATGTCTCTACTGTCTCTATTTGTGATTCCCTAGTTTGTAGTTTTTAAAAGAAGTCTGCAAGAATTTTAAGCAAATGCATGTCTTAACCCATGTGTACCTAAAAAGGAATACGTGAATGAAGCTCTTATTTCATTAAGGACTGCTTGTCCTTATTTAACTATGCTACCCTGATACCCATGCTTTCTCACCCAAAAGGAACTCTGTCCAGGATTCTTCTTTGACAATGTCAGTCTTTGTTGTGATGTCCAGCAGCTTCAGACACTGAGAAACAACCTGCAGCTGCCACTGCAGTTTCTGTCCAGGTAGGTTGAACTATTAGATGTCCAGAAAAAACAGGTTTTACATACTTGTTAACCAGTGACATTCTAATTTCCTTTAAAAAATCAGTTTTGGATTTATTGTAAGGTAGCAATCTCAAGATATTTCAGAAATAAAATACAGTGTCTGATAACGTAGTCATTAACAGTTTTCTTCCTAATTATATTCAAAGTTGATTCTTGGGTTTCCTCTGAGATGTCTTCCCCCCAGAGAGATTCTGTGCTGTGGCCTGGCACCTTCAGGCGGCCACTTTGCACTGTGGGGAAACAAGGTTCCTGGTGGTTCTGCTGAGGTCTCTGACCAAGACCCTCTTCTGTGCAGTCTGCATTGCTTCTCTTGACATCTCTTCTGGTTTGCACATTGTTCTCTCTTCCTGTAGTGACATGACCTGCCAGAGGCCCGCTCCTCTGCAGAGCTGGCATTTGGTCCCTGTTAACAAGCTTGTTCTGGCATAGTTGACTGGTATTTTCAAAAGTAGTTTGCTGTCTAATCTGTTCTTTAGACCAGAGCAGAGAAAAAGGTTATGTAATAAATATTTTTCTCTAAGTTCATGCAGCAGTTCTTAAGCATGCAAAAGAGCATGCTGGTGGTGGTCTTTAGAGCAGAACATTGTGATCGTTTTCTGAAGTTCTCACTTTCTAAAGGTTCACACTGATAGAAGTAGATGATAGCACACATGAAAAGGGGGAGATGGTTTGTGCAGCAAACATGGCACAAGTCAGCATCCATAGAGGAATCCCTGTTTCTTGTCAAAAGTTTAAATTGGCAGTACCAATTTAAACCCATCCCTAAATCATTCTCACAGGGCAACATGCAATATAATAATAGATCAAAAAATTGAGACTCTAATCTGTGGAACACTAGTGGGATGTTGGTGGAGCCAGATTGGAGCCACCATTCAGTCAAAAAGCATTTATTTACCACCTACTGTTAGGTGAGGCATTATGGACATAGACATCAAAAGATAACCAAATTTTCCCTATGTTGTTAGAAGTTTCAGAGCTTTATCATGGAGAGCTTAATATATGGGAAAATTATGCGTCTGTCAACATGATTATGGGAAGTCATGTTGTGACATGGAAAGAGGTTTGTAATTCATGAAAAATGATAGTAAACTGTGTGCCCCAGGAGTGATTTTTGTTAGACTGGTGTCATTGTTCCTGTTTTCATCACAGTAAAGCATGGGATTACTGCCAGAGGGTCTGTGTGTATGTCTTCCTCCTTCACTAGAGCAGAGACTTCTGCAGGCCGGGACCACAACTTCCTTGTTTTGTGTCATGTGTGGTCACTTGGACTGGAGTAGAGAAGACAGGAATCTTGATTACTTTGCAAGAATATAAGTCTAATGAAGCAATAGCTTTTGCGGATAACAGTGAACCAATGCGGAGATGGTTGTTTACCACATAACTAGTGAACATTAGGAGCTTAAACCTTAACCTGAAGGACAGCAGACAGCGTGTTGGTCTCATGAAAACCCATGTGCTTCTTAAATGTGGCCAGAGAACACCTCTGCAGTTCTTTCTATCTTCTCAAGTCAGAGGAAATATTCTGGTGTTTAGAGAGGGCTTGGAGGATTGATTATAAAATGATCATTAGGTTAGAAGATGAAATTTCTATCGTGTAATTTTCATCTCATTTCATTTTTATCCCCTTTAATTAGAATTATTACCTCAAAAGGGCAGGGGAGGGGCTGGGGGGGAAAAAGAATTATTACCTCGATGCTTTGGTCTCTTTTGTTTTAGGACAAAAGACATCTTTGTAAATTATAAAGTGCAGAATTCAAAGAAGTATCTTGCTCTTTTTGAAATTGCACCTGACCAAAATAAATGTCATAATTATAGTTTTTAAAGAGGGATCTATTTTAATATGTGGTTTTAAGTTTAGAATTGCTCAGTTTAATATATCCTCCTGGAACTTCATTTGTTGCTTTACAATACATTTTAAATATTATCTATTTTAAATCATCTTTTTTGCTGACCCTGTTATTTGTCACATCAAGTACAATATAATTTACTTTTTCTTTAGATGCCCATCCTGTTTTTATAACCTAATAACCCTGTTTTGTGAGCTGACATGCAGCCCTCGACAGAGTCAGTTTCTGAATGTTACAGAAACTGAAGAGTATGTTGATCCTGTTACAAATCAGACGAAAACAAATGTAAAAGAATTACAGTATTATCTTGGGGAGAGTTTTGCCAATGGTAAGTAAACTTTTAATTATTCCTTTTCTACATTTATTATCAGGACATGTATCAAGTTATTCCTTTTTGTTTTCCTCTCAACTGTGAAGTGACAATTTTTGGTTCCATTTGGCTTTGGAAAGTGAGATTGTTACTTTGCTTATATTCTGGGACTTGAGCTACAACTTAGAAAACAACCTTTGTAAAGTATTTGTTTTAATTCCTCCTTAGCTATAAGCTTCTGTGTGGAGGTTTTAGTATGTGCAAGTTTAATTTTGTATATTTTAGTGACCATTGGAACTTTGGTTATAGTGGACATGAATTACTACAAAACTGAGGTAATTGGGGTAGAAACATGAAGCTACTACTTGGCCCAGAAGAGAGTATTTTGAATGTAAAAAAAAAATTTCACCAAGAAGGAAAGTAAGCAGGCATAACAAATAGGAGAAAGGGTACCCCAACAACTAGAATAGTCTGAAAAATAATGTTTTTTGAAAATGAGTGCAAGAATTCTGAAAGAATAGGACACTAGGGGGAAAGAATGAACAAATTAGAATTAGAACCAACTATATCTATTAATGAGAAACAGTTATTTAATAAATTGAAACATAAATAGCAGATTAGACACAGTTAAACAAAGAATGCCCAGCATAATCTATTCAATATATGAGAATAAGAATTTAGTCAAGTTAAGCAACTTACAAATTTAATTGCAATATCAATTTAAAATGTGACCAAAAAAATTAATAGAAAAAAATTCCCATTCACAGAAGTGACAAAAAGTAATATTCCACTGCCTAGATGTACCACATTTTATCCATTTATCTTCTGCAGGACATTATAGTTGCTCCCAAGTTTTGGCAGTTATGAATAAAAATACTTTAAATCTCCATTGCAGGTTTTTGTGCGGACATAGATTTTCTGCTCTTTGGGGTAAATGCCAAGGAGTGTAATTGCTAGATCACATGCTAAGACTATTCTTAGTTTTCTGAGAAATTGTCAAACTGTCTTCCATAGTGGCTGTTCCACTCTGTATTCCCACCAGCAATGAGAGTTCCTGTGGCTCCAAATCCTCACCAGCACTTGGCATTATCAGTGTTTTAGATTTTGGACATTGTAAAAGGTGCATAATGGAATCTCAATGTAGTTTTAATTCAGAATTTCCTAAGCCATGTAACATTAAGGATCTTTGTAAGACCTCACTCCATGAATTAAAGCAGCATGATATTTCAGTCTTTTCCCCTTACTTCTCTGCCAGCGATGTACAATGCCTGCCGGGATGTGGAGGCCCCCTCAAGTAATGTCAAAGCCCTGGGACTCCTGTGTGGGAAGGAAGCCAAAGCTTGCAACGCCACCAACTGGATCGAGTACATGTTTAATAAGGACAATGGCCAGGCACCTTTCACTATCATACCTATTTTTTCAGGTAGGGATAAAAAGTCCAAGTTCCTTGTATGTGTGCTTTGTTTTAAGACCAGGAATCTTACACTGAAATAGGAAGATAAACAAACTCAGATAACTAGTTTGAGAGTAACTGGAGTGAGAGAGAGAGTAACTGGGACACTGTTCCTGCCCCAGGTCAGTTTAGGGGTCCAGGAGTGGGAGGAAGAGGAATTAGTTGAAAGAATGAGCTGGGGTTTTGTTATTTTATTTATTTTATTTTTTTTTTGTGGGACCCTTGCCGGCGGCCGGGGAACGAACCGGCGCTGCGGAGGCTGTGGGCAGCCTCGTAGCCCAGCGCTCAACCGCTGCGCCACCAGGGGAAGCCCGGGGTTTTGTTATTTTAAGGCCAGAAAGCTCATTACAGAGATCTTTTCAGGATCTCGGCAATAGGGGTAGATTAGTTCCTCAATAGAGGTATGATAGATTTTCCTTGGGATGTGGTCCACTGGGATTTCAGTGGCAGAAGCCTATGCACAGGGTTATCAAGGTGACTTAAAATTACAGGGCTAAGTAGCAAAACATCTAATCAAACAAAAACCTGGCATTGTTTCTCCTCTTCCAGTTGTGTTATGTATGTGGTGTGCTTATTGTTGGGTTTAAAGATGATATAATACAAAGTTTATAAATTTTGGGGAGATAGTCACTTAATGCAACCCTCCCTGCAGACTCCGAAATCCACGGGATGGTACCCATGAACAATGCCACCAAAGGCTGCAACGAGTCTGTGGACGAGGTCACGGGACCATGCAGCTGCCAGGACTGCTCAGCTGTCTGTGGCCCCAAACCCCAGCCCCCACCCACTCCTGCTCCCTGGAGAATCTTGGGCCTGGATGCCATGTATGTCATCATGTGGATCACCTACATGGCATTTTTGCTTATGTTTTTTGGAGCATTTTTTGCTGTGTGGTGCTACAGGTAAGCAGTTTTGTTTGTTTTCCAGGACAAGAAGGGCAAAATTACCCACGCGGCTCCTCCAGCTTTCACATAGTAGGCCTCAATTGGAACAGGAAACAAATGTAACCGTGCCCTGTATTAGGACATTTAGGTTGATGGACTGCATATACTCCAGTGGCCCCAGTATCTCGCCTAAGTGTGTAGTAGGCTGTCTCATCTGGGGGGGGGGGGGGGTGTGAGTATACTCTGTGACACTCACACAGTGAGGAACTAGCCAGCAACACATTTCTCAGAATATATCCCTGTCATTAAGCATACGACTGCATCTTCATTAATACCATTCCATGAATGCTTATGTTCTGCAAATAGTCAACAAAGGCCTGTTTAGACATTTAATCTTTGGAAGTGGTTTTATTGATTTATTCAAAATGATGTTTTAAAGCACGGTGCATTAACAACCCATTCTTCAGCAGAAACTCTTATTGGCCCAATCTGATTCTATTTCAGTGTAGTGCTATGGTCCTTTTAGATATTTGTATCTTGATTTATCAGGATAGTACATTTTTTTAAACTTATTTTGAAATAGTTTCAGATTTACCAAAAGGCTGCACAAGTAATATAGTTTATACATATATCCTATACTCAGCGTTCTCTTATGTTACAACTTATATCACCCAGAGTGTATAACCATCAAAACCTAGAAAAATAACACTGGGATAATTAAACCACATTTTTTTGTTCAAATTTCACCCATTTTCCCGCTAATTCTCTTTTTCTGTTTCAGGATCCCATTGACATTCACTTTTTATGTTTTATTAGTCTTTATTGTCTAATCTATGACAGTTCCTTAGTCTTTTACAGTCTTGACATAAATATTTTATGGATTATCCCTCACTTTGGCCTTATCTGATATTGTCTCATGATTAGATTGTGTTTTTCACAAGACTCTCAGAGAAGATAAGCCTTTCTCAGTGTGATCTCCGTATGTGTTGCTCCTAGTGACATTAACCTTGGTTAATATGATATCTGCTCAGTCTCCCTACTGTAAAGTTACTGTTTCTACCTTTGTTGTTGATCAGTATCTTAAGGTAGGCAGGTTGAGACTATGCTAATACCTTTTTTCTCCACAAAACTACCACCCACTGATTTTTCTTTTTTTTTTTTTTTTTTTAAGATTTATTTATTGGGCCTCCCCTGGTGGTGCAGGTGGTTGAGCGCAGTGCTGTGAAGATGTCCACAGCGTCTGCAGCGCTGGTTCGATCCCCGCTGGCCAGCGAGAATCCCACATGGCGAGCAGACCTCTCCTGTCTCCCACGCTGCTCCCCTCAGCAGTGTATTTCAGTCCGTCTGCCTGTTCTGCTCCCCACTCTGTCTCTGGTGAATCCTCTCACCCTCCCGCGCACCTGGCCTGTGCCCCGGTTCTTCTATGTATGAATAAATCTTTAAAAAAAATTATGTATACAAGAACTGGGGTATAGGCCAAAGGTGTGTGGGGGGGGGTGAAAGGATTCACCAGAGATAGAGTGGGGAATAGAACAGCCAGACTGACTGAAATACATTGCTGAGGGGAGCAGCGGGCGAGTTAGGAGAGATCTGCTGCGCCGTGCGGGTAGCTTCCTGGCCTGGGATCAAACTCATGCTGGAGTGGCTGTGGAGAACTTCATAGGTTGTGTCTTAACCCCTTGTGCCACCAGGGAGGTCCCACCCTGGTGGGACCATCCCATGGGTCTTGCCTGCCAACAGCTACCACTGTGATGTTTACCTAGTAGGGTGTTTGTGTTTCCCTTCTACATTTACTAATTGACTTATTCTGTACAGAGTTTTCCCTCCTTCCCCACTTTCTCATTTATTCAATTACGTTTACATCACAGAATTTTAAAAATTCTGTGGGCCTTTTCCAATACTATCATTTATTTCATTGCTTGTATTTTTCTAATTTTGGCCATTAGGAATACCTTCTGCTTGGTGCCTGTGTTTAACATGCCCCTACCTTTCTCAGGCCAGTTACTTTCTGGCATCACAAGATTTTTCAAACTCATCTTTCTTTCTTAAGGACTGATGCTTCGAAACTAAGATCTAGCCACTTGATGTGCTTATTGCTACTGCAGTGTGGTGTTTACTCTGTTTTTAAAGGTCCTAAACCCTTTAAGTGTAAAAGGGCTGCAAGGGGAAATTATCCTGTATTTAAGGGGAAATTATCCTGTATTTTTTAATAAGCTTATTAATTTCTTAATAACATAAAATTTCTCCTGAGACTAGTGAGCAGAGGAACCTTAAGCAGGGGAACTGAGAGAAAGAAGGCAGTAATGAGGAGTGAAGAAAAGGGGATGAGGAAGTAGGCTTTTTTTTTTTTTTTAAAGATTTATTTTTTATTTATACAATGGCTGGGGTGCTGGCCAGACGCGCAGGAGGGTGAGAGGATTCACCAGAGACAGAGTGGGGAGCAGAACAAGCAGACAGACCAAAAGCACTGCTGAGGGGAGCAGTGGGCGCGACAGGAGAGGTGTGCCGTGCCATGTGGGAATCTCCCTGGCTGGCTGGGAATCGAACCTGCGCTGCAGAGGCTGCAGACAGCTTCACAGCGTTGTGCTCAACCTGCTGCGCCACCAGGGAGGCCCTGAGGAAGTAGGCTGTTAACAGGACTGTGGGGCTGTCAGAGCAGCCTCATCCTAAAGCCCACTAAAACTTCTTACATGCTTTCATTTTTCAGAAAACGGTATTTTGTTTCTGAGTACACCCCGATCGATAGCAACATAGCTTTCTCTGTGAACGCCAGTGACAAAGGTAAATACCTTTTTACTTACTTAAGAGTCCGGATCTGTTGGCATGAGAGTATTCATTTTGAGGACACAGCTGTGACCAAGACAGATAGAGTCCTCGCCTTTGTGGTAGTCATAGTCTAGTGTGGGTGATAGATGGGAATCGAGTGATTATTAATGCCATAGAATGGGTGTAGGCTGGGGTGAGAGCTGTGGGGCAGAGGATAGCAGCAACTTATGGGAGTTGCTAGGACAGAGTGCTCAGAGAACTTTGCCTTTCAGAGGCTTGTGTGTGAGCATCATTCCCCTTTGGAGGGCTGAGGCAGGAGGGGAAGGTTGATGGTCATCAGGCAGGCAAGGAGGGTGGCTTCCAGTACAGGTAGGTAACTGAGAACCAGGGAGATATTGTTCATGTCCTGGTACATCATGACTCTTGCTAAGTTTTGTAGTAGCTAATGCTTTCCCTGTTCCAACTTCCAGGAATGGCTTGGCTCTTAACTGCTACCCTCCCTTCCTCTCCCACTCTTCCAGGAGAGGCAGCCTGCTGTGACCCTCTGAGTGCGGCCTTCGAGGGGTGTTTGAGGCGGTTCTTTGCACAGTGGGGCTCTTTCTGCGTCCGAAACCCAGGCTGTGTCATTTTCTTCTCCGTGGCCTTCATTGTCGCCTGTGCTTCAGGCTTGGTTTTTGCCCGGGTTACAACCAATCCAGTCGACCTCTGGTCTGCCCCCAGCAGCCAGGCGCGTCTGGAGAAAGAGTACTTTGACACCCACTTTGGACCTTTCTTTCGCACGGAGCAACTCATCATCCAGGCCCCTAGCACCCAGATACACACTTATCAACCATACCCATCAGGATCCGACGTGCCCTTTGGACCTCCGCTTGACAAAGAGATTTTGCACCAGGTAATCTGCTCTTTGCAAAAAACAATCCATGAAACTCAGTTACTTGCTGGCTTTTGACTAGTTAAATCACAAAAGATGTTTTTCCCATACTTTTCAAGAAGGAAAATGCCAGGTATTGAATTAATGAAAAATTACTGTGTACCACTTTGTATTTACTTTATATCACAGATCTTGTGTCTTTCTTGAAATTGAGGTGAGCATCTCTGTTGAATCAGAATGTATTTATTATTCATCTTTGGAACTTACAGAAAAATTTCTCTCAGTATTTGAAAAATAATATGCTGGGCCCCAGAAAAGAAGAAGCCCCTTAAGCTTTCTGGGGACTTGCTGGCTTGTTGCTGATCCTGCCTGCAGGATGAATGTTTCATTGTCTTAATGAAAGTGCCCTCCCTGCCTTTGGTGAGAGGTGCATGTGGAACAGATCCGCCCCATTCTCTTACAAAGACCTTTAAATCTTCCCCTTCTCCCCTGTCACACTTGCACCAGAGAACTGTATCTGTGAGTAAATGGCATTCCCCCCTTTTTTTAAGATTACAAACTAAAATTTTTATTGTGAGTTTTTGCTTTTGTTTTTTATTTTTTAAAAAAATCCTTGTTTGTTTTTTCACAATGTAGGACTTCTCCCCTTGGGTACAGTCACCATAGTTTTCCCACCACTAGTGCCCAGAGTCCCCCACCACACTCCACCACTCTCTCCTCACCACCCCTTTCTCTACTTGCCCTCTCCCCCATCCCTTTCCCCCTTTCTCCTGAATGTCTCAGATCTATGATCAGCTTTCAGGGAGTCGGTCTTACAGTTTGTCTTTGTCTGCTCTTTTGCTAGGTGTCTCTAGATTCCACATAGAAGTGAAACCATCCGGTATTTATCTTTCTCCTTCTTGCTCACTTTGCTTGTACTCCTGTGTTTATAGCAGCACTATTTACCACTTTTTATTTTTTATTATTATTTTTAAAGATTTATGTATGCATACAAGAACTGGGGTGTAGACCAGAGGTGCAGTTAGTGAGAGGATTCACCAGAGACAGAGTGGGGAACAGAACAGGCGAATCTACTGAAATACACTGCTGAGGGGAGCAGCTGGTGAGGCAGGAGAGGTCTGCTGCGCCATGTGGGTCAGCTCCCGGCTGGGGATAGCCGCTGCAGCGGCTGTGGATAGCTTTGTAGTGCTGCGACTTAGCCCCTTGCACTACCAGGGAGGTCCCATAGTAATGTGGTTTTTCAAGGTGCATTGCACTTACCTATAGAAAGTTTGTAGAAAAGAAAATATATCAAAATGACCCCAAGACTGTAGAACCTTTTCTCCTCCCAGTGACTCCCTGTTGCTTTTTCCCTGACTCATTGCCAAAGCTGCACAATATAGCGATTTACCAGTGTGTATTCTCTAGTATTCACTGTTAGAAAATACAAAAATAAACATATAAATAGTCGCAGCATAGGGTAGTGCATTAGGTGGTATGTTGCTGGTAAAAAGAAATGTCAGGAAGACCAGGCAGATTGCTCCCATCCCCTTCTGTAGCCCTCCTGGGAGGGGAGAATACATTCCTGTGAACATAACAGGAAGAAGGGGAACATGTCTAGTTGTCTTGTATGAGATGTGCCCTGATCTTCCTGGTAGTGGTGTCTCCTCCTCATCTCTCTGGATTTCTAGCAGAGTCTGCGTTCTGATTTGCTGTTCTCTGAGTTGGACTTGGGTATTGTAAAATCCTTGGTCCTCTCCCCTATCTTAGAATTTCCCCCAAATATTCTTTATCTTCTGATCCCTCAGGGAAACAATAGTCAAAATCCAAGGGAAATTTGATGTGCTCCTGAGTTTACTTATTTTTTAAATCTTCTTTCAGGTTCTTGACTTACAAATAGCCATTGAAAACATCGCTGCATCTTATAACAACAAGACTGTGACACTTCAGGATATCTGCTTGGCTCCTCTCTCACCATATAATAATAACTGCACCATTATGAGCGTGTTAAATTACTTCCAGAACAGCCACACCATGCTGGACCACATGATAGGGGACGACTTCTATGTGTATGCAGATTACCACACACACTTTCTATACTGTACACGGTAGGTGAAGGGGGCGTTCATTCATCCCACCAATATTTGAGCACTTGCTGCAGCTACACATCCTTGTAGGTACTAGAGCCCTGAAATGAGCGGACGGAGCACACCCTGCAAAGCTGACACTCCAGTGGAGGGACACAGATGCTGAACAGACAGCTGTAGATGGGTGGAGAAAATAAAACCAGGAGAGGAGATAGAGGACAGAAGGGATGTCCTGCGTTAAAAGGAGAGCAGGCGGGGGGAGCCTGTGACCCTCAGAGGGAAAGTGTTCAGGTATACAAGCAGCCAGTACAGAGGCCCCAGCCAGGGAGCATCCATCCTACGTAACCAACTCCCTCTCAGCCTTTACCTTGAGCCTGGGCTGATAAATGAGTGGTGGCCTCTATCATGCCACCTCAAGTTTTTCTGAGCTGGTTTCATAATACAAACATAGAAGCCTAGAGTGTTTTTTCTCTCCAATGTAAATTAGACCATGTTATTGGATTGCTTTTAAAATGGGCGGCATCCTCTTAAGGACTAGGGTGTAGTTTCGATTGGAGGGACTACGGCCCCTCCAGCGGGGCAGGGTACCGGTATAAGAAGAATGAGTCAGAGCAGCTGTGCTGGGTGACCTATGATGTGATCTTCAACCTGTCCCCCAGCAGGAAGAGCGGCTTGTGCTGGCTGGGCCTGCTGTCGCTGAATGGCCTGCCCTCAGCTGGCAAGGTCACCTGAGTGGAGACACTTGTTCAACCAGCCAGACAAGCACCCCGGCTGTTTCTTCATCTTGGAAATAAAAAAGTTATTCCTTGTTTCCTCTGAGTGCCACTCAAGCACAGCTCAAGAACAGGGTGCTCCTGGCCCAGTTTGGTGACCTTAAGTTCTCTTTCTCTTACTGGGTTGACTCCTTAGGTAGCTGGGCCGTTCACTGTCTTGCAAGGAAGTCACTTAAAATCATGAACTCTACCCATAAACGGTAGGTGTCTGCCCACATACCTCAACCAGCCTCTCCTTAGGGTAGATGTACAGGGCAGCCATGGGCAATTTGATAAACAAAAATTAATCTCATTTTTATATTTAGAAGAAAAAAACTGTTTGCTTTCCATTTTACAAAAGAAAAGAAAAAATTTTGGTGACCAGGAAGATGCATGAGACTTATTTTATCCCAGGGTGAGAGACACACTGCCATCAGCAGCTTCTCTCCTGCATGACAGGGACCTGTGTTTGGTTTGTGGTTAAACGTGATTCTCCAGCTCTCACCTCTCCTCATCCTTCTCCTTTTCTGGGGCTTTTTCCTCTGGAGGTCCTGGAGGACCCACTAACTCAGGCCACCCAGAACCAAGCACTGACTTCCTTCCTTCCCCACACCTTTTGTATCATGCAGTGCCACCAACATCCACCAGCTACTCAAACTTGAGCTGTCTCCCTGAATCCTCCTACTGGAATTCTTGTGGCTTTTAACTTCTGGGTAAAATCTCAAAGCCATCATGTGGTGTGGCACAGTCCCATCCATGTAGGATGATGGAGCTCAACTTCTGGCTGCAGCCTTGTGACCTGTTTGCCCAAGCGGGTGATCTGACCTCCTGGGCCCAATTGCATCAGCCCTTGACTCTGAAGGGTGGTTGCCTCAACTATATGCTAGAGCTAGAACTTCGAAAGTGTCCAGCAATGTTTGGCTTATGCTCTGTCCTGAAGGGCTGGTTCCTTCGCCACTGGTTATCTGTCTATGCTTGGTCGTCCCTTGCATGAGTTGCTGCACAGATCCTGAAGGTGGCCTGCCCCCTTTTCTTACCTATTTGCAGATCTCCTTTAACTTTGCCACCCCTGTTATCTGTATAAAAGAGCTCATAACATCCCTTTACCTCAAATCTTTAACTGTTCCCCAAACAAGTGTACCCCCTACAGGATAGGAAGCCAAACTACTTAGCATAGTTATTGATTCTTATTTTCATTGTCCCTCACCCTTTCTTTTCCAAGCTCATCCCCATCTCTCTCTCTCTCTCTCTCTCTCTCTCTCTCTCTCTCTCTCTCTCTCTCTCGCCCTCTCGCCCTTCACGGGCACCACATTTCCTACACATAAGATTCTTACTCTGTCCTCTTGCTTTCTACTCTCCAATGCCCATTCTCTTCTTTCTCCAACCCTCAGGATCGTAGTTGATTAGAACACCCTTATTTCCTCCCTCCCAGGCAACTTCTCCCTTGGCCTTAGAGCAGGTCTCTAGGGGCACAGTTTCCCTTGTATTAATTTTTCCCTCCTCCAGGTACCCTGCACCGTGTGGTATCAAGCACTTTGTGCTATATTTATCTGCCTCTTGCTCAGTTATTCTGAGCCTCCATGGCAAGTGCTGAACTGTATTTCACCTAAAGAACTTCAGGGCCCACGTTGTGCTTAGAATATAATCAACCTCATTAACTGTTATATAAATGTTTAGATCTCTGATGTCTTCAGACTTATTCTAACAGGGAAGTGTTTTTTAAATTCACAGGGCTCCTGCCTCACTAAATGATACAAGTTTGCTCCATGATCCTTGCCTGGGTACTTTTGGAGGACCTGTGTTCCCGTGGCTTGTGTTAGGCGGCTATGATGGTAAGAGTAGCTTTTTCCTATTAGATGACGTGGCCTTGGTTTTGTCATTAACAGTTGAGAATAATGATGACTATTTCATAATTTGAGCAGTCTTATTAATTTCCTAGCTCTTAATCCCAAATGTAGTATCTCCTTTTGGTGTTGTATTTGGGTTTCATTCTGGTTTTAAAATAGGTGGATGGTGTTAGCCTTTTATGGATCACACTTGGGGAATCTGTCAACAACTAAGGATATTTTTCAGAATAATGCAATTCTGCACATCCACATAATGTTAAGGAGATCATGGGGCCCTTAAAACTCATCTGTAGCACCCTAGGGAGTCTGAGAACTTCAGGGTAACATCTGTCCTGGGGAAGAAATGATATATGAGATATGGGGAAAAGAAAAGAATTGATGGGTTTTTTTTTTTTTTTCCTGAAACAGGTGGTTATGAATTCAGACCCATTTTTAGTAGGAAGAGCAATTGCTTTGCTCTTTGCTGGTCTCTGTGGCACCTTGGAACAGATTCTACTAGGTGTCCTGGGGTAATGACTCATGGGACAACTCTGCATCTGAAGCCTAATTAGAGGCAGTTCAACAGGTTTTTCTCCAGCCTAATAAAGAGATCAAATAGTGTCCTTCCCTTCACCCAGTGGGATAGGAGAAGTAGTGATTTGTCTTTAAATTTTACTCTGCCTCATATAATAAAATACCATTCTAATTAGTGGGGGAAGGATGGCTAACCACAGACATCAGAATTAAATGTGATTTCTTCCTTATTCTTTCCACTAAAATAAACTCCAGGAAAGTCAAAGATTGGAGTGTAAGTAATGAAACTATTAAAAGAAGTAGAAGAAAATATAGGAGGAATTTTAAAAATAATTTTAAGATAGAAAAGGCATTTCTAAGCAAAACCTAGAAGCCACAAAAGGAAACACTGATGAGTTTGACCACATGAGAATTTTTTCTTCCATATGAGAAACTTAAATTCTGTGTGAAAAAGTGTTAAATCGCAAAAGAAAGGCAACAACCTGAAGGAAAAAAAGTAGTGTACTTAACAGATAGCATTTCCTTAATATATAAAATCTTCTTGTAGAAAAAAAATAAATGTCAACAACCCAAAAGAGAAGTGCATGAAGCCATACGATAACTTTTGAGAGGAAATACAAAATACCTTTTAATTATATGGAGAAAATGCTCACCCTACTCTTAACTAGTGAATTGTATCTCTCATCAAACTTTCTACATGCTATATTGGCAAAGACCTAAGAGTATGACAAAACCCTGTATGGGTGAAATTGTGGGAAAGTGCTGGAAGTATAAATTGGTTACTAGAATGCAAGATTTTTACTTTATTGTTATATCCTTAGTACCAAAGTAATGCCTGGCACAAAAGTAGGCCTCTACAAATATTTTGTTCCTTAAAGAAAAAATAGACTAGCCTTTCTGGACGGCAATTTGGAAGAATCTATCAAAATTGGAAATGCACATCTGTTGTGATTCAGTGACTATACTTGTAAGAATCGATTCCACAACTATGTATTTTACATATTTAGGATATCAGGTTATTCTTTGTAGTAATTTTGTTCATCAGTTTAAAAATTGCAAAATTGTCCATGAGTCGAACATTAGTTAAATTATACTAGAAGATGTTATATGGCAAGAAAAAAGAATAGAAAGTTCTGTATGTATTAAAATGGAGCTCTCTCAAGATACCAATTGGAAAGTGCAATGTGCAAAACTGTATGTTACTGTTTGTATGAATCAGAAGGGTGGGGGAAGAGAATATATGTGCTGGTTGTTAGTTATCTTTACAAATAGTCAGAGATGGTCACAATGGGGAGAGAGGAACTGAGATCGAACCGAGCCTGAGAAAGGAGACTTTCTGCTGAGACCTTCTGCTCTTTGAAATTCTTATTATACACATAGTGTGTAGTGTGTTTGAAAAAAAAAAAGTGACTCTTCCTGAATTGTAACTCTGCCAACTTCAGACAGAGACTCTTTTGTATTCACTAACTGAACTACACAGACCTGTTTGGGAGACTCCTGTTTGTTCTTGGAGCACGGGGATATATAATCCATGCCCCCAGTGAGAAATCAAAGTCAACCGGATGTACTGTGATTACCCTTTGTATTTGCCTGATTATCCACACACATGCACTTTTTGATGGCACGTTTTTCCTTCCTAGATCAAAACTACAATAACGCCACAGCTCTGGTGATTACCTTTCCTGTCAATAATTACTATAACGACACAGAGAAACTCCAGAAGGCCCAGGCCTGGGAAAAAGAGTGAGTCGTTCACAGGGTCTAAACAACCTGTATTTGTTTTGTGGGAAGCTGGACACTTGCAGAAAACACTTGAGCTTCATTCAGCTAATTTAACCAACATCAAATCTAAGTTATATTATTTTCCCTTGGTACTAATGATGCTAAGGAAAATTCTGTAGATGAATTTGCCTGTAAACATTGTTCTAACAGATATCCCTGCACAAGAATACAAAAGTATATATGCAGCAATATTCCTTGCTTCATATTCTAGGGGGAAAAAATGAGAGCAGTCTGAATGTAAGGAATAAATATAGAAAATTATGCAGTCTTTAAAGGTAGGTAAATAAATGGCTCAATATGTGTGAAGCAAAAACTGCAGCCTTTTGGCCAAAGCTGTTATCTTCAGTCATTTACCAAAATGACCAACACAAAGGAAAAAGGAGCAGCAGCTGCTATATGTTCTCTAGACCTTTTAGGAAACATGGAGCTGCTCCTCGGGTCGCATACATGCAGGTCTACAAAAAAGGTGATACCATAGACGCTGAGGGAGTGGGCACTGTAAAAAAAAGAATGACCCACAGATGTTACCGTGGCAACGCTTAGCCAGTCCACAGTGTTACCCAACACACTGCTGGCACTGCTGTAAACACACAAGGGCAAGATTCTTACCAAAAAAATCAATGTATGTATTGAGCAATAGTAAGCACTGTAAGAGCCAAGAGAGCTTTCCGAAACGTTTGAAGGAAAATGATCAGAAAAAGAAGCCAAAGAGAAAATCACTTGGGTTCAACTGAATAGCCAGCCTGCTCTACCCAGAGGCACGCTTGTGAGAGCTGGTGGGGGGAGCTGGCATGCAAGGACCCTTTCCCACTGAATTCATGGCCTGATAGGGATAAAAAAAATTAAAGATCTCTGGACTCTTAAAAACAAACAAAAACTACAATCAGCATGTTTAGGTAAATATATGCCATTTCTCTATGTACAAAATAAACAATGACCTGGGAAAGTAACGGCTGGTAACTTCCAAAGAATGGGAGGAGAGCCAGAGCAGGGAACAGAACAGGCAGACTGACGAAATACACTGCTGAGAGGAGCAGCGGGCGGGACAGGAGAGGTCTGTCACGCCATGTGGGACCCTCCCTGGCGGCCGGGGATGGAACCGGTGCTGCAGGGGCTGCGGGCAGCTTCACAGCCCAGCGCTGTGCCACCAGGGGAGGCCCTATTTTTATTTTTTAAGATTTATTTATACAAGACCTGGGGTACAGGCCAGAGGTGTGGGAGGGTGAGAGGATTCACCACAGATCGAGCGGAAAGCAGAACAGGCAGACGGACCGAAAGCACTGCTGAGGGGAACAGGGGATGAGACAGGAGAGGTCTGCCACGTCATGTGGGTATCTCCCTGGCCGGCCTGGAATCGCACCTGTGCTGCAGAGGCTGCAGACACCTTCACAGTGCTGCGCTCAACCCGCGTCTCCACCGGGGAGGCCCCAGTATTTTTTTAAAAAACAGTTTTATTGGGATATAATTCTTACACCATGTATTTTGCCCATTTAAAATGTATAATTCAATAGCTTTTGGTGTATAACATATTTAGTATTTAAAATCATATAGTATTTGGTACATATACAAATTAGCATATTCACAGACTTGTGCAAACATCCCTACAGTCAATATTAGATTTTCTTTACCTTAAAAAGAAACCCCATATCCTTTAGCTGTCCCTTCCCCATTCCTCTCACTTTCCTACCCCTGCGCCCTGTGCAACCACTAAAATTTTCCTGTCTCTGCCGATTTTCTTATTCTGGAACTTTATGTGAATGGAATTGTATACATGGATTTTGGTCTCCGACTTCTTTCTCACAGCATAATATTGCTATGACAAGTTGTGGCACATGCCAGTACACTGCATTCCTTTTATTTTTTTTTTTTATTTTTTTTTTTTATTTTTTTTTTTTATAGAGGCATGCTTTATTTATTTGTTTGCTGGTTTGTTTGTTTTGTTTATACATGCACTGGGTACAGTCAGAAGTGCGGGAGGGTGAGAGAATTCACCAGAGCCAGAGCGGGGAGCAGAGCAGGCAGAAGGACCGAAGTACACTGCTGAGAGGAGCAGCGGGCGGCAGGAGAGGTCTGCGCGCCATGTGGGACCCTCCTCTGGTGGCCGGGGAGCAGCCGGGGATCGAACCGGCGCCGCAGAGGCCGCGGGCAGCTTCGCAACCCAGCGCTCAACCGCTGCGCCACCAGGGAGGCCCTGCATTCCTTTTAATAAGAATGGAATTTTAAATAACATTCCACCCTATGGAAATACATTATCTTATTTATCCTTCAGTTGATGCACATTTGGTTGTTTCTGCCTTTGGCGGTTGTGTATACTGCTGCTACAAAGATTCGTGTGCAAGTTTTTGTGTGGACATGTGTTCATGTCGCTTTGGTATGTACCTAAGAGCAGAATCACTAGGTCGCAGAATTGCTAGTTGTTTTTGACGAACTTCAGCCTGGCAGCTTAGTGACCAGTTCCAAAGTGGCTGCACCGTTTTACATTCCCACCAGCAGAGTGTGCAGGTTTCAAATTCTCTGTCTCCTCACCAACCTTGTTATCATCTGACTTTCTGAATGTAACTGCGGCTGTGAGTGGCATCTCATTGTATTTCTTTGATTTGCATTTCCCTAGTGACTAATGATTTCAAGTATCTTTTCATGCACTTACCATTTGTAGAAAACTTCTTGGAGGAATATTTATTCCTATCCTTTGTTATTTGCATTTTCATAATTGAGTTATATAAATTCCTAATGTATTCTACATGGTCGTATAATTCAATAATTAAAAAACAAGACCCGTACCAGATATATGATTTTTCCAGTGTTGTCTAACATTCTTTGGAGTTTTTTTTTTTTTTTGGCGGGGGGAAGGGGGGTACTTTCTTGTGTCCTCTGAAACACAGCAGTTTAATTTTTTTTTTTTAATAGAGGCATGCTTTATTTATTTATTTATTTGTTTGTTTGTTTTGTTTATACATGCACTGGGTACAGTCAGAAGCGTGGGAGGGTGAGAGAATTCACCAGAGCCAGAGTGGGGAGCAGAGCAGGCAGAAGGACCGAAGTACACTGCTGAGGGGAGCAGCGGGCGGCAGGAGAGGTCTGCGCGCCATGTGGGACCCTCCTCCAGTGGCCGGGGAGCAGCCGGGGATCGAACCAGCACCGCAGAGGCGGCAGCTTCGCAACCCAGCGCTCAACCGCTGCGCCACCGGGGAGGCCCCACAGCAGTTTAATTTTGATGTCCAATTTATTTTTTCTTTTGCTACTTGTACTTCTGGTATCATAACTAAGAAACCATTGCTTGATCCAGGGATGTAGAGATTTTACATTTGTGTCTTTTTCGAGTTTTAAAATTTTACCTTCTACGTTATGTCTGTGATCCATTTGAGTTAATTTTTCTGTATGGTGTAAGGTAAGGGTTCAATTTCATTCTTTTGCATGTGGCTATCCATTTGTCCCAGACCATTGACTGAAAACATTCTTTCTCCCATTTTATAATTCTTCCTACCCTTGTTGAAAATTAGGTGACCACGAATACATGATTTATTTCTGGATATTTATTTCTTGTTTCTTTGACTTTATGTCTATCCTTGTGCCTATTTAAGTACTGTTGTTTTTTATTAAATTTGAAATGAAGTGTGAGTTCTCCTACTTTGTTCTTGCGAACAAAGATTTTGACTTTTCGGGGCCCCTTCCAAGTCTGTGTAGATGTTAGAATCAGTTAATTTTTCTACAAGGAAGACATCTGGGCTTCTGTTAGGGATTGCATAAAATCTGTAGATGAACTAAATTTTTGTTCCATGAATTATATAATTTATTTAGAAATCATTTTTAGTAAAAAACAAATGGGGCCATGAGCCAATTTTTAAACTTGTTCTAAGCCTGTTTTAAATGGTAGGAAAATCAGCATGTCTGGGAATGTCTTTCCTTTTAGTCTGCAATGTAAGAGTCAAATGGGAAATAAAAGTGTGGTTTTTATGTAACAAGTTGGGAAGAAGCCTTTCACTAAGTTTTAACTAAAAATATAAAATTCTCCTTGCTCTTTAGGTTTATTAATTTTGTGAAAAACTATAAGAATCCAAATCTGACCATTTCCTTCACTGCTGAACGAAGTATTGAAGATGAACTGAATCGTGAAAGTAACAGTGATATCTTCACTGTTGTAATCAGCTATGCCATCATGTTCCTGTATATTTCCATAGCCTTGGGGCATATCAAAAGCTGTCGAAGGTTCCTGGTAAGTGCTGTGTGTGTGTTTTAGAAGTGACCTCGGACAAAAATGTTTCATATTTTTACCTCTGTTTAATCTTAACTCATATTCAAAATTGTCCTCAAATTCTTTTAAGTATGTAACATTTTGTATTCCCTGCATTTGTTTTCTTCGGTTCCAATTTTTTGCTTTATCGTCAACTTAAAACTTTGCACAATCCAAATTTTTCTAATTTATATACCCCATCATCTCAGAATAGAAGTTCACAAAATATATTGCTGGGGAAGACATCCACAGTATCTCCTCTTAAACATGGAATTCCACTTCTAACTCTGGATTGATTATACCCATATAAACTGGTAAAAATGAGGACTTTTTAGTCACAGGACAGAAACCCCCGTATCTCACGAGTTGTGTCTTTGTTGCATCTCCCAGGTGGATTCTAAAATCTCCCTCGGCATCGCGGGTATCCTCATTGTGTTGAGCTCAGTGGCATGCTCCTTGGGCATCTTCAGCTATGTTGGGATCCCCCTCACCCTCATCGTGATTGAAGTCATCCCATTCCTGGTACTGGCTGTTGGGGTAGACAACATCTTCATTCTGGTCCAGACCTACCAGGTACATTTTTATAATCCTGGAGTGTGGTATTCCACCAAGGACTGAGCTCCAATAATGACTGGCTCCCTATAGAGTATTTGTGTGTTTCTTATTGGCATGTGACTTTTTATGGACATTTTGGGACCAAGAAGTTCACCCCTCTCTTTGGTTATAGCTATTGGCAGAACAGATATAAAATGAGAATCTGGTTTTAAATATGTGCAATATTGTATGTAAAAAAGGGTTAATATTTTGTGTGCAACTGCTATTAAAATGATTCTTGTCATAGTGTAAAAGAATGAAAGATTAAAAAAAAAGATTTGTCAGAGGAGCCACTAAAAAAAGGTAAAAGGTCACTACAGGACCTGCTGATTATACAAAATGATCTCAAGAAGTTAGTTCTCCCAAGGACCCTTGTCCTGTAGCCCTTACTTGCATGGAAACTTAGTGGCTTTTAAGAGTGTCATTTAATAGTCCAACCACCTGCAGCCACTTTCCATGTATTTTTCTGATAGTGTGATCCAGTCTTTCCTTGAAACTTCTTTCCTATTAACCTAGCTCACGGCTTTAAAATATTCTGATTGAATTAACATGAGAAGTTTCAACTCTCCTGCCAAAGTTGATATACAGTAAGTAGATGCTGCTTTATCACTGAGTTAACACAGGTCAGCAAAGAAACAATGACGAGGTATTATAACTGAGAAATTTAATATTGCTTGTTGTGTTTTTTTAAGAGAGACGAACGTCTTCAAGGGGAAACTCTGGACCAGCAGCTGGGCAGGGTCCTAGGAGAAGTGGCTCCTAGTATGTTCCTGTCATCTTTTTCAGAGACCGTGGCGTTTTTCTTAGGTAATTGCTTTTGAGTCATACCAATCCAGTAGTTTGCTGAGCCTGAGAATAGAAGAAGCCCGAGTGTTTGAATATGCCCCTCTGTAATTGAAGGCTTTATTTTGGAAATTGTCAGAGTGAACCAAAGAAAAATCAGTAACAATGTCTAGGATCTCATTTAGCAAGTGTCTTCTTCCTCACATTGTTTCAGACAGTATTGATGTTGGGGTCCAAATATCTAGACTTCTCTACCTCTTCCCCTTTTTGGCACCCATGGCAAACATTGATATTTGTAAGAGTGTTCTTGCATAGCCATGGAATCCTTCTCAACACTACACTGAGCAGCAGTTCCAAAACCCATAGGCATTTCTTGCACGATGTTTGCTGTTGTTGTCAGCAGCAGACTTCCTCCTCTCTACACACAGCTCATTGGGGAAGCAGCCTCATTAATGAGCAGAAGTTCTGGATCTTCCCTCAATACTGGAGCCAGAACAAATTGAAAATGGTATATTTTTCTTTCATTTGAAGAAATCAACTAGCTGTACTAGCAGGGCTGTCTTACTACTGTGTAGCCTGCGGTAAGAGAAAACTGACTACATCTTCTAAAGAGGAGGCCAGATTAGAGTCACCCAGCAAGTCCAGAGAAGAAAAGGGTCACAAATGGAAATGCCTGTGTGGACCAGCAGGTCATCTTGCCCAGGACCTTCATAAGAACATCATAGGTTGTCATCTGTCAGCACAGACTGTTAGCATAATACTCCTCATTTCCAGAAAGCAATGTGCTTTGAAACCTGTGGTCCTTACAGTTCCTTTTGATGATTACAAATGAGAAAAAAAGTACTTCCTCTTTGTACCTCTATTATAAGAAAACCTGAAAGTGGAATGATAATAACAGCTGGCATGTGCCTCAAGGTTGGAGTGACTTTCAGGGAGACAGTAGCAACAGTGGGGTCTGTGGCACCCAAAGTGTACAGATCGCACCTATAAAAGGTAGCGCTGTGTTGCTGACCCAGTGCTAGGTCCAGTTTTTTTTTTTTTTTAAATGTATTTGTTTATTTTTTTTTAAGATTTATTTATTTATTTATACAAGCACTGGGTACAGTCAGAAGCGCGGGAGGGTGAGAGAATTCACCAGAGTCAGAGCGGGGAGCAGAGCAGGCAGAGGGACCGAAATACACTGCTGAGGGGAGCAGTGGGCGGCAGGAGAGGTCTGCACGCCATGTGGGACCCTCCTCCGGTGGCCGGAGAGCAGCCGGGGATTGAACCGGCACTGCAGAGGCTGCAGGCAGCTTCGCAACCCAGCGCTCAACCACTGCGCCACCGGGGAGGCCCTCCAGTTGTTTTTTTTAAGTAATATTGTGTATCTAGGTTTTTATGAAAAATTTCATTGTTTAATACTGGCTCCTTATTTTTAAAAAATGATAAATTTTAATCCTAAAATGGGTTGATACAGTGTTGGTCAAATAGGATACATCTGACCTACAGGCTTCCAGCTTTCAATTTCTGAGTCAGCCTGGTGATTTTGACTTGGAGTTCCTTCATTCAATTTACTGAAGTACTGGTATTGTTGCTGTAATAGCAGGTGCAAAATACTACCTCTTTTAGAGTGAAACATGGAAGGTAGTGTAAGAAATGGCCTCTGTTAGTGGTTTTCAAACTTTACTGTGTATATATACGCTTGAGAGCCTGTTTAATGTAGTAGACTAGAGTTGAATTCCCGCTGACTTGATTAAATAGGGTGGGGCTCAGGAACCTGCGTTTCTAAGTTCCCAGATGGTTCCAGTACTGACCCCAGTTTGAAAAACGCCAAACTTGCAGACTCTTCTCCAGTTCTGGTGTGACATTCAGACTTGTGCAGCATGCCTTTGTGCGAGGGAGAAGGGTCTTCCCATGAGTGCGGCCTGTGTGTACATGTGTCAGGCAAGAGCCTGTGAATGGAGTGACTCAGCAGCGCTTCTCCCCCTGCAGGAGCCTTGTCAGTGATGCCTGCTGTGCACACATTCTCTCTGTTTGCGGGCATGGCTGTCTTCATCGACTTCCTTCTTCAGATTACCTGTTTTGTGAGCCTCCTAGGGCTAGACATTAAGCGGCAAGAAGTAAGTGGTTATCAAGGTCACAGTCTCTTTCATTTGAGTCTAGAGTCTAGATGAAGCAACTGAGGCTGTGACCTTTGTTCCTCTTTGTCCCCTCAGAAAAACCAACTGGACATCCTTTGCTGTGTCAAGGGCGCTGAAGATGGCACAAGTGTCCAGGCCTCTGAGAGCTACTTGTTTCGGTTCTTCAAAAACTCCTATTCTCCATTTCTGCTTAAGGATTGGATGAGACCAATTGTGGTAGGAGCTTTTATGTGTATTTTTGTTGTTGGTTTTTGGTTTTGTTTTTTTTTTTTTTTTTTCATTTTCCCGCACAAAATAGATGGTCATGTACCTTCTAAGAAATCAAAAGGCCTAGGAAGGAGCTTCTGACAGCTTTAGGTAAATATAGTAATGCAAAAGCAAGGATGTACAAATATAGAATATTTCTAGCTTGTTTTCAGCGAGAGTTTTCATTTTTAAGTGTTTGTTTGAAAATAATTGTCTGTTCATAGGCAATTGCAAAGGTAGTACAGGAAGGACTCTAGGAACCTTCTGTCTAATGTTTTCCTTTAGTCCTACATGATTATAGTTCAGTGTCAGAACCAGGAATTTGATATTGTCACAATCTGTGTCTAGTTCTGTGTCATTTCAACACATGTGCAGGTTCATGTAACTACCACTGCAGTCAAGACACAGAACTGGCCCATCCCACAGACTCCCTCTGCTGCCCCGTAGTGTCACCACCTCCCTCTTACTTTACCTTTCCCTATCCTGGTCCCCAGAAACCTCCCCCTATCCTGGTCTCCAGAAACTGTGCAAGAGTGCTGGGTATAGCCTACAGTGATAATCTGTCACTTCTCTACTAAAAAAGAATATAAATTAGTTTTCAGTTAAACTAATACCTAACATTTGAATATTTAATGTCAGATATATATTGGGTACTATGCTAATATTTGAATTATTGCTAGACTTTTCTCATTTAACTCGCAAACCCATCTGATGTTTTAAATCTTATTTTTCCTGTTTTATCAGTGTTGAAAGGTTAAGTGACCCAGGCTACTCAGCTTATAAGCAGTTAAGCCAGGATTTGAATCCAGGCAGTTTGATTCTAGATACTGTGATCTCAGCCTCTACCCATAGTCCCTGATTTCTTAGCCTGTCACTTAAAGTTGGTTTTTAGTTTAGAAAAGCCTGTTTCTTGTGTTTGAGATTTTATGTTCCTAAGGTCATTATAACAAGCAATCACTGTCTTATAACTCACTTTTCATTCCAGATAGCAATATTCGTGGGTGCTCTGTCATTCAGTATCGCCGTCCTGAACAAAGTAGAGATTGGATTGGATCAGTCCCTTTCAATGCCAGATGTAAGGTGCTTTCTTTTTTATTTCACCTCAGCCAGTGGTGAATGAATTTTTCAAAACTTACATGTGGGTGTTCAAGCTAATACCCACTTCCAAATAAAGACACTGATAGGTACTTCCCTGTTATAAGAGCTCCCAGCAAGCCCTGCCAGTGTGGGCCTTGATATTCTGAGCTCTGAGACAGCCTCTGGGGCATAGCCACAGAATACAAGCAGCCAGTCTTTTACCTTGTGAGGTGCCCACCTAATGGTAGGGCCAGTCAGAGGAGCAACCTGCATTTGGGGGGTGTGGGGGGCCAGCTATGTGGAGAATCACTAACCTGGCCTGTAGGCACCTCGACCTAGAGCCTTCCAGTGCCCTCCTAGTTATCAGTGATCCTCATCTTGCTGAAGCACCTCAGATCATTCATTCATGCCCTGTCCTGTGATTTGGTCTTTCAGGACTCCTACGTGATGGATTATTTCAAGTCCCTCAGCCAGTTCCTGCACGCAGGTCCGCCTGTCTACTTCGTCCTGGAGGAAGGGCACAATTATACTACTTTGAGAGGGCAGAACCTGGTGTGCGGGGGCATGGGCTGCAACAACGACTCCCTGGTGCAACAAATCTTCAACGCAGCTCAGATGGAGAACTAGTCAGTGCCGCCCCATCCTTGTGTCCTACAGGCAAACTATCTGAAGGGTCAAATCTGGCCTGAAATTTCTCACTGGAAATAGATTTTCTTAGAAATGTATTTTTTGACATGTATACTAAATCTGACTTTACCTGAGGAAAACCTTTCAAAGGGCTGATTTGCCATTTCAGACTGAAGGTTTTCAATTACATACTAATGGACTTTGTCTTTTGACTGGGTACCAGTTTAAAATCCAGAAGGAGGTTTCAAGGACTGAAAGTAAAGACTTCCTCCTTGTGGCACAATTAACTGCTCTTTTTCTGCTCCTTTTGTCTAGTTCCCGAATAGGCTTTGCTCCCTCATCATGGATTGATGATTATTTTGATTGGATTAAGCCCCAGTCTTCTTGCTGTAGAATCTACAATAGCACTGATCAGTTCTGCAATGCTTCAGGTATTTTCATCTCCTTTTCCAAATCTTCTCCGTTTTTCTGAAATATCTTTAACACTGTGCAGTCAGTCTTGACTGAACATTATCCCTATGTTCTTGAAGACTATGAATGTAAGAAACAAACAAGGTATAAGGAAAGCAGGTCCTCTAATAACTAATTGTTTTATATGCACCAGTGTTGTAACAAAAGGAACAAAATGCTGAGGCCCTGGTTCTCATTGACCAATTATTTATATTTCACATCTTATTTATGGGAAGTTGTTTTTTGTTTTTTGTTTTTTGTTTTTAAGATTTATTTATTTATTTATACATGCACTGGGTACAGTCAGAAGCGTGGGAGGGTGAGAGAATTCACCAGAGCCAGAGCGGGGAGGAGCAGAGCAGGCAGAAGGACCAAAGTACACTGCTGAGGGGAGCAGCGGGCGGCAGGAGAGGTCTGCGCGCCATGTGGGACCCTCCTCCAGTGGCCGGGGAGCAGCCGGGGATCGAACCGGCGCTGCAGAGGCCGCGGGCAGCTTCGCAACCAACGCTCAACCACTGCGCCACCGGGGAGGCCCATATTTATGGGAAATTTTAGGCATATTTGTATGTCAATGCTAGGTCTCATTTCCTTTGCCATCATGCCTTTCCTGAAGGGATTCGTGCTCTAAAATGTTCCATTCCTGTTTTTCAGAAGCCCGTCCGGGGCTGCAGGCTGAACAAGGCCAGGGTCTTGGTTCTCAGAGCGCTCAGACTTTTCTCCTCCTTTCTCAACACAGATTCCCTCTCTTGGTTGGTGTCTAGCCAGGGTGTCTCATAATTGTGCTTTTCTTGATCTCTCATTGTCACCCTGTGATGCTGTAAGAATGTTAAGGTTGTCCTGGAATTCTCTCCGATATTACCAAGGGAGGCCCGTTTTTTAATTTTTTTAAATTTATTTATTTATTTATTTTTTTGTGGGACCCTCGCCGGCGGCTGGGGAACGAACCGGCGCTACAGAGGCTGCGGGCAGCCTCGCAGCCCAGTGCTTAACCGCTGCGCCGCCAGGGGAGGCCCCGAGGCCCATTTTTAGAATAGGAAACCTCCTCGTGGAAAGAAAATTTGTACAGCCTGCTTTAGATTAGACGGCATCTCAGCTGGATTAGCCTGAAAATCACACATGTTTGAGGCTTTGGGATAAGGAAAAGGATTTAGGAAAACAATACCCTTATTTCTTTATCAGTATGTTTAAGTTTTAAAATCTGGACACGCACCCTTTTCACCTTCACTCCTGCCCTGTTTCTGTAGTGGTGGACCCCACCTGCGTGCGCTGCAGGCCTCTGACTCCAGAGGGCAAACAGAGACCTCAGGGTGAAGACTTCATGGCGTTCCTGCCCATGTTCCTTTTGGACAACCCAAACCCTAAATGTGGCAAAGGGTAAGTCCACTGACCCTTCAGACTCAGTTGCGTCCTCTTCCATTCAGACAGGAAAATGGGAGTGGGCTGGGGTAGAAACAGTTCAATGGACAAGACCCTTCTTTCCATCCCTCCCAACCCTGTCCTGATCATTCTGTAAAGGCAAAGAAACCTAAAACATGTGTAAAAGAAAACTTCATTGGATTCCACTGATTTCATTCTGGCCTGGCCTTTCTTTCTTGCATTTCTTTCCGTGTCCTGGCCCTCCCAGCAGTTGGAATGCATACAGGTTCCTGTGCAGGACACCGGCAGGGCAGAGGGGATGCCAGGGGCACATGTAGCATTTCAGAATGTGAAGCGGGCTACCACTTGTGTCATGAGTGTGGGAGACAGCCCCTCTGATTTGGTGCCGTCATCCTAGAATAAGTGTCGTGTTTTAGCCACACGGTGCTTCTTGCCATCCTGCCCATATATGAGGTTATGAGCTGTCTCACTCCCCCAGCCAGCCAGGCAGCCAGTTACCCATGTGAGCAGGATGTCTGGCCCGGAAATCTCGGTGGCAGGGGAGAGGGCAGGTGCATGTGATTTGGAGGCTTTTGCAGGATGACTAAGTGTCCGCACATACTGAGGTAAACCCTGGACATCTCTGATTTGCTTGAGAAAACTGATTTGACCTGTCTTGTAGTTGCCACACCTCATCATCCCTATGTTTGGGGACCTCTGCTGGGCACTGTGGGAAGACTATCTCTACCAATAAAATAAAAAAGAATCTTACAGCTTGGTCTGCTTGCAGACTGAATGCTTTGGCCTACGTAAAATAAGTCAACATGAATTCAATGTTTATGAAGACAACAGCCTCCACTTATGGGAAACCACCTACTGCCAGTATTGTGCCAGGCACCTCACTGACATGACTTTACTTAATCCTCATGCAGCCCTGTGAGTAGGTGGTGGTGCAGCTGGCATGGAAGACAGTGCTGCAGCCTAAGTTCAGTAACTTTGCCTGGGATTCCATGACCAACATGGCAGGGCTGTGGGCTGTTGTGCATCTGACTCTAGGCCCGTTGCCCTTCCCTGCCTCCTGAGCAAACTGTAAGAAAACACATTCGATTGCAATTAGAGCCAGCTGTAGAAGCAACGGCAGCCAGAGCACCAAAGAAACCAAAAATAGACAAAGCCAGTGCGAACAAGCTAGAACCTTCACTGTTCCCTTGCAGGGTGCCTACCACATCCCTGAAATTTACGGCAGGGTCTGACCTCTGAACCCAGGCTCAGATGGTTTCCCTTAGCCCCGAGTTCCCAGGTTCTGCAGATACTTACAAAACTTAGGCTTTTGACACCACTGAATCTTCTCTAGGGGTCATGCTGCTTACAGCTCTGCGGTGAACATCCTTGACAATGACAAGCGTGTTGGAGCCACGTACTTCATGACCTACCACACCGTGCTCCGGACCTCTGCTGACTTCATTGACGCCATGAGAAAGGCCCGCCAGGTTGCCAGTAATATCACCAAAACCATGGGCCTCGAAGATAGTACTTACCGGGTGTTCCCATACAGGTGAGTGCCATTTTACAAATGGGGGTATCCTGGGGAGGGACGCACACCTTGGGCGTGCCCCTGGGGGGATGCTAATACTCAACTGGCATCCTGACACCTGTAGGCTTCACAGAGAACACCTGAGCTGATATGCGTGGCCAGTAACTGATGGGTATCTTTTATGTGGGACTGTGCCTTCATGGAGATTTTTCTTTGTGTATTGGGGTTTTTTTCCCCTCATAAAAATAGTATTATATATGAAATATAGAACTTGGAAAATACAGAAAGTCAGAAGAAACAGGTGATTTCCCCCACAGACATACCACATATGATCTTGCTTAAGGGAGGCCTGACCTGTTCTCTGTAGGGGGTCAGCCTGGTTTTCTGTGGAAGTTCTCACATCAGGTGTCCCAATTCCTGGAGAGAACTGGTTAATTTCACAAAACAGGCTTTTTCTCTTTTTTTTTTTCTTTTTTTTCTTTTTTTTTTTTTTTTTAAGATTTATTTATTTTTATACAAGAGCTGGGGTACAGGCCAGAGGCACGGGAGGGTAAGCGGATTCACCAGAGACAGAGTGGGGAGCAGAACAGGCAGATGACAGAAATACACTGCTGAAGGGAGCAGCGGGCGTGACAGGAGAGATCTGCGGCACCATGTGGGATTCTCGCCAGCCGGCCGGTATCAAACCTGCACTGTCAAGCCTGCAGACAGCTTCACAGCACGGCGTTCAACCCACTGCGCCACCAGGGAGGCCCCAACACAGGCATTTTCTCCCCAAATCCTGCACACACCCCATTTTGTCCAAGGTAATTCTCAGGATAGGTCAGGACTTTTTTAAAAATACTGTGGAATATTCCTTATGAATACCTATAAAGTAGCATAGAAGAAAATCTTTTTATATAAAATAAACATTTTGGATCATTGTTAGGCCCTTCTTTGGACATCAGTGACCATCAAGGATTGAATTGAAATCCTGTAGATGAATCTTGAGGCAGGGAGTCTCTCTGCAAGGGCTGTGTCTCAGAGGAGTTTCACAGTTTGGCAATAATGGCAGGAGGAAAACAAGAGTCCAGAAGTGAGAACAAGCTTTAACAGCCTCCTCCCTCCCCCGCAGTGTCTTCTATGTCTTCTATGAGCAGTACCTTACCATCATTGATGACACCATCTTCAACCTCAGCGTGTCCCTGGGCGCCATCTTCTTGGTGACCACAGTCCTGCTGGGCTTCGAGCTGTGGTCTGCAGTGATCATGTGTGTCACCATCGCCATGATCCTGATCAACATGTTTGGAGTTATGTGGTTGTGGGGCATCAGTCTGAATGCGGTCTCCTTGGTCAACTTGGTTATGGTGGGTCCTGGGCCTCTTGTTTTGTCCTTAACCCCTTTGTTACGTGAATTGTTTCTTGGGATAAAATACCCAGTCCAGCTCTTGTTTTTGGTGCACACAGAGGCAGCATGAGGGCTCAGTGGAATAGAAATGAGGATAGTGCAGCTAACAATGAAACTATGATTACATCTGATCTCTGCCTTTATTATTCCTCAGGGTTTACAAAACCACATTGCCTAATGCTAGCAAGAATTTTTTTTTCAATTTAGTCCCACCCCCAAAGTTCCCTGACCTTTTGCGTCCTATTGCAGCTGTCAAGGACGTTTTCATTGTTAAGTCTTAAAGATGCAAGCATTCAAGAAGATATTAACTGAAAATAAGAGTGCATCTGTACTTCAGATATGAATGCTGGTTCAGGCCTTACTGCCCAACCACAGAAACAATGCGAGGGCCAGGCTTGGTAGGGACAGGAGTAGCCTTGAGTTTTACTTCCCCTGATACAGGCAAATCTGCTGTAGAAGCTGGGGCGTCGGGCTCTGGGCCTAGAGAGTTCCACAACTTTCCCCATGTCATGGAAAAGAGACTACCTCAAAGAGGATGCCTAGGGTGCCCTGGTTAACCACAGATCCTGGGGGTAGGAATGGCTGTTGCTATTATCAACTGGATAATAGCAGTAAAGGACACACTTTATTTCAGAGCTGTGGCATTTCCGTGGAATTTTGCAGCCACATTACAAGAGCGTTCACTGTAAGCGCGAAGGGGAGCCGTGTACAGCGGGCGGAAGAGGCACTCTCACACATGGGCAGCTCCGTAAGTAGCCGAACAGGATAATGTGGGCAGAAATGCCAACATAAAGTGCCTAGCTCAGCAACTGTTTCTCAGAAGGAAGTTTAGAAGTCAGTAAGGAAGATAGAACATGAATCATTAGCAGCGGTTTGCAAGGATTATAAATTTCAGGCAATTCATGAAATAGCCATATATTGCACAGAACTGAAATTTCTTAAAACTATTCCTGTTAGTGTAGCCTTTGTAGGAAGATGCATCAACAAAGTAGGAAAAGTTGGGGTCAAGAGAGCTAGAAGTCTTTTCTATTTAAACACGGGCCTCCTCAAAGCAAGTGATCCACAATAACCCAGAGCCCACTGTGCAATTTTTTTAATGTTTAGAGAATCTTCTTGGTTTAATGCTCTATCCTTGTGTATCTTTGCAGAATTACCAAAGCAATTATAGAAAATACTATTTTTAAGTAATTCTGCAAGGGGGTGGGGTCAGTCTTCTTACTTTTGACCTTAGCTATTAAGAAATGCCTGTGTGAGGACATGTTCAATTATAGGTTGATGAATCTGGTTTCTAACACCATCTCTTTTCTTTTAGGTATTCAGTGGAATCACACTAACAAAATTTGGAGGGATTGTGGTGTTGGCCTTTGCTAAATCTCAGATTTTCCAGATATTTTACTTCAGGATGTATTTAGCTATGGTCTTACTAGGAGCCACTCATGGATTAATATTCCTCCCTGTCTTACTCAGTTACATAGGTAAGAGCCCTATTTTAAACAGATGAGATACGAAGAAGCATTTTACCAAAGATTGTATCTTGAAGCATTTGAATTACTAATGATCATTTAATAAATAGAACTTAGTAAAAACATGAGAAAAAACCCTACCCAAAGGTTTCATGATTGTCCAGACTAAATTAGTAAACTGCTCACGATTTTCCTGGAGGCCTGACTCGTCTTCTGAACAAGACCCTGAGGTCAGATGTGAATGAGTCTGAAGGTCGGCGGCAGCCCCTCCCTGCCATTGAGAGGTGAATGACAGAGACCACCCAGCAGTGCCAGAGAACAGCTTGTATTTCCCCTACTGATTTACCGTCCTAGCAAAACACTGCCACTGCTACTCATCTCTTATTTTGAGAGCATCCTTATTACCTTTTACTTCTCTGGCCACTTCAGCTTCCATTAATGACCTGTGATTGAAAGGTGAATAGTACAAATTTGCTTGCTCTATAGCTTTGAACCTAAGTTGAAGCACTGAAATAGTTTGAGAAAATGAAGGGTTTTGTTTCTTTAGAAGTTCTGTTGTACAAACGATCTCTTTTTATCCCCATAGGACCATCAGTAAATAAATCCAAAAGTTTGGTCACTCGAGAGCAATACAAAGGTACAGAACGTGAACACCTCCTAAATTTCTAGCCCTCTTAGAGGCTCAGGGACTTTGAACTGTGTCTGCAGGTCGGTCAGTTTCCCGCTGGACAGTAAGTAGCTGCCCTGTCAAGGTGAAGTTGAAGGAACACCAGATGTTACCAAACGTGCGGCTATTTGAACAGCAGCAGCTTTGGCTATAGTGCTTTTAAACTCAGGAACGCAAACTTGTGAAGCAGTATTATGAAGTTGAAGGCAACCAGATTCCAATTCTCCAGGAGTGAAACCTGATTCTTCAGTAGGTGGAAGGTGACACTAGGATGACTATGAATGTGATCTGCTCACTGACACTTTTTAAAGGCCAATCAATGCTGTGTTTCTCCTTTTTTTTAGGAGTAAGCCATCCCAAGTTCTGTACCATATTTTAGTAACATTTGAGGATGTTGTAGATACAGTTTATTATAACATTTTATAGTTTAAAGAGCTTTATTAATGCAATAAATTAACTTTGTACACATTTTATATATATATATAAAAAAGACAACTAACAAGCAATTTCAGAATGTTGTAGGCCTCATCAGAGCTTGGTCTCCAAAAACCTGTTTGAAAAAAGCAACATGTTCTTCACAGTGTTCTCCTGTAAAGGAAAATACAGATTTAATCCATTTGATGTGGCATGAAAAGAAGAAAAGCTGTGAATGAACTCTGTAGTTCATAGATGTGTGTACTGGGGTTTTAACTTATTTTTCTCTCATAAAATACTGTTTTCCTAAGCTTTTGAGTTGTCCTTTCTGTTCACGTGGCTCCTACCATTGCAGAACTGGCCAGATGCCTTCACAACCCCTAGCAAATTGCCACCTAACCTGTGGTGTAACATAGGCCATCCTGTGCTGTACACTAACTTAAACCAGAAAAATATATTCCTCTCCCAGCCTTAGAGTGGCTCAGGAGTTAATAAGCTCCAGCCATCTAAAACTTTTCCTGCCATTTTCTGATACTTCAGAAAGGGATATTCAAGGTGACCTGTGTCCAGACCACCTGATTTGGATCTTGAACCTCTCTACCTCAAACAGACTTCCACTGCAAGTTCCAGGTCATAAATTCAGAATCCACTGGCACAACGGCCACTCTTTTTACAAATAGGAGGGCTCTTGAGCTAGATTTTCTAGAAACAAATTTCCCAAGAGTCCCCCTGCCCACAGGCTGCCAGTATTTTCAAGTTTTTAGTTACCTGAGGTCTTTTCATTGTGGCTCTGTTCTCACCTGGTGTGAAATTAGGGTTCCCTCGCAAACGCTGGTTTCGCTGTTCAAAAAACCGGAATATAGTATAGAAAAGCATGTTATCTTCAGTCTGCTTTGCTGCATCTAAAAATTTCCGTGCAGAAATGTTGTCGTGGCCACCAATGCCCCGGATAAACCTTAAGGCAGCTAACACTTGATGTTTGGAAAGAAGAACTTCGACTATTTCATCATTTGCAGTGGAAAGTCGCTAGAAGAGGAAAAGAGAAGTCTGAGTAAATACAAGGGACAGGCAGAATACTAAGCAGTTTAAACCTTAGCTAGATCGGTCACCTTCAACATATCCAGGGACAGCTGATGAGCAGGAGGATAAAAACTTCCCAAGGATAACAGCAGACAAGCCTGAAAGACAAATTTTCAGCCTAGCTTCAGCATAAGAAGGTTGGAAGGTTAAAATTTTAAGTTTCTCAGCATAAGAGAGTAAAATCTGATGATGCATACCAAAGGTTTTGAGTCACTGAGGACATGGTACTGCAGGAACTGGTGCAGCATATAGAAGAGGTTGTGCTGGACCAGCGTCTTGATCACGAGTTCGTGTAAATAATGCTGAAGACAAATAAAGCAAAGACAGTCTCCAAGTGGCTCAAGTACAACAGACTAGGTTTGGGAAGGTGGAGGTATAACTCCAGCTATCTTAACTGATGTGTAAAAGTTTGTCGTTGAGAGAGGTGGTTTAATATGCAGGTGAAAGAACCCCACTTGGCATGAACTAAGAACACCATGTTGGCAGCATTAGAAAGTCACCTAGACTCAGTCAGGTAGGCAGGTCCTTTAGCCAACAACTAAGTCACCTCCATTAAAAAAAAAGTGCTGTCAATATCTTAATTCCCTGCTTCCATAAAACCTGGGACAAAAAAATGCTGATTTGATGGTACCTGTACTGTGATCTGAAACTGGTTGAGAGAGCGAATATATTCCATCAAAACAGATATCACAAATTTGTGAGGCATCTCCTACAAAGAAAAAAGTGATCAAAGAGACAGTTGCAAAGAAGCCTCCCAAAGGAGGTTCCCCATTTACACAGATATACCTCCATTTCCACATTAAACTGGCCCAGTGTTCTGTTGCTGGTCTTGCACAAATCCCTCTAAGATCCTCCCCACTTCGATGATGTTCAGGCCTGAGTATTAAGAACCAATCCACGAGCACCGGGTCCTCACCCGAGATACCTTGTCATTCTAATCACACAATGAGTTACTATTCCTCCCTTCCCTTCACATAAGATACTTGCTCTGAGACACTGTGGTTGAGAAGAGGCCAAGTTATCGGTCACCCACCTTCTTTTCCGCAAACACCGACAGGACATGGGTGTACATGTCAGACTGGTCTACCACGGCTTGGGTCCTCAGTGGCCTTTTGAGGAAGGGGCTGCTCCGGCTTTGCCCTGCTTCTACTGCCTAGACAATAAATAACAATTGTCAACTTAGTCCTCACCTAGGTAATGGTGAATCTGCAGTTAATCCAAAAAGACTGAATTTCAAGATGTGAACCTAAGACAGGAGCAGAGGATGGCTGACATTATTTGGAAAAAACTTCCTTTGTTGGCTGGGTAAATGATTTAGGAAGTCAGATTTGGCCATTTTGAAAATACACCATTGTCCATGGATGAAACAAAAAAGTGTAAGGCAAAGGTTTCTCTTCAGGCAATTTTTTAACCTCTTAAGAAAATTAGGGCGTTAATCAGACTTTTAAAAAATGAAGTGGTTTCCTGCTTCTTGGTTCTGTGAAGCCCTAATCCTATAATAAGTAGATATCTGGATTTTTAAATGGTCAGCAAGACTCCCCAAATACGACTGAACAGGAAGGCTCTGTGAGAATATCTTGCCTCCTTCCCCTAACTTTGTAAAGCAGTTTAGACCAACACAGATTCTATAGGAGCAGAACCTGCATTTCTAAGCAGCTCCGGGTGCCCCACTGTGGTGGGCTGCTCTTAACAGCAAGGGTTTATAAAGCGCAGAGTAGCAACTGCCACTGGGCTCAGACCTACTGATTCCTACTGTACTCTAGCAGGAGGCCCAAAGAAGGATCTAGAAGAGCTCAGCACTCCGTGTGTGACAGCGGGAGAGATAGACATGTATTCCCAGGTCACCCAGCCTTCAGCCCACCTCAGTCCTCACCCTTGAGCAGCTAAAAGCAAGTGATTCTGGGGTTTTATTGTTTAAAACCACTTTAAGATTAATCAGATCCCTAAAGTGAAGTAATTTATTATACTCGTCCTAAACTTTACTTCCTTCTAGCTTCAGAAGAGGTACTAAAAGTATTGCAGAACCTGGTCACTAATCATGTTAACTTTTTCCAGCCCATCATGACAAATATATGAGCCTCCTATATGAGAAGCACAGTGCTAACATTTAATCCTCACTATTCTAATAGGATATTTACTATATGTCAGGATCAGTCTTATTTTTTTTTTTTTTTTTTTTTTTTTTTTAAGATTTATTTATTTATTTATACATTTATACAAGCACTGGGTACAGTCAGAAGCGCGGGAGGGTGAGAGAATTCACCAGAGCCGGAGAGGGGAACAGAACAGGCAGAGTGACGAAGTACACTGCTGAGGGGAGCAGCGGGCGGCAGGAGAGGTCTGCGCACCATGTGGGACCCTCACCCGGTGGGCGGGAATCGAACCGGTGCTGCAGAGGCTGCAGGCAGCCTCGCAACCCAGCGCTCAACCACTGCACCACAGGGGAGGCCCCAGGATCAGTCTTATTTTTGTAGTTACTGTATCCTCAAAGGAAAGGGAGCTGATGTGGCAAAATGGTTACATTTCTAATTACTGAATCTAGGTTCTGGCTTGGCAGAAAGATGTATGAAATAATGCAAAGGTGAGACTGATTTAGCCATCCAACAGCAGACAAGGATCTATGTGTAAGAACAGATTACAAACTCCCCAAGGATGAAGGCATCAAGTGACATGAGGCTTAAAGGTAATGGGAAGCAGGGCTACGGAATGTTCTGTTACCTCACTATGGCCCATAGCAAACCTTAGTGATGTTTGTCAATCAGAATCTTGCATTCTAATTACTTAGAAAACATACAGCACATCAGCTTACCATTGTGTAACTCTGCTCAGCGTCCAGGTACCTTTTATACTCGTGATTGAGTTTGTCGAAAACAGTGGCTATTACAGGCAATGTAGCTCTGTCTGACTCGCTCAACACTGAAAAGAATCAATGTTCACACAGGTCAATGATAAATGTGTTGCTGTGGCCAAAATAATTAATCTCCGGGTTACCAGTGCAAACATACTTTTAAAGGATATTCAGAGAAATAGAGAGACCTGAACCTAGGAATTACCTACCAGCCCTTTCTGGTTACTAGAAAAAATGTAGCCATGGGAGATATTAGCAGAAGATCCTTAAGGTGGATATGTATGTACTGACTGCACTTATTGTACTTATTGATGCTTATTGTAAAGGCAGGAGTGTAAGCTCACTACATGTGCACTTGTGTTCAGGCTGCTTTCATCTGGAACCATCCTATTTAGTCTTTTCTACCAAAGTCTCTGCAAATCAGCCTCTCCAGTGGGTTAAATAATCCATTCTTTATGTGAAGAATGTGGCTACAGGCTACAGAAAAGGCATCAATATGTGTGCCATCTCCCAGTGAAAGTTGTGGGTAGCACAGGCCTGAGACTGGAATCAGACCAGTGGGGAAGGAGTCATACTTACTCTGCGAACAGACAGACAGTATGACCATCTTGCACTCCTTTCTCTGGAGGAGAAAGTCCATGAGTCTTCCTTTATCTGGCAAGAGATTTACTATGGGCTGAAGTTTCACTTGGAGGTTCCAGAGGTAACCTGGATTTAGGAGGTAGCAAATTCAGTATGATGGTGCAAATCAGAACAAAGACCCTAAAGATGGTTTCCCTAAACTGGTGGGAGGAAAATAGTGCAAAGCACAGTTGGTGGTGTTTTCGTGCTAAGCACAGCAGAGTCAGGGAAGTTGGGACATGCCTGACAACAGACGGACTGCCAGCCAAACTTTATATGCTTGCTGGATGCTTACAACACAATACCCCTCTGTGTTCACAGGTACATCGGTGGTATAGCTCCCTGAATGTGGGGTGAAGGTGGGCGAACAACAAATCTTTAACCAACTCAAAGCAGTTCCTTCCCTACACCAGATACTCTTTTAACCTTGAAAGTAGAAAAGCTGTTAACATGTGGCATTAACTTCAGGCCTGTACTTTGGTTTATTCTGTGTTGGCTCATAGGTCCAAAAGGCAACTCCAAGGGAATTTCATAATTGGTTCAGATCAATCCATGAATTTCCTGACCACCACTCTGCCAGGTAGGCAGGTAGAGCCTCTCTCAATTGGGATTCCACATGAGAACTAAACCACCTGATCTGAGTGATCACTGTCTCAATTCTCCCACAGCTGGTACAGAGCTAGCATCATTCTAGATGGACGGGGAGACGGGAGAAGTGAATTCATTATATGCCGTGACACCTAGGACACTGGGGCTAATTCTCTCCTTGAGAATCCCAGGGGTTAAGATGGTAAAATACACAGAAGTTCTCTAATGAGAAAGATACAAGGTGCTAAGAGATTCACCAGGAAGAGACAACATTTTGAGGAAGGCTACACCACCGCGGTGAGAAATGGCGAAGGCCACAGGTATGTGTGGACCTGATGGGGTCGGTACAGAGTGGGGAGGGGGAGCCGGGATACCAAGTTGCGGAGTCTGGCTTTCAGAATGGAGACATGAAGGGGCTTCAAGCAGGGAAATAGCTATTCCTAGTTTTAATTATAAAAATAATACATGCTCCTGATAAAGTACACACATGGCGCAGAGTATAAAATGAAAAACTACTCCCATTCCCAAGTCTGAGCACTCATTTCTCAGATTCCCCCGGAAACTGTGACCAGCTCGCCCTAAACCCAAAGTCAACAAGCACCACTTCTGCACATGACAATCGTGCCTCTGACCCACCTTGGCTTGCACTGATGATGATGTCAGGCTGAAAGACGATCCAGGACGAAGAATCTACATACGTTATAGGAAATTCTAAACCAAGAAGACATGAAGACAAAAGGCAAACCCCATTTACTTAGCACGTCCCCCTGTCCCCAATTTCTAAGGCTACTCCAATGCCCACTCCCTCCGTAATAAGGACGCCTCCTGACAGGCAGGAGTCTCCAAGTTATTCAGGGCTGGCAAGGGTGGGGATCAGCAGCACTCAGTCACCAGCGTGAAAGATGGGGAACAGCTTCCCTGCTGTGTACAGCGCCAGTGCCTCTGCAAAGGATACAGAGCTTACATGGAACCGGGGACTGGCTGGTCACAGGAGCAGGACCTACAAGAGAAGGAAACACAAGTGCGCAGAGACCGAATCAGAAAATGCTACACACACTAGTACATAAGATGGGAAATGTACTTTCTAAAGTCTTCAGTCCGTATTTATGCAATTAGTTCAATAAGGAAGAAGTCAGTGGCCACTTCCCACTGATAGCACATGTAGGAATGAGGAAGTCGAGGACAATCCTAGAAAATGTCTTGCTCTCAAGTGAGAGCCAGGAGGCTTTAGTTTTTAAAGCACACAGGTGGCCCTCACATGAAGTCGGTGAGAACCACAGGCCAACCCAACCAAAAACAGAAGGGGAAATGAGGGCAGCTGGCTCTTCCCCAAGCTGCTGGTCTCATCTTTCAAAACAGCCCAATAGGCCCTTCTCGAAAGACTACACCAGTACAGCACAGGGTGAAGGAAGATATAAAGATGCAATGAGCCTGGGAGAGGCTTATATTCCAGCAGGAAAAAACAAAACAAAAAGTCAAGAACTGCAACAGATGCTTTTCCACTCATAGTCTAGATGACCACAGATTTAAGGGACCCGTGTCAACTAACCTTACCAGGGTTACTCTTTATCAGGGCTACCTTCTGACCATGCCTGGAATTTGCTTTATCGTAACCAGCCAATTTTACCTAATGTCTTCTAACTGGCCCTAAACAAATGGAACAGAGCTAAAGGCTGTAAATGTTTAATGTTGTTTCTCCCCCCAATTCACCAGCAGTCACCTTCATGCCAAATGAGCAGCAGATATACACTAATCATTTGGCATACTGTTCTTTAATAGTAACTTTATTATCCCAGGGAAGGGGAGGAAGCCTGAAAGGACAGAGAAGGTCAAAAGGGCTAATCAAACATTTGTGAGAACTAGTTTCGTCCTCTCCAACTATGCCAGAAGAGTTCTGTTACAAGCGTCGGGCTAATCCAGCAAGGTGGGCTGGGAGGGCAGTATGGTGCTCTTGCTGAACTATCAGGGAAGACTTGAATCTTCTGAATCAAGGGCATCCTGACTCACCATTGCTGACTGGCATTCCCAAGAAGACATTGCTACTGGAGCTCCAGCAGTTTCTATGATTTACGCACTGAAATGCCATGTAGCTTACTCTTTACGACAGTCTCCTTTCAAAGAGCTGATTATTATTCTAGTTTGAAATCAATTACACTGGGAAAAGACAAAGGAACTAAATGGTTTCTTTCCCCTTCCCTGAAATCCTGACCTCCTCTAATTTCCTAGGCCCATGTCTTCAGGTAGAAGGACTGATCTAGAATAACCTACGAACCACAGCCTATCACCATCAGTCAGGAGAGAACACAGTTTTTATCATAAGTGGGACACAGAATATGAGAAAGATCAAGAAAATTGATCCCAGGTTAAATTAACAGCCAGAAGCAACCAAATTTAATCTCGGCTGTTACAAAGTACAAACAGAAAATGTCAAGGACTCATTCGATGTTACAAAATCTTTCTGCTTCAATAGATAATCAGAACTTTCCATTTGAAAGCTCAGGGAAGAGAAAAAATATTCTGTTTTTTCCAAAGAAGATTCATTTATAGATAAAGTTTTTCACAGTAACAAATTTTAACTTGCAGGAGTTGCAATAAAAAAAGAGTATCACCCTCACACAAGCAAACCCATCTGGGAACCTCTGTATACACATTCCACCTTGAACTTCACTCCCGACCACACAATGATTCCCTTTTACCTGCCATGGGGATCTGATAGGGCTGAATCGATCGAGCCGGAAGCACTGGATGATGGAAGGTAACAGTGCCATCGAACTCCCCCCTTAACTTGATGTCAAATATCACCGAAGTCTGAAGTGGAGAAAGAAAAGACTGTGATGCCACAGAGACCACACCCAACCTGCATTACCCCGCATCATGCTAATTCAAATCAGCTTAAAGAGTCTGTGTTTGCTTCCCGTCCCTATAGGCGAGTGCTTGTTTGAGAAGGAATTTGCTAGAGCATGAGGACTCTCTTAAACATTTTCATCCACTCTCACAAATATTCCTGGCATTTATGACATGCATCCTTTGAAGGGCTCAAAGTGATCTGAATGGGTCTTTTTCATTTTGCCATGCAACAACTTCCTTAGAGATATGGGTGTCGCCACAGTCCTGGAACCTTGGAAAGGAAGTGGCTTGTCTACCACCTGCCACCCAGCTTACAGCACAGGAAAAGTAGGAACCATTCTAGTCCTTTCTCTCTAGCCTCTACACTCACAAAGAAAGTACAGAGCTCACGTGGTCCTGTAACACAGCGAGTCTGCAGTGAATTCCCAGTTTAGATGATTCAAATAACTATCCCAAAATCAAATCTACTTGCGTTATTTTATAAATAAGCTTTAATTATTTTTTTTCAACTGATACAAAATCACTGTTTTTCCTAAATCACCTAAAATATCAAACCCATTTCCAAAACTTTTAGCATAAAAATCACTTTCTATCACTGTTCAGAACATTTTGCCAAATTTCACAACTCTATTAACCAGAGGTCACTGGTATAACACAGCCCAGACACCCACACACAGCTCATACCTCCGTGTCCTGATGGTGAACGACTACGAGGTTATCCACCACATTTACAGCAAACTTTCCCGTTCGATTTAACTTTAATATGTGCATCTTTTTACAGGTACCTTCTCTGTAGAACAACAGATAGGTCAAAAAAAACAGATCGACAAGGTTTAGTTCACATTTTCAAATGGCATTAAGTGGGAAGAAAGCATTAAATATACCGTGGTAGATGATAGAGGACTACCTCCGCTCCTGTACTATTGGAGGTCCGGGAATGGTGCCTCAAGAAGAGAACATAGAGCTGCCCGTATCTAATTAGAGAACACAGACACGTAAGTCACATGTGGCCGCTGGAAATCCCTCCATTCTCAATGCCGAATTAGTCAGCCATAGTTAAGTAAACTATGACTTATTTACTCAAGGGAATATTCTGCAGACAACAAAAATATTTACAAAGAAAATACAGTCAAAAAGCCTACTACATAATTAAATGGAGAAGAAGATACAAACTAAATGTAGCCTGATCATGACATTTTAAAATAAAAAGACATTATGCATAATGTCTAAAAATACTTGCAAGAAATACGTGTTGTGAATAACTATCCTGGAGGAATGAGCTATGTCCATTTTCTTTTTCCCTAACCTTATCTATTTTCCAAGCTTTATGTCATAAACATATTTCCTAATCACAGGAAAGTGGAATCACTTCATTTTTAAGCTGCATCTCGTAAGTGGCGCTGTGAGCAGTTTTGCAGGCTCGTTTGCAGCCCGGCGGTCACCACCATTCTGGGCCTGCCCCAGGGAAGAGAAGGAGACCAAAGGGAAGGGGCAGGCCCCTGCTCCCCAGCAGCCAGGACTGCCCTCCCTGTATCTGTTTTCTAAATCAGGATGCCATAGATGATTTCCTTTAAAAAACACATTCCAACCGTTAAAAAATTTCAAAGTCTGGAAACTACTGGCTTTAGCCAAAAAAGAATCAAAAGTAACTTAGGACCAAAATGTTGATATTTGCTGAACAGGATTTATAGGTATATAGATTCTTTGTATTAGTTTCTATTTTCACATTTGAACTTTTCATAGTAAAGTTTAAAAACTGGCATATCTGCATTTCCAAACAAACCTTTCTATGTAAGGAACTCAGTCCCATGTTTGTTAAATAAAAAAACAATTTTCTTGTTTAGAAGAAGAATTATGATCTATTCTAGGCAAAAATATTCCTTGATAAGCTTCAACTCACAGAGTGGAAAAAATAATTCTAAAATGAAGATACCTAAAAATTAAGTTGGTTCAGCGTTCTCTTCTTATAAGACTTGAATGGTTAAACAACATCACTAGTATCACAAAGCTAGCAAAATCCAAAAAGAATATCAGGAAGACCACCGTTTCTCCATACATAAGATCTAAGCACTGGGCCTCTCTGGTGGTGCAGTGGGTTGAGCACAGTGCTGTGAAGCTGTCCGCAGCCTCTGCAGCGTGGGTTTGAGTCCCAGCCAGCAGGGAGATATCCACATGGTGAGCAGACCTCTCCTGTCTCGCCTGCTGCTCCCCTCAGCAGTGTATTTCGTCAGGCTGCCTGTTCTGCTCCCCGCTTTGTCTCTGGTGAATCCTCTCACCCTCCCGTGCCTCTGGCCTGTACCCCAGCTATTGTATAAATAAAAAATAAATAAATAAATCTTAAAAAAAAAAAAAAAAAGATCTAGGCACTGATGGCAAGGGGACACCTTGCGTGCGCCAAGGGCACCTAAGAGGCCTCTCTGGAGCACTCACTAATGTGCCATTACTAGTGTCACTAAAAACAATGCAAGAAGAATTCTCTCAAAAGACGTACATGGTCGCCATCGCCATGTCTCTCTCGGAAAGGTTCAGTTTATTTGATTTAGGTGCAGCTGGTAACTCAATCTCAAACTTGGGCAGCTTCGACATAGTGCCAGCCTGTTTGGAGGGAAACATTGTTTTAGGAAAAGTTTATTAAAGCCTTTGATGATTCAATATCCCCATGTTAAACCACTGAAGAAATACACACACTTTGTTTTTCCAGCCTCTCCAAATCCCCTGCTGTCCTTTACACACAGGGATCTTGTCCCCAGAGAACGCATGGCCTCAGGTGGTGGGATAGTGCCCTCTAGTGGTCAGAGGCGGCAAGGGGCTTGCTAGAGGCACTACCCACTTGGAGGTAGTTGACATAGTAGAAAGTTGGAGAAGTAGGGTAGAAAGTGAGAATCCTTTTTTTTAAGAGAGGCTTATTCTTACCCGAAAATAAAAGGGCTGCAGCACATTTCCCAGGACTGTAGTGGACAGCAGGATCACGGCACTCTCAGGACAGTACATGTACCAGTTCACATTGATGTTTTGGCTCTTCAGGAGTTTCAAATTACGTTTCTCTGGTAATACCTAAAGCAAAGTTCCAGAAACAGAATCTTCATTAAGGAATAGCAAACTGTCAGAAGACAGAGTAAACTGAGTATACAAAAGGCAGGAAAAAAAAAAAAATAGGGCCTCCCCGGTGGCACAGGGGGTTGAACACCGTCTGTGAAGCTGTCCGAAGCCTCGGCAGTGCGGGTTCGATCCCGTCCGGCCGGCGAGGGTCCCACATGACGCGACAGACCTCTCCTGTCTCACCCACTGCTCCCCTCAGCAGTGTATTTCTGTCATCTGCCTGTTCTGCTCCCTGCTCTGTCTCTGGTGAATCCTCTCACTCTCCCGTACCTCTGGCCTGTACCCCAGCTCTTGTATAAAAATAAATAAATCTTTAAAAAAAAAAAAGTTAACTTGAAAATTATATTGATTTTATTACAGTATTGACTGATCCAGTTCTGTGCTTACAAATTTTAACTCACTCTCGCTTACAACCCTGAGATGTGGAGATCATCAGTCCTACTTGAGAGAAGTAAGGAAAACAGCCGTACCGGGTACACAGTCAGGCTGAGAAAAGTTGTTGGACTGCAAGGTCCAGGTCTGAGCTCCAAGACCCAGGGCACTATCCAGCAAAGAGCAAGCAGCAGCAGCATTCCCACTCATCTCACACAAGGTGAGAAATACCCCAACCCTAATCCTGTGCAGCCACTCTGCCAGCACCCAGCCTACAGTATCTACCTTCTCCCAGTCTCCACCCTGCTGCCATTTCCACTGAGTCAAGGAGGGGCCCCCTCTTCCTAACATGTGTTCATGGGACTGAGCACACCTAGTGCTTTATAATCAAGGCGCTTGAAATATACACAAAATACTCCAATACATCAAGAACACTGGCTAGAGCCCCAGATATTCATGCTCAGAGAACACTATGAGTGGAAGTCAGGGTCAAGAGGTGTAGGTTTCTTGACAACTTGGATATAATGAGGATGTGCAAAAGTGTTCTTTCTATTTCTTGAAGATTTCAAAACTTACCTAGATGACCTGAATGCATACCTTCCAACTGCAGAGAGCACAAAGAGATCTTTTAAAATGGTTGCCATCAGGAACTCTCTGTAAAGCAGGTAATCCTTTCCAAGCTACCACATGTACAAACTATTTCTGTGTGTGAGATTTGGTGAGATTTGTTTGAAGTGTTTTCTTTCTGCTGGCCATTACTGAAGATTTTAACAATAGCCCTACTGCAAGCACCTTGGCATAATACCTCATATTTTGCTTACACAAATATATTTTCTGTATCCATACATTCTAAATTATACTGCATTTATTTGTCAACAAAATAAAAACTGCAAAGAATCTGCACAACCTCTACATTAGTTCCACTTGAAGCATTCTAATAGGCCAAGAAGTTGGGAATATATTAAAAGATCAGTTGAGGCAGGTACATCAAAAGACAATATCAACAGTGAAAAGGCAACCTATGGAATGGGAGAAAGGATTTGCAAATCATATGTCTGATAAAGGAGTAATATCCAGACTACATACAGAACTTTTACAATTCAACCACAAAAAGTCCCAATTAAAGAGTGAACAAAGGATTTAAATAAGCATTCCTTTTGGAGACACAAGTGGCCCACAGCTATGAAAAGATGCTCATCATCACAAATCGAGAATCACAACCACAATGAGGTATTTCCTACCCCTAGAGTATTATTATTGAAGAAACAGAAAATAAGTGTTAGTGAGAAGGTGGAGAAATTTAAACCTTTCTGCACTGTTGGTGGGAATATAAAATGGTAACTCTATGGGAAACAGCATGGAAGTTCCCCAAGTATTAAAAATAGAATTACTATGTGATCTAGCAATCCCATTTCTGGGTCTATTCCCAAAAAAAAATGAAAGTAAGGTCTTGAAGAGATACTTGCATGCCATATGTATAGCAGCATTAGTCAATACAGCCAAAAGGTAGAAGCATCTAAGTGTCCATCAGCCCATGAATGGATAAACAAAATGTGGTGAATACAGACAATGGAGAATTATTCAGTCTTAAAAAAGGAGATTCTGATACATGCTACAACATGGATGAACCTTGAGGACATTATGCTAAGTAAAATAAGCCAGACACAAAGCAGCAAATACTATATGATTTCACTTATATGAAGTATTCAGAGTACTTCATAAAAAATATTATGAAATTCATAAAAATATTAAGTGGAAAGGTGGCTACCAGGGGGTGGGGGACAGGGAAAAGGAGGGATGTTTAATGAGTATAGAATTTCAGTTCTATAAGATGAAAAACTTTGGAGATCTGTTTCACAAGGTGAATACAATTACACTACTAAATTTTACACTTAAAAATAATTAAGAGGGTGAATTTTATGTTATATGCTTTTACCACAAATATTTTTTTAAGATGAAGGTGTTCATTAAAGAGGAAATACAAATGGCCAATACACAAATGAAAAGATGCTTACCTCCCTATTATGAAAAATGCTAATTAAAATGTCTTTTACTCTTTGACTGGCAAATGTCTACAGACTCATAATATCCTGGTCTGACAAAGGTGTGGAAAATAGAGATTCCTACATTGCTAGTGAAAATGCAAGCTTCTGAAATAAATTTAGTGATACCTATTCAGCTTTTTTTTAAAGATATCTTTATTTACGCATACAAGAACTGGGGCACAGGCCAGAGGTGTGGAAGGTGAGAGGATTCACCAGAGACAGAGTGGGGAGCAGGACAGGCAGACTGACTGAAATACACTGCTGAGGGGAGCAGCAAGCAAGTCAGGAGGGTAGTTGTGGGTAGTTCCCTGGCCAGGGATCGAACTCACAGGCGCCACCAGGGTGGCCTGATATCTTTTCAGCTTTTTAGGTGTTCATACCTAGTCTGCTAATTTCCTTTCCAAGAACTGCCTCACCCAAGAATATGATGTAATGTTTATAAGCATGTTTAATGAAGAATTATTTATAATCACCAAAAAATAAAAGCAAGCCAAATGTTCAATAAGGGATTGGTTAAATAAGCTAGTACACCCACAGAGGAGAATACCACTCAATTAGAATATGGAAACATGTCTAAAGTATACTGCTGTGCAAAAAAAAAATTCACAAAAGTATATATATACACACACATACAGTATTTCCATTTTTATAAAAATCAATAAAAGTTTGTATGTGTGTAGAAAAAAAAATGGAGGGATGTATACCAACTTCATAATAGTTATGTCTAGGGGTGGGAGGGGCTTTTCCCTTCTGTATATCTTGACTGTTTTCATTAAAAACATGTATTACTTGTAATTAGGAAAAAAATAAAAACCAGAGACTGAAGCACCAAACTCTCAAAATATATGTGAAGTGCTAAATTCAAAAGGCTGCCAAACTGCTACCACAGATTGTGTCCAGCCAATATAAATGGTAAATGCAGTACCTGATAAAATTCGATTCCTTGATCTGTTATGAAGACAATCTCCGTCGAACTGGTCCAGCAGAATCCCAGTATGTTGGCATTCTTGGTCTGAAAAGAATTACTGTAGGGTAAGTGAAAAATTATCAGGCTTTTCCACCCTCCTGCCATTAGCATTAATGATAGATCCCTGCAGTCCTACATGCATGCCTGATAGTGGGCACCTAGAGTAGGGTGTGGGCATGCATAGGTGGGCATACCTGGGCAGAGACGGGGCTTATAAGGGTGGTGTCATGGGGACACCAGCAGAGAAATAGTATTAGAATTAGAGAGCAGAGCAAGAAAGCCAGAGAGCCCAGAAAGAGTAAAGACTCGCTGGGGGCTGGGAGGGCTGCCAGCCTCCTGGCTCCCCTGCCCCCTGGCTCCCCTGCCCCCTGCCTTGTAAAAAGCTCGATAAACGTCTGAAAAGCCACCAAGGGCTCCAGGACGCTCCTTTACTCATCTGCTCAGATCATAGAAAACCTGCACCGTACCTTCCTGCCCCTACAATTACACAGACTTAATGAACAAGAAAAACGTACATATAATTCCCTTGAAAAGCTTAATATAGTCTGCTGTTTGTAACACTCTTTAGTAAAGTTGCCCAGATTTATTAATAAATCAACTCTTCTTTCAAATATAGCTTTCATGGATTTTCACCTGTAACACCTCATTGAAGCAATTAAGTCTTAATTCCTTCCAGGTAGCAGACGAGGGAAATACAGCCCTGAGAGACAGCAATATCTACCATTAGGAATCACAGCACAGATGACCTTCTCCTTGTCAACCACACTATAAAAACTGCAGTTATAAAAGCAGAAAGACCTAAACATTCTCATTGTGTTGCCCAAAGTGGGGTGGGGGCATTGAGCCCACACCCTAACTCACTTGGTAAACAGCAAGTTTACTGGCTGGCAGGGGTTTAGCTAATGTGGAGTATCCTTCTAAGGAGCCCACCCTCAACTCCATTTACTGAAATCAGTCACAAAGATGCAAAAAGCCTATTCCATCCACTAGCAGCTTCTGCTAGTTTCTGGGGTGCTCACAGTGCTAAAGTTAGCTGAGCTCCAGCTAGCCCAGTTTATTACGCCCAGCAAATCTAATTAATGTGGATTAGAATCTATGCCCAGGGAAAGAAACAGCGAGAAAGGACACGACAAGGACAATGCATGCAGAAAGGAAAACATCATCAGTAGAGAAGAAGAAACTCTTCTCCCAAAACCTCCACCAGGAGGCTCTGAAAGGCGCCCGGGTCTAACTCAGAGGCACCACCAGCCCAAGGAGAGGCACCCAGGCAACAGGACAACAGCCACAGATAGCACAGCCGTCACTGTCATTCATGCCCCCAGCTCCTTTCTGCAGATACAGGAACAGGTTTAACTTTTCAAACTGTCCAAAGACACTGCGCCAACACACAACACCGTCGGCCCCCAGCCTGTGCCCGCAATCACTACTCCGGTTCCCCAGGGGCCCTCGTGGTTATAAGCCCACAGCTGGAAGGGGTCAGAGCCCTTACCTTGCACTCCTGAGTGTACTCCAGCTGAGAGCTCTCTGGGATAAAATTAGAAAAATCCTGAAAGAAAAAAAAGAGAAGTCTGGTTTGGACAACATACTGCCAACCTATTCTGGCATGCAACAAAAGAGAAAAATGAATTTTAAAAGTGATTAGAACGATGTAAAAATTTTTTAAAATTTTAAAAAAGTGATTAGAAAAAACTGACAAAAACTCAAAGACAAGAAAAATTAAGAAACAATCCACCTCCTTCAGAGCAGCAGGTATTCAATTCAATGTATTTTTTAGGGTTAATCCAAACATTTACCTAGGATTTAGAAACTGATTTTTTTCAATGCAATTCAAATGGGTGATTTCAGAGAAATGGGCTTCTACATTTTACAAGAGGCTTTCCAAAATTTTTAGCAATTAATATTGATGGAAAGAAACATGATTCTGCCTCTTTCCCCACAACTTTTTCTCTACTTTACAAAGAGCAATGGTGAATATTTACAAAGGCTGACTTGCCAACAAGCTGCTCAGCTTTGAATATCTGTCCCTATTAGATTCAAAGATGAAAGAAGTAATTAAATGAAGTTATTGGGGCAAGGGTAATTCACAAAGCAGCTAAAACCACACCTCACATAATCTATACATCTTTTGTATAAGGACAAAAGATGCCTCAGTGTCCAGATTAATTTTTTTAATTCAACTCAAATATGACATATTAAGAGCATAAGTAATCTTTTTTTTTTTTTGAGGGAGGGGGCTGATAATTCTCTTCAAGAATCCCAAAAGCTCAAGTACAATGCAACACAGTATCTCCATGACATTAAAATAACAAACAGTCCCTTTAACACTGGAGTTTTACCATTTATTCACTTCTAATGTCCTTTTTTTTTTGTTTGTTTTTTGGTACCTTTAAAGATATCTTACCACAGTCTTTGAGGTCCTCTGAACAGCCAATATCTTATTTTCTAAGGAAAACTTAATGCATTTCACTTCTCCTTTGTCTTCCATTCTTTAAGAAGAAAGAAGAATATGTTAAGAATTAAACTTCATAACTGAAGTCTAGCTTCTATCATTTTGTGAGAAGAAAAAAGTTAAATATTCAGGAAGCAGCAAATCTGAATTTAAAATTAAAAGTATGTTTCTGAAGTTGTCAGTATGACTCTTTCAACAACAAACTCCAACTGGCAACAAACTACTGGAGAAATTTACAGCATTGACGAAAACTGCATTAAGAATTGAGATCACCTGCATTTCACCTGCAACTCATTTTCACCACACAGTAAACACCAACTACTGACTGCTCTCCCCATTGCTGTCACAGCAAAGTTTTAGAAAGTGGGAGAGGGGTTGCTCTTTGGCCTCACTTTTATTCACTGCCCAGCAGATGGCACCTACTGGGCAGGCTGCATCCCACCTGGATGTCTCACAATCACCTCAGCTACAAAGGAAAGTCAAGGGACAGCTTACAAAGCAGCTCAAGGACACTTTTGGGAGTCTGGGGAAGTTCATTATCTGGACTGTGGTGGTAGTTCCATGGATGTACTCATGTCAAAATTCATCAATTGTGTAAGTTAAATATATGCAGCTAATAATTATTATACATCACATAAAACTTAACATGTTTTTACTAAAACGCGGTAACCTCAGTATCTTCCCCTCAAATCTTAGATCTAGATCATTACCATCTCACTCTCACTTTCCATACCCAACTAACCACCAAGTCTTACCCAAGACTTTTCTAAGCACCCCTAGAGTGCCTATGTGATGTCAGTCTACACTGCCTCCCATGCGGTCTTCACTACACCTGGCTCGGACTACTACGATACTCTCAGTGGCATCCCTGACTTGATATGCTCCCAACTAACCCAGCCTCAAAGCTGTAAACAACGTGCTGTTTCCGAACTCTGATATGAGCGTGCCATGCCCCACCTTACACATCTTCGGTAACAAAATAAAGCCCTAAATACAAGACAGAACATGAAAAATTCAGGCTGGCCCCTACCGGTGGCCAAACCACCACCTCTCCCTTCCCTACATGGACATCTAACCTTTAGCTACACAGACCCGGAGTCCCCATACACCATACTTGCTCCCCTCTGCACTGGGATTCCCTCCATTTGAAAGGTGGCCTTCTCCTAGAAGCACCTCATTCAGGCTTGCAAGCCTTGCTCAAAGACTGCCTCCTCCCTGGCCTTCCCCCTACAGTGGTCTTCCCCAACATATCCCAAGATAAAGGTTGCAACGCTTCTGTGTGTCGACACTCTGAACAGAGCACTGTTAACAGTACCTATCGCACTCAGTAGTATGTGTCCACTCACTTGTCTCCCTCACTCAATTACTGAGCTCTCCAAGGGGCACTTAGTTCATTCAAAGCCTTCACATGCCTGATGCCTAGCACAGGGACTAAAACCAGTGTTTCTCAAACACCAGTGTTTCTCAAATAAAAGGAAAAGGTGATTCATTTTCTACCTCAAAAACTGTTTCTTACCGACATAGCCAACTGCAAAAATTAAGTCACCAATAAGCAGAGGACTAACATTGTACTTTCCTCTTCTATAATCACCCAAATGGATAGTTTATCACCCAAATGGAGATATCTCTGAAAATGAAAGGGGCTCCTATTCATAATTACACTGGTTCAACTTGCATAAACTGGGACATGCAGTCATCAAACACAGCGGAGCTGCGATTTTCTTAATATACATCATTATGTGGCAAACACTGAATCTCCCCATCTACAACTCACTGTGAAAAAAACCTGGGTCAAATGAGGAAGTGAAAGTCCTCCTAGGTCAAGAAACTAGAAATGTGCACCTCCATGCAATGACTTGCTAATTTCAAGTACCAGGAAGTAGGTGCCCTACTTTGGAATATTTAGGTCCTAAATGAACAAGGAATGAATTTCCCCACATTATTTGACTGACAAAAAGTGCCACCAAGACCGCACAGCAGGTGTCTGCTTCCCTCTCCTGCGCACGCGCGCGCACACACACACACATTTCATAGTTGTTAGGGGAGGCAAAAGACAAAACTGTAAAACCACCTTCATGAATGAGATAAAGAAAAACACCATTTTTTTTGCACATTGACGTTCTTCTGAAAATATCAATAGTTACCTAAATGAGATGGGGTTCCTATCCTCTGGGCCTTTAACTACCACCCCAGTGGCTCCACCAGATCGCACAGCAAAAACCTGGGAGGGAAGACAGGCATTGTTAATGGTGTCAACTTTGAAAGGTTCTAGGCACACGCGCCAACCTACAGGTGACTGTTTCCCATACACCCCACCCTTGGTTTTACTAACCTAACATGGAACCTACCAATCTGCAGACGCTTGGTGTTCACATGAATTTTAAGGAACACAACAGAGACCGGAAAAGTCTCTACCACTCCAAGAGCTGCCCTCCGAGCAAGACTTGGTCGGGGTCCTCTATGCGCCAAGTTTTAATACAACCTGGCATGGACGCCGCTGATGCACTTAAACACACCCTGTTCCTCCCCTCACTGCTCCCCGCATCCCCTTAAAAATTCAGAGAATAATGAAAAACCCCATGTCTAAATGAACTGCAAGGGTAACTAATGACAAAGACAAAAGGCGCCCGGGAAAGACCGACATGCTAAGAGCTGACTCCCGCCGCAGGGCGCCGGGCCCCCCCCCCCCCCAGCTGTCACTTTGGAGGAGAAAGCCCCGGCCGCGCGGGCGCCGGATCCCCGCGCCCACCCCTGGGACCGGAGCTGGCTACGGCGCCAGGGTGGCTGGGCGAGCTCCGGGCCTGGTCCCCGGGCACCGGCCTCGACGCGCAGGGCGACGCGGGGCGCCGGGCAGGGCGCGCCCGGCAGCGCGGGGGAGGAGGACCCGGCCCGGCCCGGACCTGCTTGTTGGCCTCATCGAAGAAGACGCAGTTGACGGGGTTCGCCTTCTCGAACTGCACCGGCCGCTCGCACAGCTCCAGGTAGTAGTCCTCCTCGCCCATGGCGGGCGCCGCGGCGGCGGCTGGGGGCCCGGGGGCGACCGCCAGCGTGGAGCGGGGCGAGCGGCGCCCGACAGCGGGCGCGAGCAGTCCAGCCGGGCGGCGGCGGCGGCTGCAGCGACCGGAGCGGGCGCGGAGGCTGCTTCCTGGTGCCACGCCCCCACCTCCGCGGGCACGTGACCCGCGGCCCTCCGGGCTTAAACGGGCGACGGCCGTCTCGGTGGGGCCCACAGACTTCGGCCGCGCCCGCGCCCAGTCGGAGGCTCCGCCCCCTTCCCGGAGGACTGGGTCCCAGAGCGGCTCGCCGGCCGCGGGGAGGGGCGGGCGGCGGCGGCGTGACCCGGAAGCCCGTGCGGTGCGCAGGGCGGAGGCGGCGCCGCCAATCCCGGCCGCGCTTCTCCCGGCGCGTGCGGGCCCCGCGTGTGGACCTGTCCCTGCGGTCTGCGCTGGGCCGGCGCTCGCGTGGCGCCGGGCCGCCCCCCGGCCTGGAGAGGGCGCGTCCTCTCCCGGGAGGGTTAGAGAGGCTGCCTCTAGGAACCTGCATAGGAGGAGTGAGAAAGAGCGTAGTAGGTGGTCAGGAGAAGCTTGGCTCTGAGGGCAGTAGGGGATGGAGAGGTGGTGGCCCCGGGTGGAAGGATGAGTTTGGTATTTAAAATGAAAGCAGGGGGACTCCCTGGTGGCGCAAGGGGTTAAGACGCAGCCTATGAAGCTGTCCGCAGCCTCTGCAGCACGAGGTCGATCCCCAGCGGGCCTGGGAGCTACCCACATGGTGCGGCAGACCTTTCCTGACTCGCCCGCTGCTCCCCTCAGCTGTGTACTTTGGTCAATCTGCCTGTTCTGTTCCCCACTCTGTCTCTCGTGAATACTCTCACCACCCCACCTCTCATCTTGGCCTGTACCCCAGCTGTTGTGTGCATAAATAAATAAATCTTAAAAATAAATAAAATGAAAGCAGGAGCAAGGATGTTCCAATTTTACTTGCGTGAGAACTATGGTTGTCTGGTAGAGAGCCAGGACTGCAGAACCTGACACCTCTGAGGCTTTGGGGTGGGAGGGGTACCATGGGGCAGGGAGGGGGGTTGGGGGGAGGGAGGCATCTTTGTGTGGAGTTAAGGATGGAGCATGAAGATGGAATATACAGAGGAGGAGAGAGAATACACAAAGATTTGGCTTTTCTGTAACCGCGGGAAGACTGGGACATTTAAGGGTAGGAAGATGAGGGCATTTCTCTCCTCCTCTGGTTTAAAAAAAAGGGGGGTTGCCGTTGGAGAGAGAAAAGGGAAAAAAAGAAACAAAGAAGTGAAAAGGAAAAAAAAAACAAAACCTGCTCCTTTAAGGCCCCTACCAGTGAGCAGCAGGGTACACTTGCTTCCAGTCCTTGTCCGTGGTGGTCTCTGCTATCCAGGATTACAGGATCCTTCTGCTCACATCCTGCCACACTGGTGGCATCCCTGTGGATGACCCATCATGTACCCTGCCATCCTGCCAGCTGTCCCCGTGTGACCTCTCCCACCAACTATGGGACACTCAGTTCTGTATCTTGGCATCTCTGCCCTGTCAGTCACCTTCTCCTTCTCCCTTCACCCCTCTCCACCTGCAATTCCATTTTTTCCCTCCATCCCAGTACTTTCTCGACCATCCTAACATTCTTGCTCCTCAGCCCCTGGGCATACTTTTCCTGGCACTGACTCACATGACCCAACCACCTGCTATTCTGTGTCTGCTACAGGGAGCCACACCGCCCTGGCGCAGAACTCTGTTACAACTGCAGCTTTCTCCACTCCAGCTTTTATAAATAGCCTGGCCAATATTTTGGGGCAAAGTGAGGCCATCAGATGAAAACAGCTTCACACCAGTGATCCAGCCCAGAACAGCCACCCCTTGAACTCCCCATGATCCCCGTGTATAGAAAAAACATTCTTCCAGCCCAAAGCTGAACTCAGTGCCTCTTTGGCACATCTTTCTTTTCTCAAATACTAACTCCTAGAAATAGCCTTTCAATATTCTCATCTCTTCAAAACAAAACAAAAACTGAACTGAAAACACACTTCCCTAAAAAACGTATCCACCTCCATTTCTCACCCCCTTCCTCTTAATAGTTGAACTATTCAGCTTCCATTTCCTTCTCCCTAACCCACTGCAGTCTGGCTTCTCCCCATCATTCTGAAACAAAGCAGTTGTCATCAAGGTCCCCAGGGACTTCCATGCCACTATATTCATGAAGATTTTTTCAATTATTTTAAGTATTTCCCAGAAACATTCTGTATCTATCAATTGCTCCTTTATTGTCATGAAGCTTTGTAAATATTTATTTTTGTCATTATTTTATCAAAATTCTTCCTGCTGTACTGTGAGATCATTGAGGATAGGAGCTGTGTCATTAGTATCAATGTCTGTCTCTTGGCCCTTAGCTCCCAAGGCTGACTTCTCACCTTCACTTAGATACCTCAGAAACTGGAAATCCACATCTCTTAACTATTCTGATCTCCCCGACCAAGGTCCTCGTCAAGGGTCTCCCATCCCAGTAAGTGGCACCTCCAGTTGCCATCCAGTTGCACAAGACAAGAAGCTGGTGTCATTCTGCATATTCACCTCCCTTCTCATCCTAACACAAATAGGCCATGTATTGAGAATAGGAAAAGTCTGGAGTGCCTTGTTCTTCCCAGATTAAAAAAAGTACCTTTTCATTGGTAAGCAGCATAACTCTGATAATAGTAATAGTGGTTGGATTATATAAGAACTTCATAAAATTTTTTGGAGTTAGCCCCTTGTCAGATGTGTGATGTGCAAATATTTTTTCCCATTCTGTAGGTTGCCTTCTTGTGTGTGATGGTTTCTTTGGAGGTACAATGGTAAGTTTAAGTTTGATGTAGTCCTATATATTTATTTCCCTTGTCAAGTATATGTAATCTGATAACTGAACTTGACCCCTTAAAAAGTGTGTCCCAGATGTTAAGTCCAAATTCTCCACAATTTGCTTTAAAAAATGTACTTTTTCTTGCTTCAACTAAAATCTGACTTTGTTAGACATGTTTTGCTTACTCTGCAGTCCATTGCTTTTCTTTGTTCTGTTGACAGAGAAGATGGTGTCTTCAGCTTATCTTTAATCTCTTCTAGGGTTTTATTTGTTATATAGTTCTTGTAATGAACTCCGCGTTCTTCGTATAGGCCATTGACAAAGAACCTTCTCATTTTTTATTCTTTGTTTTGATTGTCCAACTATTGGATTTAGAATTGCATTTGGCTGCAGGTAACAGAAAACCCAACAAGAAATAGTTTAACCTAATAGGGCTTTAGTTTTTCTCAAGGAATATTAAGTCTGGAAGTAAGCCATCTGGGCCTGTGACTGAGACTCCATGATGCCTCAGAGACCCATACTCCTTCTTCCTCTCCACTGACTCAGGCTTTTGGCCTTTTGTTCATCACCTGGTAGCTACAAAAGAGATACTCACTTCCAACATGGGGCCCACAGTCCCCACGCAGGAGGAAGGTGAGGGAAAGGAAAAGGGCCCTTAGGCTGACTTTGATCTTCTTTTAAGAACTTTCGCAGAGGCTCCCACCCAGTGACCTCAGGTTACATGTTATTGGCTAAAATTATGTCTAATAGCCACCCTGGCTACAAGTCAGAGAAATTCAATTTGTAGCTGAGTACATTATGCCCTGTAAGAAATTTGAGGTTTTTCTTAAAGAAGGTGGAGGTTGGATTAGCAGTAATGGGCTTTTTTCCATTACATTTCAAGGTTAGCTGTGTTGTTAAAATTCATATTCCCAGGTCTCCCTAGTGACATGGGGTTAAGTCTCATTGTTTTCTCCTCCACAACCTGAGTTCAACGTCTGGCCAGGGAACTAACCCACATATGGTGCAGCAGACCTCTCCTGTCTTGCCCACTCTCCCCTTAGCAGTGTATTTCAGTCAATCCACCTGTTCTACTCCCCATTCTATCTCTAGTGAATCCTCTCATCCCCTGCACCTCTAGCCTACACCCCAGTTCTTTCATGCGTAGATAAATAAGTAAATCTAAAAAAAATTCATATTCCCAGTTCCTATTCCTGTGCACACAATGCCCCTTCCCCCAACATGGAAAATTTTTTTTTAGTAAACCCTTTCAAGTAATCACTTGCAGCTAGATTATTACCTGTTCATAGCCAAACCTGTGGGGCACACTATTGAGTTGTGAAAGCTAAACCTGAATATGAACTGTTTTTTGTTGTTGTCATGGATTATTTAATCAACACCTATTCCAAAAGCTCCCATGTTGTATCATCATTTTCTTAATTTCTTTGGAGAACATGAACATATAAAGTATTCATTACTGTGGTTCCAAAATGTGTTCTAATGAGGCATACATCGCACCCAAAAACCTAAGGGATGTAATATTGTAATAGAGCTAAAGAGGGCACACAGGTTATTGAATCATCAATAAAAACCAAAGTCAAACAAAGAGGCTACTTGGAAGATGCAGAGGCTAATAATAATCAGGTCTTGGACAGGTATCAAAGGCAATTTATTTCAGAATACACCCATGTAATAGGTATGCCACAAATATTAGGGAAAGCAAATTAGGGGAAATCAGACTTTCTACTATAGGAAATATTTTAAAGTGATTGGATGCCATTTAAATTTTATGGGATAAAACTGCTAAGGTATTACTTTTATAATTTTTTTGTGTGTGATTTACAAGTTTTGTATAAAATAATACCTGATATCTTAGAGCTAATGTTTAAGTTGAATATTTTCATGCCAAAACAGCTATAGACATCTAATAGTACTAAAAAATAAAATACTGGGAGCCAGATGCACCCAGGAATTAAGTTGGTTTTAAATTGTGTTTAGGTATAACAGTGCCTGCGTGTTTGTTTTTAATTAGCTGACATGTTGTGTGATAGCTGTGCCTAGCAGTCTCTCAATTGTGGGTGATATTTATGTAAGAGCAGACATAAAAAAAGAAAGCTGCAGGTCCTGGGGAATGGGGAGCCCTAGACTATTTTCTGCATGTCATGGATGAAAGAGCTGCCGAACAGCCAGGCTGTTTTTACAATGTGTGTGCAGCTTGGAGAAGATCCACAGCTGAATCCCAGGCGTTCACAGGAAGCAGGGGATGGTGAGTGGGGAAATGGCCTGGCTGTGTAGAGGTGGTGGCAGAGCCAACCCCACGGCCCCTGGCATCTACACAGGCAGATCACGTCCTGCATGGTGTGGTCTGAATATGAATGCAGTAGTTTGCTGCACCCCCCCCTGCAGTGACCCTCAGGGCTAATGGCTGTTGCCATGGTGGGCAAGGAACCATGCGCGCAGGGGGAGAACAGCAAACTCCCTAAGATGCAGAGAAACTGAATGCCTGCCAAGAAATAATGACCATCAAAAGCAGCCACAAAGATGATTAAAAGAAATGCTGACCACCTGGAACCTTATCTCGCTTTCTCAAGGCCCACAAACTTTATTCTGCTACAACTATCTTTCTAAAATCTTTCCTTTTTCTGGTCATTGATTGCTAATTTAAAAACATACATAATTTAATAATTAGGCTAATGCAAATGAAACATTACTAAACACTGCGTTATAATAGAATTGTTAGTTTAATAATCTTTCTATTATGTGCTTAACTTTAGTACCTTTGATATTAACTGCATTATAAAATAAATTCACCCATGATAATTAATTATGAGTAAAAATGATAGTTAGTGCAACTAGAAAATAATTATATAAAACAGTAGAAAGAATTTATAGCCTGTCCAATTAGGAATGAGGCTAGGTCCAGATGTAACTTCGAACATAAATCACTGCCCTGTCAATTAAGCTAAGTCTATGAGCAAACTGATCTCTTTGATGTTCACTGTTCCTATGCTTTTAGAAAAACATATATATACTGACCACTAGCTTAATAAAAGCGCACTCAGATTTACACTCTCTCTTGAGGTGTGTCCGTTTGTCATTTCTTTAGCCGAATCCCTGACCACCCTGCGCAGTCTCTCAACCCTGAGACGGCCTCATCGTCTACTGCTGTGCTGGTCTGCGGCAGTAGTTTAAAACAAAGAATTTTCTCATGATTCCTCAACAATTTTGGTTTATGTAGAACCTAAAAACATAAAAATATGGAACAACAATTAGCAAATTAATTTGTTTCTGTGATTTTTGTGAAAGCAGGAAGTCTTGTGCCTTTCCTGAGTTGCTGGAGAGTTCCCCAGACAGAGGCAACCTAAGAAATGGTGATCCTGGAACACAGGGAAACCCAGGAAAACTGAAATTTGCAGCCGCTTGATTCCATGATGAGTTTGCCACCTTGAAAGCAGTGGCTGAGAGGCTGAGGCACTGGGCAGAAGGGAAAAGATGGAATACTGAAAATGTATTTTTTAGACACGTTCAGGGCTGCAGTAGAGGAGCAATCCCAGAAACCACCAGCTTTCTGGAGGGCCTTAGAGGATATGTCCGTACCCTAAAAGTCAATAGTGGGGGGAATTGACATATAATCTGGAATCAGCTCAAACCCTAGTGGAGTTAGGGTCACCTACTCTGCCCTGACTGCCCCTTGGTACTACGGAGCAACACTAACACCTAGATTCTAGTTGGTTCATTTTCATCTTCTTTTATGTTTTACTCTGGGCCTATGTTTTCTAGAGCTGCTGAGCCAAAGCTCAGTGAAACTCCTGGTGTTTGAGATAAGCAACTTTACATGCTTGTTTTCCTCTGACAGTAGCTTCAAAGGTCCCTTTGACAATTTATAAAATGTAAACACAACACACAGACTTCTCTGTTTTTCTGAGTTTGGTTTGTTTGTTTTTAGTCTTTTGCAGACTATGCGACAGATGTCTGGCAGGATGTGCACCAACGTTTTTAAAGTGGTTCTCACAGCTTGACAGGTTTTCACATGGCTTTTACTTTCGTTTTTGAACTTTCTAAATTCCTTTTGGCTTTAAGATGAATGTAAATTTTCTAAAAGGAACTGTTTTCAAAATAGGTACACCTATATTTATTTACTGGGAAATCTTGCCTACATATCACTATTGGCAGGCTGCTTTTTATTTTGAAAGCATTTTATGTGTGAGTACAGGTTTCCTTACCTACTTGTGTGGATGTATAGATTAAAAGTGTCAGAAATAATATAGGTGGTGGTTGTCTTGTATTGATTTCTCCTTTCACTTTTTAGCCTTTGACATTGCTTGCAATTTGAGGGGAGAGCCATTTTATAATTTCAATTGACATTTCATGGTTAGTTCTCATCCACATTGACAGTTGTAGATTTTTTTATTTCACTTTTTTATTTTATATAATTCTTACATAATTTTTCATTTTCGCGTAATGTATGCATTTTCATTTTAGTTATATTCCCCATACAATTTCCACCCCCTTTTCTGACCTTAATCCCTCTTCTCCTCCCCCTGGTCTCCCAGAGACCAGTATGTCTCTGGTCTATAGTTGCTTGGGTATATATACACAATAGAATATTACTCAGCAATCAAAAAAGATACTCATGCAATTTGCAGCAACATGGATGGAGCTGGAAGGGATCATGCTCAGTGAAATAAGCCAGAAAGAAAAAGAAGAATACCGGATGGTCTCGCTCATAGTAGGAATTTAGAAAACCTAAATAAGAGACCAGGAAAAAGACTAATTGCAATAAAGACTGTTGTAGATTTTTGAAAGCAGTGACAGGTGGGTAACCAATGTATACAGTTTTTTGGGCAAATTTTCACTTTCATTTTGTTTTCTGGACAACCATACACAGATATGGTATGGGACATTACTTATTTCTTTGTGTCAGACAGCTCTGTTGAACTTGCTAGCAATGAGCACCTTCATGGAAAATTTCCAGATGTCTTAGTTCTGGGGTGTTCAAGGGGTATGCTCCATGGGTGCACTTGTGAGTGCTGATGGTGTCTTCTCTGGCAGAAATGCTGTCACCCTTCTTTGTAACCCAAATGGGAAAGGAAAAAATAACATTGTTTGAATTTTTTAAATATGTGTATTATCTTCACAAACAGAAAAAGCATTTTAAATGTAGAGTAATAGAAGATATAGAACGATCCATAAAAATGAGCTAATCCAACTATCATGTGCCTCTATAACAAACAGACCCTGAGTGCATCCACCCCCTGTATTAACAACTCAGGTAATAAGGAGTCCACGTCCTGCCAAAGCATCTACCCTTTCTTAGACAGCTAGTAAAGACTTTAGAAAAACGTTTCATAGAGATAAAAGTTATATGCCATACAATTCTCCCATTTTGTGTGAAATGAAATGATTTTTAGTAATATTCACAAGGTTGTACAGTCATCACTATTTTTTTAAGTTGACTTTTTAAAAACTGAACCAGATTCCATTTAATTTCCAACTTGATGCTCCCACTTTTAACCTTTGCACCACATAGTTGTAATAAATTATTCATATATTCGAAGTATATTTTGAATTTCTATTCAATTGTGTCAGGCACCACTGTAGTACTTGGGGAATGGCAATAAATAGAGCAAATGAAATTGCCTGCTCTCATGAAGCTTAATGTTTAGTGGGAAAAACCAGAAATGAGTAACATGTCAGATAGGAATAAGTTCTATGGAAAACAGTTAGGATGGGATAATAGTTGTACATATTCAAATATGTGGTAGCTAATCTCCAAGATGACCCCCAATGATTTGCGCCTCCTGGTATTCATGTCCTTGGTCAGTCCCCTGCCAGGTTGAACAGGACTGACCTGTGTAGCAATAGGATAGTGCTCAAAAGACAGCATGAATTCTGAGGGTAGGTTATTAAAGAATTGCACCCTCTGTAAGAGAGTGGTCCCCAGGAAAATGGGAGGCTTCTGGTTCCCTGCCCCACCCAAAGGAGGGTGGAGCTGAGCTGGAAGAAAAAAAAAGCCAGAGAGGAGACTGGGGAAGGAAGGAAGCAGAATGGAAAGCAAGAAAGAGACCCGGAGGAGGCACGTGGAGCAGAGACATGTGAAGTGCTCTTGCTTTTTGGCCTTAGACTGTTTGAAACAGATGTGGGTGAGAGACCTGTGGGGGAGATTAACAATGGCAGCATTTATCTTGATTTTTCTCTTTTCCTCCCAGACCTGTCTGACCATTTCTGACCCTTTTCTATGGGTCCCCACCAGAAGGTGCTTTAGACTTGTGGCAGGTTTTCAGGCCTTGCTTTGGGCCAATCGCATCTGAGTGGACTGTTACCCACGAGGGGAGATAACTGGGTGCTTGATTTGGAAACTATATTTTTCGTCTTGTCTGCATTGTTCACTAATTGTATTAAAGTTCCTTTCCATTAAAGGTCTATATGTTTTGTGCTGATGCGGTGGACGGCAGCTATGGGGGTCCTGGGGTGCCCCTCTCCCTGCCCTGTAACACTTTTACTTCGCTCTTTCTTGGATCAGTTGCTTTGGGGAAAGCCAACTGCTATGTCGCCAGGACACTCAGGTAGCCCTTTCAAAGAAGCTATTGCCTCCAAAGGACTGAAGTTTTCTGTCAGCGCCAGTGAGGGACTGAGCCCTTTTGCCAACAGCCATGGTAGCAAGCTCTGAAATCAGTTTCCCCAGTAGTAATGAACACATTGGGTGCTATCTTGATAGCAACTTTTTGAGATACTAGAAATTATGAGATGTTTGTGGTTTTAAAACATCACAATTTGAGGTGACTTATTCCATAGAATTGGTTACTATCACTAAGATGACATTTGCACAAAGACCTGAAGGATGGTAAATTGTGGATTTCCAGTGGGAGAGCATTCCAAGTAGAGGGCACAGCAAGAACAAAATCCCTGAGACAGGCATGTCAAAATTAAAAAGCAAATCCCAGAGTAATATATACAAGGAGAGGACATGAGGACAGAGGTAACATAGGCCACATTTTAGGCTGTCATAACTCTTTGGGATCTTACTGTGTGTAAGAATCCACTGGAGTATGGAATCTTGAACAGAAAAATGATTTACCTTAACCTGTTTAAAAAAGATCATTGTGGTAGCTGTGTTGACACTAGTCTAAAAGGAGAGAGCCAGGCAAGCACAGAAGCAGGGAGATCAGTTAAGGGAGTAACTTGAACCACAGAGGTAGCAGTGGATATGGTCAGAAGTGGTCACATTCTAGAGTATTTTTATTGGATATTTTAAAGAAAGTTTGAGATGCCCACCAGATATCATGTAGAGATGTCATGTAAAATGTTGGACATAAAATAATTGAAAATGCTACACAGCAAAAGTTACCTTCCCTCACCCATTACTTAGTTACGTGTTTATTAAAAAATTCATTGACCTTTCATAGGTATGATGATATTGGGTGCTAGGGTTCCAGTGGAAACTATAAAACAATATTTGCCAAATTATTTTCATTTTAAGGATCAAAACAAGGAAACCTAAAACTTTTGAGTAGGGGACTTCTAGATTAAGAAGAGGATATAAAAGCCATATTTAATTTTGGGGCATTTAGGTAGTTTCCTTAGCTTACCTATTGTAAATAGTGCTGCAATAAACATTGGGATCAAGAAGATGTGGTACATATACACAATGGAATATTACTCAGCAATCAAAAAAACAAGCATGCCATTTACAGCAACATGGATGGAGCTGGAAGGGATCATGCTCAGTGAAATAAGCCAGAAAGAAAAAGAGAAATACTGGATGGTAGAGGATCCAAATAAGGGATCAGGGAGGGAAAAAAACCAAATATAATAAAGTAAAAATCAAAATCAACAGGTAATTATAAATCAGAGACATACTGAGTAGGATCAAAACAAGGGTGGGAAGAGCACAAGGGACCATGGTGATAGTTCACTGGTGAATGGGTGGTGGAATTTTACGGGGACTATAATCAAGATGAAAATGCATACATTGTACAAAAATGAAAAATGAAGTAAAAATATATAAAATAATAAAAAATAATAAAAATAAAAAAATAAAATTTGGCCCAAAAAAGCCATATTTAATGAATGAAGACTGATTGAATCTTAGATGCAAAAAACCCAACCTCCCCTCCCCAAAATACAAAAAAAAAAAAAATCCACACATATAAAACTCTCTTTGGGGCAATTGGGGAAATTTGAATGTAGACTGCAAATTATACAATATATAGACTTAATATATAGACCATTCTTGTTAAGCAATTCATAATTGAAGTACAGGCATGAAGATGCATCATGTATGCAATGTACTTAAGTGTCAGATGAGATAAACAAAATGTGATATATCCATACAATGGAATAGTAGTCAGTCTTCAAAAGAATAAAATTCTGGCATGTGTCACATCATAGGTGAACCCTGAAAACTTTGGCTATGTGAAATAAACCAGACACAAAATTACCAATATTGCTATCAAGTACACAAAGTAGTAAAATTCAGAGAAACAAATTGTTAAGAGTTGAGGGAATGAGAATTTGAGAATTTAAATGTTAAATTTAAGTTAACATTAAATTAGAATTTAATGTTAGAGTTTAAGTCTGGGAAGATTAAAAGTTTTAGAGATGGATGGAAGATTAAAAGTTTTAGAGATTAAAAGTTTTATTGATGGTTAAATATACTTAATGCCAGTATGTGTTTGAAAATGGTTAAGTTGGTAGGTCATTTTTTATGATATGTATATTAAATCACAATTAAAAAATAACATTTGGAGGAAAAAAAGAAGAGAAAATGATTTAATTGCTCAAACGATAGAGCTATTAGCACCGGATCTGGGTTTCAAACACTGGTCTGTTTGATTACCAAAACCAGTATTAACTCTCATTTCACACTACTTGTGTAACAAACCATCACTCCTTTCTGTTACTTTTAGAAGCTAGTCATCAAGTGTGAAGCCTTTTGCAGGCTTCCAATTCTTTGGTTAATCCGCAGATAACATGATTCTCAGCCCTGTTCTAGTTGCTTTCCTTTATATTTTCCTGCCTGTATTTGTTCTCAAACATTTTAGCTTCAATACACCTGTTTGCTTTAAAACATTGTTGAGGGACCCAAAGAGCTTTTGTTTACCTAATGATAGTTACCATACTTAAAATTAAAAATTATTTTTAAACTATTGTCATTTTAAAATAAGACCCACTGGATGTTAATATAAAGAACATTTATAACTATTTTCTTTTCTTTTTTTAAAAGATTTATTTATTTATGCATATAAGAGTTGGGGTACAGGCCAGAGATGTGGGGTGTGAGAGGATTCACCAGAGACAGAGTGGGAAACAGAACAGGCAGATTGACAGAAATACATTGCTGAGGGGAGCAGCGGGCATGACAGGAGAGGTCTGCCACACCATGTGGGTTTCTCCCTGGCCAGCAGGGGATCGAAATAGTGCTGCAGAAGCTGCAGATTGTCTCACAATGTGGTGCTTAACCCCTTGCACCACCAGGGAGGCCCTATAACTATTTTCAAAAAATTCAGTGAAAAAAATGACTTTATATTTTTGAAAATTTCCTCAATGTCTGACTTAATAGACAAAGGATGAATTCTTATCTGCTTCCATATAACAATCTGTTGGGATCTTTGTTTTTTTTTTTTTTGTTTTTTTTTTTAAATTTTATTTATTTATTTAAACAAGCACTGGGTACAGTCAGAAGCGTGGGAGGGTGAGAGAATTCACCAGAGCCAGAGCAGGGAACAGAACAGGCAGACTGACGAAATACACTGCTGAGGGGAGCAGCGGTCGAGGCAGGAGAGGTCTGTGTACCATGTGGGACCCTCACAGGTGGCCGGGGATTGAAGCAGTGCTGCAGAGGCTGTGGGCAGCTTCGAAGCCCAGCATTCAACCGCTGCCCCGCCTGGGAGGCCCTGGGATCTTTGTTTTAATTCAAGTATATGCGGAAAATCTGGCCTCATACATATAGGTAATAGGGAAAGGGGGAAGTATATTAATAGCCGTTTCAAGTAATTGTAGATACTTCAATTCTTTAATACTATACCAATACTCAACAAGTGGTAGTTTATTAAAAGGTTAATCACAATATGGAATCCCTATCAATGAACTTCTGTACTATTAAAAATCACTGATCTTAAAATTTGAACTGATCCTTACCCTTTGTATTAGTTATCTATTGGCCCAGTACCAATTACTCCCAAAACTTAATGGTTTAAAAACTACACAAATGATCATTTCAAGTTTCTATATATCAAAATTTTCAGGGTCCCTCATGAGCTAATCACAATGTTGGCTAAAAGGCTTGAAGACATCCGAAGGTTTGACTGAAAACACAGAGGATGTGCTTCTAAACCTCACACATGTGGCTGCTGGCAGACCTCAGTTCCCATTGGTCTCTAGAGGCCTGTGTGTCTTCAAGACATGGCAACTGGCTTCCCCCAGAGGCAGGGATGCAAGTGAACAAGGGAGAGTCACAATGTCTTTCATGAACTAACCTCAGAAGTCACACACCATCACTTTTGCTTTAGACTACCACAGATTAGATAACTTAGAAAACAAAAATTAATTTTCTCACAGTTCTGAAGAAATCCAAAATCAAAGTGCCATCAGGGTTGGTGTATGGTAAGATTTCTCTCCTTAGAGTACAAATGCCATCTTTTTTTTTTTTTTTAAAGATTTATTTTATTTATTTATACAAGATCCAGGGTACAGACCAGACGCGTGGGAGGGGAGAGGATTCAGCAGAGACAGAGTGGGGAACAGAACAGGCAGACTGACGAAGTACACTGCTGAGGGGAGCAGCAGGGTCGACAGGAGAGGTCTGCCGCACCATGTGGGACCCTCGCTGACCGGCCGGGATCAAACCAGCACTGCAGAGGCTGCGGACAGATTCACAGCGCTGCACTCAACTGCCTGCGCCACCAGGGGAGACCCACAAATGCCATCTTCTCACCATGTCCTCTGTGCTTATGTGGAGAGATCTCTGGTGTCCCCTTACTCTTTAAAAGGAATACCAGTCCTAGCAGATTAGGGTCCTATCTAATGACTTCACTTAGCCTTTATTCCCTCCATAGAGGCCCCACTTCTAAATACAGTCTTACATTTGGGGTTAAGACTTAAAAATGAATTTGGGGAGGGACACATTTGAGGAAGCAGGCTTCATCAGTCAAATGTTTTTACCATTTTCCAAATATGATAAAACTACAAAAAGATTAAGTTTGTTTTGTTACTTAATAACAATTTACTAACACTTCAAGCATGAACTTACATTTCTTTTTTCAACTCTTTCAAACCTTTTTTGACATCTTTCATGATTCTTGCCTCACTTGGCACTTTACCCAGATACTGTTCTTAAAATTTTGTATCAGATATTTTATTTGATTATGTATTATTTCTGTCCCAGAAGGCATTGAGATTGAAAAAAAAAAATGTAGAGCTGTTAGTAGCTCATTTATTCTGTAATGAATACCCTGTTTTCCCTTCCTTCTGCTTTCTTATCTTTCTGCTATATTTGATCTTAATTCCTAAAAAAAACTAGCTATATTTGAGAAAATGCTGGGAATCCTAGGATAGCAAAAGTAATACTGTTCCGAAGTAGCACTATTGATATAATTGGGAAGCAAATTTGCAAATGAAACAATAAAAACACAAAAGTTTTCAAGTGTGTAAATTGAAAACTTAAATCATTTTTTGTAATCCCTATAGAATGCCAACATATATGTATTTGAAAACACATATATCTTCAAAAACGTAAGTATCGACATCTGAAAATACAATCAGATGAGCTTTTCCTGCCTAATAATTTCTAAGGTGCTGGAATTTCAAATGGCACAGACACCAATCTCTTCTGATACCTAGAACCTAACTGAGCAGAAAAAAATGTGCTGTCACTAACAAATGTGCTGTCGCTAACAGATGATGGTCTCTGTCTCCTTCATCTTCCTTAGTGGTCTACCACAATCAATTCATCATCAGCTGCCTCACTTCATTGTTTCTGTTCAAAGATTTTTCTAAAAGAGAATATAACATGCTATGGGGGGAAAATGGCTGGGATGTATGTTACACAGTGTTTTTTAGACTATAATAATCTTTTAGCACTTCTGATTTTCTATATTTACATTCAAATGAGCATGCATGTCTCAGTTTAGCAAGCAAAACTGACTTTATAAAGAGGAAACTGACGAGGAATTATCTTATTGAAATAAAAATTCCCTCCACCCTTATTTTGATAACTTATGTTTATATATCCACTCCCATTTAAAGTGAGGCAAGGTCTTATTTCCATATTTTGTTATTTTCCCATTTGTATTTGATTCCTTATTTAGAAAATCAACATTTTTCCACTGAAAAAAGAAAAATTACTCTCTGATCCAGAAGAGGGGACAAAACTTATTTGTAACATACAGTTAGGTCATTTAAAAGTGAAATCTAAATACAAAAAAGTTGAGAGGGGAAAAACCATTTAAAACAGAACTGCTTAACTTTACACACAGGGGTAACTCAGAGCCACATATGTTAACATAAGGAAAAAGAAGAAACCACACAAAAAACAATTATAAAATGATCTCTTAATTTTTAATTTCTTAAAAAGCATGTTCACAGCACACTCTAAGAATGCCAGACAGCAATGGTTTGCTGTTCTTTGTCAAACAGAGTATGTCAGAAAACAAAACAAAAAAGTTTTAAATAGCTAATGGTTTTTAAAATTAGTTGTCTGAAATTCCGGTCATCTAAATCTTTGTTTCAGAGTAGTAAACATTTCAGAAATGTAATGATTATCCATCGATCCAAAATCACACTTCTCTGAAATGCAGCTAGAAGTTATAAAACAGAAACAAAAATAAATATTTTTTAGAAATAAAGTATTTGGCATTTTAAAATAATGTTAAAGGAGAAGTCTTTAAGTGTAAATAACATTCAGATTTTACTTTCTATTTATTACCAGAGAGAAATTCTGAGTCTTTAGTGGTTCCAATCAGACTTCACTAAGATTGCTGTAGTTCATAATGAATTTCAATCCTAACAAAGCCAAGGTAATTTTCCAGCTGTGCTTGCTTTAAGAAGTGGCAGCCAGTCAGTATTAAAAATTACCAAAAGTGAGCCCAGATAGTTCAAATTAGTTGGTTAATTTGGCATTTGGGTTCTTTTGTACATACTTCTCATCATTTGATTTTACTTTCTAGCTTTAAATCACTTGCTACATTTCTCTTAAAATCAATCAATAACTGTATAGTTTGCAATGTAAACTGACTTCATTAAAACATGTGAAACATGGTTAAATTTTATATTCTGCCATTCAGGTAATTTACATTCTCATAGTAAATGCAGAACAGCTGCACTATGAATGACAATCGTAACCATTTCACTAAATGTGGAAAAGCTGAAAAGTGAAATTTTACAAAATTGAAAAGTTAAGTTCTTAGAATCTCTTCAGAAATCTATGATGTCTTTTCTTGGATGTCAGTATGGAAAAGTAAAATTTAGTTGCTATTAATAATGTACCAATAAAATGTACTTTGCTTATATCTATTTCTATCAGCCATTCTGAAAACACATTTCCATTTATAACACCTACTAAAAGAATAAATTTTCCTTTAGAATCATGGGTACAAACTGGAAAAAAGAAGTGAGAAAGGCCGATTTAGGTAATGTTGCAATAAATAAAATGTAATAAAAGCCTCCCTTACAAATTAAACACATCTGTCCTTTTCCTTCCATATGTGGAAATGTTATCTAAATTTTAAAAATTCTCATACCATGAATCCTGTAAAATCAGGTCTATTTCAGCTAGGTAACCTGAAGCTGTGAAAGAATTATATTATCCTGTTCATAAGAGGAGAGGTAGTGACATTTTATTCTCTCAATACCGAGCTAAAAATTCCACACATCTGGCATATGGATTACAAGGGGGAAAAAAAAGCACAGAAGCACCATTGTATACTCCTCAGGTTTTGGTATTTCAAGTCACCCATAACTTCATTTGTCATTGACAGCTGACAATCACCACTGTGTTAACATTAAAAGAAAGCAATGGCTATGGCTGTTATTCATCAGATAAGACTGGTGGACCATCATCTTTCAAAAATGAAGCAGCTTTCCTTCCATTCTTCTGAACATGATCTTCATTCATTTTCTCCAAAGCTTCTATCTATAAAATTAATAAATTGAACTCATTGGTCAAAACTCATTTCACTAAAACCATAGTTTAAATTGAGTCAGTATTTTTACTCTCTTAAAAAGAGGTCATTTCTAATGATGTTGGCCTTGAATGAAAGCATATATACACACATATATTCATTCACACACGTGTATGTCTTTTACTTGCCTATGTTACCCAGGCCAGCGTCTTTATGAAGCTAGCAGCTAGAATCAGATATGTCTAACTGTGTACACTACAAAGTTTTCAGGGAAGAGGAAAAAGGAAATTCCAAGGTTGATTCAATAATAACAGCTGCTTACTGAATGGCTGCACTGAGTTAGAGACTGGTCTTAGCATGTTCCCATTACTTTTCTATCTGCAAGGCCTAGCACTGCTAGGTCAAATTCAAGTCATTCTGGGGAGTTCTGGAACAGACCTTGTAATCATTCTCTGCGTCCGGAATAATTAGCTGCTCTTTCTCGTTTTCGCTTTTATTCAATTTTAAGCGATCTTTTCTAGAAGGAGATTTTTAAATGGTTTTCGAGATCCATACTGTGATGAGTGGGTATTTCTAAGAATGATCACTTCTAATTTTGTTTAGTTAAAGGCAGGGTCCATGCTTTTTGTATCACTCAGAATGTTTACCAGTCAACTTTCTGATTTATAAAGTAGAGGAAAGAGAAGTATACTGCAAATGTGTTATTTTGTCCATCTTAACCCGTGAACTACTTGAAGTATTTTGCTGTATCTTTATGCTATGATTTAAGCCTGGGAAAAACAAAAACAACATCTCAAGAAAAGTAAACTCTCTAACTTTGTTTTTAAGAGGATATCTACTTTATCCAGTTATCTACTGCCATCAAGATGAAAGATGGACAAAACTACTTACCTCAGCTAAGAAATCAGCTTCATTATCGGCTGAGATATTTAAGCCTGAAACAGCATTAAAGAGTTCTCGTTCATTGAGGGCTTCCTTTACACCTCCTTTCTGGAAAAACTAGTAAAGAAATACAAGATCAGCAAGAGGTATTATACCAAGCTTCTAATAGAAACAAAAAAAATGGAATAGCATAAGAAAGACACCTCTGAATTGTTTTCATAATTTTAAAACCCACTTCAACGTTTAACTCTGCTCAGGTTCAACTTGCTTTTTGTCCTCTCGCATATGTCTTTGGTATCTTCTGGATTTGGCCACACTGCACTTCCCAAAGCTATAAATATTAGTGGCAAATAAAGTTGCTTGCCATTGTTTTAAATGTGTAAACTGAAACATTCTGTTAAATCCTAAGAATTAACATTTTCTAGGAGGCTCAATGTTATTTCCAATATGAGTTTATTCTAGTATCTATAAAGGTAATTCTATCAGCTGGTAACAATTAATTTCCTTTTGTAATAGCAAACAAATGGGACTCAACTCTGTGATTACCGAGCTTTACTTTCCCTAATCTCTTTACTTTGCCTCACAGAAACAGTGATCAGACCATAAGATTATCTTGTTTAATGGGTAAAAATGTCATTAAACACACAGAATTAACACATGCCAGCTTCTCTTTAAGATCTGGACTTGTGTTAAATGTCTACTTGACTGCTCAAATATCTGGAGCCAAAAAAAAAAATCTAAATGGAAATTTAATTCAATAGAGCAAATATGAGGCACGCAAAATCAAATTCTAGCTGACAATGAAGACTCACAAATTGACTTTGTATTTTTATCTAAAAAACAGCCAGTAGTCAAATGCTTCCTTCAATTTGGTAAGCTTCAATATGGTAAGCTTATTTACCTTAGGAGTGAGAAAAATATTTCAATCTGTTATATTCCACAAAAAAGCACATATTCCTTTATACACCTACCTGTGAGACATTCCTGCAGTCACGGAACAAGAACTCCAGGCCATGAGGATGGGTTGGTTCTACAGACTGACTGACATCGATCAACCAGACCTGTTTAAATATGGAGCACACAGCAACGTTTTTATGTTTGAATTTAATCAAGTTACTTAATCTGAACATAAACAAAATGTACTCCTCACCTTCCCAGCATGCCACAACATGTTATATTCACTTAGGTCAGCATGTACAAGTGTACATTCATTGTATAACTGTTGCATCAACTGTGAAGAGGCAAGGCAGACATTTAGGAAAAAAGGAGCAATTCTTATATATCTACACAACTTTAATCTTGAAGTCTAGCCATATTTTCCAGAAAAACAAAACTAGGTTAAAGAACTTACTTCTTCTTTGTATAGTATAGTATAGTATAGGATTGGGCTCTTTTTTTCCTAAGGGAAGGTGAAGGAGCAGTGTGACAATGGGGACTTCCTTGTCCATGTGACAGCAACAAGAATAGGAAGCCAAGGGAAAGGCCTGGATTCCCACATGCAAAAGAGAGCAGCTATGTTAGGGTCACTAACCAAGGGGCCTAGGTAAGCCATAAAAGGGTAAGGTAAAAAGTACTTCCTGGGGCCTCCCCTGGTGGCACAGCAGTTGAGTGCTGGGCTGCGAGGCTGCCTGCAGCCTCTGCAGCGCCGGTTCATTCCCTGGCCGCCGGCAAGAGTCCCACAAAAAAAAAAAAAAAAAAAAAGAAAAGAAAAAGTATTTTCTGCCAGATATCCTGGGAAAGAGATATTTTTATAAATTAAGTGGCAGTACATATTCATTATTGGTTTATTATATATTCATGATACTCTAGCTTTATAGCAGAGTGCATTTGTCTCTCAGTTCTAAATAAAGTCAAATAGGGAAGGTACATTACTACCTTCATCTCTTCCCCAGCCACCCCACTGCCAAAAGACATCAGAAAGTATTTTCCTATTGGAGGCAGAGAAAGTTGGATTGTCTCCCTAGCTGTAGTTTTAAAAATTAATTTGGAGAACACGTTCATATTCACATCAGCTGCTACATGCCATGAGTGATCCATGCAGAGGCTATGTAAGAAGCATACGTGTCTCTGCAGTTCAATTAATACAACAGAGAAAAATAAATAATACTGAGGCATAAGAACAATATTGAGAGCATTTTCCTAGGCTAGAGGATCTAAGATCAAGCACTATTGCTGTCAGTAGCATAAATAGCTTCTTCAAGATTCCTGACACGTTTCCCAACAATGAAATCTGCTCACTTCCTACCATCTTGGGTTTTCATCAGCACTATCTTATGAGACCAAATCTGCTTCCTTCTAATTTCCCAAAAGAAAAAGTATTTTCTTAGCTGTTTTAACTCTTACATTCAAGAAAAAAATAAAATAAACTGGCATTCTATCTACTAAATGTAATGTCAAATTTTATTTAAATTTTATGAATATAAGCTTCAGGCTTTTTTTTTTTTTTTTTTAATAGAGGCATGTTTTATTTGTTTGTTTTGTTTATACAAGCACTGGGTACAGTCAGAAGCGCGGGAGGGTGAGAGAATTCACCAGAGCCAGAGCGGGGAGCAGAGCAGGCAGAAGGACCGAAGTACACTGCTGAGGGGAGCAATGGGCGGCAGGAGAGGTCTGCGCGCCATGTGGGACCCTCCTCTGGTGGCCGGGGAGCAGCCGGGGATTGAACCGGCGCTGCAGAGGCCGCTGGCAGCTTTGCAACCCAGCGCTCAACTGCTGCGCCACCGGGGAGGCCCTAAGCTTCAGGCTTTTATGTCACTAATGCTAACAGTTGAGTCCTCACTTGCTATACGTCTTTGATTTTTTCTAAAACCATTCAAGACACCTACATATTGAGATAAAGACAACCCCTCAATGTTAACATTCTTTGACAAATATTAGTTTGCATTTGCTGTATGGGCTTAAAATAGTATTATTTTAGGAAATATTTTTAAAATTTAAAAGTCCATGTATGAATGGTTTGAGAAGGCACAACTTACGTGAAGAGTCTGATAGTAGGCGTCTGTCATTTCCTCACTACTGAGCTTCACTTCTTTTAATTTAGGGGCGGGAACTTGATCATGGCCAATGAAAGACATAACTAAAATGTGTTTCTTGAGCAAAACAACTGTTGGACAAGGAATTCCAGCTCTCTGCATTCTATACAGAAAGAGATGATTAAGAATGTAAAGGTCAGAAGAGAGTATTTCATTTATTCAACAATTATAGCTAACAAGGGCTTGCAATGAGGTGGTACTCTGCTCTAACCCGGAAGGGTGGGAATGCAGAGACAGTGAGACACGCCTCTGCTCTCTTGGAGTCCGTGGACTAGTGGAAATGATGGACAAGTGAGGAGATGATTACAGTGCAGTGTGGAACATGCACTGGTAGAGGTGGGGTAGGAGCTATGGCAAAACACAGCATCGAGGAAGACTTGTTAGAAGAAAGGGTGAACAGGAACTAGCTAGATGAAGAATGTGTGGGGGAAGTGCTGATCAGAGGCTGGAAGCGGCTTGTGGAAATGCATGGTGGCTTTAAAGAACACTGTTAATTTGGAGAGTGTATATAAATCAATGATGGAACTTGAGTAGGTGGAAGAGAAATGTGGTTGAGGTTACAGAGAAGGGCAGAATCCTATCACAAAAGGATTTTGCAATTTACACTAAAGACTATGGGAACGGTTGAAGAATTTTTAAAAAGGGAGGGATGAGATCTCATTAGTACAGAAAAGAAGTTATAGGGCGCCAAGATATCTCAGGAAATTATCATATAATACTTAGCAGTCCCATTAACTAGAATAATTTTGCAACTAATAAACATGGATAATTATTTTTTAAAACAAACATCTTTAGAAAAAAACTAAAATTTTCAAAGGATAAAGACAACAAAGGGTTTTTTTAATGAGAAAGATTACTCAATTACTTGGTTGATAAAACAAATTCTTTGATAAAAAATAAACTGCTTAGAGAATTGAGAAACAAGTCTAATAAATGCAAAACACAACTGGACTGGTAAGACCCTGTCCACACCAAGCTAACAATCAGATGAATAAACATTTTCTGAAACAAAAGAGAAATTACTTGAGTCTAATTGAAAATTGGAAAAAAGATATTATGTATATTATATACACATATTATATTATATATTATATATACATATATGTAGCTATTATATATATGTAGATATTGTATATATGTAGCTGTATTATAAAATGTCTTCAAAAATTATTTAATATCCCTCAAATTTTACTGACAAAAGAAAAAAGAAAATGGCCTTTTCATCCTAAAAGTATGAATTCAGGCTAGGTGAAATGCATGAAATGTTTTATGATAGAAAGCCTCATAAAACACTAGAATTATAAGGCCTTTTATAATTTATAAATAAATATAATAGAAAGATTTATTTTTTTGCCTGGCCTACTACAAAAAGGGAATCACCCAACATGACTTCTAGCACAATGATTTCTTTTACCTTGTGAGATTGTGCATTTCTTTTTCTGCCCACATGCGGATGATCTTACGTGGATTTAGTTTACTGAAGCGATCTTTAAACCTGAAATCATCTTTAATATATTTGTCACGATTCTTAAACTCATTAAGGGTTGTTTTAAATACCTTGATGGCACATTCTGGAGGTATTACTTTACTATCTTCCTTTTCATCCTCCATGCTAAGTGGAAGAAAGAAAATTAAGTTAATGTAAGAGGCCAGGTCACAAAACAATTTCAAAATAAAGATCCTATGACATGAAAGTAGTTCTATACCTTTTCTGAGAATATTAAGACTTGTTTTTTTAAAAAAATTCTTTAATTTTTGGACTAAATAAAATTTTAGGTTTTTTCTTTTTTTTAAATAAAACATAGTTTCAAATAAATTATCAATCAGTTTTCAACAATCCATAAGCAATCTTTGCTGAATGACTATGCAATCAAGCATGAAGAACAATGAAGACATATGCACTGTAAAATAGGATAGAATCTACCTGGGATGGTTCAGAACAAAATTCAACAAAAGCAAAAAAAATAGAACAGTTGTTTAAAAAAGTCTCTCGATCCTAGCAGATAGTCCAACTGATCCTATGTAATTCCCTTGTCTTCATAACTGCTTTCTCCCCCCACCCCAGAAATTTCATTTAGCTTCCTAGCTTTAAACATCATCTACATATAGATTAACTCCCGTATTTCTATCATCAGTTCTAACTTTCTCCATTATCTTCAGGACCATTTATCTGATCCCTACTTGATATCACTTGAATGTCTAGCAGGTATCTCAAATTTGACATATCCAAAACAAAATTTTTAACAACTGCTCCCTAATTCCCCTTCCCCCAGCTCTTGTCTCAAGATGATACCACTCAGCTGCTCCAGCTGAGAATCTATCCTCTCACATCCCATATCCAATCCAACAGCACACACTGTTCACTCTTACCTTCAAAACAAATAGCAACGGTCTCCTAGTCTTCATTTTTACTGCCACATTCTTACTCAAAACCACTGTCATCTCTCCTTTAAACTACCACAATAATTTTTAACTGAGCTTATTGCTTCTTCTCTTTCCCTTTTATCATTCATTTTCCACATAACAGTCTGAATAATATTTTGAAAATCAAATCAGTTTTGGTTCCAACTGCACTTAAATAAGGAGTGACTCCTTACCCTGGATTAAAAGTTTCTCACCAAATCTAGCCACTGCTAACTTCTCCAATCTCCTTGCTCTCTATATGCTTCAGGCAGGCTGGCTTTCTTATGGTCTCTCAAAGACACCAAGTTTGTGCCTGCTAATGCCTATAATACAGGCCATTTGCACTTGCTGTTCTCTGGGCTCAAATGTTCTTCCACCTGATCTTTGATACTATATCCTTAGATGAGTCATTCCAATCTTAGTTTAAACAGCACATCATCAAAGAAAACTTCCCTGTGCTACTAATAAAAAGTAGTCAACCAATCACTATATCACCATATTTTAACTATTTGGATAGCCTATATCTGATATTTTTAATTATTGTCATCTTGGAAGGAAGATGAGGTGGAGAGAAAGTGCATTCTATGAGCAGGGACTTTCCTTCCTCCATTCATTGCTGTATAACCAGCACCTAAAAGAATACCCAGTACATGGTAGCTGCATAAATACTTGATGAATATATGAATTCACTTCAGGGAGACAAATTAGAGATTCTATACAAGGAAGAAATTCACAATTATATAAAAATATACAGAATTCTTGGATTTTGAGAACTTCCTGTCACTGGAATAGTTTGACCATAAATTAGATGAAGTCCTATCAAAAATGTTGGATAGATTTCTTATTTGGATGGTCTCCAGGATAGTTTGTAAGATTCATCTCCGTTAGGGGCCTCCCAGGTGGCGCAGCGGTTGAGCGCCGGGTTGCGAAGCTGCCCGCAGCCTCTGCAGTGCCAGTTCGATCCCTGGCCGTTGGGCGAGGGTCCCACATGGCGCGCAGACCTCTCCTGCTGCGCCCGCTGCTCCCCTCAGCAGTGTACTTCATCAGTCTGCATGTTCTCGTCTCCGCTCTGGCTCTGGTGAATTCTCGCACCCTCCCACGCTTCTGACTGTACCCAGTGCTTGTGTAAATAAATAAATGAATCTTTAAAAAAAAAAATTTCATCTCCTTTAAAAAGTCCTTATATCTTTGAAAGACATCCCCTGCTCATGGATTGGAAGAATAAACATTATTAAAATGGCCATCCTACCAAAAGCAATATACAGATTCAATGCTATTCCAATCAAAATTTCAATGTCATTCTTCAAAGAAATAGAACAATTATTGATGAAATTCATATGGAATCACAAAAAAACCCAAATAGCCAAAGCTCTCCTGAAAAAAAAAAAAAAAAAAGAAGGGAATGGAGGCATCACACTCCCAGGCTTCAAACTATACTACAAAGCCATAATCATCAAAATTGCATGGTATTGGAACAAGAACAGACACACAGACCAATGGAATCGAATAGAAAATCCAGAAATAAACCCACAGATTTATGGTCAACTAATCTTTGACAAAGGAGCAAAGACTATGCATTGGAGCAAAGAAAGTTTGTTCAATAAATGGTGCTGGGAAAACTGGGTCGCTACATGCAAAAGAATGAAGCTTGACCACTACCTCACAACATACACAAAAATCAACTCAAAATGGATTAAAGAACTAGTCATAAGACCTGAAACCATAAAATACATAGAAGGAAATATAGGCGAAACACTACGTGATATGCACATCAAAGACATCTTTACAGACACATCACCCCAAGCAGTGATAGTGAAGGCAAAGATAAACAGCTGGGACTACATCAAATTAAAGAGCTTCTGCACAGCAAAAGAGACAATAACAAAAACAAAGAGAAACCCCACCAACTGGGAGAACATTTTTGCACACAACACTAATGATAAAGGACTGATCACAAAAATCTGCAAAGAGCTGACGAGACTCAACAAAAACAAAGAAAATAATCCAGTCAAAAAATGAGCAGAAGAGCTAAAAAGAAACTTCTCTGAAGAGGAAATGCAAATGGCCAACAGGCATATGAAAAAATGTTCAACATCACTTGTAATCAGGGAAATGCAAATCAAAACTACCATGAGATACCATCTTACACCAGTGAGAATGGCACATATTAAAAAAACTAGCAACAACAAATGTTGGCGAGGGTGTGGAGAAAAAGGAACTCTCCTACACTGTTGGTGGGAGTGCAAACTGGTCCAACCATTATGGAGAGCTGTGTGGAGATTTCTGGACCTACTAAACATAGAGCTTCCATATGATCCAGCAATTCCACTCCTAAGTATTTACCCAAAGGACACAGAAACATCAATTCCAAAGAGCACCTGCACCCCTATGTTTATAGCAGCATTATTTACAATAGCTAAGCTTTGGAAACAACCCAAATGCCCAAAAATAGATGACTGGATCAAGAAGATGTGGTACTTATATACCATGAAATATTACTCAGCGTTCAAAAAAGATAAACACATGCCATTTGCAGCAACATGGATGGCGCTGGAAGGGATCATGCTCAGCGAAATAAGCCAGAAAGAAAAAGAAAAATACCGGATAGTCTCACTCATAGCAGGAATCTAGAAAACTTAAATAAGGGACCAGGAAAATGAATAACTATAAGAAAGTGAAAATCAAAATCAACAAAAAACTATGAACCAGAGACACTCTATGGGGGGTGGGGGGTGGGGAGGGGAGGGATTGGGGTCAAAATAAGGGGGTTGCAATAGTATGGGGAATATAAAAATAAAATTTATTTAAACAAAAAAAAGTCCTTATTTCTTAGTAAATTACATATATCCCTCTGCCTGGCTTTTAATGTCCTCCTTACCAATTTGCTATTTGCTTATACAGCTGTCTTTCCTATCACCTCTAAACAGACCTTCTAATCTCCCCACTGTCAAATCTCCTCACCACTCCATTTCAATTCTCCCATTCTCACCCTTTTACTATTTTTTTTTAAGGATTAAACATTATAAACTAAAAGTTCTCTTTGATTAGCACCGCAGGTAGTTTCATTCCACATTCCACCTCTCCACAGGCAATCACTATCATGAATAGTATCTCTCATCTTTTAAAACGGACACATACATAAGTATCCACATATATAAACATCTATTAAAAAATTAATTTCATGACTTTAAAATTTAAATGGATGCTATACATTATTTATTCTATAACTTAGCTTTTGTACTCAATAAATAGCTTAGTATTTTTACTTATTTTTAAAATTCAGATTTAGGGATTGCAATGATTTTGTTCTGTTCTCTATCCCATACAATCCTATCTCATACAAGGTTGCACTTAGATAACTATACACTCTATTATATAATTATCTTTATTGAACATAATGGTTTTTGTTGTAATGTTATTCTCCTGGCTATCACATAAGCTCTTTGAAAATAACAAACATGCCTTATACTTTCTTCCCTGAAAAATCTAGTACAAGTTACTATTCAAATAATTGTTTATTACTCAGCTAATGTTAGAGCGCTAAAAACCAGAACAATCTTGTGGTAGGCAGACTCCTAAGAAAGTCCCCAAAATCCCAGCCTCCTGTTAAACTAATCTAGTATAATCTCCTCCCTTGAGTGTGTAATTAGCAATTTACTTGATTAGCCTACATGATATGGCAAAGGTGATGGCGTAACCACTCCCATGATTACACATTCTATTATGTAACACTCAGTCTTAGCAGATGTGAGAGATATTCTCCTGTGAGCTTTGAATAAGTGAACTGTGACATGAAGGGAATGTAAAAGGGCTATGTGACCAGGACCTGCTAGGGCCTCTAGAAGCTGAGTGCAAGCCAGGGTTGACAAACAACAACAAAGTAGAGACATCAATCCTATGGGTGCAAGGAATTGAACTGTGCCAGGGAAGAGGACTGGGAGCTCCAGAAAGGAACATAGTCCAGTCAATAGCCAGATTGCAGTCCTATGAGCTCCTGAGCAGAAAGTCCAGTTTAACCATGTTTGTATGTCTTTCTTTTTTTTTTTTAAGATTTATTTATTTATACAAGCACTGGGTACAGTCAGAAGCGCAGGAGGGTGAGTGAATTCACCAGAGCCAGAGTGGGGAACAGAACAGGCAGAAGGACTGAAGTACACTGCTGAGGGGAGCAGTGGGCGGCAGGAAAGGTCTGTGCGCCATGTGGGACTCTCGCTGGCGGCCAGGGATCGAACTGGTGCTGCAGAGGCTGAGGGCAGCTTTGCAGCCCAGCACTCAACCGCTGTGCCACCAGGGAGGCCCATGTGTCTGTACTTCTTACCAACAGAAACTATAGGATTATAAATGGATATTGTTTAATTTGTGGTAACCTGTTACATAGTAGAGAAAACTAACATAAACCTATCAGCTCTCTAGCTTTGCTAACTCATAAATGCCAAAGTATAGATTAGATACTAAGTCCAACAGAAGAAAAAAGAGATCATTCATATATCAATATATCATTAGCTATAACAGAAAATGGACAAAGGATAAAAAAGGCAATGGACAATAAAAAGAAATACAAGTGGCTGATATACTTGCGGGGGAAAAAAAAAGTTACAACCTTAATCATAATTAAATAAATACAGCAAAATATCAAACGGTTACTTTTCATCTTTTATACTGATAATTACTATCAAATTTGGCAATACTTAGCTCTGATGAGGATGAGGGGAACAGTGTCATACTGCTAGTGGGAGCTAAATTAGGTAACCTTCTGAGAAGGCAATCTGCCAAAATCTACTAACATTTGGAATATACTCAACATACAGATTTGACTAGCCAGAGGGAAAATGGCATTTGCCTTACCATTAAAGGAAAAACACAAGTTCAAGATTTTTTGGCTTTTGGCACAACACACAAGAAAAAAATATTTTAAATTTTCAGTAAAAAAATTTTTAAAAACTGCTTGCTATATAGCTAGCTCAGAGGCGAAACAGGGAGTAAAATCTGGTATTTTCCATCATTGAGGCCAAACACTATTTAACAAAATGGGGAGAAGTACATATAGTCTTTTGCCCCAACAATTTCAATGTTAGAAATTTAGCTTACACATATATTTGCAAAGCACACCAAGGTATAAATACAAAGATACTCCTTTATAATCATACAATGGAATTGTACTACTATAAAAATGCAGTGACACAAACCAGTAATACAAAGATCCTAACTAAAAAACTAAGTTCCTGAATGTGGAGTACAATTTCTTCTCTATAAACAAAGTAAGGAACATGTACATAAAAATTTCTGGAACACTAAACTAAAAACTTAATAGTGCCTACCACTAGAGAAAAGATTTGTGGGGCAAGAACTGGTAAAATAAAGGCTGCTTTTCATTTTAATCCATTCTGTAAAGTTTTAATTTTTATTATGAGTACTCATTATTTAAAAATAATCTGTATTATTACATTTCCCTGGTCTCAGGGAACCCTCAATTGAAACTTGGAAAGAGGGCAGGAATGCTTACTAACAGATATAATAGCAGATATAATCAAATATGATCTTATTTATCCCCACAAATGTCCCATGAGGTGAGGGGTCAGTTTTCAAACTGGTTTACAGCTTGATGATACAGATACAGATAAAACAGCTTGAAAAATGCTGAGCTTTTTAATCTTAGCATTTGTTTTTATCCTTTTAATTTTGGAACTTGACAGTATAATTCAATATATGTTTATAAATGTATGTCTTATCTAGAAAGAAGGACTAGTTAAATAAAGCCAAGAAAACCAAAGGCAAAGTTCAAATTCTCAGTGGTTCCTTATGGATTCTAATAAGATTTTTTATTATTGTTATTATTATTATTGGGTTTTTTAATAAAGGGTTAGGAGGATCCTTTATTTTTCCTTTGAAATATAGAAGCAATTTATTCAATTTTGAAAAGTGATGTTTTTAAGTTTAAAAAAAAACTTAATTTTGTGTAGTGGGAAGGAGTTAAAATTTTGTTGACAAAAAATAGTATATTTTATTCATTTACCTCCCGCCATATGCATGAAAGACAACAGATTCCTTTCCTGTACTAATACAGCCAGTGATTGTCTCCAACATTCCAGAGTTGATCATTTTATACATAAGTAAACGTGTCTTAGGATCAACTGCTTTTTCCTGCAAAAGATAAGGTGCTATAAGTATAAATATGACCTTTAATCATGAAACATTTTCTGAGCTATTCTAACATTTAAAATAAATACATACTTTAAAAAAATTATTAAATTTACCTAGATGTATATATTACAGGTTCTTCAAAATATCATGTCAAGATACAATTCATCCTATCACTATAACTTTTTGAAAGTGAATAGCTGAAAGAACCATAAAGATAGATACTAGCTTAGTCAAAACCTTACTTTATCTCCAAAATTTAAATACCTTAGAGTTACTTATCATTTGTTAAGAATTATTCTCCAGATATTGGCCATGATTCATTAATATAAAGCACGAGACTACTAAATTGTCTTTTAATTAATGTCAATAATTTAATAGTAAATTTTTTTTAAATCTTGCAACATTGATATTCAATGTAAACTATACAGTCTGAATTAATAAGGACCACTAAAATGTTACCTTTGACAGTAAGTGATAAATAACCATTATATTAAATCTGAAAAGTCAACTAGAAAGCTACTTGGGTTTTAGTTACATCTTTGATTTGAAAGGTCAATCGCATAGAAACAAACCAAATATGAAGTTTGTTTTGTCATTTTCTCCCAGCATGAAGTTTTCTAATATGAATCCATTAAAGAAAAAAAATTTAAAAATACTTACTGCAGTAGAATGTTCCTTTTTTTCATGGAGGCGGGCGCTTCGACGTTCTTCTGAGTAGGCGTGTTGTTTTAAAGCATTGAAAACATGGTTTGATAGTTTTAAATCCATCCCAATTCCATCTCCTACTTGAAACCCAGGTGCAAACTGCCAAAAAAAAGAGGAATTAGAATTTAAATACTTTAAAATGGGACAGTAAAAACAAACCAAAATAAGAACAGTCTTTACTTGGAACAGTTTTCCTACCCAATAGATGATTGTGCTATGAAAGCAGAGGTAAAATATAGGTATAACAGAGAAAATAAATTTACTCACTGATAAACCCAAAAGAAAGGGGAAAACAATACTATTTAAGAGAAGCATTCTTATGAACAGAAAACAGCCAATCACATATAAAAATTTAAGGTCTTTGAGCATGGTTTGTACCTTGCTTTTACATCAAAGAGCACATTAATATTTGAAGGTAACCCCAAATCTAACCAAAAGGAATACACTTTCCTAATCATTTCTGAGCAGGTTAGCATAGCAAGGTATGTCTACACCATTACAATTGTGTTCTAGAGCTGCGTGTTCAATACATATGTGGACAATTAAATAAAACAGAAAAATCTGATTCCTCAGTCATACCACCCAAATTTCAAGTGCTCAGTTGTCAAATATGGCTACTATATGATACAGAACATCTGTATTATCATAGAAAGTCCTACTGATCTAGAATATTTCTAGAATTTAATGTTTACTTAGCAAGTGTTACGCTCTGAAGACTAAATGTTTTATATTAACCACAGTATTTATGAAAGAGGAAGAATGCTATTTTTAAAAAATTACATTCTGTTTCTGTTTTTGCAGGGGTAGATCAGATACAAGACAAAAAAATTCAGTAAGTATGACAGGGTATATAATAGAGAGTATTTCCCTTTCCCATAGCTATCCCTCAGTCACCATGCCTGTTTGTTGGCAGGAGTACCACTTTATGGAAAATAATATGCTGAAAAATAAATGCTACTTTCCTAAGAATGATTTCTTAATTTTAAAATCAGTGTAAAGCAAATGTTATAGAATTTTACTCTGAGGTACATTAATCCATTAGCGACTGAGTTTCCACGGCATTGCTATATTGGCATCTAAAACATGTTTAGAAAGGACAAGAAATATTTTTAGAAATTTAAGATACTGTATTAGGAAACCTATATTTTTAACTTATTCTAATAAATCTGATTCAGATATAATACTTTCTGGAACTCACATTTTCCATTCTGGCTGTATTCTTTCTCCCACATACTACTTCATCATGTTTGGTGGTGATGTCTTTTCCTTTTCCAATAAAACCCTTTTTTGGAGTAGGAACTGGTTTTGCTAAAAGTGATTAAGACAAGTATGTAAAAATAGCAAGGACTAAACTGCTATATTCAACACTGCTAACAAAGATACCTGTATCTAACAGTCAGTTACCAAATGAGATAACATATATAAATATACAAGAAATTACTAGAAAACTAACTCTTTCCATAACCCCATCCTTCCTCTTCCCCACCCCCCGAAAATAAAAACACTGATACCTGGTATATAGGGGTCATCACAGGTATCCTGCCAGTCAACCTCATCTTCAGAGCTATCACTGTCTTCATAAGGATGTACTTTTCGGTAATTTTCAAAGGAAATGGAAACTTAAAAGGCAAAAACAGTTGAAGATTTATTTAAAACACATCATAAGCATTTTCTACCACCCAATGGAGTTGTCACAATAAGGTCATGGTACCTTTGCTATCTCCATTGAATTTTTTTTCTTCACGCCTAAGCTGTGCATCATATTCTCTGTCAAATTCCATCTGTAGCATCTGAGCCAGCATTAGGTCACTGGAAGTGTCAATGTTTTCTCCAGTAATAAATGGTCCTTCAGCAACACTATTCAAAATAAGGCAATATAAACTAATACAATGTGCTTGTATAAACAGATGTTATGGGTTAAGAGCTGGATGTACCTTTTCAGTGTTAAAATTGTACTGAAGAAACAATGAGAGAGAACTTTACCAAACCATCCACCCTTTCTTGGTCAGCTGCCCTCTGACCAGTGGTAGCCACTGTGAGAGCACCAACTATAATTAAGAGAATTAAAAGGAAAAGCTAACGGGCCTACACTAAAATCTAAACTGGAACCAGAATTCATTTGTTCTGTGTTCTGACCAAAGGAGAGATAACATATATTGAAAAAGGAAAATTTGATCAAAACTGTGCCCTATTTCATTATTTGTTAATTTGAAAATAGTGAAAACTAGTCATAGAATTAGGACTAAAACTCACTATCAGAGGTCTCCCAGCACAGAGTTATTTCTACTGCATTGCTTATCTAACTCTGTTTCTTAATCACCTGTCATGATAAACACTAATGAAATCCTTGAATTTTGTTAATAATAAGCTGCTAGATAAAACAGTTACTTACGCAACTTCAGGGAAAGCAGCAGCTTCTTCTTCTAACTGTAATTCTTTAGCCAACTGTTCACTCATTACATCAGCCAGAGAACAGGATATTGTATTTTGAGGGGTAGCCCATGGACACTATAAAAAAAGAGGGGGGTTACCACTGAATTCATAATGATGAAATTATTATGTCATCATTGTATTCAAAATTGCCATAAAAATAGACACAGATCAATGAAAAAAGGAAGGGGTCAAAGGGGTATAAGGGATCGCGGCAGGGGAAAAAAGGATAAAGATACAGCTTTATTGTCCACCATATATTTTTTGGGGGAAAAAGGTTTAAAAAAACGATAAGTAAAATAAAAAGAATTAAAATAATTAAACCAACCCAAAATGAATGATCACTCATTTGCAGAAATTTTCTTTTTTTATATTATTTTTACATCATTGTTCATTATTAAACATGCAGACATTTTCTTTTTTTTAGAAGTTTTTTTTTTCCCCAAATATTTATTTATTTATGCAAGCACTGGGTACAGTCAGAGGCGCGGGAGGGGAGGGTGAGAGAATTCACCAGAACGGAGAGTAGAACAGGCAGAATGACGAAATACACTGCTGAGGGGAGCAGCGGGCGGCAGGAGAGGTCTGCACGCCATGTGGGACCCTCGCCAGGTGATAGAACTGGCGCTGCAGAGGCTGCGGGCAGCTTCGCAACCCAGCGCTCAAACGCTGAGCCACCAGAGGCCCGCAGACATTTTCTTAAAAGTCAAAAATGGCCCAGCTCAAATCTAATCAAAGATAAATGTAGACTAAAACAGCCATATATACTCTCTAATTAGGTGTGTCTTTTTAGTTGAGGGGAGGCACCAGGCTATTACAGCATCATTCCATTAGCCAATGAGGTTATATAAAACCCCTTATTCTGAGTCCATGCTCCCAAGCAACCTTCTGCTTATAATTTGGCTTCCAGGTAGATTCTTATAGGAACAGACTGTATCAACTAGCACAATTTAAAGCCCAATTAGGAGTTATAGCTCATTCTAATTTCAGCAGCAAGTCTTCTAACTATAAAAAGTGTGTCTGCCCCTCTCAAGTCATCTTAGAATATGCCAAAACAAAAACAGTAACAAACAACAAAAACTGTATTTAGATTGTTGAAACAATACATTTATAGCAAAGTAATATTCTGTGAGTTGGCCTTCCTTGGTGACATCACTATCTAAGCCCTCTGAAATATGTTTTTTCTACAATTCCTTATTTTGAGGGGGCAAATGTAACTTAGCAGCAAATGATTACACTTATAATCTAGTTATTAAGACCACTCATACTAACTTAGACATGCAAATATTTCTTGAATTTGCCCAGACAGAACAAGTTCTCTAGTCCCCCCAACAGAGATTCTACTCAAGGTATCAGCCTTCCATCTACAGGCTACATGAAGAGCTCTCTAACTTTTTTTGTTTTCTAGTCCTGCTTGTTTCCATTTTCCACAAGATATCACAATGGTTTTCCTAAAATGTAGATTTAATTATTTCCATTTCCTTACTAAAAGCTTTTATTGTTTCCCAGTGTGTTTAGGACAAAAACCAAATTCACTCCTTAACTACTACTGAGTTACTGCGTTTCTAATTTAGAATAAAGCTTGTGGTGATACCCAACTTAGCAACAAAAATTGTTTAATCACGCTTAAGCCAGGATAGGCCCTCTAGTTGGCCTTCTGACCTGTTGGTGTGACTTCCACACAACTGTGCAACTGACCCTGTTCAGGTTCCAGAGCATGGAGGTTCAAGAATTTCCTTGGCTTAGGCTGTTAGGGTACAGCAATTATGGGTGGTAAATGATAACTATATTTATGCCTAAATGAATGAGAATCCAGTTCATACAGGCTTACCCTGAGTCTGGTAAGAGGCACCCAGACTCAATAAGTGACATCTTGCTGAATTGTTTGGCTTTATATTGCTAGACCTGGAGAGAACAGGTAGACTTTCTCAAGGTCTGGTGTGACTTCATTCACTCAAATCTTATCAGCAGTTGAGCACTCTCCTGGTAAGGATTTTGAGGTTTGGAATCTTTAAGTTCTTTAAAATCTGGAGAATATAGCTAATCATTTGACCATATGACTTCTATCTGTATCCTCCAGGTGGAAGATGGAATGCTGCCACTTAACCTAGAAATGCCTGGCCTGGTCAGTTTCAAAGTCCAGTTCTAAAAGGCAATGACAGTATTCTCTAATTCAGTACTTTTAATCACCTTTTGCAAAGACTAACAGTATCATAACAGACATTAGAATGCTATGTTTAAGTCACTAAATACAGATAATACATGGATTGGCTAAATACAGATAACTTACATGGATTAATTGTCACACAAGTAATTGCAATATCATCCTATTTTATAGATTTAGAAACTGAGACAGTTTTTTTAATCCAAAATAACACTGTAGGTGGAAGTGCCACGATTTGAGATAAGGCAGTAGAAATTAAGAGTCTGCACTCAGCATTTTGCTATACTACTTTCCTAATTACCTTATCCTTAATCAGTATAGCAAAGCGCTATATTGCCTTTGGTGTAAAATCCAAATTTCTCAACAAGAAATGGCCTTCACAACTTGACCTAATTATTTTCCTACTCTCAACTCCCACCCATCCTATGCTCTGGCAACACTAATTATATGTTAAATATGGCATATTTACGCCTTCACACCGGGTCTTCTCTATGGTTCCCCCCCCTTCTCTATTTCCCCTAAATAAATGTCACCCTCTTCATAAGATTGTCTCATTTTCAAATTTAGGTCCTTTCCTTTTGTTCCTATAGCCTGTGTAAGCACAGTGCAGGACAGACTACTGTATTAGTTAATGCATCAACCACAGAACAGAATAAACCAATTGAAGGGTGAGGTCTTAACATTCTTAAGAGCCCAGCCTAGATCTTCAAACATAAACAGCCAATCAAAACATTTACTAAATAGGACATGTGCCAAAAGGAAACACTGTAGATATTTCTGGAACTTTCAGGATGTCTCTAGGTTGTAGAGGTCCAAAGCTTTTTTTTTAATCTCTACTATTCTAAAGCCCTTTTCCATCTTGAAGTTTGCTCCTTTGCCACCCAATTCTGAAGCTTCTAGTCTTTTGCTAATAGTCAAATAATTCTGCCAAGGTGTTTAAATATTAACTGACAATTTCTTGGAAAAGGCAAAATTGATGATGTAATTGAGTTATTTTGAGACAGAGATTTACTTGCTCCCACAGGAGACAGAATCAGAAAAGGAACCACAGCTGGTAGAGATTGCAGATCATGCCAAGATACTCTAATTGCCTACACCTACTGATACTGTGCCTTGAAAACTTAAAGCTTTAGAGCTATAGTTCCTGATACCGCTGCTGACTAGTTTAGCTGGGCCACCTCACATTGAGGAAACTGACTTCCAAAAGGTTACCTTTAAGGATACCTTAAAATCAAATCTAAACTCTTTAAACCAATAGTCAAACGCCCTCCATGAAATTTTTTTAGGCTGTGTGGAGGACAGCTGCAGAGCAGGGACAGACAGTGGTCCTCCATTGGCCCAAGGGGTTCACCACCCCAAGGTGAGCTTAGAGAATTTTCTGGGGGCTCTTTAATGAATGCATACCATGTGATGTACATATGGAAATCCTGTGTCATCATCTTTCAATTCCTCAATAAACCATATACTCTGTGAATTGAGAAACTTTGCTAAATATTAAAGTAATAACAATAATAAATGTAAAGAGATGGGGGGAGCCCGCCATAATCTTGCTCTATCCAAGCTATCTGATGTCATTTCCTACTATTCCCATGAACAACATAAACTCCCCATTATATTAAGATCTGATCCAGCTTAATCCTTTCCAGCTACTCTGTTTAAAATGTTATCTATCAAGTCCACAACCAGTTCCTTGATTCTTTCTTTACTATTTACGGAAGAGCCCTAAGACCCACCTGGTTTTCTTCTCTGGGAAATTATCACCACTGAACTCTGCTCCTTGGGGGTCTTCATTACCACCACATTTTCCCACACTTGGCTGGCTGCAGATTGAAGGGAATCATCCCTCTTTCCTCTTACCTTCTAGAAATACCACCCTAGGTGCCCATCCCGCTTTAAAAAAAAAAAAAAGTTTTACTACAATTAGGAGGAAAAAAATCAACTAAAATAAAAAACAACAGATATAAAGTGGATGCTTAGTTACAAAAATTCAGTCCTCAAATTGAAGCAAGTCGAAAGAACCATAATCCACAGGAATGTCTCTTTTCTACTCAAGCAGATATAATCTAGGCAGGGAGAAATTAAAAAAAAAAGCAGAACAAATATATACATATATACACATACATATATATTATATATATATACATATATATATTAAAAAAACCACTTTTTTGTGGCAGACAATTAGGTCTGCCATATCATGACAAGGGTCTGTGGAAAACATGATCTGGGGCTATAGACCATCATTAACCTATTTAAAAAAAAAATACAACTTTTAATTCTGAAGTAATTTTAGATTTGCAGGAAAACTGCAAAATTAGGAAAGAGTTAGGAAAAAGTACTACAAAGTTAGGAAAGAGTACTACAGACCTAACTCCCCCTGTATTAGTATTGTACATTTGTCGTAATTAATGGAAGAATATTTATACATTATTATTAAGTAAAGACCATATTTTATTCAGATTCTAGAGTTTCCCTTAATGTCCTTTCTCTATTCCAGGACCCATTTTAGTCATCTCATGTCTCCTTAGGCTTCTCTTGGCTTGAGTTCCTCAGCCTCTCCTTGTTTTCGATAACCTTGACAGCTTTCAGAAACACCACTAAACTCTCTTTTCAAATGAGTGACCACTTCCTCACCTTTGCCTACAGTTTGCCAATCTTTCCTTCTTGGAATAGCTCCTAAAATTCTTGTCCATAATAGCATTTTATGACAATCCTGGGGATGGGAACAAGTTACTTTCAAAGTGTCTGTAAGGTCAAATTATTTTCATAATAGTACTAAGGCACTGTCTTTTCTCATTTTCTCCCTCGGGTGGAGTGGAGTTTTCCAAAGTTTATAATGAAGACACTATGACAGCACTCTAATGGCTATAGACTGTGGGCTTGTGTTTTTCAGAATTTTCAAAAATAGAATATAAATATGCATATTTATTTTTATTTTATATATTTTTTACATCATTTTTCATTTTTGCACAATGTGTGCATTTTCATCTTGGTTATACTCGTTATACAACACCCCCCCCCATGTGTCTGGTTTATAGTTGCTTGTTGATTTTGATTTTTACTTTATTATAAGTAGTCTTTTTCCTGGTCTCTTATTTAGATTTTCTAAATTCCTGCTATGAGTGAGACCATCCAGTACTTTTCTTTTTCTTTCTGGCTTATTTCACTGAGCATGATCCCTTCCAGCTCCATCCATGTTGCTGCAAATTGCATGAGTTTATCTTTTTTGATTGCATTTAGAAATTAACCCAGTTCTCAGTTATGCTGTGTTCTTATTAGTGTGTTCTTATTACTCATTTTCAAATATACCTACTATAATGTACAGATCTGTGAGGATGAATTTTCTTCAAATACTTCAACCAACACATATTGCAACAGGTTGAAAGAAAAAGAGGAGAATCCAGCTGTCTTCTATTATGACATATTAAACAAATTACAAAAATGCAAAATAGTACTATTCTCTTCAATTGTTTGAGAAAAATAGTGATTTTTAAGATATAAACATGTTACTTAAACATAACTTTAAAATCACTTAATATCTTTTAAATTTATGAAATGACAGATACCACTAGATATAACCAACAGAATTAGAAATTGTTTAGGGTCCTTGATTTTTAAGAGTATAAAAAGGTCTTGATCAAAAAGTTTTAGAATCACAGCATTTAACAGTCTTCCATTTTCAAGGCCTTCCTCAAATCTTTACCCCCTTCTATAATCATTTCAGTCTTCCAAGAGGTTAGAGAAGGAAAGGATTAAGTGATACTTGCAGTTTTTTTCCAAATTGTTTTGCCTGCTAAAACACTGTCTTCCCAATAGGACATTAATAAACCCCCGGGTGATTTTTTTGTGGCTGTTGAACGATGAAAATGAAATTTATAGTTCTGAGGAAGTAACATCAAATATTTTATTGCTGAATTAGTTTTGAAAGTGAAATTTGTTGAGGTTAGGATGTATTTGAGATTTCTGCCTGCCTTTATGGATAATTACCTGGGGGAATTTAACATGCAAAGTATGTATTTATTAGTGTCTGTCTATATACTGATTTTGTTCTTTTATGCCTGCTGATCACTTGGCCTTGTAAACAAGACCTTAATAGACAGACACACACACAAACAATAGCAAGTGTATAACTACACTTGCCAGTAGCATAGCTTTCTTCCTTCAGTTGCATGAGAACTTTTATCAAATTAATTTTCCTTTATAATATAGCTAATTAACTCTTTTTTTTTTCCTGTTCACAACTAGCACTCTTTAAGTGGAACAAAAATTTTCGCTAACAATGTTAGGAAGTAAAGAACATTTATGTAGCTTTAAAATTTGGATTTCTTCACGACCTTAATTTGAGGAACACAAACTCTCAAAGGAAGCACTCTTGCTTGCAAGCAAACCCTCAATAAAGTGGCAATCTTTTATTCTTCCAATGAGATTATGAAACGGAGCAGCCTGAAAACCAGAAACCAATGTGACATGAATGTAAGAGTGGGCCATTACAAAAAAAGTTTCAATGTTAAAACGCAAGCAGGTGATGAGAATTCCTAATTGTTTTACAATATGTAGAACACAACTGAATATAGATCTGGGGGAGGGAGAGTGTGACTGGGTTTATCTTTTAATATTTCGAAAACAAGAAATTGCCCAGTCAGGATAACCACACTTGTCAAATTAGGCAACGGCTTCCTAACCACAGCCCTATCATGCTGTTTATTATTCAGCTGACTCACTGGGATGAAAAACAAGATCATGCTTGCCAGCATTTCTAAGCAAGTCCTGCCCAGATACTCGCTACGGCCTCTGGAAAACAAGGGGCAGAACCAGACATGGGGCCTCTGGCAGCCCCGGTCACCCTCCCCGTCTCTGCCACTCCCACCCGACCGCCCGCCCCCCATTTCTGAGTTCGCTGGGCTCCTGCCTAGAACTTCCCAAGTCACCAGCGGAGCCGTTTCGGCGCCTGTCACCCCCTCCGAGCCCCCCGAGAGAACCAGTCCAGGCAGATGCGTCAGCTCCGACAGCCACTCACCTTGTTGGCACCCCAGGCCGCCGCTGGCCCGGGCTCAGGAGACGCTACTCCGACTAGATCCATGTAAGGAAAGAAGTGCGCGACGAGAACAGAGCAGAGAGGTGGCACAACCGCGAAGCAGCCTTAGCAGAGGAGACAGGCGGCGGGGCAGGGGCGGCGGGCTTGCTGGTGTTGAAGTTGAGATGACAGATGGCGGCGGCGACGCCGGCGGTGGCCGCGTCCGGAACTAGAACTCGCCTCTTCCGCCCTCTTGGGGGCGGGGCGGAGACTGTCGCTTTTGATTGGCCGCTCTGTCCAGGCAGTCATCACGTTCCCCCGCCCCTGGGGGCTGGACTTCCGGTCGCTGCCTGCGGCGGGGTCTTGTGGTCAGTCTAGCGTGTGGAGCATCGCAGGGGCGGGAGCGGCTTCGTCTGGCCGGGAGTGGCATCCTGTGGCCGGCTTGTGTTCTCCCGCAGCCACGTTCTCCTTCCTTCTCCCTGCCTGTCCACAGCCCCGCTGCCTCTAATTAAACTTTATTGACTTGCTTTTTTTTTTTTTTAAAGATTTTATTTATTTATTTATACAAGCACTGGGTACAGTCAGAAGCACAGGAGGGTGAGAGAATTCACCAGAGCCAGAGTGGGGAGCAGAGCAGGCAGAAGGACGGAAGTACACTGCTGAGGGGAGCAGCGGGCGGCAGGAGAGGTCTGCACACCATGTGGGACTCTAGCCCGGTGGCTGAGGAGCGGCTGGGGATAGAACCGGCGCTGCAGAGGCTAAGGGCATGTTCGCAGCCCAGCGCGAAACTGCTGAGCCACCAGGGGAGGCCCCTAAATTGCTTTGACTATATGAGGTTAGACTAGTTAGTAATGAATCAAGGACTGGTTTAACAATTGTTAAGTGATGATGAAGTAAGACATTTAATGAGCAATATCAAAGATGTTGTAGAGAAAGCAGATGCAGGTTATTCTCAAAATAAGCCACAATGAAGCAATAGTGAAGGTGACTTAGCTGAGGGATCAGCTTAAAATGTGTCGCGAGCATGATAGATAAGCTTCAGTCAGAAGTTGGCTCTCAAAGAGAATTTTATTCCTATATTGGTCATACACACACTTAAGTTCATACAGGCAATCCAACCCCAAGTTCCCAAAGTACCTTTGAAGACAGCTGCCACGAGTCTTAGCCGTGCCTTCCACCTAGGTGGAAGTCCTTAGGCCGTGGAAGTCTCTAGGCTCAATGGCCAGCAGTGCAGATGGTCATGCAGGATGTTGAGCTGATAGGCCACTGTGCTGCTGTCAGGGAGCAGGCCACTGGGTAGTGGTGAGCGCCGGGAAGTGCAGGTTGGTTCTCAGTGTGCTGAACTGGGGAGCAGGTGAGGAAAGGTTTGGGCTGGAGGGCAAGTCTGAGTCCAAAGGGAGGCAGCGAGCTGGACTTCGGAAGAGTAGCCTTTGGCAAGTAGGACTGCTCTGAGTCTGCTTCAGGTAGCTGCTCCTTTTATGCCTTTTTATCAGGTTTAGGCTCAGGCACCATCTGCTTTATCAGTCTTTAACACTCAGTATGTGGCCTCAGCTACTTTCACTCAAGTGCTCACAGGCACCTTAATATTTTCAGTTTTACTGGTAAGTTTTATATGTTCATTACAAAATTCCAGGATGTTAGATGGCTTAGCCATATGGACCTTGAAACTGCCCAGTATGATAGCAGGGCTGGGTGTGGAGTGGAAGAATGTGAGCAGGTACCAGTATCTTAATGAATCCTAGGGCATGTTAGGGATAATTAGGCAGCCCCAAGGACAGTGCATGGACTTCAGGAGAGTTAAGGAAGGCTCCAGAGATGAGGACCACAAATTCCAAAGGGGACTAATCAAACACCCCAGGACTAAGGTCAACAGGACTTTCCAAATTGAGGAAAATAAAGAAAAAAGATAAGGGCAGGGACACACAAACTTAGCTCTGGGCACTGAGACATTTAGGCAGTGAGGGAGACCACCCAGAACTAACCAATCACAAAGAGACAGCTGGAGCTTTAGAATAAATACTCCCTGAGACACAATTCCACATTGACTCCCTTACCCCTCCCTGGTCAGGTTCCCAATGGAACCAGAGTTCCAAGTGGGACTGGGAGTCCCACTTTATTTCTGTTCCTTTTCTCCTCAATAAACTTTTTCTTTCTCTAAACAAACCTGCCTCTTCTTGCTTGCTTGCCTGAGCATCTGCGAAGTTCCTGCTGTAGCTTTGTGAGACACCAACCCATGGTGGTCTAGTGGCTGGGACTCAGCACTGCCATTGCAGCCCGGTATCCATTCCTGGCTGGGAGACTAGGTCTGAAAACCTACAATTCTGGTATCATTAAGAGAATGTGCAGATTGTAGCCCAGAGGTTGGTAATTGATGCTGGTAAGGAAGCCTAGAGAATGATAGGGGGATTGTTAGGGATGCCAGACGACAGCCAATTTTCCTGAGGAGGCAGAAGTAGAGTTCTATTTGGGAGATGCACTGAAGGGTAAAGAGTTCTGACCGTGTTTTCTGCCCTGGACACCAGAGAGAAGTAATAGTCTCAGAGGACATTCAGGTTTTATGTGAGACAAGGAAGAGAGAGGTCAGGCTGTGGAGACAAGCAAAGTAAATTCATCATTAGATGGAGTTCTGGGGTAAGCAGTGTTTGTGAAATTTTGAACGACTAAACCAACTCTTTGCAGAAAGTCAAACTCTGAACCACAGGAATAAATTTTCACAAAGGGGTTTCTTAAATAAGAGGGTCACACAGTCACAGAGTCATTGGGTTAGCTCTCTAATCAAGCTGGCCCCCTGAATGGCATGTCGGACTTGCCGTGATTATATTCTGAGGAAAGGAATAAAAGGAGTTGTAGGACATAAAGGGAGTGAGGGGCTTCTCATTCCTACTTCTTGGGAGAAGCCAGGCGAAGTAGGCATCCTGAGTTACAGTGTTTGTCTTTTCCAGCAGAGGTAACAGGCTTAATGGCAAGTAGAGGCTTGCCCTGATGCTATCTTTATCTCCAAAGGGACACAGAATTCTGCTGGAGAGGTGGCGCAATTAATTCTCAAGTTCCCCCAAAAGCATCTGGAGAGTCAGTTATAAGCAAGGGGGACGGAGGAAGAAGGAAAACAGGAGGATAGAGAGGAGTTGCTTTTAAAGTAAACAAGGGAGAGGCCTGGTTAGGGGCAGTTTCCTTCAGTGTGTGCCTCTACTCAGGAACTCACATACTCCTTGCAACTAGTTGGCTGTATGGTTCTAAGTTGGCTCTAGATGGTTCTATGTTCTTTTTGCAGCAATAGCTCCTGCAAAAGATTCTACTGAGAACCGAACATCTGAAAAGGCACATGCTCAAGGGAATGTGAGATATTTCAGGTGAAGCTCAGCACTGGGGAAAAAAAAAGGGCAAGGGGCCATAAAAGGGTAGGGGGAAAGGAAAGGGTAGAGCCTTGCCTTAATCCTTTTTTTTTTTAAAGATTTATTTATTTATTTATACAAGCACTGGGTACAGTCAGAAGCGCAGGAGGGTGAGAGAATTCACCAGAGTCAGAGCAGAGAGCAGAACAGGCAGACTGATGAAATACACTGCTAAAGGGAGCAGCAGGTGCGGCAGGAGAGGTCTGTACGCCATGTGGGACCCTCGCCCGGCGGCTGGGGATTGAACTGGCGCTGCGGAGGCTGCGGAGGCCGTGGAGGCTGCGGGCAGCTTTGCAACCCAGCGCTCAACCGCTGTGCCACCAGGGAGGCCCCCTTGCCTTAATCCTTAATTCCACTTTACAGCAAAACGGTCATTATCCCATTCAAGAACTCACTATTAAATGACAGGACTATATGCTCTTATTGTAAACCACACTTTTCCTATATGTATATGTAAATTGTAAACTTTATAAATATTGTATATTTCCTATTGTGTTCCTTTTTAAGCAGCATGTATTTGGTGACATTAGGTATATACCTTAACATTTAAACACACAACACACAGCAATTAAAATTGTTAACACATAATCAGATTTACAATCATCAGATGCAAACCCTCTTAGGCTCTATGACAAGGAGAATGTTGAAAGGATTTAACTTCAGGTATCCTCCCTATAGTATCTGTTGATAAATTCTGGTGCTCAGCAGAAATAAAGATATTCTAGAATTTGCACTGTCTAACCACATGGGATCATTTTCTAAAGGGAATTGGAAATAAAGTTCTTTAGTTGTTAGTAATAAAATTAAAGGGCCTCCCTGGTGGTGCAGGCAGTTGAGCGCAGCGCTGTGAAGCTGTCCACAGCCTCTGCAGAGCAGGTTTGATCCCGGCCAGGAGACACCCACATTGTGCGGCGGACCTCTCTTACCTCGCCCTCTGCTCCCCTCAGCAGTATATTTTAGTCAGTCTGCCTGTTCTGTTCCCCACTCTGTCTCTGGTGAATGCTCTCACCCTCCTACACATCTGGCCTGTACCCTGATTCTTGTATGCATGAATAAATAAATCTTTAAGAAATTAAATTAAATCTGTTTTTGTCAAATAACTGTTTCAGACAATAAATATTTAATAACAGCTTACAAACTCCTAGAACCCTATGGGAGAAACAAAGAACTTTGAGATTGTAGCTGAATTGGAGTGATAACTTATTCATACAATAACACTAATAATGGAACAAATTTCTCAAAAAAGTACATGATTAAATGGCATTGATAGACAAGTACATTTTAGGATTAATCATGGATTGGTGGGATCTGGAAAGGTTTTGATGGAAGAGATTTCTTCCAACTAGGCCATGAAGACTAGAAACACTAAAATTACTTTAGGTGTAAAGAAGCATAGAAGACCAGGCATAAGGACAGGAAAGTTTGGCAACTCAGAATTTTCAGGTTACTAGGGTAGGAATGTTACGATAAGTATCCGTTAGGTTCATGAAGGACTTAACAGTTTTGAACTTTGTGGAGAAATTGAGTTCTTTAACTTTATTCTTTTTCCAGAATATTTTGCTTTCATATGAATTTTAGGACCAGCTTGTTAAATTCTGCAGAGAAAAGCTGGAATTTTAATGTGGCTTTATGTTGAATTTACAGATCAATTTGGGGAACATTACCATTTTAACAATATTGAGTCTTCTAATCATGAACATAGGATGTCTTTTCATTTATTTTGGTCTTCTTCAATGTTCTTTAATAATGCTTTGTAGTTTTCAGAATATAAACTTTTCACTTATTTGTAAACTTATTCCTACATATTTTATTCTTGTTGATTTTTTTAAAGATTTATTTATTTATGCATACAAGAACTAGGGTACAGGCCAGAGATATGGGGGGTGAGAGGGTTCACCAGAGACAGAAAGGGGAACAGAACAGGCAGATTGACCAAAGCACACTGCAGAGGGGAGCAGTGGGCGAGTCAAGAGAGGACTGCTGCTCCTGGTGGGTTGCTCCCTGGATGGCCAGGAATCAAACTCATGCTGCATAGGCTGCAGATTGCTTCATAGTGCTATGCTTAACCCCTTGCGCCACCAGGGAGGCCCCTGATGTTATTTTAAAGAAATTATTTCCTTAATTTTAAGATTGTTGCAAGTATATAGAAATTCAATTGATTTTTGCATATTGATCTTGTATTTTTTAACCTGCTGAACTCATGTATTAATTATTCTAATAATATTCACCAGTGGATATTTTGGATTTTCTATATACAACTTCTTGTCATCTGTAATAGAGGTAGTTTTACTTCTTTTGCAAGCTAGAGACCTTTCATTTTATTTTCTTGCTGTATTCTCTTAGCTAAAACTTCTGATACAGTGTTGAATAGGAATGGCAAGAACGTTTTGTTCCTGATCTTAGGGAGGAAAGCACTACCTTTCATAATGAAGTCCCTGCTAAGTGCAGGGTTTTCGTGGGTGCCTTTTATCTGGCTGAGGAAGTTTATCTTATTGAGGAAGCTTCCTGTTATTCCCAAATTTTTAAAAAGATTTATTTTTATTTATTTATGCATACAAGAACTGGGGTGTAGACCAAAAGTGGAGTGGCGGGGGAGGGATGTGTGTATGAGAGAGGATTCACCAGAAACAGAGTAGGGAGCAGAACAGGTACATCTACTGAAATACACTGCTGAGGGGAACAGGGGGTGAGACAGGAGAGAGAGGTCTGCTGCACCATGTGGGTTAACTTCTGGGATAGCTTCATAGTGTTGAGACTTTAACCCCCGCTCCACTGGGGAGGCCCCCCAGGTTTTTTTTTGTTTAATGTGGAGAAGTATTAAATTTCGTCTGCTTTCTATTGAAATGATCATGTGGCTTTGTCTTTTATTTTATACGTAGAAACTATATGTTTTGATGTATTACATTAATTGACTTTGGATGCAAAGTGTGCATTATCCAAGTAGATAGATCACAATTGGTCATGGTGTATATTCCTTTTTTATGCCATTGGATTCAAATTTCTAGTGTTTTCTGGGGATTTTTATATCTAAATTAATAAAAGGCATTGATGTTCTGTCTTTTTAAAGGGAAATTTAGGGAGTTGCCAAGAACAAATGCTGCTGCTTTGCTTTCTTTTGAGAATTCTCCATGCGTGATGTCAGCAAAATTAATTATCAAAAAAGATGTGTGGGAGGAAAACACTACAAGGTATTGTTTTACCCAAGCTCCGCTCTTTTTTTCCCCCCCAACATTCATTGTGCATTTGTGGCTCCTTCATAAAAATAAGGAACTATAACCCTTTGGTTTCAAATACCTCAGTCAACAATATAAGCAGTGAAATCTGTTTTTTTGTGTAGAAAGTCTACCTCAACCTAATACGTAGCATCTTGTTTGTCAGTGTAAGACCTACTTATTTTCTTTTTATTTGCTCTTAGTTTAGTTTGCTCCATGGAGCAGAATAATGCACCTTTGAAAAAACCAAGACCTCTGATAAGATCTATCATCACTTTGCTGTACATGTCAATTTCTACTTGCATCGTTCTTTACTGTTCTTGTTGTTTCTGCTTGTTAAGCAAATTTTGTCAAAGAGAATCAATTCAGTAATAACTAGTAAATAATAAGGCTTCGATTGAATTTGTTCATTTACTTAAAGAACTCAGAGGAATCTTAGGTAAATAGCAATTATTGATTTTAATCAAATTCTATTGGGCAAAATTTTCTTTGTAAGGACTATTTAACTCAATGTCAATAATTATTTATCTTTATGTAGAGACAACACATCCATTGTTTGCTTGGATAATATATTTGATAAGCAAAGTTATATTTATAATACATAGGGAAAGTACAATATAAAAGAATGAAGATTTCCTGCTGTATGTGGTATTTAAAAAAATTTTTTGTATGTTTCTGGGCCTCTCTGGTGGCACAGGGGTTAAAGTCTCAAGCTATCTCTAGCCCCTGAGGCATGAGTTTGATCTCCAGCCAGGGAGATACCCATACAGTGCAGCAGACCTCTTCTGTCTTCCCTGCTGCTCCCCTCAGCAATGTATTTCAGTAGATCTGCCTGTTCTGGGTTCCACTCTGTCTCTAGTGAATCCTCTCACCACCAACCCCCATCTCTGTCCTACACCCCAGTTCTTGTATGCATAAATAAATAAAACTAAATCTTTTAAAAAAACATATTGTTTTGGTGTGTTTCTATAGAACAGGAATGGGAAATAATTGCTTCTCTAGTTCCTGACAATGTCTACGAATATGTTTTCTTGTATATTTGCTACTGCTTGCTAGAAGCACAAGCAAGCCAATTTTCCACTTCAGTGATTAGAACTAGAGGCTGTGCTTAAAACTTAACATTTGGAAGTATTTCTTGTTTTAGGGAAATGTTACCATAGTGGACTGTTTCAAAGAAAAAAGATAAAGCTATATTCATTTTAAAGTCCATGCCCCTTTGTCTCCCTTCTTTTAAAGTATCATTTATTGTTAACTATTTGGGATCATTTGAAAAAGCATTACAAACTCCATGCAGAAAACTGAGTAAAGCACAGATAACATTTTGGTCCCACAGTTTAGAAACAGCTCTAAACATTCTTTTTACTAGGGTGTGGCGAGTAGTTTCGTAAACGACTTCGTTTCCACATTTATCAAGTGCCACTTTTTCACAGTGACCCCTCTCTCTGTCCCTTCTCTACCGGCGGTCGCGGCAGGGAGGAATCTCAACACCGCGGGCACGGCCACAGCTGTGTCCCCCGCCCACTGCCAGTGCTGGGCCTGCGCAGGCGCGGCCCCTTTAAAGGGGTCCAGCGGGGGGGAGCGGAGCGGGGGGGGGAGCGGGGGGGACGGGGCGGTCTCTGCGCCGATTGGCGGAGCTGGGAGCCACGTGGCTGTCTCGGCGAGGCCGCGGCGCGGATTCGGGTGGCGGCCGGGGATCCTGCAAGGTCCCTTCGGGCTGGGGCGTGAGTTCACTGATGTGCTTGAAGAACTGCCTGGTTGGGGTCACCTTTTGTACGTGCTACCTGGCTTCTTACCTCACGAACAAGGTGAGGGGGCGGATCTCGGGGAGGCGGGGATTGAGCGTGGGAGATTTGAGATCCATAATCGTCCATGAAACAAATCAGCCTCCACCTTTTTAATCATTTCTTTTCCTGTTGATAAAGAGGCCGACTTTGCATGTCATGCACCTTTGGAAATACAGTCTGTTGGACCCTGTTGTGCCTGTTTCCCTGCCTGTAAAGCATCCTTTTTTCAGTCTTGCTAGAAACTGCGTGTTTTGACTAGCAGATTCCCAGGAACTTAATTTTGGGCTGTGTGGATACTTTTAAGGGATTGAAAGCAGTTGGCTCCTGTTCTGGGGAGAGGAGGAATAGGAGGAAAAAATCAAACACATCGTGCCCTCTTTTCTAAAAACATGCCCCTACTCCAGAACCCCACGATATGCTAGAAATCTTTAAATGGGAGATATCAGCTCTTACCCATCGCTCCTGCACCATTCCCAAACCCATTTTTTAATGTCTTCATCCCAGGCACTTACAGTGTATGCAAGATTTTTTTTCGTGGAATTATTCTTAAAATGAAAACTTAATTTTGTTTAAATTAACGACATGAAACCCTTTTTACGAAGAGGCAGAAAAGCAGTACTACCATGTTTTTGTTTTGTTAAGAGGGGGAAACTGGCCTTGGATTTGGTACCATGCAGAAAATGTGGGACCCCCTGTATGCTAGTGTGAAGCAACGCCTCCTGTTTTGGATTCTGGGCTAGACACCAAGCCAGGTGGTGATGCTCTACCCAGGACAGCCTTCCTCCATTGTGGGGTCTCAACTGCTCTCTCCTCACTCTATCCTCCCCCCTGACGGCCCTTCTTGCTCTTTGTGTAAGAACCGTTCGCAAAGAGCATTTCCTTATACGTGTTCGTCTTCAGTATATTCAAACAATGGGCCTAAACTCCATTCCTTGCCCAGTTATCTTTTTTGTTATGGCCATGGGCGTTTAAAGATTAATACAGATTTGCAGGGAGTCAGTGATGGTTTTGCATCCTTGCTCCGTGTACTTGGCCTTTGAGACTTAAATCTCGCTAAACTTAAACTTGTAAACTTTAAGAAGGGATTAAAAAGTCCTCTTCACCAATTAAGAATATAATCAAGTCAACATAAAGCACAGAAAATTGTTTGGATAGGCACAGGTTCTCTGCTATCTAGACAGTTTTTGCAGAAGGTAAAGTGTAATCTCTCATCTGGTAAGTGATAACATCAGTGAACTGGTGAAAGAAACCCATCAAAAATGAGCAACCTTAACTGAAATTTTAACTTATTGTTTGTCTTCTTTTTGGAAGACTTATAAGCAAGGCAATGAAATTTTATTTTCCAGGTCTTAGGGGAAAAAAAGAAAAGAAAATTGATTAGAAATTAGATCTCTAGTGATTTTATTATATCCCCAAATATTGAAATATTATAAATGAAGCTGGCTTCTGGGGAAAAAAAGTTTTGCTTCTGGGTGGGAAAAAGTCCTCTTCAGAGAGTTGTGAGGATTAATCTAAATGATGTTTGTAAGGTGATTGATCAAATACCTAACATCATGGTAAATATTCCAAAAAGTAAGCGGCAGTTAACTCTTTGATGAAATGAGGTGGGAAAAGAAACACAATCTTTTACTTTAACCCTTGGGGTATGACACAGTAATTATTAGCATCTCACAGATTTGTTTTTTCATTATAGGACAGGTAGTTAAACTAGAATTTTTTTCGTAGCACTACCTCAGAAATATGTGAATTTGTGGAATCCTTGCCTTTCTAATTTCTCTAGCTAATCTTAATTTGTCTAGCTAACTTGATGAATGTATTGATATTTCACTTTAAAATTATCTCCAAAATTCATCAGAAGGGGCAGAGAAACAGGTCTTCCATGAAAACCCACAAGCTATGGCATTGTTTTAAAAAAGTGTATCAAAAAAAAATTCAATAGCAGATAACATTTATGTCATAAAAATTAATACCCCTCTGGATACAAAGTTGCATTTGTGGCATTATTTTTGTGTTTATTGGGGCACTACGTTATTTTATTAAAAAATGCAATAGAGATTGAGTACCTGCCTTGTGTATCATGTCTCAGAGTACCAGACAAAAACAAACAAAACTTGGTATATTAAGAATATTACCCATATTAGAAATATCTAACATGAGTAACAGAAATAATAGATTCCTAAAGACACCCTCAGAATTTAAACAGTAACACAGCGACATCTTTCTGCATTTCCCAGGATGGTTCAGGGTTTGGGGTTAGGACTGTTGGGTTGAGCTGTGGTATAATAACAGCAGGGGGCAGAAGAGAACAGCCAGCGAGGAGATTATATGAAGGGGAAGATTATATGAAGGAGGTGACTTTAAAGGTGATGGAGAGGAATGCAAGACTCAGGTAGGGGTGTATGAGGTGGTCCTGGACTCTGGTAGTGTCTGTGTAATTCTTAACTATGTCCTTGTTTCAACCTGGAGAATCTTCTCAACCAGGACAGTCAAACTTTCTCTGGCAGCGGGGTTTGGACCAGGTAGAGGAGGGGAAGGGAGCTGTGCAGTGGACACCCTGTAAACTTTTGTTCCTGCATCTAATTTCTGCCAAGATAATTTTCTTTAGAAACAGTGAAGGATCCTCTCTTCCATTTTTTAGAAGACTCTAAATGCTACTTTCTTTATTTTCATATGTCTTAGGTAGTAGTCTCTTTGAACTCTTTCCCTTTCTATTTGTAGGAAGAAAATTTGTTTTAAGAAATCGCAGGCCTCCCCGGTGGCGCAGACAGTTGAGCACCTGTGCTGTGAAGCTGTCCGCAGCCTCTGCAGCATGGTTTCGATTCCCGTCAGGCCAGGGAGATTCCCACATGGCTCCGCAGATCTCTCCTGATTTGCCCGCTGCTCCTCTCAGCAGTGTATTTCAGTCAGTGTGCCTGTTGTGCTCCCTGCTCTGTCTCTGGTGAATTCTTTCACCCTCCTGCCTCTCTGACCTTGTAGGGTAAATGGTTTTCAGGCTTTTGGGACCTCCCACCATTAGGAGTGCCCTGCCTGGTGGGGCACCTGCAGTTGTTAGGTTTTTGTAAGCTGACTTGTTTACTTCTGTGGACCATGGGAAGAGTATTGGGATAGTCACAGAGAGAAGTGGAAGCAGAAGTTTAGGCAGGAGAAAGAAGCAGGAGAGAGAAGGGGAGAAAGAAAGCTAGGAGAGAGAGAGAAGCCCAGAGTAAAGACTTGCCAGGGGCTCAGGATGCCTCCTGGCACCCCTGCCTGCTGTGTACCTGTGTAGGGTAAATGGTTTTTCAGGCTTTTCTGCCCTCCCACCATTAGGATTGCCCTGTCTGATGGAGGTACCCTCAGTTGTTACATTGTTATAAGCTATCTTATTTACTTCTGTGGGCTATGGGAGGAGTAGTGCGAGAGAGTCACCAAGAGAAGCAGAAGAAGAAAGCTAGAAGAGAGGCAGGAGAGAAAAGGGGAGAAAGAAAGACACCAAAGAAGCCCGGAGTGAAGACTTGCCAGGGGCTTGGAAGCCTACCGGCCTCCTGGCCCCCCGGGACCCCTGCCTGCTGTGTACCTATTTGCCACACTACATGTAATGCTCAATAAAAGCCTGAGAAAGCCACAGAGGGCTCCAGGACTCCTCCTTTACCCATTTGGTCTGCTGAATCATAAAGAATATGCCCTGTGCCAGCCTGTCCTGCCACTGCAGACCTGTACACACAGTTCTTATATAAATAAATAAATAAATATTTAAAAAAAAAAAGAAACCGCATGTATTTTAGTGTCACTGTTTAAAAATATATTGTAGGGCCTCCCTGGTGGTGCAAGGGGTTAAGCACTGCTCTAGAAGCAATCCACAGCCTCTGCAGCATGAGTTCGAGCCCCGGCTGGCCATGGAGAAACCCACATGGTGCGGCAGACCTCGCCTGATTCTCCCACTGCTCCCCTCAGCAGTGTATTTCAGTCAGTCTGCCTGTTCTGCTCCCCACTCTGTCTCTGGTGGATCTGCTCACCCCCTGCATCTCTGGCCAGTAACCCAGCTCTTGTATGCATAAATAAATAATTCTTAAAAAAAATAAAAATCTGTTGTTTAAAAGAGTTGTTGACTTTTGTTTGAGGTTTCAACAGCAAGTGTTCTGACTTTCTTGGTTGGTGTGGAAGGTTCCTGTAGTAAACCAGCCCAGGGCCCAGGGCAGACAACTCAGCTGTTAGGTCTTCAATCTTGCAAGTTGAGGTGATTGCTTCAGCATTTTCCAGCTTTTCCAGGATCTAAGACAAGCCTCAACACACAGTAAACTAAATAAATATTTGTTACCTTCATGAAGGTTGTTCTGGGTAATACAAGACATCACCCACATGCTCACAATCTTTTCTCCATCTGTATTTTAATATGAAAATATTAGGGGAAATAGGAGAGGGGAATATCTTGATTTGTGTGAGTAAATAGACTTCAGGGGAGAATGAGGATCCATTTAATAAATATAGAGCAGAGCACAGAGAGTCAACCAGAGATGTCACATTTAGGCTCTCATATAAGGGAATTATGTGTGGACTAATCCAAAGGGAAAAAAATATGTGTAAGCTTGACCAATCCCGGTATAGTTCATTGATTAGCTTATGTGAAGAATCAATAGAGTACCTGCCTAAAGCCATTTAATGATTTTAAATTTTTAAAATTCTCAAAGTCTTAAATAGAAAAAATAGAAAAAGATACCCAGAAGGACAAAAAAAAAAAATTTCCTCATTCATCAAGTGCTTTCAATTTGATAAAAAAGACATAATAAACATACAAGTTCACCTTTGCCGAGTTGGCTAAAAAAATCTTTAAAAAGCTAAAGCAAAGTTCCACAAGACACCTAAACACAGTTAGAAAAATTCCTTAAATGCAAAAACCAAATAAAGCCCTAAAATTGGAAGGAAAACACAAGAAAGAGAAACAAAGAAGGGGGTTGGATTTTTAGGTAACTACACAGTGGTAAAGTAGATACCTGAGAATGCAGACATCCAAGGGCCTGGCTGGTTTTCTTGAGTGACTGCAGTTACAAGAGTCTTCAGGGGTCTGGGAAGGTGTGAGTGTCTGAGCATCCTCAGTATCAGACCCTGCTGCTGTGCCTTTCACTATATTGGTTTCGTTCTCCAACCAAGATGTGGCCAGGCTTTTAATAACCCCGGGGACAGCAGGGTTCATTCTCCCTCCACCTTACTGTATGATTTGGAGGATGGGGGATGGATAAAGACCCTTTTGAAACTTGAAGGTGCTTATATGTCTTCAGTAGGAATTTCTTTGATTATACAATGTATCTATTCTCTATAATTTGAAAATGTCAATTAATCTGGTACTTGTTTTTCAGTATGTCCTGTCTGTCTGGAAATTTACCTACCCTACGTTATTCCAAGGGTGAGTATCTTTTATGTTCTTTATATGCATTTGTAAGAAGTGTCCAACTAGTACTGTTAAATATTCTTTAAAATATTCTTAGTAGTATTATTTTTGTTATACAGCAACAACAAATGCAAGGAAACACTCGCCACCATACTTTTTATCCCCTAGATCCTTGCACACATCTCCAAACCACCTCACCTCAGTTTGGTTACCACTGTCCACTAGTTCATTTTTATTTTGTTTTGACTGTTCATTAACTTTGTTTCCTTATATTGCACAAATAGGCAAAATCATCCATATTTGTTTTTATCTTTCTCAGTTTGCTTTATATAATCCCATCAAGTTCCTGCCATTTTGCAGGCAAAATTTCATCTTACAAGTAACAGTATTTTATATATATACCACATCTTTGTCCAATCATCTGTCAATGAGAACTTAAGTTACTTCCGTATCTGTCAGAGAACTTAAGTTACTTCCATATTTTACTATACTATTGTAAATAATGCTGCAATGAACATTGTGGTACATTTGACTATTAGAGTTGATGATTTCATATTCTTTGGACAGATACCTGAAATGGGATCACTGGATCATATGATAGTTCTGTACTTAGTTATCTGAGGAAGGCCCATGTCACTTTTCGAAATGACTGTGCCAATTTACATTCCCAACAACATTTGTATAAGGTTTTCTTTTTCTCCACATTCCAGCCAACAGGCTTTTTGCCAGCAGGCTTTTTGAAGCAAGCCATTCCTACAAGTGTGAGATGGTAGCACATTGTGGTTTTGATTTGTGTTTCTCTTCTAAGGGGTCTATTGCTAAATTGTTTTAATTATTACACATATAAATACGTAGCCAAGCAAGTTATCCTCATTCTTCCTTTTAAAAAATGTTCCTTATATTGTCAAGTTTCTCCCTACCATTTCATGGAGAAACCTTTACAGTGTTGTCTATGATTATGTATATTTCAATTAATAAAGCCAGGACTTATTTGAGGCTTCAGACCAGGCATTGTCTCTCTTCAGTAAATAGGAATGCTTTTCTGGTCTTGATTGCTTTCTCTCCTTTCTCTAGGTGGAGGGAGTTTGGGAATTTATATGGGGGAAGGTATGATCTTTATACCTGAATTGTCTTTGTCCCTTCTTGTCTGTGTCAGACCAAATGTGCCCCCCAACCTGCCCACCCTGCAATAGAATGCAAGGTCTGCAAATGCAAGAATTTTTTTAAGATCCGTTTTGTAGCTGAGGTATCTTTAATGCCTGAGAACAATGCCTGGCACATTAAGGGGTTCATTGAAGGCAGAGTAATTCATTCTGCAAATATTTATTGGTTTCATCCTTGTGCCAGGTACTGTTCTAGAATCTTGGGATACATCAGTAAAGAAAACACAGTTCCTTTCCCTCCTGGAGTTTGCATTTCTCTCCTACGTTCCATAACTCTACCTGCAGTGAATGGCACCCTCTCTCCCGTTGCTTGACTCAGAATCCTGGGAATTATTCTTATCTTTATCTCCTTCATCCTCAATATTTGATTAACCATCAGGACCTCCTGGACATCTTTAGGATCTGTCTTCCTTTTTCATCCCTATCACCCCTTCCTGGGTTGCTCTCACCTCTCAATTTACTCTAATGACTCCTAACTTGATTCCTGGCCCCTGGTCTTGCTTCTCTCAAAGACATTCCTTGTAAAGAGAGGGTGCTTTGCAAATGTAAAGGTGACAGTGTCCCTTACATGGTTCAGATCCCTCAGTGGGTCCCTGTTTTGAAGTCCCTGCTTGTAACATGGTCGATGTGGCCCTTCTCTCCAGTGTTAGCTCTTGTCACTCTTGCTTTTTTTTTTTTTTTTTTTTTTTTTTCACTCTTGCTTTGTTTACTCAAATGTTAAGGTCTAGGTGAATTGAACTTATCTGGGCTTCAGACCAGCCATTTTCTCTTCTTACCTCTGGGGCCATTCTGGGTCTTTTGCTTTTTTATATGATTCAGGTTTTTGCTGAATTTTTTGATTCAGGTTTTTCTTCTTTAAGAAGACTTACCCAACTCATTAGACTAGATTATTTGTCTCCGATTAGGTGGCTCATGCTACCTGGTACTCTTCCTATTGTGATTTTATCACACTTTGTAATTATTACTTAAGTAGCCTACTTCCCACTAGACCAAGGTTTCTTAACCTCAGTGCTGTTAATATTTTAGCTGGGTAGTTCTTTGTGGGGTCTGTTCTATACATTGTAGGATGTTTCCTCCTTTACTCATCACGCACCAGCATTAACCCTTCTTTCTCATATCCCCAGTTGTGACAATCAGAAATGTTTTCAGAAATAGCCCACATGACTGAAGAACCACTGCTCTAGACCAGGCTGTTGGAGGGCATGCACTCTCTCTGTGTGATTTGCCTGGCTGCTTCAGTAAAGGCTTCAAAGAGGATGAGCAGGTGTTGACCAACAACAAGGACATGGGAAGAACATTATGGGTCAGAAGATCGCACATGCAACCCTTTAAATGACTGAAAGGGCCTGGCACAGTGCCAAGGCTGTGGGCCATTGGGTGTAGATGGAATGGAGCTGATCCTGGGAGAAGGGTGGGTGCAAGGTGTTGAAAGCTTGAGCATCACACATAAGTGAACTTGTCGTGTAACAGTCTCAACTGTGGTGCAGCAACAAATGTCTGTGTTGTAGTCACATCTAAGATGAAGGGTCTCAGGTCATAACTAAAATAAAGTTTTAGAATTTATTATGATTCACCTAAAATAAATAAAAAACAACAACAACAATTAGAGTGGAACAGGATGAAGTTAGGTCCATAGTACCCCTCTCACTCATTTGGCATGTGACTGAGCTCCTTGCAGTGGGAGAGGGAAGGGTGTTTATATCCTGTACTCCCCTTCATGCTAAGAAAATGGGTTTCATGCCCCAATTGTCTTCTATCAGAAAAGAGTCTGGGAGCTGCTGTCTGGGCATCAGGAAAAATCAGCTCTGTAACACAATTAAGTTTGCATTTTAGAACACTTTGACTACAAGAAGAGTAGGTGACCAGTGTTGTGGTCCAGGTATGAGATGATGAGAGTCTGAATTAGACAAAGGAATGGTGTGGAAGGCTCAGATTTGACAGCTGTTTTAGGGATAAAATCAACAGGATTTTATTAACAGATGAGGGAGGTGAGGACTGAGGCAGGGCTTGGATGAGTCTAGATTTCTGATTTGGCTGATTAGGGATAAGATGATCAGAGTAGAGAATGGGAAATTCAAGGTAAGGTTTTATGTTTATTGTATTTGGGAGTTTAAGGGCTGTCAGGGTTGCAGTATCCTTGAGGATAGGGAGTTGGAAATACCAGTGCAGAGTTAATGGGGGAGAGATAGCTGTGGGTGAAGCTGTTCAGGAAAAGTTAGGAATAAGAAGAGTATCAGTGTCAACACTGAATGGGACACTAGACTAAAGGAAACAGTAGAGGTTGTGAGCAAAAGTGTGAGAGACAAGAGGTGTAAGAAGGATCAGATGTTTGTATTTGTGTGAGTCAACAGACCTGCTGGGGCTGAGTATTGTTTGAGGCCATGACGCCCTGTTAAATTCACATTGGCCCTTGTCCTTTTCAGGTGGCAGACATTAATTGGTGGACTTTTGCTGCATGTGTCATGGAAACTGGGCTGGGCCGAGATCAACAACAGCTCAAGGTAGAACAATGTTTTCTGTGCTGGACTCATGATTCAAACCCTGCTTCCTTTTACATTATTTAATTTCTTTTGGTATGATATTAGGAAACTTGTGTGTTTGAGTTGTTTGGTCTTTCTCAGTTCCATCCTAACCTTGAGATTCATGATTTCTATAATCTACTAGAACTCAAGTAGTGATTTCCAGGTTAATAATGCCACTAATACAATATTTAAATTAACTGAGATAGTTTATCATACCATATTTATTTGACCTTATTTTACATCATAGAACCACAAGAATGTGTTCTCTCAGCTTTAAACTTTCATTGTAAATTTTTAATTTTGAAATTATTTCCTTTCAGAAAAGTTAAAAATAGTACAAAGAATTCCCATACTCTTTACTCAGCTTCCTCAGTTATTACTTTGCCACATTTAAATACATTTCTCTTGATATATACTGTTGCATATTTTTTTCTGAACTATTTGAGAATAATTTGCAGATTTGAGAGTAAATACTTCTTTTCTTTACTTCTAAATTCTTTACCATTTATTTTCTAAGGGCAAGGAAATTCCTTTACATGTCTAGAGTACAATTACAAAATCAGGAAATTAACATTCGTATACTACTATTATCTTGGCTACAGAGCATATTTATATTTTGCCAATTTTTTCAGTAATGTCCTTTATAACTCTTCCCCCCAGCCCCCACCCAAATTTTGATCCTGGGTGTAATTCAGATCATGCATTGATTGCATTAATTGTTACAATTCTATTGACAACTTTTCAAATAGATTTAAAAGAAACTTGAAAGGCCATAACATTTTTTAGTCAGTCTGAATTGGCTGTCTACTCCTGCCTCACCTAGATGAATCCTCATGATTCTTTAAAATCATGACTCATCTGAAATGATGTGCAAAATGAAAAGATGAAGTCAAAGTTCATATGAATAAGCTAAAGATCGCAATTGTGTGATCATCAGTTCAACTCATTTGTCTCTCGTCCAAATTATTTTGCCCCACTGCTCCATTAATTAGATTAACTGCTTAATTGCTAAGTTATCACTTTTCTTGGCATTCTGGAGGAGCTTTGAGAATGTGTACAGTATAAATATTAATTATTTTAACATCTTAAAATATAATACAGAAGGACAAAAACTAGTATTGAGTCTACAGGGAAGAGGGGAGACCCTGGGAACAGAGGTGTGGATTAATATCCCTGAGCCTATATATTATACTCCTTCTGAAAGAGTTTACCACACAATATGCTTAAATAATCCAAAGGAATAGTGCATTAAGATATAATTTTGCGTTTCTGTGGTGTAGTGTCCTCAATTGGATAAAGTGGAATACTTTTGGGACTTTCTATGTGCTACAAAGATTCTTCTATGTGATAAAACTTCAGGGATTTTCTTTGTGATGTTACCATACCATTACTCCATTGTTATAATGGCCAAGTGTCCATCAAAACAAATATAGGCCTGAAATTCACAAGTCCTGTGATAATTCTAATGTTCAGTCTATTCTGATTCCAAATGGTTGAACTTATTTCTCCACAGAAATAAGATATTGCACTAGAATGAGTCAATTAGATGTCAGATTTTGCATTGGGGTCCTCCAGAGGTGATCAACCTGGGTTTTCCACCCTTATGGTGTTCCTAACTGTTTAAAGAAATTAGGATTTTCTTATAATTTTTTTAAAGATTTATTTATTTATGCATACAAGAACTGGGGTACAGATCAGTATTGTGGGGGGGGGCGAGAGGATTCACCTGAGACAAAGTGGGGAACAGAACAGGCAGATCAACTGAAATACACTGCTGAGGGGAGCAGCAGGCAAGTCAGGAGATGTCTGCTATGCTATGTGGGTAGCTCCCTGGCTGGGGATCAAACTCTGCTGCAGGGACTGTGGCGAGCTTCATAGGTTGGGTCTATACTTTTTGAGATGAATTGTTTGGTTATTAACAAGTCTTTTAAACGTTTTACCTTAGTCATGTTTCCTTAGAAGCAATGTCACTGTTCATACTGAAGAACATCTGTAGTAAGAGATATAGAATGTAAATGTTACCATGTTAAAACAATTTTTAAGTGTGTATTTCAGTGGGCATAAAGTAAATTTACAATGTGTACAACCATTATAACCATCCATCTCCAAATGTCTTCATCATCCCAAACAAACTCTGTACCTATTAAGCAATAACTCCCGATTCTCCCTTTCCTCCAGCCCATGGTAAACTATTGTTCTACTTTCCATCTTTATGAATCTGCCAGGCCTAAGTACTTCATTTAAGTGTGATCATAGTTGCCTTTTGTGTCTAGCTTATTTCACTTAGTAAGACGTTTTTAAAGTTCATCCATTTTGTCATAAATATGAGGATTGCATTCCTTTAAAAGTCTGAATAGGGCCTCCCCGGTGGCGCAGCGATTGAGCACTGGGTTGTGAAGCTGCCTGCAGCCTGTGTAGCGCCGGTTCGATCCCTGGCCGCCGGGTGAGGGTCCCACATGGCGCGCAGACCTCTCCTGCTGCGCCTGCTGCTCCCCTCAGCAGTGTACTTCATCAGTCTGCCTGCTCTGCTCTCCGCTCTGACTCTGGTGAATTCTCTCACCCTCCCGCACTTCTGACTGTACCCAGTGCTTGTATAAATAAATAAATCTTTAAAAAAAAAAAGTCTGAATAATATTCTGTTGTATGTCTGCGCCACATTTTGCTTACCATTCACCCCTTGATGGACATCTTCATATTTTGATTGGGGACACAAGGAGTGATTGAACTTGGTAAAGAAAACATTTTTCAGGATTCTTTCATTGGAAGAAGTGGGCCTGCAACAGTAGAAGTTTGAGACCCACTGGATACTTTTGTCCCTTGAACCAGGCTGTCCTAGTTTTAACCCCCCTCTGAAGATTCTTGATCATACCCTTTTTCATCCTCTTGCTAAACTTGTGAAGGTCTTTTCACTTCTCTTAGGTGGTTTTACAGCCACACTTGTGGCTCACTAAACTTGTGAGGGGCCTTTTTACCTCATTCTTAGGTGGTTTTATAGCCACACTTGCGATGTTAGCTCAGTTTAGCTTCTTGTCAAAGATCTCAATCTCCTAGTTTTGATGGATCTTTTGTTTTATAACTGCTGATGCAGCTCAGGATTTGCAGTTGCCATGGCCCTTAGCAAAGAGTGTAACCAGATGGCTAGCAACAAGGACCCAGCACTAGTGTTCCTTTGTGTATACCCAGCTGGGTTAGTGTTTTATGGCTGCTGTTTCTAATGCTATTTTCTGTGACTTGGCTTTCTAATTATGCCATTATGGAGCTAAAGCAGAGGTTAGACTAAATTAGACTAAACTGAAAATTGAGAGAACAGTGGGAAGACAGTTTGGTGTCCCTGAAGGAATTGTAAAGTGAGCTTATAATGGTGGGGCTGGAGGGTGTGTCCCAAATTGGTACTTAAAGCCAAGGGCACAGAAATCTCATTCAGACTATTCTTATAACCTGGAGCACAGAATCCTAGATTCCCATTCAAACAAATCACAGAATCTGGCACCACATTTATTTTGTCACAAAACGGCCTTATCTGCTGTGTCCCGCAGTCTATCGATTCCACTGAGGGACTCCATGAAGTCATTCTCCTGCTAGGTTGTTTGCCCAGTGACCAGCTGTTAGTTGTTATCACTGAAAGTTGGAGGTGCCGTGGAAGTCTGTTTAGGGAAAGATAACACTGGATTTAGCTACAAGTTTCTCGTTGTAAGGCAGCTACTGCTGTTGTCAAGTCATTGCAGAAACATGGAAGTAATTTTTTTTAGCAGATATTGGATTACTGTGCTAAAAAGGAAAATATTTCAGTTTCTCCTCATTGAGTTTGATGCTAGCTGTGGGCTTGGTATATATGACCTTTATTTTTCTCCCCCCAAGATTTATTTATTTATTTATTTATACAAGCACTGGGTACAGTCAGACGTGACGGAGGGTGAGAGAATTCACCAGAGACAGAGCGGGGAACAGAACAGGCAGACTGATGAAGAAATACACTGCTGAGGGGAGCAGCGGGCGTGGCAGGAGAGGTCTGTCGCGCCATGTGGGACCCTCGCTGGTGACCGGGGATTCAACTGGCGCTGCAGAGGCTGGGGGCAGCTTTGCAGCCCAGCGCTCAACCACTGCGCCACCAGGGGAGGCCCTATATATGACCTTTATTATGTTGAAGTATTTTCCTTCTACTAAGTTATCATAAATGTATGCTGAATTGATTATATACCTTCTCTGCACCTTTTGATATAACCATATGATTTTGTGTTTCCTTTTGTTCATTAATATGGTGAATTATATTGATTTATTTGCATATATTGAACCATCCTTGCATCCTAAAATTCCACTTGTTTATGGTGTGAAGTTTGTGTGAAATTCGTTCATTTCTTAGTATTGTTGGTTAAAGTTAGTCAGTTAACTATTTATCTGGGATGTACCTAGGAGTGAACAGGGCTAATTATAATTTCCAACTCTTTAGGTAACCATGAAAATGTAATAAAATTATATTCTCCCATGCCCAGAATCTGGTAGGATTTCCATCTGTTATTGCTATATCTCCTTGGAAAATAATGTTTGGTTATGGCAAAGCTAACTAGGATTTTAAATTTATCATTTCATTTCTTTCTGAAGAAATTATTTTTAAAATACATTTCAAGAGATAGCAAAAGCACAAAGAAGAACCCCACTTGCAGCTTATATCTTTGTCTTGTTTCCACACTATCTAGAAAAGTGTGGAAACTTCAGTTGTCATGAATCTCACCTGCACCAGGTGACTGTTAAAAGGCCTGACCCCTCCATGTTGTTATAGAACACTGACAGTCATAGAAACCCTATAAGCTAGGGTTTTTAATTCCTGAAGCAGCAAGTGTAAACAATTCTTCATGTTATGTAAATGCAGTTGTTAGTCTAATACTGTCTGAGCAAAAGGTTCTCTCTTGAAGGGACACCTAATTATCTTTAGTTTGTTTGCTGTCCATATGAACATGCTTGAGTTTTAGTCAAGCTGGCCAGGGTTACTGTGAAGAGAAGAGAAAAAAATAATTTACTTTTGTATAGTTATAGAAGAAGGGCATGCTAGCTGGAAACTTTTTTTTTTAAAAGATTTATTTATTTATTTATTTATTTATTTATTTATTTATTTATTTATTTATACAAGCACTGGGTACAGTCAGAGGCGTGGGAGGGTGAGAGAATTCACCAGAGCCAGAGCAGGGAGCAGAGCAGGCAGAAGGACCGAAGTACACTGCTGAGGGGAGCAGTGGGCGGCAACTGCTGCACCACCGGGGAGGCCCCTAGCTGGAAACTTTTGTTTCATTGCCAGTCAGTAGGTTTTTTGTTTTGTTTTTTTTCCCCCAAGCTAAAAGGTCAGTAAGGAGTCTTGGGCACAAAATGAAGTCAGTTCAGTCAACCTGAAACATCCCTTCCACATGTTAAAAACTAGAGGAAATGTCTTTTTTGATTGCTGAATAATATACCATTGTGTATATATGCCACATCTTCTTGATCTAGTCATCTGTTTTTGGGCATTTGGGTTGTTTCCAGGTTTTACCTATTGTAAATAGTGCTGCAATAAACATCGGGGTACAGGTATTCTTCTGAATTAATGTTTTTGTGTCCTTTGGGTAGATCCCGAGTAGTGGAATTGCCAGGCGTATGGTAGCTCCATTTTTAGTAGACTGAGGAACCTCCAGACAGCTTTCCATTGTGGTTGGAGCAGTTTGTACTCCCACCAGCAATGTAGGAGAGTTCCTTTTTGCAGCAACATGGATGGAACTAGAAGGAATTACGCTCAGTGAAATAAGCCAGAAGGAAAAAGAAAATTATCGGATGATTTCACTTATAGCAGGAATATAAGGGAACCGAATAAGACATCAGTGTAGGAAAATAATAACAGTAAAAAACACAACAAAGCAAAAACAGACAATTATAAATCAGAGACATACTGCAGGGGAGGAGGAGGGAGAAGGATCCGAGGGAGGGAGGGAGGAGCACAGGGGACTGAGGTGATGGTGCACGGGTGCATTGGTGCATTGGTGAAGGAAACTCTATGGGGACTACACCTGAGGGGGTGGGAGGAAGCAAATATTGTTTAAAAGTGAACAATAATAAAAAGGAAACCCTCAGATGTAGGAAGAAGAGGAAAAAAATAACTAGAGGAAATAATGAACTTGTTAAGAAGTCAGTCCTGTGGACAGTTGTTTCAAGAACTGAAAAAGCAGTTCTCGGTGTGGCCACACGGAAATGTGCCTTTCAGAAGTTCTGAAACTGATCAAACCTGGTAGGGTAACTGGTTGGTGGATCCCACCCATGCACTTATGACCGCAGGACATGACCTAAAAGCAGGCACAGTGTAAAATAACACTAGTGGGATTTATTACACAGGGAGTGAGGAAAAAAAGGGGGAGAGAGAATTTATAGGTTGCCATGTGGCCTGATGCTTTCTGTCCTACCTCAGAGTGTCTGCTGAGCATACTGAGGTCCAGGCCAAAGCTGAAAGTGGCAAGCTGATGACTTCTCGAAAGACACCCTTCCTTATCAGTGGTTAACTGCCAGAAGCCAGTAGCTAAACTGCCGAAGCCCAGCAGTTTAACTGATCAAGAACCCCAGCAGTTTACTTGCCCCCAAATACTAGCAGATTAATTGTCCAAAGCCTTCAACTCTACCCTTATTTCCCATCATCCCCCACTGAGGGGCGGGATTTGAAAATCTCCACCTTCTACTATCAAGGTGGAGTCTAGAAAGCTCCAACTTCTACCATCAAGTTGGCTATGAAGGCCACCCAATGGCTTGAAAGTTGCTTCTCACTATTCCTCTCACAATTTAAGATTACCTGAACCTGGCCAACCTGGAGTCCCTAGCTGCAGACACTGCATGTGAGGTCCCCTAAAGTAGTAATTCAATGTCGCTTTTTAGATCTTGATGTCCTTGAGGGTAAAGTAGGAAAGGTGGGCAAAAGTTAGGGTTGTAGAGTTAGACCAGAACTCACATTCTGGCTTTGCCATTTTTGTCACACAAATTACGTAAACTCTTTGTGCTTCAGTTTCCTCATACAATAATAAGTAATAATCATAATACTTCTTGAATAAGTTTGCCATGCAGATTTTAAAAAACCATAGCTAGAAAACACTTAGCACCATGACTGGTTTGTGGCAAGCATGCAATAAATCATAGCTGATGCTGCTGTTAGTAATTCTGGTGCTGTCACCCTTGGCACGTTGCTTTAAGTATTTGCTGAATTAATGTGTATAGGAACTAGGATTTGAAGGCTTTACTAGAGAGTAGAAACTTTTTAATACGAGGTACCTTGAGAAAGTCTAGAAAAGAAAGTCTGATTATGGATGGAGTGCCTGCCCATGCTAATAAAATTAACAAACGACATTTCTTGAACAGGCACCATCTAGGAGAGCAGTTCATTGAGTTACTTGGAATTATTATTTTATATCCAGCTGGAATGATTTTATTAATTTATATTTATTATTAGAATGACTGGAAACTTGAATTAGTAGACTGAATGTATTTGCAATGCATTTGATAGGGGGATGCAAAAGGCAACTTCACTGATATGTACTGTATGTCAAACCTGGATTTTGCTTTTCTTGAGGAGAGCAAGATTTTATACTGTAGTGATAAAAACTGTTCTTGGTGTGGCTAGTTCAATCAAAGAAATGCGCCTTTCAGAAGTCCTTAAAAATTTGCTGAACCAGTATTTTGGGTTCATGGTTGAAGAAGTCAGCACATGGCCTCTGGCTCCAGTTCCAGCTTGCCTATTTTTTTCTTATTTATTTGTATTAAATATATTTATTAAATGTATATATATTTTACATCATTGTTCATTTTTGTATAATGTTTGATTTTTCCTCTCAGGTGTAGTCCCCATAAAATTCCCTCCACCAAGTCATCGGTGAACCGTCACCATAGTCTCTTGTCTAACACTTTTTTTTTTTGAAAAAAAAAAAAGAGAATTGTTTATTTGAAGCAAAAAATAGAGTATAACCAAAAGGAATATAATCATGAAGTAATTTCTAGAAGAAAATTGTTTGTGGAATTCCAAATACATAAGAAGCTTAATATTAAAGAAAATAATTGATTTCAATATAGTAAGATATTTTGTCAGCAAAAGCACTGGTAGCATTTCAAATGGACTAACATGAAGAATTTATATATAGGTGATAAATTGATATAGAAATATGGATATTAGTTATATACCCCTTTTTTTAGCTTATTACCATACATTAAAACTGTATTTTCCCAGAAATTTATATATATATTTATTTATTTTTAATTTTATATATTTTTTACATCATTTTTCATTTTTGCACAATGTATGCATTTTCATCTTGGTTGTAGTCCCCATACAAATCCCACCCCCCCTTGTTTTGATCCTACTCCCTCCTCCCCCCCCCCATAGTATATCTCTGGTTTATAGTTGCTTGTTGATTTTGATTTTTACACTATTATAATTAGTCTTTTTCATGTTCCCTTATTTAGATTTTCTAAATTCCTGCTATGAGTGAGTTGCTTGTTGATTTTGATTTATAGTTTATAGTTGCTTGTTAATTTTTATTTTTACTTTATTATAATTAGTCTTTTTCATGTTCCCTTATTTATATTTTCTAAATTCCTGCTATGAGTGAGGCCATCTGATATTTTTCTTTTTCTTTCTGGCTTATTTCGCTGAGCATGATCCCTTCCAGCTCCATCCATGTTGCTGCAAATTGCATGGGTTTATCTTTTTTGATTGCTGAGTAATATTCCATTGTGTATATGTATCACATCTTCTTGATCCAGTCATCTATTTTTGGGCATTTGGGTTGTTTCCATAGCTTAGCTATTGTAAATAGTGCTGCTATAAACATAGGGGTCAGGTGCCCTTTTGAATTAATGTTTCTGTGTCCTTTGGGTAAATACTTAGGAGTGGAATTGCTGGATCATATGGAAGCTTGATCTTTAGCAGGTTGAGGACTCTCCAGCTTTCCATAGTGGTTGGACCAGTTTGCACTCCCACCAACAGTGCAGAAGAGTTCCTTTTTCTCCACATCCTCGCCAACATTTATTGTTGCTAGTGTTTTAAATATGTACCATTCTCACTGGTGTAAGATGGTTCTTGTCTAACACTCTTATTTTTAAATTCTGTCCTTTGACACTGGTACCTTTTACTGTTTGATATATCTCCCAGGTAAGCCACCTTTACAGTTTCTAATTTGGTGTAGGTTCATAGCCTTTGACTACTCAAATTCTAAAGAACAATATTCATTTCCCTGTAAAACAGTCGACTTCTCTCTCCTGCAGGAGGTCTTTTCCAACACCTGCTCATCTGTGCCCTATAGTGGAATCAGTAATGCCAGGTAGTAGGCAGGGTGACCGGCTTAGGTGTGGTGACTTTGTCAGCTTTCGTCACCCCCAGGGGGCACTCAGGAATGGTTAGACAAACTGTTGCTATGTTTGGTACACCTGAAAGGTCTCACCTTCCAGCTAAGTCTTTTTATTTTTTTTCAATTAAAAAATAATTTTTTATTGAGGTAACATTGGTTCATTTCACTGTGTATGAATTAGGGAGTAGGTTCCCACCTCTGTCACATCATACCTACCATCATTGCACTCATAGTCCTCCACCATTGTCCACTGGACCCTCTTTCCCCTTTGCTCCCCACTTATCACCTTTCCCTCTGGTAACCACAGTTCTGCAGTCATAATTCTAGGGTCTGTTCTGGTTTAGTTTTGTCTTGTTTTGGTTTTCTATACTCTGCGTATGAGTAAGATCATCTGGTATTTGTCTTTCTCCTTATAACTTATGTCACTTTGCAAAATCCTCTCCAGTTCCATCATGTTGTTACAAATGGCAAGATATCATCTCTTTTATAGCTGAGTAGTATTTCATTGTATGCAGAGTATACCATATTTTCTTATCCACTCATCTGTGGTTGGGCACTTAGATTGTTTCCACAACTTGGCTATTATACATAGTAATGAAATGAATGTAGGAGTTTTTGCATTCTTTGGGCCTTTTGGACATAAAATGACAAGTATTGTGGTCTCTTTCCCTCTTTTCAGATTTGGTATTTTGACGTGGCTTCCTGCCTCAGTGTTATTTGTGGGTATAATCTATGCTGGTTCCAGAGCATTGTCCAGACTGGTAAGTGTTAGAGGCTTTGCAAACATCATCCCCTCACCTCTTCCCCTTTGCCTTTCAACTTACTGTGCCTTGAATCAAGAGCGGGAAGCATCCACTTTAATAATGGAATAGCTACATTGGAGAGCAAGTCTTGGACTTGAGGCCAACCTGGGGTCTTTTTACCCACTTCTCTAGATTGAATATAAGCAGATAACTGGGAACGGCCAGCTTGCTTTACAAGCTGGAAAGGCACAGATGGAAAAGCAGGAAGAGAGAGTAGCCACAGAGGGGTCTGCTTGGATCCAGCCTGCCTCAGGAGCGGCGAGGAAGACTCAATCTGTTCCTTGCTTCTGGCAACTGTAATCCTGTCCACTGATAATATGGGCTGGGGCATGCTGGGCTAACTCATGGATGTAAATGCCTGGCAGAGTTGCCACCCAGCACATGGTGACACTAGTAAAACAAGTGTCCATAGATCTTCCCAGTCCCTCCCCCAGAATGGAACTCCTCAAAAGAGTTTGAAGAACAAACTTCCAGTTACATTACATGGACTCCCCCAGATTTAGTTATTTTGTCATTAAAAGGAAATCCATTAATGATACCGCTGACCAGATACTCAGAACTCTGCTTAAAAATCAGAAGCAACACCAATGCCTCTCTCTTTCTGTTCTCTGATTACTAAGTCTTTTTTTTTTTTTAATCAGAAAATCACTATTGACATTTGGAAAAATGTGAAATTTTCAAAACAACTAAATCTTTTTAAATAAAGTTTATTGTTGTGTTGGTCTGTTGGATCTCACATATGAACACTGTAAAAGGAAATAAAATATGCCTAACTGAATAACAATGTTATTGTTATGACAACTCTAAAGTTGCAAAATAGGGGTTGAGAATCAGTAGTGGTACTGTCTATATTAAATCGTTATTCTTTCACCATTCATAAGCTTGAACAGATGGATGATGTGTGCATTGGGGGAGAAACATCCTGGGTGGGCCGTAGAAATGATCTGTGGTGCATACTGGTGCTCAGCCCAGACCCCAAGACCTCTCTCCTGCTTTGTTCTGTCAGGCCCTCAGGGGCTCACTGCCTCACTTCTCATCCTCTGACCTACAGAGGCTGCTTCCTCTCCTACAGCAGATACAGGATTTAATAAAAGTCAATGTGTTGTTCAAAGGCTTTAAAATTTTTATCGGCTCTGCATAATTGTGGATGTCAGAATTTTGAGGTTTTAATAAGTAAGGTGTTATGCTAATATTTTGTTTGTACTGTGCCTTTTTTATGTTTCCAGAGTGACTTGTTCTATATCCTTCTGTGTGATTCTGACACCATAGAACAGAGGCAGGTGCTAATCACCTGACGGAAGAAGGAACTCAGGTGGGGGAAGTTTTGGTAACCTGTCTCTAGTCCCAGATAGAGGCAATTCTCCTGATTCCTCACATTTTGCCTTTTCAGATTTGTCTCTGTAGGGCCAATTCATATAAATTTTAGAATGAGCTCAGAGTACAGTACTCACACAGAAATAACTTCATACTGTTTTAGTTGCAGGTGTCAGCAAAGTCACAAATTAAGGAAAAGGAAAATTTACTGGTTCACATTAATGAAAAGACAGAGGATAGAAATCTCCTTCAGACATGCCTTGACTCAGAGGCTCTGACATACTCAGAATCCAGTTTCTGTCTTTCATTTCTCTTCTCTGTCTTTGTTCCAGTTCAGAACCAGGCTCTCCTCTCACAGGTGGTGTTGACTAGAGACTCACATATTCGCAATTTACGTCTAATAGAAAGAATGTCTTCCTTGTATCTCCTGCTTGAGTCCTAAGATTCACTCTGATTGCATCGGTCACAGCCACTGCCCACCCCAGGTCTGCAGGCTACCAGGAGGCTGGATCATGCTGATTGGCCAGTCCTAGATCACGTCCTCTCTGAAACAGTCACTGTGACTTGAGAGGTCTCAGAGTGCTGTTTGGTCAGTCCTGGTAGTATAGCATCTTCTGCTCAAATCCCATAGATCCTCAGTATTGGGAAACTTTGCCAAATGATGGGATAAGAATTCTAGGTGGCTAAAACCCCTCATAAGTGCATCGTAAATGTCAGCCTAGTATGTTCTCAGGCAGACATGTTGTTCTGTAACCTAGATCAATGCTTTGTGGTGTGAAACCCCAGGCCGGGCCAGTCTGAGAGCTCTTTTTTTACCTGTTCAAAAGAAGATTGTGCCAGTTCTGCACAATCATGGTTTTCTTGAGCTGACATGCCTTTCATGGCAAGGCATTTTGAAGAAGCAAAGCACTGATTTTCCATTCTGGTGCAAGAATGTATGTCTTCGGTAGGATCTACACTGAGTGGCATCAGCCTAGAGCACAGCCTCCTCTAATAGGCAAATAGAATCTGCTGTGATTAAACTCTTGGAGCAAAGGAAAACAACCCCGAACCAAATATAACCAATTGGAGTAGGAGGACACAAAGGAGACACTTACTGTTTTTTATTGAGACAACAGTATCTTTTCTTTGTTTTCTATGTTCTTATTTCTACATAGTTGCTTATAAATTCATAGAGTGTATTAAACATGGGGCACATGTACAGCTTGTGTTAGATAGAAAACAGGTATCCATATGCTGGTGTCAAGCTGTCAGTTTAATGAATCTATAAGGAATTGGGGGGAAAGTTCTGCATTAAAAATCTGTGGGTGTATTGTTATGCAAAACGCTTTGGAAGTAGCTCTTCTCCCTAATGCCTCTTTTATCTGTCAAACCTTTGAAGCACTGTTCTCCTGATGTGCAGCTCCTGAGAGGAAGCTGGCATTGGGGCAATGCTTTATTGATTTTTCCACCTCTACTCACAATTGAATGATATACAGAAGTTAAGGGACAGATTATTCTTGTGACTGTCCATTGGGGATCTGTTATGTACTGGGAGCTTAAAGGCTAATAAGGCATGATTGCTGAACTTGAGAACTTCAGTGAGACACACGCAGCTCACTATGGTAATCGCCACCAGGAATATTAGCTATAGTGCATGCCAGGCACTTTGAAATCGAAAATTTTCATGATGTGATGCCAGACTTAATTCTTTCTATTAACAAATGAGGAAACTGAGGTGCAGGTTTGATAAGCTATACCTGTTAAAATAGAGCTGCAAACTCAAGTCTGTCCAAACTTTCCCTCTGTCCTCCCTAAAGCACACTTCCCAAGGAAGATCAGGATTGATTTGGAAGGAGAGAAGAACTTTGTAGTTATTCTCCCTTCTACTCAGGCTAATTCAGTTCTGCTTCTATGGCTTTCCTACATTGAACAATGTCACGGTGATGATGGTTTCGTTGGCATGAGTGTTGGTCTTCAAAGGGGCATAACAGCCTTGATCAGTCATTGTTACTTGTTATAATTTCCTGGCTGGAAGCCTTGTCAGCTTGACAGGATTGCCTCAAAGCCTGTGCTAGTGAGTGTTTAGAACAGGGGTACACATTGACTCATTGGTGAGCTTGCTAATGAAAGACTTCCCGGTATTGGTGATTTGGCTGCTCAGACCATGCCCGGAGACCCAAGAAGAGTAAGTTAGTTAAGCAAACTGGAGGGGTGGTTCTTCTCCCCCTTTGTTTGGCTCTAGTATCCTGTAAAGGAATTTGGATCCACAGAAGAGCATACATGTTAATGTGGAATTGGAGACTCTTCATATTGTTGCCTATTACTGCTGATTAGAAGCAGGTTATTTCTTAGCAGAGGTGGTCAGAGTCTGATGGCAAGGATTAGTTAACATGTGAGCTGAGTTTCAAAACAGCAATACCCTGCTCTGGATATTGGTTGTCTTCTTGTTCCATCTAAAGATGTTTTTCCATAACTCATAAAAATGACTCATTAAAATGATGCTGAGGGGAAAATTTCATAGCATTGGATTTGGCAGTAATTTCTTGGATGTGACACCAAAGTCCCATACAACAAAGGGGAAAATAGACAAATTTGACTTCAAAATGAAAAACTTTGGTGCATCAAAACACTACTCTATTTAATGAGTAAAAAGGCAACCCAGTGAATGGAAGAAGTATTTACAAATCTTTCAGTGCATATGGTATGTTGAAATAAATTTCTAGGACCAGGGCAGAGCCACTCCTGCTCTGCTTGACCAGAAATACCCTCTATCCAGTCGGGATGTGGAGCCAGCTCAGTGGCTGTGTTTATTTCCTTGTTCCTTGAGCTTTCTAAATAATGTCAGATATGCAGCCTCAGTCTATTATGCCCAGTTTCCACATTGCCATTTCTAAAGCTCTATAAAACTTGCTCTTGCTCAGAACCCCACAGCAAGAGTGCTCCACTGCTCGTGTGGCACTGTACCCCAATCTATGGAGTGTTTCCCCTTGAATAAATTATAGCAAACTTGTGGCAAATGTATTAGTTATATTATTTAACAGGGATTAATATCTTGAATATGTAGAAAACAACTCACAACCACCAAAAAAAACCAAATGACCTGATAAAAAATGAGCAAAGAATGAAAGTAAATGGACATTTTCTCAGACACACAAATTGCCAGTAAGTCCAGGAAAAAATGCTCAGTCTCACAAATTTTTAGGGAAATGCAAACTAAACCACACAGAGACCATTTCACACTCAGTAGGATGACTACTATAAAAATAGTCCAGAAAATGGCAAGTGTTGGTGAGGATGTGGAGAAATTGCAACCCTGTGCACTGCTCTTGGGAATATAAAATGGTAAAACTGCTATGGAAAACAGTATGGGGGTCTAGTGCAAGCAGCCCCAGGGTGGGCAGGTTCTCTGTCGATTTGGGCAGATGGATAACGAGAGTCTTAAGGCATGTATAGAGTTTTACGGGTCTTTCAATGCTAGAACATGGACCCAGGTACAACAAGCAGACCAGCAGGCAGGCAAGCAGGCCAGGCAGGCTCCCCCCAACCCTGGAGGCTAGGGAAGAAACAGCCTCCTAGTCCCCCATGAATCTTTGTGCTCTTTCTCTGGCCTCTCTCTGGTGTTCTCAGTCTCCTCTGTAGTCTCATGGTCTCACCTCAGAGCAGTCCTCTTCACCATGCTCCTACTGCTGCCTTTACAACCTCCACTAGGCACATGTGTGAGCATTGACACACATGCACACATGTGCAATTTAGGCCCAAGTGTCTGTAATTACATGTGTGAGTGCCCTATGCTCACGCTTCCAAGCACTTTTTGCATAGGCCACAGATGGCATCTATAGAGGCTAGCTATGGGAAGGTGGAAAAAACCTGACCAGTCCATTTACCCTACAGGTGGTTTCTCAAAATATTAAAAATAGAAATTGTTATATGATCTAGCAATTCCACTTCTTGGTGCATTGATCTCAACAGTCAGAAAGTAGAAGCAACCCAAGAATCCATTCATGAATGAATTTATAAACAAAATGTGGTGTAGACAACTAGAATGCTTTTCACTCTTAAAGAACAGGAATTCTGACACATGCTACAACATAGAAGAAACTTGAAAACACACTGTAGTGCCAGGAAGACATAGAGCAGGATCTCTATGATCCGGGCAGATGGCAGAGGTGAGTCCTGGAGCCGTCAGTGGCTTTTCAGGCTTTTATTGAGCTTTTTACACCATTTGTAGTGCGGCATCCAGGTACACGGCAGGCATGGAGGTGGGTAGGGGGGCAGGAAGGGGCTGACAGGCCTCCCAGCCCCTGGCGAGTCTTCACTCTTTCTGGGCTCTCCAGTGTTCTCTCGTGGGCTCTGTTCTCTGCTACCTCTGCTTCTCTGCTGCTGCTTCTACAGCTGTTGCTACTCTCGTTCTGCTGGCGTCCCTGTGACACTGCCCTTATAAGCCCAGTCTCTCAGCCCAGGTGTGCCCACCTGTAGGGTAAGGAAAAAGGTCAGGCTTTTCTGCCCTTCCTCCATCAGGATAGATGATGGATCCTTGCGGTCCTGAATGCATGCCCGATGGCGGGCACCTGGAGTAGGGTGTGGGCACAGGTAGATGGGATTCACCTGGGCTAAGACTGGGCTTTTAAGGGCAGTGTCACGGGGACACCAGCAGAAGCCGAGAAGAAGCCAAGAACGAACAGAAGCCGAGAAGAAGCCGAGAAAGAAGCAGAGAAGCAGAGAGAACACCAGGGAGCCCAGATAGAGTGAGGATTTGCTGGGGGCTGGGAGAACTGCCAGCCTCCCAGCCCCCCAGCACCCCTGCCTGCCATATACCTGGTAAATTTAAATAAAAAGCCTGCAAAAGCCACTGAGGGCTCCAGGACTCTGACTCCTCCTTTACCCTGTCTGCTGGATCATAAAAAACCTGCTCTGTGGTCTTCCTGACCCTACTCCAGGTGCCCACCATCAGGCATGCATGTAGGACTGCAGGGATCTATCATTAATGCTAATGGCGGGAAGGTGGAAAATCCTGATAATTTTCACTTACCCTACAACACCTATTGAGATAAGGCGGTCACAAAAGGACAAATACTGTGTGATTTCACTTATATGAGATACTGAGTAAAGTCAAATTTACAGAGACAAAGTAGAAGGGTGTTGCAGGGGCTGAGCAGAGGAGAGAATGGGGAGCTAGTGTCTAATAGATACATACTTTTAGGTTTGCAGATGAAGAATTCTAGAGATGGGTGGTGGTGATGGTTGCACAACAGTGTGAATGTGCTTAATTCCCCTGGACTATGTTCTTAAAAATGATTGTAGGGTAAATGGATTTTTGGGTAAATGGATTGTAGGGTAATCTGGATTTTTATGCCAATAGCCTCTGTGGCTATCACCTGTGGCCTGGATCATGTTAATCAGAAGGTGCTTGGGAGTGTGAGTGTAGGGTATGTGTGCATGATTGTGGACACCTGGAACATGTGTGGGCATGCATAAGTGTGCACACCTGAGCCCAGAGTCCAGGCTATAAGGAAGGCTATGGGAGCACAGCTACAAGGAGGAGCCATATGACTACAGGAGAGGTGAGACCATGAATGAATGCCAGAGAGCCCAGAGAAACAGCCCAAAGATTCGCTGGGGGCTGGGCCACCCCCCCCCCAGTTCCCCTGCCTACCCTGCACCTGAATGCCCCACTACAATATGTTTATTTTATCACAATTTAAAAACATTTATAAACAACCCCTGGGCTCTGATAGAGGTGTGGGTTTTTTTTTTTTTTCATTTATTGAGATAATCTTGGTTTGCAGCCCTGTACATGATTTATGGGAATAGATGTATTCGCAGATGTATGTTACCACACCACCCCTGCCATCAGAGCACCCACAGTCCTTTATCCGAGGCCACTGGACCTCCTTCCCACTTCTGTTCTCATCCCGTCCTGCCTCCTCTGGAGCTTCAGTTCTGCAGTCCTGTTTGTGGGGCTTGTTTTGGCTTAGTTGTCAGTTCCTTTGGTTTTTTTCTTCTCTATATTCCACATATGATCTGGTAGAGGCTTTCTTGAGTATATGAGAAGAGAATGATAGTGTGTCCTCACTTGCCTCCTTCTAGACTCCTTTGGGTGTGTAGGGTAAGGAAAAATGTCAGGCTTTTCTGCCCTCCCGCCATCAGGATAGATGATGGATCCTTGCGGTCCTGAATGCATGCCTGATGGCGGGCACCTGGAATAGGGTGTGAGCAAAGGTAGATGGGTACACCTGAGCGAAGAGACTGGTTTATAAGGGTGGTGCAGCAGAGTGCGGTGTGGTGGTGTTGTGGTGTTGAGGGTGAAGGAGTGCAGTAGAGTGCATGGAGGAGTACGGCGACTACAAACAATGGTGAAGAGCATGTGGCTGCTAAAACCGTTAACAAACCTACCTGGAATGGGTTGGTTGCATTACAATTGGCGTAGTCGGCAGGATGATCCATGCAGATGGGTATGGAACCCTCCGAAGACCTGGAGGGACTAAGGAGTAACAGACTGTTTGCCTATGACGACGCTGGAGGCGTCATGGTGGCACAGGAGATGGACAAGATCCGGAGCTGCGGGACAAGACCTCGCCTGAGAGGACCAGCCCACGACCCCTGAGGCAGCAAGAATCTTCGGGGAAGAGGGGACCATGATTTGGAGCTTGCCAGTGCTGATGGAAGGGGAGGCCTAATGGACTTGGACTGATGGACTCAGACTGATGAACTTGGACTGACAATCCCGCCAGAAGGCGGGGGAACTTTGACAAGTTAAGTTTTTGGGACCCTGGGGAAGGATGCTATTGTTTGTATACCCCAGGAGATGGGAATCTGGGGGTGGCCAGTGGGCCTTGATGGCCAAAAGCAGACTGTGTATGCCCAGCAGCCAGGCAGAGGAGAAAAGCCAACTGAGAAGGCAAAATCTGGTACTGATACTAAGTTTGGGAAGCCCTGAGTGGCTGCTAAGCACTAAGTAAACTGAGGAAGGCCAGTGAGTCTTGTAAAATCACCTGTGGGTGATGCCCTGCTTGTTGTTGAGTGAGGGTGAGGAGCTGAGGAACCCGTCCTTGGGGGACGGTTGAGGAACGTGGCTTGGGATGGAGCCCAAGCTGAATGTAGAGTTTGTATCCAAGGATCCCCAACCCATGTGCTTGTGCAGTGGGTTGGCCTGAGTACAGGGGTCTGTGAGTTGCATTGGTGGCTATGAAGGCCCAATGTTGGAGCCACTGCAGACAGAAACCCTGAGGGTGGGCAATTGCCCCCAACAGAATAGAATCGCCAATTGCAAGATGAGTGCATTCTGGGGGTGGATGCGGTGTGTGGTTTATAGTCGGGACTACAGTCAGAGAAGGCCAGGAAGCCTGATGGCTCCTGGTGTGTTACAGTAGATGCCGTGAGTGGTTCCCCTCCCTCGTATGAGCAGTGCCTTCGACAGCAGATTTGGTGGCTCATCTGCTGGTACCAATAATTGTCTTTTGCCACTAGGTTGGGGCCCTGCCTGGACTTATTTGTGTTCTGTTATATTTTGTTGTTATATTGTGATGTATTTGCTTTTGTGGGCCATGGCTGCATTGTTTATGTTTGCTAAGAAAATTGTATATATGAAGACTATATGGCAGAAAACTCTGAGGAGGTGGACTGTAGGGTAAGGAAAAATGCCAGGCTTTTCTGCCCTCCCGCCATTAGGATAGATGATGGATCCTTGCGGTCCTGCATGCATGCCTGATGGCGGGCACCTGGAATGGGTGTGGGCATAGGTAGATGGGATTCACCTGGGCTAAGACTGGGCTTTTAAGGGCAGCGTCACAGGGATGCCAGCAGAAATCGAGAGAGAAGCAGAGCCATGAGAAGAGCAGAGAGAAGCTGAGAGAAGGCCGAAGAGCCCAGATAGAGTGAAGACTTGCTGGGGGCTGGGAGGCCTGCCAGTCTCCTGGCCCCCCAGCATCCCTGCCTGCTGTGTACCAGGCAAATCCCAATAAAAGCCTGCAAAAAGCCACTGAGGACTCTGACTCCTCCATTACCCGGTTTGCATTGGATCATAGAAAACCCTCACAGTGTCCATTCCGGACCTTACAGGGTGCTTTAGGATTGCATATTCAGTTTAACTGAGTTCAGGTCTATGCTCTTGGGTAGAAAGTATGAGAAAAATAGCAATTCGCTGAAAGCAGGTAAATCAGTCCTTTGTTCTGGCCCATGCATTTCTAATGGCCAATGGGATGCTGCAGGGCTGATCCCAACCCTGAGTCCTGTTCTTATTCCCTTGCATCTTGCCACACTGGAAGAACTCTGGGTATTTTAAGATGCCTTTTCATATAATGAGGTTCCTAAGTTTGAATCAGCTACTTTATGTCATTTGCAAATAAAGGGCAAAGATGGTCTTGAAGTTTGAGCTGAAGAGTCACTGGCAGAGAGGGGAGTGTGAGCCTCCTCTGCCCAGGGAGTTTGCCAACTAGTGACAGAATAATAAAATTAATGAAAGTAAACCCTTAAATCTCGATTAAATTGCATTTACAAATATATATATTCAGATACCCTACCATCATCCAAAAAGGCTGTATATTGACTTAAAAGAATAATTATGATTAAAATAATTATGATTGGGCCTCCCTGGTGGTGCAGCGGTTGACGCTGGGCTGCGAAGCTGCCCACAGCCTCTGCAGCGCCGGTTCGATCCTCGGCTGCTCCCCGGCCACTGGAGGAGAGTCCCACATGGCGTGCAGACCTCTCCTGCCGCCCACTGCTCCCCTTGGCAGTGTGCTTCTGCCTGCTCTGCTCCCCGCTCTGGCTCTGGTGAATTCTCTCACCCTCCCGTGCTTCTGACTGTACCCAGTGCTTGTATAAAAATAAATAAATAAATAAAATAAAAATAAAATAAAATAATTATGATTATATATATTTTAAAGATTTATTTATGCATACAAGAACTGTATTTATGCATACAAGATTTATTTATGCATACAAAGCCAAAGGTGCAGGGGAGGGGAGTGAGAGGATTCACCAGAGACAGAGTGGGGAGCAGAACAGGCAGACTGACTGAAGTACACTGCTGAGGGGAGCAGTGGGCAAGACAGGAGAGGTCTGCTGGGCCATGTGGGTAGCTCCCAGGCCGGCCAGGGATCGAACACTTGTTGCAGAGACTGCTGATTGCTTCACAGTGCTGTTCTTAACCCCTTGCGCCACGAGGGAGGCCCCAAATGTAACTATATTTTTAGTGAAGAATTTAAAAAGAAATCTAGGTAAAGAGACGAAGAACTAGACAAGATCACAGAAGGACTTACAACCTAGAAATTTAGGATATTTTACAAAATAAACACAGCTGGGCATTGAATTCAGCTCTCAGCTTCCTGCAACCAAATTAAAAAGCTGTTAAGACTGTCAGTGCTGGTAAGAAGGTCAGGGCCATTACTGAAGAAACACAAAGCTTTTCCTTGCTCACAGTGGTGTCTTCATAAAGAATAGACTTGGTAACTTGTAACTTCCTTATCACAAACATGATGACAACCTAGTTTCAAGGATTTTTAGGGTGTTTTGAAGGTATGGTGACATAGCATAGAGCTCAGTAGAAGCAATTCTTTGGGGCTGTACCACCACTCTCAGGTTATCTGGCTGTGTTCACAGTTGGGCAGACTGCCTTAGGCCATCCTCTATGAACATTATTTCTGGCACGAATAATTTTGATAAAATTGGACAGTCAGCAGTTCAAGTTGCATTCTTGGGTAAGGCCCTGGAGTGCAATTATTCTATATTGTAGAAGAAGACCACACTCGTATTTAAAAATGACCCAAAGAGAAAGTAGGATTGACTTTTTTTTTAAAAAATGAAGAAGCCACCTGGGACTGCGATTGAATAAAAAAAAGAATCATCCATACCTCTGCAGTGACCCAAGGCCTTGCCTGTGAGCAGGGCTAGGATTTTTCCATAGAAAGCTGTTCTCAGTCATTCTAACTCTTAAACAAGTAACAATCAAGCCTTCAATATTCCATTTTCAAGAGCAAGGGAATAATGGAAATTTTTAAGTAACAGTTACTGATTTCTCTTGACAGCCAGAGAAAAGTGTCTAATGATACATGAATGAAATGTTGAATTTTAAGTTAATGGATGTGAAGAATAAGTTAGTTGTAAATTGTGCTCTTAGGTAACTAAATGAATTGGCTGCAGTATAGTTGAATTACATTTTGCATCAAAAATGATGAGTTGGGCCTCATTAATTAGTTGATCTTGCGTCATTTTTCCTGATGAAAGATGGTAATGACCTTTTGTTGTTAAGGTCTTTCCTAGAGTTCTGACATTATGCAAGAACATTCTTATTTTTCTGATCTCTTTAACAGCAAGCAAGTATCTAAATTATCTGATAATTAAGAGGCAGGTTAAAAAAAGAACCAGAATATTTCCCTCAGCTTTCTTATCTGCATCATGGGGATATAAATAGTATCTATAGATTCATAGACTTATTATGAAGACTAAATATGTAAAAGCAGTGAGAATAGTATCTGGCATTTAATAAATATTCAATATTTATTAGCTCTTTTTATTCCTGTTGTCTCACAACTTTTGTATGTTTTCATAAAAGTCCCATTGAACTTGATTGAATAAAGATAATAAAGGGCAGGTTTTGCAAAAGAATCAGTCACTGGGGAAAGGAGGGAGGGAGGGGTCTCCTGAACAAACATAGTTAGTGTAGTTCAGCTGGGACTTGTGCATGGTTAGTCAAGGGGAAATCAGTAAAGCTGCAAATGGCCTTAATATTGTTTTTGATAGGTTTTTATGGAGGCTGATAGAGTCTGTCACGAAACTATTGTCTCTAAAGCCTGCTCACTTCTTAGTAGAAAAGCATAACTTCAGAAACTCAAATTTTAAAAATTTAAGTAGAAATGGAAGCTGGCCCTTTTTAAAAACTAGTATAGAATTAACTGTGAGTTTATCCATTTTAGATCATACCAGTTTTATTACTGGAGAAAGCAGACTGGCAGAATTTGGCAGAAGTTGTAATAGACTTGGTGCATTTATAGGTCCAAGAAGTTTAAGCCTCAGGTTTGACACGTGTTGGCACTGTAACACAAGGCTGGCAGAGTGGGCTTTGCAGTTAGGCCTGCAACAAGGGCGTGTCTGTGCTCCTGAAGTAGCCACAAACACTCTAGCAAGTTGCCTGGTCTTCAACGCCCCAGTTTCCTTGTCTACGAATCAGACTGATACCATCCACTAATAGAGTTGTAGGGAGCAATTTTAAATAAGAGAATATAAGGGCCTCCCCAGTGGCACAGCGCTGGGTTGCGAAGCTGCCTGCAGCCTCCGCGGCGCTGGTTTGATCCCCGGCTGCATGGCGCGCCGACCTCTCCTGCCGCCCGCTGCTCCCCTCAGCAGTGTACTTCGGTCCTTCTGCCTGCTCTGCTCCCTGCTCTGGCTCTGTTGAATTCTCTCGCCCTCCTGCGCTTTTTACTGTACCCAGTGTTTGTATGAATAAATAAATAAATAAATAAATAAATCTTAAAAAAAAAAGAATACAAATAAACTACTTAACACATTGGTAGCTATTATTAGTGTACTTTCAAGTCAATAGTAAAGGGAATCTAGCAAGGTGGTAGAAGAGTAAAGACGCCAGGTTCACCTCTTCCACATATTTACAACCAAATTATACTTAGAGACAAAGGTCCTTGGATGACAAATGGATGATTGCTGTATGCATCAGAGATGGACAATATGGCAGAGGGGTTAGGAGAAATTGCAGTTTGTATCTGAAGCATTACCGGAATAGTGCAACCCAGGACAGGGAGGGGCAGCTGCAATACAGAGGCTCTCTGTTGTAGACTGAAAGTCTCACTTCCCTACTGAAGACTTTAGAACGTGGGGGGGCTCTGCTCAGGCAGGGTGCACACAGAGTTGGTGTGTCAGAGGGAGTGTCTACCTCTGGATAACTGTAGGAGTAGAGGTGCAGAGACCCACAGTAGACATATGCCTGCAAATGCAGATGCTGTACTGTCAGATAGCGGCCAGTACCCAGCACCCCTCTGGGGGGAACTTGAGGACAGTGACAGTATTGGCCAGCCTAGGGTTTGTGTGAGATACTAATTGTCAGCTTGTGCTTGGAACATCCAGACAAGAATAGCTGGAGCTCGAACTAGTGGGGAGAATAGTTTGTTGATGAGAATATCTGTAGGAAGGAAGCCTCTGTACCCACCCCTGCAAGAGTAGAACTGCATCAGAGAGCACCAATCTGTGCAGAAGTGCTTTTGCTGGACAGGTGTATTATTATTTTTTAAAGTTTATTTATTTATTTATGCATACAAGAGCTGGGGTACAGGGCAGAGGTGTGGGGGTTGAGAGGATTCACCAGAGACAGAGTGGGGAACAGAACAGGCAGAGTGACTGAAATACACTGCTGAGGGGGGTAGCGACCGAGCCAGGAGAGGTCTGCTACACTACGTGGGGAGCGCCCTGTCCGGGGATCGGGGGATCAAACTCGAGTTGCAGTGGCTGCGGATAGCTTCATAGGCTGCATCTTAACCCCTTGCACCAACAGAGAGGCCCAGCTGGACAGGTTGATATATGTGGATGCCAAAAGTTCCCACAGATCTTTATTTTTAAGCAGAAATCTAGAATTATGTAATTATGAGATCAAACAAAATATTTTCATGCTTATTCTGCTTTTTTTCAGGCCATTCCTGTGTTTCTCACTTTGCATAATGTAGCTGAAGTTATCATCTGTGGGCACCAGAACTGTTTTCAGAAAGAGGTAAATAATAATGCAAAAATGCTAGTTTCTCTTCCTTTACTTTAAATTTCAAAGATGCATTTTTTTTTTAGGACCCAAATGAGTGTCTATCGTCTCTAGCCATCTGTTTCCAGATAAGACTGCCTGACAGTGGTGGCTAATTTAAAGGACTCTCGTTTTGATTTCCCTTCAGTTCAACATATGGGAATGCTTGCTGATTTCAACAGAACTCAGTCCAAGTGAGGGCTGAACCAAGGCCTTGGATATAAGCAGGAATTGACTATGGACCTGCTGGGGCAACATTCCCACCCGCAGCTTATCCTCGAGCCACATGGAAGCACAGGGCAGAGCCTCACACTGGGTGCTGGGAACATTAATTCATCCCAGGGAATTCATTTTCTTTCCAATCCCAGCTCTGCCTCACACCAACTAGAATAAGTTTCTTCATCTTTGGTGTATCCCTCTATGAAAGAGACATTTGCCTCTGAGCCTGAGCTAGGAATTTGGAATTTATGCTGAATGCAATGGGAGTGCATTCTAATCAGAGAGACTGATTTGATTCTTTGTGCTAAAGCTCATCCAGCTGTGAAGGAGCAAGGATTGCAGGACATACCAGGGCACCATGTGGTGACCAGGCTCTTGGTGCTTTAGGCTGACCTGCAGGCAGTTGGAGCCTTTCTGACACTCAAGGAGCCTGACACCTTACTCTGACACTTATCACAGTATCTTGAAATTTCCTTATTTCATCAATTTTGAAATGTGCTGCTTTATTCACATTTGAAAAGTTTTCACTGTATGAAATTGGGATGCTTTTACAATCAATGATATGTCCTAGTCTAGTTTTTTCTTTCTTTGTAGTTTATAAAAGAACAGATTTTTACCATCAGTGGTATAGAAAAAGAGATATAGGGAAAAATAGCCAGTCAAAAGGACAGTACCAAGTGGAGGACAGGTCACTGTCTGTGGGCTTTTCACCCATGCACACATTTGCAAGACCACTCAAGCTCAGGGGACAACAACAAGGGGTGGGGGCTATTTAACAGGGAAAACAAGTTCTCAGGGCCACAAGTGGCCAGCTCTCTCACCCCAGACAGTGTCCAGTGTCCAGACATCCTAAACAAAAGGCTGCTCATTCAAGATGGCACTGTCCTGTCAACAAGGCCCTGGAGCATGTGGGAGCCAGCAATAGCAGCAGGCCAGGATCCAACTCCCCACAGCTGGAAGTGCTCATAGGCAGGGCCACTGAGATGACGTTGCACCAGCCAGTCACAGTCTGAAGGTTGGGATGGACAGCACCAGATGCTGGACCAGACAGCAACAATGCAGCAGGCCCAGGAGGTGGTGCAGACGATGAACAGCTGTCAGTGGTGACCTGGTCACAGAGTGCCAGTCACCCGTCAACAGCACTAGCCAGTGGTGACAGTCACTACTGGTCACTAGAGTTACAGCTCTTTGTGAGTTGTTGGCCCACACTACCAACAGACAGCTCTCTGAGATACCAGGCCTGACGCCGCTGACACCAGGTGATGTCAGAGGCAGGCCGGAGGTAGGAATTGGCCCCTGGCCTCTGCAAAGTTCTTTGGCTTCTCTGGAAGCTTTTCAGCTTCTCTTCTTCCTTCAGATGCTTCTGACAGCATCCAGTCCAAGTGAGCAGGTGTCCATCTAAGTGAGTGAGTCAAAGCGAGCAAATCCAAGAGTGCAGGAGTCAGCTGTCCGAGCAAACCTATGAGCCCAATGAAATCGAGCACATTTTTCCCAATCTGCTTCCCTCCTGCCTTATATCCCCTTTCAGGTCCCACACATACCCGTTTGATTGGACCGTTTTCAATCCTGTGACTGATTGGACCATTTACCAGTCAGCTCATAGCTTACACCTGATGATCCATTTCATGATCCAAGCACCAAATTGAGGGTCCACTCCACTGCCTGCAGCTGGTAGAGCCATAGCAGTGGAGCTGGTACCTTGGCGCCCCAGGGGCTGCATGCCCTGGGGTGCTGTGGTAGGGGAACCACTGCCATCAGCCATCACTGCTGGCCTCTACCAGCAGACTGAGCCCCAGTGGGGCCATTGGTGGCAGGCAGTAAAATGCCTACCAACCGCTGCCACTTGCACTGCACAGGGCTGGCTAGTGGAATGGCAGAAAAGCATCATAAAAGCTCTGGCACTAGATTCCTGGGCCCAAGCCCTGGGCCATTTACCTGATTTCCCAATGCCTCAGTATCCTGTCTATACCATATTATCCAAGACTGTTAATTAACCCCTAAGGAAGTGAGAGCAATTAGAGCAGCATGGGGGTACAGAGGAAGTAGCCCTCAGAGTAAGGTCGATAACCCAGAGTGTTAACTGTTCATTGGTTTTTTTTTTTTTTTTTTTGGCAGTATACTTTTGAATTGTTAAACTGATCCATACTGAGATAACAGGGTGATTTTGAAATTGAAGAACCTGGAAAGGTGAATGCCCTGACATAACTCCTCAGTTGTCTTTGGAACCCTGAGGAAATGGATTCAGTAATGAATTTATTGCTTGTTTTTACTCTTCAATCCCAGCTTTGGGGTCCTTTAATCAGAAGACAAAAAAAAAAAAAAAGAAAATGTAGTGCATTCATATCAATGCACACCTGAAACTTATGTAACATTCCAATGAAATGTTACTTTTTAAAAAGTAAAAAATAAACCTGTAAGAACCTCTCCTGTGGAATGGCTGAGCTCTTTTGGGCACTGGGTAGCTTTGTTGCTCTGTAACGTAAGCCCGGCACAGTTGCTGGGTTACTCATGCAACTGCTGGAATACCCTTTTGACCGACCTCCTTTTCGTTCCTGCTTGTCCACCAAACTGTTGAGGTGTCAGTTTGTAGGGTAAGGAAAAATGTCAGGCTTTTCTGCCCTCCCTCCATCAGGAGAGATGATGGATCCTTGCGGTCCTGAATGCATGCCTGATGGCGGGCACCTGGAATAGGGTGTGGGCATAGGTAGATGGGATTCACCTGGGCTAAGACTGGGCTTTTAAGGGCAGCGTCACGGGGATGCCAGTAGAAGCCGAAAAAGAAGCCCAGAGAGAAGCAAGAGAAGTAGAAGCTGAGAGAAGGTCGGAGAGTGAAGACTTGCTGGGGGCTGGGAGGCCGGCCTGCCAGCCTCCCGGCCCACCAGTACCCCTGCCTGCCGTGTACCGGGTAAATCCCAATAAAAGACCTGCAAAAAAACCACTGAGGACTCTGACTCCTCCTTTACCCGGTCTGCTGGATCATAGAAAACCTGCTCAGTGGCCATTCCTGGACTCTACACAGTTATATTTAGCTGAGAATCTTTTAATAAGACATTACAGGCGAGTTATCCAGGTGCTGTCCTTTCTGTGCTGAAGAATATGTCCCCACCAGGTGGCAGTGGAGTCAAGCATGGCTTTGCCTCCGCTCTGCTGAGGCAGGTGACAGATAGAAGGCTCCAAGGATGCAAGCCACCGCTTTGTAAGCAAACACAATCTTTACTAAAACAATGAAACCCTTGGTGGAGGGTGTGATGTGGTCATAAACACCTGAAGGGTGTTATCCTTTCCTTCTCATTCATATACAATGTAGTAAGCCAGTTACCTCAATAAAAAACCAAGTTAAAAAAAAAAAAAGCACTGAAACTGGGTTATTTAGTAATGCATGAAAATTTAAGATAGTTTTGTCAGCACTTCACTTTTAAACATTATGCCCATTTGAACTAGAGTAAGAATAAATCATAGTTTGTCCTCAACTTACAAAACTATAAAGTGGTCAGAATTAATCTGCTATCCTGTCTGACTACTTTCCCTATCAATATAGAAATATGTGTGCTTCCCTCTGCCAAAACTTTCTTCCTCAATGTGAAGGACTAATTTCCTCAAGCTGAATAATAAAAAGGAATCCATAAAGGTAGAATCTTTGTTCTGATTTCTTCATTTCAGGGAACTCTAAGTGCCAAGTTTAGATTTTCCCAGTCTGCTCTTTTTTCCTACTCTGTAGGGGTGGAGTAAAATGTCCTTTCTCCTTTCTTCTGTTTCTTAATTTACACCTCATACCAGAGAATTTATAGCACTGCTCAGAGCTGGATTAAGGAGGAAAATTTAAAGAGACAGACGAGAATAGAAGTTGGACACGAGCTTAATTTTTCTCTTGTACAGGTTACAGCGGCTTCTCTGCTCACCTTTTCTTGGTGTGTGAATTTTTGAAAGCTTGGTCTGGCGTCATTTTGTCCTTTCGTGACTAGACCTAGCTGTCGTGGTGGGAGTGGCGGAGCTGCAGTCCGGGAAGCTTTGCCTGGTGACTCAACTCTGCACCTCTGAGCCAGCCACGAATTCATGAGCCCAAGCAGACAAAGCCCCAACAAATACTAAAATGCATCAAGCTTGTAAAGCCCAGTAAACTCACTCAGGCTATCTTTGCTTCTTGATCTAAATATTTTCTTTTAAAGGAAAAAAGTTTCTAAAAATTAATTTGGAGTCTCTTTATTTTCATACAGAAAACTTCTCCTGCAAAGATCTGTAGGTAAGTTATTTTTTTAAAAATCCACAAACCTTTAAAATATAAGATTTAATCTGATTTCTAACTTTGCCATAAACCATTGAAGATTGATACCAGAGAGTTTACAGAAGTTATTATAAACATTCTGACCCTTATGGTGTGTCTTATTCTAAAATGTACTTTTTTTTTTTTTCCTGAAATATGTTATTCCTGATTTCAGCCATTGATGCCCAAAACTTCGCTCAAAGTTGTGCAGTGCTGATGAGAATGAAAATGGAAAGCTTGGACATGACTTCAATTTTTAAAAATAATGTTTATTGGGTTTTTAAGATTTCCCATGATTGAGAAGGCACTGGCCTTGAGTCCAGGGATCTAGTTGTGGTCCTGGAGAAAGTGGCCATAACCCTCCTGGCCTTAGTTTCCTTGGCTGGACTCTGCCCTCCATGTGCTACCTGGGCACCTTGTTCTCTGTCTGCTTCCTCCCTCTTCCACAGTAGCTTAGAAGCTCAGTCCTGTAGACAGAAAAATCAACAGAGGTGCTCTGATACATGGATTTAGGACTTTTTATTTCAAATATTTCTGGGCTTTTGTTCAACTCCCATCTTGTCTTTATTACAGGCAACTACTTGAAAGAAAAAAAAAATCAGAACTCATCCTTTTGTTTAAAAGATTAGCAGGTGTTAAAGAGAATTATGGAAGTCCTCTAATACCCGATAGAGTGAGGTATTGTTCAAAGCCAAGATGGCTGTCTAATACCTGGCTCTCCCCCATCTTCCCTTAACCCTTGGGGTTGTCCATTTGGAGACTGTAGCTTTCATTGCCTGTAGATGGGAGGAGTGCCTTATGTCCTATAAAGCCTCCCACTGGAGTTTAGACTCCAAACCCAAGAGCATTCTCCTTACCTTCCACTCAAAACCTGCTGATCCTGTGCAGTCCCGGAAACTCCTCCTTACACCCTCCACTCTTTCCGCCCTTTGCTTCTGAATCTCCCCGGAGTCGGGGGCCTTGGAGTCTCCTGTAGGCCATTTGTCTGTGTGCCTTGGAAGTTGGTGAGGCTGTGGGAATGGAGTGGGCTAGTGTGGAGAACTTTCCTGTGCCTCAGGCTGTCCCCTGTTGTGGTAAATTGGCAAAACCTGTCAGGCCCCGGTTGGAGGATTCCTTCATACCAGCCCCTCTGCCTTGGGCTCAGCTGGCCATGCTGGTCTCTTCAGTCTACAGCTTCAGGTGATGACAACAGGGAGCACTGTCTGGGTGTGGACAAGATTGATTAGTATCACTGCTGTCAGTGAAGGGAGGTGGTTAGCATTATGTACTTCTATACAGAATTCTGTAGTTATTTCTCTGAGATGACATAAAGCAAAGTCCCCCAAAAACTAAAATGCTGATTTCACTCTATTTGTGCCTTTGAGCCTTTGCTTTGGACAGAAATGACAAGGTACAACACTATACATGCTGTTGTATTATAAAATGGAAAGGGGCAGAAGTTTGTGTTAGAGTTTTGTGCTTTCTGAGGTCTTCTTTCAGGAGGAGAGAATAATTAGGGGAAGTTGAGGGCATGATCTCTGGGTGTATGAAACCCTGAAGAGATCTACTGAAAACCACTGATTACTGAATCAAAAGATAGCTCCAAACATTGTAATGAATGTGGCTAGCTTTGTGCAAATATCTGTGATTGAAAATGTTACTTTTTTGTACAAAAATGTTTTATTTTGAAATTCCTAAACATGCATAAAAGTGCATAAATAGTATAATGAAGGCCCCTACACCTGTCATCCACTTTTAGCAGTTTTCAACTATGGCTCCATCCAGGGCTTCGGCAAATCCCAGGCACCATAATATTTCATGTGTAAATATTTCAGTAGGCAGAAAGAGATTTTTCTCTTTTTTTAAATATGAAAAAGTGTTCATTTGACTTAAGATTTCAATGAGACCTACATATTACACGTTTGCTAGCTCCTTGTTTTTTCTTGCATAATTTAAAAATGTCAAGGATTAGGGTGTTGGAGTGAAGGACTGAAGTGGAGCAGAGGGTAAAATTGAGAAGTTCTTAGACACAGCAGTCATATTTATCATGAACTCAAACTGCAGTTTTCGGCTCTGAGGCTGTATTATCACTATTCCATATCTCAGTTGCCGTTTCATAAAGAGTTACTGATATACAAACAAAGGAATCAGGCATACTTGCCTGTCAAATATTCAACTACAGGTGTCTGCAAAATTACAGACCTTCCCAAAGTTCTATAACTTATGGTGAACAATCACCCATTGCTTATCACTGGTACCATACTCCTCTTGCCTGGAACAACCTTTATTCTCCTTCTAAAACCAGATTCAAGGCATTTGAAGTCTTATTAGAAAAAAATTCGTGTTCCTTTGGTTACTCTTAGTGCACTAGAAGTTGCTTCTGAACTATTTACTTGCTGAACAGTTGGAAAAGATAATCTGTTTAAGAAAAATTCCCAAATTAATAATGGCTTTTATTGCATCTTAGAGATCACAAATAGATCTGAGGATTCATCCTGGATCTCACTGTTTCTGTAGCCTGATAGTTTAGCTTTTATGCTTCAGGCTGCTGAACTCTTCCTTTTTCAGAACCATAGATGCCATCCAAAAATTTCCTGATATCTTTGTTTTTAACTTTTACGGTTTGCTGAATCAAAGCAGCTGAGTTTAATACAAGTTAGGTGTCATTTCCTTCACAAATTAACTCATCTTTCTGGGCTTGACCCAGCAAAGCCTGAGTTCATCTGAACCTTGCAAACATATTTTTTGCCCCTCACCCCATTTCAATTGTAACCAGACACCCATCCTTCTGAATACCGAGGTTGATAGGGAAGTCTGCACACACTCTCCTTATACCAGAAGCCCAGGTTGCACCTTTGATCATGATCTCTGTACAATTCCAGATTTTGCCAACAGCACTCAGTTCCTTTCTGTTTCCCCACCATTTGTCAAGCTGGATCTTCTTTTTCTTCCAAGGAAACTGAGTTCAATATTAATGTGACTGAAGTCCTTCTGCAGCGAGCTTCTGGGCCTCTTCACAATAACAGCACCTCCCTTTAGGGAGATGTCAACATTTTCTGGAATATTGACAGTCTGATAGCTGAGAATGGTCTTCATTCTCAGAGTAGATGCAGCAAAAAGTTAAAGAGATTTTCTAATAAAACTTGTTTATTTGAGGAAAAGGTTAAAACTTACAGTAAAGTTTAAAGAATATGACATTGAACTTCCATATACCTTCCACCTAAATTAACCCATTGATAACATTTTGTGCATTTGCTTTCTCTCTGTGTGTGTATATATAATACACACACACACACACACACACACAGTACTTTTATGCTTTTATTTTTTCTGAACAATTTGAAAGTAAGTTGCAAAGAAGAGACCCTACTCTTAAATACTTCAGAGTGCATCTCCTAAAAATAACAATCTTTTGTGTAACCACATTGTAATTATTAAATTTAGAAAATCAACGTCTTATGTAATACATTATCTAAGATTGAGTCTGTGTTCGAATAGGGTCAATTATCCCAGTATTGTCTTTTTTAGTCATCTTTTCCCCTAAAAATGTTATCTTTAATTTGGAAGTTTTTAGTCTTTTATTGTCTTTCATTGCTTTCTCATTGGGGACAGTTTTAAGTCCACTGTTTTGTGGACTGTCCCTCAATTTGGGTTCGTCTACTGTTTCCTCATGTTTCAGTTGAGGTTTTGTATGTCCAGCAGCAATACCATGATGTTGATCTGTCTAGTTATTGGAGATACTGGTTTTGATCATTTGGCTAAGGTGATGCACAAAAAATTTTAATATGCTTTCCATGTTCCTTTTTTTTTCTCTTTAGGTTGTTGAACTAGAACTTTTATTTTTATTAAACTATGGTTCATATTCAACATTATTTTTAAGTATAGTATATAACAATTCCATGTTTACACATTGTGAAATGATCATCATATACATCTATTACCATCTTTTATTAGCAGTTTTCAAGTTTATAGTGTCATTGATTTTAGTCTCCATTCTGTATATTACCTCTCTATGACTTATTTGTATTACAGCTGGAAGCTTGTACTTATTGATACCCTTTATCCAGTTAGCCCATCCCGTAGCCCCTCACCCCTCTGGTAACCTCCTGTATGTTTCCATCTCTGTGAATTTAGGTTTCTTTTGTTATGGTGTTTTCTTTTTTTTTAAGTAATGTAATAGTCTGATTTTCCACTAGTATTATTTTTGGGGATCTGTAGCTTTAAAAATTCCCTTTTATTATATGTTTCACAGGCACACTGTTTTTCTCAAATAAACCAGCTGTGGTTTTGCAAATGTCCTAGTCTCTGAGAAACCAGCTAGCTGAGCAACCAGAGAAGAAACTGGTTTTCACTATAGCACACAGTTGAAAACTACATAGGTCGTGGGCCTCTCAGAGGATGAACAGGGAAACTAGGTTTGATGTTGGAGAATCTTTGCTTCATCCAAACTCAAGCTGATGTATTTCAGTCTTCACACACTCTGTGAAACACTTTGATGTTGAAAAGTGAAGCTACATATTTTATCTCCCTCTCCACAGTGCCCTCTTCCTCCTGGCCGCAGCGGGATGCCTTCCCTTCAATGACTCTCAGGTGAGTTCAGGTAAACTCATCTTGCCTGCCAAGTATCTGTACCCCGTGAAGCCTGTGTATATGAGCAGAAATTTCTGGACCTTCTTTTTAGAATCAGGATAGCACTGACCTATGCAAAAGCATTTAAAAGCTTTCAAACTGGATACCTTTCCACCAGGTCAACACTTTTCAGGCCTTTGTCTTCTCCCCAAGGCTGCAACAGTGTGATCCGCAGAGCTCTGGTCTCTGGGTACTGCGGTCTGTGCAGTCTGCCTTCTTTATGTGTCTGGAGAACCACAAACCAACGCCCAAGTTGCCCCAGCCTCACACATTGAGGCCAAGTTGATTTTCCCCCTTTTATTCCAAGGGCCTTACTGCAGAGTGATTTTCACTTTGTTATCTTTAGGTTTTCATTATTAGCACTGAGTACCACCCCCACCCTAGTAGTCAGCTCATTGTTGGCTTTTTTTTTTTCTCCCCCAGCATTCATTAAGTCCCTGTCAAGTGTCAGGCACTGAGCCAGGCACTGAGGGCACAAAGAAGAAGAATTGTCCTGCTCCAAACAGAAGTCGGAGTCTAGTCAGAGCACGGGGGAGGGAGAGAGACTATAAACAGACAATTATAACCCAGGGAGGCCAGGACTCTGTCCCAGGGAAGTATAGGATGTGCTGAGGCACCTAAGAAGACTCTGGGCCTTAGGAAGTAGGAATAGCTAACAATTATAGGGAGCCTGCTGTGTGCCAGGCTCTGTGCCAATGCTTTATGTATTTTATTTAAAATCTCACAATTCCACAAGGAAAGTGACTATTATTATTATCTCCATTTCATTGCTAAAGAAAAATGGGCCATGAATAAATGGGGATTTTAGAATTTAATCCAGGTCTTTCTGATGCTAAAACCAGACTCTGCTTACTGGACCAGCATCTTGAAGGGTGAGGAGAAGTCAGCCAGGAGACGAGAGCAGGTGTGGGCAAAAACCTGGAGGTGTCCAGTATATTCTGTGATTCAGCTTGATCAAGCCCCTACTATGTGTGTGCACCAGTGCCCTCCCTACACTCCTAGGATTTACAGTCTAGTGGAGAGGAGGTGTGTGGAGATGGAGACAGATAATAAGTAAAGAGTGTGTCAGATGGTATAAGCTTTTATGAAGAAAAATTTAAGAAAGAAAGAGGGTGGAGGTGCCCTGGGTGGAGTTGTGGAAGAATTTCTGCTTGGGAAATGCATGTGCTTTTTCTGGGTGGGGGCAGCAAATGGGACTGGAGGAGTTGGGGGCCTGTGAAGAGATTCCTGAGTAGCATGAGTTTGAGTTTTACCTTAAAGTCACACAAAGACCAGTGAATTTTTTTTTCAGTTAAACAGTATATTCTATTGAATGTCCATTACACTTGAATACCGATATATCAAAAAAAGATAATAGGAGGTAGCTGTTCGCATTCAACAAATAACCTAGCCTAAAATATTGTTGAATGATTTTAAGCAATAAATGCCACCATCAGATTAGTTATTTAGAGGCACAGTGTGGGCACAGGGACGGAGGCAGAGAGCTCTGTTAGGAAATGTACTAGGCACCTGGATAAGAAATGAGGAGAGGCTGGCCCAAGGCCCCAGGAGTCTTGTTCGGACACCCTAATTTGGCGCTGTGCCACCCTGCAAGGGATGCTTTCCAAGACCCCCCAGGGGACACCTGATACACTGGGTAATATTGAACCTATATAGATCATGTTTCACCCTATTATGCATATACCTTTGATAAGTTAAACTTGTGAACAAGGCACAGTAAGAGATGAACAACAGTAACGAATAATAAAATAGAACAGTTATAACTATTTTAATAAAAGTTAGGATCTCTCTCAAAATATGCATTATTTTTGGGCGTTTGATATCATAAACTAAAACCACAGAAAGCAAAACTTCAGATGGCGGGACTACTGTATTTATAAACTTTTTTTAAATCCTGTGTTACAGTTTGATCCAGATGGATATTTCTGGGCTGTTATTCACTTATTCTGCGTAGGTAAGTTTTGAAAGAACGCTTTCTTAAATAATTGAGGTTTATTTATTGTATATCCTTTTTGTATATCCGCTTTTTAGTGACCTTAGACAACAAGAAGATTAAACACAAGGTTTCAAGGTTAAAAATTAAATGAGTGTTTTCTGTTTTGATATTTCTGTTTTGGAATTTTCTTCAAATGTTTCCATTTCCAATATATTATTGTCTTTTTCTGTGACAAACATTAATTAACTTACCAGGGCTCGGGGCTCTGCTTGCTCAAGTTCACATGTGGGGTGCTGGTTGATCTCTAAAGATGATGGGAAGAGATCCAGAAGTGTGTTAAAAGCACTCTTTCAGCAGTAAACCTCCCCGCTCCCCAAAGTGGGTGAAATAAAAGGACCATCTCTCTATTTCAAATCATGTTCAGTGTTTCCTGCCTATAGTCTGGGTGGGATAGAAGGGTTGTGGTGGGAAGGGGACAGTGCCCACACTTTGTTACACACAGTTCAGAAATGCAGTGATGTTTCTTTCTCAGGCATACCAGGCAAAGGAAACCAAAAACTGCCTGTTAATTGTGTGCTTCTGTTTGTCAGGACCATTCCCAGCCCCTCTTTGTACTGAGCTACATTATCAGGGGATTATTGAATTCAAATCATCGAAACTCTCAGTGTTGGTCCCCCCTGTCTGCAGTTGGGTGACCCTTGTAGGGAAGAGGGGAATGGCAGCCACACCTCTGGGGCCTCTCTAATTCATACTGATGCTCCATTTCCCTGGACGTGCATGCAGCCTCTGTAGCAGAACGCCCTTCGCCAGTGACATGTGTTGCTTCATTTTCAGGAGCTTATAAGATACTCCAGAAGTCCCAGAAACCCAATGTCTTAAGGTAAAATTTTATTTTGGTGAGTTATCCTTTGGAAAAAGGAAAGGGGTGAGACCCAGGATCCCTAGAGCTTCTAACATTCAGCCAGAGAGTCTGCTAGTCTGAGTTACGGTGCAAGCAGTAGCACAGCCTCCAAAGTCATGTCTTCATTGGGCTGCTGCAGGTCTGCGCCGCCAGTACTTGTCAGAGATGCCAAGAGCATGGAAGGCTGTTTTCTTCCCTCAGGTGCAGCCATTTAGGGAGTATTTATGAAAATTATGTCACCAGCTGCATTGGGCCCCAGTTTACTTCTTCCAGCTCAGAAGCTCACTGCTTTTTTATGGTTTCTCCGCACTTTGCTAACCCAACTCATTTAAACCCAGGAATCATCCCAGTCACTAGTTGTGTTGTGCAGTAAAATGAGGGCTTTGTGGCAGGCAGTTGGCAGACCTGCCTTGTGAATGTAGCTGTGAAAGGCTAGAATTCAGGCTTGGGTGGGCAGGAGCTGTGAGGTCAGAGCACCTAAGTTGGCCAGCTGACCCCTGGGTTTCCATCTTGGCCTCAAAAGATTTGATGTGATTGACTCCTTGGAAGGTTGTCTACACTGAGATGTGTGGCTTTGGATCCCTAGAGCACCTTTTGTTCTTTTTTTTTTTTTAAGATTTATTTATTTATGCATAAAAGAACTGGGGTATAGGCCAGAGATGTGGTGGGTGTGAGAGGATTCACCAGAGACAGAGTGGGGAACAGAACAGGCAGATTAACTGAAATACAATGCTGAGGGGAGCAGCGGGCGAGATAGGAGAGGTCTGCTGCGCCATGTGGGTCTCTCCCTGGCCAGGGAACGAACTCTTGCTGCAGAGGCTGTGGATTGCTTCATAGTACAGTGCTTAAACCCTTGCACCACCAGGGAGGCTCACCTTTTGTTCTTTTAATGAAAGGTTTTTACAATAAGAAGTCAATAGAGTTGTCAGATAAAATACAGCATATCCAGTTAAATTTGAATTTCCATAAGTAATAATTTTTTTTAGTTCAGGTGTGTCCTATGCAATATTTGGAATATACATACACTAATACATTATCATTTATATGGAATTTGGATTTATTTGGGGTTCTGTATTTTTATTTATCAAATATGGTAGCCTTAAAAGTCAGTCTAGTGGCCCAGAAAGTTGACACTCCTTTAAAAGTGGCAAATGTGCTCCAAGGAAATAGACCACCATAAGTGAAAATGTGCGTGATAGTATTAAACTAGGAACTGTTTTCAAAAAGGATCTGGGAACAGGTTTTGAATATGAAGTAGTCTTCATACTATTTATTGATAATTTATAGATGTAGCTATAATTTATTAATGGAAGATTGACTTTTTTTTTTTTCTTTACTCCTTAGTGACATTGACCAGCAGTACTTAAACTACATATTCAGGTAAAGTATGATTTACATTTTCAACACTAACTCATATTCTTCTAGATCTAGTGGATATTATTTCCAATAATATTTTGATTAGGGAGTTCTAAGCCAGTGTGCCTGTTTGGAAGGCAAGTTAAATTATCTGTGAGTTGACCTGGAGTTGAGGAAACCAAATAGTAGTTCTTCCCTTAGGCCAGACAAGAGGGGAAAGCCAAGCTTCTCTTCATGAGATATGGAGTCTATAGGGCTAAGGGGATATTTCTTCCCAGAACTCATATCCCCTGTCTAGACTGTGCCCTGGAATTCCATGCTGCAGTGGTTCTGAGCTCAGTTCCAAGGCAGACCTTGGGGGAGTACAAAGAAAGACTGTTAGTGAGAGGGATGTAGATGAAGAGTGGCTTGCAGGTTAGGGTGTTCACACATGCATGTCTTTTGGGGTGCATGGGCAGGGCAGAACCTGGGTTGGAAAGAGAAGGGGGATGCCATTGGGAACCAGGAACCAGAACTGCATCTCCCCATGCTGCCACATTCTGACATGCCTCTTTAGGGTCTTCAGAAACATCTAAATTTTAATCATCTGGATTTCCACATTGTTGTGAAGGGATAGTTGTTAAGGAGACTTGCTTTGTAGCATGTCAGTATAGTGTATGGACTTGCGAGTACACCCTTGCCCCAATCAAGTAAAGAACAGGGATCTGGTACTAAACAGAATAGCTGGGGAAAGCTCTTGGATTTTAGCTATCTCAGACTGCACTACATGGAACTAATCGAGAGGCAGAGTGAGATTTGCTCTTGGGAACCCAAGTTTGCCTACTGCAGCAACTTTTAGTAACAAGGGTGAGGGTTGGAGATATACCTTTCAGTATTTGATCACACTGGTTTCTGGAGGAAATTATTCAGCTTAAAACTTTAATTGAACATGAACTGTGTACTCCATTTATACATAAAGCGCATACATATCTTAATATTTATTAAAATGCCTGTTTGAAGCAGATTCACCCCAGCCATGACTGTGGACCTCTTTTGTACTCAGCTGAAACAGTCCTTAGTTCCATGATGTCCAGATCCACCAGCTGCTCTTTCAAAAGGCTTTTCTGAAGATGAAGAAGACTGTTGCTGTTTAAAATGTTTCCAGATCAGTGTACACAGTTCTGTCTTCCACAGAACATAGCATTGCCAACTCAAGCAGCAGAACAATAAGGGGATGGGAAAATCTCTTTGATACCCTTTTAGCCCCCCCCCCCCCCCGCTGGCTCTCCTGTCCTTCCATCTTCTCATAGCTCCTTCACCTCATGTGAAGATGGGGCTCCCTGCCCAAGAGATAGCCCAGTACTCCAGGCCCCCTTGCTGGCCAGCCTATTTTTAGATCTTTCCATACAAGTGATGAAGATATATGAATCAGAGCAAGGGTCATTATTGGGTTTCCCATGGGCACTGGAGACTGAGGGCATCAATCACTCAGAACTGTGGGATGGTTATGCCTGTGTGTGCCAGCCTGAAGTGCCTGCCAGGGCCAAGGCCTGGTGTGAACTTTCTGTTTTTGAGAGAGCCCTGTAGTTGGGTGGTTCTCTATCTATGACACATACGCCTCTATTTTCTTGAGGATGTGTTTGTTCCAAACCCTGATTCTGGGAATTTTTTTATACATAGAAGGCTAAGACCCAAGATGGAGGCATAGGGTGATGGAAGGAATAAAGGAGAAAGTTATATATGGGGCTGAAAACAAAATGGTATCACCTTAATCTGCATTTTGAGGAATTATAGGTAGTTTATAAAAGAAATATTATAGGATATATGCCTGGCCTCTTTTTTTTTTTTAACATGAGTGACACTAGTCTCTCATTGTTGAATAGAAAATAGCCATATTGGTCTCTATTCATATTATTTTATAGATGAAAGTGTGTGGGGGGGAGAGAAAGATAAATAGGTATTTTCTCTGGGGCGTGCCTTTGTGAAAGAAAAAAGATGTATTGGACTTGAAAGAAAAAAGATGTATTGGAGTCTAGCCCATGGAGTTTACATTTTCTTCTTTATTTTCCCGTGAGTATATGAATGTTTTCTATATTCCTTGCTGTCTTTCCATATTAGAACACTACCTGGCACTTAGTAGGTACTCAGTAAATATTTGTTGAATGCATGAATTTTAAAGTTTGCTGTTTTTCTGGCATGCTGTGCCTTTTATGTTAGTGTGATTTCCTCTGAGTTTACATGTTAGAACTATAGGGGGCTTCAAGTTATAGTTCTCTTCAAATATATCCCCATCGTATATGCCTAGAGATCATTAATTGCAATCCAGAAAATGTGTTGAACACCTACTGTTTGTCTGGCATAGAGACATGGGATCTAAGGATCAATAAAATATGTCTTTTGATCCCAAGGAGAACACAATATAGGAATTAGAAGTGCTGTGACACTGTAATTGCGAAATTCATACAGAATCAACGTCTTCATTTAATTATTCTTATTTTTATTGCTAATGCTTGCTTTCAGGGTTACCCTTTGTGGTGATTCCAGTAATAGAAGTATGGGTACCATTGGAGAGCCTGGGAAATATTTTGGAAAGGGAAGGGGCCCCTTATGTCCTACCGCAGAGGCTATAACTTCTGTTATCCGTAATTATAAACAAAAGGAGATTCACTGAAAAAAAAATGGAGTAAGTACAGGGTATGTTTTCCAAAGATGGAAGAGAAGTAAACAAAGGTGGCCGTGTGAAGGCCACATCGCCAGTCTCATTTTAGTGTGTCTGTTTCACAGCTACATGTAAACCCTATCTTACACACCCGCAACTTCTGAATGACTAGACACTTGCCATTCTCCATTGCCTTTCTCCTGACCCTTCCTCCTGCTGCCTCTTTCCATGATGCTGCTTCTTTGGAAGCCAACAGACCACCTGTGCTTTAAAGGGGAGCAAAGGAAGAGCTTGAGAACAGAAATGGTACTGGGAGATAAGCCAGCAGCAGAACAGGGCTGATACGTTAGCAGTGGTTTCCCTGCTCAAAACTGTCTTCTTCTGCACTGCCGCTAGTGACACCCAGTAGAGCCAATGCATGTTGAAATGACCAGAGACCAGAGCAAAGTCACAAACCACTGAGGTCGGGACCACGCCCTCTGAGTCTATCTTCAGCTAGGCTCTTGGCTCTTAGGATATGCAGCCTGGCTTCAGAACCAGAGTAGGACATCCAGCAAGTACAAAAACAAAACATTCCTTAACCTAATTAGATCAGCTGCCAGGATGATGTGGAGTTTTTTCAGTGGCTGTGGAAGGTGGCACAGGAGGTGGGAGAGTGCCATGGGCATATGTGGTCCACACCAGAGGAATGCGCCTTCCTTTCATCCTTTTCAGCAACAACTGTGAGTCAGTCCAGGCAATTTTCAGGCTCACCATGGATGAGTGCATCATTTTCCAGCCTAGCTTCTTGAAAATTTAACTTACCTTCTTTTTTAAACTTCTAATGAATTTTTTTAAGTTTTATTTTTATTTATACAAGCGCTGGGGTACAGGCCAGAGTTGCGGGAGGGTGAGAGGATTCACCAGAGATAGAGCAGGGAGCAGAACAGGCAGGCGGACCAAAAGCACTGCTGAGGAGAGCAGCGGGCAAGACAGGAGAGGTCTGCCTCGCCATGTGGAATTCTCCCTGGCCGGCCAGGAATCGAACCAGCACTGTGGAGGCTGCGGACAGCTTCATAGCACTGCGCTCAACCTGCTGCGCCACTGGGGAGGCCCTAACGAAGTTAATTTTGTGGCAAAAAAGAGATTTAACTCACATTCAACAGCTAGTGATTAGAGTACAGAATACTTGTAATTTAGTGCTTTTTTTTTAACTTATAAATACTCTTGTAAAGGAGATGGGTGTGATAATTAGTGGCACAGCGGACCCCCAATGGGGCTTGGATCTTCTGTCACCCAGTAGAGCTAACCCTTTTGCCAAATCCAGAGACAGGTCAAGAGAGTCTCCCTCTCTTACTGAGGAGTGGAGTTAAGCAGAAGGAGACCATTCAGTACAGGTACTTTGTTTTTGGGCCGATTTTACCCTTCCAAGTGGAAGGGTATGTTGTTTTCTCAGTGCCAGGGAAGTTTTATTCACTGCTCTGCTGTTTCTTTTCCAGTGCGGTGCTCCTGGCATTTGCATCTCATCCCACAGGTAAATGTCCATCATGCTTTGTTTGTTTGCGGTGCATTGCCCATTCAAGCCAGTGCTCTGACCTAGTTATGTGTCTAAGGGACATTTTGTAAAGAATGTGGTTGTTAGACTTCCAGGATGGCCCACAGACTTGGACCTGTCCTTAATAACTTATGATGGATGGATGGCCTGTGCATTTGTTCTCACCCCCTCTTGAACATTGTTTTCTGTGTTTTCATCTGGTGTGATCTCAGATGTATGACAGGTTTATTTATAATGTGCCAAGTAAACTAATGCTTGGGTTGTCTTCTAAAATTTCTTATTCAAGCATCCAGAATTGCTCTTCAATTCTAGTGCTAAAGATTTGGTGAAGAAACTCAAATTCACCCTGTTGTTAACCAGTATCCTTTTATAATTTTAATCATGTGTTATAATGCAATTTTTACCTTCATATTATACACATACAATTGTACAATGCAATTCTAGGATGAACGTGTCAAGTTTCAAAACTTACCTTTACCTTGTCATTGCCTCAACTATTCTTTAGTTGTTTTCCAGATTCAGAAATTGTCCACAATACATTTCCACTGTGGTTTTTCACTTTGAAAGATTTTGAAGTTGTTACCAAAAATAAAACAATCATCTCTGTATGTGGCATGGCTGAAAATACATATTTTATTGGTCATGCTCCTTAAATTAATGTTTATAGAATATTTGCTATGCCTATGGCATTGCCCAAGCCCTCGGGGTTTCTGTTTTCTCGTCTATGAAGTGAAAGGTGGACCAGATTATTTCTAAAGCCCCTTCCAGCTCTTATACTGTGCCAGAAACAATGACTGCTTTCTGTATTTTTTTATGCCTAAACCAGTATTTATTGATGAATACATAAGTATTCATCTACACTATCCTCATTTTAATATTTTAAATGTCCTTCAATAGGCAGCCTTTCCCTGCTCCCACCACTCCACTCCACATACCGCCCCCCTCCTTTTTTTTGACTGCTTCAGACTATTTGAACTAGAATCCTAGGGCACTGTTGAAAGTGATGTTGGTAATGTTTCTGATTTTATGTGACATGTCTGAACCAGTGCGGTGCTCCTAACATTTGGGTCTCATCCCAGAGGTAAATGTCCATCATGTTTTGTTTGTTTATGCTGCGTTCTCCATTCAAGCCAGTCCTCTGACCTGGTTATGTGTCTGTGGGACATTTTGTAGGAGAATATAGTTGTCAGACTTCCAGGATGGCCCACAGACTTGGACCTGTCCTTAATAACTCATGATGGATTTACTCCTTCACGCAGAGTCAGCAGGTTCTAACTCTGGAGCACAACAGTGAAGGCTCAACTCAGCCTTTATTGCATAAAGTCTCATAAGCATCCTTTGAATTTGTTTGTTCATGTGCTAGCTAATGATCAGGTTTGCTGTTGAGTGCCCTCTCCACTAGCATTTGTCGAGAGCCTATCCTTCGTAAAATAATAAATCATACAAAACCCAGGTGTTAAACCTAAACAATTCCTGCTCGCCCATGCTGCTGGTTGCCTGCATTGTCATGCTTCTCGAAGTTCCTTACGCTGTCAGGAGGTTGCCATCTAACACATTTAAGAGTCCACCAAGCAACTTCCCTTTTTGTTGTGTGTGGTTTTTTTTTTCCCCCCCAAAGGTCCTTGGAAAGTTCTGTTTTCTGATTCTTCTGGTTTACATGTTCTTTTACGCCAAGTGGTTTCCAGTGAACTTGGGTGAATATTTTTCACCTAAAGAAATGATGCTGTTCATTTGTTTTACTTCTGATTATCAGAGCTGGAAGGGATCTTAATGATTATCCCAGGTGCCGCTACATTTTACCAATAAGAAAAATTGAAGCCTTGAGAAGTTAACTGAGGTGATTAGATGAAGTGGAAGAAGTGAGTAGCAGAGGGAGACTGGATCTCCAATCAGTGGACCCTCTTTCCAAGCTTTTTTTTTTTTAATACTTTTACAGTGATCTTACAATTTATTTTATTCTTTTCTTTTTTTTAAATAAATTTTATTTTTATATTCCCCATACAATTGCAACCCCCTTATTTTGACCCCAATCCCTCCCCTCCCCACCCCCCACCCCCCATAGAGTGTCTCTGGTTCATAGTTTTTTGTTGATTTTGATTTTCACTTTCTTATAGTTATTCTTTTTCCTGGTCCCTTATTTAAGTTTTCTAGATTCCTGCTATGAGTGAGACCGTCGGTATTTTTCTTGTTCTTTCTGGCTTATTTCGCTGAGCATGATCCCTTCCAGCACCATCCAAACAAATTGCATGTGTTTATCTTTTTTGAATGCTGAGTAATATTCCATGGTGTATATGTACCACATCTTCTTGATCCCGTCATCTATTTTTGGGCATTTGGGCTGTTTCCAAAGCTTAGCTATTGTAAATAGTGCTGCTATAAACATAAGGGTGCAGGTGCTCTTTGGAATTGATGTTTCTGTGTCCTTTGGGTAAATACCTAGGAGTGGAATTGCTGGATCATATGGAAGCTCGATGTTTAGTAGGTCCAGAAATCTCCACACAGCTCTCCATAGTGGTTGGACCAGTTTGCACTTCCACCAACAGTGCAGGAGAGTTCCTTTTTCTCCACATCCTCACCAACATTTGTTGTTGCTAGTTTTTTTTACAATTTATTTTAAATCTCCTCAATATGATGTTCCTAAATTTCTTCCTGGAACTTCTTTTGGGGAAGAGGGGATGTTTTGTCCATTTGTTTCTAAACATAGTAACTGCTGGTAATGGTTTATGCATTTTGGCCAACACTCCTACATTTTACCTTGAGTTACAGGTTTCACCTGCTATCCAAGTATCCCCTGTTATTTGGATGCTAAAAAAAATTCCATATAAATTAACAATAAACCCAAAATAACTTAGCAAATCATACCAAATAAATTTTAGATAACAGGGGACCTGTGTTGCTAAACTTTTAGGTCAGTACAAGACCTTTAGCACTTAGTTACTCTCTGGAAACATGAAGGGGTCAATACTCTAAGGTTGGAGGTTGGCCTGGGGAGAGGAGTGACTAAATTAGGTGTCAGTTTCTTTTTGAGCTGAAGAAAATGTTCTGGAATTAGCTAGAAGTGATTGTTGCTCAACTCTGAGAATATACTAAAAAATCATTATACTGTACATTTTAAAAGGGTGAATTTTTTTAGTAGGCAAGTTATGTTGCCATTTTAAAAAGTTAAAAGGAATAATGAGAGAATTCTCTCTTATTTGAAAATGTATTGGGAACTCAGTAAGGATTAATTTTCTTTCAAATTCAATTTTATTTTTTTTTTTAATTTTTTTTTTTAAGATTTATTTATTTATACAAGCACTGGGTACAGTCAGAAGCGCGGGAGGGTGAGAGGATTCACCAGAGCCAGAGCGGGGAGCAGAGCAGGCAGAAGGACCGAAGGACACTGCTGAGGGGAGCAGCGGGCGGCAGGAGAGGTCTGCGCGCCATGTGGGACCCTCCTCCGGTGCCGGGGAGCAGCTGGGGATCGAACCGGCGCTGCAGAGGCTGCGGGCAGCCCCGCAACCCAGCGCTCAACCGCTGCGCCACCGGGGAGGCCCTCAAATTCAATTTTAATGTGAAAAAACAAAAAAAAAGGATGGACTCCAGATCAGATGCTCCATTCCCTACCTTCTCCTGCAAACTTATATTGCATTGTGTGGTAAATGATCATGGTGGGTAGCTCTGGGAGCTGTAAAACTGTGGGATTCTTCAGGGAGAGACTCGGTACACTTCTCTGGAAGTACTCCTACCTGCAACTTTGGTTTGTTGCTGTTTTCTGGGTAATCAGATAGTACCTTTAAAGAGGCCTTATATAGTAAAGTTGGATTCTAGAAGGAATTTGCCGGCATAATGAAATTGGCCATGACAATGGTGTCAACAGCAGAGGCAGCCTAGTTCTTTCTGTAAGTAGCTGAGCTCTCCAGCAAAGAGATGGCCCAAAGCTGTAACATTCAGGGGTCTTGGTAGCCTTTATAATAGGATTATGACTTCAGTTTTGGGGAAGATGTGTATGGGTTATGTACAAACTGCAGCAGCCTTCCAGAAGAGCTGTACCATCTGTACCAGCCCGAAGTTTAGTATCTAGCCCATGGGCATCCCAGGAAAAAGCTATAAACTAAACCTGCTTCTGTGTGTATTAAACAACATACTGGGGCTCTATTTATAAAGTTACTCTGTGTGTGGTTGCTGTGATCTTGTTTGTTATTTTCTTACAACATTTGCAAATTGCATGCCCAGGTGCCTTCATGAGGTATGTCTGTTATTCTTCTCACCTCCCACCAGTGGAAAGCCATTGACTGAAAACTTTGGTATATATGAGGTTTGTCCTTGCGTGCCTGCCTTGAGGAAGAGGCTGAATTGCAAAACCATCCTGAGATTAGAGTAGGGAAGTTGCTTATGAAATCTAAATGAAAAGAGGCCATCTAGGTTTGGATCAGCTTTTAGGTACTCCCAGGGCTGCCACAGCTGTGGTCTGTCCTCTAAAGTTGGGCCGTGCACAACCTGTGCAACCATAGCAACACCCTACTTCTTCAGGCAGTGTAAAAAGTGTATGTTTGTTTGTTAGAGTGAATCACTAAGGCAGATATATATTAAAGTAGGAATTTGGTATGAGAGATGATAGCAGACTCTAGAAATCCTGTTGGGGATCAGTTTGGCCAGCTTTAAAAACCCCAAACTCTTACTTAGGCAGCTTTGATTCCTACCAATTGGTTAGTTTCCTCATTGGACTCTTGGGTAGTCTAGCCCATTTATGTATTCTTTCCTGCTTGTTTACTACACTTTCTATCTAGAATGTCCTCTGCAGGACTTGAGTGTAGGTCAAGGAGTGCTGTCTTCCTGACTCCTCATCCCTGAACCAGATATAATACAGGAAGAAGTCCCATAGGTGCAGTCTTTTTTTGAAGGTTCTGTTAATTGCTGACATTTTTTCCCTAACTACATAGTAAATAAATCACGGGGATATAATATACAGCATGGTTACTATAGTTAACAACACTTTTTGTATATTTGAAAGTTGTTGAGAGAACATCTTAAGAAAAGTAATTTGTAGCTATGTATAGTGATGGATGGTATCTATTGTGTTGTCAGAAAAGTCATGAAGGGGGGCCTCCCTGGTGGCACAGGGGTTAAAGACAGCACTATTAAGCTATCACCAGCCACTGCAACACGAGTTCCATCCCCCACTGGCCTGGGATAAAATATCTTAAATATCCAACTTGATCAGTTTTGACAAATGTATATACCCATGTTACCAGCAGACCTCTCCTGTTTCTGCTGTTGCTCCCTTCAACAGTGTATTTCAGTAGATCCACCTTTTCTGCTCCTCACTCTGTCTTTGGTGAATCCTCTCACCCCCGACCCCTGCACCTCTGGCTTACATCCCAGTTCTTGTATGCATAAATAAATAAATATTTTAAAAAAAAAGTCATGATGTATTTTTCTATGTTTTTCAAGCAAATATGCATTGTGACTTTTCCTCCAACCCCATAGATTTGCTGTGGAGATCATTTCACAGTGTATACAAACATCGAATGATTACATCATATACCAGCAAGTAATATAATATTATATGCCAGTTATTTCAATAAAAATAATTTGTGGCATTTTAAAGCAAGACTTTATTCTTTCTTTTTTTGTTTTTCTCATATTTTTATGTTTCTTAATAATTTGACGGTACTTTAAAGCAGTTTAAAATTGAGATGTAACTTAAATTTATAAAATATCTTAAAGATCCAACTTGATCAATTTTGACAAATGTGTATACCCATGTTGCCAAACCCCTATTAAGATATAAAACATTCCTGTCACTAAAAAAGACTTCCTCATGCCCATTCTCAGTCACTCCCGTCTCACTGGCATCAGAGCCACTACTAATGTGTTTCTATTTCCATTGATATGTTCTGTCTACTCTAGGGGCTTGCACAAATGGAATCACACAGGAAGTATTCTTCTGTGTCTGGCCCTTTCATTCAGTTTAATATTTACAGAGTCATTCAGATTGTTCTGCATGTCACTAGCTTGTTCCTTTTTCTTGCTGAATGGTGTGCCATTGTGTGCCATACCTCCTTTTGTTTAGCCATTTTCTTGTTGACACTCACCTGGACTTTTTCTAGGTTTTGGCTGTTATGAATACAGATGCTTTCGAATATTCTTATACAAGACTGTTGTGAACTTGTTTTTTAAGTATCTTGGATAAAATCCTAGGTGTAGAATTTCTGGGTTGTTAGAGTAGATACATATATAATTTTTAAAGAAAGTGCCAGTTTTCTAGAGTGTGTGTGCCATTTTACACTCCTACCGAGCAATGCATGAGCATTCCAGTTGCTCTCCTACTTTACCAACATTTGATATTATCATCCTTCCTTTAACTATTCTAGTGGATGGGTCATGATCACTCAAAAATGCTTTTGACTGAGCTGCCCTTTCATTCACTCATGAGTGACTAAAGAGATAAACGGTCTTTCAGATGCAGATGATGTGGCTTTGCCTCAGAGCTTTGGGGTGCATTGGATATGGTTGTAGGGATCAGGTAGATAGTTCTCCATGTCCATAGCCTTCTACGTTTCGCCTATGGGCACTGGATTTGTTTCTTGGTGGATGGAATCTCCCTCTAATCTTTTTTTTAAGATTTATTTATTTATGCACACAAGAACTGGGGTACAGACCAGAGGTGTGGGGGTTGAGAGGATTCACCAGAGACAGAGTAGGGAACAGAACAGGCCAACTGACTGAAACACACTGCTGAGAGGAGCAGCGGGTGAGACAGGAGAGGTCTGCTATGCCATGTGGGTAGCTCCTTGGCCAGGGATCGAACTCGTGCTGCAGTGGCTGTGGATAGCTTCATAGGGTGCGTCTTAACCCCTTGTACCACCAGGGAGGCCCTCCCTCTAATCTTTTAACTTCATGATTTATGCAGAGTTTCCAACAACTTTGCTTCCCCTTGCACCTTTTTATGCAGTAGCTAAGCAGTAGCAGGGAAAAGAAATTCTTCTTGTGTTTGAAAGTTTGCATATTTGTATATGTAGTGTCACAGGACCAGAAGAACAGGCAGACCCACAGGACTCTGACTGCAAATGACCTTGTTACCTGGTATGCCCATTGCTATGTATGAGCTAAAGCAAGCAGCACTAAAAACTTGGAACTGACCTTTCATTTGCCTGCCAGTTTTGAGGGCTAAAATGTGGTGAGAAGAAATCTTGATGTTCAAATATCAATTAGTCTTGAATGTGGTAAGATTGTACAGCACTTTATGGAGGCAATTTCATGCTCTATAATCTTCAAAGAAATGGAATTCACTCCCTCACTCGGAGTCAGCAGGTTCTAACTCTGGAGCACAGCAGTGAAGGCTCTACTCAGACTTTATTGCGTAAACTGCTTGTTGACGCCACAGAACATGTTGACAACTCTTGAACCACTTAATCTGTGCTTAAATTGTGCATTCTGCACTAGATGGTGCATGAGTGTAATCTTTTGAAGTCTTTGAATATTTTTTAGGGTCCTGGATCTAGTTCTTATGTGGTTGGCCCAGCCAATATCTCCAGAGCTGATTTTACCACAGCCATCAATCACTGCTGTTTACAGATTAATGTGCACCCTCTCGGTTTAAGAACTGTACTTTTGGGCCTCCCCTGGTGGCGCAGTGGTTGAGCACTGGGCTGCAAAGCTGCCCGCAGCCTCTGCAGCACCGGTTCGATCCCCGGCCGCCGGCGAGGGCCCCACATGGCGCGCAGACCTCTCCTGCTGCCTGCTGCTCCCCTCAGCAGTGTATTTCAGTAAATCTGCCTGCTCCGCTCTACCCTCTAACTCTGGTGAATTCTCTCACCCTTCCGCGTTTCTAACTGTACCCAGTGCTTGTATAAATAAACAAATAAATAAATAAATAAATCTTTAAAAAAAAAAAAAAGAATTGTACTTTAGTAAAAGAGGAGGCAGGCTGAAAACATCAGAGGGGAAGCATTTGGGGTCAGTTTGAAACTGAGGGCCAGCACAGCCAACCGGACAGTGTTCAGTCGTCTCTCCAGGAAGCGTTTGGGTCTTTCAGATATTCGGTGGTGCTTGTTATATGTCAGGGGTGGTCCTAACACAGTGGATCCAAGTCATGAGTAAGATCGAATCTGCTTTCCAGAGCTGGATAGTTTTTTTTTTTTTTTTTAAATAATAAATTTTATTTTTATATTCCCCATACAATTGCAACCCCCCAGTTTTGACCCCAATCCCTCTCCTCCCGCCCCCCACCCCCCAAAAAGTGTCTCTGGTTCATAGTTTTTTGTTGTTTTTGATTTTCACTTTCTTATAGTTACTCATTTTCCTGGTCCCTTATTTAAGTTTTCTAGATTCCTGCTATGAGTGAGACCATCCGGTATTTTTCTTTTTCTTTCTGGCTTATTTCGCTGAGCATGATCCCTTCCAGCGCCATCCATGTTGCTGCAAATTGCATGTGTTTATCTTTTTTGAATGCTGAGTAATATTCCATGGTATATATGTACCACATCTTCTTGATCCAGTCATCTAATTTTGGGCATTTGGGCTGTTTCCAAAGCTTAGCTATTGTAAACAGTGCTGCTATAAACATAGGAGTGCAGGTGCTCTTTGGAATTGCTGTTTCTGTGTCCTTTGGGTAAATACCTAGGAGTGGAATTGCTGGATCATATGGAAGCTCTATGTTTAGTAGGTCAAGAAATCTCCACACAGCTCTCCATAATGGTTGGACCAGTTTGCACTCCCACCAACAGTGCAGGAGAGTTCCTTTTTCTCCACACCCTCGCCAACATTTGTTGTTGCTAGTTTTTTTAATATGTGCCATTCTCACTGGTGTAAGATGGTATCTCATGGTAGTTTTGATTTGCATTTCCCTGATGACAAGTGATGTTGAACATTTTTTCATATGCCTGTTGGCCATTTGCATTTCCTCTTCAGAGAAGTTTCTTTTTAGAGAGCTGGATAGTTTTTTAAAGAGAAACAGGCATGGAGATATCTAGATGCTGTGTGAGAAATGTGTGCAGCTTTAGAAATGACTCAAAGATAAGAGTGAAGGGCCTCCTCTGGAGGCACAGGCGCTTGAGCGCAGCGCTGTGAAGCTGTCTGCAGCCTCTGCAGCGTGGGTTTGATCCCGGCTAGCCGGCGAGAATCCCACATGGTGCGGCAGACCTCTCCTGTCTCGCCTGCTGCTCCCCTCAGCAGTGTATTTCAGTCAGTCTGCCTGTTCTGCTCCCCGCTCTGTCTCTGGTGAATCGTCTCACCCTCCCATGCATCTGGCCTGTACCCTGGTTCTTGTATGCATGTATAAATAAATCTTTTTTTTTTTTAAAAGGTAAGAGTGAACTTTCCCTCTCTCTTTCTCAATAATTAATTATAGGATCAATTTTCAGGATTTGGGTGAGGATTATTATTTAAGTGGTACAATACCCAAGGGTGTGATTTCTCCTTTATCTGCCTCCTAGTCTCCCTCTGACCACTGCCGTGCTCTTAGACCCCTCCACCTCCTGGGCTGGGCTGGTGAAGGTTGCCAGTGCACCCTGAGTGCAGTTCACTTCCCGGGAGTGATTCTGATGGAAGACTGGATACTGAGAGGAGGGAGAGCCCTAGAAAACTTGAGGTCCTGGGTTTAATTTATCTCCCTCTCTGCCCATTCCTCATTATCACACTTACTGCGCTGGAGTTTCTCTCACACTGGGAGGAAAGTTGGGAAAGGGCTACCAGCTGCCAAAGAAACAAAGCAAATCCTCCAAGGATGTCCCTTCATCATCCTCAGAGGGGACTCTGGCTGCCCTCTGGGACCAGGGTACCAGGGTGACTTCATCTAGCTGTCACTTCCGTGGAGAGCAGGACTTTGGAATAAATGGTGCTTTTCACATGCTGGATGCCTAACAGGCCTCCCAACATAGGTCCTGAGTTAGGTGACAGAAGTATTCAGTAGAGTCGTGGCAGAAAGAACAAAAGAGTAAACCAACCCTAGAAATATGACTGCTGAATTAAGGCTACGAGAGGGGGAGGGGAGGGAGGAGACAAAGGGCAAAGGGAGCCCGAAGTTTTAGGGTAAAAGACAGTGGGGGCTTTGATGGTGGCCATGGTGTAGTGACATACATCTAAAGAGGTATGAGCCTCTTCTCCTAAGTCATGTGCAGTGTTGTCACCAATGTTACCTCAGTAAAGAAAAAAATACCCTGTGTTGGAAGGAAGGAAAAGTGAGTGGTATACAAATGAAACAAGATCATTCATGTGTTGAAATTATTGAAATCAGGTGATGGATATATGGAGAGTTCATGGTATCATGACTTCTGATATTGTACATGTTTTAAACTGTATATAATAGGGCCTCCCCGGTGGCGCAGTGGTTGAGTACTGGGTTGCGAAGCTGCCCGCAGCCTCTGCAGTGCTCAATGCCCGGCCGCCGGGCAAGGGTCCCACATGGCGCGCAGACCTCTCCTGCCGCCCGCTGCTCCCCTCAGCAGTGTATTTCATCAGTCTGTCTGCTCTGCTCTCCCCTCTGGCTCTGGTGAATTCTCTCACCCTCCCATGCTTCTGACTGTACCCAGTGCTTGTATAAATAAATAAATAAGTCTTTAAAAATATAATAAAATTTATATAATAAAAAGCACAGATCGAAAAAACTCTCTTAACCTCTTGTTGGACAACACAAAAACCAGACATCAAAGGACCCTCTCCTTTTAGTTAAACATACACATATCAGTACACAAATGAAGCAAAACGAAGTAATATCAAATTATTAAATAAAAGCTTGCAGAGAAATGGAATTCAGAACGATCCTTCCTAGTGGATGGCTGAGTCATTTGAGATCATTTCTGTCTCTGAGGAAGAGTAATAGCCCATCGTGTCCTTTGTCTACAACTCTGATTACAATGTGCAGTGATGAAGGAAGTTGTACCTGTCCGCCCCACTGCTCACTTGGGAGACTGTGGCTATAGGAAAATCAGCCTGATATCCACAGACACATACCAAGTCCTGGGGTATGGAAGGCCTGGCTCCTCCAGAGTCCCAGAAATTCCAGATTTGGAAGGATTAAGCAATCTGCTGTGGAAATTCTTAATTCCTTTGCTCTGAACATTTTTGGAAGGCCTTCTGCTTTTTTAATCTCCTGACTTCTTGTTTGTTACCAAGTTCAAATTCCAGAGAGGGAAGCAGCCAATATGTGTGATTATTTCCTCTTGCACCAAGTGGAACTAAAAGAATGAATTTACTTCACTAGAAATAAATGTACCCTTTGGACCTTAAACTAAAATGAGTAGCATGGTCATCTGGCCCCTGTGCCGGTTGTTATATAATTTACACAAAAATGAAAAAAGATGTCAGAGACGTGCATTCACAATCTTTTTTTAGACATAAGGCAGAAAAGAATAGAGGGATCTTTGAAAAAGGCGTTTTTGGGTCTGTGTTCTGCCTTGGGCAGGCATGGCTGCCTGGTGCTGAGGAAAGATTCCAGGGTTCTAAGTGGCGGGGGTTCACATTCTGGCTCCACAGTTCAGGAGTTGTGCAATCTTAGGCAAAGATCCGGCTAAAATGGGGATAATAAAACTTTACTGAGTTGTCCCGAGACTTGAAAGAGGTTATGTGCATAAAAATTTTGGTAGAGGGCAAACTTCTACTAAATCAGCATTATTATGATATTATTATTATCATAATAGACAACATAAAAACTTGGAAATCCAGGGTGGACTCAGTCTTGTATAGCTCAGCCCTTAAGGGCCACTAAAGACACTTACTTGGGACAGTTGGGGGTAGGGAGTGAGTGGGCCGCCATTTCACCATTGCTGTACCCCTCAGGTGATCTGCTCAGCGTCCTGGACTTTCCGTTCCTGTATTTCTACAGATTCCATGGTAGCTGCTGTGCCAGGTAATCTTAATTCCTAAAGCCCCTTGGGTTATTATTTTGTATGTTCCTTTACTACCAGCTGTGTCTTGCCGTCTGTGAAGTTACCCGAATGAGTGGCAGAAGAGAGTGGTGTCAGGTGCAGGTGCTGACAGCTCCGTGACCATTGGCCGGGTTGTTGTGACTACCCTCAGGAGTGCGGGGTCCTGGAGCCTGTGGGGACCCCTATCCTGTCCTGTTCCTCCACCAGGGCAGTGGTTTTCAAACTGGTAGAGGAGCTAGGATTCCCCCACTTTGATTTTCTCCACAAGCAAATTTTACACAAAATTTCATTACATAAAACTGATGATACTGATTTAGTCCGGGAGAAGATTTGGGTCCAGAATTTCAATTCTAGGCTTCCAAATTGGCCTCCTTCATGCTCCTGAAAGACAGCCTTCCGAAAATCTTGACTGAACCCTAAGACTCTGAGAAGCAGATTTTGGAGACCAGCAACTAGGAAATAGCTAGACATGGTGACCATTACTAGTTGGCCTTGGGAAACACTCAAGGATGTAGGTAGGCTGATTAAATGGATATATTTAGATACACACAAGTTTAAACCCACCTATCTCCCTTCCCTGCTAGGATCCCCACTCCACTAGCTTTGTTATAGCTGGGAAACGAAGGCTTTTTTGTTAGAAAGGCTTCTATGGACATCTCAAAAATGTAGTCTGATATGGTGGCAGCCTTGGACTTGGGGGCTGAATTCCAGCTTTGATACTGGTTGATTGTATGGTCTTTGAGCAAATTATCCTGTTTCTCCCAAGATTAGTTTTCTCATCTGTCAAGTAGAAAGATAATACCAGTACAGGGTGATTGTGTGTGTGTAAATAAGATGTATAGGAGTTTGAGCGCCTCTGTGGTGCAAGCATGAATGCCCTTCTGGTCTTCTAGACATTCTAGCTCTTCCATGGGGGGAAGCTTATCACTAACTAGGAAACCAAGGTGCCCCAAGCCTGTTTGTTCACATCAACAAAAAAGATTGCATGCTAGGAAATAATAAATTGCAGCTATTGAAGGACCCATAAGCCTGTTGGCTGGCTACAAAGTCCTCCAGCCGTTGGAGCACAAGATCCTCCCCCACGTACAGACCACCCTGATCTGTAGCCCCAGGAGGCCTTTGCCTAAAGCATTGCAGACCTCATCAGTGAGCTCTCCCTGCAGCAAGAGTGCTTCCAGGTGACCATCAAAGACCACCAAGAAGGAACTGAACATTGGCTAAAAGGCATCTTGGCAACTGTTTCTTACCCTGCATGGGTCCTTCTGCAAGCATGCAGCAGAGAGCAGTCTCTTCCAGCCAAGGACTCCTTGTGGATATCCTGATGAGCCGCTCCCCGCTGCCCCCATGTGTCCTGTACATAGATTGTTTTCTCTTTCTGATAAAGAGTGGCAGGAAGACCCAGAAAAAAAAACCGAAAACAACGTAAAGCCTGAAACATGCCTCCTGGTTTAATGACAGCCATTATCACCATCTGCTCTGGCTGGAGGTAGAAAGGAGAGGAAAAGACCAGAGGGAGGTTGGACAGGTTCCTGCGAGATCATTCCTTCCTTGGATGCAGCGGGTGGAAGCCTCCAGGAGGAGCCCCGGGAGGATTGGCTGCCTCGATTTCTACTAACCTCGCAGCCATGGCCCCTTGAATGTGTCACTTTGTCTCTGATCAAGAGCACATTTCTTTGATGAATTTTGAAGAGCCACGGAGAACTGTTGACAGATTCAGCAACCTGGATTCTAATTGTGCCTGTGCCTCCCATTGCTCATTAGTAAAATGAGATTTGGGGTCAGAAACCTTCTATTCTGAAAGTCTCTGATTTCCATAAAGTAGGATGATGGCTGCTACGCTTATTCCTCCTTTAAGAGCAGAGAATCTTAGGGGACGGGATGGGGGAGCAGGAAGGAATAAAGGGGATCTGGTCAAGGTTAGGAGGCTCAGTGAGCATAGCCGTGAAGGGAAATCCAGGTCCTTGACTCCAGCCTGCTTGCCTTTGTGGGGTGAATCATTCAGTGTCTTAGTCCACAGCTGTCCTGTCTCCCATGACTGAGGATGTAAATCTCAACAGATTTTACAGATCATCTGGGCCAAGTAGGCTAAAATACACACAAAGGAAACCCAATGCCTAGCTCTGGTCCTGCCCTGAGAATGTGGCTGTGAACTAACCTAATAAAGTGAACACATACATTTCTGTGAAATTTGGCCTTAAGTATGTTTATTTTTTTTTAAAGATTTATTTATTTATACAAGAACCGGGGTACAGGCCAGAGGCACGGGAGGGTGAGAGGATTCACCAGAGACAGAGCAGGGAACAGAACAGGCAGAAGGACTGAAACACACTGCTGAGGGGAGCAGCAGGAGAGACAGGAGAGGTCTGCTGCGCCATGTGGGACCCTTGCCGGCCGGCTGGGATTGAACCAGTGCTGCATAGGCTGCGGACAGCTCCACAGCGTGGCGCTCAACTGCTTGCACCACCAGAGGAGGCCCCTTAAGTATGTTTAATTCCATTCAGTCTGCTTCCAAGTAAACTCAAGAAACACTGTTATGCATACTCTCTCAACACACCATCCTCTGCTCTGTTGGGGGAAAATACAGAGAAGCCCACGATTGGAACTCTCCCTCTCAGAGCTCAGGATCTGGCTGAGTCACACACCAGCATCTATAATAAAGGACAGAGGGCAACATGGCAAGGTACACATGAGGTACAGCCTGTACGACCTGCCCCTCTGGCTTGGGGTGCAGCTGCAGTCATCTCTCTTCAGTTTTCAACTTCAAATAAAAGTCACACTCAAGCTCCCACTTCCAGGAAGTCAGCCTCTCTTTACATTTTGGGGTCTGACATACTCTTGTCCCCAATTGCGCTGCCTCCAAATGCCAGAGTGACCGTTCTGTCTAGAGTCCTCTTTGCTTTGCCCTGGGCCACACAGTGAGGCTCTTGAAAAAGGTTCCATCACCGGCCGCTACTTCCCCAGGTTGCTGCTGTGTCTGTTTGTCCTTCCTGGTCCAGACCTCTGAATGGTCTCTGAAACGCTGCCCCATCCTCAGGCTTTCTGAGCAGGATGGGGAGAGGGGTGCTTTTTCAGGTCACATGCATTGATTTAGGCATTCTCCTGAAGCCCAGCTTTCTAGAAGGTTCATAGGTGCACCTAGTTTGGGGGACTTCTGTTCTGAGCCAGCCACCACTTCAGATTTTTACATGAGCCCAGGGGCCATTCCAGATCCTCTGTCCTCTTAAGTTTCACTTTGGCAGCCTTTCCTTGGCAGTTTGTTCTACTGGAAAAAAAAAAAAATAGAATCTCTACTTTGGCAAACACTAAGTGCAAAAAACACTATGGGAATGAGCAGGAAGTATTAACCCCCACTTTTTTTTCTTTGACGATTTAGTCAGAGACCTCTCAAATGTCTGTACCCCTACCCCCCTGCAATGAAATGCTCTCATCATAGGAAAGTAGAACTTAATGATATTTTTTTTTAATTTTTGGAGTTTTTAATCCAGAGGTCACTAGAAAACAGGTGAGACAGAGGTTGTGTAATGATTAAAAACTAGTAAAATATAACAAAATTAATGGCTAAAGGGGGTGGGCCTCACTGACAAAAAATATTTTCTTTTTCCAGTGGAATTTTAGGATTCTTTCTCATGTTCAGCACAGTGAAGCTAAAAAGCCTTATGGCCCCAGGGCAGTGTGCAGCCTGGATTTTCTTTGCAAAGGTAAGAGAAAGGGAAGGGGTGGGGAAAATCTGGCTGAGGATCTCCAGTGTCCAGTGTTCTCGGAGCCTGTGTAATGTCAGGTTTTCTTCATGAAATCATTTCTAGTCATTGAGCCTCCATTCATCCAGGTAACACTTTCTGAGACCTTTCACCTGTTTATTCGATATGATGTTATCTTTCACACATGCCTGAAACATGTCCTCAGTTACTTTCACACATGCCCTTAAGCTCCTTCATTTCCTTGAGCCTTAATTTCTCCATCTGAAAATGAGGTTTTGCCATGAGAATCTCCATGGTTTCTCCAGTTCTAAGACTCCTGGTGCATGGGGGCAGGTCTTCTGAGCATGTGGTTAGCTCAGTGACTTGCCCAAGAGGTCTCAGCCTGACAGAGTTGATAGAGAAAGGAAAAGAAATGGACAGTTGGGAAACTTTGACAAAGGGCTATTGTGAGAATGCTTATTGTGTATCTGATTGAGCAGGGAAAACTAGAAGGAAACAGAACAGAAAAGCAGCTCTGCAATGCTTTGGAACTAGCTTCTTTCTAGTGCAGCATTTCATTTTTCTAATATCAGCAAGGGAGTCAAGTTAGCAGGATGTTCATTGAGGTTTCTGGATTAATCTAGTGAAATAATCCTTTGCACTTGTGCCTTTAGTTATCTTTGTGTTTGTTGGGTTTTCTTTCCAGAAAACAAAAATAAACATGTTTCTTTGAAAATAAGATTTCATGGTGAGGTTTTCATTTACAGGGTGAAAACGTTTCTATGGCACTAATAATACTTTTTAATAGCATCACTAATTCTTATTCCAGCAGAATTTAGAGAGTGACTAAGATACTGACTTTCAGCTTGACAGAATGAGGAGGTTAACAGATCTGGAAAGCTAGAAAAGATTGTCAGAAATACTCATTCCAGTTCTCTAAAACTTGACCAGAGGCATTAACATTTGTTTTTGAAAATTACTACGCTCTGGTTTAGTTTGTGGCATTCTTGCCTGAGGCTGCTCCCATTCCCTCCTCCCTAGCTTTGTCAATGTGATATTACAAGCAGAATACCATGCTGCCACTTTCAAAAAAGGGCTCCTACTATTTGGCGTATTATTGTTAAAGTGGCCTTTTTAGTAATAAATGAAAAAGAAGAGCCAGGGCTCCATTAACTTGAGTTTATAGTCTCTTCCGAGTAAGCAGTGACCCAGTGGGGGAATTTAACAGGTAGTTTTGAGCGGTGAGAAGCCTTTAGGGACTTCCTCACTCTCCATTTCCCAGATAACCTTGTCTGGGAGCAGCAGAGATGGAGTGTGCCCAAGACACCCACGCATCTCTGGCTACTGGAGCCTCTCTGTATACACAGGGAGATGTGAGAGAGCCAGCAGAAAGCAAAAGCTGGGGAAGGCTTGGAAACTGCCTGAAGTTTGAATGTGCTCCCTAGCCCACACACAGGGTCAGAAGCAGAGAGAACAAGCCTTTCTGGTTCAAGGTGTTTGAGCAAAATCTCTGACTAATCTTTGCCAGAAAATTAAGCTATGCAGATATGTGGATGGTCCTCAGAAAGCCAATATTAAAAATAAAAACAAGGAAATAAATGGAATCAAGACATCAGGAACTGTGCCTTGTAAGGGAGGGATTTCATAGACTTAGTCTAAGAATATTACTAAACAGGCAAAACAATACCAGGAGCAGTTCTCTAAGAAAGTGAGAGTTTCACTCATAGCAGGAATTTAGAAAACCTAAATAAGGGATCAGGAAAAAGACCAATTATAATAAAGTAAAAATCAAAATCAATAAGTGACTATAAACCAGAGACACACTATGGGAAGGGGGTAGGGGATGGGTGGAAGAAGGGAGTAAGAGCAAAACAAGGATGGTGGGAATTGTATGGGGACTATAACCAAGATGAAAAATGCATGCATTGTATAAAAAATGAAAAATGATGTAAAAATATACAAAATTAAAAAGCCAATAAAAAGAGAAAGTGACAGTTAAGAGTTGTTGCTGTATATTATCTAAAATGTTCAGGATTCAACAACAACAAAAGTTAGAGGCATTCAGATAAATAAGAAAGCATGATCTACACACAAGAAGAAAGCAGTCAATAGGAACTGTCTGAGTACCTGTCCTCAGATAGAGGCTTTAGTCAAAAAAGACTGCAAAACCCAAAGGAAACTATAAAGAATTAAAGGAAAGACTCAATGAATACAGAATCTCAATAAAGAAATAGTAATGATTAAGGGGAAAAAATGTGGAAATCCTGGAGTTGAAAAGTATAATAACTGAAATAAATGTAAAAATTATCTACAGGTACTTTATAACAGATTTGAGGTGACAGAAGAAGGAATAAATAAGAAAGTTTTTTCTTTTTAGTGAAGAAATATGATCAGAGCTTCAAAAACCTGTGGGACAACATCCAGCACATCTTCGTAGCTATTAATAATTACAGGAAAGAAGAGAAGTGGAGGAAAAATATTTGAAGAAGTAATATCCAGAAAACATCTGAAACCTGATGAAAACCTAAATTGACAGATCTAAGAAGCTCAGTGAATTCCAAGGGGGATAAATGTATCTGGTAAAGGACTTGAATCTCAAATATATGAAGAATTCTTACATTTCGTTTGATGAGGCAACATACAACCCAATTTAAAAATGATCAAAAGATTTGAACAGACATTCAGTGTAGAAAAAAAAAGATAAGTGGTTCATAAGTCAATGAAAGGAAATCAATAGCATTGTCATTTGGGAAATGCAGGTTAAAACCATGATGAGAAACCAGTACATACTAGAATATAATACATACCAGTACATACTGTAATAAAAAATTACAGACAAAATCAAGTGCTGACAAGGATGTGGTGAAATTGAAATCCTTATAAATTACTAGTGGGAAAGTAAAATGGCATAGACAACTGTCTAGTAGTTTCTTAGAAGGTTATACATAAACTAATTATACAGTACAACCCAGCAATTCTATTAGAAATCTGCACAGAAGAAATGAAACCATATGTCCACAAAATGACTTAAACTTGAATGCTCAGAACAGCATCACTCATAACACCCCCAAACTGGAAAGTTTAAATGTCTATCAATATGAATGTATAAATGAGATATAGTGGAATACTATTCAGAAATGCAAAGAAATGGGCTATTAACGTATTGCTACAACATGGATAAATTTGAAAAATATGGTAAGTCAAAGGAACAAGTCACAAAAGAAAATGTATAGTATAATTCTACTTATGTGAGATTTCCAGAAAAGGCAGATTTATAGGAGGCAGTAAAGCATATTAATGATTTCTTAGAGCAGACATTGAATTACAGCTAGGCTTGAGGAAGTTTTTTGGGTAATGGAAATGTTCTAAAACTGGCTTGTGGTAATGGTTGCACCATCAATTAAGTTTATTAAATTTGTTCATTAAAAATCATTGAATTTTACATTTATATTGGGGGAATTTTATGGCATATAAATCATCCCTGAAAACTCTAAAATAGTAATGCTGAAAGCACAGTGTTCAAATCTTACCCTTTAGAATTACTTTTTCTTTTCTAATGACTTTGCCTATTTGACCATTAGTTTTATGAATCTTCATTTTGTTTATTATTTTTTTTCTCTGAAAACTCTGAAAGACATACAATTTTCTTCTCTGTAGTTAACTCAAAAAGTAAAATTTTTAATTGGTTTCTGCAACTTAATGCTAATCCTTCTTAATTGTGGAGGATTAGATCAGATTAGATGAACCATTAAGGTCTTTGCTAGTCTCAGGACTGACCTCTCTATCTCATTCTTTATCCCTCTCTTTTTTTCTTTTCTATTTGACCATAACACTGTTGTTTTCAGTGGCAGAATATTTATCCATTCTTGGGACCACTTTCATATCAAAATGTGCTGACATTTGAAATGCAGTTAGTTATGCTTAGTAATCCAGCATTTCCCCATGATGTCACTGTGACTCTTCTGGGTGCCTGCACATTGGGAAAATAATGCAGAAGGATGCTCCATTGGCCCCAGAGGATAATTGGATTCTGTGAAAAACTGAAATAACAGTTTCAGGAGGCGGGGTTACTCGGGGCCTTCTTTGCTCCAAAAATTCCCATTTTCTGTCATTTTCCAAGGAATTGGAACTTCGTCACTTCCGAGTTCTGAAAGAAAGCATCCCTGCTTTTATCTTATCCTCATCTTTCTTGCTTTCTTCCTTGGGTCTGATTATGTTCCTCATGGGAAAAAAGTGCTTTCTAAGTCACTTTTTATTGTTATCGCTATCATTGCTTTTCTCTCTGGAAATTTTAGAAACAGTCTAAGAAGCTAAAAACAACAGAATATTTAGCAACCTTTTAAAAAAGTTTAAATTTAAAGAAATTTAAAAAATTTCTTCCTTGATTTTGATGAATTCAGGCACATGAAGTCTAACTGCATCTTCATAAATCTTGGGCCCCCTTCCCATCTGTAAAGTATGAATGCAGGAAGAAGTAAATGAATTTAAGGGAAAAGCAATGACATATGTAGATATGTAAAGCTGTGATGATTGTTTTTCTCCTACTGGGTTTCTCCAGCAGATTTTTTTAACTCCTTACATGAGAATTCTTCCTGGATTGAGCAATGCTTTGTCTCATCCTATTAGGTTCTAATCGAGCAGAGTTCTCAACCTCCACTGGGAAGAAACAACTGAGGCCAAGTGAGTTTTTCTTGAGGATGAGCCAGGAGAAGGGAGGCATCCCCAGACAGCAGCACTGGCCTTATAGGGTGCTAGGAATTTGGTGTTTACTCCAATTCAAAGCTCTCTCTGTAAGAACACTTTCTTTAAGCTGCCTCCATTTTGTTTCCTGAAGGCAGTGTGGTGGGTTGACCAGAAAACCAAGTCTTAGCTGTTTCTTTTTATGACCCTGTGAAAATAATTTTTCTGTAGTTTGCCTTAGATGTGTCTCTTGATTTGGTTTTGGTTTTTGATTGTTGGTATTTAATGCACACAGGGCCAGGATGGGTGAGGTGGGCACCTGAGTGTCACACCCACGCCTCTCACTTGCCTTTCCGAGGTCTTTTCCTGTGTCATCATTTACTGCCTGCCTGGAACAACTATTCCATGGGACTTTAAGATATACTTGATTTTTATAGTTTTGGTGGTCTTAGAAGTGTCTTACATCAAGATAAATGATCTCTTTGAGTGATTTTTTTTTAACATGATTCTAGCCTAATCAGCATTTATTACGTAAACCTTGGAGCCATGGAGTGGTAGGAAAGCATTAGTACATGTGTGGTTCCTGCCTAAGGTATCTTATAAACCACAGAAGGTAAAAGTAGCTCGTGTGAGGCTATTAGAAGACATTGCTGAGCCAGGTGTTACTGACTTCAGGAGTTGGGGAAGGGAGAGCTGTGTGAGTAGACTGAGGCAGCAGAGTGACTGACACAACAAGTGCTGGTTATCTGGGAAAGGTGGAATAATGGGATGAGGGACTTCCTGGGTGAGTGTCAGAGCCCCTGAGACAGATGTGCAGATGAGGAACCAGGAGGAAATAAATTTGACTAGAGGAGCTGGAGCGAGCAGAGGGGTGAGGGGAAAATTGGGCACAGAGAGAGATAGGAAGCCCTAAAAACCAAGCTGCACAGGCTGTTGTGAACATTGGAGCAAGACTGCCAGTTAATAGTGTTTCATTAATTCCAAAGGCACCTGCACGTCTATGTTTATAGCAGCACTATTTACAATAGCTAAGCTTTGGAAACAACCCAAATGCCCAAAAATAGATGACTGGATCAAGAAGATGTACTACGTATACACAATGGAATATTACTCAGCAATCAAAAAAGATAAGCTCATGCAGTTTGCAGCAACATGGATGGAGCTAGAAGGGATCATGCTCAGTGAAACAAGTCAGAAAGAAAAAGAAAAATACAGGATGGTCTCAGTCATAGCAGGAATTTAGAAAACTTAAATAAGAGGCCAGGAAAAAGACTAATCAATACAAAGTAAAAATCAAAATCAACAAGCAACTATAAACCAGAGACACACTACGGGGGTGGAGGGGAGGAAGGGGTGGGAAAAGGAAGGACTAGAGTCAAAATAAGGGGGGGTGCAATTGTATGGGGAATATAACCATAAAGAAAATGCGTACATTGTGCAAAGATGAAAAATGATGTAAGAATTATATAAAATAAAATATTTAAAAAGTAGTGTTTCAGGCAGGTCAATATGGCTGTGGTGTTTTCAACAAATTGTAAATGAATTCCAAGCATTTAGAAAGGAGCTAAATTAAAGTAGTAATGGCAAGAATAAGGTCAAACTTGACTGACAATTTGAAAGAAAATTTAATTATTTTACATAATTATTGTGTGATGTGATAAAGAGATAACAAAGACTTGGGCTTTACAACAGATAGGAGGCTGGTGATGATGGTTTGGACCTAGGACTGATGGATAGGAAAGATGACAAATGTCTCTAAGGTCAGAGACACACAAAATCCATGGCAGAAGCGATTGATCTTGAAATAACATCTTTGGGGAGAAATATGTTTTAGACAAATGTGTATGGTGAAAGCACATCTAAAAGGAGCTGCTTTGTGTTGAAAACATGGGGTGAAATGCAGGGGCTTTGCATATCTCTTGGTCTTTGCCAATAAGAGAGATGGAATTGAACTCAAGAAAATGAATACAGAGGTGAGCTCACTAAGAGAATGAAATGGTTTGGGGAGAGCAGAATAGCACTTAACTGGGGCTAGCACTTAACTGGGGAGATACTTTGATGCCAGAGACCAATATTAAGGCGAGAGAAGTAATAGCTAGGAGGTAAAAGAAGAAACCAGGAAAGTTCAGTGAAAGGATGTCAAGGAAGAATTTTAACAAATAAAATAAAATGCAGCCAAGAGCTCAAAGAGATCCTGTTTGAGAAAAGAGCTAGGACACTGCCAGCCTTTGGGAAACAGTTTTAGTGAAAGGACAAGGGTGGGAGTGGGGCAGAAGATGGATCATAAATATTCAAGAATACCTGAGAAGGGGATAGAACATTGTGATCCCCCTAGAGAACAGGTTGAAATAGAGAACAAGCTTCAATAGGAGGTGGAAGGAGTTTGGAAGGGTAGCTTTAGAGAAAACGGAGAGAGAGCCTTTGTACTCAGGCACAGCAGAAGGGCGGTGATGGGAGGGAGGCTTTGCCATGAGGTGTGAAATTGAGGGACTGGGATTTCAGGGAGAAAAGGAAAGGAAAAGAAAGAACACTCCCTGTCTGCTCATTGCTAGTCATATGTTGTTTCATCCATAAAGGAAGGAGTCAGGACTAGAAGATACCTAAAGATAGCTCCGGAATGTTATGATTCTGATAACTCTCACAGTGTTGACTATATTTAAGAAGAAATGCTGGTGGCATTTACATTTAATTATAGGATTAGGTAATGGTGGTCTGCTAGGAACCTAATCATTCATTCTTAGTACCTACTTAAGAAAGCATTTGCCAGATTGAAAGTCTTTGATATTACCAATCAGAATATTAGGAAACCACTTGACCACCTGACCCCTATCATCAAATTTCACCTTCTCTCTTGAGAGATTATATGTTAATGGTACAGCGGTTAATTGGAATGTTTATCCCTGTTTTTATTTAGAGTTTTGACAACCAAAAAACCTGGAAGCAGGTTTTCCCCCCTCCCATTGCTGCTCATGGCAGATGGAGAAGTCCTCCTAGACGTGGTCCCGTGTGAGTCTTCAACCCTGGAGTGTGTGGTGGTGCAGAAGTGGGGCACAGAGACAGGATCAAGGAGGGAAATGTTGCCGAATTAGAAAATGCCTAGAACTTGGACTCCTCAATATTTCAAAATAAAAGCAGAATATGTGAGATAATGTGTGGGGATGAATCTGGGGAGTGACAAAGTACTTAGCAAACACACAGTATTATGTAGTCATCTAAACATGGGTCAAGCCTTAAGTTTGACCTAGATTTAAATCAGTCTGCCATTTTCTAGGTGTGTGTTCGTTTTCTCATCTGTAAACAAGTATAATAATAATGTCTATCTGATTGAGAGGGTTGAATAATATTTGGAGCATCTGAGTGCTGGGTGGAGGGAATGTTAATGGGGGTAATAGTGAGTGTCCAGTTGGCAGGTCTTCCTTGGCTTCTAGTTTAAGTCTTTTACCAAATTAATGGAATTTACCATCTGTTTCCACTAGTTCTCAGTGGTGAATTTAGTTGTGGATTGCCTACTCTTTGACACTGCTCAGAATTCAGCCTGCATGCAAGCAAGGTCTCTTATGGCATATTTAATCAGACGTTGTCTAACAAAAGAAGCAATTGATGCACCATTCACAATGTTTTTAAACCTACATAAAGAGTCATTGATTCAGAACAGTTGCCTGTGCCTGTGAAAATGTATGTTTGATGGTTACCATGGAGACCACCCTGCTGGCTGTTCCATGGTCACTGGCCTTAATTATACACTGGAATTGCCAGGGAGCCTTCAAAGCTGTCTCCATAACAACACCTCTTGTGTAGCAACATGACCGCTGTCCTGAACTATGTTTCCCATGTAGGAGTTTCTCTTAAAAGAGTTGAGAAGGTTCTGCTGATAAGTTTCAGCCTCTGATTTACTCTTACGAAGAACTCTTAACTGGATAGGAATCTTTCTGAATTTTGACTATCGATCTCAGGGTGCTTTGCCAGGTCTCCACGTGTGTCTTTCTTTTTTTGATGACACGTTGATGTTTCTCTTGACCTATTGCCAACGTATTGAATGAAGAAGTCTTGGTTACCTCAGTTTACTAGATAAAATTCAACCTGTTTTAAGTACAGGATGAACTTGTAAAAGTGTCGTCAATAGATGCTATTAGGGTTCAGACATCTGGAATTTTCAGATGTCTCCAAGGCAGCTGGTAAAACTCTTGCTGTTTCTGGTGGAATTAAAAGAAGGAAAAAGAAGAAGCTTAGAGTCTTTTTAATATGGAATCATACAGATTTCATAACTTCTAAATAACGTAATTTTTTGCTCTCCATTTAAATTTTTTAGATATACTTACAGGGAAATTCCAAGGCTTAACATTGAATCATACCTTGAACATCTAAGGAAGTAACAAGTAAATAAATCTTTCTTGAAAGCTCTGGACTCAAAATTTTGAGTTTCAGTTTTTGGCACATGTACGCGCGCGCACACACACACACACACACTACAGAAAAGTGAAATTCTTGGAAGTAAAGTTATAATGCCCATCATGTTTACTCTCACTAGTGAAGTCCATGATAATAGTGTTAATTCTTTTCCTCTTTCTACTTCGTATTGTGTTACTATGATTACTTCCTCCCCTCCCCGTACATTTCAAATATACAACATAATAAGGCAATCGGTATGTATTGTGAAATAATCTCTGCAGTAACCTAGTAAACATCTATCACCTCAAATAGTTACAAAAAAAATACAGAATGCTTCATGAATTTGCATATTATCCATCTCAGGATATTAATCTTCTCTGTATCATTCCAGTTTTAGATATACTGCTGAAGTGAGCACAATTACTTCCTTTTCTTTATGATCTTCTTCACTGTTCTTATCATCATTGTCACCATCTGCTGGGTGTGGAGTTCTCTTGTCTTTCCTCAATTCCTGGATAGTTAAAGGGAATCACAAAAGAGGAGGCTGTTTCTCTCACCTCACTATTAGTATTCCTTCCATCTTCTCAACTTCCCAAGTCTCTCGCTCCTTCTTCCTGTCACATTTAAGAACTCTCATAATGGATAACTTTCTCTGTAGTAGTTTCATATTCCTTTTATTTTCTTCCTTCAGTTGTCATTCAGCACCTTAATGTGTTCTGGAATGGCCTGATGAAAATAAATTTATAAGCCCAATGAAGCTGTGCTGTAATGTAGCTTTTATGTTGAAAGTGTGTGCTTTAAAAATCTTATTATGGATGTTTCCTAATTAAATCATTTTTTTTTCTCTCTCATAATCTAAGCAGCTATGGCAGTGAGAATCATCTTTCATGGAAAATTTAAATCTAGAGGCAGCAACATAATTTCCTTTACAGTCTCTCTCTGGGCAATCATAACATGTCGATGTCTTTCCATGACATCACTGGTGAAGCGACAGGAACATGAAGTGTCAAGTTAAGGAGAGGGTCTGTCATCGTGGGATTGTATGGAAACAGTCAGCAAATAAGTTGGTTATCTGGGAATTATTCGTTTATGGACAAGATTTTCCCAGAGGGCACATGGGTGGGGAAATACAATTTTAGATTAAAGGAAAAATTTTAATTCCATTTCCTATTGTCAAAATAATTCAGAGGGAAGTGAGTGATGTTAATGGACATTTTGCTATTTTGGATCAGGCTGTTGTTTTTCTTGTTTCTGTTTATGAACTCTTAATTTTTTCGGGGCTATTTTTAGTGCCATTGATCATCTCAATGTTCTGTGCTGCAAGAATATGGTAGCAATTCTGGATTTCACAATTTTGACCCGAATGAGGCTGCTTTAGTTCATTTACTGAGGAAATACTCCAAATTTCTATAAATTCCTGACTGCAAGGTTTTATGTGTGCTGCTAGTATCCAAGATAATTTAAAATTTAATGTGATTTTTGCAACTAAAGGCCAGTTACTTGGGAAAGTTTACAGGGCTTACACTAGGGAATGAATTGCTGTGTGCTCAGTTTGTAGTCGGCCAGTATTGAGTAAGCGAGCGCCGGCTGAGTGAACGCTTAAATGCATGGTCTTGTGCTATTGATACGTGTACCCTTGTAGGTCTATGCGCTCACATCAGAAGTAAAAATAGAAGTTTGCATGCATCTTGTGAAGTTCTTGCAACTGCCCCAGTGGTGCTCTTGCAATGTGCATTTCTTTAAACGTGCCATTTTTTCTGCTTAAGTTTGTTTCTCCTCCTAAAAACACTTCATCTGTATCCCTGGAATTAAGTTCCCCAAGGTATGACTGAACTTAGGGTAATCAGCAGAGAGCACTTCAGGCCTGTACCTGTGAGTCTTCGGGCAAGTTAGGGTTAAGCAGTCAGCTTCCAGGGACAGTAGAGGCAGGGAACTTCAGGGGGACTAAGGAGGGACTAACCAAAACATACCGCAGAGATGAGGGCAGAAAATCCAGGAAGACTAAATAAACCAGGACAGTAAATCTTGAGAGAATTAACTAGCCCTTGGAGAGGGGCAGTAAAAGAGAAACTCCAAGATAAGAGCTGGGAAAATGGGCACACCTGCCCAGAGGAGTCTGGCCACTGGGAGAGAGCCAAGCACAAAGAGTGTGAGGGATCTTAGAATAGAGGGGAAAAAGTTTAAATATCTCCCATAGTGGGCATCCATGTGGCACAAGGGGTTAAGACACAACCTTTGAAGCTATCTGCAGCCACTGCACCATGAGTTCAATCCCCAGCCAGGGAGCAACCCACATGGTGCAGCAGACCTCCCCTGACTTGCCCGCTGCTCCCCTCAGCAGTGTATTTCAGTCGGTCTGCCTGTTGTGTTCCCCACTCTGTCTCTGGTGGATCCTCCTATCCCCCACGCCTCTGGCCTGTACCCTGGTTCTTGTATGCATAAATAAATAAATAAATCTTTAAAAAAAAAATCCCCCATAGACACAGACCCATAGGGCATCTTTGCCCCTCTCAGACATCTGGGGGCCAGGAGTTTTTGCTTTTATTTTTTTTTCCTCTAAATATTTTCTTTATAAATAAAGATGCTTCTCTCTGCTTATTACTCTAAAAGTGTGCGAACCCCTTTGTATGGCTTCATGGGACAAGAACCAGTGAGACTGGTGAGAAACAGCAGCAGCTGTAATTACGTGGCTTCCCCTGCTCAAAACTGGGCAGAGAGGGCAGAAAGAACTCCTGTGTCCCCGAGAGAATGAGCTGCTGTCGCTAACAAAAGGGAACCGTCTTGGGAAATCTAAACGCGTGGACTTTTATTATGGAAAAGCTAAGTTTTGACACATATTAGAGAGGGTGATCATATTTGGAAGACTTTCAGTAGATATTTACTTGGCACAATTTCGTGAAAATAATAATTCTGTTCCCTGTTCCTTTGTAATCTAGGTGGCTTGGCTCTCTAGGGCCTCAGGTACCCCTCTAGGCCCTCCCTACACTTGTTCTGTTTTATCCCCCAAAATGAAATTTGCTTAAAGTCTGTATAGTCATTTGTTCATGTTTTCCTTTTAAAAATTTCTCTCCTTTCTTACAAAAAGCAGTCCTAACATACTTTTCCCCTTTTGACTCTAACTTGGCACTGGGAACTGGCTGAGTCATTAAAATTTTTGATGTTGTTTTTGTTTGCATATAAGTAGACTGCATGGACCTTATGGCGAGCCTGTAAGTATAAGCAGGTTGTACTTGTTTACATGACTCCAAAATAGTCGTCTGTTAGTCAAATGTGTAGCAAGAAGAGTTTTTTAGGTCAACAATGGATTGCCTGTTGCATGTGTGTGTGTGTGTGTATGTGTATGTAAACACTGTTAGGATGTTAGTAATTTTTATTTGACTGTTTCTGTGCACTTACAGGGGGTGTTGTGAGGAGATTTGGGGAACTAGATCTCTCTGGCTGCATTGCCCCATCTGTTTCCTTGTTCTGTGACTTCTGTTGGTGCGGTGAGGGGTGCACAGGGGAGCAGGCTCTCAGTCACATCTGTCTTCAAGAAGAATCCTCTCTGGTTTCTTTCCTGCCACACCCCAGGCCATTATTCCCTATTTATCTGTTTTCTGCACAGTTTTCCAGGTATGTGATTATGACATATGGTAGGTAAGCGGTCAGTCAAGTTACTTATTTTTCATAAATAAAATGCCCACCACTTTCCCTCACCTCCATGTCAAGAGAAGAAAGTAATGGTAGGAATCAGGCTTATTAGGGAAATAAAAATAAGAATCAGGTAGCAGTACTTCCCGGATACCTACTGGGGTGTTAGCCTGGGATACTCAGGGAGTCCACAGCCAGCAGAATGCCTGGCTCCCCATAAATATTGCCCTCAAAAAAAATTTTTTTAAATTTTTTTCATAGTGAAATAGATTTATCTTCTTGGAAGTGGAAATGCTCAGTTTGATTGACCCAGAACTAACCTTTTGTTACTCATGCTCCCCCAAAAGGAGGATTTTCACCCACGAAAAGTTTTTCTTCAAATGAGAGTAACAGTGGTCTCATATTTTCAGACTTTATATTTTCACCTGAGAAATTCTACTGTAAGAAGTGTTGGCATTTCCATTCCAAATTAGCCAACGTTTGCTGCCGTTTCATCAGGCTGTTGATTTGGATCCGCAACAGTTTGGTAGGGGAGGTTTTGTCAATGATTCAACTTTACCTTCCATTGGAATACACTTTGTAAGTTCATACTCCTGGAGCTCACAAGAAATCAGAAAAGGAGTTCATGCCTAAGAACAGAGAGGCTGTGTCTCTCCCTGTACCCCCACAGCACCCGGGTCCAGCTCTGAGTCCTCAGCCAGTGACAGTAGAGATTCTTCACAGCCCACGCATCCACTGCTGTGAGAGCCACCGGATCTGATCAAGTCGGGATGCATCTTCTGTGACGTTAGTCATGGTTGTTCTTATTATCCTCAAGTTACACTCAGACTGTTGACTGTTCACTTGAAAAATTATGTAATATAAGACCTGATTTCAGTACTTATACGTCTAGGAGGGCTTGCTTTTCCTTGGAAATTTTCTTCAGGTTGCTCTGTGGGAAGTTATATTTAGCAAATTTATTCAGCAGAGATTTATAGGGTGACCTACCCTATTCTAGGCTTAAAAAGACAAGACAGTAGAGAGTAGTGACTAATAACTCAGTATTTTGGAAACAGAAAGACCTGGGTAGGAAGCCCACTCTTTGGTAACCTTGGAAAGATTACTTAGCTTGTGTAGCAGTTTTCTCATCTGTAAAGTGGGACTAATTGTATAATTTCACAAAAATGTTTCAATGCATGAAATAATGTGTATTGAGCAGCAAATGTTTGGTATTGTATTGTTACTTGAAAAGAATGAGCTTTTCCTTTGCGAATGGAGAATTTTTAAAAATATTTATTTATGCATACAAGAACTGGGTGGGGGGAGGTGAGAGGATTCACCAGAGAGAGTGGGAAGCAGAGCAGGCAAGTCCACTGAAATATACTGCAGAGGTGAGCAAGGGGCGAGGCAGGAGAGGTCTGCTGTGCCATGTGAGTGGCTCCCTGGCCTGCTGGGATTGAACTCATGCTGCAGTGGCTGGTGGTAGCTTGACAGCGCTGTTTTTAACCCCTGCACCAGCAGGGAGGCTCCTGAAAGGAGAAATTTTTTAAGTGCTGTTTGTACTTTGCATCCTGTTATAGTTTGAGAGCTGTTGATCTTTGTGGATAGAAAACATTTTTTGCTTCTGCCTTTTTCCTTTTTCTCGTGTAGTCTCTAGAGAAATATAAAGTCACATTCATGTGGCATCATAGATTCTAAAATGCTTTTTTCAATTTTTCAAGTAATTCAGGGTACCTAATTTGTCATTGTATCTAATATCTTGAAACTCTTTTGTAGGTGTTTATTTAAAAGAAATAAAAAGAATTACCACCCCCAAAGATTGTTGGATGAATCTGCAATGGTGCAATTGCAACTTTCCATCTGTACTGGGTTAGTTGTAGGAGAATGGGAATTGGGACTGAAGTGGAGACACACGCCCACCAGGATGGCAACAGACAAGTCAGACTGATAAAATGCAGTGTCGGTGAGGATGTGAAATAACATTTCGAATTTAGAAAACACTAAAGTTGAATAATGTCTATGTTATGAGCCAGCATCCCCACCCCTGGTATAGTCCAAGAGAAATGAAGACCATATACCCACAACAACAGTGTTACAGGATTAGATAGAAGTGGTAGTTGCACCACTCTGTAAATATACTAAAAATGATGGAGTTGTATGCTGTAACAGGCTATGCACATTCCAGCTCAGTAAGACTGTTATTTAAAAACAAACAAAAAATATGTTTAAGGAAATTCACAGTAGTTTTATTCATAGTAGCCCCAAACTGGAGGAAATATTCCATACATACAAGGAAAAATAAATTGTGATCCAGTGATGTAATGGAATAGCCCTGCAATAAAAGAAACTTGCAGGAGGGGGAATGTCTTGATTGAGAAGGATCCTGAGGGAGCCTTGGGAGGTGCTGCAAAGTTTGGTATCTCTGGTGTGATTACATGGGTGTTTATGGATGTAAACACTCACTGAGCTGTATGCTTAAGATTCAAGTTTTCATGCACTTCACTGTGTTTATGTTACACTGTAATTTTAAAAATCTGATGAGGGCCTGGACTGATGCACAGCCCACAGTGCTGAAGCTTCCTTTGGAAGGCTTGGTGCTGGCCTTCTCTGGAAAGCTTCTCCTGCTCTTGCTCTGACATTGTCTGTGCTTTGTTGTCCTGTACTGGGTTTTCACTTACTGGCAAAAGGGAACACCCTCCTGCTGATGTCTCGCTGTTCTGGGCAGTGGCCACCCATTCTCTTGAAAGCCATGGTTGGAGAGGATTCTTATGACAGTTCAGTTCATTGCCAAGGTAAAGAGAGTGGGCTTGGACTCCCAGTAGCACTGCAGCATATGCCTTGTTCCACTTATGCTCCATTGGTGAGGCCATGCCCTGTTAGGAGCTGTTAGGAGCTATGACTAAGTAAGAATGGCAGACTTGCCAAGCTGTCGGCCGGGTGCTGTGATTCAGTGAGGTTCTGCTTTTCATGGTGCTCTCCCCCCGCACCAGGGCTGGGTGCCTCCCTGGCGGATGCTCTCAGGCCTATGGTGCTGGTCCCCTTCCTCTTGGTCCCACTTTGCAGATGCTGACCAAGTTGGTGACTCCTTGCATGTTGAGTTGTACATGCCTGTTAGTGTGTGTTGTGGGTGCAGTGTTGGTGAGGTGCGCAGCCTTCTGGGGAGGTGAGAAAGGGCGTGGTGATTGACACAGGCCAGCCTGCAGACTGCCTCATGTGCCATCATCGGCAGCGTCCCACAGGCTGTTGGCTCCTTAGCCAGCATCTTCTGCTCTGTGCAATGCAAGAGCACCTTCCCTTCCCTGGTGATAGAAAGTCCCACTCTCCCTCATCACGCCACTGACAAAACAATGTGATTTTTACTCCATAGAGAGCAGCTCATTAAGCAATCTGACTTTCAGTTCAGACCTACTCATTCATTGAATGCCTGGTATAATAAAGTGATTGTATGTAGCTAACATGGGTTGCATGCTGACTATGCACCAAGCCCCATGGACACATTTCTCACCTTAATTTTCATCACTGTCTTTGATGGTTTAAACCATGTGCTTTTCTTCCCGTTTTAGTCTTGAAGAAATAAAGACATTATGTAACATGTCTAAGCCAGAGTAAGGAAATTCAGACTCCAACTGAGGCCCTGACTGCAAAACCTGCATCCCTCTTGGCAGACCTTGACAGATACCCCTCTTTTGAAAGATTCAACAATGGGGGTTCTTGCAGTGTGGGTGATATTTAGAGATGGAGTGTGAGCGCGATTGTAATTCGCGAGATCTCTGGGGAAGGCTCTGTCATAATGGGGCTCCCCCATACTTTGTTGCTGTTGTAGTTGTTCTTAATGGATAATCATTGCACAATACAGAAAACACCTCCAGGAAACAGGGATGCTGAAGGAAACTAATGGGGAGCAGATGAAAGTCAAGGAATTCAACCTGCCACCCAGGCAGAACTAAGCCCCTGCTGCCTGGACATGTCTCAGGAATATGCGTTGCCAGATAGCACAGCAGCTGCACCCACATGTGAGCCAGCACTGCCAGGCTGTGGAGAGGCCAATGGCGCAGTTCCTTGGTTAGTTAGGTCTTATATTTTCTGCTAGGGTTAAACTCTAGGGTGTGTTCACCATAACCAAAGCAAATAGCATTTTCCTTCATTTGTGGCTTTCATTTTTATTATGACACCTCTAGAAAAAACCTAGGAAGCCATTTAGTTCAACTCCCTTCATTAAAGAAATCTGAAAGAACTATATTTTAAAATTTAGAAAGTTAAGTTTAATGAAAATAAGAAAGCCTTTGTGATCCCACTGTGGTGGGACATTTCGGAGTGTGCCTTGGGATTGTCTCCGTGTACATGAAACTGGATTTGTCTGTTTTTGCAGAAATAGGATCATTCTTTACCCATTGGTATTTAGGAAACAATATTGGGAATATTTCTCCCTTCTTGGGGCGGGTAAGAAAATTGAAGCCCAAAGAGATGAGCAATTTGCTAATGCTTTCTATAGTGGGCCAAGCCGGGGAGAGGCAGTTGGTGCAGCTGCCTAAACCAGAGTTTTCTTGGGTTGATCGAGTCCAGGGGAATAGATGTATCAAGGGCCTGGCATTTAGCACAATGTCTGATTGATGATATGGCCTTGATAAAGGAAAGAAACTGGCTTCTGTGATAAAGCTGCTGTCCAGCCCTCCCTGTCTTCATGTCCGAACTGCACAGCAGTTTGCTTTCAGCAGCAGCCTTGCTTGCCCTGCTAGTCTCATTGCAAAGCCCCATGCACCATTGCCTTGGTGGTGAGCTGAGAAGTTCCAGGGTTAAATGTGCAGAAATGGCTGTGTCTTCCCCTACCAGTTGTAGCATGAGTATCATGCACATGTTCTAGCAGCTAAGATCCTGGTTTTGAGGATGAGTTTCTCTAGTTTCATAAATATGTTACAAAGTCCCAGAGAGCCTTGGCCAGTTGAGGTGGTGGCTGAGGGGCAAACCATGCCTGCACACAACACACTCACAGGAAGCTCTTGGCCAAGGTACTGGGCAAACCAAAGTTAATCCATTGCACTTTTAGGGTAACTTGGCTCAGAAGTCTTACTCAAAAGTGTTCATTGGTGCAGTGCATCTCTGCACCCAGTCTTTGGGTCATTGGATTGCACAGGCTGCCCTGTGTCACATTCTGAGGAGGTCAGCAGAACATGGTGGCTCTACTCCTCTGGACCCGAGGGGTTCTTTGCTCTGTTCCTTCCCTGGAGAAATCAGCATAAAGGCTAGCTGCTCATTATTGGTTTCTCATTTAACTCCCTTCCCTTAGAGTGGGTATTTCTTAATGCAGTGAAAGAGGAAGACAACATGGTGAACATCTGAGCAACCTTTAAGGCTAAAATGAGGGTTTGCAGTGTCTTCATGGAGCAGATGAAAGAGTGCCATTTTCTCTAACTACTTTCCCTCAGTTTGTCCAAAACACAGAGAGGAGGCAATGCCACATATATCCTCACACTAAATCCACTGGTGAAATCCTTCCCCCTGGTATCTGGACTGCATTTCCTTGAACCTCAGGGAGGAACCCAATCTCTGTCCCATGCACATTTTCTTTTAGATACAGGCACATACCTTTTGCAGGAGAATCTCCTGCCCTTTCTGCTGGACACCGTTGGCCCTCTGGTTCATCTGTTTATTCAGCAGACAGCTGAATTTCTCCAAAAGAGGCTGCCATAACAAAATTCCATAGACTGGGTGGCTTAAATAGCAGACATTTCTTAAAGGTGTGGAAGATAGGCAGTCCAAGATCAAGGTTCCAGCAGGGTTGGGGTCTGCTAAGGACACCCTTTTGGATTGCTGGGCACTGCAGGGCACCGAGGATTGAGTAGTGATTCGAACAGGGTGTGTGGTCATGGCTCCCCAGAGCCTGTGTGTGGGAGCGCCTGCTTCCCAAGGCCACAGACATCTTTCTCTGCTTCTGCCCTTGCTGTTTGAGGCTCTGGCAGCCAGCACTGAGCCATAGTGCTACCCTGCCAGCCTACCTGCATTCATACCATCCTAAGCCTACATCTTGAGCAGTGGCTTGAAGTTTTAAAAAATCAGCATGTTTGGTTAACAAGGTTGTGGCTAGAGCAAGCCCTGTATTCCTTACAGGTGGATATGTCAGTTGTATTAACCAATGGAGGATGGCTTTGCAGTACTTACTACACTTACAAATGGGTATGTATACCATTTGACCCATTACTTCTACTGCTGGCAACTTAACCTTCAGATATATTTTCATCAATCTAGAATAGCATATGTCAGGGTTACTGAACAGCACTATTATTAGAACAAAAGACAGAAAAAATAACTCTCTTTCTGTCAATAGGGGACTGGATCTCTTGGGCCAAAGAAATACTATTTTTTTTAATTGATATTATATGTACTGCAGGGAAAGTTTTCCAAGATATATTACTGTTAAAAATACACAGAGACTAAAACTGTATGTAATTGCTAGCTTTGTTTAAAAATACAGGGATAATAGAATCTGTTCATATTCACTTACATAAGCATAAACTTTAATGCATTAGAAATAAGATGGCCTTTGATCGGAGGAGAGAACTGGGCATAGGGCCCTGGGGGTGTAGGGAGATGCTTTCCTGGGTATAGTTTTAGTTTTTGATTTCAGAATCATGATTGTATCACATATTTGAAAAATAAAATGGGTTGTAATATGTGCCCCCATTCCCAACATGACTTGAAAATAGATGCATCTTTGCTGATACAGAGCTTAAACCTAGGTTGGAGAATTTGTAATCAGAAGGTTAGTTGATCCCTAGAAACCTGCACCTGCAATAAAGAAGATAAAAGTAGCAATGAGGTGGGTCTCATTAGGGAAGAGAGAACAGGGTCCTAGGTAAGGTAAGCTCCTAAATGAGCTATGTAATCTGTGATGGAAAGAGGCCAGGTACTGCAGATAAAATTTCTCCAAAAGAGCATGGAATAATGTCTTAATTGAGGCTGCCGTAACAAAATTCCATAGACTGGGTGGCTTAATTACAGACATTTCTTATAGTTGGGGAAGAGAGGCAGTCAAAGATCAAGGTTCCAGCCAAGGACACCGTTTTGGATTGCTGATGACCACCATCTTGCTGTGTTGTCACTTGGGAAGGAGGAGGAGATAGTCTCTTCTCATAAGCGTACTAATCCCATCATGGAACCCTCATCCTCATGGCCTCATCTGCCCTGTTTCCCTTCCATCAGCCCCTTCGCCAAATAACATCACATTGGAAGTTAGAATTTCAACATGGATTTAAGAGGGGCACATAATTCAGTCCATAGCATAAGAGTTCAGAGGTGACTCTGATATTCTGCTGTGAGTACCAGGAGTTGTGTGTGCAAAAAAGTTTTCGTGATTTGTGTAAATCCCTTAAGTAGAATTGAGCTGATGGAGGGAGTCTTATGCCAGCTTTGTCTATTTATATGGAATTGTGTATTTGTGACTTTGGTCATGTAAAACTGAGTGTGCTCAGACTTGGAGCCAGGGCATAGCCCTGAATATCATGGGCTCACTCCTCCTAACTGATACTTCCTTGGGAATTGTTGAGATTAAGAAAGGAGGCAGGTCAAAAATAGCAAGAGTTTTTACCAAATTGGTACCATAGTTCCTATCTTTAAACATTGCCGGGAGGTCTTGATATATATCTTTAGCATATCTATTCTTTCACCTTCATTTTGCTAACTATAACAATAGTGTGAGTTCAAGTTATTATTATATCAAAAGGAGATGAAAAAAATCCTCATAGTCTTGGAGTAAGTATAATTATGGTGCTTTTATTTAAAACTGTGAGCTTAAATTAATTTCACTTCTAAAAATGGACTGCAGAGATCAGATCTATCCTTTGAGTGAATCAAAACAACTTAGAAAATAAAACCATCTTAGCCACATGGCCTTCCTTTTCAGAAGCACAGCATATATTGCTTAACGTTGGAGACTGGCAGAAATTTTTAATCAGGAGAACAAATGTTTAAAAAATAAGCAGAAACCCATCATTCTTTAAGTTTAATAGTAGGTGAGTGCACTTACTGCTTAAAATAAAACCAAGACAGTTGAGAAAGTAAAAAGTACTAGGATAAAGAATCTTTTGACTCCACATTAGGCTGTCAGTGAATTGAGTTTGAGGGAAAATTAGGGTAATGTCAAATTCCCTGTTTGTCTTCTACAGTTGAAGTTCTAAGTATATGTACATTATTTGACCCTTTATACCACTTAGCAAAGAAGTAATATTTGACAAATGTTTAGTCCCTTTATTTAAATAAAATTATAATGCAAGTAAAACAAATGAAATCCGTATTTTAGATGAGCTGAAGTGAAATACCCACATAGGTAGATAAAAGGAAGAGACCCTTCAATTCAGCAGACTTGATATTAATATGAACTTTTGAGAAATGTGAGTACTAAAAAGAAAAGTTTGACACCCAGCACAGGGAAGATCTAACACCTTCTGCTCGACTGTGCCAGAAAAATTAAGTGCTAGGGAAAAGGTCCAAAGTCCCACAGATTTCTGAAGTTATAACCAAAGGGCCAATGTCAAATGGTGTGAAAAGACACAGGTCTTTTCAGCAGATAACATGTGTTAAAGAATTTGGGGTTTTGGTACTTTAACTCTCCCACCCACTTCTCCTCTCTTCTTGTAATATATACTAAGAACATATGGACAGGAATAGCAGGTGAGTGGGAAACATAGCTGAGTTGGAAAACTCAACTTCATTTTTAGCTTTCTGCTCTCTATAGGAGGCCTGTTACCCCACCCTCCATCCCTACCCCCAACAGGTGGAGGCAGGGTAGAGAATTTTATTGTATAGATTCAAGAGAAACCATATAGAGTCTGGGATCTTGCTTTTAAGACTCAGGAATCCCACTAACTAGTGTAAAAAGCCTTGGTAAATGTATAGTCAGATTAAACTTTTTCCCATCAGAGTGAACTTGGAAGAGGGTAAAAGGATAGAAGGCAGGAGAATTTCCTCCCCTACAAGCAGAGAGAATCATGAGGAAAAGAAATTGAACTTACCTCTAGCCTGCCTGATTATTAATCATAAGTTGCATCGTATCTGAAACTCTATGTCTGAAAAGATACTATGCCCTTGAGAAAGTTTGTTGCCCAGGGCTGGTATATATAAAGTCCTAGACTATGTTTTGTTTTTTTTTTTTTGAATTATAATGATGACTTAATAAGATTGTAATCATGAGCTAATTAAAATTATAATGATGAGGGCCTCCCCGGTGGCGCAGCGGTTGAGCGCTGGGTTGCGAAGCTGCCTGCGGCCTCTGCGGCGCCGGTTCGATCCCCGGCTGCTCCCCGGCCACCGGAGGAGGGTCCCGCATGGCGCGCAGACCTCTCCTGCCGCCCGCTGCTCCCCTCAGCAGTGTACTTCGGTCCCTCTGCCTGCTCTGCTCCCCGCTCTGGCTCTGGTGAATTCTCTCACCCTCCCGCGCTTCTGACTGTACCCAGTGCATGTATAAATAAATAAATAAATCTTTAAAAAAAAAATAAAATAAAATTATAATGATGAGTAAATAAGATTGTCACTGATCAGGAATATGTTCTGAACAAATCAAATAAAGTCTGCCCTCCTTGCTTCATCATGACTTTCAAGATGACGTTAGGGAAATAGTTGTCAGCCAAATCTGGTTTGAAAACCCACCATCTCTGTGTATCTTAGTTTTTTCATCTATATAATAAAAGGAAAATTTCCACTTCAGACCAGAACATCATACCTTGTGACAGACCAACATTCAGCTAACACAATTAGGAGGAAAAATAAATAAATTGCAAAATCATATTTTTAAAGAAATTGGAGATCTGTGAAAACAATGAGAACTGAAGTAAATTTCCAGAGAAGGAAGAACCTTTCCTGGATATACTGAATAACACAAGCTTTTATCTTCATGGGGGTGAGTGAAAGGGGGAATAGTTGCTGATTCTGGGTGTGGGTTAAAGGTCTGGCTTGATCCAAGAAGATGAAGTATTGTGTGGAAAAGAGAAACTGGCAAAGCTTTTGGCAGTCATATGGAACTGGCTTGATAGTTTGGAAACTAGAGGAGCCCAAAGGCAAGTCCAATTTTCCCTTGAGATACTTGCTGAGTTCTGGGGCAATTCAGGAGACTGCACACTGACCCAGGACGGCAAAATAAAAACTCTCATAATCTTGGAGTAATTAGGATATAAAATCCTAATAAGAGGAACCTGCCACAAAGGTTCAATGAGTCATCCCCTAAAGATGCCAGATTTTGAACCTGTGTAGGACGGGGGGCTAAAAGCTAACATCAGAATGTCTGAAAGCCAGGATTTTTAGACATGAGGCGACAGAGATCTACCAAATTCTTAAACACAAATCTGGGATAGTCATAACTAAGGAACTAGATAGAATAATAGTGGGCTGAGACTTACTAGAACAAAAACTAATTTCTGATCCACTCAATCCCTAACTGGATTGAGCCATTCAACGTATTAGAGGAAAAGAGAAACACTTTCAGCTTCCATCTGTAGCTTCTGCAGTTCTCTTATACCCAATGTTCAGCATACAAACAAAGCTATGGAAATGTAAAGAAGCAGGAAAAAGATGACTGATAATCAAATGGAAAAGATAACAGAAGCAGAAGATATTATTATAGTCAGTAATAGACTCCTATATCTAATGATCTAGATGTTGGAGCAAATAATTTAAAAATGAACATGAGTAATAAACTTAAAAAAAGATGAGTAAAATGATGGGAGAATTTAAAAGTGAACAAAGCTGTAAAAAAATCAAATTGTTATTATTAAACTGAAGAAAAATACATTGGAAATGAATAGCTTATTTGGATGAATCTAAGAGCAGACTAGACACAGAGTAGCAGGTAAACTCAAAGTCAATAGAATATACCCAAAGTGAAGCACAAGGAGGAAAAAAAGAATGGAGAGAATGAAACACAGCAAAAAAAGTATGGGGGAAATTGTCAGAAGTCTAATATATTTATAATTGGAGTTTTCAAGAGAGAAATGAAGTAGAAAAGATATTTGAAGGGATAAATGACTGAGCATTTTCCAGAACTGCTAAAAGTTATCAACCTGTAGCTACAAGAAGCTCACCAGATATCAAACAGTAAATACAAATAAAATCATATGTAGACATATCCTAGTCAAACTGTTAAGACCCAAAGGGAGAGAAAATCCTAAAATCAATGAGGGGGGGAAAAATAAGACATAACCTTAAATTTAAGAAACTACTGACATTTCCATTGAAACTATGAATATCAGTAGATAATGGAATGATATATGTAAGTACTGAAATAAAGAGGAAAGATTATGTAATCTTAACACTGCATTCCTCTATTCCTATTTTTTTAAAAAGATTTATTTATGCATACAAGAGCTGGGGTACAGGCCAGAGATGCGGGGAATGAAAGGATTCATCAGAGACAGAGTGGGGAACAGAACAGGCAGATTGACCAAAGTACACTGCTGAGGGGAGCAGCAGATGAGACAGGCGAGGTCTGCTGCACCATGTGGGTTTCTCCCTGGCCAGCTGGGGATCAAACTTGTGCTGCAGAGGCTGTGGATTGCTTCATAGTGCAGTGCTTAACCCCTTGCGCCATCAGGGAGGCTCCCTCTATTCCTATTTTAAAGAGCTGATCTGCCTCTTTAAAATTGCTATGGAGATGTTCAGAGAAATACTGTATGGACCTTTTTAGATTCTTTGATATAGGCTTATTAGAGCTCCTATCGTTAGATTTCTGTTGAATCACAAAACCTCAGATTCATGTCATATAGCATTATATTGGCATCTTCCCCAAAAATCACAATGAAAAGTCATCATAAGTCAAGTGCAGTAAATGCAGAATTTAGACAGACTAATCATGTTCTAAAATAGAATATACATGTTTGAAGGTAGAGTGAGTGAATGATTCTTTAAAAAGGAAGCAATGATGTAGCTAAATATGTGTTAGTTAAGATATTGGATGAAAAATTTATTTTTTTTTTTAATTCCTTGCTACTCGAAATGTGGTCTTAACACCCAAAGCACAAGGACTTCTCAAAATATAAAACTTTTGTTTGTGCTGCAAAGGATACCATCACAAATGTGAAGATAAGCCAAAAACAAATATAATTTGTCTGTAGATTATCTTTTCAGAGCATGATGTCAGGATGTCACTTTTCTTTTCAAGATTTATTCTTATTTATTTATGCATACAAGAACTGGGGTCAAGGCCAGAGGTGCCGGCAGAGGGGAGGAGGGTGTGTGTGAGAAAATTCACGATAGTCAGAGTGGGGAGCAGAATAGGCAGATCCACTGAAATACACTGTTGAGGGGAGCAGCGGGTGAGGTCTGCTGTGCCTTGTGGTTTGGCTCCCTGGCCGGGGTTCAAATTCATGCTGCAGTTGCTGGAAATAGCTTGATAGCGCTTAGACTTAACCCCTGCGCTACGATGGAGGCCCCAGGATGTCCTCAAATTTTGGTTGCCTTCTTCCCTTACCCTGAGTGAACTAGATATTCATTTCATATTTTTCCCCCTTATTTTGTTCTCATTTCTTCTTCTGTAAAATTTCAGAGTTTGTTAAAAGTCACCCAAAATTTCTCTGGGTTTAATTTTTTTTTTTAATTAGGCTTTACAGGACCCTAATCTCTTTCTGTTTCTCATGTATGTTCTCAGTCCCATTGTGCTTGTGGTAAATATTTTTTTGCTACCTGACAGAATTGATAGCTCATTGTATGTTTTATTTTATTTTTTTAAAGATTGATTTATTTATGCATACAAGAACTGGGGTACAGGCCAGAAGTGGGGTGGGTGAGAGGATTCGACTGAAATACACTGCTAAGGGGAGCAGCGGGCGAGACAGGAGAGGGCTGCTGTGCCATGTGGTTCACCTCCTTGGCCGGGGAACAAATCTGCAATAGCTGCAGATTGCTTCATAATGCTGACGCTTAACCTCTTGCACCACCAGGGAGGCTCCTCATTGTGTATTTCAATGAAGTGATACCAAATACTGTTAATAGCCATGCCCAGAGTTTAGCAAGAATTGTCTCATTAATAATTACCCTGCCCATGGCAATAAGGCAGTATTCAATCAATTGAATATTTTTTAAATGTCAAATATAGTTCTCAGTCATAGCTGTGGTTTCTGTTTAGTGAATTTGGAATAGTTCCTTGGGTTCGAAGAGAAGAAGGAGTCTACTCTCAGATATAATTTTTTATCAGATTTGTTCTTTAACCTAAAAGGAAGACTGGGCAGTAGTGTCTACTGCTACATACATCTAGTATCTAGATGTTGCTCACTAGATCTGGGGTGGGGCCTGAGGTTCTGTATTTCCTAGAAGCTCCCAGGCAGTGTTCATGGCAAGGGTATAAAAGATACTTGTTCTGTCTATTCAGTTATTTTCTCTGTCTTTCTCCAGGGGAAGATTCTTTTCTCTAGTCCTGTCATGAAGTTCAAGAGTGCACTTCCACGTTCGTTCAGTACTCTGCCTTCCCTGCCAGGGTGGCTAAGTCTAGGAGCTAATCAGAATTTCATCTGATGTTTTGGACTTGGAACCTGAAAGAGCCAATCTCAGATGTTCTCTGTCAAGCTCTTTCTCTCCCTATGCAGGTTATTGGTCAAAGAAGTAGAAATGAGGGGCAAGGAGTGCCCCTGTGATTCTCAAGTCTGTGTTCCAACTGTCCCTAATATATAACAGAATTTAAAAGTAATGTTGAGACCCTAGGGTTTTATTATTAGACCTGATGATCTACTGCAGCTCAATGAAACCTCTCAGGTACTTAGCATAAGTGGGTCTCTGTTGCTAGACTTTGAACTTACAAAGATGAATTGCTTACCACCTCCTTGGGGAGACCACACATTTCTGTGCATTTTGGCATGTGCAATGACAAGGGGTTATGGAAGCTGCTAGAAGAAGTGCCTGACCCACTGAGATGTGTGGATGGAGGCCAAGTTCAGGAAATGTGTTCTAGAGATGGATTTTTGAAAGGCACATAGGAATTGAGTGGGGATGCCTGTGAAATTATCCAAGTCAGGGAGAATTTGCTGAGCAAAGGCTAGATGATGGTATGAAACTGTTCAGAAAACTACTTTTTAAGTGGGAGTTGCATTGCTGTAACTGAAGTGGTTACAGTGAAGGGTCTTGCATGCATGCTGTAATCTCGCAGTTTTTTCTCAAGTTATAGGCATTTTAAAAACAACAACAAAACAATAATAAACAATAAACCTGAATCTGATTCTCCCACCAAGGCATGACTATCTGTCAGATTACCGCAACAACCACACCCCTTTATTTTTCCTTTAAACAAACAGAAAATTTGTTTCAGGATTGAAATGAATGTTTCAAAAACAAATCCGATCCGCTTTAAATACCAAAATCTGTTTAACTAGCACAGAGGTTGTGACATCCATTGACAAAGCCAGGAAGTTCAAAGCCCCACTGCCGACACAGTGTATTGAGTTCTGCTGTTGTTGGCGTCTCTGGCCTGTGGCAGGGCCTGGTGTTTATTTTCCAGGTCTCTGTGTGTGAAGGAGACATTCCTCAGACCACAGGAGTCTTTCTTCTTTGGGGGAAAATTTGCATTTTTAAAAAATGCTTTTGAAAGCAAGAACAACAATTGGTAGTAATGGCTGTTACTATTGTCTCTGAATGGCAAGTTCCAAGAGTAAAGTGAACACTTTCATGGGCTTACTTTAGATATTTTACAGATCTTTTTTTGAGGTGTATTCTTTTACTGACATTCAGCTCCATAACTCTTTCATTATCCCAAACTGTCTCTGTACCCATTAAAGAGTGACTCCCTATTCCTCCTTCCATTCAGATGCTGGTAGCCTCTGTTCTTCTGTCTCTCTGAGTTTGACTACTCTTGATGCCTCATATAAGTGGAATTGTACAATACACGATTCTGTGTCTGACTTATTTCACTACCATGATGTCTTTAAGGTTCATCCATGTTGTGCAAGAGAGCAGAATTTCCTTCATTTTTAAGACTGAACAAATACATACATTGTATGTATGTGCATTTTGCTTATCTTCTATCAGCAGAGACTTGGATTGCTTCCAAATTTTAGCTGTTGTAAATAATGCTGATATGAACATGGATTTAAAAATTTCTATTTATGGGCCCCTGTGGTGGTGCAAGTGTTAAAATCTCACCACTATCAAGCTATCGCCAGTCACTGCATCATGAGTTCAATCCTGGGCCAGGAGATGACCCACATGGTGCAGCAGACCTGTCCTGTTTTGCCTGCTGCTCCCCTCGGCAGTGTATTTCAGTAGATCTACCTGTTCTGCTCCCCGCTCTTTGGTGAGTCCTCTCACCCCCCACACCTTTGGCCAAGACCCCAGTTCTTGTATGCATAAATAAAAATAAATTTTTAAGAAAAAAAATCTATGTTCTGTTTACAGTGGATTCTTTTTCCCAAAAAGCTTCATGGAGCTCCCTTGAACACTTTCTTGAGTTTCTGGCTGTGAGAAGCTTACCTGGAAGTCAGGGTTTGGTTCTACTCCTCATTACCATCAGGCTTAAACTGGAACAAGTAACACCATCTTTGGGTCTTAGTTTCCCCACATGTGAACCTGGGGACGCCCTTCCATCTCTCAGGTGGCTACACGTGGGACATTTGTACCCAGGCTTACATACTCAGCAACTCCTGTCTTTGTTCCTCAGTGGAATTAGGAGTGGAAAAAAACCCTAAGCATGAACAAACTTACCATTCACACTTTTGGGTGAGAAACCCTGACGGTACATGGCATATAGAAATCTATCACTTTGCTGAGGTGTAAATTTGAACCTCACACATGGTAAGGTCGATATGTGGGCAAAAGGTACTCAGTGGGCAAGTCGGGCTGGCCAGCTGCCCAGGGTCTGCCCTTCAGCAAGGCATTGCCGGCTGCCATCCGTGCCTTCTTTTGTAGTGACTTTTGCAAAGTGACAGAACTTTGGTGATACTGTGTGTGAGAAAATGCCTCCCCAAAGAGCTGACTGCTAGGGCTGGTGGTGGAAGTGTAAAAAAGTGGACAAGGCTGAGATACTGATGATTAGAATAGAATAAAATGCAGTCCTCCCAACTGCACAGTAGCGTTCAGTGCAAACAACTTCAGTGTGTACACTCTACAGAAATAAGACAAACCTGTTGGTAAAATTTCAGTGTCTCAGCAGACAGCAGAAAATTTGCTCATTGAGACAGAAAAATTGAGAGAAGTTTGAAAAACTGGCACCAGAGAAAGACAAGAGGCTACACAAACATTTCCAGGAAACAGCAGATGGCAGAGGCACCTGTGGCTACTACACCAGCCTGATTTACACGTTGGGACTGGGTTGAAAATTTTAAGATGTGTTTTTCTTGGCAAAAGGTGTAGTTAACAGGAACAAGCAGGTGCACTATCTTTTTGTGGCAGATGAGATGCTAAAGCTAAAAAGAAGCTCCCAGAGGCACAGAGCTTAGGTGTGTCCATCTCAGTGCCCATGGGAAGTGACAGCTCTGCTGAAGGTCATGTGAAAGAGGCAGTCAGGCTAAAGAATATACACACATATATACACATACATATGCATATCAAGTTAGCATGTTCTATACCTTAAATATAATTACATTGGTCATTTATTCATTACTGTTGGGGGAAATACCTGGTAAAAAGGAGAAAATTTCATGAATACAATGGTGCAGAATTTGGCCCTTCATAAATTTAATGAGGTTGTTCCATTATGCCAACCTTCCAGCATCACTTATATCCATCAGTAGAATAGAGCTTCACTCAGCAATTCTAAGAAATACATCTCCATGGGCACCATCCCAAGAACTGTCCAAGGAGTTTCAAAAGGAAAGAGAGATTAGCAAGAGAGTTAACTTTGGTCAAAACTAAGGAATGGAGGGCCTCCCTGGTGGTGCAAGGGGTTAAGACCAGCCTATGAAGCTGTTTGCAGCCTTTACAGCACGAGTTCAATCCCCAGCCAGCCAGGGCAGCAGACCTCTCCTGACTCACCCGCTGCTTCCCTCAGCAGTGTACTTTGGTCAGTCTTCCTGTTCTGTTCCCCACTCTGTCTCTGGTGATGAATCCTCTCAACCCCCACCCCGACACCTCTGACCTGTACGCCACACTTGTGTGCAAAAATAAATAAATCTTAAAAAAACAAACTAAAGAATGGAAAAAAGGGGGGGATGACAGAAGTTTTAAAAAAAGGATGGTGATAAAAATAGGCACACATAAGATATTTCTCTACCCAACTAAATGTTTTTTATAATTTTATTTATGTTTTAATTTTTTTTAATTTAAATTTTATTTTTATATTCCCCATACAATTACAACCCCCTTATTTTGACCCCAACCCCTCCTTTCCCTGCCCCCCACCCCCCATAGAGTGTCTCTGGTTCATAGTTGCTTGTTGATTTTGATATTTTCTTTCTTATAGTTATTCTTTTTCCTGGTCCCTTATTTAAGTTTTCTAGATTCCTGCTATGAGTGAGACCATCTGGCATTTTTCTTTTTCTTTCTGGCTTATTTCGCTGAGCATGATCCCTTCCAGCTCCATCCCTGTTGCTGCAAATTGCATGGGTTTATCTTTTTTGAACGCTGAGTAATATTCCATGGTGTATATGTACCACATCTTCTTGATCCAGTCATCTTTGGGTTGTCTCCAAAGCTTAGCTATTGTAAACAGTGCTGCTATAAACATAGGGGTGCAGGTGCTCTTTGGAATTGATGTTTCTGTATCTTTTGGGTAAATACCTAGGAGTGGAATTGCTGGATCATATGGAAGCTCTATGTTTAGTAGGTCAAGAAATCTCCACACAGCTCTCCATAGTGGTTGGACCAGTTTGCACTCCCACCAACAGTGCAGGAGAGTTCCTTTTTCTCCACACCCTCGCCAACATTTGTTGTTTCTAGTTTTTTTAATATGTGCCATTCTCACTGGTGTAAGATGGTATCTCATGGTAGTTTTGATTCGCATTTCCCTGATTACAAGTGATGTTGAACATTTTTTTATGCCTGTTGGCCATTTGCATTTCCTCTTCAGAGAAGTTTCTTTTTAGCTCTTCTGCCCATTTTTTGACTGGATTATTTTCTTTGTTTTTGTTGAGTCTCATCAGCTCTATGTAGATTTTTGTGATCAGTCCTTTATCATTAGTGTTGTGTGCAAAAATGTTCTCCCAGTTGGTGGGGTTTCTCTTTGTTTTTGTTATTGTCTCTTTTGCTGTGCAGAAGCTCTTTAATTTAATGTAGTCCCAGCTGTTTATCTTTGCCTTCACTATTACTGCTTTGGGTGATGTGTCTGTAAAGATGTCTTTGATGTGCATATCATGGAGTGTTTCACCTATATTTCCTTCTATGTATTTTATGGTTTCAGGTCTATGTCTAGTTCTTTAATCCATTTTGAGTTGGGTTTTGTGCATGGTGTTAGGTAGTAGTTAAGCTTCATTCTTTTGCATGTAGCGACCCAGTTTTCCCAGCACCATTTATTGAACAAACTTCCTTTGCTCCAATGCATATTCTTTGCTCCTTTGTCAAAGATTAGTTGACCATAAATCTGTGGGTTTGTTTCTGGATTTTCTATTCGATTCCATTGGTATGTGTATCTGTTCTTGTTCCAGTACCATGCAGTTTTGATGATTATGGCTTTGTAGTATAGTTTGAAGTCTGGGAGTGTGATGCCTCCATTCCCCTCTATTTTTTTTTCAGGAGAGCTTTGGCCATTCGCGGTTTTTGGTGATTCCATATGAATTTCGTCAATAATTGTTCTATTTCTTTGAAGAATGACATTTAAATTTTGATTGGAATAGCATTGAATCTGTATATTGCTTTTGGTAGGATGGCCATTGTAATAATGTTTATTCTTCCAATCCATGAGCAGGGTAGTCTTTCCATTTCTTTGTGTCTTCTTCTATTTCTTTTAACAGTGTTTTATAGTTTCCTTTGTATAGGTCCTTTACCTCTTTTGTTAGATTTATTCCCAAGTTTTTGATTTTTTTTGTTTTGATAATAAAAGGGATATTTTTTTATTTCTTCTTCTTCAGATTTATTGTTTGTGTATAGGAAGGCTACTGATTTTTGCATGTTGCTTTTGTATCCTGCCACTTTACTGAACTGATTGATTAGTTGAATTAGTTTTTCTGGAGTTTTTGGGGTCTATGTATATTATCATATCATCTGCAAATAGTGATAGTTTTGTTATAGGGCAGCCCCAATATTGAGCGGGTTGCCTGGCTGTGGGTCCTCACCCGCGCGCTTAAAAAGGACTTATTAATACTCTACTACAGGTATACACAAAAGGTTAATAAAAGGTTTATTTACAAGGAAAAAGGAAATAAGGAAAATGTACAACTCGGGGAGAAAATAGGGAAACAAAGTCTTTAATGCGTCCTACCCAATCCGCCGACCTGGAAACCCAAAGGCACTCTCAGGGCTGGCTGGACACTGCTACCTAGTCGAGAGCCAAAATGGGGGATCCCCCCAAAGCCCACGTGTCTGCCTTTTGTATCCACCTGGCTGCTTAACCCCACCCTCAGGTCCCAGCCACCTTCCCTTTGGTGGTGATGGGATTTGGAGTTTCCAGTGTCTTTGGCTTTGGCCTGGGGTGGGGGTGGAGTCCACAAAGCCTGTATGGAATTATCTTTAGGACATCCTTTTCCCCCCAACAGTTTGACTTCTTCTTTTCCTATTTGGATTCCTTGTATGTCTTTCTCTTGTCTTATTGCTCTGGCTAGTACTCCAGTATTATATTGAAAAGCAGTGGTGAGAGTGGACATCCTTGTCTTGTTCCAGATCTTAATGGAAATGCTTTCAGCTTTTCGCCATTGAGAATGATATTGGCTGTTGGCTTGTCATATATGGTCTTTATGATGTTGAGGTATGTTCCTTGTATCCCAAGAATTTCAAGGGCTTTTATCATGAATGGGTGTTGCACTTTGTCGAAAGCTTTCTTGGCATCTATTGATATTATCATATGGTTTTTATATTTCTTTTTGTTGATGTGTTGGGTAACGTTGATTGATTTTCAGATATTGAACCATCCTTGTGTTTCTGGAATGAATCCTACTTGGTCGTGGTGAATTATCTTATGGATACATTGTTGGATTCTGATAGCTAAAGTTTTAGTGAGGATTTTTGCATCAGTGTTCATTAGGGAGATTGGCCTGTAGTTTTCTTTTTTTGTGTTGTCCTTGTTCGGTTTTGGTATTAGTGTAATGTTGGCTTCATAGAACGTGTTTGGTATTATCCCTTCCTTCTCAATTTTTTGGAAGAGTTTGTGAAGGATAGGCACTAATTCATTTCTGAATGTTTGGTAGAATTCATTTGTAAATCCATCAGATCCTGGGCTTTTGTTTTTGGGAAGGTTTTTGATTACCATTTCAATTTCGCTGCTTGTAATTGGTCTGTTTAGGTGTTCTGTTTCTTCTTTAGCTAGCTTTGAGTGATTGTAGAGTTGTTGGAATTTGTCCATCTCCTCTAGATTGTTGAACTCACACAACTAAATGTTAATGAAGTGGAAAACCTAGATGAAATACAGTCTTGGTAAAACTAAAATGGCAAGCTTGAATCAAGGAGAAAGACTTGGTGAGGACACGGGCCATTACTACCTCTGTATTTCAACTGGGCCACTCCCAACTAGAAGCTCCAGGTTTAGGGACATTAAAGTTGGGTTTTACTTTTATAGTGAAGGTCAACTTTATCCCTTACAGGAAAATATCTTATGCTGCCATTCGTGCCTTCTTCTGTAGTGACTTTTGCAAAGTGACAGATGCTGATATATGAGCATTTGTATCCTTGTGCTGATAAACGAGTTTATGTGGTCAGTATAACCTTGTTACAAAACCAAACAATTAGGTTGCAAGGTAATAACTTGTTGGCCCACTTCATTTGCATCATAGATGGAAAAGTCCTAAACAAAATGTTAGATAAAAATTTGTGTGTGTGTCTGCCACTCATCACAGTCATATTTATGTATTGATTCAACAACTTTTTGGGGGTTTTTTTGTTTGTTTTTATTTTTAAAATTTTTTTTAAGATTTATTTTATTCATACAAGAGACAGGGTACAGGCCAGATGCACGGGAGGGTGAGAGGATTCACCAGAGACAGAGCTGGGAACAGAACAGGCAGACTGACGAAATACACTGCTGAGGGGAGCAGCGGGCGAGACAGGACAGGTCTGCTCACCATGTGGGTTGCTCCGAGGCCGGCAGGGATCGAACTGGCACTGCAGAGGCTGCGGACAGCCTCATGGCGCTGCACTCATCCGCCTGCTCCACCAGGGAGACCCTCATCACAGTCATATTAAGACAAAAGGGCACCTCCATGCTGTTCAGCACTTTGAGAAATCTTTCCTGTGCTGCTTTGAGTTCTGCTTTGCTATGGTCTCTCTGACCATGTTGCCACTTCTTTTTTGTCCCTGATTACCACACAAGTCTTTTTTGTGGTCAAGGTTTTTGCTGCAAATCAATAAAGGACAGCACCCAGAAAGTGAAAAGGGTAAGCTGCAAGGTTCCAGAATCACAAAGTTTACATGCTGAAAGGTTTATATTTTCAGACTTCTATTTGAAATAGTAAATGATCAATGAATGAAAATGAGGCTCCTTAAACACACGCCTTCCTTCCCACCATCTGCTCGCTGCCTTGTTTCCAGCCTGGCCACCTGAAGAGACAGTCTTTGAAGTCCCTTGAGTGAGATGTCAGCGGTAGTTGACTTTTCCAAGGGCTTTCAGTCTGAGTGTCACATGCTAATATCGCCTGTTTATTCTCATTTCAAGAAAGCCAATCTTTAGGGTGTCCTTCTTAATGGAAGCGGTTCTGCATTTCAGAATACCATTTCAGAATACAAAATTCTGGCAAAAATAAACATCTTTTCCTGAGCAGTTGTTACACGTGTTCACAGCACTGGGTCTAGATTCACACACACTGTTTAGACACACGGCAGGGGTCTGCATCTCCTTAGTGCCATTCCTTCGGGGCTTCATGACCTGGAGCTACTTCTGGGAGGTAAACTTTTCTCTAATTTCTGACCCACAGAGATGCAGGGATAACTTCTTCCCTTTGACTTCTAGATATTTGCAAATAATTAATTATTTAATTGCTCCCTTTCCCAAGGAGGCACCTGGTTTCTTAGAATGTGTGACACAGGCCAAAAAGACAGGGCATTAGGACAGGGAGAGAGACAGTGCTTAAGATGGCTTGATGGATATGTTTTTTTCTGGAGGATCTGGCAGCAGGTTAATGAGCACCACTGACCTTGCAAATTAATTCTGCATGGCTGAGACAAGATGGAAATGAGTGTTCTTACCAGGCCCCCCTGCTCTGTAGAGATGAGTGAGATGTTGGCTGTGTGCCTCCTCTATTAAAAAGTTTGGAAGTTAAATGCTTTGAAAATTCCCACCTCCAAAATAGACTAGGACTTAACATTTTCTATACCAAATGCTTTGCTCAGGGGCAACACTAAATTCTACGAAGAATGTGGGGAAAGGACATTGGAAAGAAATGGCTAATGTCGGGGATCTGAACTGAGCTTGTAAAAGTGACTTTGGAGAAGGTTACTGAAGTCCTGCTGCTTTGATGACCTATTGTTGAAATTATTTCTGCAGGTAATCACAGCTGGTTTATCAACACTGCTGTTTGATATGATCCTGACCAGAGCAACTGTAGGATGGTAAGTCTTCTGCATAGAGAGAGGAAGTGCAAGTTAGTTGTTTGAATTTCATCAGGATATAAACTTTTCCCCCCAGATGTTGAAGAAAGGGGCTGTGTGTGTTGGGCATATGTTTTGTTGACATATGAAAGTCCATCTAAAAAAATGTATATATCGTGAATATACAACTTGATGATTTTCACACACTGAGCATACCACAGCTACACAGCCCACCTTCAGATCAACAAACAACATCACTAGTACACCTTGCAGTCATTCATCCACACAAGAGTCACCATATTGTGAGTCACTATTTTTTGATAGGTAGGTATAATAGATGGACAGACAGATGCTTATATAGATCTAGAGATCTAGCTAGCTCTCTTTGTTTGGGTTTCTTTCCTTTTCTTTGATCCTTCAGTTCACTTTCTCTTAGAAAATCACCAAATCATTCTGTTTAGAATGCACTCATCAGTTTATGTAAAGACAGCACTGCCTCCCTCTATGATACATGAGCAGAGACTTGATGGAAGTAAGGAAGTGAACCATGGGAAAGTTGGGGGGATCAGCAAGTGCAAAGGTCCTGAGGTGGCCATGTGCTTGGCCTACCTAGAGCAGTGTGACAAGAGGGAGAGTATTAAGAGATGACATGAGAGAGGCAGTTGACAGCTAACTTTGGGGGGCCTTTTTTTTTTTAAAGATTTATTTATTTTATGTATACAAGAACTGGGGTACAGGCCAGAGGTGTGGGGTGGAAGGAAAGCAGTGAGAAGATCCACCAGAGACAGAGTGGGGAACAGAACAGGCAGATCTATTGTAATACACTGCTGAGGGGAGCAGTGGGAGAGTCAGGAGAGGTCTGCTGTGCCATGTGGGTTGCTCCCCGGCCAGGCCCGGGATTGAACTCATGCTGCAGAGGCTGCGGACAGCTTCACAGGGCTGAGCTTAACCCCTTGCACCACCAGGGACACCCTAACCTTGTGGAGTCTTAAAGGACATTATAAGAAGTTGGCTTTATGCTGAGGGAAATGGGAAGCAATTAGAGGATTTTGAGCAGAGGAGCCACATGCTTACTAGTCTCCTACTTCTTATCTTAAAAACAAACCTAGGGCCATTTTAAGCCAATGTTTATTTCCATTTCAGTTTTGACATAATTGTTTGGAAGATTCCCTCTCTGCTTCCACCTCACCTGCATGGAATGGCACTGCAAACTTGAATTACAGAAAGTTTTAGAATAGGTTTTTATATTTCCTTATTAGTAATACAGAAAGGAAGGGCATTACTTAGCTTTGTTCAAATAAGGCATGGTTCTAGAAAATCAGCGTTTTTTACTCTTGCTTGGAATCAAAGTAATCCTAAGAACTGGTCCCCCCATTTTTTTTTTTGCTAGTTTTTGTTCTGTTTTCTTTTGCATTGGTTTATAAGTTGGAGCTGCAGAATTGACCCCTGAATCAAGAGCCACAGTGCTGGTGTGCCCATGGAAGCCTCCTGTCTTCTAGAATTTCTTGTGACCAATCCCTGGTGCTATTGTAGTCATGGAAACAATATTTTTAAACTTCTGTTGGAGATTCCTACAGGATAAATATGTGAATACCAGGACGAGATAGTCTAGGAGGTGATTTAGCATCTCATACAGTCTTGACCTAGAAGGGGTTCATTCATTCAATAAACATTTGTCAAAGGCCAGGAACTGTTGTTGGATAAAAGTGAAAAATTGTTATCCCTGTGGTATCTATAGTTGCTCATCTTCCTGCTTGAGGGAAGACCCAGATTTAAACCATCCCAGACTGACAGAAATTCATTTTTTTGCTTGTGGCATTAAACAAAAATTGATTCTCATTCTCTCTTGGGAGCTCCTACTTGATGAGGCATTTCCTGCTCAAGAAGAAAAGTGGAAGCAAAAGAAAAAATTAGGAAATACTTCTACACCTTCCTGATCCTCCTTTCCCTGTTGGGGTCTCCTCCTTTTCCTTTTATTTTTTTTTTTTAGTTTATTTTTTTCCCTCCTTTTCCTTTTAATCGTAATAACAAACCATTTATTGAGCAACTTCTATGTTTCAGACACTTTTACATTAATATTATCTCATTTACTGTCAATAATTCTCCTAAGTTTACCCCATTTTTTGATGGTGACATGGAATGCATGTCTGCTATGCTACAGAATTTTGTTATATACGTCTTTATAGCTGTCATGTATAAGCAAATTGTAGGAGTACAAGTTACTCCCATTTTAAAGATGAAGAAGCTGAGGTTTGGTCTTTTACATGATTTCCCAAGATTTTGAACTATGACATGAGTGGACCAGGAATCAAACCAGATGTCTGTGTCCAAGACCACATTACCTGTCATGTACCTTCCTAGAGCTGACTTGAAAAATGCCAAGGATTGACCAGCAGTGTAGACCATTTCTAGGTAGAAATGGGTCATAATGGAGATGGAAGGGAAATTGTCCTAAATGTTCCTCTTACTAACAGTGGAATCATCTGTAAATAACACCTTAAAGATTCAACAGCAAAACAGAAGGAATGTTACTCAGGACAAACCGGTTTCATTTCTTGTCAAGGGCTGATGGTGAACTAAGAATGTCCGCTGGATGTTTTTAGAGAAAAGATCTCATTGACTTAGACTCTTTAATACTATAAGCTATAATTCTGCTCATCAGCTAAAAATATTTATCAAATGTCTGCTCTATGCAGAATGTGTGGAAGCCATTAAGAAGTAAAAGACAACAGCCAATCCTCAGTGAGTTTTCAAGGGAAGTCAAAAAGAAAATGTATGGGATGGGGTCATAATTGTTTGGATGCCTGATGTACGTACAAACTGAAAGAAGAGAGAACAGAGTGATCAGGAGGGAACTGGCTGGAAAATGGACCTTATGCAGAAGGGAGAGGCTTAGGTAGACTGAGGATGGAAGAGGGTGTGCCCGCCGCCCACCCCTCTCCGCCCCAGCCCCACCTCGTACCAGGAAGGGAGGAATTGGGGCAGGAGGTGCCAATGTTGAGACTTATTAATTGGTGAGAGCTGGAGCTGTGGGGCAGGGTGCTGATCCTGTGGTTCTCCTGCTTCCTCTGCTCCTATCCTTCTAGGAGGGGATGCCACAAATAGTGGACAGGTTAACATCTGAAAACCCAAATTCCAGGAGAAAAAGGGTTTGAGTCCTGGTGCATTCTTGAGACTTCCCACATTTCTACAAACTTCATATTGATCATCTAAATTCATGACAGTATTTTTCTTTCTTACAAATAAGCCCTCCTTGACAATATTTTGTATAGAATTTTAGAATTACCTAAAAAAAAAAAAGGTGTTGATTTGAATGTGGGAAATGAGAGCGAGACAGCCCTCCACTGGGGAGGAAACACTAGGTCTGTCTATTCCAGTGACTTTCTGTGTGAGGCCGTGTCTCCAGGCTGTTTCACATCCTGTGAACTTTATGGTATGCTCTGAACAAAATGGAAAGAAAAGCAGTGTGTACCCAAATCAAGGAAACAGCATGTGTGATTATTGCAAAAGGAACCTTGACTTTGGAATTTCCTGATTTTTGAGAACTCTTGAGTTTAAGGATGGTGTGTTTTCAGCCTCAAAGAATTTTCCAACCACAAAGTGAACCAGCAGAAAGGAGTGTCAGACTGTGTTTCGAATTTTCTGTTACACAGAACTGGTCTGTGTTGTTCATATACTGGGGGTGTTCAAGCTGTGACGAGATGACCAGCCCTCAGATTCTGGACAGGGGTGGGGCTAGTCTTGGCCTGGTTTTCTTTGATCTGTGTGTTTGCTTGTAAAATTATTGTTTGTCAAATTTCAAATTATTCATCAATATTTAGAAATTGGCGTATTTCTTCATAAAAGTCCAAACCACCAGATTGTTTTGAAAGTATGGGCAGTTGTAATGTTGGCTTGCACTTCCTCAGAGCAGCACATGCTGGATGGATAGAGGCTGGCCCTCACCTGGCCTTGGGTTCTTCACCGCCCAGACTGGCCAAGAGGAGCACACACTGTCTGCCTGACAGCCTCAAATCCATTTGCTTCTACTCCCATTCATTCTGCACAGGGTGCCTGCTGGACTTTGAGACTATGGGCACGGTCCATGACTCCAGCATGGTGAGGTCATGGCTAATGCATAAACGCATGCATTGCTCTTTATCTTCTCTTTACCTGGCTTAGCGGCACGAAATACGTTATATTTCCCCTCGGCGCTGTTGACAAATTGGACCAAATAATTTTTTGTTGTTCTCTTCTGGGCCCTGTAGTATGTTTAATAGCAAACCTGACCCCTGAATCACTAGATGCTGGTTGTACCCCCTCATTTGAAACAACCAAATATGTCTCTGACATTGCCAGCTGTCCCCTTTGGGGGCAAAATTAGCACAGGTGGGAATCACTGATCTAAAAAGTTTATGGTGGTTAATGAGGAAATTCAACAAGATCTGAAGAACCTTGCCTATCTCCTAATTAAAGATTTGGATCATCTCAAGTTATGAAGTCAGCAGCCCCTCCTGTGCCCTTTGTGCACAACCCCGCAGCACCTCCTGAGTGATAGGCAGGGGCGCACACTCCGTGTGACCTCCAGCTGTGACCGCCTCAACTCAGGGACCACCTTGTTTTATTCACCTTTGCATCTCTCTATGTAGCACTCAGTGCTTGCTGGATAAATAACAAGTGGCAGCCTTCTAAATACTGTACACAAGAAAAATTACAAACCCGACATTGATCAACTTTTAACTTTAATCAATGGCTTTAACTAAAATCAATGGCTCTTGTGCAGTAAATTATCTTGTTTCAATTATAAAAACAATCTATCTCAATCCCAGTAATTTAAATATTCAGATTCTTATTTAATTGTTCATTTTATAATTAACAGACTTTTATGTTCTGTAGCCATGTGAATTCTCTCTGTTGCAAAATTTTAGCAAAAGACATTCAGTTCAGAAAAAAGAAAAAAATTTCTGAACTGCAAACAGTATCCCTGCTGAGCAGAATTAGTTGTTGGTGCCCCTTTGGATTCTTTTTAGACTAGAGAGTCACTCTTTCATCGAGTGGTTTGGGTGTAAGGAGAGAAAGAAATAGCTAGAACAAGGCCTCTTCTCCCCTTTGCATTGAGTCTGCCATTGATCTTAGGTCACCAGCCTGAGGGTCATGGTACTAAGAGTCTTTAGGAAATGCTCTAATCATTTTTGAGGTAAATATATCTTATCCTTTTGAATTTAGGGAGCTTCATGGAGACCGTCTACGTCTCTTTGTAGGAAGAATGAATTTAGAGGAAGACTTCTCCCAACACACTCTAAAATACCTCTAGTAGGATCATGGTGTCTGAAATTTATCAGCTCTCCATTTGCATTAAAAATTTAAAAACTCCTCTTGAAAATGCTTTTGAAGAAGGGCCTTCTAAATAAATATTGCTCATTACCTCTCAGCACAGAGTGACTTATCAGATGTGAACTGTCACTCAGGAAGGACCTGAGGGAATAGTATATTGGGCAGACAGGTTTTGATGAGGAAAAGAGAAAACAGCAAAAATAGTTTAGAATATTGATGGGAGTAGGGGAGCAAGTATAAGAATGTCATCATTCATTGAATAAGTAGTGAGAGCTGCATTAAGTGCAGTGGCTTCAGCTGGAAGAAGGGTTCACTCTGTCTGCTGTCTAATGGGTTCAAGAGGAATTAATTGAATAACTGCAATGATGAATGTAAAAATGAAATGGGGTCTCTGGTCCCCAAAGGGAGAAAAGAGGACTGAGATATGCTGAAAACAACCCCCCTGGAAGAGATGCTGGAGACCACTGTTTCTGGTGGGGTGATGCTTAGGCCTTAGTTACAGGAAGTTTGTTCATTTCAGGAGTGAGCAGGATTACATGATTTGCAAACAGTTCAGTGAAACTCTGACTTAAATAGTTGAAATGCTATTAAGATTCTTGCACCCCATGTTAGCTTCTGCTGTTTTCTAAACAGCGTCAAAAGCTTACCTCCCTGGCTCTCTTAACAGTAAATGGAACCAAGTTTTGTTTTCATTTAGCATTCACTAAGCTGCTTTGGTGTTTCATAAAATAGCTAAGCCAAAGGGATGAAATACAAGGTTATTACACTTCAGCATTGTTCTAAGGCTGTGGGAGTAAAAGTGGCAAAGAGCCAGCCGCCACTCTGTTCTTCTCCCTGGTGATTAAGGAAGATTAGTGGAAAGTGTAGAAATGACCTGAGCCTCTGGCTGCACTCGTGGAAATAAAACCCTCCCCAGCCAAAGCTCTCTGCAGCCATTGCATCGGGTCACAGTTCTTCTGCGCTTGCTCAGGTGTTGAAGATGGTGTGTGCCTTCTTTTTTTTTTTTTTTAAGATTTATTTTTATTTATTTATACAAGCACTGGGTACAGTCAGAAGTGCGGGAGGGTGAGAGAATTCACCAGAGCCAGAGCGGGGAGCAGAGCAGGCAGACTGATGAAATACACTGCTGAGGAGAGCAGCGGGCGGCAGAGAGAGGTCTGCGTGCCATGTGGGACCCTCCTCCAGTGGCCGGGGAGCAGCCAGGGATGTGGGCAGCTTCGCAACCCAGCGCTCAACCGCTGCGCCCCCTGAGAGGCCCGGTGTGTGCCTTCTTTGAGGGATGTTGGGAGAACAGCAGATCAGTGCTGCCACCTTCCCTGGTCAGAATGAGTGGGACACATCACCTTCTCTGACAGAAGGAAAACCCACCTGAAAGCTCACTCCCCTCCCACTGCATGGCTTATTCAGGAACATTGCTCCAAAGGTGGGGAGGGGGGCAGTTCTGGAGCCTGACTTCCACAGGCAGTCTGAGCGGGGAATGGGCCTCTAGGTGGCAGCATGAGGGGGCTTCCAAGCCAGCTCATTGGGTCTGCAGCTCCAGGAGGAATGTGAAACGCTGATCTTCTGCTTTTTTTCTTTTTTTGCAGCTTCCTGCTGGGTGGACTGGGAGAGGCCTTGATGGTTTTCTCCCAAAGGAAGATCTCCTAAAGAACACCCAGAGGTTGCCTGCTAGAGATCACAGCACTGGGCTTCGTGCTCCCTGTCAGTGTGTCAGAAGGAAGAAAGGAGGATCTGGACTGCTTCTCACCATGTCAAGAATAACACTACCTGGGGGTCACGGGCGGTTGCAGAGAATGGCCTATGTTGTCTTCCCACTCTGAGAGCAAGTCATGCTGACTGTGCCATGCCCAGTGGTGCAGAAACAGATGCAGGGTTCCCCTATACAGGCTAGCTCCCCTCACCTTGACAGACAGGATGCCTCCCTTAATCACTGTCCTCACCGCGTGGCGATGCTCCCAGGCTGTTATGTTGCACTTCTGTTTTGTGTTTTCGCATCTTTGAAGACTCCTCTGGGGGTATTCTTTCCTTGCTGTCATGCTGGCTGGCCTAGAACCCCTACTCACCCACTTAGGAGCACCACAAGAATTCCTTCGAGGGCTTTCCATTTAGGGCAGGGGAGGAGAGGGGATTGAGCGGGAGTCCTGGAACAAGTAAGAAGCCAGCAAGGACACTAGTACTCGAGTCGCAGCCTTTTCATAGCCTCGTGTTGTCCTGTGTTCTTTTGAATTCTGCACACTCCTCCCTCCCCGGCACCCCCATTAGAATAGCTTGGTGCTAAATGATCACCAGAGGGATTAGGGTTTATACGCACTGATGGGTGTCCTCTCAGGGCGTTTAAACAAGTATTTAAATATGTATATACAAGGGCACACACATTTATATTTATATTCTTTAAAGCTTTTAATCCATTTAATTCCCTAATATCTCCGAGGAAGTTTCAAACCATTGAACACTGAAGTACAATTTCCAGGCCAGATTAAAACACTAAACCTTTGCCTCTGTGAGTCAAAAGAAATGAATTTGCATGAAATGATCACTTGATTCTAAACCCTCAATGAAGGTTTAAGAAATAAATGCCTAAGTCCAAATATTTCTGCTCTGTTATAACAAGTTATTTGAATACTTTATTACTCTGCCAGGAGTTGATTTTGGTCATTTTCAGATGTAGACGGTAAGGAAGTTTGGTGAGGCTTCTCCAGGCGGGACGCCAGGCCCTGCAGTCTCAGGTGCTGAGAAGCCTGTCCCGTCTCAGCTAACTCAGTCAGTAGCCATTCCTTATGCAAGTTTTCAGTTTGTTAAAGAAGCAGAAAATGAAACCAATAGGAATGGATTAGTATATTTGGAACTTCAATACTTATATTCATATCCTTGTCTTTTTTTTTCTTTTTTTAATGTACTGTCCTTTCCTGGTATGCTTGTCATTTAAGGTAAAGATGTTCAATGTGTTCTCTTTACAGAGAAAGAGTTTCCATTTGTTTTTTGTTTTTTTTTTTAAAGATTTATTTATTTATGCATACAAGAGCTGGGTACAGGCCGGAGGTGCGGGGGAGCAGAACAGGCAGATCTACTGAAATACACTGCTGAGGGGAGCGGTGGGCGAGTCAGGAGAGGTCTGCTGAGCCATGTAGGTTGCTCCCTGGCCAGCCGGGGATCGAACTCATGCTGCAGAGGCTGTGGATTGCTTCATAGTGCTGTGCTTAACCCCTTGCGCCACCAAGGAGGCCCTCCATTTGCTTTTGTTCTTCATTTGGGACGGCAAACATTCTATAGACTAAGAATAAAGTAGGAAATTTGAGGCTTAGCATTTTCCTTGTTTTTTTACTTTCACAAAACTCAGAGGCCAGTTCTTTTCCATTTGCAGAAAGTGGCGTCTATCCAAATGTCATCTTATGCCAGTCTTTCCAAGTGCCATTAAGTAAAGAGAGATTCTTGAGACTGGAAAGAACTGGGATCTATTAACAAGCCCAGGCCCCCATTTCCAACAGGACTAACCTCAAAAACTTTGCTGAAATTTTTTAAACTTCTCTGGCATTTGTTTTGTTTGTTTGATTTTTTTAAAAATTGCATTCCAGAATCCCCTTGTTTTTAAAATATCAGCTCTTTTCTTACTTTGACACCAGCAGAGGAGAAGGTGTTTTTTTTAGTATGCCATCCTGCCTCTTACAATTCCATCTGTTCGTGAACTCATGTTGGAGCTTAAGCCATCACCTGTATGCACCCTCCATGTGCTCAGCTCCGACTGTTGTAGAAATAAATTCTAGCCTTTACCCAGGGTACTTCAGGAATGGTGAGGTCAGGAGAAGCTTTATTATTCATGCATGAGGTCCCAGACCTGGGTAGCTCCGTAAGGTCTGAGCACCCATTTAAAGACCAAGGGTTCCTTTTATACACAACCGTGCCCATATCTATTACATGGATAATGTCATTTTTCAGCAGGCACAACCATTTGCGGCGAAGTCCCCAGGCAAGGTGGGCAAGGCTAGGGGGGAAAGATGCAGGCATTTGGGAATGGCTTTGTGAGAGAGACCAGCTTGGCCGGCTGCCCGACCTCGTAGATAAGAGTGCTGAGGCCCTGGCCATGAATCTTGAAAGAGAAGGAGCTGTAAGTAAGCAAACTTGTTAATTATGCCTGTGTTGGAGTGTTTGTTGCACCTGGGCCAGATGTTCTGCTGGAATCTCTATTATATTCATTTGCTCAGTAATATATTTTCTCATCAAGACTACAGGTGAGCCTGAGCTCTATAAATCAGGGGGCTGGCCCAGATGATTCCAGCGCTCACAAGCTCTCATTTTCTGTTACTCATTAGCCCTCAGGGACCCCAGGTGGAGATCTCCAAGTCATCCCAGCATTCCCTTCTGCCCAAAATGATCAGTTTGGTCATGTTCTGTTTGGGTCCCAATTACCTTAGGCCTTGTTGGCCCCAAGTCAAAGCCAGGGTGTTTTGATTTTTTTTTTTTTTTTTTTGGTACAAATAATGTTTTCTGTCAAGAGAGGCAAGATTGTATAATGGTATTATTATTACTAATCTATGGATATAAAGAAAAATAAACCATTTATTTCTTGGTAATTTGCCTTTTTTGTCTCTTCAACTTTGGTAGCATTATAGAAAGTTGCTCGCCCTGGGGAGGGAGTGCTTGCATCTTAAACACAGGCCCAGACTGATCAGGAAGGGTCATCCAGCAATTCCTCCGAGACCTGTGCTGCCCAGGGATGTCCAGACACATCAGCCACATCAAAATTGGGTGGATCTAAATTCAGATGTGCTGTAAATGTAAGTTCACAGCAGTCTCAAAGACTTCGAGAAAAAAAAAATGTATAAAATATTTCATAATAACTTTTTAAAGATAACATGTTGAAATAATAGTTCTTATATATTGGGTTAAATTATATCGTCAAAGTGAATCTTGTTTCTTTTTACCTTATCTAGTGGAGTGACTAGAAAATTTAACTTAGGAGCTGTTCATCTATACTGGGTGTTAACTGCAGTTGTTGGGGTTACCACCCCAATAATAGTATCTAAGCAAACTAGCTGTTGAGTGTTGACTGAATGCCGAGCCTTGTGCTGGGCACCTTCTGGGCTTCCTGTCACTGGTTGCTCCCAGAGTCAGGACAGGCAACATTCTTCCCTGGTGCCAGCAGATTCAGTAACTATTCCGGGGCCACCCAGTGAGGACTTGTACCCGGGTCTTTCTGACACAGTCTATCTTCTCATCTTTACTTTAGACAATTCTGTTATGAAAAAGAAATGAAGCCTCCCCTGTCCCTCCACCCACACACACACACACACATTTTTACAGGAGACTGTCAGTTCTCTGATGCTTATCTGTGTGGATTCCTAACACCTCTGACATCATTTGTGCTGCTCCCTGGAGGCCCCTTTCCTTCCCTCTGCCCAAGGGCCGGGGCCTGTGACCTGAGCACAGGTGCTGCCTCCCTGGGTTGTATCTGAGATCCACCCTATTTGTGACTGGAGCAGCCAGCAGCACCTTGTGAAGGTGCTGCTCTCACCTGGACTCTCTCTAAATGTCCAGAACAAACAGCCATTGTTGAATTCTCAGGCCTTGTTTCTGAGCACTGGGCTTGTTCAGAAGGTGGAGGGATTTCAAAGTTGGAGGAGTCCAGGGCACAGTGCCAGGAGAGAACACCGTTTTCTTCACGAGGTCTGCACACCCAAAAAAGTATAGTTAAAGGTCTGGATGAAAAAATAAGAATGCAAGAATACAATGTGGTTAGTAATACTTGAAATATGATCTCTTTTTTGAGTGATTGCTGTGATCAAAGTATTGGAATAGAATGGACTCCACTGGAAGTTTAAGTGGTTGTGACTCTGGGGGCCAATGATCCTTTGTTTCTTGTTCCAGTCAAAAGGGTGAGGTTCTTAGGCTTCCCCTGGTTATGTGGGGTGCCAGATGACATGAAAAGCCCCATGTTGGGTGCCATATGTTGTGGTTTTGGAGTCTGTGGGTTTGGAGTGCGGGGTCCTTGGGTTCACACTGGGAAAGGTTTCACCAGAGCTCCCGTTTCAGGGGCACAAGGTGAGTTTCCCAGGTGAGTTTCTTGACGAGATAGAGACTTTAGTTTTACTTAAAGGACAGGTTTATTAGGAAAAGGGACGGAGGAATAAAGAATGCTTGCATAGACACAAGCGGCAGGAAGAGCTGCCCCGAAAGGGACAGGTCTGCTGAGAGAGACCTGCATGGTTGCAGGCGGGCAGCCTTGAGCAGAGGTGCCTCCGCTGAGGGAGGTCAGTGAAGAGAAGCCCCGGCAGGTACAGGTCATGGGCTGGCAGGAAGTTGCTGCCCTGCGGAGGGAGAGAGTGAGAAGAGGCACCTGTATAGTCACAGGTGGGCAGACAGTGCAGCCCCAGCCTGTGCAGAGACTGCACTGATAGAGTCTTCCTCTGTTTGGGAAGGGTCACTCCTTGTGAGCCTTTGGTGGATAACTATGTAGAATCTGAAAGGGACGGTGATTCCACAATGGCCTCAATTTCCCTATCTTTACCTTTGGGGTCTGTTTGGCTCAATCTCCATATCTTTACCCTTGGGCCTGTGCTCTGGACACTTCCTACAGCAGTCTGATGCCTGCTTGGGTCTTATGCTTTGTAATCTGGGCATTGGCTCCTAAGGATCTTGGTTTCCATAGCTGTGTCAATGGCTAGGCTAATCCCTTCTACCCCCACCTCCAGCTCTTGGTATTTTGTGAGCCAAGTTTCTGGTCTTGTGGGCACCTCCTTCTCAGATTTTTTTTCGTATCCTCCATCAGTTTCGGCTCTGTTTCTCAGCTCAGCCCACCCCTACCCTCATGGTATTCACACCCAGTAGTTTCTACCCTTTCTCTTGAGTCAGGCTGGCTCTGTGTCTTACTTGGTGGGGGTGATGCCACACATCTTCCCAGGCCAGTCAAAAGCAGCCTTACAGCATCTGCTTTGGGCTTAAATAGCTTTGGGAGCCCTGAGCTGCCATGCAGAAGTCTGACGCCCCTTGGCTACCAGCTTGGGGATACCAGGTACAGGCATATTAGTAGTGAGCCCAGTCTTCCAGCTACCAGATACCCGAGGGTAGCTGATCTGGACCCGCCAGACCAGCCCTTCTGCCAGCTGAATGCCATCGAGTGATCTTAATGCCCCATGGAATAGAAGAATCATCAACAAGTAGCATCAATGTGAATTCCTGACCACACCATCAGGATGTGTTGGTGTCCTGAGAGCAGTTTCTGCGTGGATGTGTATGCAAGAGTCTGACCATTCAATTCAATCCTGAGCTCCGATTCCACAAACTCATGGGGTCAGTCTCCCAGGACCACCCTCCACTTAGACGCCAACCACAGTCCAGATTGGACTTGTGCTTCCGACCAACTGGCCACGAGTCAGAGATTTCCAGGACATCCTCCTCAAGTTTGACTAATTTGTAGACCATTTAACAGAATTCAGGAAACCTGCTTTCTCACTAGGTCAGTGATTTATTACACAGGTGTAAAGGCAGGAAGGACCACAGTGCAGGTTTTCTGATCCCATGCAGACTGGGTGAAGGAGGAGTCAGAGTCCTCAGTGGTTTTTTTTGCAGGCTTTTATTGGGGTTCACCAGGCATATGGCAGGCAAGGGTGCTGGGGGTTCGGGAGGCTGGCAGTCCTCCCAGCCCCCAGCAAATCTCACTATCTGGGCTCTCCGGCCTTCTCTTGGCTTCTGCTTCTCTTGCTTCTCTTTCGGCTTCTCCTGGCGCCCCCGTGACGCCGCCCTTAAAAAGCACAGTCTTAGCCCAGGTGAATCCCATCTACCTATGCCCACACCCTATTCCAGGTGCCCACCATCAGGCATGCATTCAGAAGCGCAAGGATCCATCATCTATCCTGATGGCGGGAGGGCAGAAAAACCTGACATTTTCTTTACCCACAACAGGCTATAACTCAGGAACAGCCAGATAGAAGAGACGCGTAAGGCAAGGTGTGGGGCAAGGAAGGAGCTTCCTGTGTTCCCCAGGAGTGCAGGTCTGCTTAAGTCTCCAAGGCCCTCCTTTTGGGCTTTCATGGAAGATTCCTTCATAGTCATCTTGATTCACTGGTCATGGCCAATTGATTCTGCCTCCAGCCCTTCTCCCCTCCTCTCCCTGGAGGTCTGCGGTTGGGGCTGGAACTTGTGCCTTCCATTGGTGGTGTTTTTCCTGGCAAGCAGCAACCCATCCTCAGGTGTATTCCAAGAGTTGCCTTCATTAACATAACAAGAGACACCTTTAACAATCTCACTGATTAACAAATTCCATGGATTTGGGGAGCTCTGAGCCAGGAACTGTGGATGAAGACTGAATGTGAATGACCAAATATGTATTACTTGTTAATATCACACAGGAAATAGCAGTAAAAATGTTTTAAACTATTAGGTTCTTGGAAAATTCACCATCCAGCAATAAATAATAGAGCCCAGGCTCTGAAAGTCTGTCCTCTGAGGTGGATCCAATTTGGGCTCCCTGAGCCCCTCCCCCAAATACTCTTGCTGTGGGAGAACTGGTCTTTGCTCCAGCCCCTGCGGTCCCAGAGCTGCCTGAGGAAGAGGGCGCCAGGCCTCACCAGGCCCCTATTACAGGGCAGGATCTGTGGTCTTTAACCTTGGTCACTCATTCATCCATCCAAGTAATTTTGAGAACCTCATGTGCCAGTCTCTGTTTTGAGCTCTGTTGATGTAATTTTAGGGGAAAAGGCTGTCCTAAATCTAAATTCCATACGGGCTTTGTGGACTCCACCCCCACCCCAGGCCAAAGCCAAAGACACTGGGAACTCCAAATCCCATCACCACCAAAGGGAAGGTGGCTGGGACCTGAGGGTGGGCTTAAGCAGCCAGGTTGATATAAAGCCAGACATGTGGACTTGGGGGGTTCCCCCATTTTGCTCTCCGCCAGCTCGCAGCGTCCAGCCAGCTCTGAGAGTGACTTTGGTTTTCGAGGTCGGTGTATCGGGTAGGACGCATTGAAGACTTTATTTCCCTATTTTGTCCCTGAGTTGTACATTTTCCTTATTTCCTTTTCCCTTGTAAATAAACCTTTTATTAACCTTTTGTGTGTGCCTGTAGTGGAGTATTAATAAGTCCCTTTTAAGCGCGCGGGTGAGGACCCACAGCCAGGCAACCCGTTCAATATCCGGGCTGCTCTGTAACAGCTGGCGCCCAACATGATTTCCAAGCTTCACAGCCAGGCAACCCGTTCAATATCGGGGCTGCTCTATAACATAACCATGAACACAAGTTGCCCAAAATTACTTTTTGTGTTGGAGACAATAAGCACATAGATAATAGAAATTCAGTGTTGGGTGCTTTCAATAAAGCTAGAATGAATGAATGAATGAATGAATGAATGAATGAATGAAAGCTGAGAAGGGAAACAGGCTCTTCTGAGCATGTGCTGAAAGGTAAGCAATTTCTCTTCCAGCAATGCAGTATTACTGCAGGGTAAATGAATTAATCAAGCTTTTTACACCACTCCTCTCTGTGGCTATCACCTGTGGCCTTGATTTTATTAATGCAGAAGGTGCGTGGGCGCGGGGCATGCATGATTGTGGACACCTGGAGTATGGGTGCACACGCATGTGTATTTGTGCACAACTGAGCCTGGAGGTTGGGATAAAACCCGCGGCAGTAGCGGCAGTGAAACGGTGAGCAGTGTGACTACAGAAGAGGCTGGACCACAAAATGACTCGAGAGAGTCAACACCAGAGAGAGCCCAGGGAAAGAGCATAAAGAATTGTAGGGGCCACGAGTGAGGCTTAGCTCCTCCCAAGCCACCCATCCCCCTGCCTTGCCAGCCTGCAGGTTGCCTCTACAATCGCACAAGTTGGAGTGTAGTGGAGGGGATTTATTCTCCCTGAAGTCCATTTGTTGGACATCTAGGGGCTGTGGATTCCAGGTGAAGAACAACTAAATGAGAACCACTTTGGCGGACATAGGGTGAAGTCAAAGATCCCCACAGCTGCCCCCCACCCTCCACTGGCTTTAAAAGGCGACCGAATCAATCAGGTAACACATGGCTGTGTGCAGACATTGCTGCCACAGAATTGTGGGCCCTGGCTTTGGGGGGTTTTCAGTCTGGTGTGGGAGAGATGAACAGACTTGAAATAGATCTTGTGTTAACTTCCAGGGTGAGACAGGTGATGGGTGACTGAGGAGGTGCTGGAGGAAGAAGTGGAGCTGCGTGGCCAGTACCGGGCTCCCTGTGCAGTATTGCTCCAAGTGCTTCCCTCAAGAGGCATCTCACTCTTCACAAGGAGCCTCTGTCGGGAGAATCCTGTTGGCCTCTTGTGGAGGGGATGGCAGACTGAGTCTGTAAATTCCCTGAGGTGCTTGCCTGGTTAGAGGGAGTATGAGCATTTGAAGGAAGCAGTCAGACCCCATTGCCCCTCTCAATTCGAGGGCACAGGATGAGCAGAGTTGGAGGTGAGGAAGTGCAGACATGCTTAGGGAGTGACCACTGAGATTTGAGGCTAAAGCCTGCAAGAGAGTATGGAGGGCGGAGGGAGGTTGACCCAGCCTGGGATGGGATTTCATTGCCAGAATGGGAAATAATATATGTGGGAGCCTGGGGTGCTCCCTATGAAGGGCAGGTGCCTCCCACATGTTATGCCATCTACTCTTCACAACCCTGGATGGTCTGATTACAGATGAGGCCTCTGAGACCCTGACAGGACAGGAAACCCCCCCCCCCCACTCACCACTACTAAACCCAGATGGCACTGTCTTTTTCATAACCAGTTGTCTGGTCCCTCCCCTTGTTTTGGGTTACCTGTGGGTTTGCCTGCCCACCTCACATCCCCCCAGATGCCTAGACTGTGAACAAATCAGAGGAGCCCCTCACTGGTGGCCCTCCTGCTGGCCCAGGGCTGGTCACTGCTGGGGGTGGGGCAGCAAACATCCCGGAAGCCCATTCTGGAGCTTGCACAAGGCTCTCTCTGTTCTGAAAGTATTTCAGAGACAGACATTCCATGTTCCCAGTGAAATGAGGGATTCTTTGCTCCTGCTGTGAGCTGATTTTAGGCAGTGGTTTGCCCTTAATAAAACAAACAGTGGGGTATAAACCTCCATCCAGTTCTATCTAGAATCAACTGGGGAGGGGTCTGAAGAAACCTCCTGTTCTCCCTTACACACCATCCCCTCAACTCCCCTCCCTTGGCAACTAAGGGTGAAATCCCATTTAAACAATTGCCCGAGCCAAAAGGAACACTTGAGTCATTTATTTCCTGCTCTCTGTGTGAAAAGGCCCACAGGGCTGGGCAAAGGCAAGAACTTTGTGCCCATTTGTTTTCACCCTGCACCCTGACTGGGCCTCAGAGGGTAGGGGGAGCCTTTGGAAATTTGGGAACTTAAGGTAGGTACCATTTGTCCAGGCCAGAGAATTTGCATGACAAATAGAAGTTAAGTGGAGAGTCAGTACTAAGAAGTGAGTACTAAGGGCTCTAAGTGGGGAGGTGAAGTCCCTGGTTCTGTCCCAAACTCTCTCACCATCCTGGTTGGTAATGTCAGTCATTTCTTCCTTTATGTCATTATTCCCAAATACATATTCAATATCCATGAGCACTAGCATTTGTTATGGATGTCTCTATTTTTTTTAAATTTTATTTTTATATTCCCCATACAATTGCAACCCTCTTATTTTGACCCCAATCCCTCCTTTCCCTGCCCCTCCCCCCATAGTGTGTCTCTGGTTCATAGTTGCTTGTTGCTTGTTGATTTTGATTTTTTCTTTCTTTTCTTTTTTTTGTTTTAAGTTCATTTTTTTAAAAAAAATTTATTTATTTATTCATACAAGCACTGGGTACAGTCAGAAGCAGGGGAGAGTGAGAGAATTCACCAGAGCCAGAGTGGGGAACAGAACAGGCAGAAGGACCAAGTACACTGCTGAGGGGAGCAGCGGGCGGCAGGAGAGGTCTGCACGCCATGTGGGACCCTCCTCCGGTGGCCGGGGAGCAGCTGGGGATCGAACCGGCGCTGCAGAGGCTGCGGGCAGATTCGTAACCCAGCACTCAACCGCTGCGCCACCAGGGGAGGCCCTTGATTTTTTCTTTCTTATAGCTATTCTTTTTCCTGGTCCCTTATTTAGGTTTCCTAGATTCCTGCTATGAGTGAGACCATCTGGTATTTTTCTTGTTCTTTCTGGCTTATTTCGCTGAGCATGATCCCTTCCAGAGCCATCCATGTTGCTGCAAATTGCATGAGTTTGTCTTTTTTGAATGCTGAGTAATATTCCATGGTGTATAAGTACCACATCTTCTTGATCCAGTCATCTATTTTTGGGCGTTTGGGTTGTTTCCAAAGCTTAGCTATGGTAAATAGTGCTGCAATAAACATAGGGGTGCAAGTGCTCTTTGGAATTAATGTTTCTGTGTCCTTTGGGTAAATACCTAGGAGTGGAATTGGTGGATCATATGGAAGCTCTATGTTTAGTAGGTCAAGAAATCTCCACACAGATCTCCATAGTGGTTGGATCAGTTTGCATTCCCACCAGCAATGCAGGAAATTTCCTTTTTCTCCACATCCTCGCCAACATTTGTTGTTGCTAGTTTTTTTAATATTTGCCATTCTCACTGATGTGAGATGGTATCTCATGGTAGTTTTGATTTGCATTTCCCTGATTGCAAGTGATGTTGAATATTTTTTCATATGCCTGTTGGCCATTTGTATTTCCTCTTCAGGGAAGTTTCTTTATAGCTCGTCTGCCAATTTTTTGACTGGATTGTTTTCTTTGTTTTTGTTGAGTCTCATCAGCTCTTTGTAGATTTTTGTGATCAATCCTTTATCATTAGTGTTGTGTGCAAAAATATTCTCCTAGTTGGTGGGGTTTCTCTTTGTTTTTGTTATTGTCTCTTTTGCTGTGCAGAAGCTCTTTAATTTGATGTAGTCCCAGCTGTTTATCTTTGCCTTCACTATCACTGCTTTTGGCGATGTGTCTGTAAAGATGTATTTGAGGGCCTCCCCGGTGGCGCAGCGGTTGAGCGCTGGGTTGCGAAGCTGCCCGCGGCCTCTGCGGCGCCGGTTCGATCCCCGGCTGCTCCCCGGCCACGGAGGAGGGTCCCACATGGCGTGCAGACCGCTCCTGCCGCCCGCTGCTCCCCTCAGCAGTGTACTTCGGTCCTTCTGCCTGCTCTGCTCCTGCTCTGGCTCTGGTGAATTCTCTCACCCTCCCGCGCTTCTGACTGTATCCAGTGCATGTATAAACAAAACAAACAAACAAACAAACCAGCAAACAAATAAATAAAGCATGCCTCTATTAAAAAAAAAAAAGATGTATTTGATGTGCATGTCATGTAGTGTTTTGCCTATATTTCCTTCTATATATTTTATGGTTTCAGGTCTTATGTCTAGTTCTTTGATCCATTTTGAGTTGGTTTTTGTGCATGGGGTGAGGTAGTAGTCAAGTTTTATTCTTTTGCATGTAGTGACCCAGTTTTCCCAGCACCATTTATTGAACAAACTTTCTTTTCTCCAGTGCATATTCTTTGCTCCTTTGTCAAAGATTAGTTGACCATAAATCTGTGGGTTTATTTCTTGGTTTTCTATTTGGTTCCATTGGCCCATGTGTCTGTTCTGGTTCCAATACCATGCAATTTTGATTATTATGGCTTTGTAGTATAGTTTGAAATCTGGTCACGTGATGCCTCCATTCCCTTCTTTTTTTTTTTTTCAGGAGGGTTTTGGCTATTCGGGGTTTTTGGTGGCTCCATATGAATTTCATCATTATTTTTTCTATTTCTTTGAAGAATGACATTGAAATTTTTATTGGAATAGCATTGAATCTGTAGATTGCTTTTGGTGGGATGGCCATTCTGATAATGTTAATTCTTCTGATCCATGAGCAGGGGATGTCTTTCCATTTCTTTGTGTCTAGTTCTATTTCTTTTAACAGTGTTTTATAGTTTTCTTTGTATAGGTCCTTTACTTCTTTCGTTAGGTTTATTCCCAGGTATTTGATTTTTTTTTGTTTCAATAATAAAAGGAATGGTTTCCTTGATTTCTTCTTCAGATTTATTATTTGTGTATAGGAAGGCTACTGATTTTTGTGCATTGATTTTGTGTCCTGTCACTGTACTAAACTGATTGATTAGTTTAATTAGTTTTTCTGTGGAGTTTTTGGGGTTCTCTATGTATAGTGGATGTCTCTATTTTCTGTAGCAGAATTAAACTGCCATCCCAGAGATGCAGGCCACTCAACTGATGGAGGTGAAGCTGGAGGCACGTTCCCCATCCTAAGAGGGAAACTGCAAGTTGTCCTTGAGGGAAAATCTCCCTTGTTCTGGCAGGAGCAGCTCTGGTGACTTCCTATGCGAGTATAGATGTAAAGCAGTCACATATTCCCTTTTTTAGGGGGATCCTAAGCCTACAAAAAAGACATGTGGACTGAGATTTTTAATAAGGTAATACCCTTATTGAGCTATAATTCACACCCTAAAATGCACCCATTTAAAGTGCACCATTTGATGGGCATAAGTATACTCAGAATTTTGTAATTGTCACCACTATCTAATTTTAGAACATTTTTATCCCTCCCAAAATAAACCTCACACCCATTGTCTTCCCCTCTTCTCTGTTCCTGCTGACCTAGGCAGTCTGCTTTCTCTCTCTACAGATTTGCCTGTTCTGGAGATTTCCTATGAATGAAGTTGTTCTCAGGCTTTTAAGAACTTCATGCACTTCTATCAAAAGCTACCATCAGAGTACCCACATCCCTGCCTGGAGGTGAGGATAGGGGTGATGGGCATCCCAAAACTGAAACGAGGAAAAACTGGTTGTAGGCAGGAGGGGGGTGCTTCAGAGAAAGGGACCAACACTTTTCCAGCGCCCTGGCGACCAGGTTTAAGTTTTATTTTCAGCCCATCGTGCTATGGTCCTCAGGCCTGCAGGAAAGTCTATTAAGCATGGCCACGTGGTATTGGCTGTACTTTATGTAATAAAAGGTCTATGGCCCCATTTTGTGGTGAAATTGAACAGGGAAGAAGAGGAGTGGTCGCCACTCTCAGACACCACTTTAAGCTGTCAGCTCCCTGCCACTGTCCTCTTCTCATGGAGGGTCTTAAAGGTCCAACTAAGTCAAAACGGGGCACTGCATTTGCGTGTGTGGACTTCCTGTCATAGCTACTCTGAGCGAAGCACTCGTGTGGTGGAAGGAGCGTGCAGAAGGGGCCAGAGAAGGGTGTGCCCTCCAACAGGGCAGATGACCCCATGACCACGAGGCAGAGAGCAGGGACTATTACAGTGAGCTGTTGTTCGAGGTCTCCAGTCACACAGACTAGGCATGGAGGCCATTTGTACCTCACCCTGTAACTGGGGACAGGACCCAATGGATGGAGGGTATAGGAGGCATCTGCCTATGACTGGACTGCTTCCCACCCCAGCACACCTCTTCCAGCTGCAGCTTGTGTGTCAGCCCTGCAAACTCAGGTGCTCCAGTTACGCCTACCCCAGTGGAAAGTTGGCGCTCCAAGGACCTCTCCTGGGCCCTGGTGCGGAGATGGTGAATTGTTTACCCGAAGTGACTTCTTTAGTGTCTTTGTTTGCTAGGTTGAGTAACAAAATAATACAACTAGAGTGGCTTAAACCACAAAAATGTATTGCCTCACAGTTTTGGAGGCTACAAGTCCGAGATCAAGGTGTTGGTGGGCTGGTTCTGTCTGGGGGCCATGTGGGAAGGCTCTGGTCCAGGCCTATTCTGTGTCTTCACAAGGTCTTTGCTCTCGGCCTGTCTGTGTCCAAACTCCCTGTTTATAAGACACCAGACATATTGGATTAGTGCCCACCCTAATTATCTCATTTTAACTTGATGACCTCTTTAATTTCCTGTCTCCAAATAAGGTGATATTTGGAGGTCCTGAAGGTGAGGACCCCAGCATATTTTTTGGTAGAGTGGGGCACAATTAAACCCACAATGCACAGACACAGAATTTCTGTCTTATCTGATGACTGTGGATATCACTAATCTGATTTCCCAGCTTCCTTTGTAGCCCAGACAGCTTATCTGACTGGATTCTGATCCAGATGGAGGCAGAAGTCAGTGCCTGGGATTTTGGGGATAATTCCTGAATAGGGCTCAGATAGGTAGACTTTCTGCCTTCTTCCAGCTTCTTGCCTAGATTGAGGAGATGATAGCTGAAGATCTAGCATCTGTCTTGTCCTTGAGACCTTGAAGTTGGATGCTGTGGTCTAGGTATAGTGGAGCAGAAGCTGGAAATAGCCTGGTGTTCTGTGAAACAGTGGCATTGCCATGCTGTGGGCTGCCACAGAGGTTTTTGTTTTCTTTTTATCTTTGCACACCTACATGGCCTCCTTGGGATCCTGAAGTTTGACAGCTTTACATGTCCTGTCTGGCCTGGAGACCCTAAGACCTGAATTAATCTCCCATCAGTGTCTGTGGTGCTTTTTGTAAGATTTAGACAATGCTCCCTGGCACACCAGTAAGACTGGAGCCAGGCAGGTGGGTGAGGCCTGGAACTCAGGGTATTTTAAAATAATTTTCAGTTAATAGTTCTGGCAGAAGACACCATAGCTTCCCCATGGGGCCTCCCCCTTTCTTTTTGGCTGTCTATGACCTGCTTTCTATGTAGTCCGAACTCTGTTGGGGTGCTCAGTGAGCAGCATGACATTCTCGGGAAACTTGAGAACGGTGGCAGTGGTGGTGTCCCTGTGGGACAGGTTGCACTAAGACTCAGGTGTCTCAGCCCAGCTGTGTCCCGTCTGGGTGTGAAACTCAGCAGGTCAAATGCTGAGAAGAGGGAGTGAGGCTAGGGAAAAGCAAACCCTGGGTGTTACTGGACCTTTCCAAAATCCTACACTCACCCCCTTCCCAGGTGTGATCCCCTTGTCAGCCTCTACCGGGTAAAGATGTTCAGAGAGCCAAGTCCCTGCACATTCACCCAGTGCCCGCTTCATCTCTGGAATTTAGGTAACATGCACACCCTTTAACCCTGTTTGTAGATACATGGCCTGCTAGTCCTCTGAAGGGTCCACCAAACCTTACCCCACTACATCCCAAGGCGTCAAAAGCCAACTAGCCCACAGGACAGGACTGGGGTTGTGTCACTTTTTCATTAGGATGCCAGGCATTCTCTCTACCCTGTCCTATGTCCCCACCCCCCCAACCACCACCACCCAGCACTGCCAAAGGAGCAGGAACGGGCTTACCTTTCTCCAACTGCCTGATAGAAAGTGTCTCTTCTGAGGACAATCAGAAAGGAATTCTTTTCTCTAGACTTGTATCAGGAGCCTGGCTTAGTGAATAAAGATAGGCCTAAATTCCAGCCTGCACGTGACACTCCCACCGGGGCCAGCTGTGCTGCCCGACACACCATAGTGACCAGGGTCACCTAGAACTTTGGAATACAGTGAGCTACTGCCTCATCTCTAGTTGATCCAAGATGCCATATCTGTGTTTCAATAGCTTCCTCTACAAGGCAGGATTAAAAAACTTTGTTTTTGCTAACTCAGTTAAGTTCGGTGGGAAGTAGTAATACTTGTTTGTATTTATAGAGTACCTGGGGATATTTACTGCACCTTCTCCTTTGGCCCCCCAGAACGCCTGTAAGGGGCGATATGGAGATCACTGAGCAGGTGAGCACCAGTCAGTGGCTGGCTTGAGGTCACGTGGCCTGTCGGTTTCCTTCTCTTTGGGGTGCCTCGCCGGGGTCACCCACTCCAGGGGCCCGAGGGCTGCAGCTGGTTGTTGCCTGTGCTGTTCCCAGCCCTGCTTCTGGCTGCATGTACTTCACAGAAGACTCTCTGGCCCCCAGGGTCCCTTTAAAAACAGCTTCTGTCACTTTCCCAATGCACACAGGCAAGAAGAGGGAGAGTAATCCATTCCATTTGTGTCTTGTTTTCATTTTATAAATAAAAATGAAAATTGATTTCATGGGAGAAGCCACTGCTTTAGGAAAAAAATTCCATCTGCCTCAGAATCTCATAGAACAGTATGCAGCTTCACCAGGACTTTCAGGTACTCCTCAGAAGGGACCTGCTTCCTTTTTCTTAAGCCAGGTTTAAAAAAAAAATTCACAGTGAGCGGTTCTGGCAGAAGATGCCATCGGTCTCCAATTGCCCCACTGGGCTTTCATTTTGGTGATCTTATGCATCGCCTCCGACCCTGAGGTTCAGAGGAAATGCCCAGTTGGGGCTGGGGGGCTGAGCACCACCGGCTGCCGGAGAAAGGCTGCTTCGGGGTCAGGTATTTGTGTGTGTGTGTTTCAGGGAGCATGTGATCTTCTTGACATTTTCCATCCATTCTTGATGCTTTTGTGGGACAATTCCTGCTGCTTTCCAGAAAGATTTCAAAGTACAGACAGCCTGCATTTCCCAGGCTTGATGAGACACCATGCCTGACGCTGGCAATTGGTGTGCCAGGCAGGTTGGCACATGTGATGGGGCAATGGAAATGAGTTCTGTGAAGGAAGTATTTATGGAGGAATGGAAAGGTTGAGGGCCAAGAAGGGGTGGGGGACCCCAGAAGTGTAGGCCCCTTGGGGTGATGACTGGGCTGGAACTCATTCTTCTACCTTTATTTCTCCTTGGTGGAACCCCGACTGCCCTTGGGGGAAAAGGCAAACTGCGGTGTGGTCTGTAGTATCAGACATGAGTGAGACTTGGCCAGAAAGTTGATTCAGAGGTGCAAACAGAAAACAACCTACCCAATGGGGTAATTGTTTTGTTGTGATTCACTCAACTACCAACATTTACTTGGTGAATTCCACATGCTGGACATTGTCCTGGGTGCTTGGGAAGATGGCATGAGTCCCTGTCCTGGCTCTTCATCTCTGAGCAGCAGTTAAGGACCATGGCAGTGCCTCTGTGGCACCTGAGAAGGCCTGTGCTCTATGTATGACTTTTGAGGACTGAGGTACAAATAATTTCAAAAAGCTCATAATCCCTAAGCCATGCTTTGGCATCCACTGTGTGATGTGGCAGTTCCCCTGGCTGCCTGCCTGCCCAAGGCATACCTGCCTTAACCTTAGAGTGAAACAAATGTGTGCTTCCTGGGAGGGGCAGCCGCAGGGCAGTGGAGCATGCAGAGCGGCGGAGCAAAGAGAATTAGTGTTAATTATAACACGGTGCACCATGAGAAACTGGTTGGATGTTAGTGGACGGGCTCACTCGTCATGTCATGCCTTACTGTGATCTGCTTGGTTTCCACAATCTTGGTTCCCCCGTGGAAGAAGCACATTATCCAAAATAGCCCATGGTCTAGCAAGGCCCACAAGTGTGCCCCAACCTGGCTACCAATGTGCACAAACCTGAGAGGACAAGGCTCTGGATTTAGTGGCTCTAGATCCCTTCTCTCTGCAGGGAAAGGGCTGGTGGCTGCCAGGGGATGGGGGCGGCAGAGAGGACATTGCTGAACCTAGACATCGGAGAGCAGGTCAGCGGGACATCTGACTTCAGCCTGGCCCTGGCCTCCCACTTTCTTTGCTTCTCTCCTTTGACAGGAACTTTGAGGAAAGATAGCTGGTTGGGCTTGGGAGTCAGAGGCAAGGCTTTGAATTCTAACTTTGCAGCTTCACGGTGTGATTTCAGGCAGTCTGTCTTCCAGAGCCTCCGTTTCCTCATCTCTGAAATGGGAGCCTGATTATCTATTTTTAGTTTGTGTAAGGGTTAATGACAACATGTGCTTTAAGTGCTTAACACAGGCTGGCATAGGAATCTGTTTCGTGCATATAAAGCCACCCCCTGCTGAACTTGTGGCCAAGGGGTTCTCTGTCTTGAAGTTCATGTCTTTGGCTTTTTACCAACTCACTCAGGTGCTCCTGATTTCTTCCTGCCTCTTGAGCTTTATTCCCAGAACCAAACACTTGCTCAAATGTGGCCTGCCTTGTCATATCTGTGCCAGGAGGACTCCTGAGTGAGGTTCCTTTCTGGCTGTATTGGGCTTCTCCATTGCAGACTGTCAGGGGTGAATGTCCTGCCCTTGGAGTATCCCCTTCAAGGTTTCACACTGGGGACTCCCTTTGGAGACCAGTATCATGGCATCTGGTAAAGGGGCAATCTATTCTCCCCCAGTGGTCCCTTGCAAACCTTTGGAACAACTTCAGGGCCAGGGCCTTGGGGTTCTTGCTGTTACCCACAAAACTCAATATAAGGCACATTTTTAAAACATGAATGTTACTGCCCATCCCTGATGTCCCAAAGGTCATGACCGTATAGCTCCCCAGTTACAGTAGAGGTGACCCAGGTTCCAGCACCCTCAGTTGCTCACCCTTCCACTATCACAACTTTTCATGCATAGGCCCTGGAACATGGGGTACAGGCCTTGTCTGAGCAGTGGTCTTACTGCCACTGAGTGGGGCCGTCCCTGCAAGCCAGCTCTGTGTGGGACCTAAACTAGTTTAGCTGTAACTTAATTCAACTTGCATCTTTCTGGCCATGTGTATGTAAGACAAGTTAGATGAGGCAGCTAAACATGTCAGAACTGCCTTTCAGTGAAAGATGGGCACTATTCTTTTTGGTATTACAGACCATCTATATGTCTCTATAACTTTATCTTAGCTCTACATGTGATAGTGGCCTCCTTTTTTAGGAAAAAAACCTTACATGGTGAGAAAGGGCCTCTTAGATTTAAATGCACATAAATCACCACAGGATCTTAAGATGCAGATTCTGTGATTGTAATGAGCCCTCCACTGGTGCTGGGGTGCTGGTGGTTGGGCTACATGTTGGGCAGCAAGATGGTAGTGGGCAGTGCTGCACAGGCGAGCACCAGCCTTTCCAGGTGTGCCTTTGGATGTCACCAGTCCTGAGCTGGCAGACTGCCTGGGCTATGGACGCAGAAATTCTGTCCTGCTGGGGCACTCTTGGAAATTCCCTTTTGTTTAAATTTGGTGTTAGCAGCATGTGACTCCAGATTTAGTCTTGATGTGTTCCAGCTTCTTGGGCCATCAGAGACCTCCAACCAGCTGTGACCTGGCCAGAACTGTCCTTAACCAAATGGCCTAAGCCCTAGGGAGGTGAACTCAGGCCCTCTCTGGGGGAGGTGAGCCTGGGTTCTCCCCACAATGCCTTTCTTCAAAGGATTTCTATCACTGGACAGACAATACAAGCAACAGGTAACAAAACGCCAGACTAAAATTTACATTGTTCTCCAGCCTGCTGCTGCCCCCCTCCACTTGCAGACTGCAAGAGGGAAGACGGGGAGGCGGGCAGGAAGGCTTTGGGTTCTAATGAATTAGAGGCAGCCAGGAGCAGCAGAGGGAGAGGCTGGCCCGGCCGCACTGAACCGGAAATGTTGAGAGAGAGATAAAGAATTCAGCAGCAGAAGTAGTAAACAGTTTTATTTGCTGTTGGGAGGATAAAGGAGACAGGAAGAGTATGACGGACGAGGGGAAGGGGCCTCTAACGTCCCGTTCCCACATCGGCAGGGCAGGACCTGTGGTAGAGTGATTTGTGAGGGTCAGGAACTACCCCAAAACAAGCTTATGGGGTGAGGAGGCCAGAACCTGTGGTAGTTGAATTTTTATGAGGAAAAAAAAAAAAAAAAACAAACACCAAGGAAAACAAACAGCCTTGCATTTGGTGTGGGTTTCCTGTTTTAATACAGGTTTGATGAAGAGGAAAGGAGGAAAAATAGCAACTTCTAAGTGTCACTGGGCTGGCCCTAGCTCAGGCCCTAAGGCCTTAGTGGGGCAGGGGATAGATCCCTCTTCCAGTAGGGTCCACTGCTCTGAGACAGGGTGGCAGCACGAGCCTGTGCTCCTGTTTCTTACCTGACCTAAGAATCAGAGCTGACAGGGGAAAACCAGGTTCTCCAGGCTGGCAAGGTCTGAGGACACCAAATCAGGCAGAACAGCTAGTGTCCCCAGGAACAGATGTCTGGGCAGAACTTCTCCACAGCTGTCTGAGTGAAGAGAGCTAGATAAGCTTTAGGGTGGTGCTGAGATGGGGGCTTGCATAGGGTCCAGCCTTCCCCCTGTGGTGCAGGGTCAAAGGGCAGAGCTCAAGGTCTTCTAGAACAGTGTGCTAAGTGGCTGCCTCTCCACCCAGCCTCAGGCTGCCACCTTGACTCCCCACCAAATCCCAAGGATGGAGTGTGTCTGGAACACCCATCACAGGGGCTGCCCTGGCAGTGACCTTGCTCCCTCATCTCTATCCCTCACCCTCCTTTGCTTTTCAGAGACCTCATAATATGGACAAGCTCTTGACAAAATCATATTCTCAGCTTCCCTCCCAGCTAAATCAAAACCCCCAAAATGCCCCGCCCAACAAATCCACAGGTCAGAGTCCTTAAAATTCTTTTTAAAAAATGGACCAACTTAATTCCATCTTATGAATGCTGAAAACCACCACCCCAAATTAAAACATATTCGCTTGATTATAAGGCACAGGAGGCATGCAGGCTGCCCTCTCCCTGTCTAGGCTGGTGGCCCGTGTCCTCCATTTGACACCTCCCTGAGCCTGGCAGAAGACTCAGGCAGATGGACAGTGGGGAGCTTTCAGGCGACTTCTAAATGCCAGTGGCCCTGCTTCTCAGAAAAGTGTTCCACCCACTAGGCACCTGCCAGGCACCCACCAGGGGGCTGAGCAGGCAGAGAACCAGGGTGGCTCATCACAGAGCTGCACATGACAGACGCCAGGAGAGGCAGGTCACGGGCATTCTGTAGATCAGGCAAGTGAGACACTTTGAACTTTCGAATACTCCTTTCTTCCCAGTTGGCCTCAGAAAGAGGAAATGCCCCTTAAAAATTAGTTGCTCGAACCAAAGAGATCACATCTATCATATCCCCCAACAAAATTGCTGTCTCTTAACTGAATCAGTTAGCAAAACATATCTATGACTCTGGAGAAAGTGATGTCTTTGTTCTCTCCAAGTGTTCCTTGAACTTCTATCTTGCTTGACTATCAGTACTGGATGTGTGCGTGGCATCTTAGATGAATTAGCAATGCAGGGAAGGGGTGATTGGTGAGATGTGTTTAACTCACAAACATATATAAAAACAATAAAATATTTTAATTCTCTTTTTACATTGCCACAGGCTTTTTCAGTCAGGGGCCCTTTTCTGTTGTGGGTATGAGGTGACCTCGAGGTGCCGTGCCTCAGATCAGGTCTCCCAGTGCGTAAGTACAAGTCACAAAATTTTGCACTAGTAGCCCTGGGTATGTGCTAATGGCGAGTCGTGCCTCCTCAATCCACTCAAGTTCAGCTTAGGACACAGTTTGTCCCAGCTGCGAAAAGCCTCAAAATACCAATCATGCGTCTTACCCTTATTCTGGATTTTAATAAAACACTTTATATATATATATATATATATATATATATAGAGAGAGAGAGAGAGAGAGAGATAGATAGATAGCACAATAAATGTGCTTATTATGCACTCTAACATAGAGCACAGGAATACACGCCATGGAGCACACCCCAGCCATCTCCCCAGTAGCTAAAGTGAAAAGGTTAAACATCCATGCTCAGTGTGACATCAGAAGGTGCAGAGCGCCACGTGGTGTCTTTGCAGACCACACACCAGCACCGAAGACTTGTCTTCTTTGTCCTCTTGGTGATAGGAGCAGTGACAGAAACAGTCATTTTCTAGGGTGAAGGATGTGGGGCCATCTGGTGCTGAGAGTGTGATTATTGTCCAGAAATTAACTTGAAATGATGGCCAAAATTCAGCCTGGTTCATGGCCCTAAGCTGAGGGTGGCTACTTGGAAGGTTGACTGGCTTGGGGGGCTTAGGGTTATGGCAGGGTCTCAGACACACACCCTAGGAAAAAGTGCACTTCCAACAGCTGATACAAAAACAGATTGGCACGTGCTTTTGATACAGCGTGGGTATCTTTGAAAAGCTTTCCCCACATCTGCAAATTGTCTTTTCTGCTCTGCTCCAGCCCATCACACTCTTGAGTGTGAGATCCTGGAGAGATGGTCCTGGGCCACGCTTGCAAGGTTGGTGTGTGCTGGGAGGAAGGCCAGGTGGGCTGCTGAGGATTCTTGTTAGTGGGGAGCTGAAAAGGCCCCACTGTCCTTTGCATGTGTCTCTCCTTTCCTTGCTGAGTTGTAAACAGCTTGAAGTTCAACTTGGCTAGTCAGACCAAGGATGCCCTGAAAAGTTTCTGGTACTGCTTCTACACGAAAATATGTTGAAAGGGAAAAGTTTGGTGCTGAGTTCTATTTTTGCAGTTCCAGAAGTGAGTGCTGCTCTGCTCACTCAGGAAGCGGTCCCTGGCCTCCGAGGGGCCTGTGCTAGGAGCTCTGGACCAGCCGTCTGTAGTGCGGCATGACTTCGTGCTCTGGAAGATGAAGGGCAAATTCCAAGGCCACTAACACTGGGAATTCAAAGGCAATCAGTTCTCGTCTATTCAACCGAAACTTCTCTTCCAGTTTCTGCAACAAAATTTAAAAAAGTCAAAAGGGTTTTCACTTTGAAATATAAATCCTAAATTTTCACCATGTAACCTCCCTAGCCATCAATGAGCATTTACAGAGAAATCCGTTACAGACAGGACAGTGGAGGAAGCAAGAGGCATCCCACTCTTAGTCCTGCTGGACCCACAGTCTACAGGGGGCTCCACATAACATCTCAGGTCTCACCTAATCTCTCAATAATCTTACAAGGATCATGTTACATTTATTTCTATGTTACAGATGAACACAAACTCTATCTGTTACAACTTATTTGGGCTTAGAAACTAAAAAGATGACAAGTCATCTACAACAGTAACAGCCACATAGTAAGTTCAGGATGGGATGAGTTGATTATATGTAGTTTGGACCTTTCGTTTTACTGTGGGGACTTGAGTGCCGGCAAGGTTGCTCCAGATTCAGAGGTACAAAGGTATAACTCAGCCTGTGTGTAGCTGAGGGACAGCATTAGACTGCATGCCCACAGGGTGCCCTCTTGAAGTGCCTCTTGATCCCCCTGAACAGGGAGGCTGCTGGAAGTAGAGAACAATGAAGGTGATGGTGGGTAAAGAAGGCCTCATTTTTTTTCAAGGACACATTCTGCTGTGGCTTAAACTCAGCTTTTGTGCTTAACTAAAAAAAAAAAAAAAAAAAAAAAGCCAATAGATCAATTAGTGACTGCATTCAGATTATACCTGGGATTGGATCTTCCATTAGGTTAATTGTTATTACAAGTGGCTTGTCAACTATTACCATTATTCTGCATTAATACTACCAGCTTTTGCTGGGTGGCATATTGCTCAACTATGATTAAATGTATATATCACTTCTAATTTTTATTACTATTTGTTACTTGTAAAGATTTACTAGTTCAGCAAGTATCTATGAAAATCTGATTCTCATTTCAGATTTGGTATCCAAAGATTATGTCCAAGTTCCTAAGAGTATTCACAAGATAGCTGGTTTTGCTAAAATCAGTTCTTAAAATCAGTACAGCACTAATGCAAAGAATACTCTTTCTTCCAATGGGTGAATAAATAAAATGTTATATACATACAGTGCAATATATTTTTTTAAAGATTTATTTTTTATTTATACAATAGCTGGGGTACAGGCCAGAGGAGCAGGAGGGTGAGAGGATTCACCAGAGACAGAGGGAGGAGCAGAATAGGCAGACAGACCGAAAGCACTGCTGAGAGGAGCAGCAGGAGAGACAGGAGAGGTCTGCTGCGCCATGTGGGAATCTCCCTGGCTGGCCAGAAATTGAACTCGCGCTACAGAAGCTGTGGACAGCTTCACAGCACTGCGCTCAACCTGCTGCGCCATGGGGGAGGCCCATACAGTGCAATATTATCCCGACACATGCTACCTTGATGGACCTTGAAGATGTTAGGCTAAGTGTATTAAGTTAGGCACAGAGATTGTGTGATTCCATGGGACAGAAAGTAGAATGGTGGTGGCCCAGAGCTTGGGGCAGAGAGGATGAAAAGTCACTGTATAATGGGTATAAAGTCTTAGTTTTGCAAGAGTTCTGGAGATGGAAGTGGTGATGCTTGCAAAACAATATGAATGCACTTAATACCAAATGAGCCGTACACTTCAAAATATTAAAATAATAAAAGAAAAAAGAGAATACCTTGTTATGTGGGGAGTATCTATATTTGCTCCTTTTCTGTGCTTTTCTCCTTTGCTACTAAAGAGAGCTGCACAGATAGGTCTGTGGTGTATTGTATTAGCCATGTTTTTATTTTGTGTGTTCTGACATTGACATCTTGGGGCCTTGCTGACCTTGGAGGGAGTACCCTTCCTAGAGTTAGCCAGTTCTGAGAGAGGACCACTTACCTGTGAATGCACTATTCGCATGCAAACCAGCCAACCCAGAGCAACCCAGAGCCCGCATCCCAACTACTTCCTCAATCAGCTCTCCAGACCACTATTCACCTGCTCTAGTCATCCATGGTCAGACATCAGACAAGTAGGGACGGTGTCCACAAGCCCTAAAGTCTGCTAGATTATTCCAACTAGCCAATCCTAAGCCTGCTCACCACCCTGCTTTGCTTATTCCTTCCCATAGACACAAGGAAGGCTCCTGCCCACAATTTCTCTCCCTTTGCCTCCTGACCAGTCCTGGTACCTCCCCACATGGCTCCATGTGGTATGGTGTGCCCCCTGGTTATGACTGTATCCCCATAAAACTGTATCCCCATAAAAATCCCTATGTTGACATCCATCCCTCCAGTGCAATGATATTAGGAGGTGAGGCCTTCTGGAAGATGATCAGATTTATAAGTTGTCATGAGGGTGGTTCTCGATATGGCATCAATGCCCATATAAGAGACTTGGGAGAGCTCACTCACTGTGTCTTCCCTGCATGTGAGGACACAGTGAGAAAGCAGCCTTCTGCAAGTCAGGAAGTGGGCCCTCATTAGGAACCCAAGCAGCTGACACCTTGATCTTGCCTTTCCAGCCTCCAGACTGACAAATCAATGTCCGCTGTGTAAACCAGTGACAGTGAGCTAAAACCCCCTCCTCCTGGGAGCAGCAAGTAAGAAACAATTTTTTCAATGGTAACTGACTCCTGATCTTCTGGCTTTACTGTACTTGAAATTTTCTATGAATACACTGTATTTTGAAACAGCTATTCACAAAGGAAATCACTATTTCCTTGTTTGGATGGGGCTCTCCTTTAAAAGAAAGGATATCTCTACCACTCAGCCAAACCCATGCCCTTCTCCAGAGGAGGAAGCAAGGCTGAAAGGAGCAAAGGTCTGTTGAGCCAATGTGTCTGACAGACACACTGAGGGTCATACCACCCACAAGAACCCTCAACATTTCCGTGGCTTCTGTGTCTGTGAGACTAATTTTACCCCTTGTGGTAAAAATGGATTTTTATGGCCAGAACCAAAGGACATCCCCACTCTGCTCTAACACAGTGTATAATGTGTGTGTGACCTCTGCCACAGCAGGCTGACACACAGCCCTGCTCTCTTACCAAGGACCAAAGTTCTCCCAGGCTGAGGGTCACCAACCAGGCTCTTCTGAGAAACCCGTGAACCCTGGGCCAGAGTGTGCTCCCCGAGCCGTAGTCTTGGGCCACTTACATCAATTAAATGCTTGACTTCATGTTTTTTGAGGTCACTTCCGATTTTGGCTGCTAACAACACACACGCTCCAGCACAGAGCTTCCGGTTCTGTTTGTTTAGCTTTCCCTTGAGGGCAAGCTTCTCAAAGTAGACAAAGGCCATGGCCACTGTTGGCTCCTCAAAGCCACAGTCTTCTTGAGCAAGCTTCCGCATCTCTCGCTTCAGGCTAGAGAAGGACAGGAAGGAGGGGAGAGAGTGTTGTTACAAGTTTCACCTCAGTCCCCTGTGCTCCTCCCTCCCTCCCTCCCTCTGATCCCTCTCCCTCCTCCTCCCCTGCAGGATGTCTCAGATTTATAATTGTCCATTTTTGCTTTGTTGTGTTTTGTACTGTTATTTTTTTTTGGAGGTGATGGTGCACGGGTGCATTGGTGAAGGAAAGTCTATGGGGACTACACCTGAGCAGGTAGGGGGAAGCATATATTGTTTAAAAATGAACCGTGATGTAAAAAATAAAAAAAAAAGTTAATATTAAAAAAAAAGAACTTAGAAGTTTCAGGGGCCCCAAAGGAAAAGATTATTTTGTCCTGAAAGTATTTTCTCTTTCTCATCCCCAGAAGGGTGACATGGAATGGGATTAAATCCCTGTGAGTGAGACAGTAACATTAAATGTGGGGAACAGACTTAAGTCTGGGCTTCAGACTCTTTTCTGAAGCTATACAGCAGGGGACTCAGGCAGATGAGGGGTCAGCCTAAGAACACGAGTGTCTGAGGAAAGCTGCCCAGCAAGGGACACAGTAAGAATATTTCAATTTTCTCACCTCTTTGGCCTGGACTATGCCAGAATCAGATAAGTATTGGGGGATACATACATGTAAATGCTGGCCTGTATTCCATTGTCATGTAAGTAATAGCCTCCATAACCAAACACTCTCTCTCTCTCTCTCTCTCTCTCTCTTTCTCACCTGATGCCACACAAGTCAGCTTTCCTCTGGCCCTGTAGGACCAGTCCTCTCAGCTATTTGGCTGACAGATATGGATCACCACAAAATCAATCCAATTAGCCAAAGGGGAAATATGGGCCTGATTTTGTTTGGCTGTTTTGCTGATGGCATAGGTAGGGCTGAGCTGTCAGGTTCAGGCAGATGGGTAAAGTGTTATCTCAAGTCCTATGATACCACTCTTTTCTCTTGTCTACATTTGAGAAAGCAGGGAACCAAACGTTTCCATAAATCTGAACCAGTGAACGACAGACAAATGATTCTTTCACCTAAGGAGCTTCACCCCAGATCCATGTCAACTTGTGTCAGAGCTCTGCCTTCTGTCCTGCTTCCCTTGGCTGCCTCACACCAAAGAACTAGTCATCCAGCATCGGACAAGCCTCTTTTCCCAAGATGTGCTGGGTTTTACTTCCCCGGAACCACCAGCAGACCCGTCATGCACAGCGTGAACTTCACACGTGCTGGGAGAGGGGTCTGTGGGAAAGTTCAAGTGGGTGTTGATCCCCATATACCTCCTTATTTTGCTGAGTGTTAACTTAATGTGAGGAAACTTCTCTTTGAAGGTCTCATTCATGTCCTTCTTGAGATCTGAGGGCTTCACGTAGTCGATGACCGTGGTCTGTAACAGATTGGGTGACATGGTCACTCCTTAAAATAAGGGGCATGGGTAATAATTATGCACATGTTATGACCAACTTACAACTTCCACCACCACCACACAAGGGGAAACCCTGACCAGGGCCACAACAAGGGCTGGCTGCACCCAGGAGCCTGAATGGAGCAGTGGTCTCTGCAGGAAACCAAGCTCCTGTCCTTTCAGATCCCAGTGACATCGAGAAACCTGGCTGTAAGACCATCCGGAGCCAATGCTTGGTGGGTAGGACACCCCTTCCAGTGCCTACATTTCACATCATGCAGTGTTTATGCATGTGATTTGAACTCGTACAGATCGTACACATTTGACTATTAATAGTTGTCTAGTTGTGGGAGACTTATTTAACAGCCCTCTTTCATTTCCACGTCTGTAAAATGAAAACAGTGTCTATTTCACAGGCTATTTTCAGACTATATCAGAAATGCTCTGTGTAGCTTGGTATACAGCAAGTGCTCAATAAATGTTAGATTTTTTTTTTAAATGCATTTTTTAAGGGGTCTCCCTGGTGGTACAAGGGGTTAAGCACAGCACTTTGAAGCTATCCACAGCCTCTGCAGCACGAGTTCGATCCTTGGCCAGCCAGGGAGCTACCCACATGGCGTAGCAGACCTCTCCCGTCTCGCCAGCTGCTCCCCTCAGCAGTGTATTTCAGTATCTGCCTGTTCTGCTCCCCACTCTGTCTCTGATGAATCCTCTTACTGCCTCCCCCTGAGCCCGCACTTCTGGCCTATACCCCAGTTCTTGTATGCATAAATAAATAAAATCTTTTTAAAAAAAGCTTTAAAATGTATTTTTTTAAGTGTCTAGTATATGTAACAAAAGAGTTACCATTTTAGCCATTTTAAAGTGTAAGGTTCCATGGCATTAAGTGCCTGAACATTGTTGAACAACCATCACCACCCACCATCTCCAGAATTTTCAACAGTTTATAAAACTGAAACTCTGTACCCATTGAATGCTAATTCTCATTCCCTCTCCCTCCAGCCCCTGGCAACCACCATTCTATTTCTCTCTCCCTGAATCTGAGTACTTGAGGTGCCACAAATACATGGAATCACACAGTATTAGTCTTTTTGTGTCTGCTTATTTCACTTACCACGAAGTCCTCAAAGTTCATCCATGTTATTAAGCATGAGAATTCCTTCTTTTTAAAAGGTAATGCTATTCTATTGTATATACAGTTGACCCTTGAATAACAGAGATTAAGAGCACTAATCCCCCAGAGTGAAAAATATATGTAATAACTTTTTACTCCCCTCCAAATTTAATTGCTAATAGATTGCTGTTGACTAGAAGCCTTCCTGATAACATAAAGTCTATTCACACTTTGTATATAGTATTTATATTACATATATACTGTATTCCTAAAGTAAGCTAGAGAAAATGCTTTTAGGAAAAAACAAGGAAAATATATTTACTGCACTGTGCTATATTTTATTGAAACTGTAAGTTTATGCTGCTTGTTTACAAGAAAATTCACATACACGTGGATCCATGCAGAGTGGGCCCTTGTTGTTCAAAGGTCAACTGAATATAATGTTAGCTCTAGTAATAGTCCCTGAACCTTAACGTTCCCTTTTCTCCCATTTCTGTTTTCTGATTCTATCCATCCTTAAAGACTGGCTCCTTGGAGCCCTTTCTGAGTGCTCGGTCTTCCCTACTCCTGTGTGCCTGATTCTACGTGGATCCTGGCTAGTTGGCATCATCCCTTCTACTCCGGGCTACGCTTTCTAAGAGCAAAGATAATTTGTGATGCCTCTTCTGGCAGACTTTGGGCAACAACTCTCATAAGGCAAAGCCAGAGAAAGAAAAAACTACAGATTCAACAACAAAGTAGATTCCCTGGGATGGCCATTGCCAGCCTCTTCTTTGACAAAAGCCTGGCCTTTCCAGAAGATGCATCAAAGTTTTCATCAATGGCTCTAACAACACTTGGTGACATTCTGTGAACTGTAAGGAAAACGGGTTACTCAGGAACTTTTTTGCCTTCCCGCCGCTAGCCTCTATGGCTGCCACCTGCAGTCCTGTTTTCCTCCTAGGTTTTGTTGCTCACACATAATAACAAATTAGAAAAAGCACTTTTGAGCAGAGCAGACCCCCTCCCCGCACCTATGATTACAGATGCCTGGGCCGGGAAGCCTGTGTACACCGGGTGTGCACATATATATATATATGGAGACCTGGGGGCTGAGAAGTAAGCAGTTGGAGGACAGAAGAGAAACCAGCGAGAAGCCAGAGAGGGAGAGGGGAGATTACAGATCATGGGGGACTGGGAGGCTCTGTTGCTGCCTGCCTCTCTGCCAATCTGCCTCCCTGCCCATTGGTCTGCCTATGTACCTGGCTCCCTGCTTCAGCACAGGGATACACCAAAAGTCATGTCAGATACACCAAAGGCTCCAAGATCCTTCTCCATTTGCCCGAATCAACCATGACCCTGCCTGGCCTGGGATGGTCGCCCCACAACCACCTTCCCAAAGACACTTGGTTGGACATGATTTTAGACAAGGCGAAGGGAAGCTTCTGGTATCAATTAGTAACCAAGAGCCGGCAAACAGCCAGCACATCCAAATTCGCACTGACCTTAAAGGCACCATCTTTGCTTCTCTGGTGAATGAAGGTCAACCATAGCAAACTTGACTCAAGTGATCCCACCACACCTGTCAGAGATTTCTCAAATTCTGGATGAATGTATGGGCTCAGTGGGTACAATGCTATATAGTCTTGGCCTTGGAGCCATAGTCTTTCCAGCCCAATCAGGAGGCAACTAGCCAGCACATCATGTGCCCATCTGGCCCCTGCCACGTGCACCTGCCACATGCCGGTGAAGGGCAGGGAAGTGGAACGCAGCCTTGAGGCGCCAGTGTGCAGATGTGTGTCCCAGCACTGCCCTGCCAGGTGCAGAGGGGGCACACAGGGCTTCATAGAGCCAAGGTCCAGCAGGGTGCACGCCTCCCCCAGGGCAGTCCTCCAAGATGGGTTTGTTTCCCTTCTTTAAAAAACTGCTCTATTTTATCTCAGACAAGATTCTAGGTCAAACAGGAAGTAAGACTTTTCATTTAGGAAACAGGCACAGAATGGGGGACCACATCAGACACTTTTACCTCAAGCTGGGCCCACCAGCCAATTCTGCTTCCTAACTCCCCAGCACCCTTCCCTTCTTTGCCACCCCTCCCCACACACAGAGGTGCCCTGAATGCCCATATGGCCCCTCCTGCTGCTGCTCTGCAGAGTCATGCCTTGGCAGTGATGCAGACAGGCCCAAGCACGAGTCACCGGCCTTTGTTGGGAGCGGAAGCCCAGTGAGCAAGGACATCCTGGCGGGGGGGTTGTCTGGATCTGTCCCCACAGCAACAGCAGCTCTGCTTTCTTCTGTCTTTTATGTAGATACATGTAACACTTCTTAAAAGAAGACTCCCACTGAGGAAAAACTTTGCAAGTGTGTTCCATCCATCTCACTTGGCTGATGAGGACACAGGATCAGAGTGAAGTGAAGCTTGTTCAGGAACTGCAGACTGAGGCAGGGTCAGCACTGGGACCTGGTCTCTGAGCTCACACATGCACTGCCTTCCTGCTTTCCTATCTTAATCAGACTGAAACAAGCAGTAGAAAGTAGCTGGAAATGTCAGCAGGTGGAATGGTCTGGGGAAGAGTTGGCGATTTCGCCTCCAGCAAGTTGAGCAACTTGGAGAAAGTGGTTCCATCTCCCTGAGCCCTTGTCTTGAAGAATAGACAGAACAGAATGTACCTAAAGGAGACTGGAGAATTTTATAAAGCGCACAAAAGAGGGGAGACAGCAGCAAGCTGGGCTCTGCTGTAGTACCAAAGTCAGCGCGTGAGGGTGGGGCCCTAGTGTCTGCACTGTGATATTGCCTAGGTGATTTTTATGCAAATCAGATTCTCCTTCATGGCTGACATCTTTCCATAGGTAGGCTTGTAATGCCATTCTGCAGGACCTTCTTTCCTGAGAGATGTCTCCCCTTCCCAGTGATGGGAGGCTGGACTGCCAGGCCAGCATAGGATTACAAAGGGCACCTGGTCAGTCATTGTTTCTGACTTGAGAATGAATTAAAAGTGAGGGCAATGCTTTGCTCTAGCTTCCCTATCAGTCTAATTGTAGGTTTATAAAGACTGGCAATGCCTGAGTTTTCCGGTGCTCGTTATTACAAATCAAAGTGATAATAAACAGGCTATGGTTCCTTCCTGGTCCGGGACAGTGATTGACTGCTGTTTACAATGCCACTTAATTCCATGCCCTGAGATTCTCCAATGCAGGGCTTTTTGTAACCCCAGAAGCAGCCGACAGCTGAGTCAGGCCGTATGATGGACGGGCAGCTTGAGTTTTTGCAGAGGGGGCTATTCTGCTACTGGGGGAGAGGTCCTGGAATGAGCTTTCTCCCAGTTGCCTGAGAGCAGGAAAGCTGTGTATGCACGGCTGCATGAGAGAGAAGAGAGTTAGGCTAGGGAAACAGACACAACCCAAAATACAGAATGTCTGGAGAGACACAATTCAGAAAGGCGCCCTGTACATAGTATGCCTTGCCAGAGAAGGGACATGGAATTACAAAGGTCAATCCTGGGGCTGGCACCTGTGAATCCCTTCTGAGATGACAGTAAAAGATGGTACGATCACAGCTTAGTTATCTAGTTGGAAGTCTGCTATACCTGTTGCAGAGACACTGAGGCATACTTTGCTTTCAAAAATTTTTTTTGACACTTGGATTTTTATGAAAATAAAGACTTGACCCATCATGAGAGGAGAGAGGGGCCTCCATGAAACTGAAGTTGGGTACCGTCTTGTCTTGACCCATCATAAAGTGAAGGCTTCTAGGGTAAAGTGGGTAGCAGTGCAGAGGGAGAGGACAGGTGGAAACTGAGGCAGCAGGTCTGTGTGTGGAGGGGGTACATAATCCCCAAAAACTATGCTGGAAAATGGGAGGCTCAAACTGACAGGTTGCTGATCTGATTCCAACAGAAACAATATAAAAAATGCTTCCACTTTGGGCCTGATTACAATGCTGTCTTCATTCCCCATGCTCCTGGCCTCTAAATCCTTCCAAGAATCCTACAGCAGCTCTGAACAGTTGTGCTGTAGACTCTGCTACTGCTCCCCTCTTGGTCAGAGGAGCTCCTAGGGGACTGGAGCTGGTCCCTGCCCCAGGCCTACCTACAGGTAGGCCCAAGAGCCAGCAGTGCACTCCATGACTCAGTTTCCTGGTCTGTGCAAAGAAGGAAGGATGTAAAGTGATCTCTGCGGCTCCTTCCAGCACAGAAGCCACTGCACAAGCAGGCTATCCACTCCCAGTGCACTTGTCTGACAGCCTCTGAGCTCAGCCAAGCACAGGGAAAGCAGATGTTGCACGATCACTAGAGTAATTGAGCTGAGAGACCGGACCTACGCTAAGGCTCGCTAACCACCAACAGCTGGGCATTTGGCTGTTCTATGCATTAAATCCTTTTCCCTAGGAGGACAGTAGATCACAAGGAAACTATGCAAATGTGTAGATGATTAATCAGTCTGGGGTTGCCTTTGTTTCTACTTCTACCCAACAAATCCCAAATACACAGTCCTGATTTTACTCCCTTCTCCTAGGGAAGCAGCTCTTCAGTTTCCCTTATAACTGAAATGAAATACCATGCAAATCAGGGAGAGGGAGGACTAGCTGTGTTTGCTGACAGTTTCTGTTCCCACATAGATTTACCAGGTAGTGCAAAGTTTCAGGTATTTGCCAAAAAACTGGTCCTACAGAAACTTCTGGAGTAGTGTTTCTAGTCGCTTGTGATGACACTGGGTGAATGGCCCGGGTTCACACACACCCAGAGTCTGTAGATACACTTTAAATGTATGCTTCTTAAGTGGCCATCTCGGAACATCAGCTAATGGACTATGTGTGTGGAGCACTGTGTTAAGAATCACAAAGTAATCATAGAAAATCAGGGACGAGTGCATAGAGAGGGAGCAGATGCAGCAACATCCAGTCTGGGTGAAAGACAAAGCTCATAAGCCATTTTGTATTATTTTTACAAGAAAAGAATCCCACTACATTCTGATACATGCTGCAATATAGAGGAACCTTGAAAACATTATGCTATGTAAAAGAAGGCAGACACAAACAACCACATGGTGTGTGAGTCCATGTCTGTGAAAAGCCTAGAAGAGGCAAGTCTACAGAGGCAGAAAGCAGGTTAGTGGTTGCCTGGGGCTTAAGGGTTTGGGGGTAAAGAGGCTTGGGAGTTTCTTTTGGGAGGATAAAAATGTCCTGAAGTTTATTATGGTGATAGAGGGACCATACTGTGAAGTAAAAACCACATAATTGTACACTTAAAAGAGGTGAATTGTACGAGGTCATTTACATCTAATAAAGTTGTTACTGGGAAAAAAAAAAACCCAAAAAACAATACCCACCATGACACAACACAGCATGTTAGTATAACGCTTTCAACAAAAGTTGGCGGTCTCAAAGATCCCGCAGCTCATCTCCTAAACAGGCAATGACAGATTTTTCCTGAAGCGGGGACACTCTGAATCTGTGGGTGCCTTTCAGGTCTTGGAATGAGGGTTAGCAATGGTGCTGTTGTAATGTTGGGTCACTTTCCCTAGAGAGAATCTCCTGACTTGAATATGCTTCAGGCATTTTGAAATCTGAGGAGCCCAGAAGAAGCCTAGCAAGGGACGTGTCCCGGCGCTCAACAAGCCCACCCTGCTGACAGGTAAATAACTGCCTTCTGATGGGGACAGGCTTCAATGAAAAAATACGGAAGGGGTGGAGGGGGATAGCAGAGTCCAGTCATCTACCACATGGAAGACTGAATTAGTCTTCCTTTTATTGAGACTTTTATTTCCCATGCTCAGTATCTCATAATGAATTGAACAATTAGGTTCTAAGATATATTTCTGTCAATGGGTGTAGGGTAAATGATTGTTAGGCTTTTCTGCCCTCCCGCCATTAGGACTGATGATGGAAGATCCCTGCAGTCCTTGAATGCATTCCAGATGGCGGGCACCTGGATTAGGGTATGGGCATGCATAGGTGGGCACACCTTGGCAGAGATGGGCTTATAAGGGCAGCGTCACAGAACAGAACCACCGGGAGAAACAAGTGAGAGAGCAGAAAGAGAACCAGAAGACAGAAAGACTAGCAGAAAAGAGAGAATGAGACCATGAGAGAGTGACAGAGAGCCCAGAAAGAGTGAAGACTTGCTGGGGGTTGGGTGGCCTGCCAGCCTCCTGGCTCCCGTGCCTCCCTGCCTGCCGTGTACCTGGTAAAATCCTAATAAAAGCTTGAAAAGCCACCGAGGGCTCCAAGACTCTCCTTTATCCATCTGCATAGGATAATAGAGATCCTGCTCTGTGCTATCCTACAATGGGGAAATTGAGGGATGGAAGGAGTTTCTCCATCAGTACAAGGATTGCAATAGAAAGTAAACAAAAGAACAGGCACTTTATCATGGAGCTCAATCCAAGAGATGCTCCCTTGAGATTTATATACCTTTACTATCATAAAAATGGTTACTCAGTTTTATTTCTGCTGTCAAAACAGCAAGAGATTCCTTCCTGAAAAGGATCCAGAAATCCGTTCAAGTAACGTTAAGTTTGTTGGCATTATCTCAGTCAGCTCTCTCACTTTCTCCTCTTAATTGCTCTCCACACCCAAAAAGAGGGAGAGAAAAAAAGTAAAACCATTACCAACTTTAGCTGCCAGGTTCTAATGATAAATAACTGCTCTCTAGTGAAACTTTAATTACAAGCCAGGCGGTGCACAGAGCAGGAGCGTCTGGTTCTGACACAGGCCGCTGCCCTTCCCTCTCTATGCTGAGCAGCACGGTCATTACTGAGGCCCTACAAGAACCTGCCTGTGCCCGGGGGCTCAACATACTTTCACGTTCTGTGGTTACCGTCTAGAAACTTTAAGGCCAAATCACAGGGGCAGCTGTGATTTGGTTTCCACACCTGCCCCAGGAATTTTTCCTTTAGTTCAAACTTTCACCTTTGCCCTTTCACACACTGGCAAACAGCACGAGTGACTTGCATGGATCAAAGTTAAAAATAGAAATAGAACTGCAATTACATGGTAAATTTTTACAGGGGGGGGTCACTTAAACTTTGTCCATAACAGGCTTCTTTGGGGACCTTGGGGAAACACTTACCTCTGGAATACTCCCTCTTTAAGGCATGTCCTAACTGTGGCAAAAGTAGCAGCACAACCATGAACGAGAACATGCACCCAAGTAGATGCTGGCTGGTTAACATCTCCTACATTATGACTCAGAAAGCCACTTCCAAGGTATCTACCCAAGTGAAGTGAAAATACAGGTCCACAGAGACTTGTACAAGAATGTCCATAGCAATATTATTTACAATATCCCTAGACTGGAAAAACCCAAATGTCCCTATACAGACGATGACACAACAATATGATGGATCCCTACTCAGCAATTAAAAAACCAAACACTAACACCTGAAATACGAGCTATTAAGTTGTGGGTTAGAGGACAAATGAAGAAAAAAAAAAAGGCAGGAGGAAGAACACACAGTATGTGATTCCATTTATACGAACTTCCAGGACAGGCAAAACTAACCCAGCCAGATCGGCTGAATTAACCCTGGTAAACAGTGGAATGACGGGTATCAGAGCAGGATCACCCTCAGATACAAAACCCCTTCATATTCTTGATCCTGCAAGTGCAATGCAAAATACATGTGAAACAGCCCTATAATCCACACCTGCTTGTGGGGAGGAGGCCGCCTGAGGCTCTCTGCAGCACATGACAGGCACATCAGTGACTTGGATGAGAATGCTGAAAAGTGAATGGCCCACATTTTATCAAAGTACCAACATCTGTAGCCAGAACATGAGATGTAGGTCTTACGGAGGTGCACAGGCAAATGCATTCCATGAGCAATTTCACTCTCTAAAAAAAATGGGCTATTATAGGAAGCACAGGCTGTAGATTCAATGTGGCGAAATGAAAAATGACCCACTTAGGAACATAAAACAAGGAGGTTAGGACATATGTGCTGACTTGGCACAGCACACTGTCCAAGAAGGAAAAATTATCCACGTGTGCAGGTTTGCTCATGAAGACTGCAAAATTAAAAGCCTTGCTACTCACAATAGAATCATTTGAAGGAAAAAAAAAAAAAACAGACCTGGCACCAGTCCAACAGGCCCATGAATGGACAGGTTGTCACCAGACATGCTTGTGTGTAGAAGAACTCTCCACCAAACCACAATTCTATCAAAAATACTTCACCTTCTTATTCTCTTAGTTACACAGAAATTTGTTGAACTGATGACTCAAAGAATCATTTTGAGGTCCTACCTGAGGTTGGTATTTCTTTCTTTTCTTTTTTTTTTTAATAGAGGCATGTTTTATTTATTTATTTATTTATTTATTTGTTTGTTCGTTTGTTTTGTTTATACATGCACTGGGTACAGTCAGAAGCGTGGGAGGGTGAGAGAATTCACCGGAGCCAGAGCGGGGAGCAGAGCAGGCAGAAGGACTGAAGTACACTGCTGAGGGGAGCAGCGGGCGGCAGGAGAGGTCTGCACGCCATGTGGGACCCTCCTCCGGTGGCCGGGGAGCAGCCGGGAATCGAACTGGCGCTGCAGAGGCTGCGGGCAGCTTCGCAACCCAGCGCTCAACCGCTGCGCCACCAGGGAGGCCCTGAGGTTGGTATTTCTGCCAGTGCTTAGGGATGTGAAATTCAGAGGCCAAGTGGCAAGAACACTGAGCCAGCATTACTGGCTTTGCACCCCCCCCCCCAACCTTCTACTTCCTGTCTGTCAACTGTGATAGCCTCACTCGGACTCCCAGACTCCCAGGAAACCAGAGTTTCCTGCCCAAGATACGTAATAAATAAAGTGAGCTTTAATAAATAAAGCCATGAAGAATCCTTACCTAAGTCTCTACATTTTAGCTGATCTCTCCTAACATCAGGGCAATGGTTCTGGTCATTTAACACTTACTAGGAGCTACTAATACGAAGAAGCCCTTTGAGAATTTTTTTAAAATAAGACCCTTTTAAAAGGAAGCAAATAATCTAACAGAACAGAGTAAAAAAATATATATAGATGGTTCTGGATTTTCTTTCTGTGTTAGGAGTTGGGTAATAAGGGTAGAAGAGTGAGGAGTAGGGGCAGTGTTCAACTAAAGACCTCTGGTAACTCATTCTGATCCAAAGTGACATATCAGAAAGATCCCTAGGCTACTTGCCAAACTACAAGGAGATAGACGCTGAAAGTAATTGTCAAGGGCCTGAATTCTGCCTAGTGTTTGCCTAATGTCAGCTACTTGCCAAATGTTCAGTGAGGAAGGATTCTGTGGGGAGCAGCCTGTTGCTGAGAATTCTAAGCTCCTAGTGAGTATTCAGGTGCCTGGGGCTGGGTCTCAGTCTGGCTTCTGTAGACACAAAAGCTTAAAACAGAAAAAGAACCCCCAATTGACTCCTGAGATTTGTGTTTCTGAGAACAGCACAGGCTGGGAAGGAGCAAGGGGATTAGAGGCAGGATGTTCTGGGTGTGCTTGCCCCAGCCTGGCCTGGCAGGGAGACAGCGAGGGCATCCTGGGTCAGGGCTCTCCTGCTGGGTGCTGTGCGTGGTGTACCTGGCACGCAGATTTCCCCGAGAAGCCAGCGTCACACCCAGCCACCCTTAGCAGCCCAGGCTCAACCTGCCTCTGAGGCAGGCTACATCTACTTGAGGAAAGTACACCCGACCCCGCTGGGGACCCTGCTAGACAAACAGCCATCAGGAATGGTGGGAAATGATGGGTTGGCCAAAAGCAGAAACCAAAATTACACAAAGAGAAAAACAGGAAAAGTCCATGAAATAAAAAACAGCAAGGGAAGGTTTTGCATTTAACACCCACATTGTCCTACTTTCACTTTCCCAGAAGATAATTCTGTCATCCAGAGCCTGGTGCCAAATGTTTGCTCAGAGGGCGTGCTATGGCCACCGTCACCAAGAACGCCAAACAGAGCTGAATTTGAACTAAGCACTGCCAATGATGGGTCTGGTCGTCCCCTGGAGAGGTCCATGGCGCATAAGGTAGGGCACACCTCTCGTAAGGGAGGGTCTCCCACCCTGAGCTGGAAGCTGAAGTGGCAGATGCAGGCCAGGTGACCGGTAGAGCTCTGGATGGAAGCACGTGCTGGACCTTCCATAGCAACACACACTTGGGAGTCCTCAAGCAGGTCCCCAGGCTCAGCAGTGCTTGAACAAGCCCTTGCCCCCACCCCTCAAGGCAGAGCAGCCCCTCTATTAAGGCAAGCACCTCCAAGCCACCAGAGACTGAGGGGTGAGCTCACTGATCAGATCAACGGGCTACTCACCATGTACGAAGGAAAGATCAGAACTCGTTTGTGCTTGCCACAAGGCCACTGGGGATCATCCAGGAGATTTGGGTCATAATCCATAAAGTCTCCCAGGTCACTACCTAAGGAGCAAGTGCAAAGTAATAAGTAGGGACCCCCAGACCCTCTGAAGCTAAAGCAGCAGGGAGACAGCTAAGTGCAAAGTTAGACTAAAGGACGACTGGCTTCAGGTCAGTCAGCTCAGAGCCACATCACTCGCTTGAGCTTTCAGGAGACAACTCTGCGCTCTGTATGCCAGTGCAGTGCAGGGCCCTGCAATCACCAAATATTTAAGATTGTGACATTTTTTCCATTTTAGAAAATGACGTACTCATCTCCCTGACCCGGGAGAGCACACTTCAGAGCGCATGCAAGAGAACACTCAGACTACAAAACATGGCCCTGAAAAGGCTCATTTTCTAAACCTGCAGATCCAAAGAATAGACTCAAGCTGTGTCCTGTGAGAAGCATGTTTTTGGGGCAAATACTTTTGGGCAAGCTGTTGTGTCTGTGTGAACACAACTCAGAGCAAGCGTCCAGGCAAATCGCTATAAAGAACCAGGTGGCTGAAACAGGACAGGGATTCCAAACTCAGCTCATAAGCAGGCCTAGGACATTCATGTTCACCACAGTGTCTCTGCGGGTAGAAATAATACTTCATGAAGTGTCTTCTCCCTTGTGTCAGTTCTTAGAGAGGTTTATAGGCAAAGCTGGGAGCATGCGAGTCTCCCCTCAGTGGCTGAATCCACACACCTGCCTGCTATGCTAACACAATTGCTGAAGAAACTCCCAACATGTGCACTATAAAAATTTAGGTACAAGCTGGGTAATTGCTGGGATGAGGAGCTGTGTGGTGGTGAGAAATCGGGGAAGCTGGCCATGCTATGTGGGTCAGGTGATCTTGGCATTTCTCCTTGTGGGAGCCTGGGGGCTGGTGACTGAGGCCTCTCATTGAAGAGATCACCCTGTGGTTTGCTCATGAGTCTGCACAGCTTGAAACCAGGGGCTTGCCCAAAAAGTCCATCAATGAGCTCCAATGGCCCCTGTCTCTGGGTGTGCAGACTCATTTCACAGAGGCACCACCTACCCAAATCCAGCCAGGCCTGAGGTTACCTGTGTCGAGGCTCCCCTGGGTGCTGCTGGCCCTGCCTATGGAGAGGCTGCGGTGACTCAGGTTCCGGAACTGGGAAAAGGAGGAGGTGGAGTCTATAGTGTTTCTCCGGGCTCCAAAGGCATTTGTGGGTAACAGAAACTGGGTATACGAAACTGTCTAGAAAAATAAAGCCAAAACAGGCAAATGGTTACTTCCAGGCAATGTGGGGCTCACATTCTGACCCAGCTACATTCAGACTCGTAGTCTCAGATCTGTAATTTTAAAATCCAATGAGATCTGAAAAATGAAGTTTGTTCTGGTGCTCATTTGTGCCAAATTGTGCCACAACCTTAACCCAACTGACTTGAGGCTTTGTTCAGTTTTAATTTATGCCACTTGGCATAAATATTCGTGTTATGTTTGACAAGTACTGTCTCAGAAACTGTTGGGATATTGCACAATACATGAAGCATAGACCAAATTCCATTTTTTTAATCCACCCAGTACAAAATTCCACAACACATCGCATCTTACAAGTTTCTGACAAGGGACTGTGACCTCCGGTGGACCTTGCTGGAACTAATGCCTTTCATTTCACCTGCTCAGGGAAACTTGGCACATGTACCCCAACACTGAGAGCTCAGGGCTGATGTCATTCAGGCACAGGGGTGATCAGCTGTTCAGGGGGAGGTGTGGAGGTAAGGCATTTGCTACCCCACCAGTTCAGCAGCAAGCAAAGCAGGCTGGGGCGGTTTCCCCAAAGAAAAACTGGCATCATTTCCATAAACTGGCTTTGGGAGGGTTGATGAAGACCATCCAGAGGCAGCACAAAAGGTCAGGTTCATCTTTCAACCTTGATCCCAGGTTCAGACTTCAACCCAGCAGTGAATTGTGGCTGAAAGAGGAACAGGACAACCTGATGGCTGGTGTGTCTGGGGCTGGGGGACGCTTATGAAAACCCAAAATAACCTACTCATAGTGGGAATGTTGTTTGCCTGTGAACTTGTTACTCCATCCCAAAACATGCACATGTGTGGGCCAGCACAAGACATTGGTCTGGAAGGCACACTCGTCGCGAACAGTGTTGACGGAGAAAGGTGTGGGAGATCTCATCATTGGCTCACTGGCTTGGTGGAGTCCCTTCTGACATGGGGGGATTGTGCACGGGCTGATGTCGTACACCCAGGAAAGTGCCCCCGAACTTTCTTCCTCAGCCACAAGTGAGGTTTGTGATCCGCCAGGCTGCCTCTGCTTCCCAGCCCTTGTGGTATCAGCACAGACCCACTGACTGGAAGCGGGTGGCCTTACCTTCCCGTCAGCACCCAGCTCCACACCTTCAAGGCCAATGATCTCTTTCAAGCTCACGGCCCCTGTTGATTGTCTCCCTCCGTCCAATTTCAAATCCCTGGAGAGGACAAGCCGAAGAAAAAATGGTTTTGTATGCACCCCAAAGAGCCACGACCACGTTTACTGCACGAGACACCACAGTCACACCGACACAACGATCATGTGGGCCTGGCTGATGGGACTGCCCTGTGGGGCTTGTCGGTGACCCTCTGCAGGCAACGCTGCCCTGTTTTACCCACTTTGATATAAAAGAGATCCAACCAACAAAGTCTGAGGGCAAAAGTCAGGCCCAGAAGCCATGGAGCGCCAACATCCCCTCCCACTCACAAGGCTCCTGGGCTCAGACATCAGCTCATGGGAAACCAGGGGGCTTTCCTGGGCACGGTGGAGCTGCTGACTTCTTCTTAAAGCGGGGAATCCTCCTCTCTTTGTCACCCCCTTTCTTAGATGAGAAAGAAATAAATTCTTATCCTCAACAGTCCTAGGGTTTGTGGCTGGGTATGGAGCTCACCACAGCTATCTACAGTGGGTCCTGCAACTCATTAGCGGACCTACAGCTTGCCTGTGAGGATCTCTTTCTTGCACGCCCAAAGCCAGACCCTGCAGGCACATGCCTCCGATTCCCAATTCCCAAACAATTGTTCCCTTGTTTCCATTTCTCCAGTCAGAGAATGCTATTTAGGGATGAGTGAGATAAAATAAAGGAATATCTTCATGGGGCAAGAAAACAAAACAAAAAAAGAAATGAGTATTAAAGTAGGCCTCGACCAGAATGTGCCTGGATGGAGAGCCAGCTGCAGGCAAGCACAGCCATCCCATATTTGTGTCCTGTCTGCTATCTGACTGCAAAAACAAACTCACTCACTGAACTGAGGAAGTCTGGCTCTGCTGACTTGTCAGTGCTGAACATGGGTGTTGTTCCAGCAGTTTCCTTTCATCTCTGTTTGCTCTTAGGCTCAGTTTCCCTGGGCAGTCCTGCCTTTGCCAGGTGGCCCTAGGTGCCAGATGCACACCGCCCAGTGCACAGCACCAATCCAGCCTTTCATGACCTCTCCTCCCCTCACTGCGCCTCCCCCAGGGGAAATGGAGCCATCACAGTTGTACTTTGTGTTTACATAAGATCCAAGACTCCTCTCCATGAGATAACCCCCAAGCCTCATTGAAAGAAACGGGGAGTCTTACATCAGGTGATTGAGTGCCTCAGGGACACGTTGGGCCACAGGCAAAGGAAAAATCCATGCACAAATGTCCACCACTTTGCACCACATCAACCACAGGGACTGCTCTCTCAAGAATGACCATGATGGTCTGCTCACCATTGCCCACGGGCTCCCCACTTGTTTCTTTCTACTTATTAAATAATGAAGGCCCACTCTACACAGTTCCTAGAAGAGCTGCTTAGGTCCCTCAGCATCATATAATTAAAACAAAGAAACAGGAGGGAAGCGATTTGTCAGTGGCTGTCAAAATCCGTGTAAGCGTCAAGAGGATGTGGGTAGATGAGAGCCCTTGGGCACTGGTGGTGGGAACATAAAATGGTGCAGCCACCGTGAAAGGCTACGGCAATTCTCCCCCAAATTAAACATGTAATTACCACATGATGTAGTATTCGACTTCTGGGTATATACTGAGGGAACTGAAAATGGGGACTGTTATAGTCATATAAAATGATGGATATAACAGTAATATTGAGAACAACCAAAAGACAGAAACAATTCAATTCACAGTAATCCTGGTGGTTGCCAGGGGTGGGGGTGTGGGATGAGGAGGGAATCAGGAGTTGGTTAATGGGTATAAGTTCAATTTTGGAAGATAAACAGAGCTCTAGAGATGGATTGTGGTTACACAACAATGTGAAGGGACTGAATGTCACTGAACTGTATGTTTCAACTTGTTTACAATGGCAAGTTTCGTGGTATGTGTATTTTACCACCACTTGAAAAAATTAAGTTTTCACATGTTGCTAAATAAATGAATAGGCCAAGTTGAATGAGAACATCAGCTAGGAGAGTAGTGGGTCCACCCTCAACTGCTACTGGGAAAAACATGCATTGCATTTTACATCAGAGCTGTCTAACAGAGCTTCAAAGGGATGGAGACGTTCATTATCTGCTCTGTCCATATATGGCAGCTGCTTGCCATGTGCTAATTGGGTGCTCAAGTGTGGCAAGCTGGCTGAAAAATGGAAATTTTAATTTTAGTTCATAAATAGCCACCTATAGAGAGTGGCCACTCTATCAGATAAATAAGCTTTACTGCTTTCCTGTTGTGACACTGGCTACTACTAATTTATAACTTCCCATGGCAAGATAAATAGTCCAAGATGATATACTTAGTGACTTGGATTTTATCTCCCAATTTTGTTCCCTAAAGAGGCCTGACTGTGTTTTGTCCATTGGCCCAGGGGATATTAACATCCTAGGCCCCAGGTCATGGAAGAGACTCTATAAAGAGTCCAGAAGGGCTGGAAGGGGCAGGACTGTATAAGTGGAGCCAGCACAGTGGGGTTACCTTCAGTGTGGAGGAAGTGACCTCTGTGGAGGTCCACCAACAAAGGGGACCCATGTCTTGCACCTCATCAGTATCTGGGAACAGGACTCCCAGCTCTGATGAAAGTCACATTCTACATGAGGCACAGAACAATTTCTGTCCTAAGGGGTCATGGGTGAGCATGACCAATTTCTCTCCTAAGGGGACAATGGTGATGGGAGTGTAGCAGTGCCAGATTACATCAATGAGCAGTGAGTGCTCCCCAAATCCACAGCATTTCACAATACTCCAAGCCTTCCACAATTCTGGAGGGGGTGGGTAGAGTGAGGGATACCTAGTGATAATTAAGTTTGAATTTCCCTCTGGTCTTGTAGAAGGGGGACTAATAATTTGTTAAGTGGACTTTTTAAAAAAAAAATGAAATATTGCTTGTACACAGAAGCAGATGTGCTCTTACCTGCTTCATCCCTACTTTGAAAACTTCACTGACATGGTAATAAACGTTAGGACTGCTCTAGAAAATTGAACGTTTTATGGTGACAGCAAGGGCAGACTTCTCCACTTTTCTGCCTCAGATTTAGGGAAAGGCCGTCACTTACTTACGGCTGCCATTTTGGCAGGATTGAATTCAGAGCACACGCGTGCACACACAGAGCAAATGAAATACACTTCATCTTAGCTAATTCAATAATGTGGGTTTAACAGCATTTTGAATTTGTATATATTAAGACTCTGAAGATCTTCCACAAAGAGGCTAAGAAACTTCTGGGTTCCTTAGCTAAATGCTCTCCTGTGTCACTGAAGCCTTATACGAACACAAACCATTTGAAGCTGCAGTTATTTGCCTGTTTTCACCTCCGTAAGTATTGATGTCACACGTGCCACTTAATTTACAGATAAGGTAATTGATCAGTCAGGCCATACAGGTGAGTGTGAGGCAGTCAAGAGACCCTGACCTTTGCTGCTCCACTGTTTTGGGAGCCTGAAGAGTCAGTCGCCTGCACAATGGCAAGTTGGTGTAGCTGGTTGACTCCAAAAGAATCTTTATATAAACTCCAGTGAAAAAGAGTAAATAGAAGTCCCAGGAGAGTAGTGATTAAATCTTGATGTTTTCTTTCTAAGTTCATTGTTCTGAATTCTCATTAAAATGGTGTATGAAAATAGAAATATCTGTTTGGCTTAAATGCCAACATTAACTCTCCAGTACCAGGAGATTGAGCTGGATAATGTGGGATTGCAGCTGAAAGTAATTAAAAACAAACTATAGTTGGACTTTTCAATTTCTTTGAAAAGCCTAGATTATTTTTTCCCCAGATACATCTAGAGTTCAAATATTAATTTATGTTCTACTGCCTTCTAAAAATGGAATGGAGGCAAATTCAAATACCATATGTGGATATTGTCCAAAATTGTGTGCATTAAGGTTCAAATGCCATAGCTTGCTCTCAGAGATGAACAGGCTTAATCAGATTTTAGGAAAAGATCTTATTTCAGCAGAGCTAGTAGTAAAGAACTGTGGACAAAGCTCAGTCTGGTTCCTTCCTGGTGATGCTGCAGCTCAGATTTATTTAGCTACAAGAGCTCATTTCTCATTCTATTCGTTTGTTAACTTCTGCCGAGGCTGTGTGCAACACAGTTTGAAACCCAGCACAAAGATTTTTTTTTAACAAAGCTTGTCATTGGGGCTGTGAAGTGGTTGGGGGTGGTTTTAGAGGGACGGGGGGGGGGGGTTCCCAGAAAATCAGGGGGCGATTAAAACAGGAGATGAAAATGCATGTGAAGAATCAGTGAAGGAGCACTTACACCTTTAAGCAAGGAGCAGAAATATAGGTTATTTCTTTTGGGGGGGGTGTAACACCCTTCAAGGATAGTATCACAATTCACTTAACAAGCTCTCCTTAAAAGTCTGTAACTTGATGGCTGGAAACCCCCACGCCCCCACCCTCGCCTCCGCCTTTTGGCTCCCAGGGCATAAAGTGAATGTACATGATTTCAGTTGTGGAGTCATCTAGTCAGAGCAGATAGCCAAGCTAGATATCCTGGTGGCCAAAGGGGATTACCTAGGCTGCTATTAACCACACAATGGCCAGCTCCTGATTTCATCTTGTATAACAGGCAAAATGACCTTTCCTATTTCCTTTTTCAAGGCCCACTGAGCCATAATGCATGGAACTAATCAAACAAGATTCCTGACTGGATAACAAGAAGTTCAAGGTAAGGCCTTTTCTAGGAGAATTTGCGATTAGTGAATCATAATTCTTCTTAATAAAAAAGGGCATAAGCTTTAAATGCTTAACACCTCAGAAGCAGATGGAAGATGTGTGTGTGATCCAATGAACTAGTTTCTAAGGCTTTCAGTTTCCCAGAGGAGATGGCCTGACTTCCGTCCATGGTCACTTCCCTAATGACGCCTCACGCTCAAGACCTTGGAAAGTCGGCCAGGAGTTCCACTGGCACTTGCTCTTTAAAAGACAACAATTGGATGAACACTTTGATGTGTAAATAATTTAAAAGCCAATTAAATATTAACAGGATTTCCAGATCCTTACAAAAAAAAAAAAAAAGAGGAGAGAGATTTGTTGTATAGAAAACAAAAAACAAAGCTTGAAAGCTAGGTCAGGAAAGCAAATAAATCCCATTTGTGAGCTAATTTTAATTAAGATGTTACACAGTCGCTGGAACTCAACAGGACAAGCAATGGATATTTCAGAAGTCCTATTTGTCACCAATTCAGACAGTCACGTACCATCTTGGTTTGGGTCAACTTCATCATATTAGAGCAGAAACTTGTCCCACCATGACTCAGTAACAGAATAAGGCCCAGAACTGACAGGAAAGAGGGAAATCTGAGCAACCCTAGAGCCCTACCACTCTCACACTCAGCACTTCACCCACAGCCATTCCCACCAAGGGTAACTGGCAGACAATGAAGGGGCCTTAATGTAGCTTACACCAAAATCGTTGTCTAAAGGCAGCTCCTGTAAATACAGCCGGATAACGGCATGATTCATCCATGAGATCACTTCAGAATCTGTCTCTATGTGGGAACAGGCTTGGTGTGAGGAAAGAAACACAATTTGTGACTGTGTTATTTTCCACAATGAAGAGATGTTTTGGGAGAAAGTGGATCGAGAAGGGGGAACAGGCTGGGAGCCAGGCAGGCAGAATGTAGACTTAGAGGCCCCTCTCTAAGAATAGAAGAAGCTGTTCTCTGTATCACAAAATGATCAACACTCAGAAAATGGACCCAAGAGGATGACCTCATTCAATACCCCATGCCAAAAGTGAAGGAAATAAACACCACGTGGAAACGGCTGATGATTTTAAAGCCCACCCCCAGAGAAATTTGTGTTCCATTGGAGGCCATTTTCTTCATGGTATGGTCTCTAATACATCTGTAGGAAGCTAACCCTGTGACTATCATTCAATCAGACATGATTATCTGAATGGGTCAGTACTATTGCTATATACACCACAGAAACTATTTTCTGTTGAAATCACTAGTTTGGTCATTTTACATAATCCTCAATCATAAAATCATCGGGGTTTGCTTCTACTTCCTTCAGACTGACATCTGACATATATATATATATATATATATATATATATATATAAATATATATATACACACACACACATATACACACACATACACATATATGTGTATGTGTGTGTATATATACATACACACACACATACAGAAATACCTACTGAGGCCCATATTGCAGGAAATAAGGAGCAATAAGGAGCACCTGGGCAGCACAATCTCCTGATGCACAGGAACAATCCAGGACTGGACCTCAGGCCAATGCCTACAGTTTCTCCCTCACCAGTGGGTTGTGTTCCCATAAGTTTTGAGTTGGCTGTGTGGAACTCGGAACGCATTTTCCCACTGACGTGATGTTATAAATGGAGATTAGCCCACACAGTGCCCTTTTAGCCTGCAGTGTTACTGAACTAGCCCAGTAGTATAAGCAAGAGCTTCGGTCACAACAGCAACAGGCCAAGAAATAGGGAGAAGCTGAATCTCGCTCCTGGTTTCCTGGCTTGGGGCTGCCCCTCAGCAACATTATCAAGGAGGTCAATTCTGTTATTTCTACCTCTCTCTGAACTTTCTTTTCCTTTTCAGGATCCCTTCTTCTAAGTTATTCTTGCTTTTCACAATTTTGTCCCCTCTGTACTCCTGAGCCCATAAATCCCTTTGCAGTTCCCATATTTTCCACTCGTGGCCCATGGCAATGGCGGAGCAGCCCAGGGGACAGGCGGGGCTGGGAAGCAAGAGGCGGAGCAGCGGTCTTCAGTGGAGAGGTGTGGAGGAGCTGTTTATCAAGTAGGGACTGCCTACTTAGGGAAGGCAAGAATCTTGCTTGCAACTCATTTTGTAAGCAGAGGGTCACCAAGCCAAACCACAAATCCATGCTAGAAAAGAGAAGGCGGTGACTAATGTGGATAAAAGGCAAAAAGACTCAGGCCTTGGCAACTGTCAATTGAGAGCAGGGAAGCTGGTTTAAGGCTGGGACTTTTCCCAGAAATTGGTATACTTTACAAGCTTAATCTGAGAAGAGTGTTTACAGCTATGGGAAGGTTTGATGTTACAGTCTGAGTGAAACTGACGAGCAACATCTGCTCCTCTTCCCTGTAACCAGCTTCCAATAACTAGTTTTGAAAGGTGGGATTTGGCAAAACTTCTTCCCACCAGCAATAAAGATCAAAACAAAACAATCATGTTTTCATATTCCACACAAGCACATACACTGGAGGGGGAAAAAAGACTGGAAGGAAATAGACCAAAATATGAATGAAGGCTTTGTTTAGGAAGTGAAGCTCGGTAATTTTTATCTTCCTTTTACTTTTATGTACTTAACAGATTTTCTTAAATAAGTACCCACCATTGAGGAAATTTAAAGACCAAGTAACAGCTGATTTGAAGAACTGAAGTGTTTGTAGAAATGCACAGCTGGCTAACTCTTTGTGAATCCAACAGAAAGACTTGGTGTGTTGGGGGACATTTAGAAAGAGCAATGAAAAATAGCTCTGACTGGACCAAAATGGAATCAAATTAGAATACTGCAGTCCAGCAGGGTGCTCTGAGCTTTCATACCTAGCATTTCATTCAACACTCTCAAAATTACCTGAGGTTGACATAGCTAATTTTATAGATGAGTAAACCTGGGACTAGCAAGCCTTGTTAATTTGCTGGGCCTGAGAATTCTGTCTGACACCAGCTCTCTCCCAGGCACCTTACTGTTCCCTGGGCTCAGCTGCCCATCCGGCACCATCAGCAGGTCTGGACAAGGATTGCGGTTTTCCTTACGGGACGATGAGAGACACCAAGGAAATGAGTGGGCTTGTTGTCCCTACTCCCACTTTCCTGGAAATGCTCTGTAATTAGCTGCTTCATTTATTGGAATTCTGTGTAAACTTGTGTTGAAGAATGGTTTCCTCAGCTAAAAAAAAAGTCTAAGAACAGGATAAGACAGCTTCCAACTTCCTTTTAGTTCTAAAAATCTATTTTGGGGGCAAAAGCATGCTCCCTATCATTGAACTCACATGGACTGGCATTACCTGGAGAATCATCCATGTCAGATGTCCTTTAATTAGCTCATGGATACCCAAGGCAAAGCAACAATGCCTGTTTGTCCAGGATGGGCTTCCATGTCCTTGGAAGTGGTTTTTACTCATCAAGCTCAGTCTATAGGCCTGTGCTTATGAAATATAATCTATCCCTGGAAATGGTTAGTGGAATGCAGGGCTCAACTGCTCTGCTATTTGAAAGGAGTGAGCACAGCCTGTAGCCAGTCTTCAGTCTAAGCATGTCAGTAAGTCCTGACACCATCCCAACATGTGCACTGGATTAGATGGACATGCCGGCTTCTAGAAGGTATTGGGCAGGCAGGATCTACAAGCATGTGAGCATAAGTGGGTGGGGATCAATTCCCACCCTCAATACCCATGATTGAGGGTACTCCAATGACAGGATAAATCTCCCTACTTCCTCAGTACTGGCCTGGGAGAAGCACTCTCTTCTAACTAGGCTAGATTCAATCCAAAGATGGCCCTTGCTTTAAGCAAAAGGATCATTGTGAAAGCAAGTCAGCTGAAAGTCGGGAACTCCAAAGGGGTTCAACAGAGACTGCAGAAGCCAGGTGTGACCTCAGCAAAAGGTATCCTTGGTGTTCTTGAGTTTAACATTTAGAATGTTAGTATCTCTGAGTGACTCTGAAGGAGCACAGCATGTGTTTATGCCACGAGGCCACGTGATGTGTCCAGTCTGTGACGCCAAAGTGTCGGGTGTCAGTTACCTGCCTAGGTAGATCAGGAGATGGGGCTAGGTGAGCTCAGCACCTGCATCCCAGTGCAGCTTGCCACCCTTTTTTGTCATGGTGGGCACAGGAACTTTGACTGTGGGTATGACAGTTACTCCCGGAGAAGCAGAGCCCTGAGGTCCACATCAGATCATTCTTGTTAGCAACTTCCAGTCCCTTCTGATGACCTGTCCAGCACCATTTCTATCAAGATGCCTGCAGGGATGAGGCACCAGGCTGAGAGCTCCTGAGACAGCAGCCACTGTTTCTGCTAAAGCAATCTGGCCATCATTTGTTGGCCTAACAAATTTTATAGATTCATACAATTAGCCATTCTCAAAAACCCGGGGACATAATCCTCAGAAATGTTACTTTTACTCATTCATTCAACAAATGTTGTAGCAAGTGTCTACTGTGTCCCTTGCAATGTGGAGGTGCCCAGAGCTTTGAGAGAGGAGGCTAAGAACAGTTACTAAGCAGATAAGATACATGTTGAAGTAACATGACAGGCCTAAGCATTGGCCACACCAGATATGAGTAGACGTTTGGTTAGATTGAGGAGGGTCACCCCAGGAAGCTTTCTGGAGATGTCTGAATTTAGCCCAGAAGCAGCTTATATGGGGTACAGGGATACACAATCTTTTAAACTTTGTAAGAAACATAAAAGCCCAAAAGCAAGAGGAATCTAATGGGCTAAAGGTATCTTGTTAAGGTCAAAATAGGTTGTGAGGAAGAGATTTTTTTTTAATTTTAATTTTTGCATAGAAACTGGAGTGTAGGCCAGAGGTGCAGGGGATGAGAGGATTCACCAGAGACAGAGTGGGGAGCAGAAGAGGCAGATCCACTGAAATACACTGTTGAGAGGAGCAGCAGTGAAACATGAGATGTCTGCTATGCCATTTTAGGGTTCACTTCCTGGCTGGGGCTCAAACTCAGGCCGTGGCAGTGATAACACTGAGACTTAAACCCTAGGCCACCAGGGAGGCCCCAGGAGAGATGTTCTTGAGGACACAACCCAGGCCAGAGTCCACATGGTCTCCGTGTTAAGGACCATGAAGGAGGTTTAGGCGGGGATCATAAGCCTCAAATCTGAAAGATGACAGGTAGAAAAAAGCAGAACCCCCCAGGGCACAAGAGTGTCAACTGCCATCCCGTTCTCCTAAACAGAACAGTAGTCACAGATGAGAGTCGAGGTTGGGCACTGGCACCAGCACTGCAGAACCTGAGGGCGGGCAGGGGGCTGGATGTGCCCAGGCTGGGTGTCGGCATGGTTGGTGCTGCTGCTAGTTGCTGAGCTGTGCTGGGGGCCTGGATGAATATGGTGTCGGGGGATTTGGATATCTGATTCGAAACGGTCTTCTTTCAAGGGACTGTGTTTGTGGGGAGGGGGGGAACTTTGAGCTTCCTACAGACCCTCACTTTGCTGAGGGTGCCCTCTCAGAGCTCATGCTGGGTTAGTGGCCCTGAGGCATAGTGTAGGGGACAGGTGGACTGGTCAGTGAACCACAGTGGCAGATCCCATAGACTGGCCCACGACATCCAGTTAAAGGTGCATGTCCCAGACCCCCACAGGCAGCCTAGACTTTGTCCAGGGGAAACCCTCTGTGAAAGCAGGAAATTGAAATGAGCACCAGATGGGGTGAGAGCAGAACCTCTAACAGTAGTTTGCCCAGAAGCCCCCGGCTGTGGCTCTACATATGTCCTGTCTGCACTGTCTCCCCCTGGCTTACCCTGCTGTCTATGCCTGTCTCTGTCTTTTCTGGACATTCTGTGAACTCTCCAAATCCACTGCTCCTCACCCACCTAACCCGCTGGTGAGGAGCCTGTGTCTTAGTGTAACCCACCCTGCACTCCACCCCTCCAGGCCCACTGGAGCCACTGAGAGTTCGTGCAATAAGCAAGATACTCAACGCTGAAAGTGAAAGAACAAAGGATGGGTATTAGAAGCATCTCATCTCATCCAACAGATGATTTCCAGAAGTATTGTATGCAAGCAGACGCTGTAAATGAAACAATATTTTAAGAAATAAGAAAGCGTGTTAAGAAGTGAAGAAACAAGCTCTTTATTTTAAAAGGGCCTGTCACTAATCCTCTGTGAGGTGAAGACATGTTTGGTGCTGTGAATAATAATCCTCTAATGTGATGGTATGGCTCACTTTCTCAAAGAGAGCGTTTCTCACACGTTAGTGAAAACCAGAGGAAGACCCTTACCTGGTCCTAACTCACTTTCTGGGGATGTTTGTGGGGGCGCAGCGGGAAAGTGCTGGGGAGACACAAGTGAGTAGCACTCAGAGTCACCAACCAGTAGTGACACTTTACACAGTCTGTACCGTGCCACATGCCCACACACCATCGGCCTTCCTGCTCTACAGTCAGCAAGTTCCCAAATGTGGAAATTATAGGGAGAAAAAAATGACTGTTTCACCCAAGACTCCACTCAAAGATGTTTGGGTTTTGCCTGGGCTACTGTGTGAATGAGCAGCCTACGAGGCTTTGAAAGACCACCACACAGCATGGCGGCGGCCATGTTGCAGAAGGCGGCCCTGCTGTGGCGCACAGGTGACATCCATGGAGCCCCGCTGTCACCCAGATGCACATCAGTCAGCCAGGGCCACCCACTGCTGCTGGGGTGGCCAGCAAGGCCAGCCCAAGGGGTAGGTGAAACACACTAGCTTTCCAGGTGCAAGAGCACTTTGGGGTTGCTGCTGGGGTAGGGGTGGGAATGGGGCAAAGCTGAGAACAGCACCAGGGGAGCCTGCAGCCAGTCTACCAGCCTGGCCTTTCTCTGCTGCAGCCTCCACACTGTAAGATGATAATGGCAGAACCTGCCTTATAAGCTGTGAAGTTTAAATAAGCAAACGTATATGGAGCACTCAGTATAGTGCTTGGCATTGTTTCTCCCCATTTATGTTATGATCTCTACTATCATGTTCACATAGATGTTTGATCGCTTGACCAGCTAACCCTCAGGAAATACGCTCTTTCCTCAAGTATACTTATCTAAAAATCAAGGCAGGGAAGAACCATTTGAAGATGGTGGCCATCATTAGGGCAGCCTGCTTCAAGCAGAGGCCCTTGAAACTCTTTGTGAATGATCCAGCTGCCAGCCTGGAATAAAGCTGGTGGCAGGCAAAGTGACCCCAAATATGCCACACTGCTGTCAAGCCCAGGCTGATTAAGCCCCTAAGCTCATAGTCCATACCAGGAAACAAAGTGCCAAGCAACTGCAAAGTCACTAGATCTGCACTTTAAAAGAAGTCTCAAATTCCAAAAAAATTGGACAGAGAATAATGATTCTAATACCCAGAACTTTAGCAGCAGCTGATCACTAGTGGAGGGGGAGCAGCAGGTCTCACTCATAAGCTCATTGTTCACCTGACTTATGCGTGGCCAGGGTGAGAACACACAGGCAAGCAGTTGGAGTTCAGAAGATCTTTGGAGAATCTGGTCAAACCTCCCTTTCTTTCAAATGAGGGTAGGAGATCCAGGAAGCTAAATGATGTGCCTATGACAGTGACGTCCTGGTACCAGAACTCTACTTGTCTCCATCCCTCTACTTCCCTTACAACTCAGGCTTGAACCCTGCAGTGCCAGGAGCTCTGGGTCTCCAGCTGGGATGGTGCTTTATCCAATTCTCTCAACATGTCAGGCCTCAGAGACCTTGGCCGAGAGTGCACAAGTTGCCAGATCATCTTCTAACACCCTCAGAAGCCAGTACTGAGGATGAATACCCTTCTCCACTTCTTTAAGACCCCACACTCTATGTCCAGAGAACACCTTCTCTTGGAGAGCTCCCTGATCCCTGCTTGCGAATTCACAGAGCTCCTTCCTCTGTATGCCAGGTGGACACTGTTCAACTGTGGACACTGCTCTCCTGCTTGATGGTTAGTATGTTTACCAGCTTCTTTCTGTCTTTTGCCATTAAAGGGTAATGAGGAAAAACTTTTTCTCTACTGTGTGTCCCTGCTGCCTGGAAGGTGTCTGGCACATGGTTCAATAGATTTTGTAGAGTGACTGAATTATGCTACGTGGGCAGAGCCTGCATTCTGCATAGGAAGCAGGCAGGAATGGCAATACACTTGGAGGGTGGGGAGAAAGAGACCTTACACAGCAAACCCTTGGCTTTTTATTGAAGATTTATTATAGATTTATTGTAAATATGGGTATTGATAAAGATTTGGGGAGCAATTAAAGCACTCTCTAGCACCTTTTTGGAGCTCCCTCACTTGTCTGGTTCTTTGCTCAATGGTGAGCTCCTAGAGAGAGGGTCTTCTCATCCCTGTATCCTGGCAGTATCCAGCAGGGCCTCATGCTCACTAAGCACAAGAAATGACCGAATACACAAATACATGAATGGATATGTGAATGAATGAACATATGAATGGACGGTAAAACCTCCCCTAGGGCTGGCCTGCCTGCTTTGATCAACTGATGTCAGGAGCCAAAATAAGGGCTAAGTGTTGTTTAAAACCAAGAACTAAGCTCTGTGGTCAGGCTAGGAAGGAGGGTAGGCTAAGATGTGAGAACCAGTGCAACTGGGAAGCTCCAGTGCAGCCTGAGAAGCAAGAAAAGAAAACGGAAAGAGATAAGGCCATCCTGATAGATGCCTCCCGTGTACAGGAGGTTCAAGTACACAGTGGATGAACTTGTGAATTTCCTGTTTTTAAGACTTTCTTGAGATGAAGTTGCAGCTTTACCCCCCTTCAGCAGTTGTCTGGAATAATCAGGAATAATCAGGCACGTGTGGCCTAGTGCACACGTACAAGTACAAAAGAAACACAGGAAACAGAAACCACCAGGTCAGCAGGCTGGGCTTGCTGGAGTCCTGGGTCATGGTGCTGCTGGCTGTTGGGGTGTGGGTGAGCCTCACCCTGTTGTGTACCCCAGGTCTGAGCTGTAAGGCAGATAGACCACATCACATCAAGTTTGAAAATCCTTTTCACCCCTGAGATTCTACGACTTATATCCCAGTCTCAGAGGGAGTCTTAGTATGAAAGTAAAGGGATTTTCCACAGGTGAAAAATATTAGTTAATATTGCATGAACTAAAGTCATTTAAGATATAACGTATATAATTTACTAGGATAAATATCTATTATTTCAGCAGTTGTTTCTCAATCATCAGCAAAAAGAATAATTATGATAAATGGCAGTTATTCATAAATAGGATTTCTGTTCATTAAAACACTGAAAAAGCAGAACACCTCTTAACCCTCCTGCTGCTAAATTATAATATTTCAAGTTGTGCTCATAATTTATTTTGAGAGTACTTATGTAAAAATTCTGCAGAAGCAGGCATGTTCATTTCTCCGTTAGGTCTTACAAAGAGTCCAATCACGTACTTTGTTACAGAAAATTAACCTATCTGCATCTTGGTTTTCTCATCTGTAAATTCTGAAGGAGTGGTAAGTTTGAGTTTGTTCATATCTAAGATGGAGAAGGTTCTGTTCTGTGACCCCATATATTCATTTTGCTTCTTCCTGGGGACAGGAAGAAGCTATTCTCCCAGAGTGGCAGAATAGCTGAATCTACAGGTAATTTTATGGACATCCCTCCTGAAATGCATAAGACCTTCTCAGTGGAGGAGACCCCAATCTGACCAACTCTAAACTTGAGTACCCCAGCTGCCAGCCAGCGTTTCTCTGAGGTGCTAAAAATGTGGAAGGCCACACAATTCCACAAGAATGTGAAACAGATGGTTTGGGTGTCTCTTCCTGGGCAGCTGAAGTTATAGCGCATCCTTATTGCCTTGGCTCACATACATAATCTTCAAGTGAACAATACAGGTAGTACCGTCAAGCACAGCTGAATGATGGGGCAGTGTTTTAAGAAATGCATTGAGGCCCTCCCATGGTGGCACAGCAGTTGAGCGCTGGGCCCGCAGCCTCTGCAGCGCTGGTTCGATCCCTGGCCTCTGGCGAGGGTCCCACATGGTGCGACAGACCTCTCCTGCCGCGCCTGCTGCTCCCCTCAGCAGTGTATTTCGTCGGTCTGCCTGTTCTGTTCCCCGCTCTGGCTCTGGTGAATTCTCTTGCTCACCTGTGCTTCTGACTGTACCCAGTGCTTGTATAAATAACTAAACAAATCTTTAAAAAAAAGAAAAAAGAAAAAAGAAATGCATTGATAGGTGATGCTATGGTTGTGTCAATGTCATAGAGTGTACTTACATGACGTATGTCCAACCACACACCTAAAACTTTATGGAACAGCTTTGGGATCACCATTGCCTGCAGACCCAAACATTACTAAGAGACGCATGGCTGTAACTTGCTATCCCCAACCAGCAGAGGAACGTCAGAGGCTTGCAGGTGAGCTGCCCAAGCAGAAAACTGTGAGTCTCGCAGCTTCTCCAAGTTGACGCCCGCATTTCATTTGTTGTAAGAAGTCCAGGATCCTTGACAAGCTGGCCCCACCTACCTCTCTGCGCTCCAGGTGCCGTGTGGGATCAGGTATCCAGACACCCTGTGGGATAACCTCAGGTAACCTCTGGAGGCAGTTAAGCAGAATAGCTCTATTTCACAGACAGAGGGTTTCCCTGCACATGAACTTGTCTTGCCTGTGGGTCAGGGTGGGTCATGGAAAATCCTTGGGTTGGACAGACTTGGGTTCAAGTTCCCATTCTGGCCAAAAGAATTTCAATCACCCTTCAAAAACGAAACTAACATGAAAACTTACTTCAAAAATGAAAGCATGGCAAAATCAGACTGTCTTGGCAGTCACCTAGCTGAGTATCTTTAGCCTTTACTAGAAGTGGGAATTAATCATGGGAAATTTGATGTGTCTCCCCTCTTGGCTCTGAGTTCCAGGAGGGCAGGGACCAGGTCCATCTCTCACTACCTTTACCCCAGTACCTAGTCACATAGTGAACACTCAATAAAGGAATGAATGCAACACAGCCCAGGGAAGAATATATCAAGCAGAACGGTCTTCAAGGGAAATCCAGAAAAATGAGGCGGCATCACAGTGCCCAGGCCAATCCTGGCTGCGGGAGGACGCATTTCTGATGATCCAGGTCCCTGCAGGTATGCTCACAGGCTGCTCACATGAATATATTCTAAACTCTGGGGCCATTACGTGTAATAAGATGAATGATCTGGCCTCTGGGTCACACGTAGCTGTGAGTTGATAAAAGCCCCAGAGACTGTGCCTGCTCACACATGCAACCAGACCCAGAACGCCTCTCCTTGACATTTCTTGGGGGCACCCACTGGCCCTACATACACAATCCTGGAGAACTTCTGAGGGGCAGGACTTGCTGTCACAATTACAACTTTGCAAGTTTGTCATAAGGATGTGGAGAATGAAAAACACAAAGTGAGTGCTCAGTAAACAGTAAAATCATGACTGCTTTGCATGGCATACATTTAATAAATGAATCAGGATTTCATGAATAAAGATGAACTACATTCTGTCCCGTGCAAGTTTACAGTATAAAGTGAAAACAAGGACCAGGGTGAACCGAAGAGGCCCGAAGTCTGGCAGGTCTACAGGGGCTAAGGGAAGGTGGTGGTTAGTGGGAGTGACTGGGAAAGAGCTCATGGAAGATGATAAAAAGCAAGTCAGCACCAGGGGCCACACACCCACCTGCGGGGCGTGGTCATGTGTGGGTGGTGTACAGTTGTGACAAGTACCAGCGGCAATGCCAGCATCTAGTTTGCGGAGGCCAGAGTCAATAGCCCACAGTGCTCCTGGCATTGGTCCCACAATTGCTCCTATGCCGTCAGCTATCTGCCCTAAGTACCAGCAGCTCCCTGATGCCAGACACCAGACGCAGTCAATAGGTGAGGGACAAGGGAATGAAGACTCAGAGCAGAAATGGAGCACAGTGTTTGAGGAATGAGGGAGGCTTTGCAAGGGCAGAGCCTCACTTACCTACTTTTTTTCAGAGCAAAAGGAGGGGCCTGTTGATTTAGAGAGGTTGAGCATTCCTCTGGCCTGCGGTGAATCACACAGGTCTGTTCTGCTGCCACTTGGCTTTGATATTTGCTTCATTCAGTTTGCTGGTCAGTTTCCAGCCCTAAGCCCATGATGCAGGGAGGCAGGATGGCCACATGGATTGTCTGTCTCCTTTCCTGACCTACCTTTTTCAAAGCCGACAGGCCCTGCAGAATGGGGTGCCGTTGCATTGCTTTTGTTGTATATTATTGGAAGAGGTGACAAAATGCGCATTTAGAAAAAGCAGAGAATATGAGCACACAAACATACACACACAGTAACATGGAAGCTTTCTGGCTGAAAAGGAAATGAAACATACTTTTTCTTTCAAATTTACAAAAACAGAATTTGTAGTATCAAAGCAAGGAAAGTTCTTTAAAGTGGATAGGGTAGCCACATTAAGCACATGGTGTCAGAACTTTTCACCCAGAGAACTACAAAGCAAGCATGCATATACATACCCAACCTGGGCACTGTCGCGATATGGCAGCACTGAAAATATACTACAGAAGGATCTTCTGCCACTGATAAGGACTATTCTAAAAAATAAAAAAAAAAGAACAAACAACAAACAAACAAACTAAATGCAAAGACTCTTAAATTAAAAAAAAAAATTCTATAGCAACTTAGCATTCATGGAATTCACAGCAGTATTTGCACGCTCCCGCCACCTCCTCTGACAGATGGTATTCTGCTCTCCTTGCAAAATGCAACCTCAGTGCAGCAGAAGCACACTGCCTCCTTATCCAAATGTTAACATGCGAGAGCCTCTACTGAGCATATATGAACCCTTTCTCGGGTGAGGGCTGCTGGCTGTGGGTTGCACATGCAAAATGGAGCAGGCACAGCTAGGAATGTGGGGTGCTCAGGGCTGAGCGAGCAGTCATGCCACATTTAGACCATTGATTTCTACTCTACGGTGAACAATGCAAGAGCAGTGGTGCCAGAAACTCTGAGCAGGCAAGACACTCAGATGCCTTCATGATCATTAGATTTTTTATATGCTGGCAGCATGTTAGGTTCTGAGAATAAATTAAGGGAACAATTACATAATCAGTCTTAGCTTCCATTCCTGCTATAAAGATACCACTGGAAACAGTTCTACATGATGCTCTTATGCAATCAAAGGCCACTTTAAAAAACATTTAAAAAAAAAAAAAAAACAACAACAACAACTCTCAAAAGTACTTATCCAGGCATCTGAGAATAACTTTGCCAAAGAAAATTGCTGATGAAAAAAATGGAGAAATGAGTGGAGATTAAAAAATCAATATTCTTCAGCATAAAGGCAATTCACATCAGAAATGGAGTTTACTGACTTTTGTAATCTTTTTCCTTCAATGATCATAAATATAAAATCAGGGAAAAACAGTTCTATTAGCTGCACCAAGGCTTGGGAATTTTGACCTCGTTTGAAGACTATGCTATGAAATTGGCTACACACCCAGGGAAAAAGTCAGGTTCCTTGGCACAGCAAACCAAGTCCTGTCTTCTGGCTCTCTCTGCCTCTCCAGTCTCAACACGCACCGTATTTCCCACATCCTGTGCTTTATCATTCATCTGTGCTAAAGAACTTGCAGTTCCCTGCCCCTCCCCCCCAATTTGGAAAAAAAATAAACCTGTTTCGTTCCTTTGTCCTTTGCTTACTGTGCCCTACTGCATACTTGGTGAGCTCCTATTTATCTTCAAAACCTTGCTCAAAAGTCACCTCCCTGTGAGCATTTCCTCCCCCTTTACTTGTTGGTGCTGCTTCTGCTTCCTTATTCCACTTCCAAGGGTGCACTGATCACAGAGTGCTGCTAACCACTTGCCACCCATCTCTTCTGGAGCTTGAGTGCCAGGGATTAGCACGCAGCCATACCTCCATGAGTGCAATGTGGGCAAAGCCAGCTTCAGAGCAGCATCCAAACCCTGGCACTGGTGGGGTGGGACCGCAGCTGTCTGCTTAGGCCACGGTGATTCACTCTGGCAGTGGCTGCCAGCACTGTCAGATTCCAAGTGCTTTAACTGATGAGGCACCGGGGAGTGAGGTACCAAAGGTGAGGCACTAGCAGGTGTGGCCGACCAGGACTTGGACCTGTGTTCTTTACCACCATGTGCCTGGATGCTCTGCTGTTCTTTTAGTGTAACCGGGTGGTCCCCAGGAAAGGGGGAGGTTCCAGGTTCCCTGCCCCACTCAACTGGAGGGTGGAGCTGAGTAGGTTAGAGAAGAAGCTGTAGAGGAGACTGAGGAAGGAAGGAAGCAGGATGGAGATCCAGAAGGAGACCTGGAGGAGGCACATGGGGCCAAGGGACATGTGAAGAAATTGCGCTTGTCTTTGGTCGTGGACTGGGTGACACAGATGTGGGTGAGAGACCCGAGGGGAGGTGACAATGGCAGCTTTTATCTTGATTTTGATTTTGCTCTTTTCCTTCCGGGCTTGTCTGGTTGTTTCTGGCCCTTTTCTGTGGGTCCCCACTCGAAGATGCTTTAGACTTGTGGCAGGCTTTGGGGCCTTGCTCTGGGCCAATCCCATTTGGATGGAGTTTTACCCACGAGGAGACGGGTAACTTTGGGTGCTTGATTTAGAAACTAGATTCTTTGCCTTTCCTGTATTGTTTCCTAATTGTATTAAAGTTCCTTCCCATTAAAGTCTCATATGTTTTGGTGTTGATGTGGCAGATGGCAGAACCCATTTAGAAAAGGCAGGTTTGGGGGGTCTGGGGTGCACCTCTCCCTGCCCTGTAACATTAGATTTACTAGAAAAGTCTGCTTGTGGGTTTGAATCAGTCCCTATGGACTTCTGGGACACCAAGTCTGCCTTCACAAATGTTTTCTAGGGTGGCTTTCAAGCCTGGCCTGCAATTACAGCATGAGGGGCCAGAGGGTGACCAAGCACAATAGCCATGACAGTGAGGCTGCTGGACCTCCAGGCAGCTGATCCTCCTGCTGTGCTCAGCCTGGAAGGACAGAGCTTCCTCACACATCCCTTACCACCAAGAGAAAAGACTGGAACTACTCATGTCATTGGACACCTGTGCATTCTGCCTCAGAGGGTGGAATGTGTTGAACAAACTAAACTGGCTTAGTGTAACTGCGTTTTCTTTATTACTCAGTACTAATGAGTTCTCCCTTCCCACAAGTCAGATTTGAACATTTTTAATAGGACAAGAAAATAAGACTATGAATGCATGTGAAGTAAAAATACACTTTCCCAAATTTCAACTATAATGTATACCTATTAGTGAATGGACTGCATTGTTCTATTAAATGAGTGCTCAGACCACGTGGTCTTCATTGAGGGAGAAGCTGACAGCATGGGTCTCTTCAGAAAAGTATGCTATTCTAATGCAGAAGTCAATTTAAGCAACTACAAACATGCATGACTCCCATTAATTTCAGCTGGAATGGTCTTTCTCTGGTTGGCTATTTTTAAGCAGATGGGGGGAGAAAGGAGCACTTTCCTTCCATTCTTGGGCCTAACCATCCTGTAGACTTCTACTTTCTGCAGGGACAAGACTAGGACTCCAAAGCAAAGACCTGCGCAGCAGTGCTGCAACAGGTTTGCAGCTGTACAAGCCCTGGGATCCTGGAGCTCGCCAACAGAACTTTCAATACCACATCCTACGTGTTTCCTGAAGTAGCCCTGGAATCTGGGAGGGACTTCAGGCCTTAGCCAGACCAGGCAAATATCAACAAGTGGTGAGCTGTAGAATTCTCTGCTTCCTACACCAGCAACTTTGAGCAATGAGATTATAAAGACCAATCCCTGTGTCCAGAACTGGGAGGGTTCATGTGCAATTGCAGCCTTGCTCTTTATAAACACAGGGCAAGGTCCATCATTAGAGATGCCCAAGAGGAAAATGAGATCCATTTGCCTCCTTCAAATGCTCCAATATTTGTGAAGGAATTAAATCATGCTAGGGGAAAATGTAAGATCACCAAATTCCATTTCCAATGGGTTTCAGAAATTGACTTTCTTCGTGTTTTTGCTTCTAAACACTGTTGATGTCGTCTTTTATACCCAAATAGCATGCCAAAAGCCCACATAATTTTCCCCCATATGAATATAAAACATTTCACTTGGAGTTAAGATGAGCAGAAAGCATTACAGAAAATATTATGATTTCAAAAGAGGAATTAACTCCAGGGAGATGGGTTTTAAGGAATTAAAGATCACATTTCCATACTAACATCTGCCAGAGAGGGGGAAAAAAAAATTAGCAAAGGAAAAAGCTCCCCAGGGCTGCTGCTCACATGGATAGGGTCCCTTTGGATACACAATGTCTTCCAAACCTTTCCAGGAAGCATCAAGAGTGCTCTGCATTGGAACCCTAACCTTCTTCATCTATTTCATTTTTGTACTTGTTTGCATGTAAGATCCTAGAGTTCAGAATGGCCAGGAGATATGGACAGAGCACCAAGATCACCTTCATTTCATCTGCTTTCAACTGCTCAGCCCATTGCCAACAGTGTCTGATCAGGCAATATCTAATGCCATCCAAGGTTCTTAAGCTTTCCCTTATGCCAATATTTGGCCGCTTGTTAGAGTTCCAGAACCCTGGTGAGTCCCTATTGGATGTGATACGGTTCTATCTCTTCTAGATGGAATATTTCATTGTAACAGAAATATTCTCTTGAGGACATAAAAACAAGCAACCAACTTCAACATTTAGAGAAAAGAAAATCACAGTGGTGGGTGAATATAAGGGTGCATGAACACAACTCAGGGGTGTCCAGAACCTGGGAGTGTCGAGGACCCAAATGAGATACTGGAACACACGTGAAACACATTTCCATGCTGTACTTCACTCCCTGCATGCTCAGAAAGCAAGACAGAAAATGCTTAACAATGCTGGTGGTGTCGGTTAAATTTTGCTCCCCCTAAAACATGTTGTATTTCTATCCCCTGTACCTGTGCATGTGTGTGGCCTTACTTGGAAATACAGACTTTGTAGATGTAATCAAGTAAGGATGAGGTCATACTGAATTGGGGTGGCCTCAGCTCCAACAACTGGATTTAATGAAGCTATCTGGACATGCCCAGACGCACACAGAGGGAAGACACCATGACACCAAGGACCACTGACCACCACCAGGAGGTAGGAGAGGCAAAGAATAATCCTTCCCTAAAGTCCTTAGTGGGTATATAGCCCAGTCGGTACTTGGATTTCTAACTTCTGGCCATACAACTGAGAGAGGGTGCATTTTGGTTGCTGTAAGGGACCCAGGTTGTGGTCCTTTGTAGGGCAGCCCTAGAAAGTGAATACAGCTGCATTCAGTCACTTTCTTTCAGTGCTACTCAGCTGGAATCTGGGAGGGAGGTCCTCTGTGTTCTTAAGCTGCATCAGCGGGTGAAGAGATGATGTTCTAGTTCAGAGAGCTGCAGAAGATAGAGCCAGAAGCCTGAGCCCAAGGTGGGGCAGGTGCTTGAGAGCTGGGTGGAGCCCTAGAGGAGTGGGATTCCAACAGGTAAGGACAGGGAATGTGGAGTCCAGCATTCAGGGAAACCCGGCCCAATACAGGGATGTGTGAAGTCACACTTGTATGCACTGGAGTGGGTAGGGAGTAGTGGAAGATTTCTGAGAAGCAAGCGACATGATCTTCCTCCCCTCTTCTATTCCACAAATATTTCTGAGCACTAACTCTCTACCAGACATTGTGGGGGTGTGGGGAGTTTTTGAAGGACACAGACAAGGAAGGGATCCATCTTTACAAAGCTTATGGTTGGGTGGGAGAGGTTCACACAGGGATGTGAATTCCCCGATAGGGCAGTAGAGGGCGCTATAAAGCACACTGAAGGAACAGTGACCTAGCCTGAGAAATGCAAGGTGGGCTTCCAAAAGGAAATGACTGGTAAACCGAGAGCTGAGAGACAAGTGGTGTTCAGGATAGAAGGAGAAGTCATGCTTGGGTATGGAGAAACTGGAGTGAGCCAAAGCTGGAAGGAGAAAGAGTAAAAGATGTAAGTGCCTTTGCTCACCTCCACTTGCCTGACCCATCAGGGTCTCCACTCCCCTCTGCAAATCACTCTCATCAACACCCATGGCAAATTTAAAGCTCAGACTGATTGTACCAACACTGAGTTGTACACTTCTTGAGACTGGCTTGCATGGATGTCCCCAACCTGTTTGACAGTTACTTGTCCTTGTTCATTCAAGACTACACGATAAAATATGAATAAAAATTGAGGGAAGTGGTACATCTATTAAAAAATAAACAACACTGAGTGTTTAAAAAAAAGAATTCAAACAAGGCAAGTCACTAAAAAAAAATGCAGTTGAATAGTCGAGCAAGACAACTATAAATCATAGGGAAATATTGCAAAACTCCCAAAGAACTTTGCACTTGAATTCTTGAATCCTTTAAAGAAGTCCAGTCTGCACACAACAGCAATGGGTGGGAATGATGATAGACTGATGCCAGAGACAGGCTCCAATCAGTAGGTCTGTAGGCAAAGAAAGGCCTGGCATCAAAACAAAAAACTACTGAGTGAATGATCACCAACATGCCTTAAAAGCACAATGTTTACACTACATGTAATTTTCTTTTTTTTTTTTTAAGACTTAATTATTTATGCATACAAGAACTGGGGTATAAGCCAGAGGTTCAGGGGGTGAGAGGATTCACCAGCGTGGGGAGCAGAACAGGCAGATCTAAAGAAACAACTGCTGAGGGGAGCAGCGGAGCGGGCGAGACAGGAGAGGTCTGCTGCGCCATGTGGGTTGCTCCCTGGCCGGCTGGGGATCGAACTCATGCTGCTGTGGCTGGCAATAGCCCGACAGAGCTGTCTTTAACCCCTGTGGCACTAGGGAGGCCCCTATATGTAATTTTTGTGGACATTTCTTCCAACATTAACTAACCTCTCCCCTTAGCCACCTAGTTACTGTAAACAACTCAGCACAACTGAAGGCGGCATGGGAGAGAAGGGCTGGTAGAAACAGATGGCATGGGAGGTGCAGGTCAGCTCCAGAAGGTCTCCTGAGCCCGTGAGAGATCTGTCCTGGCCCTTGGGAGGCTGGGAGTAGTTAAGATGGGGCTGGTGACTGAAGCAGTGGGATCGATGAGCTTCCCCAGTGACAGGGGCTGGAAAGAGAAGAGGAAGGGCTGGGAGAGAGGACCTGCAGCGAAGGGCATAAAGAGGTGAGAAGGGGGTGTAAGAGTCTGCTGGGGGTTGCCATAACAGAGCATTGTATGTTGAAAAGTGACAGAAAGAAATGGACTGTCTCCAGTTGTGGAGGCCAGCAGTTCAAGCTCAAGGTGTTGACAGAGCCCTGCTCCCTCTGATGAAGGCTCCGGCTCAGGATCTGGGCCTCTCTTTTAGCTTCTGGCAGCTCCTTGGTTTGGGGCAACAGAACGCCACCTTTCACTCAACAGGCTCCCTATGCGCAAGTCTGTCTCCAAATTTGTACCTCTTATGGTGCTAGTTGTATTAGATCTAGGGTCCTCCTTAATTCAATACGACCTCACCTTAACCAGTTTCATCTACAATGACTCTATTTCCAGGAAAGGATGGGTCACATACTAATGTCCTAAGGGTTAGGACGTCGACATCTGGATTTTGAGGGGCACAATTCGGGGAGTTAAGAAGGAGACAAGTCAAGTGCAGTGTCACAGAAACTAGGAAGTCCCCTCTTGAGCCCTTGTGTCCTCTCCTACCTGCTCTTACATGTCAGGCCACACGTGACCCCCAGCCCTGCACTGCTACCCTCTGTAACTATGACTTTCTCCTGGGATCACTGCATACCACTGAGACCAAGGACTGGTCTTCCCCCAGGCTCCCAGGTTGCTGGCTAAGGAGAGAATTGAAACAGAATCACCAAGTGAAGGTTCTGTCCAAACCTAACCCCTAATTCTTTCCTCATTTTTATACTCTATAAATCAAGCTGGTTGAAAAGCAGTGATACATACTTGTAGGCCACAGCTTTCCAGCAGTGTACACCCCCACATGCACAAAGCACTGAGCAGTTGCTTATGACTGCAAATCATTTCTCTGAAAAGTTGCGTGCAGAGTCACAGAGGAAGCCAGCACAACCTCCATGCTTTTTAAAAGAGGTACAAAGAATAACACCTTCATAAAACCTAGTATGCAGTGCTGACCACCCCTCCTTGCTCGCCCCCCAGCTCCAAGGCATAAGTAGCCAGAGCTCCCAGTGGGGGAGGGGGGGTCTACTAGCCAGCTCCTCTCTTCCCATTCTCAGTACCAGAGGGAAGCAAAGGACGTGGATCAGTTATATTAGAGAGCAGCTCTGGATGACATGAGAAGAAGTCTTAGTGAGGTCTTGGCATTCTAGAAGTCTCAGTCCAGTCTTCCCACTCACTGTCCCTCAAGACTGAGGTGTCACTGACAATTGGCTGTAGACACTGACGCTGTTACTAATGCCGAAGCTTCCCTGCCAGCCTCCTGCTGCTGGAAGGTGATGGTGTTTCTAGTCTTTTAGTGAGGAACGAAAATTCTAAGAGGGGAAGTGCCTGCTCAGGGGGAGCAGATGTAGGGAGCCTCAGAAAAGGCAATGACAGTTTTCTTCTTTTAAGAAGGCCAATCCAGAGGTGGTAACTAGCTGTGTTTATTTTTTGAAACATGCCACTTTCTCCAACTAACTAAACTAGGTTCACAGCTTGGAGCTGATGAGATCACAAACAAGGTCTTAATTTAGTTGCTACCCATCCCCCCATTCCCTCTAAAGCTTTCAGTATTAAAAGGAAAGTCCACAACATGAATTCAGTTACTGCACATTTGCCAACTTATTTTAAAAAGTAGATAAAAGGTGCTAAAATCTTTTATATATTTTTGTTTTGTTTTCCTACTGAGTTCACACTTCAAAGAGCCAGCACTCTAGCTTACTGTTTTTTATCTATTCCCATCTCAAATCCTTTTAAATCTCTTTGAAAATTCCTCCTGAGGGACAAGCTAGTCCAGGCACTCACAGCAAAGAACATTTCTCTGCTTGCGCAGAATGAAATGATTCTCAAAGCAGACCCAGGCGGTAAGGACTTCTAGTGCACATGGCGGCCATCACTTGGTGTAACGCAGATGTTGGGAAACCAGATGACTTCAAAAGGATGCCAGAGAATGCCCACAAGCTGCATGTCTGAGGGAGAGCAGCTCCCATTTGAAAGGAGGGCGCTTGTCTTTTATCACTGAGACAAATGTTTTTGAGTCTTAAGAGTTAGAAGGCTCAACGGGAGAGGCACTTTCTCAATGGGACCGTGAGTGTCACCAGGCACACACGTCTTGAGAGGCCACTGGCTGGCCTTCAGTCTTCAGGGTCCGAATTTTCATCTGCCATTCTGATGACCCAGGTGAAGTAACCATGAGAGCTACAGGGACCGGCTCTTCTACTAAGAGGCAGCTCCCACTTGCCAGTCACCCTGATCAAGGACCTTCCAGATGTTGGGGCATGGGGCCATTGGGCACCTCTCTTTTGTGACAGAAAGTTTGCTCCAACACTTGTGAGTTTTAAAAATGACTATGGGTCATTTTTGAACTTCATATCAAAATAAATTCACTTTCAGAAGACAGCACACCACACCCTCTAATCTTCTATAAGAACAAGGTTACCAAAACACCTGCAGAGCTCCTGCTCCAAGCTAGATCGTGTCAGCCCTCTGCTCAGCACCCTCATGGCTCCCATATCACTATAACAAAAGCAGATGTCTTCACCATTGACTCTCCCTGAACTTTTCAGGGCTCATTTCTTCCTCCTCTCTTCTCTCTACTCCAACTATGGGGCTTTCCTACAGTTCCTCAGTTATGTACTGTATATTCCAGCCTCAGCAACTCTACAGTTGTTGTTCTGTCCACCCTGAATGCACTTCCCTATAGTGTGGCCTGCACTTTAATTATTGTTGACCGACCTCGCATTTATCCCTGTTAAGTTTAATCTTGGTAATTTGGGTTCCCAGTGTTGAAGTAACCAAGTCCTGGTTCTCATCTGTAACACATCCTCCTTCTCTTCCTGCTCTGATCTTCCACATGGCCAGAGAGGAGGCTGCTGGCCTTCATTCCACAGAGGAGATAATGCTCAAAGGGAAACCTCGCGTTATTCTTTCTAAACTCCCCTGCAAGCTAACAATGGGCAGCTAACAAATTTCAGCTGCCTGCAGTGTCTCCTGCTGCATCCAACCAACTTGTCACCATTCGATTCACTGGGATGTGCTGAACTGAGTAACAGCCTAACATTTGCCGAAATCAAGAAATGTCATGTCGAAGGCAGTGCCTGATTGACTGAGCTAGTAATTCTACCAATGAGATGAAGTTAACGTCATAGGACTTTTTCTCAGTGGAGTTACACTGACTGCTAGCAACCTCCACTCTTTTCTGAAGCACACCAACCATTCATTTAACAACCCATCCCAAACTCTGCCCACAGTCAGCTCCAGGCTTGCTGCTCTATGATTATTAGAACTTACCCTCCACTACCACCTCAGTCTCTTTTTGACTTTCTTAAGACAATATTGGCCTGTCTTTTCACTTGCCGTTTTAAAGATGATTTGTATTTCTAAATTCTTTCCATTCCCTGTGATCTTGTCCTGAGAACTGAAACTCATTTAAAAGGCCTCTCCATTCATTTATTCCACAAACGCTTCCGAGAGCCTACGCTGTGCCCAGCTCAGTGCTTTATTTAGTGTCTGCATTTCAGTTCTACGTATTGAAGCTAAAACTAGCTCAGCAGCTGACATCAGTTCTGTCCCTATACCATCAGCCCCAAGGATTTCACCATCATTTCCCTCCCTTTTCCGAATATGGTTTTAAAAGCCATCACTGGCATTTTATTTTATTGCAGCAAAATACATGTAACATCAAATATGCCGAGCAACCATATTTAGGACAATTCAGTGCCATTAAGTACATACGTGATGGCGTGCAAACACCGCCACTATTTTCAAAACTTACATTGCCCCAAGTGAAAACCCGCCCCCATTATGCAACAATTCCCTCTTCCCCAGGCCTCTGGTGACCTCTAATGTATTTTCTGTCTGTATGGATCTACCTATTCTAGATTTTCTATAAAAGGAGTCATGCAATATCTTACCTTTGTGCCTGGCTTATTTCAGTCAGTTTTCAAGGGTCATACATATTGCAACACACATCATACTTCACTCCCTCTTTATGTCTGCATAATATCCCTTTGCGTGTCTACACTGCATTTTGTTAAAAGAATCCATTCATACATTGATGGATACTCTGGTTGTTTCTACCTTTTGCCTACTGTGAATGAGGCTACTATGTACATTGGTGTACAAATATCTGAATTCCTCTTTTCAATTCTTTTAGGCAGTGGAATTGCCATATAGTAATTTTATGTTTAATTTTTGAGAAACTACTAAACTATTTTTCCATAGTGACTGCACATTTTATTTCCTGCCAGCAGTGTACAAGGGTGCCAAATATCTTTTCTTTTTATCAATCTTTCATTCACTCTAGATTTTTCTCTGATGTACATCATTCTATAAGTTTGCTCAAGCCACTCTTTTATTAGTCATTAGCCTTTAGCTAATGACTAATAAAATGACATGAGAATTCAACAGTTTTCCCAGAACTCACCATGACATGCTGTCATTTAGTGTGAGGATTCTTATCAGCCACCCTCCTTTCGATCATGAGAATGAGCTTTAGAATCTGAAGCTTGCATCTGGATTCCACCCCCCTTTGCAGCTGTGTGCTCCAGTTTCCTCCTTTTTAAGCTAGGATGAGGTTTCCTTTGGTTGTGGTAACAAAGTACCACAACATTAGTGGCTTAAAATAACATGAATTATCTTATAATTCTGGAGATCCAAAATCTGAAATGGATCTCATGGAACTAAAAGCAAGGTGCTAGCAGGGCTGGTAACCAACTGGAGGTGTTAAGGGAGAACAGTTTTCCTGCCTTTTCAGTTTCCAGGGGCTGCCACATTCCTTGGCTTGTGGCCCCTTTCTCCATCTCAAGGTCTGCAATGGACAGTTGAGTCTTTCTCACATCATAACACCTGACACTGACTCTTCTGCCTCCCTCTTCCACTTCTGAAGACACTTTCAGTCCCATCCAGATAATCCAGGATAATCCTATTTTGAGGGCAGCTTTTTAGCCACCCCAAACTCTATCCGCAAATTTGCATCTCCTGTGCCATGTAACCAAACACATTCAAAGATCCTGAGGATACAACATGGACATCTTTGGGAGGAATTATTCCACTTAACATAACAATAGCAATGCCTTTCTCAACAGGTTTTTTTTTTTTTTTCCTCAAAAATTATTTGTTTTTTCAAGTTCTTTCCATTCTTCGGGACATAGTTATAAAGACTGAAACTTATTTAAAAGTTCTCTTCACTAATTTACTCAACAAAGACCCACTGAGCTGAATTGCTGCAATAAAACACACAGTAAGCACTCAGTAAGTGTTACCCATTATCACCTTATGATAGTCCTTGGGCAATTTATAATCCCTTTGGGCAATATGGTTGCAGCCATAAGAATCCACTTCTGAGTCTGAACTTCACATGTTTCATCTTCCTAAAGTCCACCAGCATTGCCTTCTTTTCTAGCTATCAAGTCCAACATGGCGTCCCCATCAGCTGCCTGTGTTTGTGTTAATACAGAAGTAGAAATGGATCACAGGGCTCCCCTCACTGCCTCTGCTACCTGTGAGGAAACACTCAGCAGGACCAGGAGGAACTCAGCCGCCCGTCTGGCTCTAAGGGCAGACTTTAAGCCTCCACTGCTGGGTCTGCGCTGTGCCCAGCTCCATGCTTCCTGGCTCCAGCTCTGAGGGTTGCAGCAGGGCTCCGAAACACCCCAGCCTCACTGTCTGCACTTCATCTACACACAAGCCTCCTGAGGTTTCTGGGGCTAGCCTCACAGAAGTCACTGATTCCTGACAGAAAGTGTGGTTTGTACTTGAAGTGGGCTGCGTCTCCACCGGAACCACACCTGCTCTGGGAGGTGTTCACTCCTGCTTCCCCTGTCTGTTGGGCTCCATCTGATGTCAAGCATGAAGTAAGTAAACACAGAACCTGCCAAATCCCCAAGGTTAATTTCTGAGCAGTGATCCTGATATTACCGATCAGAAGGCACAGTGGGGGTTTGTTCTGTTTTTTTGTCAGTCAAACAAATACCATCTTTTATTGTATTGGTTCTCAGTTTTAATATTTCCCCCCTTTTTATCTCTAATTGTGCTCAACATTCATAGTCAGGTCAGTGACTGACGCCCCTGAAAGACACTCCCCTCTGTTTTGTCAGTGGCGCTGCACGACCAACGACAGTAGCCATTTTGTCATTGCTGAGACTGGAGTCCCAAGCCCTTCTCCATGCCTTTGCCTGGTGCTCAGGATCAGGAGGCTTGACAACACAGGAGCCCTCACTCTAAGGTCTTCTGCTCCAGAACAACAGGCAGGCCTGGGTCTAGCCTGCAGTCTGAGAGGTCTGTGCTAGGGGGACTGGGTCTGGGCAAGGGTGTGAGTGCACAGAAATTGGGGCTGGAGCAGGGAGGACATCCACTGGGGCCTGGCTATGCCTGCTCTTCTTCTATCTCTCTTCCCCAGGTTTTTCACCTCAGGCCATTCTGTTTTCAGTCCTGACCATCAAGCACATTCATGAACACCTTCAGCTTCTCCCTAAGCCTCAATTCTCCCGAACGCAGAGAGGCAAATCAGAGTTGAACAATTCCAGTTCTTGCTGAGGGGACACAGAGAGCCCAGTCTTCCCTCCTGGGAGCATTACCAGGATCCCTTCTCCCCACCACTGCTGGCCCTGCCACCCTCTCACAGGACACGACACTCCTGGTGCTCAGCAGGGAGTGGGGGACAACTCTCTTTCCTTTCTCAAAGGCTCGCTCACATCCTCCAATTCATTAGCTCTTGACCTCCATTTCCTTCTGTCACCTCAGAAATCGTCGTTTTTTTCCTTCCTGGCAGCTTCCCGGCTTCTTTCATCTGAGAACAATCCATCCTTGATAATAAACCAGGGTGGGGAGGGAAAGCAGCCTCAGCCCTTTCATCTTTCTCTGGCACAGGAAAAGCAGTTCTCACCTGGACAGATACAACTGGCTTGTGGAAGGCAGTTCCCACAACAAACTGACTGAGGCATTCCTGCCCTAAGTCCCAGCTCTCAGCTCTTCAGATAAGCAAAGAGTTTCTTGTGGTTCCCTCTGAAAACTGCCCTGCAAAACCATCAGCAACTGCACGCTCTCTGGCCTCTCTGTGTTCTTCCTGGGTCAAGGACCTGATGGGGAAGGAGATTTGGTCACGTAAGGTGGTGATCCCACTCAACCAAATCCTTCCTTAGCTACATCCTCTCACTACCAGGCTAGTTATCTGGCTTTGTGTCCTCCAGAGCATCAAGAGGTGGGGAATCCCACTCATTTGGCTTTGTCATTTTTTATTTAGAAATTAAAGGTTTTCTATGTTTAGTTTATGGCTAAAGAGATAATGAACAGACATACAAATGTAATTTACTGAATAATTATACTAAAAATGACATAAATAAGATTTGAGGTTAGCAAGCAGGGATCTCATGGTGGTAAAATCAATCACAATAATTGTGACAGTAAGAGGAAGGGTGAGAGAGAGAAATTCTGAGTCCTAGCTGGCAGATGACAACTATGTGCTGCACAGAGGAATAGACACTGACTACATAAAAATTATCTGATGAGAGCTCGGCTTTGCTACTCTGAAACCAATGAAAAGATATGAAATTATGTCTTCTGTTCAAGGAAGATTTTGAAAATAGGTATAAGCTCAGAAAAATACATCTTTAAAAACTGTTAGTGCTATGCTGTCCATTGTACAACAAATTTTGAGCCAAGTTACAGCAAGGCTGGTTTTTTTTTCATTCCATGAGGCTAACTGAAGACATTTTTGTCAATTTTTATCAGGTATGAACTAAACCAGTGGAGGGGGGTGGGGGCTGGGATCTTCTATCAATCACAAGGAGTTACACCCCCAAACTCTTTTTGGCCAGTCCACCACTCTGGGACAGTGTCTAACTCTCCCACATTCAAGGAAACCACTGTCCATGTCCCAGGTCAGTGGGGAGGAGCTGCCCTAGGGATGCAGAGCGTTGGGCACCCAAGAGGCTTTGCAACTCTGTCCCCAGTGCAGCTGACTGCTGCCAGGAATGGACTGGGCCATTCAGTCATAGCAAGCTGGCAACAAGGATTCTGATCCATGTGTTGCCAGGAGAGTTTTAATATCACAGTCATAAATTTCAACCAAGATAATTTTCACTTAACAGTGCTTTCCAAAAGAGCCAGTGAAGGTCTGGAGAAACACTTGCTCCACATGTCAGAAGGCCCAGGAATCTGAATCAGCGCCCAGGAAGAATCTGTTGGCAAAGTCTTTCTACTCTCCTAAAGGGAGTCATCAAAGCTAGTGCCAAGACCAAGTTCAGGCGCAGATCTGGAGGGCTGTTTACTGACCAGAGCACACAGCCCCAGTGGAAGAAGAAAACAAAACCCCACACAGCCAAAAAAGCAGGGCGGGAGTGGGGGGAGCCCTCAATTATTTGTTGTTCAAGTTTTCTATGAAAATATGTTTAAATACAATTAAAAATTCAGTTTGTGGTTAGTCTAATAATCTCATCGAGCCTGTGGTCACAGCGAGGGCGTGTTATTGTCTACAGGCGTCACTGGACAGTTCTGATAGGCATGGGGTAGAAATGGTCTGTTTGGGAAGGTTACATGAATCCTGTTCATCTCACCAGCATGGTCTTGGCTTTGCTGAGGTCTGGCTGTTCGGTCCACCTCTGCCTCCCCTTCCCTACACACCCACCCCCTCCCACAACAGGGGAGCTGGAAGGACAGTTTTTGTGAGTGTGATACCTTCCATTCCTGGTATCATGTTGCCTCATATTCTTGATAAAATGAATCTTCTTAAAGTTCTTTGGTCTGGGCGAACCTGAGAGAGTTCGACATCTGAAAAATAAAATCATTCCAGAAACACAGTCAGTTGCCCGTTGGACAGCTGAGACATCTCCACACAAAGACAGGAAGGAAAGAGCAGACACATGGTTGAGTCACCCCAAGGATAATGAGGACGACACGGCTGGAAGCAAGGAAGCTTTAAAAAAAACCCAAATGACAGACAACTTCCTTGATAATACTGATAATAATTTATATGGGTCTCTGAAAAGCCAGCTAATGAAAACTATTGTCCCCAGTTACAATAACATAATCTACACAGATTCCAAAGACATCATTCTTTATTGTCATCTTAAAAAGAATCCCCCTGTATCAACACCGGTAACGGGAACACAAAACTGTAACTTTAAAGGATATGGGGGTGGGGGGGGGAGATTGGAAAATGAAGTTTAAAGAGTCTCTAATCATTTTTCTTCCATAGCAGGACTTTGACCTGATCAACCTGGACAGCTGTCCCAACTATATTGTGCCTGGAAGTTGCAACTTTACTTTGAATGATAATCAGACACCCGACTAGAAATTGTTTTCATTTTAAGATAAATTTTTAAATAAATATTCGTTGTACAAAATGACTTGGCTTCAAATGCTTTTTTTTCCCTGATTGTATGACATTTGCTCGCACCACAGAGCTGGCAGAACAGAACACATATTGAAAAGGTCTTATTTTGTGTAGACATATATTTTTTTAAAGATTTATTTAGTTATGCATACAAGAACTGGGGTACAGGCCAGAGGTGTGGAGGGGGGTGAGAGGATTCACCAGAGACAGAGTGGGGAACACAACAGGCGGATTGACTGAAGTACACTGCTGAGGGGAGCAGCGGGGGAGTCAGGAGAGGTCTGCTGCGCCATGTGGGTTGCTCTCTGGCTGGCCAGGGATCGAATACGTGCTGCAGTGGCTGCAGATAGCTTCATAGGTTGTGTATTAATCCCTTGCGTCACCAGGGAGGCCCCTAGACATATTTTTTGTATATATCTTTTTCTTAGTTACCTGGCAATCTCCAAATTACAGAATGGCAATCACAAAATACCAAACAACCATGAGAGTTTAAATTTGTTTTTTCTTAAGAAAGGGAGCTTTTCTGTTTTGGATTTTGCTACCAACAGGTTTTGTTACTTAAACCTTCTGACCGTGGCTACCAGAGCTGGCTCCTGCCATGGGGTGTGGGTACCTGAGATCTTGTACTCTAGGGGCTGAGTTTCAGGGAAGCGGTGCCCACTTTCCAAAGCCACACTGAGGTCTGCACTGAGTCATCGCCGAGCTCAGCCAGATCTGACCTTTGAGGTTCCAGGTAGGAGAGATGACCGGACAAGGAGGTACAATTGAGTGCACAGGGTGGGAGCACAGGGGGGCACAGGCTGGGAGAATTGTCAGCATCAGAGACCTGCACAGCAGGTCCAATCTTTACTCCCCTCCAAGGGCACAGCTTAAGGGAAAGTGACTGACGTCCCCAGCCCAGACCTCAGGGGCTGGTCCTCCAAGTCCCCTGACCTACCTTTCCAGCAAGGACCAGTCCTCCCAGGAGCCTTTCCCAGGGAGAATGAAAATTATTTTTCTCCATAAGAGATAGCACCTTAAAAGGTAATTTAACTTAAATAAAAAATCCCACTGCAGAGAATGTGTACAGGCTAGAGTAGAAACATAGTCTCAGCTATGTCTTCATTTGGTGGCCTGAATCAGGAAAAGGGGGTTCCCCAGACCTTGGGCAGAGAGGAGGGAAAGGCCCCTCTGGTCATGTCTGCTGCATCTGAGCTGGTGCCACAGCCCAGCTGCCAGATGCTTCAGCAGAAACCATCGTGTTCCCAGGCTCCACCTGCAAACTCACCACTGACCCCGACACATCACTATTAGTAGTTCAGATCCCACGCCAGTGTGACTGTCAGAATTAAATGCGATGGTGTGTACTCAGGTGACACATCCAAACACAAAACTACACTTTGACATGTAGACAGGCAAATCTTCATAAACAAATTTCAAGTGTTGTGATTATTAACAAACTATCAGCTACAAAGGATGGTTACTATTTGCCCCCTTTCTTCCTGAAACTGCAGCCCTTATGAAGGATCCTAAACTCTTGCTTTAAAATATTCTTTTAAAAACCTGCAGAGCCTTGTCTGAGGACATTTCAGACAGGGCTAGAATAGGAATGGCACCCACAATTCCTCCTCCACGCCAAGCTTCTGAACCCAGATTTAGTTGGCTTGGGGCTGGAGGGGACAGGCCCTCACTCTGCCGTCTTGGGGCAGCCCCTGGAAACAGACCCAGGGCGTCCAACTGCCTCAGTTGTACCTCTAGAACAACTGCTCAAGGCTGCAGGTAACCCCAGACCCCTATATCTTACACTAAGAAGGTTCTAGAAACACCAGGGAGGAGAGGAGACTCTCTGAAAGTGTAAAGGTGTGTTTCCATTGGTTTCTGGACAACACCAAGCATTCTCAAGTGTTCTCACATCCTCACTCTGCTTCTCCCAAAGAGCAGACCTTCCCAGGCCAGCTGTCTGGGGGTAATGGGGGGTAGAGATAGACTGTGAGTGGGTTCAGGCACCTTACAGAACTACCACCTCTAAAAACTCTGGCACCTCCCCACTCCCTGAAGCAGGCCCAGACTCCACTGCAGAGGAGGGTTGGCCTGAGGCTGCGCCTTTTCCCCTATCATTGTCCTCCAGATTTGAGCATGAAATTCCCAACTTTCTAATGAAACTGAAAGTGGCCAAAAGGGCCACTGGGGCTGTGCGTAACAACGGGGTTGGGGCAGTGACAGTAATGGCTCCAAGGCCTAGATGGGCTAGGAAGCTGGGCAGGCGGTAACGGCTGCCATACATGCTGCAGATGAACTGAGATTTTTCTGGATTTTTTAGTAGATGTCCTAACTCATTTTTAGGGTACCTGTTCTCACCCATCAAGTGGAAAACCTCTCAGTCTAGTCCTCTTCTTGTAAAAGCTCAATTCTCAGAGCTCTGGTGGATATAAGAATCTAACTATGATGTACAAGAGAAAAGACTTCAGAGGACAACTTGACAAAGGGTCTTTATTTTAATATCGGCACCCAATTCTTAATGGCAGAGCTGGGGATCTAGCCCTTCATTCGGCAAGCTGTTCGTTGTCACAAATGTTTTTAAGCATTCAACTAAACCACCAGGGAATCGCAGAAGCACTTTAAGAGAATTGTGGCGTTAGCAACAATTGCCAAGGAAACTGGAAGCCTGAACACTCAGGTTGTGGCAGGTTAAGCAAAGAACGAATTAATTTCAAAGCCTCCTGCATTCACGTGTAAACATTCATTTAAAAACACACATTTTAAATGATGCAAAATTAAGTTAGGATAGAATTAAATTAAAAACTAATTTAATGAAAGATTAGCTGTTTCTTGTTAGCACTGATTACAGGATACACTTAATTATGCAAAAGGTTTTTAATAGATGCCTTGGAACCATCTGTTCAATGTGCGGAGTTTAAAGCAAGTTGGGCTAATAGCCTTCCACCCCCTCACTTCCCAAAAACACTTCAGTGTCATTACTGGTACATTCATTTCACAGAATTGGGGAGCTGGAAAGGGCCTCAGGGATAAGACTTATCTGCCCCTCCCATCTTGCAGATGAGAAAACTGAGGTCCCAGAGAAACTAGTGCATTTCCAAGGCTACCCAACCAGTTAGTAGAAGAATCAGACCAAGAACCAGGTCCCCTGACTCCTAACTTAATGCCCCTGCCGAAATGCCGAGCTAATTGAATTTTTCAGGAAAGAGTAAGCTCCTAAGTAAATAACAGAACTATTTTGCAATTTTTAAGAAGTCCCATTTGGGAAAATAAAAACATCTTAAACTGCTCAAACTCCTTTGGAGTCTGACTTCTGCAAATTTACACAAGATTTGCTGGACATTCAGTACAGTATTCCGTTAAGTGTTGGACAAAAATCCGATCGAGGCACATAAACCATTTTTACTCTGATTATGCGCTCACAAGACTGAGGGGTGGAGGGTTGAGCCTGGGGTGTGGGGGAGATTCTGAGAGAAGGAGGCAGGGGTGACAGAGCATGTGACCAGGAACACAGCACCCTGTCCTCCTCAGGGACACCCCCTACCCCCTCCAGGCCCTGCCATCTGAAATCCCTGAGGAAAAAGTAATATTTTTAGCCTGTAACTTTTTTTACCTAGTTCCTGACTCAGTTACTCTATTGCTCAAAGGGCCATGGCTTTTGCAGCCTGTGGAGACCCCAGTGGCTTTGCAGCTCTATTCATTGCTATTTGTGGCAGGGGTGACCTTACCTGTTCAAATGCCAAAGTCCCTCAGTGCCTATTTCTCTTCTACTCTCACTGATTACCTTGGACCACAGCCAGTTCCCTAGTTTGACTTAATGCACTTTTTGTAAGACTCCTTCCAGGAAACAGCCTCTCCTAACATTAATAGTGACTGATAGGAGACTTGTAACCAAACCACACTTGTCCCGCAGCTACAAGCCACTCATCTGAAGAAGGCCCCAGAGATTCCATTCATTTTCAAAAAGACATCAAAAGTAGAAATCTGACTGTCCAGACCTGACTTTCTCTTTGGCATTTCATCAATCAAGGTCGCACAATACTTTCCACCAGACCCCAGGCCAATCTGTGTACCATTCTTCATCCAGATGGCCTGTGGACAAGACCTGTAACCTGGGCATTGAAGCTCCAGGTAGGGCAGGAGCCTCTCCACAGCAGTAGCCGCCCAGACGGAGAGAGAGGAGCCCAAGATCTGTAAGTGCTGGCGAGTGGCCAAGGCGCAAGGAAAGCAGATGTAGTTCTGGGGGGGGCCCTGGTCTGGCCAGTGGGATTCCTCCCACGGGTTTCTACCTCTGCCACCCGCTGCACAGTCCCTGTGAAGCCACACTGTGTAACCCTGCCTCATCTCTGTCCCAGGGAGGAGCACCTATGCTAGCCAACTGGACTGGGGTTGACTAACGGAGGGCCAGATGAAGCAGTGCAGGAGTAGAGAGAAAATTGCCTGGCATGGCTCAGAAATTACTGTCTCCCCCCAAAAGATGACTCCCAAGCACTTCTCTAATCCTGAAGGAGAGACAAAGGGAGCCCCAAGGGAGCACTCACCGAAATCCTCAGCAAGTTTCCCCAGTTAGTAAGTGTGGAGGGATGTGGGCACCTCCTAACATGGCCAAGACTGTGACCAGCACATGAGCACCCTGAAAAAAGGACATTGCCGAGCTCCTTTTCTATCAAAGCATCAGTTTACAAAATGAAATGGAAGCCATGAGGGGAAAATGCTCAAATTCTTAGCAAACTGGGCTATTTCAAAACTTAAATGGGAAATTTAATAGTTTTCTAGTTCTAATGGCCCTCAGGTTTGGGTTTCCAAACTACGAGTCTGGGTATCATGTGGTCATTTAAAAAATTGAATTCTTGGGCCTCCCCGGTGGCGCAGTGGGTTGAGCGCAGTGCTGTGAAGCTGTCCACAGCCTCTGCAGCGCCGGTTCCATTCCTGGCCGCCCAGGGAGATTCCCACATGGCGAGGCAGACTTCTGTCTGCTTTGGTTGGTCTGCCTGTTCTGCTCCCCACTCTGCCTCTGGTGAATCTTCTCCCCCTCTCACAATTCTAGCCTGTGCCCCAGCTCTTGTATAAATAAAAATAAATCTTTAAAAAATAATAAAAAATTGAATTATTAGACAGTAACTTACAAAAAAGAAAAAGCCACTTTGGCATCTTGCACTGCAGGCTGTTGGCATTAACCAAAACTAACGCTGAAAACTCACCTCCGTAGAGGGGCGTTCTCCTCAATATCTTCCAGGGTCTCCAAGGATGATCTCTGAGAGATGAGGCGGCGTCTGCAGTTAGCAAAAAAAAAAAAAAAAAAAAAAAAAAAAATTAGGAGTTAAAGTGACATTGTAAAGTGGACCAGGCATTTCTGTACATCTATAACTGTTCTAAAAAATAAAAAGCCCATTAAAAGAAATGGAATAAACGATGTCTTTAAGAGCTGCCATGTCCTCAGCCTGCAGCCCTTAGTGCCAGGCCCATCTTGCCTTGCTGAGTCCTGAGATTCTGCCTGGTAACAGGGCAGCTTTGTTATGGTCAGGGACATGACTGGTCCTTTTTATGCTACAAATGCCCCCAAAATGAAAAGAGACAAGGTGCTTCTTGTAATATACAGTACAACTTGGGCACTGTGTGCACTGCTTCTGCGGCATTAAATGGTTCTGTCAAGTATTCAAATATCAGAGGTCTGAGGCTGGTGAGCTGATAAATATTAAATTTTAAAACCATTAAATAAAATCTCAAAATTATTAGGATGCCATAAGAAAGTGACGGTCTCTGGATGCTGATGATGTCAAAAGAAACCAGAAACAAGAAAGTATGATTCCTCTGGGAGAGTTTTCTGGATACCAGTAAGAATAAATATCAGGACATGATTAATCAAACCATTAATTCTTTCGAGCTGCTACAGCAAAACACCTGCTAAAACTTCCCCAATCTAGTTTCTTCTGCCAACTAAAATAAGAACAGATCCTTCGATTAGATGAGAATATCTGTTTCAGATGTCAGGTGGTGAAAACTTTATCAGAAATCCACTTAATAAGGACCATCATTTCTTAGTCAATGATTTGGTGTGTGGGTGGGGGTGGGGGGGGTGAGTAGAGAGAAAAATCTGATTAGGTTTTTACTTAGAAAAAATGAAAAAAAATAGTCTATTTGGTGTTATATTTGACAAAATTTAAGTTAAGAATATGCAATTACAAGAGGGGAGGGTGTGGACAGCACAATGGATTCTGAAGAGGGACTATGGGTGCTTTGGTGGTGAGAGAGCTCCGGTGACCACACGTGAGGGGAGAATCCTGTGCTGTCAAAATATTAACAAGGATATAAAACAATGGCACTTCATTAAAAAAAATTAAAAATAAATTTTAAAATGCAATTATAATCTTGTTCTAAAGAATAGAAACTGAAACAAGTATTTTGTTTTGTCTGTACTTTTCTTACCAGCTACTGAGTCCTCTTGCTTCATATTTTACTTTTATTTATTTATTTTTAAAAAAGATTTATTTATTTATTTGTACAAGCACTGGGTACAGTCAGAAGCACGGGAGGGTGAGAGAATTCACCAGAGTCAGAGTGGGAAATAGAACAGGCAGACTGATGAAATACACTGCTGAGGGGAGCAGCGGGCACGGCAGGAGAGGTCTGTCATGCCATGTGGGACCCTCGCTGGTGGCCGGGGATCAAACTGGCACTGCAGAGCCTGCGGGCAGCTTCACAGCCCAGCTCTCAACTGCTGCGCCACCAGGGGAGGCCCTTTACTTTTATTATTAAAAAAAAATTTTGGATTATGTTTTAATAAGATAATCAGAAAGATCAATTTTGCAAACTATTCAAGGGTTTGTCATTTTTCTAAGCACCTCTCTTATCTTTTGCTATTCAAATCCTTTCTCAAATATCACACACCCTCCTTTTCTCTCCAACTGAAAACTGTTCTCATTCTTGCAGGTCCTCAGAGTTCTCCAACATCCCCTTCAGTATTTTCCATGCCATGCTGGACCTTTTCAAGAGCTGCAGTATCACTCTGAAAATGAATTTCACTGAATTTCCATTTCCAAAACTGCCAAATTTCCAGCAATGTCCCCAAGGCAGTGGTTGCAGGGAGACACCTGACCTGACCACACCCTTGCTCAACTGACCAGGGTCAGGCTGGCTGGCCTGGTGTCACAGAGCACTCCATAAAAGGGGGAGCTACAATATTCCCTACCCCCGCTTAATGATCGCTGGAGCTGAGCCTCAGGTGAATCTGTATCGCATGAAGGGCAGGTGGGTTCCAAGAAAGAAGGAGAAAAGAAGAGCTCTGGTTCCTGCAGCCTGACTTGCACCCTGGTACTGCTGGGAAGGAGACATGGAAGGAAACACATGGAGGAGAGACATGTAGATACCTGTGGATGAGACACATGGGGAGGCTGACAATGGCAGCGTTATCTTAAAACAGTATCTCCTTTTGTCTCAGCTTTTTGGGACCTGCTTCAGAACCCCTGTCCTATGGTTTCCTGCCAGAAGGTTCCTTAGATATGTGGCAAGATTTGATGCCTTAGAGTAGTTGCTTTGGGCTAACTCTGTTTGGCTAGACATTTATACACAAGGGGGTGGGTAATTTAGGGTGTTTTATTGGGACACTAATATTCTTTATTCTCTTTCTTCTCCATGCACAGTTATTCCATTATAGTTCTTTCACACTAAGAGTATGCTTTGCCTTTGTGCACATGATGGATGGATGCTTTTAGAGTATGCAAACTTAGGGGTCCCAGGGTACCCCTTGGTTGCATGCTAACACTGGCTTTGGTCCCTCCTCTAATTCTAGTCAGTAACACAGGGTAACCCAAAATGTCTTGAGCATGAGCCCACCCAAGACCAGGTGCTCCTTCCATACTACACCCCCTTCTGAGTGTAACTGACTCTGCACGTCACATTTGCTGATGCACTGTCCATCTATAAAATTAGCGGCCCCCTCCCAGGCGTCCATGCAGTTCTCACTTAATTTCAGTGTCTCCACCATAGTCAGAAAGGTAGTAATTAAAGTAATATTTACTTTGTTTACTTCCGCATAATGTTCTGAATTTTAAAATCAAAAGCAAAATATTAATTTAAGCATGCATACTAAATTGTCATTAGAAATAACTTGGCAGGCCGAAATAAATGTTCGCATTTTAGATCCTGGAAAGCTCAACAAATTCTGTAGAACAGCAGAATAGCAGTTAATGTTTTGCTTAATCTGCAACCAGACTGAAGCAACTGTGCTGCTTCAAGGACACCCCTCCTTCAATGACCCTAACACAGATCCACTAGAACCTTCCGTGGGCAGCTCCTTGGGCAGAAAGCCACAGGCAGACACCTGGGTTCAACCTGCTGGAACTGCAAGTCTGGCCTGTTGGGAACCAGCACAAGCGTGAGGCAGGCTTGACTTCTCAAGGGGGAATCAAGGAACGACCAAAGAATTCCATTAACAGCCCCTCAAGTTTCCCCAGTGTTTGGGGCTGCTTCTCCCTCCTCGTGAGCAGTATGGCCATTGCTCCAGCTGAAAGGGCCAAGTGAATCCCATGGTGAACACACCAGGGCCCAGCCTGGCAGGGGCCCACAGGCTTTTATGCAACTCAAGCCAGGGTGCACACCCCAGGAAAATGGGCCCATTCAGAGAAGCGTACAAGTTGACAGTTCCATCGAAGAGTTGCATCTAGCTGTTTCCAAGCTGGAAAAGAGACGTGCTTTTTAGGAAAATAACCACAACAGAATATATCCTTCTATACAAGGATTTGTATTTTAAAAACAAAAAACCAGCTCATGAATTGAACAGATTCTCTCTCTCTCTCTCTCTCTCTCACACACACACACACACACACACAGGGCAGGCATCTAGGGTCTGAATTCTTTAAGGGAAACAAACCTAAACTCTAATGCCCACCTATTCCGTTAAATTCAGTGACTGCACTTCCCCTTTCCTTCTTCATGAACAGAACCAAGCATTTAGATACAGAACCGTCATTACAAAGAAACTGTCATAAGGTGCCATGAAACTGAAGACGTGATACCTGCCCTTCCTACATAAACACTTAAAATATATACTCCTATATAAATGTTCACGTCCCATGAACCGGTGTTGCTAACCCAGGGGTGCTCACCTCTGCCTCCTGCTGCCTTCCCAGATCCTTTGAACAGATGCAATAACCTCTCCCTGCCTTCTAGCCTCACAAATGGAAGAGAAGGCCAAGGGCATGTGGCCAACCGTCTTCACCAGCCACATTAACTCAGCAAATCTGCCTTATAAACTACGTCCATTACCATGCAGACTCATCTACACAGTTAACCAGTGCGGTCTTTGCAAATTTTAATGATTGACAAAGAAAACTTAGCCTCAGACTGAAACAGCACACTACCTTATGAACCAAGAAGGCCTGCAGTAAGAGCCCAGCAGAGCTCAAAACAAAAGTATGTGCTGGTCTTCTGATTTCAGGGTTCCCTGTGTTGTCTGCAATCACTGTATGGGCCCTTCCATACTGGCCATGAACACTTTTGAGGCTGATATGGTTCAAGTTCAATCCTTGTACCTAAGTCAGTCTCTCTAAAGCACCCAGGCACATTTTAGAACATTATCCTTTCAATGCTGCACTCTGGGGAAGGGCGTGCTAATCTGTGACAAGACATCTGTGTGGATCTACCTGTGTGGACCAAATTAATCTGCTTATCACTGGGGTGAATGGCACATCACTGTACACTCCGGGGACCCGTGGCTGCTCACCATGGTTGTTATAACTCATCCACCTACACAGGAAGCTTATGAAAAGGTCACTGGGTGGAAAGAGAAAACACCACATAGACAAGCATGTACTAGGGTGACAGGGACCAGACAAGGCAGGACCCAGAACTTCCCAAGTGTCTTTTAGGCACAAAAGTGTTACCAGCTCTATTTTCAGGATGGGGCAGTGACCAACCAGCCACACTAACTAACCAGGGGGAAGCCGGTCAGTGGCCTGGCCATCCTGACAGGCCTCCTATTGGCAACGAATCTGGGGACTCCAGGATGGTGAGGGGCAAGGTTGTGCTGTGCTCAGGATAACACCACTAGCTTTTCTGGTAAACTAGTCTGCTAAACAGTTGCTTTGGGGACAGAGCTGATGTGGGCAAGGAGAAGGGGCAAATGCCAAAGAGCCTGACTGTTGCACTCTGGGCTTACTGCTGTCTCTGCTGGCCCGTGAGGCAGGGCAGGGTCACCTGGGGTCTAGTTGGGTGAGCTGTGCAAGGCTCCATCTTATGCAGTGACCTAGGACAGCCCAAAGCCGAGCACGAGGCACTGGGCACTGCAGGAGACAGTTCTGGCCCAAGAATGAGACCAGCATGTGACCCCCCTGGCCTTGACATTGGTGTCAACCAGGAAGTTAGGCTCCATTGATGCACTCCACCTGGCCACACCCTAGAGCACACTGGGAATATTAAAAATCACTGACACCTAGGCTTCCCTCCAGAGTCTGACTTACTGGTCTGAGTGTGACTGGGTGAGGTGATTTTTTAAAAACTCCTGGAGGTTCTGATGAGCATGAGGGATGAGTCTCCCTGAGCTAGGTTGTCGCCTGCCCAGGTCAAACATGGGTGAGGGTCCACTCCTAACATTGCAGTAACTGACTTACCTATAGGAGCAAATGGAGGGAAATAACTATAACCCACCCCCAAATAAAAAGTTGCTTCCTTTATCCTTGAATGAGCTGTGGTCAAGTTCAAGCAAAAAGGAAAAGGGATGTTAAGCCTGGAGATCTGAGCCTGGAGAAGGTTCACAGATTTTTTAAAAATAAACACATACCAGTGTGTAAGATGTGCATGTCACATATGTGCAGAGTCACATGAGTGACATGTGACGAATTCTGGGTTTTTTCTGGGAGCAAAATAAAGCAGTGAGAGCAAAAGGGGACATACCATCTGGCCACCAATCACCACACTCACAAAAAAGGGAATTTCCTGAGGCTCTAGCTCCCCCAGGTAAGGAGGGGTTCTTGGCTGTAAGACGGGTCACCTGAGGACAGCTACCTCTCATAGGTGTGAAGGGAGGGGGCATCGTGGCTACCTCAATTACACAGGCCATGGCACGCTGAGGTCATGATTACTTCAGGCTTGTCCAGACAGCTATTATGACCGAAGAAATATATAACCCAAGCATAAAAACAACTTATTAATAGAGTCACATGCATCCTCACACTTGTAATTTGTTGTTACTTGAATCCTTCTCCTACTGACCATCTTGCTTCCACAGAGCACCACACTAGACAGTGAGCTGCTTGTGTGTGTGTGTGGGGGGGTGGATCCCTGCTTTCCTCAGCGGCATAGCCCTAGGGATGGAGCAAGCTTCGCAGACTGTAGGCATCCATCAAGGCTGGCTGCATAAACTAATGAGTTCCCTCATCGGGCAGGTGGACATCCACAGGCTTTTCCAGAGAACACCTGCTCTTCCCCTCTAAGCCTGTCAATATACAGACCTAGTGGACCCTCTCTACGCCACACATGAGCACCCAGTCTGGTTAACAGACGCCCAGAAATCATGCTCAGAAAGCTCCCAAGTGCCCCACGACAACAAGAAGTAGAGAGAGGTAGAAAATTCTCATCCAGTGAGCAGGGCAGGTGGGGACATGGTCAGCCCCCCAGGCACAGCTCAGCTGTTCCCAGGTAAGGTCCTGTCTGTTTAGAATGGGCTTCTTCTGTTTGAGTTTATTAAGCATGTGTTTTTCCAGATGGAACTTTTCCTGCTTGTACAACTATAAAAGTTGTACATCTCACTGTCAAACAATTCCAATCAGGAACTGTGTAAAGCAGAAAGTGTGTGTCCTTTCAGAAGCTCCACATCTATTAACTAACATAAATATATACGTGAGTGGGACCTCAGATAGTAGCTGAGAATCTGGAGCCCTCTCCCAGATTGGGAAGTGGTCTCTGGAACTGAATACCCTGTTCTCTGCAAAATTTCTGGGTACAGATGAGGAATTGACAGGCCATGCTTTGCTGCTAGAGATGAGGGGCGCCAAGGACCCGCAGTAGCACTAAAGACTCCAACATCATGCTTGAGGTCTGGTCCCAAGGTCTATAGGCCCATCAGCATGGGAGCAATGGCCCGAGACCCTTTTGGAGGCTGGAGGACTGTCGGGGTAAAATGGTCCTGAGGGTCAGTTCAGAATGCAAACTACTAACACAGGTGAAGCTATGCTGGGGGCTTTGGGCAAGCAGTCGGAGCTGGGCAGCAGGTAGTTCCCTGCTTTGATTTCTTAGCTGAAGGGAGTTTTCATTTCTTAGCCTACTAAGAAAGCTTGGCTTAGAGCTGCCAAGCTTCCAATGGGCCCCAATGAAAACCCATCAAGAAAAGCCTTGGGGTCACTCACCTAGAAAGTAGAGCTGGCCTTTTTGGCCATCAGAAAATCCCTTTGTGAAATGTCATAAAATCCTGTTCTGTTTCTTGTATCCCCACATTGCAGACATATTATTTTGTTCTAGAAAGTGTTCAGCTCATGCAAAAAAAGGTGGCCTGAAGAGTAGAATACTAATCTGTAACTTTACACTGATTTACTATAAAGTCTATTACTTAAAGGAGCCCTAAAAAGAACCTTTTTTTTTAAATTTTTTTTAAAGATTTATTTTTTTATTTATACAAGCACTGGGTACAGTCAGAAACGTGGGAGTGTGAGAGAATTCACCAGAGCCAGAGCGGGGAACAGAACAGGCAGACTGATGAAGTACACTGCTGAGGGGAGCAGCGGGCGTGGTAGGAGAGGTCTGCACGCCATATGGGACCCTCGCCAGCGGCTGGGGATCGAACTGGCACTGCAGAGGCTGTGGGCAGCTTCGCAGCCCAGTGCTCAACCACTGCACCACCAGGGGAGGCCCCCTCTATATATCTAAGAATTATGCTTTCATTTATTTATCTTTTGTGAAAATGCTGGTTTTCAAACACAGGTGATGGGCCCTTTGAAAGCACAATGCACCTTTAACTTCAGTTATTTTTACCCTCTAACAGTTTTAATCTGTGGAGACCACAGCACCATTAGCTGGCTTCCCAGATTCAATCATTAAATGTGATAATATTGTTCAAGATTTGAACAATTTCAAGATGCAGATGCAACCTTAGCGGAAGCTGGATCAGTGTACTCAGTGAAAAAGCAAACTGTTTTGCACTAATACATGTGTTCACAGATGAAGAAAGAAAAATCAACTGTCACCTCTTAATGGAAGCTACATAGAGTCGTAAAACAAAAGGACCTTGGCTTCAACCTGAGGTAGCATTCACAAAATTTGTGCTTAGTTGTGGTTTCCCCAAATCTACAGCTTTGTCCAGCAGCAAAGGTGCTGATGAAATTGAGCACGATCTTCACTTGCCAACCTGGCAATGGCTGTTTGTTAAATGTTGAAAGAGAAGCAAGGAGTTGTGGAGTCTGACATTGCAGAGGCAGAGTGGCTGGGTCATGTCACCAAACTGGGGGGACCCCCTGAGCCTTGGATCCGCACTGTTAGCCTCCACTATGCCTCTGAGCAAAGGACACCCAACTGGCTTGCTTGTGTAAGGAAAAGCTTCTCTTCCCTCACAGTTCATGCACTGAGAGCCAGAGACATAACCAGAATAGGATGGAAGCCATTCAGCTCTCTATGGGGCCAGGGAGCCTTTCCTATAAAGGAAAACAGTAATCTCGTTAAGAAAAGGAGGAATGCTTAGATCAAGAAACAGACAAATGCTGGGAAGCTGATTTTGACTCTGGCTATGTTTTAAAGTTTCCAACAGTTGGTTGAAGTAGACGAAAATCAAATTAAAATTAATACGCTAACGGTTGCCAATCAACTTGTTCAAATAAGATCTGTTTCTTCATTTTTATACATAGGTCAAGAAAGCAGCTCTAAGTGTTTATAGAGAATACAAAGGTACTTGGCTTGCTGAGTCTGCTCTCAAGTTTCTTGTCCAACCAGCCAAATCCTGTAACCCAAAGGTGTGAGGTCATTTCAGAGTTTAGAGCAGTTCAGAGACAGGCTGTTAGCAGGATTTAGTAGCTGGCCAGGGAATTCACTCTTCAGATTCCCCCCACTCATCTGGCCGATGCTACCCCATTAATCTTACTAAGCACCCTTCCCAGCATGTCATTCCCAACCTGAGGCGCCACGATGATTCCTTCCAGGAACAAGTTCAAACTCCTCTGACAAAGACCAGACAGGGGGCTCACAAGACAGCAGCAGACACGGCACACCTGGCTAACCTGAAGGCAGCTGCCCAGCCTCCTGGGACATCCTTGGGGTGTCAGGAAATTAAGGGGGTGAACCAGGGCCATGGGCAGAGTGATTGTGCTGAGTTATAATTCTCTCATTCCAGAGGGAAAGGCCTTGACTGAGGCTAGGATCAAGTTGACATATGCAGAGAAGAGCAGGAACTAAAAGTGGGTATATGCTTGGGAAAAAAAAAATCAGAACCCAAAAAGGTTCGAGGTTTTGTGCAGCTGGTGATAAAATGGCATTTTTATCCTTGCTATCAAACATGCTGGATACCCACTGGGGTGAGGGGTGGAAGGGTGAGTGGGGCAGGGGCAGCGAGAGTGTGGGAAGGAGACATTAGCGATGGAAAACTATTCTCCTGTGATTCTGGAGAGAAAAGGAATCTGTTGATCGAATATAACCAGCCCAAGGGGGTTGGGGCCAAGCCACTTATGTTCTGGGGGCACCTCAGATTTAAGAAATGGAATCCAGCTGTTCTGTGAGAGGCTTCCCTGAGCCACGTGGGGAGGGTGGCTGGGAATCCAGCCCCTGGGCCCCACTGTTTAAGATGGACCCCCACATGTGTGGGAGGAGGCAGGGGAGAGCAGGTGTGAGCACAAGGAAGAGGCAGGTTTAACTGGGACGAGGGGGTCTCACCTTCTCAAAAAGAAGCAACCAGGCTAGCAGTAGAGGCTCAAGGGACGAGCCTTGCTGCAATTCTTACACACGTCTGTAGGGTAAATGAAGTTATCAGACTTTTTTGCACCCTCCTGCCGCTGGCGTGGCTGCCCCGGGGCCAAGGGGCATGAGCATGGGGCACACTCATGTAGGACTATGGCCACCTGGGTCCAGAGAGCAGTGGGTGGGCCTAGAGGAGAGGGGTAAAGGCGGCACAGGCAGCATGGCCAGAGGCCAGCTCTGAGGCGAGACTGCCAGAGAGAGGCCAGCCAGAGAGTGTACATTTGCGGTGGGCTGGAGCTCAGGATTCAGTTGCCTCCTGAGCCTTCAAACAACCCCCCCACCAGCCATTACCCTCCGGTCGCACTGCCTGGCCTGTGCCTGCCTCCTTGCACGCCAGCCTCCCTGCCTGGTGTGCTTGTGTACCTGAGAGAGCGTGAAAGGCCTGTACAGTCTATTGAGGGCTTCAGGACTCTCTTTTCTGACTGCTTGAGTTGACAGCAAACCTGGCCTGTGCATCCTTCCACTAGGACATTTTACCAGAGCGAAGCAGGAGGAACTCCAGATGTTCTCTGTGAAAGGGATGCCCTGAGCCAGGCTTGTGTGAGGCACTGAGAAATTCCCTAAAGCAAAGTCAGGGTAGGGGCCCAAGAGTAGCCAGGCGGGGGGCCCCCAACAGACGGCAGGGGTGAGGGTTCTAGGAGGAGCTGGAGAGACCACAAGGGTCAAGTGAACACACACGGATGGCTGCACCACAGTGCAATGGAACAAATGAACTCACAGCACACGTGTGATCACGCAGTATTTCAGAACATCTGAGGGCTTGTGTGTGGGGTGTAGGGTGCAGATGTGGCAGACTGGAGTTGCTTCCTTTGAAAAGGCTGATTACAACACATTCTTGAACCTCCTGAAGGCCACAAGCACCCAAGCAGAGTCTGATGGACCCCCAGCACCCACTGCTCTCCACTGCATCCTGGGCCCTCTCTGTACTCATGAGGAGCTTCTCACCCCAGCACCAGGCTGAATATAGGTGTCCTTACCTCCTTTCCCAGTCACTAGGACTTACTGGTGCTTTGTAAGAATGTCTGCATGCTGGGTTTTTTTTTTAAGTCAGACAGACATTTATTTTCCATTAGAATGCAAAACGAGGGTCCCTCTGTGCCTAGCACTAGGGGGTGCGCCGCATGTGACTGGAGACAGAGAACGTGGAGCTCTGTCTGGAGGTGAACTCCTCTCCTCCGCCCCTTGTCCTGAAGAGCTGAGATGTCAACGGGAGCTAATTTAATTGGATCCAGCAGGAAGTCATGCAGGGCTGGTAACTTCCAAGTCGGTATTTACCAGGACCTTTAAGAAGCCACCTTCCAGCATAATCGCTCCCCTGAGTTTCCCCCTTGGTTTCCAGCTTGACCTTTCTCTGTTCCAAAGGGCTTCTGGTATAAATGGATTTTGACAGCTCAGAAACAGCATTCCATAATTTATAGCAAATTCAGGATTGATGGATTTTCATTAATCTTTATTTTCTAGTTTTTCACATTAACCATGGCCCATGCTGGACAGCAGTTTATGGAAACAAAGACTGATGATTCCTTGTCTATCTGGTTTTAAGCAACCGCATCTTATTTCCTACCAAGGAGCCCAGTTTGTCTCATTCCTTTCTGGAAGCCTTTAAAAAAAAAAAATGCCTTGTTTCTTCTTGGCCACCAATATTCATTTCCTTATTGAAAGCAGAGAGGGAATTATGAGCAGCTGAACTTCTGTTCTCAGAGGGGTTTATGGGCTAAAGGAGGCCCCAAATCTCAGTCCAAATCTGACCTCCCTCCTCAGGTACAGCGTGGTGAATCTATTCTGCAAAGCTGTCCCTGGCAATTTCTGAATTCCTACAACAGCTGGTATCTTTACCAAATCTGGAAATAGTTCTATCTAGATAATATGGACTGATTTTGTTCTTTTTAAAAAAGATTTATTTATTTTATTAGGATTTATTTATTTATACAAGAACCGGGGTACAGGCCAGATGAGCAGTGAGGGTGAGAGGATTCACCAGAGACAGAGCAGGGAACTGAACAGGCAGACTGATGAAATACACTGCTGAGGGGAGCAGCGGGTGTGACAGGAGAGGTCTGCTGTGCCATGTGGGCATCTCCACAGCCGGTGAGGATCAAACTGGCACTGCAGAAGCTGTGGACATCTTCACAGCGCTGAGCTAAACTGCCTGCACCACCAGGGAGGCCCTGATTTTATTCTTATTTTACAAGTACCTTGAAGATAACTGTCTTCCCTTCTCTGAAACACCCTCAAAGACTAGCATATCACCTCTTATAACATATCCTTAAGCACAGCATGAACATCTGTATGTACGGGCTGCCGCGACATGTGGCTCATGAGGGGCAAGAGAGAATCCTGACAGCTCCAGGGAGTCAGGTTAATGCTTCCCTGAGGCGCTCTCCCAAGACCCTGAGCCAGTAGAAGTCAGAACTGCCTCAGAACCCAGGTCTGAAACCAAAGCTATGCCTCAGAGATCATCTGCATCATTGCATGCAAACTTCTTTTGAGCAGCAGAATGTTTCCTTTTCCAACCAAATTTTATGCTAAACCCCCAAATATAAAATAGATCAGAGTACTTACAAGTTTTATAAGTTTGGTGTATAATATTTATGACTCAATCACTGTTAAAGCAGAAAAGCTATTTTGATGTGCAAACAAATCTGAAACTAGGCATTATGGGTGACCTCTCTAGTCAAAGGTCAATCTCAGCATCTAATTAGTTTCCTTGGTTTTGATTGTACAGCATGGAGGTAATCCCAGCTGACAGAGATAAGTAGGTGCCTATGGTAACCACTTTCAAACATCTCAGTCCTGATTTAATTAAGTAGATATGACAGGTAAAGCTTAGTTGCTCAAAATCAACTTACTGTGGCAGCATGAATTAATTAGTGCAGAGTTTATGTCTAGATGGTCACTAGTGTGACAGGGTTTGCCTTAGAACCTGTATTTTCTTGCAGTTTTAAAAACAGTACACAACTAGAAAATGTATAGTACCTATATAGTATATATTCACTATAAATCATACTTCAAATTATTAAACATAGATCAGCAGTTCCATGCCTAGATAAAAATCCAAGAGAAATCAAAGTGTATGTTCATACAAAAACCTGAATGTGAATGTTCAGAGCAGCATTACTGACAATAGCCAAGATGTCCATCAACCCAGTGTCCATCAACAGATAACTAGATAAAATGAAGTATTAGTCAGACAAAAGAAGAGTGAAGTCTGACGCAAGCCACACCATGCATGAACCTTGGAAGTATACGGAGTGAAAGCAGCCAGCCATGAAAGACCATGTGGTCTATGACTCCAATTCTATGAACCATCCAGAAGGAGAAATTCATAGAAACAGAAGGTAGATTAGTGGTTGTCTTAGGCTGGGTGGAGAGTGGGGGATGTGAGGAGTGACTAGTGATGGCCACTCTGTTTCTCTTTAGGGTGATGAAAATGTTCTAAAATTAGATAATCTGAAAATTGAACAATTTGGGGACTCTACTAAATACCACTGATTTAGTATACTTCACATGGGTGGTATATGAATCCTATCTCAATAAAGCTCTTCAAATATTGACATGTCATATACAAAATCTATAACTGTAGAAAAATACATACATATTGGAAAAACATCAACTGTTTTTGGAACTCCTACAGGTAATGCTGAGCTCGTTGGAGCTCCAGATAACATGATTCGAAAACTATGAATCTTGTTCAATTTCCTTTGTCTAGACTATGAAGACTGAGACCTTAAAGGACTTGCCCAGGCAGGAGCCAGATGGTGGGGAAGCAAGGGTTGGGCTGGGACGATCTCACTGCAGAGTCTGTCATTTTTCTTTCTAAGGTGGGTTCAACGCACCCTTTCAGTGACACCAGGAGAGAATTCATCAAAGCAAGGCCAGCTTATCACTGTCACCCAGGGCTTCATTCTATCCAATGACTTCCCAAGGCCAATGTCCACTTTGCTCCAGCTCTGCATCACCCAACATGTGCCCTTTTTGTCCCATGCCATCAAGCCAAAAGGAAACCCAGTGCCCACATCCAAGTGTTTGTTTGGAACTCTGAGACTTCACCTTCCATAACCTCCCTCTTCCCTAGCCTCTGATCTAAGACACCTTGCAAATTACTACCTTTTTATTAAGGGTGATACTGATTTCTAGAGGAGAATCCATGAGCAAAAAGAGACAATACACCCATCCACCGTGCTTCTGTCAGCACCTGGGGAGGTAGTTTAATATTTTAACAGCTCATTTGGAGCCCTTTGAAAATATATTATCAGTGCATCTGCCTCCTCACCATATACATAATTAGCAAGCACAGTTCTAATTACCAGGCTATTCAGGAAAGGTTTCCAAAGTGAATTTGCAGCTAGATAGCTGTGCCTAAAGCCACATGAATATTCTCCTAGATGTAATGTGGATTCAACAGCTTATTGGAGTCTTTGACCATCACGGGTCTCAGAGGCCTCAAGGTCCCTTTATGCCAAGGCTTTGGTGTGATACAATACGGTTACTAGGGAAAATTCTTAATATTCTTAATAATCCAAATGGTGAAGAAATACACTGTTTCAACCAGTGTTTTCAGAAAGGCATTTTTTTCCCCCAGAAAATAAATGTAACTAGTTGCCATTTTCATTTCCTAAGTATATTCAATAATGTCATCCTTTAGGGCAGGATCCTTATACTGAGGTCCCGGAACCTCCTAGAAATTCGATGCACCATTTAAATCAAATGCAAAATGTGTATGTACATATGTCCATTCTGCCTTCTTTTTCAATGAGAAACTAGAATCCTAAGAAAGATTAGAAACCACTGTAATTGCAAAGGATATGCTAACAGGGTAGCAGGGGTGACAGTGCAGGGTTTCAGATCCAATTCTGTTCTATGACTTTCATGGGTTGTCACTGTTATTGCTACATATACACAAATATTCATGATCCTAGATGTTGGGAATGCAAAGAACAAAGAAAGGTAAGACTATGTTCCTGTTCTGGGTGGCTTGTGACTCGGTATAGAAATGGCATGCACAGCTCTAAAACTTTAAAATTTTGGTCAAATACTCAAGGCCAGAGCTTGGAATGCAAGTTGAGCTCTGACCTATGCCCTGTGGGGCAGGAGGTAAGGCTGATGGGATCTGGGGAACCAGAGTTCCAGAGGGTCTATATGATGGGAGGGTGCACGGTGAGGACCTGGGGAGTCTTTACTTCTCGAGGCCAGGTCTGGGGAGCTAGGGTTTCAGTGAGGGGCAAGAATCTTGGATAAAGCTGGGAAATGACAATCAACACAACACCAAAATGGAGTTGAGGGCCCCCTCTGAAAATTGGGTAGATTCCTAACGATAGCAAGGAGAACATGGGGGTCTATCAGAATGAAAACAGAAGGAATTTGTAAACCTTTACCAAGAGAGGGAGGCATGAATATGAGGGGCTGATGAGAAGAATGCATGCCATGGGGAAGGTCCACACACATGGACTGTCCCTCATCTGTCCCCTCCACCGGCTCATGCATTCCATCAAACTTCCCTCACTTACTAAGCATCCAGAACAAGGTGCTAGAGAAAGAAAGATGAATAGAACACGGTCCCTGCCTTCAAGAACAATCTGGTGGGGAGATACATTAAGAGAGAATTATAGAGCCTCCCCTGGTGGTGCAGCGGTTGAGCGCTGGGCTGCGAGGCTGCCTGCAGCCTCTGCAGCACTGGTTCGTTCCCCGGCTGCCGGCGAGGGTCAGGGTCCCACAAAAAAAAAAAAAAAAAAAAAAAAAGAGAGAGAATTATAAAAAGAGAGTGTACAGACAGGGGTGTCCATGTGTTATGGGAACAAGAGGGAAGGCGGTCTAGCCCAGGTCCTCGAAGAAGCAAACCAGGGAAGGCTTCCTGGATGTATCCACAGGGATAGTCCTTGGAGATCACTAATCTAGGGAAGAGACCTTGCACAGGCCAGCTGTACAAATCATGTGTTAACAAAGCCCAGCAGCCCCCTAAGAATGTACCACCATCCACTAATCTCTAAATTCTCACTTTCTTGCAACCAACATCTATGGAAAAGGTGGTCTTAACCTTTTTCTCTAAAACTAGAAACAGCTGCTCCAATTGGTCCTTGCTCCCAGCTCAGTGAGGGAGCTTTCGTTCATTTCCTTTCATTTCGTTTTTGACATATGTCCTTTGAAACTTAAGCTTGTCAAGTGCAGGGCTCCCTCTATCCTGGACCATGCCTATTAAATTGGCTGTATGATTTAATGCCTCATAATCATCAAGAACCCATTTTCCCTGGTTCGTAAAAACCCAGCAATCTGGCTTCTGCTTTTAAGACCAATAAAAAGCATAAGGTCCATCAACATGCTCCCTGAGAAGTATTGGGTGTGTATCCTGGAACCCAGAAACACATACAGCTAGAAAGCTCCCTGGTTGCCCAACGCTGCAGAGGCAAGAGCGAAGACTCAGATGTCCCTTCAAACAATACTAAGACTCTCGGGAGAGAGAGCCAATCTGGTCAAAAAGCAGGCAGGGCCTGGATACACATTTATATTTCACTTTGTGAACGTTACGTACCATGCAATCTGCTAAGGACTTTATAGACATTGTTTTGTGTGTTTCACTCTCACGCACTCCTATGTTACAGATGGGGAAACTGAGGGTTGGACAGGGGATGTAACTTGCCCAAGGCCACCAAGACAGCAGGTGGCACATAAGGAGCAAGGCAAGTCCCAAGCTAGACAATCCAAGGTGGGGCTTTGAAAAGGAGAATCATTCTCACATCTCCTCCAGAACTAGCACTCATCCCTGGGAGGGTGGCCAGGAGGGAGAGAGGGCGGCTGGCACATCCCCACCCTCCCACTGGGCTGGCCGCCCAGCTTGGGGCCACCTCAAGCCCAGGCAGGAGCCCCCTACCCTGAAGCACCCATGATCCCACATGGCTGCTGGCTCCAATTAGGGGGGACCGACAGGTCTTCAAAGGCGTCTCAGGAGAGCCTCACAACATGTCACACCACTTCAAATCCTCTCATGCACTTATCCCAGCAACTGCCTCATTCCACACACTTTCAAATTCTGATGAGTTCTCCAGAAGCGTGTTTCAAAGGAAGTGAAGCTTTCTGTTTCTGCTCTTCTAGCTTCAAATAATTTCAAAGTTCATTTTCAAACGAAAACTATTTTGCCAAAGAAATAAGAATGTTTAACACAACTGGAGAGGAATGATAGGTTAAAAAAATTAACTCTGGGACCTTGGATCGGGCCACTCTGAGGCCCCACTGTCATGAGAAATAACTTTTTCTGACAGATCAGGTGGCTGCTTTGTAAAATAGTGACGTGACCTACTCAGTGTTCAGTCATCACACAGCTCTTCGGCTGCTGGGCCTAGTGGAGCACAGGTCTCATGGCTGCCTGTGGGGGCTCTCTGGTACAGAGGGGCACCTGTGTGGACCTGAGGCTGTTCTCCCATGGGGCGGGGGGCCTCACAGGCCAGACACGGGAGACCCAGTGGCTGGGATTCTTCTACCAGGCTCGTGGGCAGTCCTGGCCTGGAGCACAGTTTTGTACTATGCCCTGCTTTTTATTTTTTCCCTGTTAAACTTTATTTACGTTTCAAAAGAACAGGTTTATTAGAAAAAGGAGAAAGGAAAGAGAGGCTCCTGCATAGTCAAGGTGAGCAGGAGACTCCCAGTTTATTTTTTTTTTTAATGGTAAAATATACATAACAAAATGTTTCCTTTTCACCACACTGAAATACACAGTTCAGCTGACATTAAGCACATGTCAAGCACCATCACCACCATCCACCTCCAGAACTTCTAAACTGCAAGTCTGCACCTATGAAACTGGAGTTCCCACCTCCTCCTCCCAGGCCCTGATAACCACCGCTGCACCTTCTGTCTCTGTGACTCTGACTACTCTCGGTAACTCACAGAAGTGGAATCATGGATTTGTCCTTTTTTGGCTGACTGGCCTATTTCAACTCAGCATATGTCTTCAACGTTCAACCATGTTGCATTGGAATTTCCCTTCTTTTTAAGGCTGAATAATAGAATTGACCAAATTTTGTTTGTCCATTCATACACTGATGGACACATGGGGTGTGTCCACCTGCTTGCTTGGGGAATGACGAGTGGGCAAAATCTGTTCTATGCCTGTTTGTTTGTTTTTTTTTAACTCTGAAAGGGCAAACTGGGATCAGCCCCATCAGATGCCCCAGGGGTCAGAGCAGCCTTGGGCAGCCCCAAGGTGCCTCAGGCATGAAAGGAGCAGCGGTGGTCCCAGGAACTGCCAACAACACACAGCCAAGGGTGTCACCCAGAGAGCTGCCAGCTCAGCTCTGCCCTGCGGTATTGATGGGAACGAGTCTGTGGCTTTTACACGTGGGACTGGATGAGAGCACAAGCCCCCGCACGCCCAGTCTCCTTCCACACCCCAAACACACCCTTCCCTCCAGTGAGGCAAAGCTACCTGCTGAGCTCCCCGGCCTGCCCAGTGCCCTCCCCAGCCCCGATCCCTGGGTGTGATGCAGCCCCTTCCCTGCCTCCCTCTCACCCCTTTCTGCACAGAGCCTTCTCACTCCATGTCGCCTTGGGCATAGCTGGGCCATCCTGGCCACCTGCCCTGGTGGATTTTCTTGTCTGGCTCTTCTGTGTGACTCCAGGCTTCCTCAGTCCAGGACTATAACTTACATTAGGTACAAAGTAAGTACCAACTGAATGACTAACAAACCAAAATAATCAGTACCCCAACCCCCCTGAAAAAAATTAGCACCCAAGTAGCACTGTACAAATTATAACCAACACATTCTAGCCATATATAATGTCCATTGAGATGACACCTAGTTAGCCTTTAAAGTATATTTTGAATGAGCTGGTAAAACAGCAAAAATGGCTCTATCTGGTAAAAAGAACAGATATTGAATTTCCAAACAGCTTTTGAAAAAGCCTGGCCTACAGCTGGGCCATGCGAGGCCTGATGTTTGGAGCATCAAGGGTAGGGGCAAGACAGCCTCAAGGGTGAGTCCCTGGCTCTATCCTGGCTGCACGGGTTTCTGGCCAAGAGGGAGAAGATTTCAAAGTCTCTCAAAGATGCCTGGGAAGTTTTCATTTTTCAAGTAAAAAAAAAAAAAAAAAAAAAAGATGTGGAATTGAAATTACCATTAAGCCAACATAAAAATGTTAAAACACACTCCCAGGAGATTAGGGAAAATAATTTCCGCTGATAGTGATCTTGAGATTAGTTTTATCAAGTTGAACTGAGCACTAGGCAGGGAATGAGTGAGCTGGTTTCTATTTACAGCTCCTCCCTCCTCCCCCCCACCCCTGGTTTAGTCATTCAGAGCTAACTTCTACTTCTTACTTTTTCTACTATAAAATCAGGGACAGTCACTCTTCCTCCTCCACAAAGATTCAGAGAAACTGTGTGTGACACAACCTGAAGGACATCTGACTTCTGACAGGGGCTGGGGGAAAATTTGGACCCACCTGCCTTTAAGTTCCAGCCCCCTGTCGACCTTCCTTAAATCCCACTCACATTCTGATGGGCAGCTGGAACGTCACATGCTGAACTCAACCTCGTCCTCCTTTTCTCTCATTAAACCGGCCCCTGCCAGCAACCCCATCCCGGTTGGTGTTACCATCGATCTTCAAGAAGCCAAGTCACAAACCCAGAAATCACCTTTAACACACCCCCATCCCCCAACACATCCATGTTCAATTTGGCACCAAGTACTGTCTAATCTATTTCTGAAATAGACCTTGGACCATCCACATGTCTCCCCACTGATCCTGGCTGTCTCCTAAGTAGCCAGTACGAGCCAACTGGATCTTGTGGCTCTGGCTGCAAACCCAGACTGTCTCCCATTTCACTGAAAAGAAAATGTAGACCCTGTAAGAAAGCACAAAGTAGCCTTACCTACCCCCCAACCCCCACTTCTAAAATGAGCTCTTTTTTTGCCATGTGGTCTTAGACTATATTAATATTACCTCTGTCTGGAACTCGGTCCTCCCAATACTCATGAATTGAGCCAAGACTCCTCCTCTAAGAAGGCTTCCCTGATTCCACCAATGAAAACAGTTTTCTCCTCTTCCCCAGCTTTTCCACAGCTCATATTCTTTTCCTCCAGAAATGTAATAAAAATTATACCCATGCATGTACTTGTGTGTGAGTGTGTGTGTGTGTGTGTGTACACACACATACATATATTTCCCACCCAGGTCTGTAAGTTCCCTGACGATAAGAACCAAGAATAATCTATTCAACCTTTCATGCCCAGTGCCCAGTAAATGGTGTAAGCTCAATAAACATCTCCTGAAAGAATGAACTAAAGAAAAATGTCAGGCACACGCTCCTCAGCTGCCCGCGTGTATGGAAGGCTATCATGACATTAAGCAGCTGGCTGTGTAAGCTAATAATGACTTACTTAAAAAGAACATAACACACCCACATTAGTGATCATTAGAGGTGATTATCTAGATTATAAAAAACTTTCTTACAAAGAATTTATCACAATTATTTTTTAGAATACAATGATTTTTGGTACTTTAGAATTGTGGTTCTTTTTTTGCTTTAGTGAAAAGGAAAAAAGTAATTCAAAAACATAAATAAACCATGATACTATATAAAGAGTAAGGACACAGACACATAAACACACTGATCTCAAACTCCATGGGAGCAAGGCTGGTGTTTATCTCCAGTACCTTGGCAACTGTCTATCATACAGGACAGGTCAAGTAGGATGGGATGGAAGAAAGACAGGATCCATCCTGGCAGTAAGGGCCCCCAAACCTTACAAGTGATGGATTAACACATCAGTATTTTAGTGAAAGCATGAAGGTGAGACATGAGGTGTTCTTTTTCTTTTAATTTTCGAAGCACTATTTTTTTCAGTTTGCAGGCCAGTTTGCATTTAGAAGGGATGCTCACCAAAAACATGGGAGTCTCAGGATGAAGACCAGATGGGACATCCGGCCCCCTACAAAGTAGATTCAGGAATCACTGGTGGGGGAATGACCACCTCCCCCCACGCCTGGCCTTCTGCTATAGTGGCTGAGGTCCCTGCAGGAGGCCTGCTGGACAGACCGGCTGGCCACACAGCACGCAAGGGAGCACGCACCTTCTGCTCCGCAGGTCCTGGGTCTGGACTGCACCTGGGCAGAGGGTCTTGCAGAAGAAAACAGGAGATGACTTTACCTATGTCTTCTCCCATTTCTCAATTCAAGACTTAAGTCCTCCATCACCTACCAAAACAGTGATTTGAAAATGATCACATCTTTCAGAATGTCCTTGCTTGGGAGACTTTCACTTAGATAACTTCTGCACTCACAAGAACAACCTTACAATTCTCCAGAGAGAGGAAAGAGGCCTTGCACCATGTGAGGAGATCTTAATGGGGTTTCAAAAAAAAAGGAAAAATATCAAATTTTTATCATTTTCTTTACCTAGATATTTACCTTTAGATAAAATGGGGGGAAAAATCATAAATTCTTTTGAGAGAAATATAGACACTCTGTAACAGAGGGCTAATTCTAATCTTGCTAGGAGCAACAATCTTTTGTCTGTGTGTGTTTTAATTATTTATTTTTAAACTTAAACAGATGTCTTTTATAAGCACACCCAGCCAGGATCATCTGACTGGAATCTATTTAGCAGCGTATCTCGCACCATCGCCTCGGGCTGAATAAACACAGAAGAAAGAATCACTTGTTCACTGATAAAACGTTTATAAAGTAGAAAAAAAACTATCCAGTGTGAAAGGCTTACTTAAAGCATGTCACAAAATACTCGTTTATAGGAAAGGTGCCTTTTCTTCCTAAGGGAATGGGGGTTTTCTAACGAGAACTCTAGCAGGCTTGTATAATTAATGCAAGCAGGACAAAGCAAATTTTAAATTAGATCAGAAGACAAACATGAATTTAAGTCTGAAATTTTTTTTTTTAAGCAAATAACAGAAAATTCTCCCTCGCCCTTACAGGACTAGAAACCTCCAAAGTCTGATTCTATGAAAGCAACAGGAATTTCCTGTGTTTCTCTCATAGCCTGCTTGCCTATGTCCCTGTTCCTAAGTGAAGCACCCCCCAAAAAGGATTAATTTTGTGACACTCAACTGTGAGACCACGGTCAGTGGTGGAAGAAACAAAGTAATGATTGCCCAAGAGTGGGGTTCCCCAGAGAGAGGGAAAAGAAATGATTTTCCAAATTACAACCATATCATAATTATACAGATGTGGAAGTAACTCCACATCCTTTGTAATTATTTTCTGCCAGCAAAAGGAATGGCATTACCGAGAAGATAGCTGGCTGCCAGGAGTCTGTTGAGAAAGGAGCCTATTCTGATGGGTCTGGGGATCTCTTCCTTTTGAGAATGGCCCACACAATGGGGTCTCTCTATTCCTGTGGGGTACATGACTGCTTTTTAGTTGCATTGCTACCACATGCTGAGTTGCAGAAAGAAAGAAGGAAAACTCTTGCAGTTTTAAATACATTTTAGTAGCTAAAAAGATGAAGGGGTTGGGAGGCACAGATATTTGCTCTTTATATGACTTAATTATGCTCTGCCGTGTGACATCTCATATTCTTGCCTTTTATTACCTGAATTTTTAGCAGCAGAGATGGTTAAACTCAGCAGGCTGCCTGGCATCCAGCAGGTGCCCACTAATTCATATTTGCTCATCTGATTAGCTGTCCTCTCATCAAAGATGACAAAGTCTTGACAAAAGTCTGTTTAATCTGCTGACAAACTGGATAAATAAATTTGTAAAACAGATTTTGCCGGTAGAACTATGCAACCCAAATGGATCAAAAGGACTGGAAAATTGCAAAATTTCATTTTGGCTCTGAGCTGTGCAGTGACAGCCAGGCTTTACCATTTGCCTAATTTTTACAGTCACTGTGCAGTGCCTGCATGAATTCCTTGAGCACCTATCACCCTGGTTGCAAATCTCAGTTAAGGCACAGGGAAGGTCTACCCTGAACCAGGTTCAGATCTAAGCACTATGAATTCACTGAAACATCAACGCTACACAATGGGTGTTAAAACTATCTTTATTTCACAAATTTTAAAATCTACATAAAATCACACAACTCTTAGAGAGTAACAAAGACCAGAGTTCAAACCTAAGTTTGGCTCCTACATTCACACATTTAGTCACAGTGTTACCCTGTCATTTAACTAAAGCACACAGAAAATCTTTGAAAGATAACTTTTAAACAGTGTTAAAATATGATGTCAGTACTCAAAGTCTACTGTTTCAAGCATTCATCCTGTCTTGTACTCCTGCCCATATAGCATAGAGGGGAGAAAGGTGCGCGCTCAAGCAGAAACTCAGTCCCCTTTCTGCTGGGACCTGAAGTCTTATCAGCTCTGATCCTCGGTTGCTCATAAATAAAGGGAAGTCAATAAAGTCAGGCCTCCTCAAGCCACCCCTCCAACCCCCACACTCCCGCCCCGCCGAACCAGGGACCCTCCAGACCACAGGACATACTAAAACCTGAGTAAAGGACAGCCAATTCTTTCTCTTTCTGGAGCTGTGAATTTGCCTACTCACTGAAATTTATTTGCAACCCTAAATCAACACTTACAGAACTTTCGTGGTCTTTCACAAACATGTACACACACAGAGCAAGGGAAATGTAACCAGCTGAGGTGACCAGGCCAGCACCTGCCTTCTTGTTTCAGCTCTCCTACTGTAAACAAGTGTCCTTTTTGTTGGTATTTTTAATGACATATTTTCTGCATTTTTGTGCTTTTGGCTGGTGGTTTCGCAGGCAAAGTGCTCAAGCTGTCTAGTGTTCCTAAGTGCAAGAAGGCTGCAGCGTGTCTAAGGGAGGAAGTTAAGAGTGTGAGAAGTTCCATGCAGGCATGAATTACTGTCATGAATTCAAAGTTATGAATGAACATATATTAAATACGTTCTCTTCGAACACACACATATATTTATTACGTCTTGATTGGATGATGAAAAAGTGACTAGAGGTGTGCCTGTATCTCCCCTACAGCAATGGTGCAGTGTTCAGGGTTTGTAGCTCAGTGTTTTGGGTGACTTTCTAGTACATAACTACTTTGAGTAATGAGAATCAATCACATAAGCTAAAACCTTTGTGATACAAATTACTCAGAGTCGAGGACAAAGTTCAGATGCTGAGTTCTGAGGAGGAAATGTGTAAGTACTTGGAACACAGTCTTGATGCCCTCTGAACCCATGGGTTTCCCTCCGTCCGCAGAGGAGAAAGCCTTTGCTTCGTTAGCCTCATTGTGCAGGGGAGAGCGGTCTCATCCTTTCCAATGTATGCATGCAGTCTCACTCTCTGGGCATTTTTTGAGGTCTCTTCTCATCCATCTAAAAGTCTGTGGTCCCAGGAGCAGGAGCTATAATATCAAGGCTCAGCCGGGGAGTGTGGAAGCCCCTTTCTACTCCAGGTGACCTCATTCCACTTCATTTCACTCCCGAAATCCTCCCCCACCAGCTGATATTCCTGTTCCTAGGCTGAACTTTAGAAAGTGATTCTCACCAAATCCCCACACCATTCAAAGAGCAGGTCAGAATGCAGACTCAGCACTCCGTCTCCAGGACGATTCTCCGACAACTCAAAATGGGAAAGTCAGCACAGTTTCTCTCACAGCAGCACCTTCCAGAAACACTCAAGGAATGTGGCAGAGGTGTCAGGCTACTCAAAATTCATTTTATGAGTCATTCAAATGTTAGTGAGAGAAAGGGCCTGAAGGATCAGGGAACTTAAAACTCCAAGCCACTTTTTAAACCACGAGGGAAAATGTGCAAGCCACCCCATGAGCCTGGGGCCCTGCCATGTGGACACTGCCAGCGCCAGCTGCTCCAGACAGAATTGCTCTCAGGCTTCTCCTCTGACCTGAGGTGGAAGGAAAATGGAAATGAAGCTACTAGCTCTGGACATGGCTGCACAGGCTGAACTAGCTCCCAGTGCAAGTGGAGATGCCAATGCTAATAAAATGTCACCTCAATTACTTTTGCCAGGGTTATAAAAAGAAATTGGAGACTTCCTCCCTTGGGCATCTTCTGTTAATTGCCATTTATAAAAGTTCTGATTGCTAGGCCTGGAATATGCATTATTTTCCCTTTGAAAACAAAGGAAACTTCTAAAATATCAATCAGTATTCCAAATGGCAAAGTGATTTGTTTTCCAACTCACACTCTTGGATCAGCTCGGGAGTCTGTCTGAAAGGCAGGCATCTGGTATCAATTTGAGACAAGACAAAATCAAAGCCGAATTCCCATGTGAATATATATTTAATTCCAGATTTCGCCAGTCTGCATGTATCTTATCACTTTCCTTATATTTCAGTCATGACTTTATTTTCCTGGCTCCAAAAGAACTAAAGTCATGCACCACAAACGTTACACCTCTTAATAAGCTCTACGGGCTAAGTTCTTTCCAACTCTGGAATACAGCTTACAGGGAGGGTATATCTATATTGGACATACGGCTTGAACTATATAGTTCCCATCTCTTTCAATCAGCGTGGCCTTAATTATTTGCTTGCGTCTGGAACAAACAAGGTCAAGCTAGCCACTATATACACGTAGGAGCTCCCCCACTGACATGTACACAGTTAAACCTGGGCTGAGGAGGTCAGTGGTAAGAACATTGGTGGATATTCTTAGACAGTGAGTGTCTGGCAGTGCAAGTGTCAAGAAATGCCACCTAGATCCTAAAACAGAACCCAGTTTGCTCAGGAAGGTCACAAAACTTGTCTGGATAGGATATTACATGTTTTATTAAAGGCAATAGGAAAGAGTCTTCAGGGTTAGACAGGATCCCAGTTCTGCTGAGCTCTACGTGACTTGGCAAGAAACGCAAACTCCCTAGAGTTCAATTCCCTCGTTAACTGGTGATGTCAGTCCCTGCAAAATATGCAGCGCACCAGTGGAATATCTGGGATGCAATATCACATCAGCTATTTATTGGGAACTACATTATCAGGCAGGCATAGTGCTAAATGCTTTGCAGAAACCACATTAACCCCGACAATCATATTATGAGGTATTTGGTTATTATTATTTCCCCCCTTTGCAGATGAGAACTGGGGCTCGTGGGTGATTATGACATTTGCCTAAGGTCACACCCAGGAAGTGGCAGAACAGGGATGAGAAGCTCATTCATTTATTATTCAATAAACACACCATTATCACAAAAAACATTAACACAACAAGAAAAAGATGCAATTGCTGCTGGAATATTAAACTGCATCCCAGCCTTATTTTGAACTATAGAGCAAGTATGAAATCACTTAGTTACTTCAGTAATAATTTTGAAAAGGCATTTTTTTTTCTCTTGGAGAATTATCTTCACTCACCACATTTGAGATGGCTCAAACTTCAGCACCTGGTAAGTAGCCGCAAGTTGAACTTGGAATGTTTTATTAAAATCTCATGATCTCAATCAATGATTTTTTTTCTTTAATAAAAAAATTAAATGAATGAAACATGATTTGAGGTGTTTTGAAATTGATATGCTCTACAAATGTCAAAATGTTGAAAGTTTGTGTAAGAAGTTTTAAGCCGAAAGAGTTGGAAATGAGCATGCAATGTGAGATGATCTCTCTTTAAACATAAACATCATTTTCCACTTTGGAAGAAAAAGGAGAATGTCCATATGCACTTCCTAATCAAAAAGTTACTTATGACCCTACAGATATATTGCCTTGAACTCCTGGGAAAGTATAGGCATAGATTCTCAGACAAGACTTTCCACTGGCACCTCATCTTGCCCTTTAATGAGCAGAAGGGAATTCAGGAAAATACATTTCATCATCAATGGCAATAGTGACAATGATGATGATGCAGAAATGTAGAGAATATAAAAACATGTTTTCTCTGTATACTTAGTATAGATCAGGGACAATTTAGCCGATTACAGCATTTAAATAAAATTCATGTCCAAGAGAACATGTTCTTAGCTAAACTTCGAAGTTGAGCCATAAAAGTCAGCAGTAGAGAACACCAGATACCTACAGGAATATCTAGGCACATGAACTAAACCATCTTTGAGAGTAGAAAGCTGCTATTTCCACATTGACGTATTTTCTTTTACCTGTACTGACAACGGTGTGAGCCAGGTGACTGGGCTTGAGGTTAAATGAGAGATACCTTGTAAAGGAAACTCGCTTAGGCACCTCAGTTTTGATAATATGCAAATTTACTTTCCACACTCAAAATCTGATTCTTGTAATTCATTGCATGTCAGTTCTTAAAGAATTCTTTTATTTCTGTTTATGAAGATAATGTTTACCTTGTATGATCTATATAGGAAAAAGATAAAATATATTAAAGAAAAAAACCAACCAACCAAGCAAGCACAATTCTCATTCTGACGCCACCTGGCTGAAAATCCTTTGGTGGCTTCCCACACTCTTATGGCTAAGATCAAATCCCCAGCATGGCTCCATCTCACCCTCCCTCCTCCAGGGTCCCTGGACTCTGGACACACACTGTCATGGTTTGCTTCTTCCCAACCGGTGATAGGTGGAGGACGTTATGCCACCTCTGTGCCCAGACCCCCACCTTTCTCTGGGGCCCCTAGACCCCTGCTCCTTCCTGCTGAGTCTCTACCCAGGGTGCTCCTGGCTCTGCACCTGTCCTCCCAGGCCTTGTTTTTGTTTTTCTAAGATTTATTTATTTATGCATACAAGACCTGGGGTACAGGCCAGAGGTGTGGGGGCGCCCTTATTAACTACTTAGACCCCGCTCATCCCTTGCACCTCAGTTTCAAGGCCCACTCCAGAAGTCAGCCTGCTCCCACAGCACTTTTTACACACTCCTCCAGGACCAAGCACCTGGCTCTGAACCACGCTCCACAGCTGCGGCCTTCCCTTGGCTGTGTGACTGCTCAAACAGCTCTCTCAGCAGGATAGAAGCCTCACCATGGCAGGGGCCATCCAAGTCACAAGTCCTGTCACTCTCCAAAACACATCTGGAGTCCCTTACTCCCTGGCCATCTCCTCCCTAGTTCAGGCCTCTGCATCTCTCAGCAGGACACTCACCTGGAGGCAAGAGGCTCCCAAATGTCCTCCCAAATCTGAGCCTGTCCTCCTTTAACCCATCAGCCACACCGCTGCCAGCAGGGCCTTAAAGGTAAGCAGAGCACCCTGCTCCCCAGCGCCTTCTGACTGTGGTTATAAGGCAGCGCGAACTCTGCAGCAGGCTCTGCAAAGCTTGTGTTCTGAGCACCCTGCCTACTTCAGAGGCCTCAGTTCCCTCTGGCCCTGCGCTCACTGCACCCTAATTAGCCTGGCCTCCTTTCTCTTCCCCACACACCTCAAGCATGTTCCCATCTCAGGGCCTGAGAACACAGTTCCCATGCCTGATACCCACGCCCCATCCTTAGGTGGCTGTTTCCTTATCTTCCTTAGGAAGCCTCTCCCGGTCCCTGTGTCTACTCAATGTTCAGAGACCTCAGCATTTCTCTCCATGGCCTTCTTCGGGATTTTATGTGTATTTTGGGTGTCTGTTGCCCTCCACTTTTCCCATCTCCCATATCAGCCACTGAGATCTATGAAGGCAGGGACGCCATCTCTCTGCTGTCCTAACTGAACCCCAATGCATAGCACATGGCAGAAGGCTTTAAGCACCTCTGCTTGAATACTTGACAAATCGGCCTGGACCTCACCATATGCTTTATGACACAAATGAGAGAAGACACACACCAGGCAGAAGGAGGCACTGGGACTGCTGTCCATTCCCCCTGACCAGGGGAAAGGCGGCGGGTCTAAGTTGGCAGAGAATCGGACCCCGAGTGTGACTCCAAGACGGCACCACACAATAGCTTCCTAGACAGCTGGAGAAAATGACCACAAACTTAGGGTCTTCACAAAATGGACATTCATTCTCTCATGGCTCAGGGGGCTAGATGTCCAAAATGCTGGCGGGGCTGCTTCCTCCTGGGGAGGACCCTTCCTGGCTTCTTCCCTCTGGTTACCAGCGATCCTTGGCTTGTAGACACGTCGCTCTCATCCAAATCTCTGTCTTCATGTGAGGCTCTCCTCTTCGGTCACTGGTTTTAGGGCCCACCCTGCACCAGTATGACCTCACCCCTATTTCCAAATAAGGCACATTCCTGAATTCCATGCAGACATCAACCCAGATGGCACCACAAAAGCCACAAAAGGCAGTGAGCCCAAGGGCTCCAGGGACTGTGGCAGGGGTGCTGCTGAAGGGTGAGCCCCAGGTTCTTACTGTTACTGAGTGAGCATCAGCGACACGTGGACATAGGTGATAGGTAGAGGACGCTGTGCCACCTCTGTGCCCAGATCCCACCTTTCTCTGGTACCCCTATACCAGCTTCTTTGGGGGAAATTCCCAGACACCATGAATCCCCTGAAACTCTAAAATTCTGCAAGTAAGAAGTAGATAAACCCTCAGTAATAGGAAATTTTGGATATGCACAAGCTTGTCTTTCTAAAGCAGCAATGAGGACCCCAAAAGGGTTAAAGGGCAAGGCTCTGCTCTCCCTCCTCCATCCAACCTGCCTCCAGCTTTCAGAAGTCCAGCTCTGCTCACACCTGAGCCTGCTCAAAATCTCCCTCCTTCCTCTCAAATAAGAGTCACCTTCCTAGCCCCATAGCCAAGTGTGCTATGCTATCACTGACAGGGCCGGCTCAAGGGCCATCTCCAGACCACCACTGGAGCTGCTCCCACTGCAGGACCCTGGCCCTCCTGCTGCCAGGAGCCAGGCTGTCTCCACTATAATTCTCTTCTGGAAAGCAGGTGCTGGCCCCGTTGATCTCTGATCAAGCCACTTAGGTGTCCACACAGAGATGCGTCAACCACATGGCATTGAGACATGTGGATACCACCAAGCCAATGTCAAGCAGGCTACACTGGGACCTGAACGGAGTCTCAACTCTGTCTAACAGAGAGGAGGGGGCTGGGTGCAGGAAAAGAGGCTAAACAAGCAGCAGAGACCACAAAGTGAAGGCTGTGGTGTAAGCAAAGGTGCATATTCCAGAACTGTCTTTCCAAATTAGGAAGGAGCACTCCCCTTACATGTGCCCCTTGCCTCAGGGGGCTGCAGAGAGGCTCCAGTTGGGTTGCACACAGCTGCCCTGGGCCAGATCAGCTGTCACTCTTTTAACCTCAGTGGCTTTGCTGCTCTAGGGTACAATATTGAACATGTGAATTCACCCCTTCTTGCTTCCTGTCCCCAAGAACTTTACTTTGACAATGGAAATTGTCAAGACTCTAGGGCAAGCAGGGGTGAAATGTGGCCCCAATGGAGGAAGTACTATTTTTCCATTGCTGCTCTGATCTACTTTACTACTATTTCTGAGATTAAAACAATGCAGCAAATCACCTGTTCAGTTTACCATAGCATAAGCATAAGGTCCACCAAAGGGCTCTGCTTCCCCATGATCTCAGCAAACCTTGTCAAATTTCCCAACTTCTTCCAGATGGACAATGTTGGGTGCGGGGCACATGTGAACAGAATTAACAGCTGCAATTTGACTGGACCTTCTACTAAGGGCCAAACCTCTGCTAGGTGCTTCATGTTGCATTCTTATTTTAATGCTTGAGTGAGGCAAGAATTCTTACCCCCATTCTACAGATAAGGACACTGAGGCTCAGAGGAGTTAAATAAGTTGCCCCAAAAGTGCCACTAAGTGGCAGAGCTGCTGGATTTCAAAACTGGTCTTTCTACTCTTGAAGCCAGTCACCCAACCAGCTGGGAAGGCAGCTGAGCGGCAGGGGTGCCAGAAAGGAGGAACCAAACCAGTATTTGGAGGCAGATATTGTTAACGGGAAAACTTTCCACAACTTGGGCCCCAAACCAGGGTTCAGTTGGCCTGCCCCAGGGTTTATCATGTGAAAATCAGCATCCTCACTTGATGAGAAGGCACTGGCTAGCCAAAACCATAGCACAATATTTCTTTGTACCTTAACATACTGACTTTGCCTGACCCAACCCCATAGGTCTGGACGGCTGAGGCCTTGAGCAATTTTTGTTCTCTTGGATTAAATAAAAAGTAGATGATTTGGGGCAGGAAGAATAAAATTTTACAGGATTTAAATTTTTTTTTTCTTTAATACAGCTATGGTAGAATTTTTTGTTCTAAAACTCCGCTTAGAAAACGGATTTCAAAATTCCACCTCTGCCAGGTATAGATCATGTGAGCATGAATGACTCCCTTAGTTCTTCATAGTCTTCACTTTCTAATCTAGAAAATGGCTACCACGTTGCCTATTTGAGGGATTTGATGAAATAATGTATATGAGGATACTGTAAACCGTAAGTAGAAGTTACATCATCAGGTGTTGGTCTTACGATAGATAAACTGAATTCCTCAATACCTACATGATTACCTGGGGCATCTGAAGTCTCATTTCCTTCATTCCCCACTCCAAACACAAACATCATTCATTTTTTTATTGAAAACAAAATATTTCATCCAGAATCACCTTTCAACATCAGGTCAACCATATCCCCTAACACGCCAATTTTTGTCTTTAAGCAGAAGAAAAAAATACAGACTTTGACTGTCTTCCTGTCCCTCACATATCTCCCCCTCCCTGCCCTGCCTCCATTCCCTAGGATGATCAAACTAGACAATCTGTTTTATAAGTCACTGGATCAATGAGTGAAGTGCTTTTATTTTTATTTAAAAAAAATTTTTTTTAGTAAGGGGCTTTAAAATAAAAGTCAACATGCCAAGAATACAGAATCTTTGGCATTCTTAAATATTTTATTATTCTCGTCTCAAATGCCATATTATCTATCACGGAACTTAGATTTTAAGTACTCCCTGGCCTTTAAGTCAGTGATAACACTAGGCCTTTTCCTTCATGCATAGACATATTATAATATTTCAATTCCTAAACTTCTATCATTTGCATGTTTGCCTTTCCAAGCTCTCGTCTTTATGACTAAATGTACAGTAATAAGCCCCAAACCATGTTAATGATAACCCTGATAAATATAAACTAGTGTGCAATTATCCAAAATGCTAACACAAACAAAAAGGGTAGAAAACAAACAGGAAACCCTGATTGATTATATGTTCTTAGAAGCTTTTAAAAACCAAAGAAAGATAAGAACACCATATTACATAGTTTGCAAGAGTAACAGCTAATGATTTTATGGTTCCTACAGGTACTACTAAGTGATCTCCTTTAGCCCCATAGTGTCTATGAAAAGACTTGTTAAATTGCACAAAAGCTAAAATCTGAAGGGGTCAGGTAATTTTTATGAGACGAGAAGTGGAAAGGGGTAATCCCTAGAAATTCACAAATTACAGCAAGTAACAGATTCTTACAAAACTTCGTTTTCAACACTATTCTGCCTATGGTGATGTTTTGCACAGTTCCCCAAGAGGAGACTAAAACAAAAAGCTGTGTGGTCCCTGCTGATAAACCAGCTCTCTGGAAGGAGAAAAACCAACCCTGACTTGTGGTATTAACTGATTCTTGTGCCGTAAATGCTCCCAGTATGACTGATTTCAGGTTACCCACCAGCTCACAGGCTCCTTGGTGATTTCTACCAAGTCACCCACTGTACTCAGGGAACCGCCGCATGCAGGGGACAAGCAGAAACCCAGCAAGAAGCCAGAGAAACCACGGTTCAAATTCCAACTCTAGACTCCAGTTTCATAGCCTTTAGCAAGTTTCCTTAAACCCCTCCAGGCCTCAGTCTCCACGGATCTAAAATGGATATGATTCCTGTGTCACAGGATTGTCACACAAAACAATGAATGGGAAGGTGGAGTATGAGAGGTCGCAGGACCTCCTACACGTTACTGCTCCTCCACAGAGAAGGGGGAGCAGATTTGGGTGGGCTGGGCAGGATATGGGTGGGCTTACTCCTGTGACAGAGACTGAAACATTGAGTCGGGAGGTTCGTAACTACAGAACCAGGAGGGAGGGCCAGGTGAATTGCTTTCCCAAATAAAGGATTGGGACTGACTATTGGGAGAAGATTGAAAACCTAGAGAGTTAGGGGGTGGGGTGGCTTGTAAGTGAGACTTTGAGGAGAAAGATGTCCTAGTAGGATTTTATTTTAAAGTTTTATTTTTATTTATTTATGCATACAAGAACTGGGGTGTAGGCCAGATGTGTTGGGGATGATAGGATTCCCCAGAGAGAGTGGGGAGCAGAACAGGCAGATCTACTGAAATACACTGCTGAGGGGAGCGGCAGACAAGACAGGAAAGGTCTGCTGCACCATGGTTAGCTCCCTCGCTAGGGATCGAACTCACGCTGCAGTGGCTGCCAACAGCTTGATAACACTGAGCCTTTAACCCCTACTGGCAGGATTTTTAAGAAATGTTGCTGGTGTTTTGGGATCAAGTTTCCCTACTAACACCTTCAGGGAATTGGGGTTTTGCTTGGTTCTGTGGTTGCTCTATGGAGGGTGCTGCTCTTTTGTTGAGAGCCACCCCAGGCCATCACCAGCACACCCCTGACCAGCACCAGCGAGGGACTAGCAAGTGCAGACTCACAGGGGATGAAGAAGCCCATCCCAGCAGAGTGAGCAAAAGTGCCCTCAGAGAGGACTAGGCTGGGTGAGCGATCTGAAAGGCAGTGTGTCTTGTGGGAGAATGCTGGGGAACCCTTCCCGAGGAGGAGCCTGCAAGGGCCGGAGCTTGGGGTGACCTATGGAAAGACAGCACAGCTGGAAGTGAGGTGAAGGCCAAGGAGCAACCATGCACGAAATACAGGAACTTAAGGCTTGATGGGTCCCTCTGGCAGCCCAGGCAGAAGGGGGAGGTAGGTCTGAACAGAAGTCAGGAGCCTCTCAGGAGGCAAGGAGAGTGGGCGCAGCAGGAAGGTTCCGGCATGAACCTTAGGGGTACAGAGCACCGGGCCGAGGCAGGACTCACTCACTTACTTTGTAAGGCACCGGAGAATCAATTAGTTCAGGCTTTGCAGGTCGTGTGGTTTCTGCCACAACTTCTCACTTCTGTCCTCAGAGCACAAGGCAGTCAAAGACAATACTGACATGAATGGGCGTGGTTGTTAACCAGAAAATGTTATACATAAAATATTACTTTATGAACAGCCTGGGCGGGGGAGGCGGTGGAAAAGATGATGCTGAGAAGCCACAGAGGGTCCAAACAAGGGAAACACAGCCAGGAAGGAGGGACGGTCACAACTATTCCCATTCCATCGACAAGAACCTCGAAGTGGTGGGGCTGAGCCACAGAACACACTATTCTTAACGGTGCCAGGCTATTGCTGCCCATAACTCTGAACAAGTGAGGCAAGGAAATCACCAGACTTGTGAGAGGCAACAGTCATGACAGGATTTCCATGTGGCTGAGGGGAGGTCATAGGAATTCTATCTACCCTGATCTGTCCTCAAGGCCCTCCCCACAAGAGGGCCCTTAGAGGTCAGGCCACCCTCTGCCCAGCTCAGCCACAGCCAGCTGCACAGCACTGAGGAGCCCCACTCACAAACCACAGCCCAGCGAGCGAAGTGGGTGGGGCGGCCTGGAGCTGGACAGGGAGGGCCAGGCAGTTCTCTCCAGCCACCTCTGGGTCCCGGCAGGTGACTTAACCTTTCTGTGCTTCAAAAGGGATCACGTGCTAGTGCTGTCTGAGGGCTTTTGTAAATACATACTTGCTTAATCCCCACAAAGTGCTTTGAATAATGCCTGGGACCTGTCTGCTAAATCAAAATACTGAATCCAGGCACTGAGCCAGGTCTCAGGGGAGAGGGCATGAAGTCATGAGGTGTCACTGCCTGCTGGCGGCTCACACGAGTTCACCTCTAACCAGGCATTCATCACTGGAATAAATGGCCCTTTTCCCTGTCTCTCAACACAGACAGGGACCACATTTTATGTCTGGATCTTCCAGGACTAGCACTGTGGCACCTCATAATTGATATTCATCATGGGCAATGTTTGCTGAATAATACAGAAGTCCCAACAGTACAATTTCCTCCGCTACAGATAATCAAGCACCTATGCTTGCCTTTGCCTGCTCAGTGACCTTGGATTTCTGCTTCTTCATGTTGTTAGGGGGCTGAAATTGATGTTTATGAAAGTCCTTCGCAGATCTGCAGGCCTGTTAGCAACAGAGGTGACTCCATATCACTTCCAGCATAGGAGCGGCATTGGTTGGGGACTGTGCCTCATGGGCCAGTGGCTTCTAGCTTGGATGGCCACAGATGGACGTCAGCAAAGGGCACACAGTTGATGAAGTTTTTAAAAGTTCTCCCTTAGACTGAGAGAACCCCTTTCATTTATTCATTCATTAGTGCATGTCCTGCCAACTGAAGCCACATGGAATAAACTCAAAGCCACTTCAGCATCTTAATTCTGATGTTAGCTTATTAACACATCCCCAAGAGAAACCTGCCGGGCCTCACAGCAGGGCCCGGCACTAAGGCACAGGCTGCTAGACCTGCAAGAGTGGTGCACTTGCTGCCCCTAATTGGTAGCGAGGGTTGAAGTGACCATCCCGGCTGGTCAGCCATGGCAGAGGCAGGTCTAGAATGCAGGGTGGCCAAGTACAGCTTGGCGTTCCTTATGCCCATCATGTTGCTTCACTTGCCTCACCTGCCTTTCCTTCCCATCATGCTCTGAAGCACTGGCCCTTGGGCCTCTCCCTACCCAACAGCTCTCATCCTGATGGAAAACAGTCCAGGCTGATGGTGCAGAGCCAGGCTAAGGCATCCTCCACCTTTCCGGGAAGGCAAAAGGTCACACTTTAACTTACTGCCCTGCCGGGGACACTTGCCAGTAGTGAGGAGGCTTCCGATTTATTTCCCCTTCTGACTTTGTCCACAAGACAAGCTTTGTGATCGCGAGAGGGAGGGCAGCGGGTGAACCTTTGGCAACTGGCTTCAGCCCCTGGCAGGGAAGGGCCTGTGCAGAGTATCAGGTAAGAATCCTGACCAGGGCCTGGCCCAACCTGCAACTACAGCTTTGCTTCCATAACTCATGCTCCTCTCAGGATGGCTCAAGAGTAACTTGGGTTTGCTTACTGCTAGGGAGCTCAAAGTCCTTTTTGACTTCTGAAATCCAGACAGGTCAGGAGGCTGCGAGCTAGAGTATAGAGAATGGTAACTTGCCTAACTCACAAAGCAAGGTGATGACAAATTAGTAAAAACACCCATCTCCCCTCTCATTCTAGTTGTTTATGCCATAATTGTGCATGTATTTCGGTAAACATAAGGACCATCTACACAGCAGGAGTCCAGGTTATACCTCCAGAGCGGTTATAAAGAGGGAGGGATGTGGTTAGAATCTCTAAATACTCAAAGCAGTTGTGTAGGAGCCTGAGAAGGCTGCCCCCATGGCTGTGTGACCTTGAGCAGGTTACTTAACATCTCTGAGACCTGGTTTCCTCAGTCTTATAATAAGAATAATCACAGTACAAGGAAAAGCCTCCTTCTTCAAAGTTTGATCATTTGCACCCCAGGGAGCAGGTTGGAAATGCAGAATCAGGGATTTTCCCAGGCCTGCAGGATCAGAATCTATCTTTTATCAAGAGTCCCAGGTGATTCTAAGCATATTTACATTTGAGAAGCCAGATAAAAAGCATTTATCACATGCCCACAGTAGTCAAGTCAACGCCCAAATAATAAACACGAAAGAACCAAGGCTTTCAGGAGAAAACAGTTCAAAATAGGTTTTCTGGAAGTAGTAGAACTTGAGCCCAAGATTTGAGCCCAAGATTTTACACACCATATGCCCTCTTTCCACTTAAGACCTAACTCTCCACAGGCACAAAGCTAATGCAGGTGTTCTAAGAAGTAAAACCCTGTGTTATTTTGAAATAACATCCTGGTCCTGGTGCGCTCCGCCCATCAGGCATGAAGGCACACACACTTCACCTATGCTTACTCTGTGCACTCCTGGGTGGCGGGGTGCCACTCAGCAGCTCTAGAAAGTGAGTAACTTGGGACTGCTGTCTGTTTTAAGGAAGCCTTAAAACACACCTTGTAAATTTACACTCCCTTCCACCTATTAACACCTTCCTTATGCAGCACTTGCTGCCCTAGCAAAGAAAAACAGCAGGGTGTCAAGCTAGAATGCATCTTTCTGGTCTCTCACCTCACCAGAGAGCAAACCCAGGCATGCTGATTTCTCCAGGCCAGAGTTCTTTCAGCCCATAGTTCTGTGCTACTAGAAAGTAGCAGCAAAGTTAGAGACCCCAAATAAAGATGTAAAATGGAGGGGGGGGGGGCATGACTAGTCAAGAAAATATAGACACACAGCATTATGACCGGCCTGCTGTATCATGGACATTTACATCCAGCAACTCCAAAATTAACCCTGCCTGCAGTGTGCAAGACATAGCAAAACCGGGAAATATACCAGGTTTGGAGATCAGAGATCCAGGTTTCCACCCTCATCAAAACTGAGTCTGTTTTGTGAAAGAATCTACACAAAAGGGTGGCCATGAAGATTCAACATGATAAATGTCTAATAATATCCAACTTGGCACACAGATATATGGTGTCATCATTTTATGAACACATCTGTGCCAAGGTCTGGACACAAAAAATTTCTTCCCTGTTCTATTTCAGTGTTTGGAAGTCCAAGCAATACTTGTGATTGGTTTTACAATTACCCAGATGGAAATAACAGGAAATAAAAAGAAAGGACTTCAAGATCTCAGACTAGGAAATTCTGATTTTTTCATACCCATAACAACTCCAATATACGAAATCTTATAATCATTTTTTTGAAAAAGGGGAGATTTCAGATTAACCATGAGCAGTGCTTTCCAAACTTTCATTTATATGTGAGTCACCCAGGGATCTGGTTAAAATGCAGATTTGAACTCAAATAACCAGATTGGGGCCTGAGTTTACATTTCTAAGAGTTCCTGTGAAGCTGCAGGTACACATGTCCACACTTTTGAGCAGCAAGGTGCTATGGACTCCTGAAACAGCAAGAAATCAATCCAAGGAAAACAACTTCATTTAAAAAAAATGTCATCCCAGGAGTAGTATAAAGGGCTGCCCAAGCTGCCGGTTTCTTCCAAGGAGACATTCCAGGAAAGCAAGTGGCATTCTTTAAGCTGGTCTTATTCAAATGAGCTTGTACTCTTACATCACACTTTGTCCAGGCAGGTAAAAATACTCTTCAGTGATCATAAAAACAGCACAGGTCTGACAAATTTCTTGAAAGCAGCAGAGTGTAGGAAGCAAAGCATCCTAGGATATTTCAAGTTCATCACTGCTTGAAAGGGCCAAGCCAGCCCTTCAAAGCCTGTCTTATATCAATATTTTACTAATTTACCTCCTCTCTATACATTAAAATGGATGTTATTTCTGTTAACAACTGTACCTATTAAAAAGATAACTATATCTAGCAACTTAATGGGCAATTCTGAAGTAGTAAGGAGGATGTGATTACAAAGTAAAAATCTATCTTCTATTGACTAACTCACTTTTACACTTGGGATGTACTACATCTAAGAGGTTCAGAGATTCAATTCTCATTACTCTTCAGATCAGAAATCCTAACATACAAGATTCTCCACATCCTCTGAAATTACATTCTTGGAGAGAAAGTGTGAGGTAATCAGATCACCAGCTGCTTTCAGCACTGGAATACATCTGTCTACCAGCAGATGCAGGCCAGCCTCGCCCACTGGCTTAGAATAACATGTATGTTTATTATAATTCCCGCCGTGACCCACTAAGTTAGCTGGAAAACACAATTTCATTTAAAAAACGACCTCGCAGAAGATCTGTGAGGTAGTCAGTCTATGAGTCATTATGAGCCAGTGTGTGATGTCAAGTGGCAACATTGCACTGCCTCAAAACTGCTGAGTGTGCACCACCAGACCAGAAAGGAAGGGCTTCCCCTCTGTGTGCTGACCTGCTAATGGTGAAATTCATGCTGACAAGAGATGTCAGGCTCGGCTGTCACCTGTGCCCATGTGGCTAACTCATCCCTGCAGTCCCAAGGGTGCCTCCCAGTGCCACACCCCTGCCTGTAGCCCATAGGAACGCACACTGCTATGCTACAGTCCATGACTTCTCCCACTTGGTATAATCAAACTTCTGGATAAGCCTAACTTGTTCTTCTTCCCCATTTATCCACTGAGAGAGGAAGTTTTCCAGTTAGCCACCTTCTTACTTAGATCAAAGCAAGCCTGAGCTATCAGATGGGCAGCAAGGAGAGAGGCTTTAATAAAAAATGTTCTCCCTTCTCATCTTGAGGTCTGCAAAATGTTGGTAAGGTCCTACCGTAGTAGAGGAAACTGAGGCCCGGGAGGTTAAAATAACTAAGCAGTGATGGAGCCTATATTGTAACTTAAACTTCATAGGGGGCCTATTAACTTACAAGGGAGGATACTCCCAAGGAATGTGCCCGCCATTCCCTCTGCTCCCAACCTGGGTTCCTGCCCAATCTCCAGTTCCTCAGCCTGCAACTGACAGAACTCACTCCGGACTGTTCCTTGATCATATAGGGTCAAGCTTCAGCTATTCCCTCAACAATAAGCAAGTGCCCAACAATTCATTTTGCAATTTTATCTTGGAATGAAAAAACGTAAAAAGCAAAACTTTCAAGACCTATTTCCTTCCTGACCCCATCCATCCTCACTCCCAAGGCCCACTTCAAGGAAATGTAAAAAGGACCTTCCATTTCTTAGGAAAGCAACAGGAAAATGCCAAGTTTTCCCGGGACAGAGGAATACTTGAGTGCTGGCAGGAATTTCTCAGGGAGGAATTCACGGAGTGTTTGCTGCAAGTTTAGGCTCACACGTGCCGCTCAGCCGCCGGCCAGGGCCAGACCCACTGCTCCACTCTGCGCCCAGCCAAGTCTTGCCTGGCGAGGGGAGTGCGCGCCTCCGGGTCGGGGCTAGTGATGGAAACCCAGGTGCCGCTTTTTAACGGGCTCTCGAAACTCCTAACTCCGGCCCCCCCGCGTGGGCATGCTGCTCCGACCCTGCGCGTGCCGGGCCCGTGGACACACGTGTTGCCACACGCTCTGGGTCTCTCCCTCTTTCACGTGCCCTCCTGGGTTGGCATGAGGGCCAGATGCCCGGGGATCCGACGCGACTGGGGAAGGCTGGGAGGGGGCGCCCCGCTCCCGGCTGCAAAGAGCGGGTCTCGGTGCGCGCCGCGCCCTGGGTACTCACCGGGACCGCTGCAGCTGCTCCAAGGCGCTGGTGCTGCCCCCCTGGCCCGGCTGCTCCAGAGAGCAGTAGTTCTGCGAAGTCTGCCTGGAGAATGCGATGGGCAGGATTCCCTGAGTGAACGAGTTGAGGCGGCCCCGACTGCCGCTCATACTCCCGGGGGTCCCGGAGCCCAAGAAGGCGGCCGCCGGCACCTGCACGCTGGAAAACGCATCGTCCTCCTCTAACAACTCCTGCGCGAAGGCCCCCGGCCCGTCGGGCAACTGCGGCGGGGCGCAGGCGGCGAGAGGCGCGAGCCGGGATGGCTGCCACTGCTCCCCCGACGCCCGGCCGGCACCCGCGGAGCTCGCGAACCCCCGGGCCGGCCCGGGGCCGGGCGCCGTCGCGTGGCCGCCGGGGGTCAGGGGAAGCAGCGGCGACGGCTGCGGGAGGCAGGGGCCGGACCCAGCCGCCCACGCCGCCGTGCTCGCCGCGGCCAGCGCGCTGCAGCCTCCGCGCTCCGCAGCGGCCAGCAGGCTGCCCCGCGCCCTCGCGCCGCCCGCGCCGCCGACCCCCGGCTTCCCCGCGCCGCCCGCCTCGCCGCCGCCCCCCTCCTCGTCCTGCAGCGGCGGCCGGCCGTCCAGCGAAATGTTGGTGAGGAAGGAGAGGGCAGCCTGGCGGCGCCGCGGGTCCATGCGCGGCTTCCTGGGGGGCTCCGGCGGCGGCGGCTGGGCCCGCGCGGCGGCCGCGGGCTGGGGCTGCGGCGGCGGCTGCTGCAATCCGCGGGCGCCCGCGGCGTCGGAGCCGGCGCCGCCGCTGCTGCTGCTGCTGCAGGCGGCCGTGCCGGCGGTGGCGGCCGTGCTGGCAGCCGTCGCCGCCGCCATTGTGTCCGTCTGCGGCGATATTTCCGCGATGCCCCTAGAATCCAGCGGCGCCCGGCTGCTAAGCGGCCAGCGCGAGCGCCTGCGACCCGGGCTGGGCAGGGCGCGGGGCGCGGGCGGCGCGCGCGGCTGCCCGGCCCCCCCGCGGGCGGGCCATGCTCGCCCCTCGGTGCTGGGGCGGGGGGCGCTGCTGCCGGGCTCGACGCGCGGCTCGCGAGCTGGCGGGCTAGCTGGCCGCCTGGCGCTCAGCCCCGGACTCTCCCGGCGCCTGGCTCTCCGGCTGCTCCCGGTGTCCGTATTTATAGGTGCACGCACCCGGCGCTCGCGCTCCTGAGCGCTTTTTGCAATAACATGGTATCACGTGTGGGTAATGAAACCTGGGAGGAAAACAAAGCCGCAGGCACGGCTGCAGAGGCTGGCGGCGGGACGCGAAGGGGCAGGAGGAGGCGAGCAGGAGGAAGGGAGAGCCGAGAGCGCGGCGGGCGGGAGGTCCGTGGGGCGGTCCAGAGCCTCCGAGCTTCCTGCGGAGTCAGTGGCTCCCCCCGGGCGCTGAAGCCAGGTGCTGGAGGCAAGCATGTTTCCCCTCGGGCTGGAATTGGAATTGGGGGTGCAAGCAAAACCCCGTGAATCACCACGCGAGGATGCGGTCCCAGGAGAGTTGGGGGTCTGCAGGGCAGTTATTTGAGCGACGCAGAGACATGGCCCTCGAAATAGTTAGTTGAACCCCTCACTGTTGTTGAGCTTGGAAAAATAGGTCCTTGGTAATAGTTACAAGGGGAGATCCTCAGCCCCTTAGGTGAACGCGGGCGTTCCAGCTGTTGTTGACCATGGAGGTTGTGTCTCATTCATTTGCAGACCAGAGGAGGTAGCCTCTGAGATAAATGCATGTTTGGGGGTGCCTAAGAGTCAAGCATGGGGACATCTTCTCTGTGGCCAGAATAATTTATATAACTCCATTGGACGGTTCTGTCATCTGTCATCTTTTTCTTAGCAAAGGCCAACATAATTTTTCACTTTGACTCTGAAATGTGCTCAGTTTTCTATGAAGACTGAGGTGGGCTAAGGTGGCCTCACACTTTCCTTTGTCACCTTGCAAACTTTTATGGATTATGATCTCTTTTTCTTCCACATAAACTGGAACCAGTATAGACAGTTACTTGTTATTATTTATTTCAGAAACGTTTGAAAAGTCCCACAGAAGGACTCATGACCTTTGTAGAGATGGCATTACAGAATGTTGCACCCCTACTTCATCCCCTACCCCCTAACCAGTGGCCGTCCTGGGGGGTAAAAGACATCTGAAAACATGTGCAGGTTTCCCTATGCGTTTTGGGTGACTTACCAAAAGCAATAAGGATCAATGTCACACTGAATTAAGCTCTAGGACATCTAAGAAACCTCTCTACATTTTTCAGAGGGTGAAACAATGTATTTAAGAGCAACAGATTAATTTAATTAAAGGTTTAAATTTAGCCCTGGAGCTAATGGGTAACCCTACATTGAAATTCCACTCCATTTCAAGTTCAGGAAAGTAAAGTGAGTAATGGAGAGCAAATACACCCTGTGCAGAGATGTGCGCCAACCTGGAGTATGAGATATGGCTGAGTTTCAGGTTACATTTGCTCAGGACAAACATGGCACATGGCCCTTTACATGAACAATTGTTCAAATTTTGGTTTATGCCATTTTTAGGCCTTTTGAAAAACTAGGGCTTAGCGCCTATTTATAGCAGCCTTATATAGCAGCTAAGTCAAAGCTTGCTGACCAACTCTGAAATTTCATTAGAATTTTAATTACTTCGTTCAACTAACTACCCCGACACTTTCAAGCCACTTTATTAAATTAACTCAATTTACCTGACCACTGGCCTGGTCGTGCTGGCAGTCAGTGTTAAACGAAGGACTCCAACTATACTCATGTAAAAGAAAAAAACTACATTTTATTACAAAGGTGATAAATGTTAATTGTAGAACATTTAGAGAATAAGATAATCAGTGAAGTAAAAAAAAAGGTATTAACTATCGTCTTCTATGGAAATAACTGTTAAAATTTTTATTTCTATCCTGTACATATTTTTAAATAAAAGTGAGATCAGGCTGTTTGTGTCTTGTGATTTTTTTTTAAAGATTTATTTTTATTTATACAAGAGCTGGGGTACAGGCTAGAGTTGCGGGAGGGTGAGAGACAGATCCGGGAGCAGAACAGGCAGAAGGACCGAGGGCACTGGGAATCGAACTGGTGCTGTGGAGGCTGCGGACAGCTTCAAGGGGCGGTGCTCAACGCATGTGCCACTGGGGAGGCCCTGTCTTGTGATTTTTTCCTTGCTGAGTTGCAATCATCTTTCACTTATAATAATCTTCTGTGGCATCATCGTAATGACTGCATAGTGTTCAGTTTGATTGGGGACAAAATTCGTAAACTGTCCCTATACTGTATGGAAAATTTAGGTTACTTCTTCCATAGTTGTAAGGCATGCTGATGATATTGACATCTGATTTTTTTTTTTTTTTTTGGTTAAGTAGAAGCTGGGGCAATACCAATCATGTTTTTAAGGCTCTCCATCTAGAAAGATTGTTTTCAATCTCTTTCCTCATACTCTTGTGAGAATTGGGTATTAAAATTTTATCTTTGGGGCCTCCCTGGTGGCGCAGGGTTAAAGTCTCAGCGCTATCAAACCATTACCAGCCACTGTGACATGAATTCAAACCCTGGCCAGGGTGATAACCCACATGAGCAGCAGACCTCTCCTGTCTCGCTCGCTGCTCCCCTCAGCAGTGTAGCTCAGTAGATCCACCTGTTCTGCTCCCCACTCTGTCTCTGGTGAATCCTCTCACCCCCACACCTCTGGCCTACACCTCAGTTCTTGTGTGTATAAATAAATAAAACTAAATAAATAAAATTTTACATTTGCCTATTTTAAGTGTCAAGTGCTCAAACTAATTTCAAATACTTATAAAATCATCAAATAAGAATCAACATCCATTTAGCCTCCAGACTGCTCCTGTGATGTTCTTAAAAAGATCATGAGAAATATGATTTACTGTTCGCCTACTGTGTACCAGCCACAGACTATTTCTAACATTATGACCAACCTGCAAGGGGAGGGTGCATTAGTATCAACATTTAACAGATAAGGCTCAGAAAAATGAATTTGCCCAAGATCACCTCACTCTTAAAGTAGCTGGGCCAGTGCACAAACCTGTCTTACTGTAGACCCAGTCATGTTCTGGCGCCCTCTGCTGGTGAGGATGTTTCATGGGTGGACTCTGCTTCATATGTAACTTTACATCGGTACTTGAAATTCAAGTATAATGGGATTTAGACTTTGAAGAAAGAGGATCTAGATTTCAAAAACAAATTTCTTTTTTTTAAATAATAAATTTTATGTTTATATTCCCCATACAATTGCAACCCCCCCATTCTGACCCCAATCCCTCCCCTCCCGCCCCCCACCCCCCAAAAAGTGTCTCTGGTTCATAGTTTTTTGTTGATTTTGATTTTCACTTTCTTATAGTTATTCATTTTCCTGGTCCCTTATTTAAGTATTCTAGATTCCTGCTATGAGTGAGACCATCCGGTATTTTTCTTTTTCTTTCTGGCTTATTTCGCTGAGCATGATCCCTTCCAGCGCCATCCATGTTGCTGCAAATTGCATAAAAACAAATTTCTTAATCTCTCCAAGCCAGTTGCCACTGTGGGATATTCTCAGTTATTAACGAGACTGCATGAGAAATATTTTATAAAATTATTTTTATTTTTTTAAACTTTATTTTTTAAGATGTGGGGTGCATGCCAGAGTCGGGGGGTGGGTGGGAGGGGGTGGTAAGAAGATTCACCAGAGAGAGCGGGGAGCAGAACAGGCAGATGTGCCGAAACACACTGCTGAGGGGAGCAGTGGGTGAAATAGGAGAGGTCTGCTGGGCCACATGGGTTGCTCCCCAGCTGGCCAGAGATGGAACTCACACCGCAAAGGCAGTGGACAGCTTCACAGCGCTGTGCTCAGCCCACTGCGCCACCAGGGAGGCCCAGTATTTTATAAAAATTAAAGAACTTTTAAAAATATCAGTTTTTATAACATCCTAATCTACTTCCTGAATTATTTCACCTATTTATTCATTGACCAAGTATTATTGAGCAACTTCCATGTGCACACCATCATCTTGTTACAAAAGAGATAAAAATAAGCCCAGCCTTAAACGCTGTGCACTTGATAGTGAAAATAGTGGAAAACAAAACCTCCATTAACTTTCTTATTTTCCCTTCTGAGCACCCATTCTAAAAACTTTTTTTACTTACATGAATGAATGGTTTTGATTAACACATAATGTGGTCAATTAACTAAAAGAAAAAAAGAAGCTCTTTGTGATCCTTTAAAAAAACAATTCAGGGGCCTCCCCAGAGGCACAGCGGGTTGAACGCTGCATTGTGAAGCTGCCGGAAGCCTCTTCAGCGCTGGTTCGAGTCCTGGCTAGCCAGGGAGAAACCCACATGGTGCAGCAGATCTCTCCTGTCTCGCCTGCTGCTCCCCTCAGCAGTGTATGTCAGTCTTCCTGTTCTGTTCCCTGCTCTGTCTCTGGTGGATCCTCTTACTCAACCACGCCTCTGACCTATACGCCAGTTCTTGTATAAATAAATAAATATTTAATTAAAAACCAGTTCAGCACACCAAAAAGCCCGTATGTAATTTCCTTATAGTTGACAGTGGATATTGCTCATAACAGAAGCAAACTCAGATAGTGAAGAACAACAAAGCTTCCAATGTCAGTTTAGGCCCTTACAGGCTTATGGCCTTTTGGGATTCCAGCTTGGAGAAAATTACAGACTGTTTTGTTGGTTGTAAAGATAGGCCTACCAATATTTACCTTTCAGAGTTGTAAGGATTAGAATTAATATAAATTATGTAACTAGCAGAGTATCTTTTGTTTTAAGATTATTTATGCATACAAGAACTGGGGTACAGGCCAGAGGTGCAGGGGGTGAGAGGATTCATCAGAGACAGAGTGGGGAACACAACAGGCAAATTGACTGAAATACGCTGCTGAGGGGAGCAGCGGGCAAGACAGGAGAGGTCTGCTGTGCCATGTGGGTTATCTCCCTGGCGGGGATTGAACTCCTACTGCAGTGGCTGCTGATAGCTTCATAGTGCTAAGACTTAACCCCTTGAACCCACTAGCAGGGAGACCCACACTAGCCGGGTATCTAAAGTAGGTAGCTATTCTTGGAAAAATGCAAATGTATAAGGTACACATACAAAGGACAAGATGTTTCAGGTTCTAGATTTCTGTAGTTTTCACTAGTTTTGCCAGGAGGCAGGACTGTAAGGAACTTCAGCTGTCAGATCCAGTACAGATCAGATGATTTTACTGCATGTTCTATAAAATGACAGGCTGCTGCTAGAAAACACAGCAGACCTGCAGATCAAAACTATAGGTACAATGCTAGTGAGAAATCGTCTGCTTTCCCTTAATTACATAAGAGTTAGATTCTTTAAGAGTAAAAATAAAGAAGGCCCAAGAGGTGGTTGCCAGTGCTCCAACTTTTCTCACTGAAATTCTCCTTCCCCATGGGGACTCTGGATCACATCTGTTGGCCTGGAGAAAAGGGGCGTGAGGGGAGAGGAGAGGTCATCATTTCCCTTCTGTAATTCGGCGTAGATACCTTAATTTCCCCAGGACAATGGAAACCAGGTACAGCATTTGCATTATAAACTTGGTGACTCACATACAGTTACACAGAGCAGCTTAGAAAATGTGACTTACTCGTAGATATCATCTTGATATTTCCTAAACCCCAGTCTCTTGCCAGGTCCTCAGTGGGTTTGAGTACCAAGAATGGGATGTGATACCATCTGGGAGTCCTCAAGTTAATTACAGAGGAAGACACATTACCATTTTGACCAACATATGGGCCTCCCTGGTGGCACAGGGGTTAAGTCTCAGCACTATCAAGCTATCACCAGCCGCTGCAGCATGAATTCGATCCCTGGCCCTGAAGGTGACTCACATGGTGCAGCAGACCCCTCCTGTCTCACCTGCTGCTCCCCTCGGCAGTGTATTTCAGTAGATCTGCCTATTCTGCTCCCCACTCTGTCTCTGGTGAATCTTCTCACCCCCTGCACCTCTAGCCTACACTCCGGTTCTTGGATGCATAAATAAATAAAAAATAAATCTTCAAAAAAAATTTTCACCAAAATTTTAAGTGTTCGAGAGAAAGAGAGACAAAGAAAAAGTGAGAGAGAGAGAGCTGTATTCACAGGGTTCAGCCAAACCTCCTAAAGGAGAGGCTATTTCATCCTCTGCCCCAGTACCACCCTCTTTGAACCCCCACTCTCCGACACAGGGTGAGATGCTCAGAAACCACATGATGAAGCAGACCTCTCCTGTCTCACCCGCTGCTCCCCTCAGCAGTGTATTTCAGTCGGTCTGCCTGTTCTGCTCCCCACTCTGTCTCTGGTGAATCCTCTCATCCCCCACACCTCTGACCTATACCCCCATTCTTGTATACATAAATAAATAAATCTTTTATTTAAAAAAAACATAGTGGGTTCTTGTGAATGATGGCTATTGTCATTGTACCAGGAACCCCAGAGAAGTCCATGAGCAGCACATGTCCTGTTCCACTCCAGAAAGAATTAACTACCATAGAAGAAGCTGGCATCAGACTCTTGCTAGGAAAAAAAACATTTCTGTTGCATGTAGAAGATATCCTCAGTCTTCCAAAAAGGGATTGTTCACACTCATACTGTCATATCAATTTTTGGGATGTCTGAATTTTAAAGAAAATCAGTGGATTTTCTTTGTTGTGTTCCTTTGATAAATTATGGCAAACTCTTAATTCTGTTTTCTTTGATATTAACCTGGTTTTATTGTTTCAGAATGATGCTTCCATGCATGAATAACCAGCTCAGGACAAAGACAAGAGCACTCCCTCCTCAAATAGTGACAGCTCCTGAACACACATCTTCCATGTGGCCTCTGGATGAAGCCTAGGAGTCTTCACAAATAGCTGCACAAATAGCAGGCCTAGAAGTTTCCATGTCTCCTAGAGAAACAACATTATCTGATAGTGTTTGGGCTTGTTCAAGCCATTCTCATATCAGAGTGGGATGGATGTGGCCAGATTCTGGGGAAAACTTCACCACATTGTCTGCCACTGAGAATTCAGGAGGACTCCTTGGTGGCCCATGGTGACCTTCACTGACAGGTGGGTAAACTGCACGAGGAGATGGCTCACAGAAAGTGAGATGTCACTGCCTAGGACTCACTTAAAAGAAGAAATAAGGCCAATGGACACACCTCTACTGCTGATGAAGTGTAAATTGGAAGCCCCCTTCTGGAAGTTGCTTGGCGATAAATATAAAGAACCTTAAAAAGCTCATGACTGTGGGCCTCCCTGGTGGTGCTGTGGGTTGAGCACAGTGCAGCACTGTGAAGCTGTCCGCAGCCTCTGCAGCATGGGTTCAATCCCTGGCTGGCCAGGGAAAGTCCCACATGGTGCAGCAGACCTCTCCTATCACACCTGCTACTCCCCTCAGTAGTGTATTTCAGTCGTCTGCCTGTTCTGCTCTTCTCTGTCTCTGGCGAATCCTCTCACCCTCCTGCGCCTCTGGCCTATACCCCAGCTCTTGTGTAAAAATACATAAATCTTTAAAAAAAAAAAAAAAAAAACACTTCATGACTGAGAACCTGAGCTGTGGAGTCTGACTGAACCAAATTAAATTTTGACCCCTATCATGACTTTGAGCTCACTGAGCCCTGTTACTCTATTTTTTTTGGCTTCTGTTTTATCTGTGAAAGGGGACCAATAATATACTAGTGTTGAGGACCGAGTGCCTAGCAATGCAGTAAGGCTTGATAAACACTCCAGAAATGTAGTTACTGAAATATTCTTAAGGCGCTACTGAGAATCAAGGTCAAAGATTAATGAACAAAAATATGCAGCATTGTTTAAAATAAAGAAAACTTGAAAAAAGAAACTCTAAATGTGGAACAAAGGAAAAACTAAATTATGATTTACTCAAACAATGGGATATTTTGCTTCTATTTTTTAAAAAACATCTTTACCAAGCTTTCTTAATGATATGAAAAATGTTTTCTGAAACAATGCTAAACAAATGGAGCAAAACAGAAAGTAGTTATTTCAGTCTCTCAACTGTCAAAAGAGAATGAAACTGTGGTCAGAAGGCTAAATTTCTGGCTGGTAGGATTACGATACTTTTTTACTTACTTAATTTTATTTATCTAAGTAGAAATAAGTGTGTTAACATTGTAGAAATTGCTTCCCAATCAACAATTTTTTAAAGTATTTTTAAACAGATTTATTTTATTTGTTTGGGCATGTAAGAACTGGGCTATAGACCAGAAGTACGGGGAGTGAGAAGATTCACAAGAGAGAGTGGGAAGCAGAACAGACAGATCTACTGAAATACACTGCTGAGGGCAGCAGCGGGCAAGACAGGAGAGGTCTGCTGCACCTGTGGGTCAGTTCCCTGGCCGGGGATTGAACTCCTGCTTTAGCAGCTGGCCATAGCTTGATATCTCTGAGACTCAACCCCTGTGCCACCAGGGAGGCCCCTTTAAAATATTTTTTAATGTGCAAATGTATATAAAGTTGAGGGGAAAATATCACCAAACAAATGTTATGATTACTGGGAATTATTTTCAGTTTCTTTAGGAATATTAGGAGACATTTAGCTTTTTCTGCTTCAGATGGGTGGGACATGGTTAGAGACAGAGAAGGAGATGCCTTCTGTGAGGAGACAGAGACTGAAAGAAGGTGCAAAGATGGAAAGAAAGGAAAAGTCTTTTGGGTGGGGCCTGGCAATGAATAGACCTGCCAGAACAGCTGCATTAAGAGGATAGTAGCAGTGAATAATGGGAGGAAAGGCTGAAAAAGAGCATATGGGGCCAGATCATGAGGGCCTTGAACCTAAATTAGGAATTTGAACCTATAGGTACAAGAGAGCTGCAGATGGTTTTAAACAAGAAGTGACATGTGGGTTGAAAGCCAAATTGAAGGAGAATTCATTTAGCAAATACAAATACACACATGGATTGGAGAGAGGATGTAAAGAATAAGAGAGGCTTTTTAAATCATTCTTTCATATATGTATTTATTCGTTCAGGGTGCATTGAGCACCAATCTTTCTAGTAAGTACTTAGTAAGGCGAGGTCCCAAGCTTCAGGTATCAGCCTGCTGAGAAAATGGGGCAAGAGCAAAGGGAACAAGGGTGGGTTCCCTTTAATGTGCAAGTCCTGGCATGGTCATTTGTACCTACATACTTTGAATTCTCACCCAAGTCCTGCGATTTATCCTGTCTGACAGATAAGCAGAGGCTCAACAAAATTATGCAAGGCCATGCGCCTCCAGCCACACAGATGATCCCAGGACAGTTACCTTGTATAATATCTTAGGGTGGGAGTTGCGTCAGCAGGAAATGGCCAAATCTTGTGGGTCAAGGAGGCGCCATGGAGAGGGTGGTATTTAAACTTAGACTACAGTTTACATGGGAGATGGGCGTTTTGGGCCATGCAAAGGCAGAGGGGCATTATTGGGACTCTTTTACAACAGTTCAGGCCCAATCAATAAATCTGGAATGGGCAGTGAGAATAGAAAAGAAGGATCGAGTATAAGATACATGAAGGAGAAATCGGTTTCCAGATTTCCAACAGGGGTGGCGGGAGCTGTAATTCCTAACAGAACTAATACTCTAAGAGGGAAGAACAAACGATAGGGTCCAGTGCTGGCTAAATTTTGTCGTGAGTTCCTGTTCTACGCCCTCATACAGTGGTCCAACGAAAGGCCAAAATTAATTTTTCGAATCACAACTTTACTCATGTTATCAGACTGACAGAGCAGTATGTTTTGAGTTTATAGTGGCACAGTCCTCTAATTTGGTTACAGATGGTCTCACACGGTGAACGAGGGAGGACATCAGTCTGGAGCCCCCTACTTTGTCCACAATAATACATTCCCTTCCCCTTTGACACACAATTCTGGGCCGAAACAGCATTCTGGCACCTTTTTGTGATAAACCCAAGAGAAAGTTTGGGAACAAACCAAGGCAGGATCAGACCCATGCCAGTTATTCTAGGGCCCCTTTGATTGCAGGTAACAGGAATCCAGGGCAAAGCAGCTGAGGGAGAATTGATTCTCAATAGGTCTCAAGGAACACAAAGTCAGGAATGCAGCTGAGCCCTGGGCACACAGAGAACGGAGCCTGGGAATGCCGGGGGGCTCTCCTGTTCTTACCCCTCACCTTCTCCAGGGCCGGAGTCAGGCCCCATTGTCTTTCTCTGCAGTGTAGGTTCCTCTGCTGCTCTGGACCCTCTGGGTTGCCATTTCACATTTACTATGACATTGTGATTGGCAGAGCTTGTTTGAGGCAGGTCCTGGGCCAGGCCTCCTGCTGGCTGGTGTCAGCTAATAGGCATTAGGAAGCAGATGGAGAATACTTGTGGGGTGGATAATTCCCAGAAGGAGAGAAGTGAGGGGCAGACCAAACAATGGGTCTACCCCACTGGGGCCCTTTCTTAACTCCTCTAGGCCTAACTTCAACACTTGGAAGACAGAGATACACTGTCTACCTTGGAGGCTATCACCATGAAGATTTAGGAGAATGAAAGGATGTCAGTGGCATTCAGACAGCCCACCAGGTGCTAGTCAAGGCAGAAGAGAACAGGATAACAGTTGGAGGAGTCTGACAGTGAGACTTGATGCCGGGGATTTCTTTAAGGCCTTCTCTGCAGCTTAACAATGTATGTGGGGGCCTCCCCGGTGGCTCAGCGGTTGAGCGCTGGGTTGCGAAGCTGCCCGCGGCCTCTGCGGCGCCGTTCGATCCCCGGCTGCTCCCCGGCCCCCGGAGGAGGGTCCCACATGGCGCGCAGACCTCTCCTGCCGCCCGCTGCTCCCCTCAGCAGTGTACTTCGGTCCTTCTGCCTGCTCTGCTCCCCGCTCTGGCTCTGGTGAATTCTCTCACCCTCCCGCGCTTCTGACTGTACCCAGTGCATGTATAAACAAAAAAAAAAATCAAAAAAAAAACAAAAAAAAACAATGTATGTGCTGGGCCTCCCTGATGGCTCAAGGGGTTCAGCACAGCACTGTGAAGCTATCTGTTGCCTCTGCTGTATGAGTTCGATCCCTGGCTGGCCAGGGAGCTACCCACATGGCGCAGCAGACCTCTCCTGGCTCACCTGCTGCTCCCCTCAGCAGTGTATTTCGGTAGATCCACCTGTTCCGCTCCCCACTCTGTCTCTGGTGAATCCTCTCACCCCCCATACCTCTGGTATAAACCCCAGTTCTTGTATGCATAAATAAATAAATCATAAAAAAAAAATCTAACAATGTATGTGCTATGGGAGTATAGCAGTTGATACAATTGATGTCTCTAATCAGTAAAAAAAAAAGATAAAGTACTTAGTCAATGATGGGATAACTGGGTTGCCAGCTTGGAAAAAAAAGTAGATCCTTCATAGTTTATGCCAAATTAAAATTCCTTCACAAAATACCTTGGGACTTGTGCTCATGGTTTGTTTTACTCAGTGTGGCAACCCCAGAACCTAAAGCAGTGCTTGACAGCCAGAGCTCAGTATATTTTTGGTCAAATAAATTCAAAAGAGGATTTTTTAAAATGATCTCAGGTAGGGGTGAAACCTTTCTAAATATGACAACAACAACAAAGCCCAGAAGTTTTAAAATCAAAGTTAAATCCAGTTGCCAAAACAAAAAATTACAGATAATTATATGGATGGAAAATCACATTAAATGAAAAGGCATGCTGGAGGGAAATATTTGAAATTCTTATCATAAAAGGTACCTTCCCTTAGGGTTTAACAAAATCCTAAATATTGATAAGAAAAAGTCAACAGTGCGAGAGAAAAGTGGGCAAATGATATGAAGAAACAGTTCCCAGAATAAGAAATACAAATGGGTCTTGAACATTGAAGTACATATACATATATTCAACCTCCTTCATAATTTAAGAAAAGCAAATACAAAATCTAATGGGATGTGAGTTTTCACCTCTCAAATTGGCCAAGGTCAGTAAGCTTGAGAACATGTTATTTTCTACTATGTTTTGTCTAAGGGACAAGGAAACAAAGGCTCTGATAGAGTCTGCGGGTTGGAAGGGCTCATCAGGGCGACAGGACCATACAACACACCACGTGACCCGCTTCTGGGAATGTGTCCTACAGATAGACAAACACACGTACACATGAGGACATTCCTGTTATCTTAGCTGCAATATTGTTTGGAATAGGAAAATGTTGGAAATAACCATCATAGTTCTGCTTAACTTAACAAATTCCAGCAGCAGCACATTCATACGATAAAATATCGTGCAGCTGTTAAAAGAGTGAAAGAAATACGAATGTGTTACAAAAGATCTCCAAGATAGAATTTTCTCTGAAAAAAAATAAGTTGCGCGGGGGGTGGGGGGTGCTGTGCATTTTCTGCTAGTATTTGTGCTAAAAAATAAATCACCCACATACATAGGTATTTATGTGTATCGTGAATAGAGTGTCTCTTGGAGGATTCCCAAGAAACTGGGAACAGTGGTTGCCTCCTGTACTGAATCTGAGTGGTTGGAGAAGAGAGATGGAAATAGACATTCTAAACTCTTTAAAATGTTGTTTCATGAGCATGAATGATGTCTTCAAATAACACATTAAATTAAGTCAAATGCATGTTAATTTAACATTCTTCTCTATAATATATCCCCAATTGAATTAATATAAAAATAATTTCATTTCCTTACCTTGCACTAATTAACTTTCCCTCCCAAATCTTTGAGTGAAATTAACATTCCAGAAAGACCAGACACATTCATCCTGAGACTTTGTCTCCTGGGTACACCGTCAAGTGTCCCCTTGCTGAAGAGAACGGAACGTTGCAGTGTTTGGCACATCCGGTCACTGCCCTACGAATGTGAGTTCCTATCTCTGTGGGAACGGAATTGTTCCTGGGAGAGCAGCTGGAAGGAACGCTCGCTCTGCCAGCAAGGTCAGGAGACTGATGAGTGTTTTGCGCCCTAAGCAGGAACTTTGTGACATGATTTCTTGAAAATCAAGATTATATAGGGTCCATGGACTTCCTGCCACCAACAGCTCCTCGGGATCTGGTTCTGCCCATCTTCCTAGATTTGCTCCTTACACTGGATTCACCTCTTATGCTGTAGGCCAACAGAATTCTCTCCAGCTGCTTTGCCTTTCTGTCTGCTTTTTTCTCCTTTACCCTTGCAATTTCCATGTATTTCTTCTTATTATTATTTATATATTTTTACATCATTGTTCATTTTTATGCAATGTTTGATTTCTCCTCTCAGGTGTAGTTCCCATAGAAATACCCGTGAGCCATCACCATAGACTCTTGGGCTCTTTCCTCCCATTTTCATCACTCTCCCTCCCTCTCCCCTGATGAATGTCTCTGATTTATAGTTTGCCTGCTAGCTTTGTCATTTTTTTCTGATCCCTTGTATGATTTTTCTATATTCCTCCTATAAGTGAAACCATTGATATTTTTCTTCTTCCATCTGACTTATTTCACTGAGCATCATCCCTCTAGCTCCATCCATGTTGCTGCATATAGCATATCTTTTCTGATTACAGAGTGGCATTCCATTGTGTGTATATAGACCACATCTTCTTGATCCAATCATCTGTTTCTGGACATTTAGGTTGTTTCTATATTTAGTTATTGTAAATAGTGCTGCAATGAACATAAGCATGTAGGTTTCCTTTTGAATTAATGTTTTTGTGTCCTTTGGGTAGATTCTTAGGAGTAGAATTTCTGGGTCATATGATAAATCCATTTTTAGTAATTTGAGGGTCCTACACACAGATTTCCATAGTGGTTGGACCAGTTTGCATTCTCACTGGCAATGTAAAAGTGTTCCTTTTACTCCACATTCTCGCCAGCATTAGTTGTTGATAGTTTTTATTAGTGTGGGTCATTCTTACTGGTGTGAGGTGATATCTAATTGTGGTTTTGATCTGCACTTCCCTGATGATAAGTGATGCTGAGTATTTTTTCATGTGCCTTTAAGCCATCTGCATTTCCTGTTTGGAGAAGTGTCTTTCTAGCTCTTCTGCCCACTTTTTGATTGGATTCTTTATTTTGTTTTTGTTGAATTGTGTAAGCTCTTTGTAGACCTTTAATATCAGTCCATTATCAGTTTTGTGGGAAATTTCAATTTAAATGATTTCTTTGCAATAAAGTCCTCCAAGACTCCGGGAAAGAGCTATGACTCTTTGGCCCCTGTACACCCCAGTTCTCTGCCTCCATTGCATGTTATACTGCATAACTGTTGTCCGTGTCTGTCTATTCTGGGGAATCCTTGAAGACAAGAACTCTGTCTTATTCATCCTTTAACCGTCAGCTTGGCCCAGTGCCTGGTACATAGTAGGCACTCAGAAAAATGCTTCTAGGATAAATGAGCATACCAAGAATGACAAGTGCTATTTGGATGTTTTGGGTAAGAGGTGACTTTTAACCTGGGACTTTACAGAAGGAATCACTCAACTGCAGAAGAAAGGGGAATAAAGTGGGCATCTGGGCCAAGGGAACAACTCATCCTTGGGCATGAGAGTGGAGTGTGAGGATCCTGGGAAAGCCAGCAGTGCTGAGGTCATCAGATGTGCTCAGTTACCCCGGGGCCATTGTGGATGACAGCAGGTACTTGACCATATTAATTTGCAGTGGCCCAGCAGCTGACAGGAAAATAACCAGGTCATGGTCACTTGAACCCAGAAATAATTTTGGTGGGGGACAGGGAGAAAACTGACTCTGAGCACTGAAGCAGAGCCATGTTCTCAGCCTGTCAGTTTCGGTGTCACCTTCATTACCACCGAGTAATAGCTATAGGTGGAAGGTCACAATCCCTTTCCCTTATCCAGAATCCAAAAAGCTTTGAAAATACAGTTGCTGTTATTGTTTTGTTTTGTCAGCAAAACCTGCCCTGAGCTGAAGCTACGTATAGACTTTATCTACCTCACTCTATGTGTCTACTTATGTATTTTGCTGTGAAGTGCAAGTATTCTTGATTATAGGATGCTGCTTTAAAAGATCTGGCTGAAGGGTCATCCATGTTTTTCATACCATGTGATCATATGTGATCATACCAGCATGTGAGCACACCAGTTTTCTAAAAATCTAGAAAATTTTGAATTTGAAACACATCTGACCCTAAGAGTTTTGGAAGAGGAATAGTAGTCTGACATAATTAACCAACACATGTAATGTTTAAAAGTAAAAAAGTTATATAATTCCCTGAGTATAAAATAAATGAAGGAATGGAAATTGGTAATAATGTATATTTCAGTATGTAAATGATGGGGCAGCGTCTACTGGAATACCTAAGAAGTGAATTGATGCTTGCACGTAAGAATGGACTCTCCTGAATGTGGCAACTCAATCAAAACTGATAAAGTGGTATACACTTTTTTTGCAATTAAAGTAAGAGGAGTGACATTGCAGTGGTTTTCCAAAAATGGTGAACAATTTCACGTAAAGTTCCAAATGTTAAAACAGAATCTCAGTGACTGAGTCGTGGCATTCCTGGAAAATCTGGTGCATACAAAACCATGCAAGATTACTTTGTGCTCATTTGTAAAACAATTAGCTTTCAGGCTCAGATGATTATAATGAGGTTTTGTTGTTATTGTTTACAAGATACATTTCAATGAGACATTTGGAAGTGGTTCAGGCTGCAGGACAATTCTCTGGTGTGAAAGACTACTTCACACATCGCCACAGGGCACTTTGGGTCCAGGCGCTAAACATTAAATATCAATAGTGCGGGGCCTCCCCGGTGGCACAGCGGTTGAGCGCTGGGTTGCGAACCTGCCCGCAGCCTCTGCAGCGCTGGTTCGATCCCCGGCTGCTCCCCAGCCACCGGAGGAAGGTCCCACATGGCGTGCAGACCTCTCCTGCGGCCCGCTGCTCCCCTCAGCAGTGTACTTCGGTCCTTCTGCCTGCTCTGCTCCCCGCTCTGGCTCTGGTGAATTCTCTCACCCTCCCGCACTTCTGACTGTACCCAGTGCATGTATAAAGAAAACAAACAGGGCCTCCCCGGTGGCGCAGCGGTTGAGCGCTGGGTTGCGAAGCTGCCCGCGGCCTCTGCGAACGCCGGTTCGATCCCCGGCTGCTCCCCGGCCACCAGAGGAGGGTCCCACATGGCGCGCAGACCTCTCCTGCCACCCGCTGCTCCCCTCAGCAGTGTACTTCGGTCCTTCTGCCTGCTCTGCTCCCTGCTCTGGCTCTGGTGAATTCTCTCACCCTCCTGTGCTTCTGACTGTACCCAGTGCATGTATAAACAAACAAACAAATAAATAAATAAACATGCCTCTACTAAAAAAAAAAAAAAGAATTTATAAAAAAAAAGAAAACAAACAAACAAATAAATAAACATGCCTCTAAAAAGAAAAAAAATATATCAATAGTGCCCCTCATCCACTGTGACATTGAGAAATGCCCCTCACATTTCCATAAAACACCAATGGTGTTGCCCTCTGGAGGGACCACTGCTCATGCCAACCGTGCTGGGAAGCTCCTGGTGGAAGTAGTCAGAGGCAGCCGGTGATGAGCCCCTGGAATCCAAGCAGGCTGCAGGATCCCACTTAAGTCCAGACTAGCAGTTGAATTTGAAAGATAGTGTTCTGCACAGAAACTGAAACTCAGGGAAACAGATTGGAATTGAATTATCAAAGTTCCACATCCGATGTGTCACTGAGGAGTTGTGACCCTCCCATTGGGCAACCTGCAGTAGATTTGGTCTCAGACAACTTTCTCCCCTGCCAGCAAGGTAGCACCTTTGAACAAAGGCTGATGGGCCAGTTGATACTCTGCTGATTGGCCAGGCTTGGAGCTATCAAGCAACCCTTGGACTGTGTGCTTTCCTTTAGTATTTCCTCCTCCAGTCTCAGTGTATCTTAGTGGTTAATAGTTATGCAACAACATTATTCACAATAGCCAAAAGGTGGAGGCAATCCAAGTGTCCATCCATGGGTGATGGTTCGATAACGTGTGGTGTACAAGGACAATGGAATATTATTCAGCCTTAGAAAGGATGGACATTTTGACACATGTCACTAAGTGGATGAAACTTGAGGACATTATGCTAAGTAAAATCAGCCAGTCACCAAAGACAAATATCATATAATTGCACTGCTTAAGATAGTTAAATTCAGAGCAACAGAAAGGAAAATGGGTTGTTTCCCGGGACTGAGGTAATGTTGGTGTATGCAGAGGGGATACAGCTGTTGTGTAATGGGGGCAGTTTCAGTTTTGCAAGATATAAGAGAGTCCTGCAGATGGATGGCGGTGGTGGTTGCACAACCATATTAAGTACTCCCTATGTACTTAATGTCACTGAACTGTAGACTTCAAAATTGTTAAGGTGGTTTTGTATTATCTGTATTTTATCACAATTAAAATTTAAAAAATAAACAAAGAACTAAGGCTCTGATGGAAAGACTAGGAATCAATTTCCAGCTCTGCTATTTACCAGATCTTGGCCAAGTTAACTTCTCAGAATCTCAGTTTCTTCCCTGTCTGTGAAACAGACATAAACCATACTCTTTTTGTGGGGCATTACAGGGCTCACTTGCTGTCGTGTGGGCACAGCGCCTGCCTGGCATGTTGTCAGTGCTCAGGAAGTGTGGTCATTATTTTGCATGCAGGTTTCATACGGTCACTGCTTGGGAGAGTGATCCTTCCCCCTAATCTATTGTCATAGGAGCATTTGAAGCACTTGGCTTACACCAAGGTTAGGAGGGTACTGACAAAGAAGAATGACTGGGGACTAGGGTGCTCCTTGTAAAACCTTTCTGGGTCTTCCTACCAGGTGGTCAGCTGTGACCAGACCTTGAGGGTGCTCCAGCAACTTTGCTCTATCTAGAGATCTAGATAAAGTCCTTTGCCATAAGCCCCAGAGGGACACTTCTTCTTAAATCTAAAACTCTTACTAGTCACTAGTCCCACTTAGACTCACAGGGAGAGTTGATAATTGTTGACAGCAATAGAGTTCATTTTTTTTGTTGTTTTGATTAAACAATAAATTGATTGGAAAGTGCTTCCTGGTGCAGTAATTAGTGACTGGCAATGCTGTCATGCTAATGCTGGAGGTAAAGCTAAGGGCACTTAAACCCAGTTAGTCATTAAGTATCAGGAAATGTTAGACCTAGAGGGTATTCACTGCTGGCACAAACTCTGAAATTTGTAGGAAGAAAAAGAGGGGGTGGGGGAAAGAAGCAATTTCTTTTTATGAAATGAAAAGTTTAAAGATGGCGCGTTATGTTGCCATAGACACCAGTCCTGGCTCTGGGCAGCTCTGTGCTGTCCTCCCTGCCTGCTTCCAGCCGCACAGCAATTAGACATGGTTTTCAACAGGGCAGCTGTGCCTCCCAAGTACCAATAATGAATATTCTCAGCTCCAGGCTCCCGCGGAAATCCTCAAGCCTTCACTTGTCACCGTAATTTCCTTGGGAAGTGTTTCTAATTACACATTGCTTGCTGCAGGCTCCAGGTCAAATCTTACATAGAATATAGGAATTGTATAAAACCACAAAACAGTGAGGGGACCCTGGAGTGGTTCAAATTGCTCTGTGCTTGTTTTTAACTTAGTAGCTAAATGTTATGGGATGTAATAGGGAGTCATTTGCATGAGCAAAAACAACACTAAAGGACCTGAGGGTGCCTCGCTCTTTACAACTCTGTAGAGGTCAGAACCAGGTTCAGCAAAACAGCTATATAATAACAGAATTTCCAACACTAAAACATAGACTGTTTAACTTGTAGCTGGGTCTGTCTGAAGAGGGACTTAATTATTTTGTATTGTGGCCCTGGGCCCTGCCATTTGGAGAACATCTGGCAGTTTTGTTTCTGGGAGGTGAAAACATAGTTGTTACCATTGCTTAGTTTAGGAAATTCTCCAAGCTGTAAGATAACTTTCACCAGCTCTTCTGAGAGAAAACTGAAATCAAGCTAAATCTAAATCCAGATGCTACTGTTTGGCTGTGAAGCATTTTTTGGAGCTGAGTAAAATGGTAAGGACTCTTCAGCTCTCGAAGAATGGGCAAAAATAGTGTTGACAGGGCCTCCCCTGGTGGCGCAGCGGTTGAACGCTGGGCTGCAAAGCTGCCCGCAGCCTCTGTGGTGCCGGTTCAATCCCCAGCTACCGGCGAGGGTCCCACATGGCGCAACAGACCTCTCCTTCTGCGCCCGCTGCTCCCCTCAGCAGTGTATTTCTTCATCAGTCTGCCTGTTCTGTTCCCCCGCTCTGGCTCTGGTGAATTCTCTCACCCTCCCGGCTTCTGACTGTACCCAGTGCTTGTATAAATAAATAAATACATCTTAAATAAATAAATAAATTTTAAAAAAAAATAGTGTTGACAAAGGATGGGTTTGACTGGACTGGGGTGGTCCCCTCTCCATGCCCCCAGCATTAAATTTTGGAAGATTGAGCCCCTGAGTGACCCAGAGCTACTGTCTCTCTGATGGCTTGGTGGGGCCACAGAGTCATGCTTAATTCAGCCCCTGGGCAGTGCCCACTTGGGGAGGGTTGGCTCTGGCCCTAGTGTGCAGTTGATTTGATGCAGGAACCTATCCCGTGCCCCATATCTTTTTTTTAAAAGATTTATTTATGCATACAAGAGATGGGGTGCATGCCAGAGGTGTGGGGGTGAGAGAATTCACCAGAGACAGATTGGGGAGCAGAACAGGCAGATTGACTGAAATACACTGCTGAGGGGAGCAGCAGGCAAGACAGGCAAGGTCTGCTGTGCCATATAGATAGCGCCCTGGTCAAGGATTGAACTCGTGCTGCAGAGGCTGTGGGTAGCTTCACAGTGCTATGGTTAACCCCTCGTGCCACCAGGGGGTCCCTCCTGTCCTCCATTTCTAAGGAGTTTTAGTAGGAAGTGGCAGCACTGCAGGAAAGAGCATTTGCTCCCAGCTTCCTTCAGCCTACTGGTTCCTCCTCTGCTCAGCCTCTTAATGTGCCCAGGGCTCAGTCTGAGGCCTCTTCCCTCTGTCTCTATTCACTTCCCAAGCGATCTCATCGAAATACTAAATAAAAAACTAAATAAAAATAAATTTAAAAAATAAAATAAATAAATAATAATAAAAAAAAACTAAATAAAAAACACTAAATAAAAACCATCTGTAGCAGACTGTGTTTTTCAGAGTTGGCTACAACAGCACTCCCATTCTTCATGCTCTTCTACAATGTGTTTGTCACACTCCTTCCATCTAAAGAAGGGATCTATGGCCACCACCCTCTTCATTTTATCTTGAATCTAGGCAGGCTGTGACTCTCAGTAACCCACAGAATTGATAGAGATGCTGTGTGACTCCTAAGGTGAGGTTAGGAAAGTGATGCTGTTTTTGCCTTATTCACTAGTACACTAACTTTTGGGGTCCTACCCTGCCAGGCAAGTAGGTCAGCTATCCCATGGCTGCCATGCTGCAAGGGATGTTCAAGCCATATGGAGAAGCCACTGTAAATATTCTAGTTGACAGCCTCTATTCAGATCCCAGTGAACAGCCAGCCTCAACTGCCAGATACATAAATCAAGAGGTTTCCAGATAATTCCAGCCCCAGCAGTCATGCTGCCTCTAGCCCTTGAATCTTCCAAGTTAAGACCCCAGAAATCATGAAGTAGAGACTAAATATTCCTGCTGTGCCCCTGCCCTGATTTCCTAACCCATGAAATTGGTAGACAAAAGAAATTGCTATTGTAAGTTAAATTTGGGGGTTATTGTTTTACACAGCAGTAGTATCTGGAACACCATTATATGCCAATGACCAACATGTTCATTTCTCCAGCTTCAGCCTCTCCCAACTCATATCCCTCAGGTTACTTAGTATCTCCACTTGTATGGCTAATAGGCTCCTCACAGAACATGCTCTGGATGGAACAATTGATCTTCCCTGCCCTGCAAAGCTGTTCTTCCTTCAGGGGTCCCTATCTCAACAAATGACAATATCGTTTACCCCAAAACCCATTGCCCAGGCAAAATACCTAGATATGTTTGGTGAATCCTCTCTTTCCCTCCCAAGCCCCATTCAATCCATCAGCTCTACCTTCAAAATATTTCCCAACTAGGACTACTTCTCACCTACTCAACTGGTATAACCATAACTAAAAGGACATCATCTCTCCTGGATTATTGTAGCCTTCTAGAGGGTCTCTCTGTTTCCACTCCTGGTCTCAGCTGTCACCACCACCAACCAAGTCTCCAAAAGCCACAATAAGATGTAAGTCACATCAGGAGCAACAGCTGCTCCTTGTTCACTTATGTGGCTATTGGCTGGGAAACTGGCTTGGGCAACTGGCGACAACATTCAGGCTCTCCATAGGACCTGGACTTCCTCAAATAAGGCATCTGGATTCAGAGAGGAAATATTCCAAGAGAGAGAAAGAAAGCCAGCTAGGAGGGCTTTAGGATGTTTAGAACTTGGCTTTGAATCTCATGCAGCATCACTTCTACCATACAGTATTGCTCGAGGCAGTTATAAAGGCCCACCCACGTTCAAGGAGAAGGCACCTGGACTCCACCTATGAAGCCTGTTAAGGTCACATTCTAAAAATAGCAAAGGACATGGGATAGATATTGGTACAGCTGTTTGTGAAAAATACAGTCTGCCACACCATGCAAGAAGATTTACCTTGATTGTATCTACATCAAAAAAAAATATGATAAGCAAAATATAAATGCAAAGGAAATAGAAGGAAATGCTGACTTTCCCCTGAACCTCTCACAAAACCCCTCCTCTGAGCACTGTGGGTTGATTACAAGCATATTTGGTAACTTAAAAAAAAATAGTACTAGAGGGAGTGGTACTATAGGATCCATTGTGCCTAACCCCTCTTCTCTTTGAGGGTGGGAAAAAGAGAATGGTCCTTCCTTCGTCTTGACCTATAAGAATCTCTTGCAAAGCCACTTCCTCTACAGAGATTCCAGGCAGGCTGTGGTTCTTCAGCCCACAGGATGAGATAGAAACAACACTCTATGACTTCCCTGATCCCTACTGCGTGAGCACTGACAGTTTTTACCTTTCTCACAAGGTACTTACTTTATCCCTTGTACTTTACTCACAAATCTCATAATCCCCTTTAATCCCTCAATAGTATATTGAACTGTACATTTCTCAGCAGAAGTCTTGATTCATCACTCCTCCTTCCCTTCCACTCTGGGATCTGCAATATTCACATGTTAATTCATTACATACTGGTGGAATTCACAAAGAAGTAGTTGAGTACCTATCTGTGTCACCCATATTTAATAATCCTGGAACATAGTAGCTGCTCATTTAAAGCATGCTTTTAATGAATGGATTGTGATCTACAAAATACAGGACGTTTAAGGGGGACTTAGTCCTGGCCTTCAGTTACTATTTACATTATAAGGCAGTACATGATTATGATGTATAGCCAAAAGTATGTGGTATTTAGAAAAGGTCTTTCTAAGCCTAGAAAGCAAAAGTCAGAAAACATAAAGGAGAAGATTGATTGCTTCGACTGCATAAAAATGAAGCAGTTCTGTACATCAAAAAATCATAAATGTAATTAAGGTGAATGGTAAGCTAGGAAAAAATTGCCAATATATTAACAAAGGTTACTATCCTTAATATTTGAAGAAGTTTTTTATATCAGTTAAAAAAGATAAATATGTCCCTAAATTGAGGAGAGGACATAGTCAAAAAGAAAAAATATTATTTGTTAATAAAGAAATAAAAAAATCTTTAACTTCATTAACAGTCATAGAAATTCGTGTAAAACCACACTGAAGTAACATTTTTCTTTTCTCAAATTGGCAATGTATTTCTGTTAAAATAATATTCAGTGTTAGCAGAAATAAGAAGACTAAAAACTAATGTCTAAAGTTGCATGTGAAAACCTTTAAAATGGGCATGTTCTGTGAGCTGGGATTTCAGCACCCCCAAATTTCTGCTGAAGACTTTATTGCTGAAGTTTTCCAAGATATGTATGCAAAGACAGTTACTGATTTTAATAGTAGAAAACTAGGATTAATGTCCAGCATTTGAGACTTGGTTAGATAACATACAACTATATGCCAAATGCTGATATGAAATAATATTTAATGAAAGATACATATTTGTGTTACATAGTTAACTAAAAATGAACTTATCAAGCAAATATGTAGTGTCATTTTACCTTTCATGTTATATATATATATGTGTGTGTGTGTATATATGTATATATACATACATCTCGTAAACATAAACTTTCATAAAAACCTAGAGAGATTTATACCAAAAATTTAGGATTCTGTGATTTCATTTTTCTTAATCTCCTGTGTGTGTTTAAACTTTCAACACTAATTTACATTCCTTTCTATTCAGGAAAATGATGCCATTATTTCTTTTAAGTGGTGTGGAAGTTGCCTTTAAAATATAAATGGGAATGCCTGTTCTGGATACTTCCTTTGAAAACATCTCCAGGCCACTCCAGCACACTTACAGCAGCCCATTCTCTCGTGAGAACAGAGTGGGGGTGGAGAATTTGGTGCATGTTTTTACTTGCAGCTCATCCTGCAGTAAATCTGGAAGACTGTAGGAATAGGTGCTTTGTGTTGAGTTGGAGAATGTATGTCAGTGTTCCTGACTGCCCAAAGATCTGCTGATGGAGGAATTCATCTAAACACCAGTCCAAAATGAACAAACAACACCAGTTCAACCCTATCAGAAATGTTAATTTCATGGGCAAGTGCGTAAACTGGTTTGTTTTATTTTTTCCAAAAAAAAAAAAAACCATGAAGGATGACACAATTAGTTATGTCCACTGTGCATGGGGTGGATTACAACATTCTGGAGCAAAGTAAAAATGAGGTAGGTGTGAGAAGTTGACTCATAAGAGGGAGAAAATGTTTCCTTATTTTCTCCTTTATTTAGCTTTCAGTTTTATGAGAATAAAAATCATGATAAAAGGAGATAAAAACATGCAAAGAAATCTGATGGGAATAATCTCTAAAACTGAAACCATAAACCAATGGTTCAACCTTCATGAACTCCTCTGACTCTATTTCCAAATATAATTTCTATATAAAATTACTGCATGTCCCTTTAGGGACTACTTAAACAAATGAGTATCACAATTGCAAGTGAGTAACAAAAAAAAAAAGGAAGAAGTTTTAAAAATGTATGTGCTCAGATGCTTTTTCATTAAATATTAAAACCTGGGCTGCCCTGGTAGTGCAGGAGTTAAGTCTCAGGCTTATCAAGCTATCGCCAGCCACTGCAGTATGAGTTCGATCTCTGGCCAGGGAGATACTCAAATGGCACAGCAGACCTCTTCGGTTTCACTCACTGCTCTCTTCAGCCAGTATATTTCAGTAGATCTGCCTGTTCTCCCCACTCTGTCTCTGGTGAATCCTCTCACTCCCCGAACCTCTGGCCTACACTCCAGCTCTTGTATGCATAAATAAATATTTAAAAAATAATAAAATAAAATAAGTAAATATTAAAACCTGTCAGTTCATAATGCAGAATACTACCTTTTCATAAATATGAACAAAAACATTTCCTTCAAACACCAAGGTATTTTTTCCAATTTTATTATTGCTAGTATCAAGATCAAGAAGTATCTTAAAATACACTAGTGGTATTTTTATGAAGCTTCCTTTGCATTAAGGAAGCTTTGATTGACGTAAAGGAGCTCTGCACTGATGCTTCTAGAAAGTTTATGGTTCATCTCAGAGGTTCCCAGAGAGTGTTCAATTCCACATCACTCCTCATGCGACACACACTATAATTCTCTCTCAAACTTCTTCCGACTTGAAACCTGGAAGCCTCACAGAGAACAAAAAATTCAATGACACATCTGATTGCTGTCTTCCCTGAGCCAGCAGCTGGGCCTGCTGGGGGCCAGGGCCCTAGTGGTGGGTCCAAGTCCAAGCACTTGACCTGCTGGAATTTACAAGCTGGCAGTGAGAATGGATGGAGCCCAGGAGTGGATATTTATTCAATAAGCTTCTGGGTGTTTCTGTCTGTATTTCCCTCTTGAACATGCTGATGAAGGAAAATTGTTGATTTTCAACAATTTATTTGATAAAACTATTTGACTATTTAACTGAATTATTTCTAAAAATCTAAAAGGGCAATTTAATGATCACACAAAGTTCCTAAGCTCTTCAGCTCTCCCACTAAATACAGTGCACATAACCTATGTCCTGTGCCTCCCTCTCTCCTCATCATTTTCAATGTATTTTTCCTTCTTTCTCTAGGAACTGTTCTTCCCCTGTAAATCAAATCAGCCTATCTTTGCCCTTCTCATTTTCCTCCTTTACCTTAACTTCACACAGAAAGGCCCAGAATCTACCAGAGAGCAGAATTTTCCATGTTGGGTGTGATAACGCTGAGTAGTTAGCATAGTTAACTTGCTGGTCAGTCAAGAAGCCTGAAACTTAGAGAAGATAAGTAACATCCCGAAAGCCACCCAGCTGGCAATTAGCAGACCCAGTCTTCAAACTTCCTCATTCCAAAGCTTGGGCTGTTTTCCAAAGCACAAGGGGAGGGTTATTTTCAAGTACAAGAAAATAGATGAGGAACAGAATTAAATCATTGGCTGCACCCATATCCTCCCAGCCTCACGGGTGGCAGATCTGCCTTCACGGGCAGGATAGGAAACAGGATAGGAAACAGCCCAACTCCTAGGAAGCTCCCTGTGGTGTCTCAGAGAATCATCTGCACATTATGGAAAAAAATTCCTATTTCCAGAGGCCTGCATTTACACAGCACCAGGGAGGTCAGTATCATTGTTTTCCTCTGTGTGGCGCCTCCTGGAGTTGTGTGGGGCGACTGCCTGTGCAGTTCCTGTATTTCTCATGCTATTTTAGCAGGTCTTGAGGGGAAGATCTGTGGCATCTGCTCTGGGAATCACCCAGCCCTGCTGAGGTTCAAAGCCCACATCTGTTCTAGAGTCTTCCGGTTCTGGTTCCTTCTGCCAGTTCTCACTGACACTTCGGGGGTGGGGGGTAACTAGTAATCTAAGCTTAAAACTCATTTTGTGCAATAAGAGTCCCTCCTCTGGTAGGTGGAAGTATTTCAGAGACTCTGAGAAAAGGCTATCCCAATGGTATATGTAAAAATCTGACTGCATCTCTACAAGTCACTCTTATATGAAATTCAAAACCAACCACTTTCAGGTAAGAATCTGTGAGGTATTTTGGTGAGTGGGGGGAGGGGATGGGAAGAGCAAGAAGGGAGGAGATGTCAGGATTTCTGCAAAGATTATTTAGGGGAGGGACATCTTCTCCCCTTTCCTCTGTTACTGGACCCATCAGAGGCAGAATTTCACTTCTGCTGTGGCTAACGCTCACCCTTCATATTGGTGACCAATATGAAGATGAACTACAGTGAAAAAGGGCTCACTACAGTGGGCCCAGCTGAGCAGAGTGAAACTCAATGTGCTTGGGGTTTTGAATAAACCAGGTATCTGGAGATAACTACTAACTCATCTTCAATACCCATCTTTGATCGGCTTGTAGCGTCATAACCAATCAAGAAGCAACTGGCTCACAAGAGCCAGAGTGGAAGGCACACTAAGGGGGCTTGCCGAAAGCAACTCTCCTAAGCCAAACTATTTCTCATGGCTGCAAAGGCTACCATCTGCCAGCTAGCTCTTGGTGGGATTAGGGGTACTGAAGGGAGTTATTGGGTGTGTATCCCTTTATACTGAATCAATAAAAGAAAATTTGAATCTTAGCAGTAAGAAATATACATTTGGTCTTCTTCACCAGTTTCTAATATGAAGCTCCTAAATTTCTTAGAATCTTCTGGGTGATAGGCATCTTTGTTGTAATTCAGTGACTTGCCAAGCCCTGATATAGCTTCAGGATGGAGACTGGGCTCCAGAGAGACCAAGCCATAATTAGAGGGTTGGCCCTCCGGGAAATAGAGGGACTGGAGATTGAGCTCCAGCGCCAATGGCCAGTGATTTAATCGACATGCCTGTATAATGAAACCTCCATGTGAACCCCTACAGGATGGGTTTCAGGGAGCTGCTGGCTTAGTGAACCTATCCTGCCAGTAGAATGGCACCCCCAGACAGAGTGTGGCCATGTCCAGATTCCCCCTCAGCATTATTTCCATTTAGCCCTTTCTCAGTGAAATCCATGACAATAACCTGGAATTAGTAAAGCATGTTTTTCCTGTGTTCTGTGATTTGTTCTAGTGAATTAGCAAACCAGATGAGAGGTTTGAGAAACTCTGAGTTAATTGTCAGTTGGCCAGATGCACCAGAGACGCCCTGGGCCTTTCCGCTATGTGTGAAGTGGGGCGGTAGTCTTGTAGCACTGAGTCCTTCAACCAATAGGGTCTGCACTAGCTATGGGTCAGTGCAGACACTGAGTGAATTGTAGGACACCCTTTGAGGAGCTAAAGAACTGAGAATTGGTTGATGTGGGGGGAAAAAAAGCCGTCATTTGGTGCTGGAGGTGTTGAAAACAGCATACCTTGGGAGGAGTGTTCTTGTTATAAGTGTTCTTTTTAAAGGACTAGGAATTTTGGATCACCAACAAAAATAAATAAATAATGTGGGGGGGTGAGAATGAACTTTGTAGTGGGCACATTTAATAGACTACAGACAGCTTCTGTTCTTATTTCACAACCCATATAGAAATGCTAAAGAAAAAGCATTTGAAAAATGATTGGTTTATTTGAGAATTTTCAATGCTTTTTATGTCAAATGAAAATTAACGAATGCACAGTGTGGTAGGGACCTATTTGGAGTATTGTGCCTGCCTGTTTCTGTCAAGAATGGAAAAGACTCAGCAGGCTGGCATCCAGAAGGGACCTGCTGGTGGTGTTGGTGCCAAGGGACAAACAGCTGGGATGGAGGTGACACACACTTAAAGAATGTTTTCCCAGATTGGCCCCTGGGCGACTGCACATCTGTCCGGCTTGTTGACCTGCTTTCTGCAGCCAACCCAGGAGACAAGTCTAGCAGGGGTTGATGTCGCAGATCAGTATACACTTACTCCCAAAGTCATTAGCAATTTTTTGGCTATGTTTAATTTATGCATTTATAATTTATGTTTCTTAGAATCAAAGAGTGCTTAATATGCAAAGGTAAGTTGACAAGGTATTATTTAAACATAACTGATGCATTTTAAGAAACAAATAAGATTTCAGACAGAAAGCAGACACTTGCTTTCAAAGAGTCCATGTGCTTGGGGTCGAATCAGCCTGAGCGTCATGACTTATTTTTAATAGTTATCTTTGATTCACTTGTTTGAAAAATGATCAATCCACAGACATTTGAGTGACTACTTGAGGGACTTTTGATATAGAAGAAGCTGTGCTAGATTCATAATCTCATGTTCTATTTGGACTTTGTGGAAAAGTAGTCATTGAGTTTAGTTTTCAGAAGAAATTCCTGCATCAATTTGTGTTAGCATTAGCAATTTAGAATCTAATAAAATATGGAACAGAAGGAGATTGAAACTGAGACCTAAATGAATAAAAAGCTGCAAAAAGACATTCTAAAAGCTCACTTAGCAAAACTCTAAGGTGTCCAAGCTGTGATCTCCATAGAAACTGTCTAGAAACTGTCTAGAAACTGTCTAGAAAGCTGCACCTCCCCCAACCTGTATTTTACCCTGAACAGTAGTACATGGACAGCGTCCACAGCTTTGAGTCTCCAGTTGTTTCTCCCAAGGAAATCATGCTGTTGTTATTAAGTGTCTATATGTTGTGAAATTTTTACAGCTTCTCACTTCGTTAAAAGAAATGTGCTCCAGACAGCATAGCAATAACACACACACCCTTCAAAAATTCAGAACATTCGTGCCTGTGTCAACATGATTTCAGATAAGCACAAACCCAAGAACCCAAACATGGTGTTGGCAGAGCCAGTAAACAAAGAAAAAGCACAGTGTTCTGCTCAACCTGATCTCATCTCCCTGCAAGGCGCTGCATTTTAACGCATTATAAATCAGCATCTGTATGTACTATATTATGCTCACTACTCTAGTTTGCATCCTTCACCATATAATCGATCCCTCTTACCCAATTCAGCACTCACCTTCCTCATTTCCTGCTGATCACCACTCTTGTTCTTACAGTCTTAAGTTTGTTTTTGTTTTGTTTGTTCATTACTTTTATTTTTTAATCTTCCACATAAAAGTGAAATCATACTGTGTTTGTCTTTCTCTGTCTTATTTCTCTAAGCACCTTCTATGTTCATTTATGTTGCCACAAATGGCAGAATTTCATATACATAGCTGAGGAGTATTCTGCAATATTGGCATTTATTAGAGAGATCCTTTTGTTCACTCAGATGACCAAAATATATTTCTCATATATATTTGTTCTTCAAAACCCTTGGAATGTCCAAAGTGCATTCAGTGACAAAGATATCGATTGTTATTTTAAGGAGGTGACTTTTGGGGAAGCACCTAAGGAGGAAGAGGGAGCTGAGTGAGGGCTGGTTACCAGGAGAACCAACCTTGTAGTTAGAGGATTGGATTTTCCAGCTTCCCCCCCGCCACTCCCACCCCTCAGCCTCCCAACAACCACCGAAATGTGGAGAAGCACGGAGGTTGAGGTCAATTCCAATGGCCAATGAATTAATCAATCTTGCATATGTAACGCAGACTCCATAAAAAAACAAGAGGCCAGGGTGCAGAGAGCTTCTGGATTGGTGAATACATGGAGATTTGGGGAGAATGGTGCACCCAGAGAGAGAGCATGGAAGTCCCAAGCCTTTCCCCCCATACCTAGCCTTGTGCAATTCCTTCTGGCTGTTCATTTATATCTTTCAGTAACCTTTGTAATAAACCGGTGATCTAGTGAGTAAATGGGTTTTGTGAGTTCTGTGTGCCATTCTGGAAATGAATCAAAATTCAGAAAGGTGTCACGGAAACCTCTGATTTATAGCCAGTCTGTCAAAAGCATAGAAAATAATGATGAGCACTTGGAATCCAAGGAGGGGGTCCTAGGGACCTCTGTAGTCTGTAGCCAGCTGGTCAGAAGCCCTTGCAACTGGCTTCTGAAGTTAAAGGCAGTCTTGGGAGATGAAGCCCTTCACTTGTAGGATCTGATGCTGTCTCTGGTAGACAGTGTCAGAATTGACTTGAATCCTCAAATCCTCCTGTTGGTGTCTAAGTATTGTTTTTTGGCGTGGGGAAGCTTCCACACACTTGTTGAAGTCGGATGAAGAACCCCCAATGCATATACCACTGTGTTTAATGACCACATCCTCTTTATCCAGTAATCTGTCTATGGAAACAATAGGTTGTTCCCAATTCTTGGCTCTTATGAATAATGCTGCAAGGAACAGGGGGTGCATGTATCTCTGGATTAGTGTTTTCATATTCTTTGGATAAATACCCAAAGTGGAAAAACTGGGTCATATGGAATTTCTATTTTTAATTTTTTGAGGAATCATTGTACTTTTATCCATAATAGCTGCATTACATATGTATTTACATTCCCACCAATAGAGTGCTAGGGTTCCCTTTTCTCCACCTCTTTACCAATACTTGTTATTTCTTGTTTTTTTCTGGGAATAGCCATGCTCACAGATGTGAGCAGATAGCTCATTGCTGTTTAAATGCATTTTTATTGGATAGCCAACCAGCATATTACTTTGTGTTTATTTGAGCATTTTATTAGGAAATATGGTTTCTAATTTTTCGAAGAAATAGGTTTTCTCATTTATAGGACTGAATGGCAACTAAAAGTATGTAAGGGGTATGATGTCATTTTGTTTATTTTTTGTTTTCAAAGGATCACTTATTGAAGTATTTTCCTTTGTTGCTTTTTTTTAAAAAAAGATTTATTTATTTATGCATATAAGAGCTGAGGTACAGGCCAGAGGTTCGTGGGTGGTGGTGAGAGGATTCACCAGAGACAGAGTGGGGAGCAGAACGGGCAGACTGACTGAAATACACTGCTGAGGGGAGCAGCAGGCGACACAGGAGAGGTCTGCTCTGCCATGTGGGTTACTCCCTGGCCAGGGATTGAACTCGTGCTGCAGTGGCTGCTGATAACTTTATTGTGCTGAGACTTAACCCCTTGCACCACCAAGGAGGTCCCACCTTTGTAGCTCTTAAGTGGCTGGCCACCGCACCACATCATTGTTTTGTTTTGTTTTTTTAAGATTTATTTATTTATTTATACAAACACTGGGGACAGTCAGAAGCACAGGAGAGTGAGAGATTTCACCAGAGCCAGAGCAGGGAACAGAACAGGCAGACTGACGAAGCACACTGCTAAGGGGAGCAGCAGGCGCGGCAGGAGAGGTCTCGCACCACATCACTGTTATGTCATCTGTGATGTCATGAGGGTGGCAGATGTCAGCATTGCAACCCGCAGACTGAGATCCCCAGGATCTCTTCAGTGGTGCCAGAAAGTTCAACAGCTAAAGATTGGTGCTGCATTGGAGGGTTATGTTGATAGTCTCATCAAAATTGATGTTTCCACTGTGCTTAATGTTTTTCTGTCTGTTGGAAGTTCTTTGAGGGCTTTGGTGATGAGTAAAGAGGCCGAAGGTACCACCTCACTCTGGTCCTGTTTATGCTGAATGATCAGCCTCTGTAATTCTCAGACCCTTCCAATCATGGGTTGCTTAGCAATGCCATCACCAACTTTTTTGGGGAGACAGATCCTGGGGTGCCAATCTCAGAGGTTAGGGCAGACGTGGTACTGACTTCCCCACTAGTGCACCTTAAATAGATGACTTTGATCCCATTGAGGTCAGACAGATGGCATAGTACAGGGAGCTGGTGTGGGATGAACTCAGATTCCAGAGGACTGGATAAAGTTGCACCTTGGTTTCCTCGGAGCTGGAAGCTGAAAGAGATATGTGGTTTAAAACTCATACTTAGAAGGAACATAAGGGTTTGTTTCAGGCTATTGTAAGTAGCATGGTCCCAACAGATTCAAGAATTACACAGCAGGTTTATTTTGGTCACAGTTTGTATCATGATTCACACAGATTATCCATTTTTGGTGGAGCTGACACCAAGAGTGTCAACTACAGCTGATTCCAGATAACATACAGCCACTGATTCAGTGTCCAACATTTTAGGAAATATTCAATAACATTCCAGTTTATCATTCATGATGAAGTTAGGAAAATTTTTCTATCAGGTTTTGTATCAATTTTTACCAAACAGACCAGAAGGAATCTATCAGAGTCTAGAGAGAAAAATAGGACATATTTGGACAAATTTTTCTCTTGGGTTTTACTACATGGAAGCACACAAAGACTATAAATTTTATTTCCTCTCCATGTGCAATGGCTGTGCTTGTTTCCTACTGGTATCTGTCTAGACAGCTTATCCAGGGGTAGTCAGTGACTCTTCCTTTTATCAGGCAGAAGCACTGGGACAGAGGGAGCTGAGGTCAAGGACTTGAGCAGCAATGAGTCAGAGGCAGGAACACACTGGAAAACAGGAGAAATATCTGAAGGCAGAGCAAGACAAGGAGGCCAAGGGACAAACACATGCCCGCTAGAAAAGTCACCAGAATTGAAGGTCCAGATCAAGACATGGCCAAAGGATGAGGCCTTTGTTCAGTGTCTCTCATCCCCCACCCCTCAATTCTGCATGTTCCATAAAAGCATGCTCTCTCTTTTTTTTTTAAGATTTTATTTATTTATGCATACAAGAGCTGGGGTACAGGCCAGAGGTTTTGGGGGTGAGAGGATTCACCAGAGACAGAGTGGGTAACAGAACAGGCAGACTGATTGAAATACACTGCTGAGGGGAGCAGCGGGCAAGACAGGAGAGGTCTGCTGTGCCATGTGGGTAGCTCTGTGGCCAGGGATGGAACTTGTGCTGCAGAGGCTTAGGATATCTCCATAGGTTGTGTCTTAACCCCTTGTGCCACCAGGGAGGTCCATGCTCTCTTTTATTCTATGGTTATTCAAAACTTGCCCCTCTTTTAAGATCAGAGTCACACGTCTTTTGTTCCACAAAACACTTCCCTGCCAACTCATACACACAGCTATTCTTCCTTTTTTCTGACCTATGCTATTAACCATATGTGCAACTCATTTTGTCTTTTGACATCTTTGGAATTGTTTCAATGACTGTTGCTTCTCTAAAGTAGACTGTAAGCCCTTTGAAGTTAGGACCTATCAACAGTGAGAGAAGGCAGACCAGGAATGCAATTTCATAGGTCAGGTGTTCTCCCCTCCAATGCAACCACTGGCCTGTGACTTATTGGATTATCCTGAATGGGGCCAGAATTGCTCCCAGACCTTGAGGGTTGAGTACTCTAGAGTAAATTGTCTTAGCTCAATCTTGTTGAAGTATGGGCACAAGGTCTGGTGGTGCACTGTCACAACGCAACCTCTTATCAGTTTAACCTCCAATTCTTTTTTAACCCCATTTGTGCTACCTTTTCTAGATTATAGGAAATACCCTCCTCCCTCTCTCAACTTTCTGGAAACAGCAAGTTTTAGTCTTTTTTTTTTTTTTTTTAAAGATTTATTTATACGAGCACTGTGTACAGTCAGAAGCGCAGGAGGGTGAGAGAATTCACCAGAGCAGGAAACAGAACAGGTAGACTGACGAAATACACTGCTGAGGGGAGCAGAGGGTGCGGCAGGAGAGGTCTGTCGCGCCATGTGGGACCCTCGCAGGCGTCAGGGGCTCGAACTGGCACTGCAGAGGCTGCGGGCAGCTTCACAGCCCAGCGCTCAACTGATGCGCCACCAGGGGAGGCCCCAGCAAGTTGTAGTCTTATTGTCGCTCAATATTGTGTTGATTTTGGAATCTTGGGAAGCCATTAATCACTCGGTCTTGGGCCTTCTTGACCCACTTTCTGCATTTTCACGTAGATCTTTATTATCTATCTTTCACTATTTATTCTTCCTCTTCATGGGCTATTTGCTTTCAAGAGCTCCCTCTGTGGCCACTTTGATACTTAGGTTTCCTCATATTGGTGCTTTTCAATAGGAGGGTGCTACTGGCGTTTTGTGGGGGCAGTTCTATGACTCTTGGATTGAAAGGCTTTCCACCCATTGAGAATCAGCATTACCACTAGGGATTACAAAGAACAATGCTGTCTCCCCCATTCAAAATTTCCAAATGGCCTTGGTTGAGTCACACTGCTTTAGAAGCTGCCTCCCTACCCCAGACTCCAAAAGCCCACACTTTCTTCCTTTATGGGATTGTTTATGACTCTGTGGATAGACTGTTTATTTTTTCAAAGGTCATTATATCTTTAAGTCATTCCTTGTTTTAGAGTTAGATTTTTTTTCTTTTCCCTTGGAGTCACATTTATTTTACTTTGTTTTGTTTTACTTATTGTTACGGGAAATGTCAAACATACACACAAATAGAGAGTAGTGTGACAAACCCCATTGATCTATCACCTAGTTTCAACTTACCAGCTCATCAACAGACTTGTTTTCTCTATACTCTCACGTATTACCATACTTCCTGTTTGTGCTACATAATTTTGAAGCAATTCACAGATATTCATTGTATATATTTTTTGCTAAACTTTTTGATGTCCTTTTTTTTTAAGTCAAGCAGGGATAAGGTGAAATATTTGCTTAATTATCCAGGACTATACATTCTTTCTGTTTTGCAAGACTGATTCCAGATTGTAGCTCCCTTCCTCACTTCCTGTATATTCTGAGGCAAAAATGCCAAGACAAGTCAAGAATTTATCATGTACTCTGCATTTTAGCAGGGGATTTTAAGCAGCTGTTTGCATTATGAAAATCCTTATTGCTGCTCTATGTTTTATCTCTGCTAGTCTGGTGATCTGTAGTTGGCAAGGGGCATCCAAATCTTTTGGGATTTCACGCCATCCAAATCACTTCTATATCTACCTCTTTTTTTCTCTAAAAAACTATCCAGGCTACTGGGAACTGAGTCCATGATTTACCCTACTCATCATATTTCATCCATTGCCTGCCCTGCTAATTTGCAAAGACATGTTCTGCTGATGTACCCAAGTTACAATTCCCATCCCAGCACTAACTGTAACCAAAGACAATGCTTTTCAGTTATGCCTCTAAAAATATCTAGAAAATGAAGGGAACACACGTTAAGTGGGTACAGAGGACTGAGGCGATGGTACGCGGGTGTATTGGTGAAGGAAACTCTATGGGGACTACACCTGAGGGGAAGAAAATATTGTTTAAAAATGAACAATGATGTAAAAAATAAAAATAATAATAATAAAAATTTCAAAAAAAATAAAAGAAGGAAAACAAAAAAAATTTAAAAAAATAATATGCAACAGAAGATTGACATGATTGGTTCTGTCATGACTGGTTCTTAAATGATTAGGACAATCAAATGGTATATCCTGCTTTCTTCCTCCATGCCCCTCCTGGGATGTCTTTACTGGCTGTTAGATTGCCTAGGGGTTAGAATTGACTAACCCTGCTGACTTTGTAACAGTTCTTTGAAAACAAACTGATAAACCATATTAACACTAAGCTTGATCTGTAGCACCCAGGTGTGCCAAACCACTGAATCTGAAGTCCCTTGTCTCTTTCGTTTATGTAGGGATCCATGAACTTGACCTGGAATGATACTTTTGAGTCAGTTCTCTTACCTATCCATGACTATTCCTTTGGATTTTTCCCCAAATATAACCACCCCCTCCAACTTTTTTCCTTGAGATGGGTGTTTAAAGCAAGTGTAGAGTTGTGTAAGGAACTAGTTGAACAAATCCTGTATACCTGGCTGTCAGCAGCTCCAGTGGAAGGAAGGGAATGTTAAATGTTCATATTAAACACTCCAACAAAATGCTTGGTTATATTCAACTAGTCAGAGCTTTGTTGTTTAGAGAAGTTTTATCAAAATACTTTTTAACCCAACTTTCGTTTCTTAGAAGATAAAGAATTTTGAGAGGCCTCCCTGGTGGCACTAGGGTTTAAGTCAGCAATTTGAAGCTATATCAGCAGCCACTGCTGCACAAGTTAGATACCAGGCCAGGGAGCTAACTAACTCACATGGTGCAGCAGACCTCTCCCATCCAGCCTGCTGTTCCCCGCAGCAGTGTATTTCAGTCAATCTGCCTGTTTTGCTCCCTACTCTGTCTCTGGTGAATCCTCTCATGCTATGGCAAATTATTTCATCTTTTTTTGCCAAAGTCCAAACATTATCTGCTTTTGCCAAAACCATAGTTTGTAACAATTCAGTTCAGCATGTCCTGTTAAATAGCTATCAGAAAGTCAGTCAATCACTACAGCGAGTTGTGGTGTACGCCTGCATAAGTGAAAAAGAGCCTCATTCTTGTCTACTTCTCTTCAAATCGTTGTGGCATCTTAAAGTGCAAATGTATGTGAGTGTTCTTTGTAAGTTATAAAGTCCTATTCAGATGCAGATAATAATGATGATGCTAATAGCAAAAGATGCCTGTGGGGCATTTTCAGTTGACCAATCAATGAGCTGAATTCTTTCTGTATCATCTTATCTAATCCTTTTTTTAAAAAAATGAAGATCAATAAGTACTTTGATTTTTTTTTAAAGATTTATTTATTTATGCATACAGGAGCTGGGGTACAGGCCAGAGATGCAGGGGGTAAGAGGATTCACCAGAGACAGAACGGGGAACAGAACAGGCAGACTGACTGAAATACACCACTGAGGGGAGCAGCAGGCGAGACAGGAGAGGTCTGCTGCACCATGTCGGTAGCTCCCTGGCCGGCCAAGGATCGAGCTTGTGCTGCAGAGGCTGCGGACTGCTTCATAGTGCTGTGTTTCACCCCTTGTGCCACCAGGGAGGCCCCTTATCTAATCCTTTTAGTAACTTTATAATGTTTTTGTTAAAATTACTATTTTCATATATATGTATTATGGCATAGTGTAAATACAGTAATAGCAAAAATATCTTTAGAAGCTAGCGTTTAGTGCTATAATGACTACTTTGGGCCACTCCCATTGCAAATCATTAACGCCCTCTAGAAAAATTCAAAAGAAAGAAGAAAACCCTATGGGTATCCAAGTAAATCAAATTAGGCTTTTAACAATAGCCTTCTATGACATTCATAACTCACTTCACAGAGATTTATAATCATCTAAAATATGTATACAGTTGAAAATTATGTCAATAATGACTTGCAATTTATAAAGAACAAAATCAAGGCTTATTTTCTTCAAAATCATCTCCTCAATAGTTACTCATTGCCATTCCTTTGGTCTGGGTTCCTTTAGGTGATGTCCTTTTATCTCACTTCTAGTCTTCAGTATGACTGAAGAAGTATGACAGAAGAAGCCTTCAAATGCAGTTAATGTGAAATCAAAGATAGCAAAGAGAGAAAAATAAAGGCTGAGAAGAGAAAATGACAGCTTCTTTTAGGATGATGTTACTTCCTTTTTTAGACTAAAATCCATTTGATTCCTAAGTGTCTAACAAAGGGAAATAATTTAATAAATCATGTACACTCCATGGGTTTTCTATACAATAGAATTATGAGCCAGTTAAAATGATTTCTTTTATACAGGGAAAATTTTTTTATAGGGAATCCTCAAAATAAAATAGAATATGATCAAAATCCTGATATAAAACAATATTATGTGGTAACCACAAGGGTATACTTAAACACACACACATACACACATGCACATGTGTGTGAAAGTGTCTTGATATATTAACAGAGATTGTTATCTTTGAGTGTTGGAGTTACAAGTTTTTCAAATTTTTCAATTACTATATATTTATTTTGCAAATATGCTATAATTAATATTTTTTATTTTTGTGATACAATGATGAATGTAAAACAGTAAAGGGTTTTATATATATGTATATGTCAAATGTAGCCAAGAGTTTCTCAAGATATGGTTTTCAAAAATTAACATAGTTAATGGTTTTAATAGTCCTGTTTAATTGTGAATAGAAATATGATTTCTCTATATAGCTTTCCCTTGTTCTAGATGTTTTTAGTAGATTTCTATCGCACTCCATGTATGGTTCAGATCTTCCCAGCATATACAGAATTTCCCAGGAGTATATGTTAAATCTTTGGTCAAATAACTTGCAAATGACTGGGGCTCAGCCTAGCAAAGGCCCCCTGCAGTGCACTGGGAATTTCCTTCCAATGTACATGAGCCTGCAGATCTCAAGGTGCTACTTGAAAGTTCTGCTATACACAGAACCAAATCAAGAAAAATCTCTAAGGAATAAATGTGGCAAACATATGACTGAGGTGCATTTTTATGAGCACCTATTTGAATATTAATTTTGAAAAGACTTGTTAATTGGAGGTAAACTCACAAAAAACATTTGAAATGTGAATATGGGACATAGTCATAGGCAGAAGTATTAATTTCTCCCTTAAATAGAAAATAAAAAATAACAGTTAATTATATTGGTATTTCCAAAAAGCTGGCCCACCCTCTTGGTGAAGAGAGGGACCCACTTCACAGTGGCCCATTCCTAGGAGGTGTCTGTGGGCACCTAGACTGGAAATGAGCAACACTTGGTGTGACAAGGCCTTGCCTCTGGGATTGGATGTGTGCAGGGGTTGTGTTCCTGTTTGTTGTTTAATTTGGGATGCAAATTATTCTCAGAGTCTGGGATAGTCTTTGCAAAGAATTTATTTAGCACAGGTTCACAAACTAATATACACCTGACAATGTCTCTTAACAGGCCAATAAGATAACACACTGCAAAACAATGATAAATTAATAACACTATTTTTCCAAGTAATGGGGAGATGAATGAAACGAAGTCCAAATTTAGCTGAGGTATTCCTTTTTAACTTTGTTTCTGGAAAGTGTCGACTAAGCCAAGCAGGAGCTGACTCCAGCTGCCATTGCCAAGTAAAAGTCCCTAGTTGCTACAGTTCAATTTGAGGAGAGGGAAGGCTCCAGTGCTGGCAGGAAAGATAATCTCCTTCAAGGGGCCTCCACATGGTTTTCATCACTGCTGGCAAAGCTTAGTCTTACATTGGCAGGAACTAATGCCTCAAAGTCTTCAAAGAGCTCTTTAGATTGGTAAAGAGTCACCTTGTCCAGACCAAACACTCTCAGTAAGACCTCACGGATTTACTGAGGTATTTAAAGTTTAAGTGCCCATTACACAAGGGACACCACTACATTGTGATGGTGTCAATAATGTAAGGGTCTTCGGCACATTCACATAGTTGAGCATAACCATTTTGCTGACATTATTCTACATAGGATCGTATCAAGAAGAAAGCCCTAACATCCTACTTCAAAATAAGTTATTCAAAATAATTTCAAGCATTCCAAAACAAGGTTTCAAAACTAGGATTTTTTAAATTTATTTTTTATTTATGCATACAAGAATTGTGGTGTAGGACAGAGGTACAGGGATCAAAACTAGGACTTGAAATTGTAAGTCAGATTACAATACAGACGCATTCCCTGCCTCTCCTCTACCTTTTTCTGCTATTTCAGGCTTCCTGCCTGCCATCTAGCTTCCATTTGATCCATGGGGCATGGGGAGGAAAAATCATGGCACTTTTCTCCTACTCTATGTCCCTTGCATGGTTGTCTTTGGTTGAAACTTTTTTTCCTCTTTGGGATGAGTGTCTGCTAAGTGATAGTAAATCCTGGGCTCCACCCTCTGCCCTTGCAGACTTTGTAGCTTCCAGCTATTGCTAATCTCTATTTGGCTGCTCCACTCTTTCACCACTTAATAATGTACCCCTATATTAAATTCCCTCCTAATTAGTCAAATTGGTTTCTGCTTATCTAACTAGACCCTGGTAACACAGCTAATTATAATTTAGGATCATATCAGGGAATGCATGCCAGTCCTATACAGCATAATTAGGGGAGGCAAAGTGAAGACGCTTCAAAGATCCATTGTATCATCAGATACATTTGTTTTAGTGGCAGCAGTGAAATGCAGGTTTGCATAAACTGAGGCTTGTTTATACACAGCGATTTAGAGACAATTTCAAGCATGTGTCAAAAGGAAAGCAAAAGTTGGCTATTTTAATAATCCAGGTTTGATGGCTGAAAGCTGGTGAATTGTTTATAGATCATGTGGAGAAACCATTTATTTCCTTCGAAATGAGCTTTTTTTTTATTTTATTCTATGAAGCTTCAAACATTATTTATTCTCTTGAGCAGAAACCTTATAGGAACATCCAAATTTAATAAAACGAACAAACCCCAAGTTTAGGAGGACATTTCTCATTGTCATGCTCAGCATGTTGAGTTACAGAGCATACATAATTTAAAAAAAAACACTTTTGGATAATTACTAGCTGCTTTTAAAAAATTTTTATAGTCTTGACTCTATATATTAAGCCAGGACCATAATTTGTGAAATAAAAGAATTAACAGTTGCTATAGCTTTCTCACCACAGCAGACATCCAACCTATAAAGAAAGAAGGCAAACAAGGTGTGTTTGGTACAGAGTAGACAAAATCTTTGATGAATGAATGCATGTATTCATTCAGTAAACAGAAATGAGTGATTCATTCTGCCTGGTCTTAATAGTATCTTACAAGCTCGGCTTTTGCAGAAAGGCAGGCAGTGTGCCAGCAAGAGCAAGACAGGATTGCAAGAAGACCGCAAGTAAGGGGAGAGCATGGCCACATGAGGCTGGAGTTGGGAGTTTTGCAAGGGAAAGCGTGTTTGGTGGGTCAAATTAAGCAGTTTTGACTTCATTTTGCCTTTTTCTTTTGCAGGTGAGAGACAAAGAGGTTTTCAAGTTGAGGAGTGACATGATCAGATCTGTGCTTTGCAAGTTCCTTGTGTGTAGAAATTCAATCAATATTTGTCAAATTAAATTTTTGAATGATAGTGGAACAGCAGCTAAAAATGTTTCTGAATATAATTATAGTGCTTTAGGTTGGGAGCGTTTTCACCCTAGGTATGGTTAATACCTTTGTTGGTTTCCTAGCAACTATGCATCCTCACAATGAAGAAGTTGGAAGGGTCACTTGAATAGTTCCACTTCAGAATCACTCAAAGAATAGTATGTCTCACAGAAAACATTTACCTCATTTGTCCTCTCAACTTCTAGGGGATAGGCATCTTGGGTGGAAGGGACACTGAGGTTCAGGGTGGGACTGTGCCCCTGCTGGAGGGCTAGGGAGTCCAGGATGAGGGAAGCAGAGTGGCATTTTCCTGGCATGCAAGCTAATGTCAGAATAAGCTCTTAAGCAAGAAAGAAGTACAGATGACGTGAGAGGCAGGGGACTGTCAGATGAGCTCTGAGGTGAGAGTTGGGTAAGAGAGGACAAAGAGGAGTGAAGCATAGAGATGTCAGCAAGGAGCTGAGCCCTTTTTTAGTAATGCTGGAAGCAACCCGTAAGGAAATTATCATGCACAATTTGAGTCTCAACCAGAGACCCTTAGAAGTTAAGTGACTTGACCAAATTAGCTAGAGCAGGGGCTCATTCCTCCAGCGACATGGAGCACAAGCATAGAACTTGTCTATCACTTTCCATTTTCAGTGTCCACCTCTCCAGCAGTTCCTTGGCAAGCATCTCTTGCTCTGGCCACTCCTTCCTTTAAGACGTAGCAGTCCCCAGAGTTCTGTTCTCAGCCTTTTCTCACACTACAAAACCTCTGTGGTGGGGATTCGTCTACTCCTCCCATCTCCTCTCATGTGCAGCTGATGACTCGTGAGTCTAGGTCTCCACTTCAAACAGCTCAGCTGCCTCCAGTCCCACACCTCTCAGTGTGTGTATGGATAGCCCACAATTATTTCAAATCTCAAAACAGAACCCTTCATTCTAACCCTGAAGCCCCAATCAGATTCAAAATTCTGTTATAATTTCCTCATCAGGACACAATTTGGTTTTAAAACGTGATCACTGGATCTCTGGGGTTCCCTTCAGATTTCAACCATCCAAGTTACCATCTCAGAGTGAATATTACATCACAATGCAAACTTAACAGCAACATGTCTTCTCCAAAAGGGAAAATAAAATTCAATCTATAATGTGTACTTTAGAAACTGGATCACAGTTTTGTTCTGGACAGGAGATTTTTCTCAGTAAACCTCTCTCAGTCTGATCCTGATGTCCTCGGTGGTCTTTTTCTTGATTCTATGAGGTAAGAAGAGGACAATGAGGGCGGAAAGGAGACCCCTTGGAACTGGGGCATAGACTTTAGGAATGACGTCAGTTGCCTAGCAACAGGGCCCTTCTTCACCTTCCTCTATATATCAACTTGCAATTTTCCATTTCTCCCTCCTTCCTTCTCTTAGGGCAGCTCTCGGTATTTCTATTGTATAGACTTTACCTATATAATTAGAAGGGAGGTGTTGCTTATATCATTTTCCTACACTTTCATAGCTTAATGCAGAATTTGTAGATCGGAGAGAAATATACAAGTCTGCAAAGAAGCTATCTTCTTTTTCTTATTACTAATTTGGCAAGAATTTATGGAATGTGACTGCAATGTGCCTGACATTCTGCAAGGTATCATGTTGAAAAATCTTCTACAGTGACCTTTAAAAACAGAAACGAGCCCCTTGTGTCGAAGGAGAACTAAGAATTTGCTGAGGAATCACACATTAAAATCTAATTTTAAGAACATATGTGGGTCACTGGACATAACATCAATATATCAAAAATCCATTGTATTACTATGCAGCAGTAATAAACATTTGAAAAATAATACTATGGTAACAATGGAATGAAACTAACAATTGATATGTAAGATTTTGTCTGAAGAAAATGATGAAATGCTATAAAAATATCTTTTAAAAATCTAAACAAATGGAGATTATCTGCCATGTCTGTGAATAGGGATTAATTCAACCCCCATGTAATCTGTGAATCCAGTAGAATTTAGAAGAAAATCTCAATGGATAGTTTGTGGATCCTTGTAAACTGATTATAAAATGTATATACACAAGTAAAGAGCCACTAACAACCTCAATAGTTTTAAATACAAAGGACATGTTAGGAGGGCTGTCCCACCAGGTATTAAGATTTCTTATATAGCTACAGAAATGATTGCAGTGTGATGTTGGTGCAAGAGTGGAAAAAGCAAACCCACTGAACAGAATGGTGACCCATGAAGTAGACTAAATCCCATGCAGTGCTATAATTCAATGTTACCTCAATAAGGAAAATAAATAAATAAGTGATTAAGATAATAAATAAAAAATAGACATGGTTTATAATCAAAAGGAGTCTGGATATAGAACAGAGGCAAAATTACAAATCATTGAAGTAGGGTAAATGGGTTAGTAAATGGTGCTGGGAAAACTGATTTTCCATAGGGGAAAATATTAAATCACATCCCCGCCTCACACTATAAGCAAAAATCTATTCCGAATAGCTTAAATAATAAGAGTAAACCTTGAATACTCCTAGAAGAGTTTTTATGAGTATGTCTTTATAAGTTGGAGGGGGAATATTTCTTATGACCCAAAAACATAAATGGTAGTGATGAAGCTTGATACATTTCTTAAAGGAATTTTTTTAAAGAGATAAAATTATGATTCCTTACAAATATAAAATAAACTTGTATTAATGATTTTATTTCCTTCACTTTTTTTTTATTTCCTTCATTACTAATGAAGAAACCAAGCAGATGTTATAACTTAAAAGGAGAAAACAGAGAGCCACAAATCTATAGGAAATAAAGGAATATTGAAATAAACTTAAAAATGGGCAGAAGGAGTCAAATGAACCACCATCAAACAGTTTTATGTCTGGGGACAAGAATTATTTTGTATTAGTTGTCAGTGTCTGTGATTTAAAAATTCTAAAATTGCGCAAAACAGTGAATGTCTAGAATTGAATAACATGGAGTAATGTGCTCTAAACAATACATGCTTTTCCACTAGAGATACTCAGTAATCTTTTGTGTGTATTCCAAATCTCTTATGTATTTGGCTATATTGAAACTTTTTTGCCATTAAAAGATGTTATAAAATGAAATTATAAGGGCCTCTCTGGTGGGCAAGGGGTTAAGACGCAACCTATGAAGCTAACTGCAGCCACTGCATCACAAGTTTGATCCCCAGCCAGGGAGCTACCCACATGGTGCAGCAGACCTCTCCTGACTCGCCTGCTGCTCCCCTCAGCAGTGTATTTCAGTCTATCTGCCTGTTCTGTTCCCCACTCTGTCTCTGGTGAATCCTCTCGCCCCCTCCCCACCCCCGCACCTCTAACCTGTACCCCAGCTCTTGTATGCATAAAAAAAAAAAATAAATCTTTAAGATGAAATTATAAGTCACTGACTAGTTCTTTGTAATGCCTATAATTAACAAAGGATTAGCATCCAAAATAAACAATTTAAATCAATTAAAAACATAAAACAACCAATAGAAAATGTGCAAATTATATGAATAGGCAATTCAAAAAGAGAAAGTCAGCATCATAAATAAATATATGCAAAGATGCTCAACATCACCAATAATCAGAGAAAAGCAAATTAAAACCACAATCAGTTAACATTTCACATTGTTTATTTATTTATTATTATTATTTAAATTTATTTATTTTTATACAAGAACTGGGGTACAGGGGTACAGGCCAGATGTGCAGGAGGGTGAGAGCATTCACCGAAGACAGAGCTGGGAACAGGCAGACACAAAATACACTGCTGAGGGGAGCAGGGGGTGAGACAGGAGAGGTCTGCGGAGCCATGTGGGACCCTTGCCGGCTGGCCAGGAGGGCTCAAACCGCCGGTGCTGAGGCTGTGGACAGCTTCACAGCCCAGCGCTCAACCACCTGCGCCACGGGGGGAGGCCCTGAAAATGATTTTTTTTTTTAAAAAGTGTCGGATGGTGGTACCTTCTGGGGAGTGTGGAAGAGTGTGGGGTGAGTGAGTGTTCTATGAGCTTTGGTTGAGATAGTTGCAGTTCACTACAGTTCTATTTCTTTTTTTCTTTTTTAAGATTTAAAAAAAATTTAAGATTTATTTATTTTTATATAAGAACCAGAGTACAGGCCAGAGGTGCGGGAGGGTGAGAGGATTCACCAGAACAGAGTGGGGAACAGAACAGGCAGCCCGACTGAAATACACTGCTGAGGGGAGCAGTGGATGAGACAGGAGAGGTCTGCCCCGCCATATGGGTATCTCTGCAGCTGGTGGGCATCAAACTGGCACTGTGGGGACTGCGAACAGCTTCACAGTGCTGCGCTCAACTGCCTGCGCCACCAGGGAGGCCTTACAGTTCTATTTCTTTGAGATAAAAACACAGCATTTACTGTATTTTCCTCCACATTTCTGTGTCTTTTAAGTAGATGATCTTTTTTTTTTTTTTAAGTCTTTACACGGGATTATATGTGATATAAATTGGTTTTAACACTAAAACCAAATCAAAGCCAGATTTCCCTATTCTGTTCACATCTCTCAGAAATGGACTTCCCCTTGCCTCCAGGTCAAATTTAGCTTCTTAGGAAGCACGAGACGTGGACTATAGGTTCCTTCCTTCCATGTAAGGAACTCTGGCACATACAAGAGCCAGAAGGTACACTCTTTGTGCAGAGCTCCTGTCCTCTAGGAGACAGACTGGATTTGTGCCCAGCAGCCAGGTGTGGGAGTCTAGAAGGAAGAGGAACTCTTCACTGAAGAAAGGCTTTCCTATTGGACTAGATGGAGGGGGTGACCAAGCAGGGGAGAGACTTCCGTATAAGGTCTCTTGGGAAGGCCAGCTCTAACCCTTCCCCTGGCTAGTGTTAGCCCTGTAGAGCTCATGAAAAACACAGCTCAGGGATATAATATCTCACAGGACAAAAATCAAACTCCAAAACCAGATATACCAAGAAGTTATAATAATCATGAATTTGGATGTCTCTGGAGATGTTTCCTGCCCAGCAGGGCATCCTTTTTTCCCAACCTTGAAGGAGTCACTACCTCCCACTATGGAAGCTCAAAATCAGAGGGAGGGAGGGAGGGAGGGAGGAGCACAGGGGACTGAGATGATGGTGCACGGGTGCACTGGTGAAGGAAGCTCTATGGGGACTACACCTGAGGGGGTGGGGGCAAGCAAATATTGTTTAAAAATGAACAATGATGTAAAAGATAAAAAAAATTAAAAAAATACATTCCCATCTGGTCATTTTCCCGTCCTTCCTGGCCCCCAAGGTAATTCATGTGACCTAGATTCTGCCAAAGAATGCACCTTGACTTTGCTTGGTTTGAGGAGTTGGACAGACAAAAAACAGAGACCAAAATTCCTCAGGCAGGCTGGGGTGTCTAGCCAGACTTGTTCCAGGCAGCGTTTGGTTCTCTTGGCCCTTAGGTGGCAGTCCCTGTGAGGAGTTCCAGGCACTGGGGAATAGCACCCACAGCTTTGTGGCCGTAGAGACAGCTTTCTGACCAGGCTTCTCAGTGGCTTGATATTGGGGCAGTTCTTGGGGTGCTGAGCATGGTGTTTCAAGTGTCCCAATAATTCTGCAAGGTACTCTTTCTGCTTAAGTGAGCGAAAGTCAATTTGCGTTGCTTGCAATTTAATCTTGGCTGACACATCCAACACCAGTCTTGAAATAAAAGACGTTTTAAAAGAATCATATGGACAAAGGGCAAATGCCATGATCAGAATGGGAGATTTAAAAATCATTCTTTCAGAAACTGATACATTATAGAAACAAAACAGTAACAAGAAAGGAAGGTTTGAAGAAGGAGATTTAAAAACTCTTAATACAGAGGGATAAAAATAGAACCCAATAACTAACAAATATAGAATTAAATCAGTCAGCAAATATTTAATACACAAATGCTGTGAGCCACCAAACATTGTATCAGTAAACAGACAAATCTCTCCTCCAGTGTAGTTCTCCCTGGCCCCTCAGCTGTACCTCTGTTCTGAGTCCTTCCTCTTCCACCTTTCTCTTGTGAGGGAGGCTGTAGAGAATGAGTCATTTTCCCTTACTTTGCAGTTTGGGCTTAGTGAAGCATCTCCACAGTAAAAGTAAGCCTCTACCTGCAAAGAATCCCACTGTGAAGGAGTCAAAATTGTCTTCATGTTGTTTCATAGGAAGTTGACAATATACTTTTATCTAGTGAGGGCTATTGAGTGTAGTGTTTCTTTGGGGATGATGAAAATATTCTGAAATTAGGTAGTGTGGCTTCACAAGCTTGTGAATATACTAGAACCTATTGGTTTTGTATACTTTAAAAGTGTCAATTTTATGATGAACTATGAATTGCATTAAAATAACAAATATGTGATAGCAGTGTCTGGCATGTAATATGTATTCAATAAATACTATTTTCAAAAGGTTCTATCTATCTATCTATCTATCTATCTATCTATCTATCTATCTATCTATCTATCATCTACCTCACTGGCTATCTGTCTCATCTACCCTCTAAAAAAGATTGTATAATTTTCTAGACTCCTCTGAAAAAGATTGTATAATTTTCTAGACTCCTCTTTCATCTACCACCTACCATCTAGGGAAGGACCCTAGAGCTGATAACATTCCATGGCTTCCATATGCACCATTCCCAATCTGGTTTGCATTTTTGGGTGTTGGCAAGCAGAGGAGGGCTGCTCCTTTCCTACTAAAACTCTCAGGGTTGACAGCTACCCCCTAGGTTATTTGTAATGCTTAACAAGAGACAGACAGCTTCCGTTTACATTGCCAACCTTTCCTTATATACAAGGCAAGGCCATCGTTAAGATTTAAATTTAGACATTAAGAAGTCAAAAATATAATTTGTGATTCTGATATTGAGGTATATTAAGATCTGTGTGGGTGCATTTATTGTTTCTTTCCCTTACATCCTTATATAGGGTGCTTATCTTCTAACTAATAAATTAGTCCAGTTAATATAATTATTAATTAATTAATAATTAATAAAGAAAGAAATTAATCCAGTTAATATAAGGAAAACTTTGCCAAAGCACTAAGAAAAGAGCCAGACTGATGCACATTGTACTAAAAAAGTGCATTAAGTTATGATCTGGAATGGCAATCAGAAATACGAACAAGTTAATGGCTTATGTAAACTTTTTAGTAGTAATAATTATTCTCTGTTAGATAACCAGAAGGGACAAAAATTAAATAAGTCCACATAATTTACTACAGGTTTACCACAATAAAATAATATGATAATAGTGACAGAACCCAATATACTCCAGAGGGCATTTAATGTGGCACTACTTATAGAAAACAAGTCATGGTTATACATTTAAAAGTACGATTTAAACCATCAACTGTTGAATCATGCCACAAATCATCTTAAACTATGGACTTTGAAGTCATAAAAAATGAGAGTTTTTGTTTACCCTGAAAGGATGCTGTAAAGAAGGAAAAAAAAAAAATTTGCATGGTAATATTGCCCTGTCTACCTTCTTAAAGAAGAGCAGAGAAAATTATTTATTTCATTTGGCAATAATAACGTTTCTCTCTTCCAAAGAAAAAGCATTTGTATAAATATTAATTGATAGCCTTGTGGAGATGGAAGAGAAGCTGGGAGGGAGAAGGAAGCAAGGAGAAGGAAAAAGTTACTTTAGGAGAGATGACAAAAGACAATAAGTGATTTTCCTGTTTTTCTTATGAATCCCCAACAAGTCCACCAGATGTCAGCTCACTTATAGATCAGGTACAAAATGTTCTGCTCTCAACCTAATATTTCATCTATAAATGAGAGCACCTTGCTCCTCAAGTTTTCTAATTCTTGCATCTGTCTTAGCTGGGAAAATGCATTAATATTCGCATAAGCTGATTGCCAATCTCAGAGAACCCGGGATTTTCTGAAGTGGCTTTAAGGCAGTTTACAGGATATTTATTGAGCATCTTCTAAGTTCTGGGCATTTGGGCGTTTCATGGTAGATACAGCCACGCAATGTTACTCAGTGTGTTCCTAGGGCTAGTAACATCTGTAGCACCTGGAAATTCGTAAGAAATGCAAAGGCCATAGTCCCGGCCCATTGCTACACATGGCAAACCCAGGGGACCTAGTCCAGCAAGTTAGCAAGTTGTTGGGGTGACTGTGATGTGGGAAATTTAAGAACCACTTAAATCGTGTTAGTGAATGCCTTTCGATTCAAGAACAGCTCACCAACTGTTACATGAATGGGTGACTGACAAAACAAAAAATGACAAAATAAATGAGCCATTGCTGGAGCTCTGGGCAGGACACACTATCAGCATATTTACGAGGACTGGCAAAAACAACCCAACGCCCCCTGGCCTTCCTTACTCCACTGACTCTGGCACGCCTCTGTGTTCCCAGGCTGTTGATTCCTTGTTCTCTCTGCTCAGTAGTTTATTGATCACTGTTTACTGTCAGGCATGGAAAGAACAAAACAACAACAAAATAAAGAACATAAACAAGATCAGACAAAGCCAGAAGCAGCGGCAGCATTTGAGAATTGGTGATGACATGCAGCAATTTCGGTTTTCTCTGCAAAATTGGGGTAAAAGTGAATAAAGTTTGACTTGTTATTTATGAGAGGAGCAGAATTCATTGTTAACTCACTCTGCCCTGGTGTGGGGAGACCTCTCTGTTTCCTCTTTCTGGAAGAAGCTGGCAGCTTAGTTCAGCTGTTTTGGTAAAGTTAGAATTTGCTTGGGGACACAGTACTTCCTCCACAAAAGGTTTTTTTTTTTTTTTTTTTTAAATGAAGGAAACGTCTCTCCTAACCCCCAGCTGGCCCTCAGCCTGGCTCTCTGCAATCCTTTTCTTCCCACGTTCTGTAGACTCTCAAGACTATGGGTGCTTTCTTCAGAATTCAAAACCCTAGTGGCTTTGTCTAGCCTGAGAGTGAAATGAACGCTAAGGCAAGCCTCTTGCAGTGAATTTCCAGGGAGTCTCAACCAGGAGCCCTAGCATGTGGTCATCTTAGCCCTGAGGACGCTGGAGCTGCCTGAGATGAGGGCACTTTGGTTTCATAATGTGACTTTTGTCACAGTGGAGTACACTTTAGATTCTAACTTCCTGTTTTGATTCCATTTGGAAATAAAATCTGCTGAGATTTTATTTTGAAAGAGCAGGTCAGCCTTTTGAAGAAACTTTCTCTGCAAACTAAAAAAGTGAATGAAAACAAAATTGTAGTCAGCGTGGCCCAACAGCTGACTGAATACCAGCTGAACTAGCCAATTGGCCAAGTGTAAGTTAAGTAACTGTAAGTTGGCCAACTAGCCAACTGTAAGTTAAGTACTGACTGCGGTGTGGTAATGGGGTGAGAGGGGGTTGAGGGGGGGTAGGGAAAGCTTCTCACTGGAGGGGACTTTGAATGAGATCTCAGAGATGAGCCAAGGTTTTCGGGATGAACCAGTCTAGCCAAGGAAGGGCAACAAGCTGGAGGGAAAGTAAGATGGAGGACAGGGGCTGAAGTGAAGGGCCTAAATGGCTCTCGGGCTTTGTGCAGTGAAGGACCTCATGCCAGGTTAGAGAGATGTAGACTCCACTCCATTGCCAGAGGAAAGATTTGAAGGTTGTTTCCTCAGAGAAGATGAACCTAACCTGGTTGGTTTTCCAAAGATCCCTTTGGATCCAAAGATCCAAAGAAGGAAGCATCTGTTGGGATCATCCAGTGGCAAGCATGGGAAGGGGGTGGGGGGCCTTCCCCTAAACTCCTGGAAAAGAATAGGGCACCCTAGAAATTTCTTTGAAATAGCATATCCTGTCTTTACAAAAATAATGCAAATGTTTGCTTTCTGTTCCATGAAATTGCTACCCAGGGAAGTCAGGCCTTTTTACCTCCAGTGGCTGTGGGGTCCCTCTGAACCCCTCAGGGTCACCCACACTCCGATTTTGACAAGTCTGTCCCTTGCAAGCATCTCTAGTGACATCATGAGCAAGGTACCAAGTCCATTTTGAGAGCAGAAAACACATTTGCAGAAATAATGCCTTTTTGTGTCATGTGGCCAAGGGCTTCTCTTGTCCTGAGTGAAAGGATTTACCGCACTGGATTTCTTAAAACAAATATTGATTCATTTTGTTCTAGTACCTTTTCCTCCTTTTCCTCTAACTTACACTCAGTTGACTGGCTGACATGGAAGGAGACACATGGAGTTGAGACATGTAGAGGTGTTAGGGGGAAATGATGTCCTGAGCTAATCCCATACAGGCTTTGTGGACCCCACCCCCACTCCAGACTAAAGCCATCAGGACATTGGGAAAGACAAATCCCATCACCACCAAAGGGAGGGTGGCTGGGACCTGAGGATGGAGTTGGGCAGCCAGGTTGGGTATAAAAACCAAACTCGTGGGCCTTGGGGTGGCTCGTTATTGCTCGCCTCCTGGCTTCACGGCTCCTGGCTTGCAGCCAGCTCTCAGAGTGCCATTTGGGATTCCTGATCAGCGGATTGGGTAGGACTCATTTAAAACTTTGTCTCCCACTTTTCTCCCTGAGCTGTACATTTCCTCATTTGCCCTTCCCTTGTAAATAAACCTTTTATTAACCTTTCGCGTGTGCCTGCAGTAGAGCATTGATAAGTCCTTTTAAGCGTGGGTGAGGACCCACAGTCAGGCACCCCATTTTGTATCGGGGCTGCCCTATAACACTTTGATTTGTACTTTGATTTTGCTCCTTTTGTCCCAGACTTACCTCGCTCCTTCTGCCCCTTTCCTATCATTCCCTGCCAGAAGCTGCTTCAGGCTGTGACAGGGTTTCATTCCTCAGTGACCATGGTCTTGGCCAACCCTGTTTGGCTGGGCATTTACTCACAAGGGGTTGAGTAACTTTGGGTGTTTTGATGGGAAATTATGATCCTTTCTTCTCTTCTCTATGCACACCGCCCTATTAAACTTCTTTCACACTAAGAGCATTCATGTGCCCCTTCAGAGTTTGCAGATTTGGGGGTCCCCTCAGTCTGCACTCTTAACAATAAGACTTTTCCACTGGAATTATGTTTTTCTCATTTTCATTGGGTAGGTGAATATGTTATAGGACAGGGAGAGGGGCAGCCCAAACCCCGCAAACCTGCCTATTCTAAATGGGTTCTGCCATCCGCCGCATCAACACAAAACATATAAGACTTTAATGGGAAGGAACTTTTATAAAACTAGGAAACAATACAGGTAAGGCAAAGAGTCTAGTTTCTAAATGAAGCACCCAAAGTTACCCGTCCCCTCGTGGGTAAAAGTCCATCCAAATGGGATTGGCCCAGAGCAAAGCCCCAAAGCCTGCCACAAGTCTAAAGCATCTTCCAGTGGGGACCCACAGCAAAGGGTCAGAAATAACCAGACAAGCCCGGAAGGAAAAGAGCAAAATCAACATCAAGATAAAAACTGCCATTGTCACCTCCCCATGGGTCTCACCCACATCTGTGTCACCCAGTCCACGACCAAAAGACAAGCGCAGTTTCTTCACGTGTCTCTAGGCTCCATGCGCCTCCTCCAGGTCTCCTGGCTCCATCCTGCTTCCTTCCTCAGTCTCTTCTGCAGCTTCTCCCCTTCCTGCTCAGCTCCACCCTCCCTTGGGTGGGGCAGGGAACCTCCCCCTTTCCTGGGACCACCCTGTTACAAATAGAAGTTGCAAAGTTTAATGTATTTTAAAGAAAACCTGATTTTATTTTTAGTTGTAAAACAAAAATGAAGACATCGCCACTGATGGAGGACAAGAATAGAAAACTGGAAAGGAGGTGCCTCAAGACCAGAACCTGACTCTCACAAGGAGGTGGGGGTAGAGGGAAATAACATGACCAGTAACCCAGCTGTAGAGGCCCGGACCCTTTGGCACCAGAGCCTTATCACAAGGCTTAAGACCCGAGCAGGATCAGACTGCTCTAGGGAGTGGAGCACAGACCTGAGGGTAAAGATGTGGAGATTGGGCCCATTTTGGAATCTCTGATCTCTTTCTAGTTTTGCCTAATTATCCAACATCAGCAACAAATAGGCCACTCCACGGAGGAGTGAGCCCTCCCAAAGAGAAAAGGACTATATCAGTGCAGTCTCTGCACTGGCTCGGGGCAGCACTCCCACTGCCCACCCGTGACTATGCAGGGGCTTCTTCTCACCAATTCTCTCCCTCTGCAGGGCAGCAGCTTCCTGCCTGCCCATGTCCTGCACCTGCCGGGGCTTCTTCTCACTGACCTCCCTCAGCAGAGGCAGCTCTCCTCAAGGCCGCCCGCCTGCAACCATGCAGGCCTCTCTCAGCAAACCTGCCCCTTTTGGGCAGTTCTTCCTGCCCCCTTGTGTCTATGCAAGTGTCTTATTCTTCTGTCCCTTTCCCTAATAAACCTGTTCTTTAAATATAACCAACGTCTCTGTCTCGTGGAGAAACTCGCCTGGGAGCTCATTGCGTGCTGCTGAAACGGGAGCTCTGGTGAAACCTTTCCCAGAGTGAACCCACGGGCCCCGCACTCCAAACCCACTGACTCCCATTGTTATTTTTTTTTTAATAATAAATTTTATTGTTATATTCCCCATATAATTGCAGCCCCCCCATTCTGACCCCAATCCCTCCCCTCCCGCCCCCGCCCCCCTAAAAGTGTCTCTGGTTCATAGTTTTTTGTTGATTTTGATTTTCACTTTCTTATAGTTATTCATTTTCCTGGTCCCTTATTTAAGTTTTCTAGATTCCTGCTATGAGTGAGACCATCCGGTATTTTTCTTTTTCTTTTTGGCTTATTTCGCTGAGCATGATCCCTTCCAGCGCCATCCATGTTGCTGCAAATTGCATGTGTTTATCTTTTTTGAATGCTGAGTAATATTCCATGGTGTATATGGACCACATCTTCTTGATCCAGTCATCTATTTTTGGGCATTTGGGTTGTTTCCAAAGCTTAGCTATTGTAAACAGTGCTGCTATAAACATAGGGGTGCAGGTGTTCTTTGGAATTGATGTTTCTGTGTCCTTTGGGTAAACACCTAGGAGTGGAATTGCTGGATCATATGGAAGCTCTATGTTTAGTAGGTCCAGAAATCTCCACACAGCTTTCCACAGTGGTTGGACCAGTTTGCACTCCCACCAACAGTGCAGGAGAGTTCCTTTTTCTCCACAACCTCGCCAGCATTTGTTGTTGCTAGTTTTTTTAATATGTGCCATTCTCACTGGTGTAAGATGGTATCTCATGGTAGTTTTGATTTGCATTTCCCTGATGACAAGTGATGTTGAACATTTTTTCATATGCCTGTTGGCCATTTGCATTTCCTCTTCAGAGAAGTTTCTTTTTAGCTCTTCTGCCCATTTTTTGACTGGATTATTTTCTTTGTTGTTGTTGAGTCTCATCAGCTCTTTGCAGATTTTTGTGATCAGTCCTTTATCATTAGTGTTGGGTGCAAAAATGTTCTCCCAGTTGGTGGGGTTTCTCTTTGTTTTTGTTATTGTCTCTTTTGCTGTGCAGAAGCTCTTTAATTGACTCCCATTGTTATAGGACAGAGAGAGGGGCAGCCCAAACCCCACAAACCTGCCTATTCTACATGGGTTCTGCCATCCACCGCATCAACACAAAACATAGGAGACTTTAATGGGAAGGAACTTTAATAAAACTAGGAAACAATACAGGTAAGGCAAAGAGTCTAGTTTCTAAATGAAGCACCCAAAGTTACCCATCCCCTCGTGGGTAAAAGTCCATCCAAATGGGATTGGCCCAGAGCAAGGCCCCAAGGCCTGCCACAAGTCTAAAGCATCTTCCAGTGGGGACCCACAGAAAAGGGTCACAAACAACCGGACAAGCCCGGAAGGAAAAGAGCAAAACCAACATCAAGGTAAAAGCTGCCATGGTCACCTCCCCACGGGTCTCACCCACATCTGTGTCACCCAGTCCACGACCAAAAGACAAGCGCAGTTTCTTTACGTGTCTCTAGGCTCCATGCGCCTCTTCCAGGTCTCCTAGCTCCATCCAGCTTCCTTCCTCAGTGTCTTCTGCAGCTTCTCCTCTCCCTGCTCAGCTCCACCCTCCCTTGGGTGGGGCAGGGAACCTCCCCCTTTCCTGGGGACCACCCTGTTGCACCATCACTAGTGGGGTCAGTTTCTGGTGAGAACTCTTCTGGTCTGGGCTTGTAGATGTTCTCAGTGGGCTTTTGCCTCAGTAAACACAAAGAAAGGGAGAAGCAGAGGGACAGTTGGAGAGAGGTAGCTGGAAAGCAAGATTGCCTTTTTTTTTTTAAGATTTATTTATTTATGCATATAAGAACTGGGGTACAGGCCAGAGGTGTGGGGGGTGAGAGGATTCAGCAGAGACAGAGTGGGGAGCAGAACAGACAGACTGACTGAAATACACTGCTGAGGGGAACAGTGGGAGAGACAGGAGAGGTCTGCTGAGCCATGTGGGCAGGTCTCTGGCCAGGGATCGAACTCGTGCTGCAGTGGCTGCAGACAGCTTCATAGGTTGTATCTAACCCCTTGTGTCACCAGGGAGGCCCTGTCACTAATCATATTGGATTAGGGCCACACCCTTAAGTCTTCATTTAATCTTAATTACCTCTTATAAAGATCTTATTTCCAGATATAGTCACCTTGGGGGTTAGAGTTTCAACAGAGAAATTCGGCATAATACAATTTACTCCATAACAGACTCTAACATTCTCCCCCTAGCATTGAACTTCCCTTCCCTGGGGTAGTCACAGCTCTGTGCACGTGGAGGAGACTTCTCCAGTCTGCACATCTCACTGGTCTCACTTTCCTTATTGTCCAGAATGCTCAGTGCTGTGCAGTGACACTATCTTGAGATACTACCTTGTTGTGTCTTTATGCTTGCAAAATTGTCTCCTCTTCTCTTGGGTTTAAAAATGCTATGGAGACCATAGGGGGACACTGTAGGACGGATACTGTTTGCTGATAGAAGAATTTCCCAGCTTAATAAACTCCTCTGAGTTTTTATTTCATTTGTAGAGTGGTATTAATCTTGCTAATCACCTGGGGAGCACATGAGGAAATTAGGTGAATGAGATGAAAACTATAAAATGCTTTAGAAATATGAAGAATTATCTAGTTTCTGTTCTGTAGTGTATATATACAAGAAGTGGCTTCTCACTGGACTAACATGTGATTTCCACTAAAATGGAGCAGAAAGAATGGTCTGCACTGACCTTTGTCAAGATACGTCCAATTTCTCAAATGCACCTATTGACTTCTTATATCCTCTGAGTTGATATCTCCTCCATACAAGAAAACATTCTCTCCTAGAATTAGGTTCTGGATTGGGGTGACCTCGTGTCAGATCAAAGGCAGAATTCTGGAAGGGTCAGAGGCAGGGTGGTTTGCAGTGTTCCTGCATGTGCAGGTGCCTCTGGGTGACTTGGCTTCAGGGTCCCTCTGCAGCTTGAGTCTTATTAGCATTGTTGGGCTGATGGAGTGTGGGCTTGTTTTGACTATAGGTTGATGTCATCTCTGGCTGTGGCTATGGTGGTGTGGGAATGCAAAATGGGTATTTACAGGTCAGATGGTAAATGCTCCACCCTCACCCCATCACAAAAACCCGTCCAAGGAAAACACCAGAAGATAATTAAAACTAAGGCCATAGCGAAAATATTTATGGGGGCAGGAATTTAAATAACACTGCAAAAACAAAGAATTAATTTCAAATTGTTGATAATTAAACTAAAAGAAACATTGTGGCGTCTAACATAGATTTTTTTTGTGTTAATTTTTTTATTGAGGTAACGTTGGTTTTCAGCACTGTGTGTGATGCAGGGGGCTTGGCCCAGCTGGTTGAAATTCGGACTCCATTCAGCAGCTGCAACTCTGGACACAGACTTTGCTTCTCTAGGCTTGGGTTTCTTAACTAGAAAATTAGGGAAAATAATCTCACCCACACATAAGCTTGTTGTGAGGATTATATTAGAGTTTAGGGCGCAGCCCTTAGGAGCAGTGTCAAAAGGCTGATTGTGGGAAGTGGGAAAAGAGCTACATGTGAAAATGGGAAAGGAAGGTAATGACGTTTTGTTCAAAGTCTCTTATGTGTTAAACTCATGAGAAAAAATAAATAAACACTGATCTAAGTTGAAGTCATCAAAGTTATTCCAGGACCTATTTTCCCTTCAGGTCTTTTCATGTTAAGCACCGGTTTCCGAGAATGTAGCCACTAAGGTATTTGAAGACTGACTCTAATGAGGAACAAGTAAAAGGATTTGGGGAGCAGTTGGTGCCCTGAGAGGTGGGAAATAAATATGGAGTAGCCATGCAATTTGCAGCAACATGGATGGAGCTGGAAGGGATCATGCTCAGCGAAATAAGCCAGAAAGAAAAAGAAAAAGACCGGATGGTCTCACTCATAGCAGGAATCTAGAAAAACTAAATAAGGGACCAGGGAAAAGACTAATTGCAATAAAGTTAAAATAAAAATCAACAAGCAACTATAGACCAGAGACACACTACAGTAGGGGGCAGGGGGAGGAGAAGAGGGATTAGGGTCAGAAAAAGGGAGTGGGAATTGTATGGGGAATATAAGCAAAATGAAAATGCATACATTATGCAAAAATGAAAAATGATGTAAGAATTATATAAAATAAAATAATTCATAAAAAAATAAATAAATATGGAGTGGCACCAGAGCAGAGTCACAAGACCTTTCCCAGCCAGGCCTGGTGGGCCAGGAGCCAGCAGGCTGGTCAGAAGGAAAAGCAAAGCCAGGAATGACTGTCATGGCCCTGGAACCTCCTTTCGCTGACTGGGTTTGGACTCCTGGGTCTCACGCGTGTTCTGCAACTAATTCGCCTGGTGAATATGTACCAGGCACTTACCTACTGCTTCTTCATTTTGAAAATGAGGGCTGAGCTATATTTCCTTCTGTCTTGTCTACACCGCACCCTTGGCAGAGATGTTCAGGTCTTGCTCATCCTTACTACCTTCTAAAAGGGTGGATGGGTTATTAATGAGAGTTGTTCAACCTCAGTATTCTTTTTTTTTTTTTTAAAGATTTATTTGTTTGTTTGTTTGTTTATTTATACAAGAACCGGGGTACAGGCCAGATGTGCGGGAGGGTGAGAGGATTCACCAGAGACAGAACAGGCAGACTGACGAAATACACTGCTGAGGGGAGCCGCGGGCAGGGCAGGAGAGGTCTGCCCCGCCATGTGGGACCCTTGCAGGCCAGCTGGAATGGAATCGGTGCTGCAGAGTCTGCAGAGAGCTTCACCTGCGCCACCAGGGGAGGCCCCAACCTCAATATTCTTTCACGAGTTGCTATTAAATAATCTGTTCTCTCCCTCACTCCCTCTCATTCTCTTTATTTTCTTCCTGGTCTCTCCTCCCCAAGTTGAGTTGCTGGTAAAATAGACTTTGTCTTAAAGTGGACCTAGCTGCGTATTCAAGAAACCACCAGTAACGCCATTTTGTTTCCTTCCCTCCTGCCTAATAGAGTCAGGAATTTTCACATCATCCTTTGCTCTGGCCTTCCTAGATAATCCCACCAAATCAGTGTAACTTGGTACAGAGAAAGAAGAACATGAACTAGGGACTGGCTACTGTTCTGTGCTTGCATGATGAATAGATCAAAGACAATTTCAGGGGAAACTGTTAAGTTAAACTAAAAGAAACCCGAGCAAGACTGAATAAAAGGATTAACTGCAAATTATTTACCCATTTTTGAACTATGATAGTTTTTCAGATATTACAAGCTTCCAAAAGAGATCTTGGAAGTTTACTAATCCTACCCTAGAATGTCATAGAAAAGGAAATTTAATACTCAAAATAAGTTAACTCAGCCAAGGTCACACAACGTGAGTTGGCCATATTTTGGGCATCTGTGAGTTAAAGTGACAAAGAAAAAGGGACCAATCTTCTAAAATATAGTTTGACTACATTTTTAAAAAAGAGCCAGATAGATAATATTTTAGGTTTATAGAGTGCAGAGTAGTAAAAGCAGCCATTGTAGTAAAAGCAGCCCTCAACATATAAATGAATGGGCTTGACTACATTCCAACAGAACTTTATTTACAAAATATGGGTGATGCGATAAGAATGGCTATAATCAAAATAATTATATAAATAAATAAATTGTTGGCAAGAATGTGGAGAGATTGGAACTCTTATATATTGCTAGCAAGAATGTAAATGGTGTAGCTGCTGTGGAAAACAGTTTGATGGATCTTTAGACAATTAAGCATAGAGTTACTTTACCCAGCAATTCTATTCCAAGGTTTATACACAAAAGAATGAAAGTAGGGACTCAAACAAGTATGTGTACGCACAGATTCATAGCAGCACTATTCTCAATAGCTAGAAGGTGTAAGCAGCCCAAATGCCATCAACAGATAAACAAATTGTTGTCCACACAAACAATTGAATATTATTTAGCCTTAAAAGGGAGTATTGATATTTGCCTCAGTGTGGATGCACCCCCCAAACCACATTGCTAAGTGAAAGATGTCAGACACAAAAGGCTACATATTGCATGATATTATTTATATGAAAAATCCAGAATAGGTAAATTCATAGAGACAAAATACAGATTGGAAGTCAACAGGGGCTGGAGGGAGGGGAGAATTGTGAGAAATTGCTTAATAGAGATAGGGTTTTACCTTGGAATAGTGGAAATGTTTTGGAACTATATAGAGGAGATGATTATATAACAGTGAATGTAATAAATGCCTCTAAATTGTTCACTTTAAAACAATTAATTTTGGGCCTTCCTGGTGGTGCAAAGGGTTCAGCACAGCACTGTGAAGCTATCCGCAGCCTCTGCAGCACAAGTTCGATCCCCAGCCAGCCAGGGAGATACCCACATGGCACATCAGACCTCTCCTGTCTCACCTGCTGCTCCCCTCAGCAGAGTATTTCAGTAGATCTGCCTGTTCTGTTCCTCACTCTGTCTCTGGTGAATCCTCTCACCCCCTGCACCTCTGGGTTGTACCCCAGCTCTTTTTTTTTCAATTTCTCTTTTTAAATATTTATTTATTTTTATACAAGAGCTGGGTACAGGCCAGAGGTGCAGGAGGGTGAGAGAATTCACCAGAGACAGAGTGGGTAACAGAACAGGCAGATGGACCGAAAACCCTGCTGAGGGGAGCAGCGGGCGGGATAGGAGAGGTCTGCCACGCCATGTGGGAATCTCCCTGGCCGGCCAGGAATTGAACCTGCACTGCAGAGGCTGTGCACAGCTTCACAGCACTGTGCTGAACCCGCTGTGCCACTGGGGAGACTCTGTACCCCAGTTCTTGTATGCATTAAAAAAATCTTAAAAAAAATAATAAAACAATTTTTACGTTATATGATTTTCACTTCAATAAATTGTTTAAAAAGTAGCAATGAGGTAGGTATGGTCCGCAGTTTATAATTTGCCAGTTCCTGTTATAAAAGAGAATAAAATAGTTCATTGAACAATGCGTTTTTATGGTCAAGGATTTTTTATTGTTATTATAACTTATCCTATCAAGGAATAGAAATGGAGAAATTTTCCAGGTGTAATATTTTCAGAACCAAGCATATTAATAAGTATAAAGATGCCTCCAAATCCAACTATGTGGATTTGGGACAAATTTCAGACTAAATTTAAATCCATTGAATCTTTTGGTCAAGACCATCTTCAACATTGAAGTTTACTATTTTTAGAACCCACTGGATATATCCCCTCCCAATAATGGGAACCAAAATAAATGTTTGGGTTTTTTTTTTTTTTTGTTAATTTCCTGTTTCCAAGGAAAAAGAACCTCAAAAAGTCACATGAAAAATGTACCAGAAGCTTTTGGAAGAGAAAGAATTCCAAACAAATAAGGGAATTCGTTCATTGTAAAAGAATCCGAATGATACTAGACAATTTTATTTAATAAATACACAGGATGATGACTCTTTCTCAAAGACAACTTGAGGGATTTAATCAATTTGGGGTTCAATGACCCCAGAGTCATGTCTAACTTAGCCATGAAAACAAATTGTGAGAAGACTGTGTGCTTATGGAAAGATGAGAAATTCTCACAAGAAATGGAACAATTTGGCTTGATAGGCTCACTGCTACTTTAAATTAATTATATCAGTTGAAAAACATGAGAAAAAGAGAATGTTTTTAAAGGAGAAGCAGGAGGACTAAAAATGCAGTCTATGCTTTGACTTTCGTGTTAAAGGTCAGTATTCCCAGGTGACAGAAATGCCATTGCGCCATCTCACTGGAGGACAGCACGTAGGTGGTTTTGTTCAAAGAAGAATCATATTTAAAGTTCTTATCAGTTCCCTTTAAGCTCTAAAAGAGTCACTAACAAGAAAGGCTGTTTTGCAGGAGGATAATGGTTGTTTCCAGAATGCAGACTGTTTGATGACGCTCTGCTTCCTGACCCAGACATCTAGAATTCTTCTGGGGTGTCCCTTTTTCTCCTTGTAGAAACATCTAACAGTTCTTATTTACACTTTTGCATGAATGAGTTTAAGGAAGTGAGTATTTATAATTAGCTGATTTTAACTATGAAATTATAAACTGAGTTCTGGTTCTGGGAAGCAGGTTGGTAAAGGGTATTTCTGGATAGAAGCCTCCGTGGGGACACTGAACTATCACCTTATAGGGCCTCTCAATTCTGCCCACAGATAAAGCTACCCTAGGGAGTGTCCACATTGGCTTTGGGACTGGATGAGAACATTTGAGAATAAAAGGCAGATACCAGAGCACTTTAGGGTATATGTTGATCTTGGAAGATTCATTTCGCTCTACCACTTAGGATGAAAACTTGTTCACAGCCAGGGTGGGAAGTGTTATAGTGATTGTTTTTCTTTCTTTCTCCCTCTTTCTCTCCCTCCCTCCCTCCCTCCCTCCCTCCCTCCCTCCCTCCCTCCCTCCCTCCCTCCCTCCCTCCCTTCCTTCCTTCCTTCCTTCTTTATTTTTCTTTTCTTTTCTCTTTTCTTTTCTTTTCTTTTCTTTTCTTTTCTTTTCTTTTCTTTTCTTTTCTCTTTTCTCTTTTCTTTTTTTTCTCTTTTCTTTTCTTTTCTTTTCTTTTCTTTTCTTTTCTTTTCTTTTCTTTTCTTTTCTTTTCTTTTCTTTCTTGCTTTCTTGCTTTCTTTCTCTTTCAGTCATTTTATTTTATTTTTAAAGATTTATTTATTTATGCATACAAGAGCTGGGGTATAGGCCAGAGATGTGTGGGGGGGAGAGGATTCACCAGAGACAGAGTGGGGAGCAGAACAGGCAGATTGACTGAAATACACTGCTGAGAGGAGCAGCAGGCGAATCAGGAGAGGTCTGCTGCGCCATGTGGGTTGCTTTCTGGAGGGCTGGGGATGGAACTCTTGCTGCAGAGGCTTCGGAGTGCTTCATAGTATGGTGCTTAACTCCTTGCACCAGCAGGGAGTCCCAGTGATTGTTTTTCTTTATATTTTGCTATATTTTCTGCAGCAAGCCACATTACTTTGTAATAATCAGTAAAAATAATAAAAAATATGAAAAATGTAAAAATTTTTAAATGTTTTCTGACCATATATATTTTTTCCCCTGGCCCACAGACTCATCCAAACTTTTGTTCATTTGTCATTGCCACAGTTCTGAAAATACTTCTTAAAATAATTGCAAGAAACTCTGAGAATTCCTCTAGTGTAGCTTTGATAACTGATGTATGTTTTCTTTTTTTTTTTAAGATTTATTTATTTATGCATATAAGAACTGGGGTACAGGCCAGAGGTATGGGGTGAGAGGATTTACCAGAGACAGAGTGGAGAACAGAACAGGCAGATTGACTGAAGTACACTGCTGAGAGGAGCAGCAGGCTAGTCAGGAGAGGTCTGCTGCACCATGTGGTTAGCTCCCTGGCCAGGAGGGGATCGAACTCATGCTGCAGAGGCTGCAGATTGCTTCATCGTGCAGTGCTTGATCCCTTGCGCCACCAGGGAGGCCCCTGATCAATGTTTTCTGTCCACACAGCCACGGCGAGCAGGAAGGATTAGGTCTCATCACATTGGGGTGTGGATAGACTGCCATGCTTGTTTTGATTGAGAGTTGGAATCATTCTCAGAGTTGTTCTGGTTCCAAATGTGGAGGAGACATGGTCTTAGAAATAATTGCCCTTTTGTACTATTCCCCACATCTTTAAACAAGCATACCATAAGTATTGTGCTCATTGTCCACAATCTTATCTCCCCTATTTGATTGTAGAAGGAAATAAGAGGCCATGAATGAATGAGAACCCTAGGATACCACATCAACTTGGACTTCAAAGAGACAGAGACAGGACATACACACACACACACACACGTGTGTGTGTGTGTATATATATATATATATATATATAAAACATAAGTATACAATATATAAAATGCATTTTAAAAAGCTTCATTTGTAAAAATCAAAATCAACAAACAGCTATAAGCCAGAGACACACTACGGGGCGGGGTGGGGGTGTGTAGGAGGGATTACAGTCAAAATAAGGGGGGTAGGAATTGTATGGGGATTATAACCAAGATGAAAAAGCATACATTGTGCAAAAATGAAAAATTATATAAAAAATATATAAAATAAAATATAAAAAAATAAAATAAAATACATCAATTAAGTAATTAAAAAATTTAAAGAAATAAAATGCTTCATTTCCTCCCTATCCATGGTGCATGGTGATGTGATATCCTGAGGTCCCCATTCATTCATAACTGTCTTTCAGATAATAGGTATTTAAAGTTTCCATGTTTTCCCTGATTCTCAATATCCAAATTTTATAATTTTGTTACTATAAACATATATCTCTTAGATGAGCATTGGTGCCTGAAAGAAGGTAGGGATACATTTTACTATGAAAGAAAGTTGCTGGGCCTGGCTTTGCTTTCCAATTATAATAAAGGGTCTAATTTGTCACCTCACAGGGCAGCAGTGTTGGGAGCGGCGCCAGATGAGGAAAAGATTATTCAAAGTCCATGTGAAGCAATGAGAAACCTTGAGGGTTACACTGGAAGTAATGTGTGCTCCCATCAAAAGGCAGTCTAGTATTTATTAGCATTGAGTACAAAGGTGGGGCAGGTACATAAGGAGTGTACCCATGTGGGTGATGGGATTAGAGATGTAAACTAGGGTGGAGTGATCAGGGCCTATTGACTGGGGGGCTCCATTATTCCTGCCAGTCAAAGTATATTATCTCTTATTCTAATATCTGCCTGCTGTTACCAGCAGATATTGGCTTCCCAGTATATTCCTTATACCAGGACTTTTGCCCCTGGTGAGAGGCACCTGAATGACCCTATACCGAGCTGACAAGCAGGAATCTGGGCACCAAGACATACCTGAGAACAAGGGGGGCTAATTACCTGAGAACAAGGGGGGCTAATTACCAACCAGACTCACTTAACCAGCCACTTCCATGATGGCGCAATCACAGGAGAATAACCCTTCCCATCTCTGCTGGATTAAAGCACGTGAGGGTAGCTGATGGGCCTTCCACCCGCCATAGTGTTAGGGGGAAAGGATGTTCTGAGTTAATCCCATACAGGCTTTGTGGACCCCACCCCCACTCCAGACTAAAGCCATCAAGACATTGGGAAAGACAAATCCCGTCACCACCAAAGGGAAGGTGGCTGGGACCTGAGGGTGGAGTTAAGCAGCCAGGTTGGGTATAAAAAACCAAACACATGGGCCTTGGGGTCTCTCGCTCTGTCACTCGCCTCCTGGCTTCACGCCTCCTGGCTCGCAGCCAACTCTCAGAGCGCCATTTGGGATTCCTGATAGGCGGATCGGGTAGGATGCATTTAAAACTTTGTCTCCCGTTTTTCTCCCTGAGCTGTACATTTCCTCATTTCCCCTTCCCTTGTAAATAAACCTTTTATTAACCTTTCGCGTGTGCCTGCAGTAGAGCATTGATAAGTCCTTTCAAGCGCGCGGGTGAGGACCCACAGTCAGGCACCCCGTTTTGTATCGGGGCTGCCCTATAACAATAAGACAATCAGTTGTCTGAGCCAACAGCTCAGACTGAAATTAAGTCAAAAGCTGTATAATATCAGAATAATTACAAGTTTCATTTTAGTTATTTATACTTTGTGGTAAAAGCATTGTCAAAGAATCAAGTTTCAAATCTTCCATCAAGATACCTCCCTTTTTGGGCCTCCCTGGTGGTGCAAGGGGTTAAGCACCATACTATGAAGCAATCCAAAGCCTCTGCAGCACAAATTCCATCCCCAGCCTTCCAGAGAGCAACCCACATGGTGCAGCAGACCTCTCCTGTCTTGCCTGCTCCTCCCCTCAGCAGTGTACTTCGGTCAATCTGCCTGTTCTGTTCTCCACTCTGTCTCTGGTGAATCCTCTCCCCCCCACACATCTCTGGCCTGTACCCCAGCTCTTGTATGCATAAATAAATAAATCTTTTTTTTTTAAAAAAAGATGCCTCCCTTTTTTGAGTCAGGGTTCCTTTTCTTTTCTAAGAAGTTAGAATGCTAGCTGATGTAGGGCCTCCCCGGTGGCGCAGCGGTTGAGCGCTGGGTTCCGAAGCTGCCCGCAGCCTCTGCAGTGCCAGTTCGATCCCCGGCTGCTCCCCGGCCACTGGAGGAGGGTCCCACATGGCGCGCAGACCTCTCCTGCCGCCCGCTGCTCCCCTCAGCAGTGTACTTCGGTCCTTCTGCCTGCTCTGCTCCCCGCTCTGGCTCTGGTGAATTCTCTCACCCTCCCGCACTTCTGACTGTACCCAGTGCTTGTATAAATAAATAAATAAATATTAAAAAGGAAAAAAAAGAGATGGCGAGCATTAAAAAAAAAAAAAGAAAGAAAGAAAAAAAAAGAATGCTAGCTGATGTAATTCCCCACCCTATGGCTGCTTTTATCCCTGTAAGATTTTTGAGACATGCCTCCTGTTTTTAGTGGAACACATTCTTATTTCTACTTGAGTCCTGAAAGTAAAGCATGTATGTTGGAAACAGTTTGAGTTTCTGCAGAGTCTGGCCCATCTGAACTCCATGTCATGCCTCTATTCCAATCTGGGGTTTGCATTTGGAGTCTTGCATCTGGCAATGAAAGCATGACTTTGATAAGCCGCCCGGGTCAACCAAGGGCTGGAACAGATGATCTCTTTTGTAATCAAGACTATTTAAGAGTCCAGCCATCTGTTTTAGCCTGGCACCCTCGGGTGGCTGTGTGTTGGCAGGGTCACCATGTTCTAAACTTTTAGCTTTGCAAGTTCAGATACTCAGTATCATCAGATCCCCAGAGCAAATGAGGCTTGAGAGACTGATTCCCAGTAATCAAAACCTCAAGAAGCTCATGGATGAACATACCTCATAATGTGTTTGTAAAGATTAAACAAGAGAGTAGACATAAAGCTAACTGATCTCTCACCTGGTACATATAGTAACTGTCCTGTAAATGCTGGTCTTTATTATTATCCAGCGACCTGTCAGACACAGTATTTGCAACTCTGGTTAAGCACTGGCAGTTTTTCCCTCCCCTAGATTCTAGAATCCATATGGATCACCATGCTAGTATCAGATAGTCAGTTTCAGGATGCAATGTCCCCACACTCTAGAGACCCTCGTGGCTCTTGATGGACTGGAGAGGTGCTCTTGTGTCCTGATTGTATTTGGCAGAGCTGCTGACCCATGTTTACAACTGTTTGAAGTGCTTGCTTCTGCAGATGGCTGATCTTGTTCATTCTATGTTGATTCCTGTTAGCTTCAGTGCTGATAGATTGTGCCTGGAGATGTGATTCCCCTCCCCCGGCCCCAATACACACCTGCCAGCTGGGGTGACAAAAGCAAACACCCACCAATGAACTATTTACCATCTGAACGTAGGAAACGGTTCATGGTGCTGGCTGTCATGTGGGGTCACCAAATTGGGTGGAATTCAATGTTGTGCTAACACTTCACATAAAGCTATTATGCTCATGGCTTCAAGAAACGATCCACCCTCAATTTCTGCTGTGCACCAAATTGCAAAGCTCCTCCCACCCCTGCTTTTTGAGATAACTAGCCTTAGAAAATAGAGAACAGACCTCAAACAGACTGAGATATGCAAATGGTTATGGTTCAGCAGGAGTAGGGAGCAAGGGGACCGCCTGGAGCACAAAGCTCTGTGTGGAAGAGCAGAGCTGACTGCAAGGTGGGGCTGGGTGGAGGGTTGGAGCCTGGAGCCAGGGACCAGCTGGGAACACAAAGAAACCAAGGGGAAACATGCCTGTTCATAGAGGTAGGAAGCGGTGTAGGCTGAAACCAGAATATCCTTTGCTAGAGGCTCCTGTGTGGATTCTATCCATGACCATGCAGACCCATGTCTCCTGTTCTGAAATGGGAGAGAGGCTGAGCACATGCAGGGCAGCCCTGCTAAGACGAGGAGCCAGTCCTTCTCCACTCCATCTACTTTTGCCTTCCTCATGGGGGAATCAGAGCTAGGTGTCTGCAAATGGTTAGCCTTTGTGCAATTTATTGTAGGAGCAATTTATTCTCATCTGAGCCACATGGCAATCTGTCATTTAGCTGTCTGCAGCACGTGATAGATGGGTCATAACTCCTCAACATCAGCTGAAGAGACACCCAAGAAATAACAGTTTTATTTAGATTCTGACTTAAAAAGGAAAACAAACACAAATCATTTCAGGTCTGAGTCAAGGAGTTCATCAGTCTTCCTCACAGGGAAATTCTCTCAGGGCTCAGCTTAAAGGGTGTTAGGCTGGGGAAGCCACTCCTGTTTCCTGTAATCACTCTCCAGTAACACAGAAAGATGGGGACGGTGAGGAGTTATTCAAAGCACACCCCTCAGCATCTTCACCTGGAGGCAATGGGCCCCTGAGTTTATTAGAGAGAAATGTGTGGGCTCTTATGCTGTTTTCTCTTAGGATAAACCCCAACCTCCCCCACCTCCCAAAGTCAGCCCTGTGAGTCAGGGTCTCTGAGGGCCACAATTGTATTTTCCAGCCAACTTCTCTGGTTCTGCCAATAGGGGGGTGCTAGAGGGACTGTAGGGCTGTTGTCGGGGAGGCACTCCCTTTCCTGTACTGCTTGCTCTTTCCTCTAGGGTCACTACAGCAATGAGTCTTCTTCACCTTGGCAGCCACAGTTGATTCTGGAAACCAGAAGTTCCAGTTCTAGGCTGTCCTTCCTGGTGCCCCCTCAGAGACCCAGCATGTCCAGTCCCCCTCCAGCAGCCCCAAGGTAGTGGCCTCTTCCAGAAGTGACCACCGCCTCTGTAGTACCCATACCCTTAGCCCTTCCACCTCCAAAACCCATTAACCAGTTCCTATTTCAGGTGATCTATGTTGAAACCACGGGTATGATTTCTGATTTCACCTAAGTGACTGTTCAATCCACTAACATTCAAAGAAATAAAATGAATCTACCTTTGAGGAAATCAGATTGAATAACAGCAAATCTCTGTATAAAACTCCAGTGTGCAGGGCCTCCCTGGTGATGCAGGCGGTTGAGGGCTACAATGTGAAGCTGTTCGCAGCCTCTGCAGCATGGGTTCGATCCTGGCTGGCCGGCGAGAATCCCACATGGCGAAGCAGACCTCTCCTGTTGCGCCCACTGCTCCCCTCAGCAGTGTGCTTTGTCAGTCTGCCTATTCTATTCCCTGCTCTGTCTCTGGTGACTCTCTCACCCTCCCGTGCATCTGGCTTGTACCTCGGTTCTTGTATAAAAATAAATACATCTTAAAAATAGATAAATCTTAAAAAAAAAAAAAACAACAAAAAACAAAAAACTCCAGTGTGCAAATCATTCATTCACATAAAATTTCACTACTCCTTACACTGGTTGACCTCATAGGTATTATTTTCACATACGGATGAAGAAACTGCAGCTAAGAGATGCTAAACAACTTTTGCAAAGCCACACAACCAATAGAGAAGTCCTAGCTTGAGATCACACTCTCCTCAGGCTCCAAAAGCAACCACTGGTTTCATTAGCTGGGGTCTTCTTTGTCATTTCTCACTTTTGATTATCCCTCATTGTTTAGGGTGACAGATACTTTAAGGTACCTCAGTCTACTCTGTCAGAGTGAGAGGAAAGAAAAGGAGACAAAAATGATCACAAAAAAGTGATCAGAAGTTTAGTCCTGATATTTAAGATTCTCTTGCCTTTTTCGGTTTGGGATCCTAGGCACTTCAGGTTCAGGCATCAAAAGCCCAGAACTGCTCCCCAGCTCTCCCACTGCTGAGGTCTCCAGGAGATGGAGGGGTCAGAAGTGGGGTTAGTCTCAGAAGAGGCAGGAAGGAGGGAAAGGACTGGGAACAAGAATGGAGCATTGAGGACTTCCCTGGTGGTACAAGGGCTTAAGCACAGCACTATGAAGCTATCTGCAGCCTCTGCAGCACAAGTTCGATCCCCAGCCAGGGAGCTACCCACAGGGTGCAGCAGACCTCTCTTGACTTGTCAGCTGCTCCCCTCAGCAGTTTTTTTCAGTCAGTCTGCCTGTTTTGCTCCCCACTCTGTCTCTGGTGAATCCTCTCAACTCCCCACTCCCACCCTGCACTTCTGGCCTGTACCCCAGATCTTGTATGCATAAATAAATAAATATATTTTTTTTAAGATTTATTTTATTTATACAAGAGCTGGGGTACAAGCCAGATGCGTGGGAGGGTAAGAGGATTCACCAGAGACAGAGTGGGGAACAGAACAGGCAGACTGATGAAATACACTGCTGAGGGGAGCAGCAGGCAAGACAGGTGAGGTCTGCTTGCTATGTGGGTTGCCTTGAGGCTGGCGAGGATTGAACTGGCACTGCTGAAGCTGCGGACATCTTCACAGCACTGTGCTCAACTGCCTGCGCCACCAGAGAGGCCTATAAATACATAAATCTTAAAAAAAAAAAAAAAAAGGAATTGAGCATTGACTTGACCTGGTCCTGCCCCTTCCCATCCCCCCAGGAGAGGGACCAAGGCCGTCTCCTGGCCTGGGCCTCACCTTCTTCAAGGCCTCCAATTTAGTCTCACAGTTATACTTAGCAAGCACAAGTGGTAGAAACACTGATTTGTTAAATGTGAACAAAGCATATCATATTTTTAGTAAATCTGTTTTAGGCATTTCCCTCCTGTTGCTGCTCTTCTGTTTGTCTCTCCCCACCTCCCTCTTCCCCTCCCCCCTGCTCGCTCTCTGTCTCCCTGTCTCCCTGTCTCTCTCTCTGAGAGGCCCTAGTAATTTCATGCCAAATTTGTACCAGTTTGATAGAGGTTTCTTAGTGTAACCTCTATTGGCAGTAGAGCTGCTATTTCAAACCACCCAAAAAGAGTTAAAAGGGAGTGGTAGATAACATTTTAAGATATTCTTTTTCTTCAGGCTCTTTTGCACCTGAGAAGCTTCTCCCACCACTGGGACACAGGAATAGCATTCTTAATGCACTATTGTTGGTGGGCGGGAGGAGCTGGCAAAGAGACCAAGACTTGGCTGAGCTCTGAAATAGTCTTGACATACACAGTAAAGAGAAGAGTCTTGAGAGCCAAGATTTTCTTTTGTAAGAAATGGATTTTTGAGAGAGAGAATTTTAAATTTTGAAAATTTTGGCTTTAACTATGAATAACCAGTGGTTTTGTTATAGGACAGGGAGGGGGCAGCCCAAACCCCGCAAACCTGCCTATTCTACATGGGTTCTGCCATCCGCCGCATTAACACAAAACATAGGAGACTTTAATGGGAAGGAACTTTAATAAAACTAGGAAACAATACAGGTAAGGCAGAGTCTAGTTTCTAAATGAAGCATCCAGAGTTACCCGTCCCCTCGTGGGTAAAAGTCCATCCAAATGGGATTGGCCCAGAACAAGGCCCCAAGGCCTGCCACAAGTCTAAAGCATCTTCCAGTGGGGACCCACAGAAAAGGGTCACAAACAACCGGACAAGCCCGGAAGGAAAAGAGCAAAATCAATATCAAGATAAAAGCTGCCATGGTCACCTCCCCACGGGTCTCACCCACATCTGTGTCACCCAGTCCACGACCAAAAGACAAGCGCAGTTTCTTCACGTGTCTCTAGGCTCCATGCGCCTCCTCCAGGTCTCCTGGCTCCATCCTGCTTCCTTCCTCAGTCTCTTCTGCAGCTTCTCCTCTTCCTGCTCAGCTCCACCCTCCCTTGGGTGGGGCAGGGAACCTCCCCCTTTCCTGGGGACCACCCTGTTACAGTTTCAACATCCAAGGGTGTGCCAGAGCAGGCTTTCATCAGTTCATAACATAATTTTAACATGGTTAAAATTTAAAAAATTAAAATATAAAAAATTAAGTTACATAAACATATAATTAAATAAGTTATAGTAAAAACACAATACGGGGCCTTCCTGGTGGCACAGGGGTTAAGTCACAGTGCTCTCAAGCTATCTGCAGCCACTGCAGCACGAGTTCAATGCCCAGCCATAGAGCTACCCACATGGCTCAGCAGACCTCTCCTGTCCAGCCCACTGCTTCCCTAAGCAGTGTATTTCAGTGGATCTGCCTGTTCTACTCCTCGCTGTGTCTCTGGCGAATCTTCTCATCCCCCTGTACTTCTGATCTACACCCAGTTCTTGTATGCATAAATAAAATAAATTTTTAAAATCATTAAAAAAATAAAAAACACAACACACAGTAAAATTTTATCATATTCCATTTAGTATATTTAACTAACAATTATCTATGAATCTATGTATCTACATCTTTGTGTGGAAACAGTGTTCAGTGATGCCACTGCATAGCCTGCTATCTTCACCATCAGGTGACCTCACTGTACTAGGATGAAATCAGTCACAGGATTACTTACGCCATGGAAATCATCCAATTCTACAATTTGAGGCTTAAAGTATGGTTGTTTTTGTTTGTCCAGATTTGACTTGATGGCAGAAAAAATAATAATATAGATTGAACTTAAACATGTATTGTCTGTAGCTTTCATATTGTGCATAACAGAAGAAATTGAGGAGAAAATTTTGTATTCAAAAACTATCATACAACTCATCAAAAAAATCACTGAACATTGTTGACTAATGAATGATGTTCTGAGATATGCCTTCATTGTTTCTTTTGCCTTACTCATTAAAACAAATGAAAGTAACCAATACTCATGCCAGAACGATACTTGTGCATCAGTTACAACCATTCATTGTTGGCTGTCAATACAACCAAATAGCAAAAGTCAATGGAATCTTTCTAAGAAAATCAATGTTTAAAATTAAGAGTATTGTATATTTTATTATGTGTAAATTGTGACTTACATCTTTATGTCAGTAAAATTTCAATAAATGTATGTACACATATTTACATTTATTTTTTTTTTTTTAAAGATTAACTTTTATTTACTTATGCACACAAGAACTGCGGTGTAGGCCAGAGGTGTGGGGGGTAAGAGGGTTCACCAGAGTGGGGAGCAAAACAGACAGATCTACAGAAATACATTGCTGAGAGGAGCAGAGGGCAAGACAGGAGAGGTCTATGATAGCTTGATAGCACTGAGACTTTATACTGTGCACCACCAGGGAGGCCCTATTTTTATTCTTGTTGGAGAGCCAGTTGTTAAGTATTTACAAACATGCCACTGGGTAGTTTGGCCACTAACCACTGCCTCACTTAGCAACAATGACACCCAGAAGACTTCCTTTAGAAAAGGACCTGAGGGCAGTGAACAACACAAATAATTTGTTTTTTAAAAATTGTGGTAAAATATGCATAACATAAAATTTACCATTTTAATTACCTCTTCGGTGGCACTAAGTACATCCACTTTGTCGTGCAACTATCACCACTATACATTGCCAGAGATTTTTTGGTTTTCCAAACAGAAATTCTGTACCCATTAAACAGTAATTACCCTTTCTTCCCTCCCCACGGTCACTGGTAACCACTGTTCTACTTTCTGTGAACTTGATTGACTTTTCTAAGTAGTTAAGTGGAATCATACAATATTTGTCCTATTGTACCTAGCTTATTTCACTTAGCACAATGTCCTCAAGGTCCATCCACATTGTAAGCTGTATAAGAATTTCCTTCCTTTTCAAGGCTGAATAATATTCTATTCTATGTATGTGCATTTTGTTTAGACATTCATCATTGATGGACACTTGGGTGTCCACCACCTTTTGGCTACACGAATAGTGTTATTATGAATATGGATATTTAAATAACAGTTCTTTCCTTCTCTTTTGTGACTGCCTTTTATTCTGGAGCTCCCCAGGGACAGATGAGAACTGGATGGATCAAAACGGGGCCTCAGAACTACCTCATCCCTTGCTCTAAATGCTGTTTCTGCTCCCTCTTCTGAAATGAAGCTGTGTGCTATGGGAAAAGCACTCTCATCGGAGCCAAGTTCAACTGCTCATGCATGACACCATCAGATCCCTTTGCCAATAGCTGGGGTTAAGTTCAGTGTGAACTACTACCACAGTGTGAACCACAACAGTTGCCCCTTTTTTCCCCACTGGTTAAATCACAGAGGGGTGGGGGTGTGGTGAGCAAATGGTCTTTGATATTGTGAGCAGCAAATGGCCCAAGGGATGAGAGAAGCAGCCAAGGGCTTAGCCTCTCTCCAGGATCAGGAAATGCCACTGACACTGAGCGACCAGTGTGATGTGGATCTAAATAAACTTTTTTTAAAATATGCTAGAAATAGTCCATTCTGATGTGTGCCCTGTTGCTGAAAATGCCATCAGCCTTTCCCCAGATGGAACAAATTCTTTGCTATTAAAAATTCATTTAAAAATAACATAACCAATCAGTGTGTTCCAATGTTAGCTTATCTTCCAAAAGGAACTGAAAATAAAATGGGTTTTCTTTTTTCTGAAGGAGAAAACACATCTTTGTTTACTCTGAGCAAATTGTAGAGTCTGTTTAGAGGGGCAAGCTCAGCACGACTAATGTTTTTATGTGACATCAAAGAATGTGCAGAGAGTAGAATCAAAATGTGAGATGAAGAGTATATTTTCAGATTTACTTTAAAAATCTTTTTGTCGGACTTAGAAAAGCTTCCGAAGTTGTGGAGTGTTGGGATAAGCTATTAAGAACCCAAGGTAAGTAGGGGCAGAGGACTGAAACGTTGGGATAGAGGATTCACCAGAGACAGAGTGGGGAGCAGAACAGGCGGATCTACTGAAATACACTGCTGAGGGGAGCAGTGGGCGAGACAAGAGAGGTCTGCTGTGCCATGTAGGTTAGCTCCCTGGCCAGGGATTGAACTCATGTTGCAGTGGCTGCCAATAGTTGGATAGCGCTGTGTCTCTAATCTCTGCACCACCAGGGAGGCCCTGTTCTTTAATTCTTGCCCACACTGCTTGGTCATGTGACCTCTCTGGAAGCTGTGTATCTGGGTCCAGTTTCTAGACGAACCCTTTGCATTGTGGCAGGCGGTCCCTAAGACTATCACTGTTCAAGAGTGGCACTTCAATTTCCTATCTTCACCTAGGTAGCAACTCTTGGGCCTGACATCTTTTCCTCAAAGAAATGGAGATGAATCAGCAAAACTTTTTTTACTCTGTTACATTAAAACCCAAAGATCTATCATGCACTTGGATCTTTCATTTGTAAGTATTTTGCATTGATCACTTAAAAAATACGGATTCACCTCGAATAGAAAATCCAGAAATAAACCCACAGATTTATGGTCAACTAATCTTTGACAAAGGAGCAAAGACTATGCATTGGAGCAAAGAAAGTTTGTTCAATAAATGGTGCTGGGAAAACTGGGTCGCTACATGCAAAAGAATGAAGCTTGACCACTACCTCACACCATACACAAAAATCAACTCAAAATGGATTAAAGAACTAGACATAAGACCTGAAACCATAAAATACATAGAAGGAAATATAGGCGAAACACTATGGGATTTGCACATCAAAGACATCTTTACAGACATATCACCCAAAGCAGTGATAGTGAAGACAAAGATAAACAGCTGGGACTACATCAAATTAAAGAGCTTTTGCACAGCAAAAGAGACAATAACAAAAACAAAGAGAAACCCCACCAACTGGGAGAACATTTTTGCACACAACACTAATGATAAAGGACTGATCACAAAAATCTGCAAAGAGCTGATGAGACTCAGCAACAACAAAGAAAATAATCCAGTCAAAAAATGGGCAGAAGAGCTAAAAAGAAACTTCTCTGAAGAGGAAATGCAAATGGCCAACAGGCATATGAAAAAATGTTCAATATCACTTGTAATCAGGGAAATGCAAATCAAAACTACCATGAGATACCATCTCACACCAGTGAGAATGGCACATATTAAAAAAAACTAGCAACAACAAATGTTGGCGAGGTTGTGGAGAAAAAGGAACTCTTCTGCACTGTTGGTAGGAGTGCAAACTGGTCCAACCACTATGGAGAGCTGTGTGGAGATTTCTGGACCTACTAAACATAGAGCTTCCATATGATCCAGCAATTCCACTCCTAGGTATTTACCCAAAGGACACAGAAACATCAATTCCAAAGAGCACCTGCACCCCTATGTTTATAGCAGCACTGTTTACAATAGCTAAGCTTTGGAAACAATCCAAATGCCCAAAAATAGATGACTGGATCAAGAAGATGTGGTACATATATACCATGGAATATTACACAGCATTCAAAATAGATAAACACATGCAATTTGGAGCAACATGGATGGCGCTGGAAGGGATCATGCTCAGCGAAATAAGCCAAAAAGAAAAAGAAAAATACCGGATGGTCTCACTCATAGCAGGAATCTAGAGAACTTAAATAAGGGACCAGGAAAATGAATATAAGAAAGTGAAAATCAAAATCAACAGAAAACTATGAACCAGAGACACTTTTTGGGGGGCGGGGGGCGGGAGGGGAAGGATTGGGGTCAGAATGGGGCGTTTGCAATTGTATGGGGGAATATAAAAATAAAATTTATTATTTAAAAAAAAATACGGATTCACCAAGTATGAGGATCTACTAGATGTTGATGTTCACTATAGGATTCAAAAATCACAACGATGAACACATCATCAATCTCATCAGACGTCTTCGAGGATTGTCTTGCTCGTAGTAGCAGATAAAATTTTTTTAAATACTAGTTTTCATTTGCAAACTCAAATTTTATCATTGGCAACCTGTACTGTCGATTGTGTTCTTTTAAGTAATAAGTTTAATTCATTCATTTTTGAAAGGCTGTCTGCCCAATAAGTCTGAATAATCACATTTCTGCTAGGCCTTCTTTGGAAATGGATCTCCATGCAGCTGCTGGTTCAGTGAGACTCAATTAGATAAGTACTTTGCTCAAGACACCATCCCGACAGAGAATACTTTAAATTACTGAAATTTAATAAAATTCCTTCCTTTTTTTACTGCCTCAGCAAGAATATTCTTTTTTTTTTTTTTTTTAAAGATTTATTTATTTAGGTATACAAGAACTGGGGTACAGGCCAGAGGTGTGGGTGGTGAGAGAATTCACCAGAGACAGAGCAGGGAGCAGAACAGACAAACTGAAAAACGCTGCTGAGGGGAGCAGTGGGCGAGTCAGGAGAGATCTGCTGCACCATGTGGGTTGCTCCCTGGCCAGTCGGGGATGGAACTCATGCTGCAGTGGCTGTGGATACTTTCATAGGTTGCATCTTAACCCCTTGCGTCACCAGGGAGGCCCCTCAGCAAGAACATTCTTAAGTGGAAATGGTTTCTTTCCTGGCCAGCACATCAGTGAAGTATACAATGATTATTGCCTTGATTTGTATTAAGGTACCATTTACCCACCATTGTTGTGTGCCGTCAGTGAAGCTATCAACACAATGGAAAAGGCAATGGTGTCATAGTATTATTATGAAACGACCTTTTGAAACTTCAGAATGAATCTGAGCCTCCTACGGGATTAGAGGCCAGCCGAGGCAAATTCCCAGAGAAGTAGAGCTACTTGGATTTTGTTTTTTGGCATCAAACCCACTGGGTTTGGTGCTACAACACTGACAGGTGGGGCATAGCAATTCAAAGTTCCCCGTAAATGAACACTTTCCACACAGATGAGATACCAAAGTCAGGAGCCAACAAGAACAGCTGTGGTGCCCTCCTTTCTTCCTGGCATCCCAAGTACCTGAACTTGCCGCTGCCTGAGACTACTCAGGAGAGGCCCTTGTTGCCCAGCGCAGTTATGAAGAACAGGTATGAAAAAGCAAGTCTGCCAGCATCGTTATTGTGTGCACTACGGGTACGTACAACTATAGGAACCCAAAGGAAAACTGGGGTGCCCTTGGGCTCCACTCTGTTGCCTTTCCTGGACAATGCTACGTTCCTCTGCTTCCCAGGGAGTACTTTTGCACCATGGACTCCTTCCTCATTTCTTCAGCATTTCATTTTCCAGAAAGTCCTTCACTAAGACCGATTTCCTTTCCCAATGGCGACCGATTACCTTAGGATGAACTGCCGCCCAAGTGAGAAAGCCCATTAGAGTTCAGAGTGGTGGGTAGGCAAGTTCACATATGAGACTCCTGGAGTTCTGTACTGTAGGGCGCCAGACTATAAAGAAATAATTTGTAAAGGGAACATTTCAGGTTAGGGTCACTGGCAAATCGGAGAGTTCTGGAGTCCCTGGTTCCAAGCGTCTGAGACATAATCAGAAGACTTGGATGATTAAACTGGCGATAAAATTCTCAGCATAGTGGTTTATCTCAAGAGGTGAAGGCTATAGTTTATTCAGTTTCAAATGAATGAAAAATATGCAATGCTTACATTGTCAAAAGTCGAACAGCACCATGACTCATGGTTCAGTTTACACGGCTGGCTTTGTGGATAATCACATTCTACTCTTTCCACATTGTTCCCTTTGGAGATTTCTTTAATTAACAAGGTCACATTTTAATATTTTGGGGGGACAAGTGTTCTCCACATTCTATTTCCTCTCTATTCTATTGTATTCTTGATTAAGGAGGCTTCTATGGGTTGGGTTGGGCAGGGGAAGAGAGAGGTGTGTGCATGCCAGGGAACATCTTTGGTAATTCAGCACTTGTGTCAGGTTAACCTTGTTTGAAATAAATGGGGTGCCCAGGAAAATAAGCTTGGGGGACAGATAGTGCTGCTGAGCAGATACTTAGTACCTGAAATGAACACCCTCTAACTGAGCTATCAGCACTGCGTGCTGCACCTGCAGCGGTTAACTGGCTTTTCTTTCAAGCTCTGAATTATGAAACAAGGTTGTGCACGTTTGGAAACTCTGTTTGCAGGTGTACTGAAAGTACTAATCTGGTCTTGGCTTTTCATCTAGCCCTGGGAAGACTTTTCTAGTGCTACCTCCAGTTTCTGCTGACTTCATTCTGAGTAAATAAGTTGTCAGCATCTATGGAATACAAGTTGTGGAATTAAATTCACTCTTCAAAAATGATAGTGCTCGAAACAGCTCACCTGCTCTGTATCCCTCCTCCGGAGTTTGAAACTTATAAAATAGGAAGGATCCAGGGTTTTAGAAAGAACATTGGTGTCATGGAGCCCTCTTTGTGCATTTTGCCGAGCTCCTCATTTAAGCAACTTTATGTGTTCTGTGGGCTGTAACTTCTCTGCTGGATTCTCCTACCTGGCACTCTTCTCCTTGCTGCCCCCAAACCTGTGGTCCTCACTATGTCATATTCTTCAGTGATGGAGCCAGAACTCCAGCCCTGATTTGCCTGGCTCTAGGGAAAAATTATAACTGCTCTCTTATCTACCTTGCTGAAAAATATTGATCACCTGCTAGAGAGCTGATGAAACTAGATAGGACCTCAGAGGTTTTACTGTCCAATCCTCTCATTTTACAAATGAGGAACCTAAAGGCCTATAAGGTGAGATGTGAACACCATAAAACACTCAAGTGTTAGCACAGCATAGCAAGAACCAGTTTTCCTGGCTCAGATATACCCATCACTTATTCACTCAACAAACATTAAATCTTTCTACATTTAAAGCACTGTGTTCGACCCTGAATATCTCTGTTGCTGCACCCTTTTTGGGTGCTCCTTTTGTGAGTTTAATGAGTCTATACATAAAGCTGTTTTAAATTGGGGATGGAGTTATCTCTGCCTCTGCCAAGTTGGCTTTGTGAGTAGGGCCACACACCACTGATGGCCCCAACATGATACCTGTCATTGCCCTGACCCATAAAAGGGGGTGTCGGAGACTAGAAGGGAATGTGTCTCATTACAAGGTAATGTATAAAGTACAGAAAAGTCTTATATAAAAAAAAAGTTTATATAATTCCATGTTACTCAAGTAACTGTTTTAAGAACACTCATCAGAAAACAGGAAGCTTAACTCGTAGTTTTGCCAACTAAGTCTAATCCAATTGCAAAAAAGTTTGTTACACCTAAAGCAGGAAGTCACCAAGCCTGTCCTCTTAGGTGTCTCCCATGCTGAACACTACTACTTGGCTTTATTATCCATTTTCTTGGCAGGTTTGTCTGAGGATCCTTGGAGACACCCAACAAATCCTCTCAAGTGAATTAATAGACCTAGGGGTCAGAATAAAGTCTAGTTTGAGAACTTGGAAAGGAAATGCAATTATTCCTGGACAGTTAAGCTACCATCAACCCACACAGGACGAGAGTAAAGGTATGCACGTGCATTGGGATAAGGAAGAAAGGCAGAGCAGCAGTATTTGTCTGTGACATTTGCCACCCAAGCAGGGATGACTGACCAGACCATGACCACATGCAAAAGTCTTTTGAAACAGTATGTCTGAGGAACCCGCTGGCACAGAAACCAGCTGGTGTGCAGGTCCCCTGGTATCTGTGCTATTCTGGTGCAGCAGATGGCCAGTAGAAGAGCCAGATATCAGCCCATAAGGAAGGATCCTGGTCCTTGGGCTGTGAGGCTTTTACCCTTCATGTCTGGGAAGTGCCTTTAAAGCTCAGTCTGCCCCAGGTAGACCACTCTCCATTCCCAACATTTCCCACCTTACTAATACAAACTTCCTGAGTTACCTCTCAAGAAAGAGGCTATTACTACCACCTGCCCTAAATAATCAGGATTCCCACCAACATGCCCCATAAGCCAGTCTCTGTTACTGGGTGATGGTAAACAATCAAAACACAGAAATAACTGTACTGCTAAAGTTGGCTTAACACTGAAGCTGCCATTTATTATTCCAAGTGTCAAATTTACTTGTTCATCCACAGAAGACCATGAAATCTGCATCCCCCTAATGTATTAATAAGGTTGGATTAGAATATTTTAGTTTCAGTCTGTTACTCTTTGATACTTTGAAACTATTAATCAAATGCTCAGCAGCACATTTTGTAGTTTTATAATCTGTATTTTTCTTGAGCTTAAATGCCATCTCACTATAAAATCCACTTGGTAAACTACTTGTCAATCAGTAAATTATATTAAGTATGTATTTACTATGTCTAGTGCTCTTCTTTCCTTCCTGTATTTCCATGTAGGGTTTTTTTTTTTGTTTGTTTGTTTGTTTTTACCATTTTCCTTTATCCTAAAGAACTTAGGTTAGTATTCTAGTGCAAGTTGGCTGGCAATTTTTCCTTCCTTAGCTTTTCTTCAAAAATGTCTATTTTTATCTTAATAAATTTGCAGTATTTCAGTGTTTTGAAGGATACTTTGAGCACAGAATTCAAAGATGTTAATTACTTTTGTTCAGCAATTTAGAGTCTGGTTTGATCACCAGGGCACATTCCATGGTAGGTCCTAAACTTTACTATTGGCCTCTTTTTAACAGTGAGAGTCTGTTAAAAATGTTAAATTTGTTAATTGTCTCTGCCATTTGTTTTATTCCAACAAAAGCTAAGTTACTTGAAAGCTCATTTTTACATCTTTCATTATTCTACCAACTCATATCTTCTTTATCCTAGAAATTTTCCTTTATGATTTTCCTAGTCAGCCCCTGGTCCAGAAGAAGCTATTCTTCTCCAAAAATAGCTCTATTCTGGCCTCTGCTGGTGTGACAGCAGAAAGCTATTTCATTGATTTTTTTTTTTGCTTAATATGCTACAGGACTCAAGGATAAGGTAACTGATACTAGGTTTCTAAAAAAACCGTTCTGACAGCAGGCAATGGTTCAGCAAAGAAAGATTTTGAAACAGGGCCTCCCCGGTGGCGCAGCGGTTCAGCGCCGCTGCGCCGGTTCGATTCCTGGCTGCTCCCCGACCACCAGAGGAGGGTCCCACATGGCGCGCAGACCTCTCCTGCCGCCCGCTGCTCCCCTCAGCAGTGTACTTCGGTCCTTCTGCCTGCACTGCTCCCCGCTCTGGCTCTGGTGAATTCTCTCACCCTCCCACGCTTCTGACTGTACCCAGTGCTTGTATAAATAAATAAAAATAAATCTTAAAAAAAAAAAAAAAGATTTTGAAACATCTCTCAGGCTGCTAGGCTTATGGAGAATAAACAGCTGAATGGTAAAATTTGAGCTATATTTCAAATGTTTACTTCTAAGGTGGTGCAGTCTTTAAGATTTCTTCCTTTTAAAAGACCTAAGAAAGTTCTCTATGCATTTTTTTAAAATACATATGCCAGATGCAGTTTAAAGCTGAGTTACCAGTACATTGAGCCTACCAATAAGGTGCCTTTCCAGTTGGACTTTGGGAAGACACTACAGGAAGGTGTTAGGAAAGACTATTCTGTGTCATCATTTTGCCTTTTTTCTCAAGGTAACATAATGGATTTGGTTACCCATGATTAACCTATTTAAACTGCTGCCTTTGACAACCTTAGGTTTCAAATGGTTTAATCAGAATACATACTTATCAAAGGCAGTGTCCCAAGTACTCTTGCTGTGTAATACTGCCAAGGTGTGGATTAAAAGAAAAGATACAAAGACAGATACACAAAATGCTACTAAAGAAGGTGACGCAGATGTGGCCAGTCATCTTACTGACTCAGACACTAGGTCCTAGATAAATAGTCCCTAAATAGAGAAATCTATTTTGCTGCCAAATTGCAAGTTCATAAGATGAGTCAATCCTGAGAAACAAAACAACTGAACATAAAACATAATGGGCAGAGAAGAACTTAATAAATTTAGCTTGAAAAGTGTACCAGACAAAAAAGTATGATAAAAAGAAACATGTGAAGAGCTGGAATAATACGAGATTGAAGGACAATGTTGAGTTATAGTCTGTAAGAGGAAGAAATGCTGATATATGTGGGTCTCTTAAAAGGAAAGGAAGCCTTTCGCTACAGAGAACCTCATTTCAACAAAAGAAAGAAGCCAGAAAGTCAAAACAACTATCAAAATTTAGCATTTTTTTCTGAAGAATTAAATGCCAGTCATTGGAATGATCCACAGAAGAGCAACTGAATAAGACAATGAAAATTTATAATGATTAACATGGTTATGGTTGAATGTAAATACTAAGGGAAGATGGAGCAAAAAGAAAAGCTCTCAAAGGCAACAAATCACAATCACCACATTTTCAAAATTGTAATTAGGTATTAGCAAATAAAGTAAATAAATAACTCTTAAGTTAGAGTGCAAAATGAAAGCACCTTATTGCTTTAAAGGTGCGAAAGCAAGAGGACACAAAATAAGCATTATCCACATTTTAAATAATTGTTTTGTGGTGGGTAAATGCTATTTAAGAACATTTTCAATAGAAAAATGATTTATAAATCAGTTTAAAGAAGATAAAAAAATCAATATGTAATACCAACTTTAATTATAAATAACTAAAAAGAAAAAAAATTATCCCCTATTCTGTTTCTCTTCAACATCTATATCTTCTGCTCCTTGCCTTTCGGTGAAAACATTGCATTGTAAGGCTGCCGTCTTTTTGGACGAGGACAAGGATCCAGATCTTCCTTAATGTAACCTTAAAAACAAATCACAAATTCAGAAGACTTTATTGGTAACATACATTTTTTTGAGCACCTAGTCAATATTTAATCTTATTTAATGCCTTCTAAGTTTACATGATTCTTTGGATTATCAGCTGTGTGATGCTGGTGCATGATTTCACTAATCAGTAATGATTTCCCCATTTACACAAAAATAATAACTGCAAACACTGATCAAATGTGTTAGACACATTATCACACAGAATACTCCCATTCCTTTGAAGTAGCCTTTATTATACCTATTTCACATATGAATAATGGAGACCCAGGGAGGGTAGGAAACTCACCCATGTTCATAAAAGACTAGGAAGTGGCGGAGCTGGGACCTTGCCCAAGATCTAACTCCAGCAGGACCAGAGCTCTTAAGCACTTTTCTATTCTCTCTCCCAAAGGTTGCAAGTAAGAATAGGTGGTTAAAAACACAAAGTCTTTACTATCATGATGAATTTCAGATGCTTATCAAAAAAAGACTTTGTTGTAGCTATTCATTAGATGACAGGACTATTTGATTCTCCTAAGGTACTGCCAATCACATAGTCTACAGGGGAGGACTGTACTCTGCCATGCGGCGCCCCCTCCCGAGGCAGAAATCAAGTGATAACAATCTAGTCCTTGATGTTTGGCACGGCCAAGGTACCGAGCACACGGGAGGAACACGCCGAACCCCGAGAAGATTACTGCAGATAACACACTGGACCCCGAGAAGATTGCTGCTGATTACCATGCTCATAATATGCTTTTTTTTTTCTGCCTAGCAAAATAAGTAACCCATTGTGTATATTTCCTGACTCCTAGGAATGTATCTGGTGACGTACTGTAACTGAACTGTCTTCTGCTGACTTTTCTGGTCATGAGTTGTTTCTTGTTTCATGGAATTATTGTATGAAGTAATTGACAAATTTAAACATAATATTTCTCTGGTTAATGCCATAAATGAGACTCATATTAGAGAAATTTGGAATCCATCGGAGAGTAAACAAGATGTTAGTAATCATAAAAAACAACTATAGGATGTAGCTAGAAAACTTCCCCCAACAGTCAAGACCTCACTTGGAGTTGTTTATGTGATTGGAAAGCGTCTTTGGCAGCCACTCCGAGGTGGCCCTGGAAAGAATGTAGTTAAATATATAATCCCAGAACCCACTGATGAGCCTATATCACATATAGGAATCTACCTAAATGGTGAAAGAATAGTTAATATTGAAGGAAAGAGAATTAGGTGGTGCCCTTAAGTCTTTGGGATAGTATCGAAAGGTCAGGGTCACCATGGAATTTATATTCATCACAAAGTAAAGTTAATTACTTAAAAATGGTTTTAGCTGGATTCAAAGATTACTGGAATTTAGAGACGTGGAAAGAACTTGTCAGAGAGATCAAGGCACTTGAGTTAGAACTAGCAAAACAGGTTCAGAGTTGAAATAATGGAGTTTGTGCTTCATGTATAGTTAACCACATATGCTTAGCACCTTGTAATCATTAACTAGAGAATTGTATTTTATACCTTGATATGGAACACTGCTTTCATTTTTTATGAAGAATAAGGCAATATATCTTTTGCATAAGCATTGTCATTTGCTGAAAAAATAAATTTTATGTAATCTAATGCTGTTTGAGAATGTATAAAAATGCATGGTGATTTGAGCACATTACAGTCAGATATCCACTCCTGAAGTGTGTCTGTCTGTCATTTATGCGCCGAATCCTTGACCATCCTGCACAGTTTCTCATCCCTGAGTCGGCCTTGCTAATCTACCGCTGCGCTGGTCTGCGGCACTGCCACACTTTTGGTCGTGGCAGGGGTGCAAACATAGGTTCTATCCAGATTATCTAATGCTATCTGGTGACCAGGCAGAGACAGCATGTCAAAGGGGTCTAGTCTAGTTCGTTAATGCGAAAGTGGAAACAGAGAAACAGTTGTCAAGAGAATTTTCATCTTTTGGAAAAACGAACTAACTATTAAATATCTGGGACTTTGAAGTTGAATATACTCTCAAATTATATTAAATGTAAGTATCACAGATGAAGCAGCTATTTGGTATGCCAACAGTCTTCCAAACAAGCAAGCAAAGGTTCTTTTCACTTAGATATGGTTTATAAATACCTAGCATTTTGAAAAAGTGAGGTTTTTCAAATCTAAAATTCAGAGTAGTTTCTTTGAAAAGATGCTCTCTTTTTTAACAATTTTACTGACAAGTTCTGTAAAGTTACTTATTTTATTAAAAGTCATTTTGATGACTGGATGAAAGTGAAACTAGTTTTTGAAATCTGAATAAACCCGGATAATGAATACAAAAATCATACTACAGTGATTACAGGCAATTTCTGAATCCAGTGGAATTATTTGAAGAGTTGAAGGTCAACCTTTTTGTATTTAGGAACTTGACTTTACGTCACAAAATCAGCACCTAACTTATAGCAGAAGGTAAAGGGAACCATAGTGGAAAAGTTTACTGCTTGGGTTTGGGTATATTCAGCATTAAAATTTTTTTTTAAAAAAAGATTTATTTATTTATTTATACAAGCACTGGGTACAGTCAGAAGCGCGGGAGGGTGAGAGAATTCACCAGAGCCAGAGCGGGGAACAGAACAGGCAGACTAATGAAATACACTGCTGAGGGGAGCAGCGGGTGCGGCAGGAGAGGTCTGTCACACCATGTGGGACCCTCACCAGCAGCCGGGGATCGAACCAGTGCTGCAGAGGCTGAGGGCAGCTTCGCAGCCCAGTGCTCAACCGCTGCACCACCAGGGGAGGCCCCAAGCATTAAAAAAATAATCCCCAGGGGCCTCGCTGGTGGTGGAAGAGGTAAAGATGCAGCACCATGAAGCTAACCACAGCCACTGCAGCATGAGTTCAATCCCCGGCAGGGAGGTGACCCACATGGTGTAGCAGACTTCTCCTGTCTTGCCCACTGCTCCCTTCAGCAGCGTATTTCAGTAGATCGGACTGTACTGCTCCCCACTCTGTTTCTGGTGAATCCTCTCACTCCCCACATCTTTGGCCTGTATCCCAGCTTTTGTGCATATATAAATAAATCTTAAAAAAAAAAAATCCTCAAATTTTACAATATGTACTCTTACCTCTTTCCATACAAGTTTGAGTAGAAGGAAAACCAACGTCCCAGAAAGTTTCTGGAGTGTTGGGTGGAATGTAGCGAGATCTGTGTCTTGAACAGGAAGCCAACTTTTTTTCTCTTTCTTCTGCAGGGATATCTGCATAATACTAATAATAAAAACTGGTAAGTTTTTCACTAGAAATTACAAATGGAGTGGAGTGTTATGCTTACTGACTGTAAACCAGAAGTTAAAGAAGCTATTTAATAAAGTATTCCGCATGCTAAGAGAATAATATTCATTGACGCTATTATGAATGAATGCTGGTATATGAAATGCTGGCTATACAGACGAGAAAAGTTTATATCACCATGTAAATCAGCATATTATTTCTGTTATCAATGAAATGTTGCAATGAGAAAAAGATGACAGCTTAACTTTACAGTGTGCTCAATAATGTAGTTGATTTAAGTATTGGTGCAAACACTTCATCTTTGTCAGACCAGCAATAAAACTGCTGAGGCCTGCACTATAGTTTGCACTTTTCTCAATCGTTACTTGGACATAACTAGTGGGTTTCAAAGTAATCTTTACAGTTTTTTTTTAAGTTTAGCTTTTGATATTGCAGGTTTCATAACTAACCCTTTCAACTGTATTTTCAATTTCAATCAAGGTATTATTAGTTTTTGCAACTGTGATCATGAGCAACCTGAACTTCATGCAAAGAAAGATAAAACCTGTATGTAAAAATGATACAGGTCTTCAAATTCTACATCTAAAGAAAACTAAGCAGCCATGTATAGTTTAAGAGAACACAGGTAAGATTATTTAGTCAATTTTATTTTATACTTGACAAACCGATAATCAAATTGGTAATTTACCAAAGATATTGCCTAGAGAAACTGGAAGACTTAGGACTAGAATTTAAGTTCAAAGTAAAGGATTTTAATACATTTTTCTTTTACACAGATAAATTAAGGCTCTAGAGTATCTCTGAAACAACTATTTTTGGGTATCTTTTTCATCATTCTTGTTGCTGTGCATTTGAGGTTCTGTACCTTAGCAATGTGCTAGGATAACCATAGAGAATCATGGTTATCAGTCAACTTTAGAGAAACACTACCAACCAATTCAAAAATACTAGAAAACAAAAGTAGACTAGTGTAGCTGCAATACAGCAAGCAAGTGGGAGAGAGAGCTAGAGGAGGAAGTCAGAGAGAAATGGGCACAGAGTTTGTTGTCTTTGGTAAGAACTCAAAGTCTATCTCTTGGTAAGCTGAGAAAACATTTAAGGGTTCTGGGTATAGAGGTGACATGATTTAACTTTTATTCTAAAAGGAGCATTAAAAAAAGACCATTCATTGGTGTGTTGAAATATACTGTGAAGTGACAAGAATGAAAAGTGAAGAATGGGGAGGGAGGTATATGGGAAGGCTGTACTTTCTACTCATTTTTACTGTGAACATAAAACTGTTCTAAAAATAATTTTTTAATTAAAACACTAACTGGCAGTATTTTAATATATGAGTGTGTGTGTGTGTGTGTGTGTGTGTGCGCGCGCGCGCGCATTTATCAGCTTTTCCAATAATCCACACCAAGTGAAATGATGCCCTGGTCCAGGAGGTCAATGGTAGAAATAACAAGTGGCTGGGATGTGTTTTGAAGGCACAATCAAAGGGATTTGCTGGCAGATTAGCTATAGAGATATAAAAAAAAAAGAGCACTGGAGGTTTGGTTTAAACAACTAAAAGTATGGATATATACGACATGTTGGGGACTGGAGGTAGAAACCATATGTTTACTTTCAGACATGTGAAATCTGGGATATTATTATGTAACCATATGTGGATTATATATTCCACATGTGGTATAGGCAAGTGGGATAATTTTAGGAATTATTAGCATATAGATAATATTTAAATATATCAGACTGGCACCATCAGTCCTGGTCATAAAGGGATAATAGGAAACACATTTATCCTCCTAACCTTAAACAATTAGAAAATTGGGATAAAATGTATGAAACAATGGTTTTCAGAGATTGGATAACAGCACAGGAAATTATTCCAGAGAGAAGAAAAGCAAATAGAGTGTTTTTAGTAAAAGAACTTTTTTTTGTGATAGAGTTAGTTCCACATTGTAAAGAGTTAAGGCTGTAAAATTGCAGGCTTACTTCGTGGAGACATTGTCCTTAATTAGGAAATCATGCCTAATCAACTTGTACTATGAAAAGTCAAGATATCCAAATTTTATTATCAAACTGCTTTCCTAACATAGTGATCTCAATTTATATTCCCACTGTTAGTATATGAGAGCACTGTTTCTGACTATATGCTTACCCACACTGCAGTCAATTCATACCTAACTTAAATGTGTTTGGTTATCAAATTTTCTAGCCCACAGTTGTTAAAAAAGAAATTTAAAAGGGGAAGTAAATGCTGGAGGCAGGCATCTGACAGCTACTAAACAGCAGGGAAGGAAAACCCCAAGCGCATATCAAAAAAACACAGAATCTGCATGGAACTATTTAACAATAGGGTAATCAGTACTAGTGCTCTGTACTTACAGTAGTGTGAGGGAGTTGATGAATAAAAGAAAAATGTAATTGTATTCTAAGGATGATGTAGAGCCTATATATCACATTTTGTTTAGGAAGGGAAATGTTTGGAGTAAAAAAAAACCTATGGCTGTACCATAAGTTATTTAGAAAAGAACAATTATAAGTATATATCATCTCCCCAGAATGCTTAATAAATGTTATAGTAAAACTGGCTCTTGAAACAAAAAAAATTCCCCAAATAATGTAAAGAGTCTTCACTGTAATGTAAGCGGAAAAATAAAAACAAATAATAGAAAAATACAGAAAAGAAAAATGGCAAAGATGTCTTAAGCTGATAATAAGAACTAGGACATAGGTTACAAATGTACTTAATAAAAATCTAAGAGAAATTGAGGGCTTTCGTTTTCATTTATTTCTACCTCTCAGGTCACTGCCAGTATAATCTTTATTTATCCTGTTATTCCTGGCTCAAGCTAGGTTTCTAGATCCAAATATGGTTTGTATCTATGATTTTAAATCAAATTCTATGACATAAAAAGGCATAGTTTAAAAAAGCCCAACTGAACAATGTTTATATTAGTACTTACAATTTCACATTCCTTACATGTGTGTCCAGGCAGTTTTCTTCTCTCTTCTTTTTTCCGGACCACCTCGATATGAGGAAAATTTGGTATGCTAGTCTCTCTGAGGGGAAAATAAACTATATTTAAAATTAACCCATTTGTTACTCTAAAGATAGGATTTAAATTAACGAAGGTAAAAACCTAGACATTTGAAAACACTCATTCATCTTATTTGAAATTCTTATCGGTATGTCAGAAAAACAAGTATTTCCTCATTCATTCTTCATTAAATATTTATTACTATTTAACACAATCAATTAAATATTTATTATTATATCCCAGGTTTTTTTAATTGATATTTTTCTCCAATTGAAAAAAGTACTATATTATTGCTTATTTTTGCCTCTGACTGGTTTAACAATAATAATTAGGTTAGGAGGTAAAATATTTTAAACTCAGGAAATTGATAGTCTACAACATAGCCAAGAAAGAGAGTATACTTCTGTTAATTCAGTTTTTTAGTTACTATGAACCCTATCTCAGGGCTAACCTATAAAGAACAGATTCATCTGTGTTTTGTCATTTGCTATTTTCTCTTAACCTTCCTTTTGTTCCATCTACACTGAATTCTTTAAATAAGCAAATTATAATTTGTATTTGTTAAGATTTATTTATTTATGTACACAGAATTGTGGTACAGGCCAGATGATTCCCCAGAGACAGAGTGGGGAACAGAACAGGCCGACTGATTGAAATACACTGCTGAGGGGAGCAGCGGGTGAGTCAGGAGAGGTCTGCTGTGCCATGAGGGTAGCTCCCTGGCCAGGGATCAAACCTGTGCTGCAGTGGCTACTGACAGCGTCATAGGTTGCGCCTTAACCCCTTGCGCCACCAGGGAGGTCCTGTATTTGTTCTTAAATGGAGCAGATCCTACTGGGAACCACTAGAAAGCTAGGATTGGCCAAAGCCACTGGGGTATGGCTTCAGGAGGTGTTAGTACTTTAAGTAGAAAAAACAATCAGGAAGACAGAATTATTTTCCTTTTATTAATATACTTAACATGCTACTTCAGAAAGTCTAAAATAGAGAAATGCAAATTGTAAGAAAGGAAAATGAGGGCCTCCCCGGTGGTGCAGCGGTTGAGCGCTGGGCTGCGAAGCTGCCCTCAGCCTCTGCAGCGCCAGTTTGATCCCCAGCCCCCCGGCGAGGGTCCCACATGGCGTGCAGACCTCTCCTGCAGCCCACTGTTCCCCTTGGCAGTGTATTTCGTCTGCCTGCCTGTTCTGTTCCCCGCTCTGGCTCTCGTGAATTCTCTCACCCTCCCGCGCTTCTGACTGTACCCAGTGCTTGTATAAATAAATAAAATAAATCTAAAAAAAAAAAAAAAAAGGAAAGGAAAATGAAGCACTATGTGATGGTATGTATACTTGTTTATAATAGAAATACTCCCAGTGAACTCAAAATGGCCTGACTCACAGTGATTTTCAAAATGAACAACTTGTTTCACATCTACTCCTCTGAGTTATTTATTTTTTTAAGATTTATTTATTTATGCATACAAGAGCTGGGGTACAGGCCAGAGATGCGGGGGTTGAGAGGATTCACCAGAGACAGAGTGGGGAACAGAACAGGCAGATTGACCGAGGTACACTGCTGAGGGGAGCAGTGGGCAAGTTAGGAGAGGTCTGCTGCGCCATGTGGGTTGCTCCCTGGCTGGCCAGGAATCGAACTCGAGCTGCAGTGGCTGTGGATTGCTTCATAGGTTGCATCTTAACCCTTGCACCACCAGGGAGGCCCTCTGAGTTATTTTGACCACATCCCCCTCTTCTGTTGGCAAGCACTTTCCTTCAAAAGAAAGCTGTATTTCAAAGTATATGTGCTTACTTTCTGTGCCTTACCCCAAGAATTCAACTCTAGAGCAATTTGTGAATTAAAAAAGGGATACCAAGAAAGGATACATCAAAAACATCACTGTAACTATTTTTTCAAATAATTTATAAGTGTATGTAGACTATAATATCTGTCATATACTTTCCTGTGAATATACTTTTTGTTTCTGTAGTGTATTATAATACTGTAGGAAATACACTGGTAGATGGGCAACTGTAGAAGATCTCAAAGCATCACCCAAAAGTCAAGCTTCTCATCCCTGACCAAAAGAACCTATTTTCCCAGGGGTTGGCAGTAATCTCAGCATGAAAAGGAAATACACAAACTCTGAGACTTTGACCATTTCTTTAACTTTATTTACCTCCTGTATCTCTAGTTATCTAAATAAAACTACTCATGTATATCTGTACATGTCAGGTTAGTGAACCTCCAATATGAAACTCTTGAAATGATAGTTATTTCTCCACAATCCATCTAGGACTCTATCACAAAGATGCATGGACAAAAATTTGAAAAGGAAATTAACAAGACTATTCACTGCAGCACTAAGTGTGCTCCCGTAACTGTAAATAACCCACATGCCCATTGCTGGAGAATAAACTATGGCACAAACAACAAAGTACTATGCATTTAAAAAATGTAACAAGGAACATTACTATATACTATTATAAGTGAATTTAAGGACAAAAGTTAAATGATAAAACAGAGAAAAGTGTATACAGCATTCTATCATTTGTCAAAGGGGGGAGAGTGTGACTATATATATTTATATTGATATCTATACATATAAAAATGAATTAGCATTTACATTTTACAGTGGATAATGAAACATAAATTATTAACAATTATCACCAGGATATGGAGCTAGCTAACAGGGTGAAGAGGACAAGCAAGGACAGGAGTTAGATTTATCTGAACATACCTTGTTTTGCAACCTCTGGCACCATGTATATATTATAGTTTTTAAAAAGACTTAAAAGATTTAAAAATAAAATAAAAAATTCCTAAAAAGTTAAAAGCAAAGTAAAGCAAAGATGAATTGGTGGCTTTAACTATACCTATATAAATATTTATCCTAAGTGATCTAATATGATACATTTTAAAGAAAAAGGAATGCATACAGAAATCTTAAGTCATTTTAACAAATCATATTGATAGTTGAATTATTTGGAGACTGCCCAGTGTGTATATTGTGGAATAAAGTTAAATGAACAATGATGTTGGTATCACTGAAAAGTGGGACTTTTTGGTAGGTAGGAAAATAGGATACAGATGTGATGGAGATTATGCAAAAGTCCAATAAATTGGTGCTATCAGTAGCAATACGTGTGGTTTACCTTAAAAAAAAAAAAGGTTATTTTTAGTTCCTTTGTTTTGTTTCCTATTCTCCTGTACCATACATGTAGTGTTGTTCACCGACGTTATTTCAAAAATTCAAAAAAAAAAAAAAATCCAAGATGAAGCAAAACCTTCTTTCTCACTGTCTACTTTATTATTTTTTTTTTTTTTACAGAGGCATGTTTTATTTATTTATTTGTTTGTTTTATACATGCACTGGGTATAGTCAGAAGCGCAGGAGGGTGAGAGAATTCACCAGAGCCAGAGCAGGGAGCAGAGCAGGCAGAAGGACCGAAGTACACTGCTGAGGGGAGCAGCGGGTGGCAGGAGAGGTCTGCGCGCCATGTGGGATCCTCCTCCGGTGGCCGGGGAGCAGCCGGGGATCGAACAGGCTCCGCAGAGACCGTGGGCAGGTTCGCAACCCAGTGCTCAACCGCTGCGCCACCGGGGAGGCCCTCACTGTCTACTTTAAAGGTCAGAAACAATGACCAGCTGCAGCAGTGAGCAACCACCCCTAGTGGCAGAGCTATGGCCTAACTTCCATTTCTCACTAAAAGAAGCTTCAGCAGGAAGTATACAAGAGAACCTAGAACATCTTATACCAGAAGCAAGGAAGCTATGAAAGATTAGGGCAGATCTAGTCAAAGAGATTTGCACTAGGCAAAGATGGAATATTTTGAGTATAAGTAAGGATAATAACTGCAGTGGATTGAAACACATTAAAGATATTTAAATCCATGAGTTCACAGTAATATTTAAAACAAATAAACAAGAAAACCTTTCTAGTGACATTCAATATACCAGGTACCATTTCTTTGGAAAACTGGTAAATAAAGGAAAAGAATTAATCATTTAGCAACAAAATGAGGCTCTTCTAGTTTTAGAGGCATTAATAAAAATTTACGTTAGCCTGTCAGTTTTCTAAAAATCTTAACAGAAATAAAATAGGAATAACTCTGCTTATAGAGTAATTCACTTCACCAACATATCTTAAAGAAAAAAGCATAAAATAGGGCCTCCCCGGTGGCGCAGCAGTTGAGCGCTGGATTGCGAAGCTGCCCGCAGCCTCTGCAGCGCCGGTTCGATCCCCAGCTGCTCCCTGGCCACCGGAGGAGGGTCCCACACGGTGCGCAGACCTCTCCTGCCGCCCACTGCTCCCCTCAGCAGTGTACTTGGGTCCTTCTGCCTGCTCTGCTCCCAGCTCTGGCTCTGGTGAATTCTCTCACCCTCCCATGCTTCTGACTGTACCCAGTGCTTGTATAAATAAATAAATCTTTAAAAAAAAAAAAAGCATAAAATATTTTTTCAATGAATTGCAATGCCTTCAGTTACACCTAGAATAAATAGTACACAACTGAGTTACAGATTCGCAAGCTTTGCACAGAAGATATAAAGCGGTATATTAAGGTTCAAAATCAAGATGTTTAAAATTTTTCTTAAAAGGATTAAAGATCATCATGAAACATTTCTAAAGTATAATCTAAGATCTGCCACTTAAAATCTGTACTACATAAAAGTTACCATTTATAATGTGACAACTTCCCAAAGTTCAGATTAAAAGAGTATGAATAAAATATTAGATGTGATAAAGCAGAGAAAATTATCACCACCACTGTCCAAAAGAAAAAAAAAAGGTGGTGGTAAAAATTTCCTTAATTGCAAAACTGGTCATTTTCACACTTGAGCTCCATATTTGTTATAACGATAAAGTAAATGAGTTATTTTATTTTAACCAAAGCAGCAATGTAGCAGTTCAGAGATACTCTGACAAAAATTGTTTTATTGCACTTCCAATCACATTGCTGGCATTAATCAAGTTCAACTTACCTTTCATCTTCTTTAAGAAAAGGCTCCACAAATGCTTTCTGTTTGACTTTATCTTGTTTATCATCATGAGCTGTATGTTATCAAAACAAGCAAACCACAAACTGAATCAGACCTAAGAAATAATGAGCTTTTTGGGGACGGAGGGAAGACACATTTCAAAATTTCCCATTTTTATAAGAACTAGAGTTTGAGGGTCTAAATCCCAAGTTATCTAGACTCAAAGAGCCAATTGCGATTGTATATTGAAATAATAAAAATGACTATGTGCTTTGCGCTACATTTTGGATATACAATGAACAGGAGAGATCAAATCTCCTGTACCTTGGAGTACACTTCAGTGAGGGAAATCAACATTAAGCAAATAAACAGTTAAGGCTTATATGAGGAAGAACATGTAAGATGGTAACTAGTGAATGAAAGAAATAAGAAGTCAAAAGGTCCTGAGATGGGAAAAAGTTGGATATGTTTTAAGAACTAAGAGGCAAGTGTGGGTGAAGTACAGTGAAGCTAGGTGCTGAAGGAGATGAGGTGGGCAGATACCAGATCAGATGAGTCTTGGAGGCCAAGGGAAGGAGTTTGAATTTTACTGTAAGTGCACAGGGAAGCCACAGAAGACTTTTTAAAAGAATCGGCTTCATTGATGTGTAAACTGATTTACACTGATTTCTTTTTTTTTTTTTAAATAGAGGCATGTTTTATTTATTTATTTATTTGTTTGTTTGTTTTGTTTATACATGCACTGGGTATAGTCAGAAGCGCAGGAGGGTGAGAGAATTCACCAGAGCCAGAGCAGGGAGCAAAGCAGGCAGAAGGACCCAAGTACACTGCTGAGGGGAGCAGCGGGCGGCAGGAGAGGTCTGCGCGCCATGTGGGATCCTCCTCCGGTGGCCGGGGAGCAGCCGGGGATTGAACCGGCGCCGCAGAGGCCGCGGGCAGCTTTGCAACCCAGCGCTCTACCGCTGCACCACCGGGGAGGCCCGATTTACACTGATTTCTAAGTGTCCTATGATAAATTTGGACAAATATATATTCCATCATAACTGCTACCCAAGTGAAGACAGAGAAACCCTTCCATCACCCCGAAAAGTTTCCTCCTATTCCCCTGCTTCTCATACACAACAGTACATCACAGTTTATATTTTATTCACTTAGTGATGGACATTTGGGTTATTCTTTTAAGCTATTACAAATAGGACTGCTAAGAACATTCTTTTTTTAAGATTATTTATGCATACAAGAACTGGGGTACAGGTCAGAGGTACGGGGCGGGGAAGGGTGAGAGGATTCGCCAGAGACAGAGTGGGAAACAGAACAGGCAGACTAACTGAAATACACTGCTGAGGGGAGCAGTGGGTGAGACAGGAGAGGTCTGCTGCGCCATGTGGGTAGCTCACTGGCCAGCCGGGGATTGAACTCGTGCTGCAGAGGCTGCAGATAGCTTCATAGTGTTGTGCTTAACCCCTTATGCCACCAGAGAAGGCCCGACTAAGAACATTCTTAAACACACTGCTTGGTTGCTGTACTTTCATTTTTCTTGGTTATATATCTATAAGAGTGGAAATGCTAAGTCACAGGATAGGAGTATACTTAATTTTATTTTTATAAAATTTATTTAAATAAGTTTCTAAAAACTTAACTTTATGTTATTAGGAAATTTATAGTATTGAATCAAAATTTATATATATATATGATGGTTATTCAAGATTTAAAAAGGGGAAGCTGAACTGTATTTTGTAACTCTTCTATGGTCTGAAATAATCTAGAAAAACAGAAGAAACTTATATAAGAAATTTGAAACTTTAATTGTTAATATACTTTAGCAAGCCTGTTAGTTAGCTTGCTGGCTTAATTTATTGAACTCAGTTAACTAAGAAGCCGTAATTAGAAAGAAATAGCTTTACCATTTGATTTCTTTGTAGTGGCTGACAATTCTTCCTCTTCATCTACTACTTGTGGGAAGCTATCTGGCAAACAGGATTCATATTCTTCATGTGTTGTCCGATCAAACATATCTTCCAAGCTATCATTCAATTTTCTTTCTTCGTCTATATAAAAGAACAATGGCTTAGGGCAACTAGCAAGCTTTCCACTCTCTATGGAGAACATAAAACTTACAGTAACTGCCACATCAGCCAGACGTGCATCAGGCAAGAATAAATTCTCAACTCTGGGGAGTTACTGTACAAAGACATTACGTTATGGCTTTAAATGTCCTTTACTCATGTGAGGATAATGTCACTAGTTTTTGTTACTGTAATTACAAACTTCGAAAGTCTTTTTCTCCCTTATCAGTTTATGTATATTTGATACACATAAACGATTCCTAGCAAAGACAATGTGAGGAAAATATAATGAATGATAAAAAATACTAAGTTTAAGTGTGCAAAAAAAGGTGCTGACTTTTCTAATGTAGAACCAAAAAAAAGCATTTCCTTGTGCCATCATTAATATCTGGTAATTCAGTGTTGATAGAAATAATAAATTCAATTCCATATTTGATAGGCAAAGTACTAAATTCATTTTCACAGTACTAACAACATTTTCCATCATTTAACCACATTTTAAAAACATCAGAGTTTATTAAAAAACAGAAGTAGATCCAGTTGACTAACAAATGACAGAAGTCTGTTGAGATTATATAAAATAATTACCACCTCCCCCAATTTGGGGTGCTCTGGCACTTTCACCCTGCTTCGTTCTTTTTCAACACTTTATTTACCATCATCCGTTATACCACACATTCCCTTACTTCTACTCTGTTAGAATAATGCAAGCTCTAACGAGACTGGTACTTTCATGATATATTCATTATCTCCAGTTCTCAAATACTTCCTGGTTCAGAACTGTGGCTCATATTTATTGAATGATTAAACATTTGTTTGTAGTTTTCATTTTGAGGGTCAGATTTGTGAATAACATATAAATGCTGGGCTAGTGGCACCTCAGTGGCAGTCAGCGGGTAAGGATTATGTTCTCTTGCTTTGACCTGGGCAGATCTTTTATGTTCTCTTGCTTTGACCTGGGCAGACACTATGTAATTGTGAGACCAGATCACAAAAATGCTGGGCAACTTCTGTCTTACTCTTTTGGATGTTAACTCTGGGAAACTAGTCTCCATGTGCTGAGGAAGTACCCATTATCCTACCTGGCTGGATAAAAGCCCTGGAACTGAATGAGGAGGGAGGTGGCAAGCCTCCCCCAGCAGTCTAGCCCTTTGCTGGCCCAGGCCCAGCACCTTGAGCCTCTACCTGTAAGACAACCCGAGGCAAAAATCACCCAGCCAAGCCCTTCCTGAATTCTTGAGCCATACAAACCATAAGATAAGAAAATGATTGTTGTTGTTCAACCCTTTAAATTATCAGGAGTAATTTATTATGTAGCACTAGTACTGATAACACCATATTTCGCCAAAATTATCTCCACTCATTACTTCCAGTTCTAATCTCACTTCTACATTATATGATACATACTTGGAAAATTATCATTTTTGAGTCCACTAGATAAACCTGAAGGCAAAGCAGTCATACTACTTTAATTTCCAGAAACAAAATAATCTCAAAAGCAAAGTATCTCTTAAAAAGAAAATTATTTAAATGTCCTTCACTACAAAAGAGAATAAAACATCACTAAGGATTTTTATTTTAATAGAAACTGTCCTCTCAACACAGGCATATGGATAGTTACTCACTGCTAGAGAACAAGAATTAAAGCAAAGACTACTAAAATTTTCTCTCACTGAATGCAGGGCAACGAGAGAGAAAATGTTTCAAAAGAAATGAGAACAAGATTGGTGGCTTTATTACTGGTCCCTGAGCAAGCAGACTACAGGATACTCAGCGAAAGACAGGGAATGCAGCTACACTCTGAATGTCCTCATAGTTTCTAACATTATCACTAGGAGATGCCTCTACTTTAAACACTACACACCCACGTAGCAGGTCCTAATCCTGCAATGTATAAGGGTGATAAATGAAAATTATTGCCAGTCTAGTTCAGTTCATGCCATATGCCTCTATATATGTTGTTAAAATGGTGCCAACAAAAACCTTTCCATTATTTCCACATCTTTTGGAAAATCAAGACTTTAGACAGAGAATTAACAGTTTCCCATTAGAAAGGCCTGTTGATGGAGCTAGATTCCTTTTTCAGCAGAAACAGATAAAGGCAGATTAACTCAGCATATTCACTATCATTCTTAATTTACTGTTCATTTGTAAATCTATACTAATATTTCTCACTGCACTTTCCAACTCCTCAACCCTTCTTTTTTCCTCATTAGTTGCTTTGGAAAATCCTATTTCTAAAATAGGGCTCTTGAGATTGCTCTTTACACTTCTTTATAAAAAATTACCTAAGTCAGGGATAAGCAAATTTTTTCTAAAAGGGTCAGCTAGTAAATATTTTAGGCCCCTGAGGTCATAAGGTCTTTGCAATAATTACTCAACTCTACTGTGTATCACTCTAGCAGCCACACATAAGTAATACATAAGCAAATAGCTTGAGGCTGTGTTCCAAAAAACTGTTTACTAAATGTAAGCAACTATAGTCTGCTGACCATAGAAACAATTTGAATTCTTTCTGAAAAATATTAGTTCAGCTGAAGGTATTTTTCTGAAATACTGAAAGTGAGTTTTCGATGACAAATCTATTATCATCAGAATAGGAAATAAACTGGTCTGTGGTGAGGGGGTCATTTATACTCAGTGCAATAGTACAACTAGAACTTTCCCTGTACGTTTTAATTAAAAAAACAAAGCAAAACAAAGCTTACTTGGACTTTTTTCTCCCTTATGCTCTTGCTTCTTCATTTTTAAAAGTACAGTTTCACTAACCAATGTACAGTCCATGTCCACTGTCTCTCCTCCTGCTAATCTTGACTGACTTCCATCCTGAATAGATATTAAAACATTTTAAATTGTAACAGTTATCCCTTTATGAACTTATATTTGCTTAGATTTTTTAAAAAATACACACAATATAAATTTGATCACTTTAATCATTAAAATTTTAAGTGTACATTTTAGTGGCATTAAATTATATTTACTTTTACTCTTTAAGAATATAGATTAAGGTTTTATTGCCTGTAGAACATTTAAGTTTTAATATATATGCATCCTCTCTCAAGCCCAGGAGGAGAAGGAGAGCTGCAGAAAGGGAGGGCTATTTACCACTGACATCTCCTGAGTTTTCCCTGCCTTTCTTCTCCAATCTACATCTCAATAATGAGCATCAGTGTACACTAATAATTACATAATCAAACTTGATTTTTTTGATGGGTATATATTATTCTAGCAACTGTTAAACCCTTTATTAATATGCACCAAGTGAAAGAGAAATTATCAAACTACATAGAATCTGTAGACAAACAAAAAATAGCTACTTTTACTAAAAATTTGAAAAGTATACCAAAAAAATCATTGGGAAAAATCACTGGGAAATTTTTTCCTTAATTGTACATTATTTTAGGATAATCAAGGCATATACTGGATTATTTTGATAAAAAATATAAAATAAAAATATTTTAAAACTAGAATCTTCTCCACTAAATGACTTTAAAGTCAGAAAGTATTAATACCATTTCAAAAATACTATAAAGTTAGAAGAACAAGCAATCTTATTTCTTCGTTTCCTGAATAAATGTAGATTTTAGGAGGTAAGTGATCATTTCAGGTCAGAGTGAGTCATGAGAGAAGGGTGACTAACAGCTCATTAGAGACCACATGGGCTTTGGTTTTACTTTCTAACTTACCTTTGTATCTATTACAGTGACATCCATTTTATACTGAGAGAAGTCTGCTCCTGGATCTATACTCCATTGGATATTTTCGAAGGGTACATCTTGAGTAAGAAGGGGAAAAAAAAAAAAACACAATACAATGGATTTCAGAAATTCTCATAATTTTAAAATATTATGAAACCCAGAAATATGAGAAAAGTTTTGCAAATCATGTCTAGTAAAGGACTTGTACCTAGGATATGTAAAGAACTGCCACAACTCCATAAGACAAACACCCCAAATAAAAATGAGCAAAGGATCTGAACAGACAGTGTTCCAAAGAAGATATACAAATGGCTAAAACATATGAAAATATGCTCAACATCATTAGCCCTCAAAACCACAATGAAGTATCACATCATAGCTGTCAGACAGGCTACCATAAAAAAGCAAGAGATAACAAGTGTTGGTGAGTATGTAAAGGGAACCCTGGAGCACTGTTGGTGGAATTGTTAATTTATATACCCATGATGGAAAACAGTATGGAAGTTCCTCAAAAAATTAAAATCAGAACTACCATATGATCTAGCAATTCCACCTATGGGTATTTATCTGATGAAAACAAAAATACTAAAATAAATGCACCTCCATTTTCACTTCAGCACTATTTATAGAAACAACCTAAATGTCCACCAATGGATGAATGAAGAGGTGATATATTTCTATAAAATATAAAAACATATTTTCATGTGACTTCATGATAGTGAGGTATTCTGGGAAATGTGTCTTTATGTAGGTGATTCTGTTGTGCAAACATCATGGGGTATAATTACACAAACCAAGACGATATAGTTAAATATACACCTAGACTGTATGGCATAGTTTATTAAAACTACTGTCACGGACCAAAATTCACTGTTAAGTAACACATGACTGTATACGGAAAAATACTACACAGCCATAAAAAGAACGAAATTTTGTCATGTGCAACAACATGGGTGAAGCTTGAGGGTAATATGTTAAGTCAAATAAGTGAGGCAGAAAAAGACACTACATGATTCTAGTTTTATGTGGGTTCTAAAAAAAATACATACAGACAAACAAAGACTCACTGATACAGAGAACACATTGGTGGTTACCTCAGGGTAACCAGGGGAGGAGTTGGGAGTGGGCAAAATGGGTGAAATATGTATCTTCAGTCACAAAAAAAATAAGTGATACAGTGACAACATGCGCTCCATTGCTAGTAACATTGTATCACAAATTTGAAAAACTGCTAAGAATAGATGAGAAATACCTGTAGTCATTTCACATTGTACACAAATGTTAAATCATTTTGTTGTACACCTGTATAAAAATATAATGTAAATAAATTACACTTCAATAAATATATTCCACATCTAATAGGATGGCAAGAACAAATAGGACAGATAATAAGTGTTGGTGAGGATGTGGAGAAATCAGGACCCTGCGGGCTGTTGGTGGGAATGTGAAATGATGCAGCCACTTTGGAAAAGTTTCTCAAAAGGTTAAAGGAATAGCTTATGGCCCAGTGATTCTATTCCTATGCATAAATGATGAAAAATGAAAGCAAGCATCTACAAAAAAACTTGTATATGAATGTTCACAGCAGCCTTACTTATAATAGTGGACAAAGTGACAAAAGATCATAGCAGATACCATTGATAAGAAAACTCCAGAACAGGGAAATCTATAGACAGAAGGGAGATTAAGTATTTGCCTAGGACTTGGGAAATGAAGAGGGGAAAGAAGAATGGATGCTAATGGGTACTGTTCTTTTTGGGGTGATGAGCCAAATTTGAGACTATAGTAAGGGTTGCACGACTCTGTGAGCATACCAAAACCATGTACACTTTTTTTAATTTTTATTTATTTAATTAATTAATTTATTTAATTTTTATTTATTTTTTAAAGATTTATTTATTCATGCATACAAGAACAGGGGTACAGGCCAGATGCGCGGGAGGGTGAGAGGATTCACCAAAGACAGAACAGGAAACAGAACAGGCAGACTGAAATACACTGCTGAGGGGAGCATCAGGAGTGACAGGAGAGGTCTGTTGTGCCATGTGGGATTCTTGCAGGCCAGCCGGGATCAAACTCATGCTGCATAGGCTGTGGACAGCTTCACAGCGCTGTGCTCAACCGCCTGTGCCACCAGGGAAGGCCCTTATTTTTTTTATTTTTTAAAGATTTATTTATTTATGCATACAAGAGCTGGGGTACAGGCCAGAGATGCGGGGGGTGAGAGGATTCACCAGAGACAGAGTGGGGAACAGAACAGGCAGACTGGCTGAAATACACTGCTGAGGGGAGCAGCGGGCGAGGCAGCAGAGGTCTGCTTCGCCATATGGATTGCTCTCTGGGTGGCCGGGGATCAAACTCATGCTGCAGAGGCTGCAGATAGCTTCATAGTGCAGTGCTTAACCCCTTGAGCCACCAGGGAGGCCCTGATCTGTACACTTTAATGGGTGATTTTGAAGTTTCAAATGTCTTCTTAAAGAGTTAAAATGATGACATTTTCTGGAGGGATGTTCAATATATGTGTAACCACATATAGTTACAGAACATAAAGTGATACAATATTAATTCTAAGAAGACTGTGAAAGGGTAGGAAGCAGTATCATCCCTAGAGCAACCATGATAGAAATAAAAAAGATTTTTTTAAATTAGGAATAAGGGGGCCTCCTTGGTGGCACAAGGGGTTGAGACGCAACCCATGAAGCTACCTGCAGCCACTGCAGCATGAGTTCGATCCCCGGCCAGGGAGATATCCACATGGTGCAGCAGACATCTCCTGACTCGTCTGCTGCTGTCCTCAGCAGTGCATATCAGTCAGTCCGCCTGTTCTGTTCCCCACTGTCTCTGGTGAATCCTCTCATCCTCGCGCGCTTCTGACTGTACCCAGTGCTTGTATAAATAAATAAATAAATCTTTTTAAAAAAAGAGTGAAAAAAGTTTTCAAAAGGGACTACAACTCTTGCTGGAAGAACTAAAAAGAATATGCTTTAGGAAAAAAGGAAAATTAAGTCCAGAATGAAGGATAAAAGAAACGAAGATGAAGAATAAAGTAAAAAAATACCACGTATAAAGTACAGGAATAGTTGGTGGCTAAAAAAAAAGAAGAAAAGGACTCCTTATAAACACAGCAAAATACTAGAACAAACAATGTTTTGAAACAAAAAGTTAAAAAACCCATTTAAATGTATATATGCATATGATTACAGATACACATGTAAATGCAAAGAAAAAGGACAGGATACTTAAGCATGAGGAAAAGGTTTGATAACAAAAGTTCTACTTTTTATATTTTAAAATTATAGTTTAAAAATTCAGAGCTTTTATGAAGAAAATAAAAAACAATTACATAAAATAGGTAAACTCATAAAATAACTATAAAAATGATATTAAAGACCTCAATTTGTTTTTTCAAGAAGCCAGGAACATGTAATACATGTAAGCTAAAACCAGTGAGAATCATCCTGTAATTGAATCTAGCCAAAAGATGCACAAAATACATTACAAGACTTAACTGAGTCATTAAGAGTTGAAACACTAGAGTATACACACCTTGGTTATTTTGTAGAGACTTTGTTTTAGCAATTCTACATGGATTTAACTGAAGAACTGATGTAAGTTCACATGCTCCATGGGCCGATTTGCTTTTTATTTTTATTGAATCAAGAGAACCAGTACCCTGAAATAGAAAACAACATTAGCTTCTAGATAAAATCATAAACAACCATTTTAATTATAATCTTTGAACATTTAATACAAACCTTTATATCATCAAAAAGATTCTCTGTCTCCAAACTTTCCCGGGGACGAAGAGGAATCTTGAAGACAGGATTTTCTTCCTTTATTTGCAATGGTGCTTTGTTATCTAACAAGGATTTACTCAAGGACTGGAGGATGCATTCCTGCAAACTTGGCTCCTCTGGGGAGTCTCTGGTTGACATATAGCTCCCGCTAAAGGCCTTGCGGCTTGAGGAAGAGCCCTTTGGAATGGGTTTCAAAGTCTCATAGAGATTCATTTGCCTAAACCTGATTTTAGAAGTTTCAATTCCTTGACTTTTCTCTTGACGTTGAACAGTTGAAAACCGATCAGACAGATCCAGGGGTTTATCCATCACATAGTCTCCATTCATGGAAAAATGACTATCCATAGGAAAAGGAAAAGCATTTTCTTTATCAAAAGAGGCCTGGGGACAGCTTGCTTCATCTTCACTTTCTTCCTCAGTTTTCTTCCTTTTGGATGGTCTGCCTACCAATGATTTCAGGGGCACCGAATGTTTATCTTTATCCATCATAACATCTTTCATGTGATCAATACTATTCTGCTCACTTATGGATTCACTCATATTTTTACTTATAAGCATCTGCTTATTAGAAGACGTCTGACTAATCATCTTGTTCACTTCAGACCCAAAAGTATGATGTGTATAAAATATACTATCTTCAGATTTTGACCTAGCCTTCTCTGATCTAGAATTAGAATTATTAATGAAAGGTGCTATTTTCAGGTTGTTTTTTCTCCCAGTCTCTAAAAGAGAAGGGGACAAACTTGTATTTAAACCTAACCCACTTTTCACACTAGGGGTAGCTCCAAATACAGGAGATGACACTCGAGTAGTCAATTCTTCTTGCGGAGGAGTCGTCTTTGAAATGCAATCTGAAAATCTAAAGAGTATAAAACGTATTTATTTACTGAAGAAACAGGGTAAAAATTAAAAGATAAGCATAATGAGAAGACAGTCACTAATATAGCATATCAATAGTAAACTCATCCATATATTAGAGGCAGTTGACTAACCAAAATTTAAGGTAGAGTATACTTGCTGATTTCTCTTCACTTAGTTGGCTGACAAAAAAAAGCAAAGGAGGGCCTCCATGGTGGTGCAAGGGGTTAAGACACAACCTATGAAGCTATTCGCAGCCAGTGCAGCATGAGTTCGATCCCTGGCCAGGGAGATACCCACATGGCACAGTAGACCTCTCCTGACTCGTCTGCTGCTCCTCTCAGCAGTGTATTTCAGTCTGCCTGTCCTGTTCCCCACTCTGTCTCTGGTGAATCCTCTGACCCCACACCTCTGGCCTATATTCCAGTTCTTGTATGCATAAACAAATTAAATCTTTTTTTAAAAAAAGCAGCAGAGAAAAATGATACATAAAACCTGTCTTAATATCATGATTATTTCTGTCAAGAAATACTTTTTCCTAGGTAATTTAAATAATTTCACTACATAAGAAAATCTTATTTGAATAAATTGTGCTGGGAATCCAAATTCTTTTGTTTTATGAATTCTTGTCATGAGTAACTTCAAGGAAAAAAAGGTATTAAGACAGCCTGCTTCTAGGGGAGGACATAGCTGTGGTAATAGAAAGAACATCAGTTTAAATTTGAAGATATGGGAGAGTACAAGCTCTAGTTCCAGTACTATTATCTACATGGCCTCAAATTGTACAGTTAATCTCCCTGGGGTTGCATTTTTGTCAACTGTAAAATTAAATGTGGTCAATAAAACATACTTTAATAAGTTACTGTGATGACAAATTAAATGTCATATATGTATCTAAAATCAAAAGCTCTTTTAAAAATAAAAATGTTGTATAAATATAGGTATTTTTAGTTAGTGGATAACTGAAATTAGTAAAAATGAGATGAAACACAAGGTTGGAACCTCATCTAAGCTTTCAGATGCAAGCTTATATCCAGGTTTTAGAAACACAAACCCTGAAAGGATGAACTTGATTTTTAAAGGGGCAGAGTAAAGATTGGGAATTCTTCAATACTGTTGATAGAAGTACAGAAAATATCTATAAATGACAGCCATCTTCCTAGTGAAAAGCCCTCAACTAGTTTTAAACAGGGGGAAATATTTTTTTGAATAAAATTTAATATAACTAGAATAAAAAAACTATATTGAGAGAAACAGCTCAATTATAAAACTCATTGTAATGGGATATCACAAGCACTTTACAAGTTTTTACCAAAGTGCCCCAAATTACCTTAAAGTATCTTCACCATTTCTTATAGATTCCTCAAAAGGTTTTTTCTTTTCATCTCCTAAACAGTGGCAGAGTTCATCTCCAAGAGGGCTCATGGGTCCCTGAGATTCCTTTAAAAATAAAATAGAAAGTATACATATGGAATACATATACATATAATGGAATATCAGTCTTTCTTAAAAAGGAATGAAATATTGACGTATGTTATAATGTGGTTCAACCTCAAACAGACTAAGCAAAAAAAGCCAGACTCAAAAATCACATAATGATATAAGGACAGAAAGCAGATTGGTGGTTGCCAGGGGCTACAGGAAGTAGGGAATGGGGACTGGATGTTTAACAGGTACTAGGTTTTCTTTTGAAGTGATAAAACTGCTTTGGCATTAGAGGGGAATGTTGCATAAAATTAATGAATGTATTAAATGCCACTGAATTGTACACTTTAAAATGGTACTATGTGAATTTTACCATGTGAATTTTACCACAGTGGAAAAAAAATGAAGCACATTTTAAAGAGGGAAATGCATCAATATTTTAATATTTTACCTTAGCACATTCTATTACTGGTATATAAAGCCCCAATTTCAAAAAACATTAAGATGAAAGGCAGGAATAGAGATAATTATTCAAAGTATAGAAGATAAATTTAAAAGCATCCTTTACAGAATAGCGCTTTTAAAACATTAACATGCATACAAGTCAACTGAGAATCTTCTTAAAAGGCAAGTTCTCTTTCAGCAGGTCTGGAGTGGGGTCTGATACTCTGTTCTCTCAAACAAACTTTAAGGCGATACAGAAGCTACTGGCCTGTAATCATACTTTGAGCAGCAAGTTTTTGGAGATGAGCTTCCATAACATATTTAGGGTGTAAACTACTGACATGTCAAGTTTATGAGAAGGAGAGAATGAAAAATCATTAAAACACATTTAAAATTGAAAGCTTAGGAAAATACCCACTATCACTTGAAGATGGAGTTAAAACTATAAAGGGCAAAATATTCATATGTAATTTAAAAAACCAAAGTACAGATACACATATTGCCTAAAGCAAAAGAATACTTTTTAAAGTTGTATCAAAATAAAACTTCCTCAAGATTGAAGAATTTAAGTTTTCTATCTTTTGGGGATTAAGAAAAGAGTAAATGCAGGTCTCCCTGGTGGCACAAGGGGTTAAGACGCAGCACTATGAAGCAATCCGCAGCCACTGCAGCACGAGTTCAATCCCCTGCTAGGAGGTGACCCACATGGTGCAGCAGACCTCTCCTGACTCGCCCGCTGCTCCCCTCAGCACTGTATTTCAATACATCTGCTTTTTTTGCTTCCCACTCTGTCTCTGCTGAATTCTCTCACCCCCTACACCTCTGGCCTGTACCCTAATTCTTGTTTGTACAAATAAATCTTTAAAAAAGAAAATGAAAAAGAAAAAAGTAAATGCAAGGAAGTTCTAAAATAATTACAAGAAAATGGACGTCAATTTTTGACCCAATCCCTATGAATTAGGTCTAACTGAACTGGCAAGGGGACAAAGAACAACTAATACATCTATAGTAGTTCCAAGAATTCAGTCTGTTTTCTAAATGGAATCTCAGTTTAAAGGATGCTAAGAAGATACAATGCATTCTGAAATCACCCTAAAGTCTTCTCTTAAATAGAACAGGATTGGGGGTAAGGAGAATGGAGTGGCCAAATCTTCGAAGTCATGATGCTCCCTCTCTATGTTTTTACTCAACCTGCAGGGGCCTCCCCGGTGGCGCAGCGGTTGAGCGCTGGGTTGCGAAGCTGCCCGCGGCCTCTGCAGCGCCGGTTCGATCCCCGGCTGCTCCCCGGCCACCAGAGGAGGGTCCCACATGGCGCAGACCTCTCCTGCCGCCCGCTGCTCCCCTCAGCAATGTACTTCGCTTCTGCCTGCTCTGCTCCTCGCTCTGGCTCGGGTGAATTCTCTCACCCTCCCGCGCTTCTGACTGTACCCAGTGCATGTATAAACAAGCAAAACAAACAAACAAATAAATAAAACATGCCTCTATAAAAAATAAAAATAAAAAAAAATAAACTTAAATTTACTCAACCTGCAATCAATATCCCAAAACTTTTAAAGACTAGATTTCTGGAACTGCCTCGGATAATATAAATGGGATCTTCCAGCCACAACAGTTTTGTTCTAGGTTTTTATCCAATGATCTTTGGACTAAATAATTTTTCTCACATTCAATTCTCTAAAACAAACTTAATGAATTCATATTGTCACCAAACTGAAGAATTACTTACTGATTCTTCTTGAACATTAAGTTCAAGTGTTTCAGCAACAGCTGTAACTAAATTAAAAGATGATTTAGTAGGATAACTGCTTGTTCCATGTGTTTCTGAGTAGAAAGAAAAAAAAACAATTACATAATTGTAGAAACTAGATGTATAATAAAAACTTTAGAAAAGGAAAGCAAAAGCTTCAAAGAACCACATTACAAGCTGGCACTAGTGCAAAAGAAGTCCAAAATATCTACTACAAATGGCGGTAAGCTGGAAGTATCTAATATCTAAACTTGTGGAACTTTTAAATTAAGTTTTCTATCTTTCCTAAATAAACCGAATGCAATTTTTCTTAGTGCCACTGAAAAAAAAAATATATTCACAATAATTTTATTATGACCTAAGATGTAGCATGAATACAAAACTTTCATAGTACTTTTATAAAAGCACACTTTGTGGGAGAAATTTTTAGCACTGCATAATTTTCAGGTTTTAAGCTAATAGATACTTATGCAGAAATAAGCTATGTTTAAGTAATTTACACAGTTTCATGCATCCAGAGTTTCAAAAACTACATCAGGTGATGTAGCTAACCCTTGAGAAAAAGAAAATGCTGAAAATCTAAGTGTGAAACATAACTGCAGTTGGACATATAAGTCAACCTCTCCAATGGGGCTCTGAAATCCATCTCCTCTCACCTTTTCAAGGATGTAGCAATTCTTGCTCTTTTCCCCAAAATTATTCATTTCTCTTTTAATGATTCTACCAGCAAAGAAATATGCTGAACATACTATAATAGCCAATCTTTAAAAAACCCTCATTGTGTCACACTCCTCTCAAACTTACTAACCCATTCCTTGTCCCCCTCACTACAAAACACCTGAAGGACTTGTTTATATGTGTGCTCTCCACTTTCTCTGGTCCTAGTTTCTTTTGTACATGATACAATGAACACCCTTCCACTTTAATAGTTCACATTACGAGTTCAACACCCAATGATCTCTATGAGATCAAATCTAATGGTTAAGACTGTCTTTATCTTCTCTGCTCTATTGGTACTATTTGCTAATAGAGAGTTGGCCACTCCTTCATTTATACGTTTGGCTTAAGGGATACCACTTTATCTTAATTCTTCCATCTTAGTGGAAATTCCTTCCCTAGTACCAGATTCTGTTCCTCCTCATTCTCACTATCTGAATAGCTGAAATAATTGTCTCCAAGGATTGAAAAGTGGCTCTTGGGGGGCAAAAAAATCTTATTATCCAGATAATACATATTCAAAATAGAACAGTATGACTGTGTTATAAAAATTCCATGGGAGAAGTGATTAAGGGAAATCATGTTTAAAAAGCCTGGGGGGGAGGGAGAGTTTAAATAATAATTAAAAAGTCTTGGGGGTTAGTGTTAAATAATAACAATAAAAGAGGGGTCCAGTACTAAGTACCTGAACTTCTCTTCCCATCTATACTCACTGGCTGGATAATCTTATTTACTCTCAAGGCTTCGGATACCACCTAACAAATTCTATATGTAACTCTATGTCGCTCTTCCAAACTCACATCCAGCTACTCCTCCAAAATCTTTACCTGAATGTTCATCAAGCATCTCAAGCAGAATATTCTCAAAAAGCAAACTCTTGATCCTAATCAATCCTATCCTGGAAAACGGCTGCCCTCAGTCTTTTCCATCTCATTATTTATCAACACTGAAAGTTGCCCAAGCCAATCTCCTTTTCACTCTCTCTACCCCAGTCACACACATCTGCTTGGCGTTCTTCCAATGAACCAAAGAGCACCCTCTGCTCAAAGCCTTTGTGCCGACTGACTCCTCTACCCCATGAAGTTAAAGGTTTTGGTTTGTTCACTACCTAATACACAGTATTCACTCAAATATTTGTTCAATGAATGAGTAAGCAACGATAAAGTTATGTTTACTCAAAATTATTAGGAATCATTATTAATACGGTAAAGGATATTAATTTATAATAGGATACCATTACTTTCTAAAATGAAAAAGACTGCTAAATAACTAGTAATACAAACAAAACATAAGAAAAATATTTTTGAATACTGTCTATTTCAGACCTTTGGCTACCAATAATAACAAATTTTAAATTTATAAAGGAGTAATATTATCTTGCTTACTAGCCACTGGAGATTGACTTTGATCACAAGTGTCAGCCACCAAAATTTCATTTTCATTTGGGTTATGTTGTTGAGTTGAAGACTTTGAAACTTTTTTCAATTCTGAAGGAAAATGGGAAAGGCTATGTATAAATAAACAATCAAGATGAAAAAGATTATCTAAATATTACTTTGATAAGCCAATACAAATTTATCTGTAAGTACACTAGGACTGTCATTTTATTGATATAATTTTCATATTCTAATAAGGTTTGTTCCTTTAATTTCACTAAGAAACAAAGTGGAAATCAGGACAGAAAAATGATTAGAACAAACTACTTTGAGTCTGCTAGTGTCTTAGTCTCTGAGGTCTCCTAGTGTCATAACATTTCAGTATTTCTTTTCCTTGTGTATTTGTTGCAAATCAGTAGGTTAATTTAAAATGAATACTGTATCATATATCTCCCAAACTTTTTCTGGTTTTTATTATCTTGAGAGATATCCTGAAACACACTTTATCAGAAATTATTCCATTGCTTAAGGATTTAACTGAAAGAAAACTAAAACAAGGACAAAGAAAATACTCTGTGAAAGTATTAAAATAATATTAAGGGGCCTCCCTGGTGGCGCAGGTGGTTGAGCGCCGCACTGTGAAGCTGTCCGCAGCCTCTGCAGCACAGGTTCGATCCCAGCTGGCTCGGGAGAATCCCACATGGCGAAGCAGACCTCTCTGGCCTCGCCCGCTGCTCCCCTCAGCAGTGTATTTCAGTCAGTCTGCCTGTTCTGTTCCCCACCGTGTCTCTGATGAATCCTCTCATCCTCCTGCACATCTGGCCTGTACCCCGGTTCTTATATAAAAATAAATAAATCTTTAAAATAATATTAAAAGCCAAGTGAAAGTAATATTAAAAGTCAAGATAAGTCATAAATACACAAGGGTGGATAGAAAGAGAAAAGACTAATCATTAAATTGTTTTTAAAATAATTTGCATGACTCAAAGTTAAATTTTAAAATTAAAATTTCAGATTCAAGTAAAAATGATCAGAATAAGATTAAAATTTTAAGTTATGTTATTTTCATACAATGAAGAAATAAAGTAGAGGCATTTATACTAGATACAGTGTAAGAAGACTTTCTTAATAAAGAAAATAGCTGTGATTTGTTTTTATGGATATTTTTACAATGGATTTAAAAATGATCTAAATTATGTAGATGCTAATATGTAAGTATTCATGTTCTCTGAGAGCAAACCAACAGATGAATGAATGTACACTCAAATCATGATCTTACATTTTAGTTCAATTATATTATTTTTAACAGTTCTTTTGTTTTCCACTAGATGGTGATGCAACCTTATATAAAATGGGGGAACTTTAAGCCAGTTTTCTGGTATCAAAGTATACAATTTATTTATTTTTTAAAGGCATGGCTACTGTCAACAGTTTATTTGCATTATAAAAATATCTCCAGGTCTATGTATACCTCCTCCATCCACATGCTTTCTTTTTTATAAATAGTTTAGGTTAAAAATTTTAGTCTTTACTATTTAATTTTATCAGTATTAAAAGAAATAATCACTGCACTATGTCACATGATAAATTTCAGGGCTACATATAAAGGGAGTTTCAAAGCATTTAGCAGAGATGGTAATCTGGGCCAGAATTAGAAATATGTCACATGAAGATAGGTCACCACGTAGACCTATTATATATGGTTTTATATTATAAAACCATTTCTTGATTACAAGCAATTGTTACAAATTATAACAAAAATAGCCAGTTAAATCAGTTCCAAAGTAGAAGTAGAAATGGGCAAGACCCAGAAAGTGGAAAAGTTCAGAGCCAGGAAAATCTGTATTTGAATTTTGACTCATCTGCTTACTTGACAGATGACCCTGAGTGAGTTATTTAACTCTTTTAATGAGCATATGTTTCCTCAACTGTAAAACAAAGGTGCTAATAGTTATCTCACATACCTCCTGAGAATTAGTGTATAGTAATAATGTATTCAAGTCACTCAGTCTAATACCTGGCACAAGTAACAGATGGAAGCTAATGTTAAGTTCCTTTCTTCTTTCCTTCTCTTTCATTCAGATAGATAAAATGAGAATATTTTTTCAATAAAAATATTCACTACAATTATAAAACACTAAGCATTTACATAGTTAAACAAAGCATGTCTATACATAATATAGGCAGAAAATGTTGCTTCATCACTTCACTAAAGGAAGTTATACTTAGAATTGTAACATAAATAGCCTAAATGACTGACTTTCTTCCACTAGATTTACTAACACAAAAAATCTTTTAGCTGATGAAAACTCTTTTTACACTAAATAACTAAAATACAAAAACTCCTATCCTTACCATTTGTGCACACAGTGTGCTCCAGTGTAGTATGTGTTTGTTCTATACATCGTACATGGAGATTTTCCTTTCTTCGTAGTCGGTTAATACCAGGAAATGAGAAGGATGTTATTGGTGAACCTGGAATAACATTATCCTCTGAGTCAAGCTCAGTTGCTTGCAGCTGTTGATCATTCCTAGAGGAAAATAATGACAGTTGAAAGAACATTAACTCAACAAATTTATGTATGTATTTACTTAAACATCTACAATATGAGGAACTACAACAGAACGGAGGGAGGTAACTAAGATAAATTTTTGCATCTAATGCTACAAATCTAAATATAGGAGCAGAGAAGTACTCGAATGATTATAGAATATCACATGGGGAATATTCTTGTGAGAAGCAAAGTACAGAGGGTAGCTGGTGACACTTGAATGAAGACAATTTCAAATGGCAAAGAAAATCAGCAGAGGATCCAGGTTGAGGGCATACAGTGTTGTGTGCTTGTGCTGGAGAAAGGCAAGCTAGAACTACATGAAGGATGATGTTGATTAAATGTGCACATGTAATGTGAAAATCTAGCATCAAAGTGTAAGACTGATTGACTTAAGTTATATTATGTCATTTCTCTGATTAAAACCTGTCATAGTTCTCCATTCCATTGGGAACATACAAGGTGCTACATGATCTGAATGTTCCTCTCTGCTGACTTCTCTGACTTCTTTCCATGTACACTCTACTTGTCATACTCACTACTTTGAGGTTTCTCAAACACACTGGGCAACCTTATACTATTTTTCTCAGGCTGTTCCATCTGCTTGTAATATTCATCTCTACAGAACACGTCTCCTTCACCTCTGTGCTAGAGCTTCACTTTCTTATCAAGGTCTACCTTGAGCACGCTATTTAAAACTACAACCTAGGGGTCTCCCTGGTGGTGCAGGGGTTAAAATCACAGCACTATATAGCTGTCACCAGCCACTGCTGCATGAGTTTTATCCCAGGCCAGGGAGCTACCCAAATGGCACAGCAGACCTCTCCTGTCTCACCCATTGCTCCCCTCAGCAGTGCATTTCAGTAGATCTGCCTGTTCTGCTCCCCACTCTGTCACTGGTAAATCTTCTCACTGCCCTCACCTCTGGCCCACACCCCAGTTTCTTGTATGCATAAATAAATTTAAAAAATTAAAAAAAAACCTGCAACCTGTTCCTCACATCCTAGTACTCCTATGAACTTTATCAATAGCATATACTGCTTTTAATAGAGTATACAAATGATCTATCTATTGATCACTTATTAGAATGCAAGCTCTAAGAGGATAAAAATCTTTGGCTCACTCATATATCACAAGAGTAGGTACAAAGTAGTTGCTCAAATAACTTCTGTTGAATGAATATGAGATTCCCAGATTCCACTAGAAAAAAATACACTTGTGAAGACCTAGGTATAGGTCTTGCCTGAAGCAATTCTTGCCTGAAGCAATTCAGGACCATGATACCTACAAATTTGTTTGGGTTGAAATGTGGTTATTGAGTAAATTAGAGTTGACTAACTTTAGCTCAAATAACTGCCATATCAAACCACAACTGATCTGATCTGAGAACCAATTCTTACCAGTCTGCCAGGCATTTAGGCTTTATATGACAATCAGTTGTATCAACTTGTAATACTACTTTTAAACAAACAACATATTTTAAACTATAACCAGAAGAGATTTTAACAAAATTTAGAAGACAAAGATTAATTTTTCCGAACGCAGATTTATGTCTTAATTTCCTGGCTAATCTCAATAATACTGTGGTCTATAATCCTATATTCTAAACTAAGGAAAATTTTTTGAACTAGTATCTAAATTTTAATCTCTCTCTCTAGGTCTACTGTCTTAGTCTGGAAAAACAGTATGTTAAAGTCATATGAGAAAGCCTTATAAATTAATGAAGTGTGAAATCTACATGACCTTGCTTTAACTAGTCACGTCACAGTCTACCTGCCTTTTAGTCATAAAAATTCAACCTGAAACATGAATGAGTCACGAGAAGAAACTGATTTCCTGGCAGAGTCAATGTAGAAGTAGCCTGGATCACAAAAGTGCAAAAAGAAAGAAATAAAGAAACAAAGAAACAAAAAACCAAACAAGCCACTAGCTCTAACATATAGTAGACAAACTAGGTAAACATGTGCTGACTTTGTACTCCTTCCTCATAAGGAAAATGGAAAAAAAGAAAACTTCCAAGTGTTAACAAGTTTCTTTTTAAAAGAAATCAGTGTCTCTGATTTTCAGAGGAAGGTTAAATTCACATCAGTATTTGGTTAAATCAATTACACACACTGGTCCTTTCACTTCTCCTTTTAATGGCTTTAAAGTAAATATTTTTGGTTTTCTGCTTTACTTGTCAGCCTCCCCTCAGATTCCTATGAGAAGAGTTTTGTTTTTTTTTCCTATAAGGATTCTGGGCCACCCTTCATAAAGATGGTAAAAAGGTTTTTAAAATTTAGCTAGTTAAAATACAAGTTAACTTAAAGAAGGAGTTACAACCATAAACTTCACTTCAACATAATTTTCAAAAGGAGGAAGAAGAGGAATCCCTAAAATACAAAGTATGATCTCTTGGAAAGCCATATAAGCTTATTATCTAAGTAATTAGAATAGACGAATGAAAAAATAAGTACTGCCATGAAACCAGCTGTTCTGAAAAATGCTTTATTATACATCTCTCAGGAAAGCATCTGATAATGAATCTCTCAATATTTTCTCATTATAACAAAAAGAAGAAATATAAACTTAGTATTAATAGAGAAGGTTTTTTTCTCATTAATATGAGGAAAAAAATGATCATCAATGAAGAAGTATGCTTCAGGGCTCCATCTTCAAGCAGGCTTTGTTTAACATTGTGTTAGTATTTTTGATGCAGGGCACTGATAAACTGTTCACTAAATTTGTGGATCACACAAAGATGAGAATGAAAGGAAATACTCTAAGATGTAAACAATGCCAGATAATATGCAACTAATCAATAGTGCTATTATCTTTAAGTAAAGGAAAAGGCTGAATAATACAAAGTTTCTTCAACAAACTCTGATGAAGCCATTACTCCAATGCTCTTAATTTATAGTTGAAACAAGAAGTCTACAAGCAGATGACTGGGAAGACAATGATTCAAAGGTTCTAGTTAGCAGTAAACTCAATATGGAACTACAGGAATATACACACAGTTTTGACCATGTAAGTTAGACAGTACAGAAAAATGGAGGGGGCAGAACTGCTCTATTGGTCAGATTATACCTAGAATATAAAGTTCTTAATTAACATATTGATAAACTAAAACATGAAAAAGAAATGGTACTTTGAAGAGACTTAAGCAATGCCACAAGAGGAACACTTAATGAACAGAGAACATTTACTATATAGACAAGCTCAGAAGGTCCATGAGAGCTGTCTTCATGTACCAGAGGTTCATCAAACAGAAGAGGAGGTAAACTTGTTCCAGATGGTCTCAGAAGACAAAGTTAGAATTAACAAATGTAACTTCCATTAAAGGTGTTTAAGCAATGGCTATTCGTTAAAGACGTTAGGGGAGGCCTCCTTGGTGGTGCAGGGGTTAAAATCTCAGCACCATCAAGCTATCACCAGCCACTGCAGCATGAGTGCAATCCCTGGCCAGGAGCTGACCCCACATGGCAGAGCAGACCTCTCCTGTGTCGCCTGCTGCTCCCCTCAGCAGTATATTTCAGTAGATCTGCCTGTTCTGCTCCCTACTCTGTCTCTGGTGAATTCTCTAGCCACCCTCTCCCTCTTGCCATGCTGCCCCTGCCTACACCCCAGTTCTCGTATGCATAAATAAAAAAAAATTTTTTTTAAATCTTTAAAAAAAAATGGAGGTAAAGCTGGTTTACAATGCTGTATACGATTTAGAGGTACAGGATCACAGGCTTCAGGGTGTATGTTGCCACACCGCACCCCCTACCAAGGAAGCCAGAGTCCCCTACCACAGTCCATTGGGCTCCCTTCTTACTTTGTTCCTCTTCCATTTCCTTCCCCTATGTTAGCTTCAATTCTATAGTCAGATTTCTAGGGTTTGATTTCATCAGACCCTTTGTTTTGTTTCTTTACATGTACATAATAGAAAAATGAATCTAAAACTCTAAATATATCTATGCAGTGAGCATAACTGTAAAATGAAGAAAGAAAAGTTAGGAGAAAACATTCACTTTTCGGCTTCAGTTTAGGAAAAATACTTACTCAATTTTCTGCTGCAGCTGTTCAGAAAGCTTTTTATTTTCTTCCTGTAGAGTATTCTTTTCATTCACTTAAACATAATGTGAAAAAGAAGGAACATATTATACTAATGTATCATTAATCATATTAATGTGTCATATTAGGCTTTTCCAATAGTTTCAACAATTATGTAAAAATTAGAAATTCTAAGTGATACTGTTACTCAAGTTAGTGTTACTGTGCAAAAATGATTTAGCACTAGATCATGATTACTACATCTTACCTTATGCCAGTTCTATGTAACTGATTAAGTGATAAGATTTTATGTAATGCCTATGGACAAAAAAGAGAGAGCACCTCATGTACTGGACAGTCTAGTCCATCCATTCATACTGAGGACAAGAAAGCACTTCAGGGCCTCCCTGGTGGCGCAGGGGTTAAAGTCTCAGCGCTATCAAGTTATCGCAGCCAGCCACTGTGGCATTAGTTTGATCCCAGGCCAGGGAGCTGACCCACATGGAGTAGCAGACCTCTCCTGTCTTGCCTGCTGCTCCCCTCAGCAGTGTATTTCAGTAGATCTGCTTCTTCTGTTCCCCACTCTGTCTCTGGTGATTCCTCTCACCCTCCGCACCTCTGGCCTACACTCTAGTTCTTGTATGCATAAATAAATAAAAATAAATCTTAAAAAAGAAGGGGGAATAACCAGACACTGTCTCCTGACATAATGTAATATGAAGTACATAGTTTTACCTACAAAGTATTATTGCTATTTAAAATGTTTAATTTGGACCTAATGAAGTCTTCAGATACAATCTCTATTTTAGAGGGAATAAATGAACAAAATAATGAAAATGATGAGAAAAATTCAGCAGGTGACAATTTTAGGAAAATGACCTTACTTCTTCAATAAATCAATGTCATGGGAAAAAAAATAAAGGGAACTATTCCAGACCTAAGAGATGACAAATGAAATGTGTATTCTTTGATTGGTAGATGTGAACAAAACTTCTATAAAGGACCTTCAAAGGGATAATTGTAGAATATGAGTATGGACAAGTTATTATACAATGTTAACAAATTATAGTTGAATTTTTATATGTAAGAAATAGGTATTATGATTAAGTAGAAATTATCAAAGGTTTTAGGGGAGAAAGATTTTATGTATGTAATTGAATTAAAATTTTAGTTTGAAAAATGTGAAGAAAATTAGCAAAATATAAGCAACTGTTGTATCTATTGTTTACAAAAATTAAAGATACTCTGCATTTAAAAGAAAATTCATTAAAAAACCCTGTCTAGGGCCTCCCTGGTGGCACAGCGGTTGAGCGCTGGGTTGCAAAGCTGCCCACAGCCTCTGCAGCGCCGGTTCGATCCCTGGCTGCTCCCCGGCCACCAGAGGAGGGTCCCACATGGTAAGCAGGCCTCTCCTGCCGCCCGCTGCTCCCCTCAGCAGTGTACTTCGGTCCTTCTGCCTGCTCTACTCCCCTCTCTGGCTCTGGTGAATTCTCTCACCCTCCCGCGCTTCTGACTGTACCCAGTGCTTGTATAAATAAATAAACAAACAAACAAACAAATAAATAAATAAAAACCCTGTCTAGGTAGATTTTAAAAGGAACCAAATAGGGCCTTCCCTGGTGGCACAGGCACAGGCAGTTGAACACCACACTGTGAAGCTATACGCAGCCACTGTAATGCCGGTTTGATCCCAGCCAGCTGGCAAGGGTCCCGAATGGCGCCGCAGACCTCTCCTGTCTTGCCCACTGCTTCCCTCAGCAATGTGTTTCGTCAGTCTGCTTATTCTATTCCCCACTCTGTCTCTGGTGAATCCTCTCACCCTCCTGCACATATGGCCTGTACCCTGGTTTTTGTATAAAATAAATAGATGTTAAAAAAAAAAAAAGGAACCAAATAAAATTCTTAGAAATGAAAAACTTGGTTATGGAAATAAAATAACTCAGCATATTACAATTTCCGAAGTAATTTCTCTTCTGAACGAAAGATCTGAAGAAATTATCAGAGTACAGCAGAGAGAAACAAAGGGGTGAAAAACAGAAAAAGGTAGTTAGGAGAGACAAAGGATAGAAAGATGAAGTTTTATCAGAATCCCCAAATAGAGAGAATGGTGATGACATGATATTTGTAGAGCTAGTAGTTGACAGTTTTCCATACAGGATTAATGATGTGATTCCACAGGTTTTGCAATGTATACCAAGCAGAATTTTTTTTAAATACGTAGTGGAAGTTGTGCTAAAACTACAGGACATCAAAAACTAAGAAAAAAATCGTAACAGTAACTGAAGAAAAATAATTACTATTCTGTATAATAGTCTTAGAAAAATAAAGGTGAAATAATATTTTTGGATAAAAACTAGTTTAGAACCAATAAATGCTCTCCAAAGGAACTTATAGTGATCTACCTCAGAAAGGATAGTAATTTCAAAAGAAAAGTGAGATACAAAAAGCAGTAATAAATAAGCAAAGAAAATGACAACTCTGTAGGTAAATGAAATTCTCTAAGACTAATTTTTTAAAAAGTTCCTAATTTGTAAGGCTAACAACAACAACAAAAATTAAATACTGGGCATAAACAGTATGTAAGTAGAAAGGAGGTGACTAGGGTTAAAGTGTTTTAAATTCCTTGATTATTCAGAAGAGGGATAAGAAATTAACTTGATATTTTAAGAATGCACAGTAAAATTTCAAGGTCACTAAGAGACATGTACATAGTTATAAAAAGAAAGGTTAAGAGAGGTGTTAGAAGAGAAAAAATTTAAGAGAAGTTGGCTAAGAATGCAGAAAACCCTACTTTAAATGGGTAAGGAAGACTAAACTCAAAACACTACACTTATAATAGGATATCATGAAAATTAAAAATATCACACTTTTGTAGAACACTAAATTGTCTTCTTTGTATTCAATTTTTTGAAAAAGTTAAATTACATGAATAATGACAAAACCAAAAAGGCAAATGTGGACATTTCAAGTTTGCTTCTTGCCTTATGGTGATACATTAAGGCTGATGTGGATAATATTTGTACAAACATTTTGTATCCTACATTTCTTACTAAAATAAGCATAAGATACAATCCATATAAAAGGAAGAAGACATCTGAACTTTTACATAAGGAAAAATATATGTAAACAATTCCTTTGATTACAACCAATTCACTAATAGGTTTTAACAGCAGTACATTATACTTTAAATATTTAGTAAACGAAGAAAGAAACTCACTAAGTTCTGTGATAAGCTTAAGATTTTGCTGCCGGATATTTTCAAATTCTTGCTGTTTTTTCCTCATATGTTCTTCAGTTACTGCACAGCGATCACATAGTCCAGCTCTTAATCTATGAAACAGAAAAAAATTTTTTAATGTAGAACTTAAATGTTCTCATCAATCAATCAAGACTAATGTGGACCCAAGATGGTGTTAGAGGATCATCTAGGTCAACCTGTAGAATACTGTACCCGAAGAACACTGTGGCTTAGGTGAAACTGGAATACCTCATAGACATTCATAAACAAGGCAGAATGTATCAGAAGAGACAAGGAGGAGATGTGTGCCTCATGCAACAAAAGGTTGGTGGAAAGAGATGACTGGAGCTGTGTTGGGGTCCATGAGGCTGCAGTACAAACTGCAGCTATGCCCCTTGGCCAGCCACCTGGCCCATGGCTCTTGGGAGGGGAAAGTACAACCCATGCCTAGGGGAAATATGTACAGAAAAGTTGGGGTATTCCCAGTGGAGAAATAGAGAGAATAGTAAGAGATTATTATGAATATCTGTATGGCAATAAAATGAATAAACTCTTAGAAATAAACAATATTCTAAGATCGAGTCAGGAAGAAATAGAAAATCCTGAACAAATTAAGTACAAGCAAGGAAATTAAAACAGTAATCAAAAGTTTCTCCAAAGAGCAGGTCCAGACCGCCTCACTATAAGAAGTTCCAGCTAGAGAAATCAGGCAAGAGAAAGATATAAAAGGAATCCAAATTGGGAAATAAGAAGTAAAACCAGCACGATTCACAGAAGACATACAAAGAAACTCTAAACATTCCAATACAAAATTATTACAAACAATAAATCAGTAAAGTCACAGATTACAAAATCAATTTACAAAAATCACCTGTGTTTTTATATGCAAACAACAAATCATAAGACAAAAAAAATGAGGAATTTCATTTCAAGAAATCAAACTTGATATATTAAAAAGTCATTAGGGTATCAAGGAAAACAATCCATTGGAGCACACAGTTGCTAAGTTTTGAAAAGGCCACTGAAGAAGAGTTATAAAGTGAAACAATATTTCCTAGTTTATTATTCCCAGCTTTTTCCAGTCACCTGTCATTCTTTATAATAATATGTGAACAAGTTAGCTCTTGATTGCTCACTGATCCTAGTTTAACTTTAAATGGATGTGAGAAAACATGCTAACTCCTGTTTCTTTTAGTGAGAGTCCATTGCTTCCCTTTTGCCTATCTTTCACTGCTGCTACTAGAGACAGGAAGAACAGCTTCAAATTCACAGGAGAATACAATTTCAGAAGCTATAAACAAATGAAAGGGAAAGAAGAGTAAATTCACTTAAAAGAGCAGAGAAGAACATGCATTCTGGGTTTTAATCTAGTTTGTTCACAGAGATAATAAAATAGGGGCCTCCCTGGTGCGAGGGGTTAAGTCTCAGCACTGTCAAGCTATGGCCAGCCACTGCAGCATGAGTTTGATAACCAGCCAGGGAGCTAACCCACATGGCACAGCAGACCGCTCCTGTCTCGCCTGCTGCTCCCTTCAACAGTGTATTTCAGTAGATCTGCCTGTTCTGCTCCCTACTCTGTCTCTGGTGAATCCTCTCACCCTTCTCCCACCTCTGGCCTACACCCCAGCTCTTGTATGCATAGATAAATAAAACTAAATCTTCAAAAAAATAATAAAATAAAAACTTTCAATCAGATAAACTTCAGTTAAAGTTTACCAGATTAACAAGTATGCTCAATTGTTTGCTATACTCCCCCAAATTTCCTTAAATTTATTCATTCTGGTTCAACAGAGTTTCACTGAACACCTGTAATGTACCCAGTGCTGTAAATACAAAAGTGGCCAAGACAATGTCATTTCTTTTTACTTAAAGAGTTTGCAGTTTACCAGAGAAAAGATAGGCAATAAGAAAACAACTACAACCATGCATGAATCATCCTGACAGTGGAAATACAGGACATAAAAGCACCCAACAGAACATCAACTAGTCTGGGAAGAGAGGTCTCTGGAAGAATATGTTTAATTCAAATTTATGAGTAAGAAGGGTTAGCAAGGCAAGAGAGGACATTTGGTCTATTATTTGAAAAACAGTTGCAGAACTATTAATCCTCTAATTTTGAGTACCTTTTAACCTAAAGTCCTCTTTTAATAACAGTTGAAATATGACTTTCTTGTGACTGCCAAAAATGCTTTTAAAAATATTAAAATCTATTAGGCAAATATTAATAGCTTTGTTAAAATTTTTAAAAAATGCATTCTAGCTACTTCTCCAGCACAGTGACTATTTTAGATTTAGTGAAGTACTTTGGTTTTTTGAGGAAAGTCTATAAATGTAACAATAGTAACACTAATAGTAAAACATAAACAGGCCACAAAAAATCAAAACTTGTTATTACCTAATTATCTGGGTAATTAATTTTCATCTACACATCCCACAAAGTTTTCACAGCATTAAGAATCACTTTATCTTATGAAGTAGCAAGTTTCAGAATGACTGTTGAGGAATTTTTTTTCCATGTTTATTTTACAAGATCTCAACAAAACATTAATTTTTACTCGTTTTTAAAGCTTGCTCTAGAATCATTTTTACATGGGATAAAACAAAATTTACATTGGGTAGAACTTTACCAAGCATTGCCTATGAAGATTTTAAAAGGTAGTATTTAAATTTTATTTTATTTTTTACTTAGAAGAACTGAGGTGAAGGCCAGAGATGCAGGGGATGGGAGGATTCACCACAGACAGAGTGGGGAGCAGAATAGTCAGATTTAATGAAATACTAAGGGGAGCAGTGGATGAGACAGGAGAGGTTTGCTCTGCCATATGTGGGTTAGCTCCCTGGCCTGGGATGGAACACAGGCCTTAGCAGTGATAGCAGAGACTTAACCTGTGGGCCACCAGGGAGGCCCTTATAAGGTAGTATTTAATTAGTGGCAATTTTAAAGGAAAAAACCTGCAGAAAACAAACTAGACAACAGACAATGGGGAAGACAATATCCCAGAGTGTCTATTTTTGTAACTTTAAGTTAAGCACAATACTTGGAAATGATTAGTGAAGGTGTAACTCATTTACCTATATTTATAAAATTGAGATAACATACAGGTGAGGTATCATGAAACACCAAAAACTAAGGTAAAATTTAATCCAATTATCCATTATATGTGACCTTGGGAAGGTTTTTATTAACTCTTTCCAGTTCAGTTTTTTTCAGATGTAAAATAGATTTATGATCAACCATGTAGCATTAATGAGAAGATTAAGTGTTTGATGCCTGGGTACAAAGTGAGCCCTCGGTACATAAGTTCCTTTATAAAAAATATAAAATCAAATCTCAATTATTCTTGGTTTAATTAAGCGAGGCTTCATGTAATTAGGGATAAATATTAGAGTATGCCCAGAAAGAAATATCAGGCTTGTATTTGAAGAAGAGGAAAAGCATGTATATAAAGAAATGAACTATATTCTGTACCACCCCAACTCTCCACAATCAAGTCAGCAGTATGTAATAAATTATAAGCCTACCAACTTAAGGATGAAAAGGTGAACAGAACAAAAAGCAAGAGAACATTTAGAAGAGAACAAGCAAAGAAGTTTAACACCTCCATGAAATTAGAGAACACAGATCATAAAAAAAAATCCAGTTTTAATAAAATGCAGAATAAAAAAGATAATTTTAACAATGAAGTATATTAACTGACTAGAGGAAGACAGCAATTTAAAAATTTGTACAATGGGAAGAGTGGGCCACTCATCCATGACATTTCTTCTCAGAATGGGCCAGGAGAAGAAAAACTCAGTTAAGATGCAAAAACAACAAAACTGAAAGCTAAAACTTTAAACCATAAAACACAGACATTTTCTGAAGACACCAGAAGGATTGTCTTCAAGGACTAAGATGAAGGATACCATATCTTAATGGTGAAATGGAGAGTTGATTGCATTAACCAATTCAAACAAAACATAATGAAAATTTTATCTTGTGATTTTTTCCTACTACACTGACTTTGGACACTACACAACTTGCTAATGACCAATTAAACAGGAAGGGTGCTGGAAATAAATAGAATCAGTCCTTGAGTAGGACAGTCATGAGAATGCGTAACTTATCATCTCCTACTATGGGGAGCAAAATCACTGACTCCCGTTTTGCTCTGAAATTCTTCACCTGCTCACACAGGTATTCAGAATAAAATAGGCATGCCAGCCAAGAAGTGAGCAGAGGAGGGATACTATAGTACCGGGACTCTCCATCAGTCTTTGCCAGCTACACAATTAGACAGTCACCCCACACATGAAGCTCTCCTTTCAGAAAGTCCTGGGTGGCCTGAATAACTGTTTGACTGAACCTGCTGTTCCCTTCCTGTGATTCATTTCCTACTACTGTTATTAAATTCATCAATTAAAAAGTATTCCTGTGAAACTCTCACTATCCCTTTGCTCAACATTCCTGGATGTTGCTGGGGTGGGTCTTGCAATCATAGTAAGAACCACTTACTTGCTGGCCCAGTAACACTGGCTCAGGTCAGGGAAATGATCTGGGGGAGTGTGGAGAGGTGGGTTTGGGGCGGTGGTGGTGTCTGGTCACAGGCATTCCTAGCTGAGAACATCACTGTGGTTGGGCTGCATTGACACAAAAAAAGTCCCTACACCCGGCCTCCCTGGTGGTGCAAGGGGTTAAGCACAGCACTATGAAGCTATCTGCAACCTCTGCAGCACGAGTTCAATCCCCTGCCGGCCAAAGAGCTACTCATATGGCACAGCAGACCTCTCCTGTCTCGCCCGCTGCTCCCTTCAGCAGTGTACTTCAGTCAGTCTGCCTGATCTGTTCCCCTCTGTCTCTGGTGAATCTTTTCAACCCGGCCGCCCCCGCACCTCTGCCCTGTTCCCCAGTTCTTGGACGCATAAATAAATCTTTAAAAAAAAAAAAATCACCACATCTCTGCTTCCCATCTTTCTAATCTTACCTTCTGCTCTTTGTCCTCTTACTCATTACAGAAAACCATGGAGAAATTTCTAGTCCTAAAATATTTCAAAACTTATTCTACCTTACAAAAAGGCTGACATCCATTAGTACACTTCATTCCCCAATTATATGAGTCCATTTTATTTTCTTCATAGTACTTATAATCTGAAAACATCTTATTTGAGAGGCTCACTCCCAACCTTTGAAAATTAAGTATCAGCTCCATGACATACTAGATAGGGATAGTATTGTCCTTACCCCTATAGCAACAGCTAGAATACAATAATGATTCAAAGCTTTATTGTTGAATCTGGATTAAGGACACAACGTGAACTTAAAATTCAAATCCACATCTGTGACTCCAAAGCACCTTTATTCTACAACAGACCTTCTAATCCAGTAAATGTAAATACACTGAGATGGTAGTTGTAGAAAAAGAGTATTCAACTGAAGTTTGTATACATTCAGAATAAAATGTTATCCTACCACTAAAAGCACAGTGACAGATTCAAACCATCAGACCTTCTGTATCATATACAAAATAACAAAGGAAAGATATCAACTACAGAGAAAGCAGAAAAGATTGTTGTAGGTAGTTCAAAGCTCTAAATAGAACTTATAGTTCAGACAAGGAAATATGGTAAATCTGGAATCTTTGTCTAATTTAGGCTGTTAACCTCATAAGAAAGCAAAGAATAATGTCTGTATGTGGAAGTAAAGTGATAGGGATCATCTTGGGAATATTCAGAAAGAAGAATCCCCAGGCTGTTTGGAAACAAAAAACAAACAAAAAAAAACAAACATGCAGGTGAGAAAAAATGAACAGTAAGATTAAGAAAATATGACAAGAATAGAATTTTAGTTACTATGTAGTTAAAAGTAAAAATGTTAATTTATTTTCATGGATGTAAACATGGAATTAAAGCATCCAATGAATTAGAACAGTTACCCTAAACTTGTCTTATACAGCAAACACAAAATAAGGAAACAACATTTAAAGGGTAAATTGATGTGACTGCTGTAATTAATGAAAAAATAAACTTTTAAGAGTGTATCCTTAATAGCCATTAAGTATTTATCCAAAGTTAACAAGCTGGGGGAAAAAAAATCACTTTCTATCCCCAAACAATGGGGTGATATAGTAACATATATAACACACATCTGAGAAGATGTGAACCTATTCCCATCATATACAGTGTTACGAACTAATAAAATAATCCCAGAACTGATTAAAATTAAAATCAATATCAATGTACTCTCTATAAAGAGAAAAATCACCTCTTACTCGAGAAGACCCAGGAACCAGACTTACCGATCTTCTAAAACCTTAATGGTTTCATGAAGGACTTTCTGTTGTTCTCTCAGTTGCTGATTTTTGGTGAAGAATTCTTCTAGTCTTTGTGCATCTCTAAATACCAAGAAATAAGTGTTTTTGGGGTGGAGTAAAAATACTCTAACAGGATAATTCTATTTTAAGAACTTCAAAGTATGGTCTTATCTTTTTTTGTAGTATGAATTTCTTATACAAAATAAACAACTTAAAAAGTAAGGTTTAATATTCTGTTGATCAGAGTTCAAATTAAACGAGTGCTCTGTAATATTTTTATGCACTACAGAATTATTATTCTTAGCACCAGGCAATTCATTAAACAATACTGGAATCCAGAAGGAGTGGATTCTGTTGCCACTAATTATTCAATTTCTCTACACTTGTTATAAAATTGTACATTTACTGGCTTCTACTGTTTCGTCTATATTTACTAATGCAAATAACAGATATCTCTATATCATCTCTATTCCAAATATAGGAGATTATGATTTTAGTACGGAAAAAGTTATAGTATCTAAAATTTTCTTTTAGTTCATTATCTGATTACTTTCCAAGACTGTGACACATTTTACCATAATTATATTTTTTAATTATATAATACATGCATATATTCTAATTCTAAATCTACTAGAAATTTAATTGGGATTTTCTGCATGGTCTTGAATTTGAAAATACAGGATAATGTAATGGTTCAAATGTCTTTCTTCAGAACCTTCAAGGGTCTACTTAAAATATCCAATCAAGGGTGACAAACCAATCTGCTACAATAAATGGATGTCAAATGATTAAGATATAGAACGTTATTTCATTAGAAGCAAAATAGATGAGTAAAACAACTAAGTCAAATGTCAGATACACAAATAGAGGGGGCTTCTTAAATAGCAGTTGAATAGTTGATATCAAGTGAAAAATCAACATATCTATAGTTCTGGTGGCATATATATAGACACCTGAAATTTTAGAAATAATAGCTGAAATGTCTTAATTCAGCTGTTTCTCATCTAAAGGTTTTCAAATATTTCTGGAAAATGTGTTTAATTCAGAAATAGTACCAGGTTTTTATTAATCCTATTTGGGAATATTCAACAATTATAAGCATAATTAATAACATGTCTAAGTTTAGGGGGTACAATTAAAGTCCTCCAAGTTAACAAATTGTTAGATGCCAATATCTATTTAAATTTAGCACTTAACATTTAACAGTATGTATTGAAGAATTATATACACACATACTTGAGGAATAAAAAGTTCATAACACAGGATTTTTTCTTAAATTATGAACAAGAGTGAACTTTATATTAGTGATATGGTATTTAAATTTCTCATATTCATATATTCTATTACTGCTGTGTTTAGAATTATTCAGAACACAATAATATTTGTTTTAAAACTAAACAGGCTAATAGTCTACATGAAAGTTAAAACTAACTTCAAGTACTTAATAAAATATTCATGTCAACTTAGCAATAAAAGTAAGGGCTTCTATGTAGGAATAAATGAACAATTTCCTTAAGAAAGCAAACTGGTTCACAGTTGCTTGTTGATTTTGATTTTTACTTTGTATTAATTAGTCTTTTTCCTGGTCCCTTATTTAGGTTTTCTAAATTCCTGCTATGAGTGAGACCATGGGGGGTTGGGGGAGGAGGAAGGAAGGGGTGAGGAAGGACTAGGGTCAAAATAAGGGGGGGTGCAATTGTATGGGGAATATAACCAAAATGATAATACACACATTGTGCAAAAATGAAAAAATGATGTAAGAATTATATAAAATATTAATTATAAAAAAGAAAGCAAACTGTTGAGTTTAAAAAAAAACATGCAATTTTGAAAAAGGATAAGCAAGGAATGTATTATAAAACGGTCTACTGTGGACCTCCTCCAAGAAAGTTAGTTATTACTATCCCAATTTACCAACTTCACCTATATAAGCAAGTTTAATGTACCTAACCTGTAGGCAGCATTTTACTATTCTGTCGTTTTCCTAGTAGGTAGCCTTTTGCCTTTCTGGGGTAAATGAACATTTTAAATGTAATTGGCATGTAAAACTGGGTAAATCTTGTATATGAAAATGTAACTGTACTAAGATAGATAACAAAACCTCCCATATACCACACATATCATTCTTATTATTTTAAAATAAATGTCGTATTATATTGGGGGAGGGGTAAGAGAGCGTGGAAGGGGACTACAGGGAAATAGAAATCACTATGAATAAAGAAAATGGAGAAAACAATGTATGTTCAATTTATACTCTAAAATAAACTTTATTTGTGATAAGAAATTAAGGCTATGAAGAAAGTCCTAAACAATCGCAAGGCATTTGTTTCTTTGTAATTAAATTCCTTAATTTAAAAATAAGGGTTTATTTGTAGGTGGGTCATTTATACTTTAGAATTTTTAAATTCTAAATTCAGCAGCTTCAATGGAAATTATCTTAGTAAATGCCTTGGAGCTGGAAAGCTGAATATATTAAATGTCATCTTTATATCTCCTTAGTGGAGGATAAATCAGTTGCTGTTTTTCCTTAAGTAATAGTAATAAGTAATGAATAGATTCACTAATTGACCTTAAGACAGGTAATCAATAAGAAAGTAATGTATACATATTGGTAAAAAGAAAAACATTAGCCATATGCAGATATAACCATCATCAAAACACAGGTTTGAGGGCCTCCCTGGTGGCTCAAGGGGTTAAGCACCACACTATGAAGCAATCCGCAGCCTCTGTAGCACGAGTTTTATTTCCAGCTGGCCAGGAAGATACCCACATGGTGTGGCAGACCTTTCCTGACTCGCCCACTGCTCCCCCCTCAGCAGTGTACTTGGGTCAATCTGCCTATTCTGTTCCCCACTCTGTCTCTGGTGAATCCTCTCAACCCCCACATCTCTGGCCTATACCCCAGCTCTTTTACGCATAAATAAATAAATCTTAAAAAAACAAAATAAAAACACAGGTTTGAAACAATTAAGTGATAGACAAAGATAGGATAGTTATTACTTCCTTTTCTAACTGCTTCTTCCAAATGGGAATCCTTAAGGACTGAGCTATCTTACAAATATAGCTATTCTAACAGTAAGTTAATTTACATGCTGACTGTTACTGCACTCTAACGGAATATTATAAATATACCCTAGATAAAGGGGATTATAGTAACACAGGCAAACTTAAGTTTGCTTGGATTGACAAGCAAAGTTCTGGTCCCAAAATGCAAAGACCTAACTTAATATAAATTTAACATTCCAATTAATTCTCTGATTGCTCAGGGTATTCAGTTACTTGCCAGTACTTCCAAAATGTATAACCACAAGCTACCTGACACACACACATACAGAATAATTACAATATATGTTAAAAAGGTGTTGGGAGAATCAAATGATTCTGTGAAGTGGTACATGATACATGGAAAGGGAGGTATTATCAGTTACTGAAAAACCATCTCTATTTCCATTCTTTAATATTCAGGAATGTTACAGGAGATTTTTGACTTTAGGTGTGGATTTAACACATTTTGGATGAAAAAAAGTCTGTTATTAAAAAGGCATTTGTCATAAGGAAATCTAGATCATTTCTAATTCAGTCTTATTCAATCCACAGCATGATGATTCTGATTGAAGTTAAGAGAAAATACTATTTTACAGCTATAAATTGATCATTTAAAATAGTTATAGTTTAGAAACAAAATTTCTAGGCCTACATGAAGGATTCATTTTAAAAAAACTAAATTCATTTAAAAAATTTAGTGAACACAGTTTAAAATATATAATCACATAATAAACACAATGCTTTCTAGGTTTTAGTATTGTTTCCTGAAAATGACTAACATTTTGAAGCTAACAGATGCATTCTAATCAATGCTTGCAAATACAGCAGTCACAAAATCATTAACTTCAACACTGAACAAAGGTACAATATGAAGACTTCATTGTCTAACTACTAATGTGCTCTGAAACTTTATACTTTTTCATATCAGAAAAGGTCAGTGGGAACAATAACTCCTACATGGTGTTATTAGAGATAAAAGGGGAGACTAATAAAATAACTCAATAAGCAGCAATAGCTCTTTAGCATGGTATGTGTTAGATTACCATACCAAGTCACAGACAGTATTCATTCCTGGTTAACAATGCTTGTAGCAACCATCACTAGCTGGGCTATCACCAAAAATAAAGATGAAAATAAGCGAATTTCACAATTTTAAATTTCAAATGAATCAAAATTTTTTACCACTGAGGTTTTAAAGCCTATTTGTTCCTAAGTACAACAAAAATACTTCCCCTTTTTGATTTCAAATGGGCAGGAAAAGACAAGTTTATTTATTAGGGAAGAAAATGATCCTGTTTTCCTCATACAACTAATGCAATTTCATTATATTTGGTTTTGGACTTTTTTTTAGTATATGTGTTGCAGAAGCAAGACCTGAAATAAGTTTTATTTCAAGAGAATTTGTGTATAAAAAGTCTTCTTCTGTAACCATTCAGACAATTCTGAAAAACATACAGCTGTGTGTGTGTGTGTGTATCTATCTATCTATCTATCTATCTATCTATCTATCTATCTATCTATCTATCTACCTATCTATCTATCTATCTATATCTATAAGGTAATGCCATCTTTATTACTTAGTGTATTAAAAGGATGGGAAGTCTTTTAATCCCTGCTGCCCACAAAAACAAAAGAAACTTTGTGACATGGAAGGAAATCATGCCACAGGAGCTACACTGGAAACTCCTGAGTCAGAGAAGTAGGACTCGTCTAGGGATATTTTAGGTGCTTACCAATAACCATTTGCTTCTTATTCCTTGCTTAAAAAATACTGATTTTCATCAGCATTCAGCAGTCATCTGGAGAAAAGGTGGTAACGTTCTTCACAAACTCGGGATGACTCATATATTTTTTCATTGTTTTTAATGTTCTGTCTTAAAATAATTTTAGATTTAGAACTAAGTTTAAACATAAAACAAAGGCTGCCATAGAACTATCACCCAGCTTCTCAAAAGTTTAGCAGCTTGCATTACCATAACATAATTAACATAATCAAAATCAAGAAATTAACACTGATAGAATACTGTTAACTAATCTGTAGATTTTACTCAAATTTCACCAATTGTTCCTCCAATACATTTTTTTTTTTTCCTGGTCTATGATCCAATCCAGAATCACAAGAATCATACATTGCCTTTAATGTCATGTTTCCTGTTTCCTCTAATCTTGGAGAGTCTATTTTTGTCTCTGATAACCTTGACACCTTTCAAAGTACTAGCCAGTTACTTGGTTTACTGCCCCTCAATTTGAGTTTGTTTGATGCTCCCCCATGATTAAACTCTGGCAATGGATTAAGGGTAAGAATATGGCAGAAGTATTTTTTGTGCTCTTGCTAGTGTAGCCTATTTTTTTTTTCAAGATTTATTTATGCATACAAGAACTGGGGTGTAGGCCAGATATGCGGGGGGTGAGAGGATTCACCAAAGGCAGAGTGGGGAGTAGAACAGGCAGATCTACTGAAATACACTGCTGAGGGGAACACCGGGTGAGTCAGTCTGCTGTGCTATTTGGGTAGCTCCTTGGCCGGCCAGGAATCAAACTCATGCTGCAGAGGCTGCAGATAGCTTCAAATAGTGCTGTGCTTAACCCCTTTTACCACCAGGGGGGCCCAATTTGAGAAATTTGTAATTATTGTTTTTCGTCATACTTTCAAAAATTTTAGCTTCCGCTGGTGATTCTTGCCTTCAACAGTTACTGCTGTGATGTTTGCCAAATGGTGATTTTCTAACATTTTTAGTAATTAATGTATTTAATAACTGGAATTTTACTAAGGAAATGCTGTCCATTTATTCTATGTGTACAGTAATTCACTATTATTTCATTGTTCAGGTTGTCCTAGATTTTGCAACTAGAGAAGCTTTTCAAGCAGTTTTCTTTTGTACTTTTATTTGACATGTTTCCATTGCTTCTGAGCATGTTCTTTCTTATTTTCTGGTATGACAAGTTGTTCCAACTCAACTTGTACTTTGCATGCCCCCAAGTCCTGGAGTCAGCCTGTTTTCCAAAGAACTTTGATTTCTTTTACTGGAAAGTAGTCTTTAAAATCAAGATCTGGGCTTCAGGAATGTATATTACTGTTGGGAGCCACTGCTTGTAGGCCCTCTTAGTGGACCAACCCTAGGAAGTACATGTGTGTCCTCAAACACATGAACATGATCTGCATCTATAAAAACCATGAGATAATAACCCCAATTACTACAGAACAGCATGGGGCTCATTCTATCCCTATCCCTCTCCTTTTATTTTTTTAAAATTTGTAATTCCTTTATCCAGATTGACAGTAACCTGGATCTCTTATTCAACAATATAGTTTCTCAATCCTAGAATACACTAAAATATAGAGTCAGAATCATTATTAGTCTAAGTCAGTTGTGTTAATTCAATTCTCTTTACTAGTATTATTTAGGAATGAGCACACAAATTAATTAGAGGAAGTGTACTGGGGCTGGAAAACTTTTGCAATTTGTAAAAAGGGATACAAGATGTAACTGATAACTAGAATGATGGCCATCCTGTCATTTTGCAGTGAGTCAAGACTAACAGGGAAAACCAGAACACTAAAGATGGCACAACAGAAAGAAAGGGATAACCTGAACCTTTGATTATTTTGAGTCATTGAATAACCAGGCTTAGAATCTCCCTATTAAGGGTTTTCTATGTGAAAGAATACTTCCATATGAGAGAAGTGATTTGAGGCAGTCATTTCTGGTTTTTTAAAATTTTTCCTCCACAGTTAAAAAAATATCCTAGTAAGATATGCATCCTATATTTACTACTTAAAAAAGGCTTAACTGATTTCTCTGTAGGGTAGAAAATTAACTCTCAATTGTGGGAACTAAACATAGTTCTACTACAGAAAACAGAGAAATGGAATATTTCATGATTAAGGATGCTGAAAGTGGCATCCTCAAGGTAGAAACAAGTGTACTTTCAACCATACAAAGCTTAAGTGTTATTCAGTAAGAAAAATTATGAAAGTTTAAAATTTTCATGATTTTATATGTCTAAATCTAAGTCACCTTCCAAACATGACTTTCTACATATAAATAAAAACTCCACAATTTTCAGCTCAGATAAAGTATTTGCTTTTGAGACTATTGGGTGGCTGAGAAAACTAGCTATTGCTTACAGACTTAGTCATTTTAGGAATATGAAATAACTGAGGTCCATTGGTCTATACTGTCAAGCAAATATATTATTGGTCATAATAATTTTTTATTATGAGTAATAACATTCTACTATGCCATTTGCTTCAGATTTATGAATGTGGAAGTTCTGGAGAATCATTAAGTAAAATCTGCTCCTGACTTAAAAAAATCAGATCTGAGCCTGCTCTTAATAGTCAAAACAAATCAACAGAACATCGATAATTTCAACTTAATGAAAAGGGGTCTCAGAATATCCACTTAGTTTTCTTATGAGTTTAGAAATCTCAGAATTATTCTTCTCCATATCTTGTAGTATCTCAAATTCCAGATGTTACTTATATTGAGAAAAGATTGTCACTGATGTATCAAAATAGGTTTACAGATCACCTTAAGTACTATGTGAAAATATAATATTAAGACATTAGTAATATATCATATATAGATTATATATTGTATGTACTTTAATATATACTCATAATACATATAAATACACTAGAATAAAAATATATGTAAATATTTACTAAGGCCATATTATTCCTTTAACTTTAAATTTTGAAGAACTGTCAACTGTCCAAAATCCATACTACGGAGAGTTAATTTCTTTATGAATAACTGTTGAGGTCAAGTAGGACCTCAGTATCAATTACCTTGTAAATAAGACATTAATGATATATACTGATACTTACAAAATTCGTTCTTTTTTCAGTTTGGTTACTTTTACTTGTAAACCTGAAAAACAAAAAGAAAAAAAATCACAGTATTTTATTTATAGATTTTACCATTTCTGAATGAGCTGGGTCCCATTAATTTGAGGAGTGTGCATTTCCCTTATTTGTACCCTAAGGTCACAAAAATCTATCTGCAATATTATTACTTTTAGTCTTTTATACGACAGCCAAGTAGAATAAAATTTTCTTCCCCTAAAGTGAGTTACTTCCTTTCTAATAGCAGGGGCAAGCATATAATTAGAGGTGCACTACAAATGAAAGTCTATGTTCTGACATAGCCTATGTATTTGCTAATAGCAATAGTGCTTATGTAGGCTCAAGTCTTCTAGGATTAAAACAGATTGTGGCAGGAAGTCCTGGACTAGGAGCAAAATTGCTTAGAGAAAAGTACTTAACAACAGGTACTATAGTGTTTTTAATGTCAAGATATCTTCTTAGACGTAACTGCAATTTTAATTGATTCCGATAGAAAGTATAAGAGACAACACTTGCTTATGAGACTCAGGCAGTTAATGTGAAGAAAGCAGGTTGGTGGGCACTGAAACTTCAAGGAAGAATATGGAGAAAATTGACATTTCTAATTTTCAGAAATAATAATTAGCAAAAGGAGAAAAAAAGTCATGAAACAAACACGAAAATATATCTATCACTAACAACAAAATATAAATCCAAGTGAAAACAACTTACAAAAATGTAACAGCCAATGTTGATAAAGCATTATAAAAACTATATTCCCCTAGTTTGCTGGAGATGATATAAATTGGTAAATTCTTTTAGAAAGCAAATTAGCAATACGTAATAGGACTTTTTCAATCATATTTCACTTTCTGGATTCTAATCTAAGAACAGAATCCACACTATAGAGAAACTCATGTCAAAAAGAAGTAAACCATTTATAGCAGTATAAAATGCTTAAAAGAGGCAAATGTTTAAATTATGGTAAGAACCAATTGAAGGAATAATGTACAGCTGTTAAAATCATTAGTTAAAACATTAAGTCTATTTAACACCACCAAACTGCTTTGTTGTCGCTGTCTTTTCTCTATCCTATTTGGACAATATGATCATCATAAAGGGGGAAAGGGAGTTTTCGTGTTTACTTTTTCTGATTAAAATCAATCCAATTGTGCATACGTCAATGTTTCCAATTGTGGACAATTCACTCTTTTAAAATAATGGCCAGAAAGTTTAGAAGCTCTCTACCTACTCAAGAATTTCTTTTATTTACAACAGTCCCCAATAAATGGGTATTAGCTGGCTGATTTCTGAAAAAAATCAAAGAGTTACTATTTATCTTTTGTAGTTTATCTAATTATATACTTAGAAAAGGTTTTCATATAATGTATATAGATACATTAAAAAATTTGTTGTTTCAAAGAACATGATTTTTCCTTAATTGGATAATCTTTGAAACAGCATAAAAACAATCTATTCATTTCTTCTCTCCACTTCATGGTGCTAACTCAGGATGAGATCACAGGGATACTGGTGGGGAAGTCAACTCCTCTTATTGCCCCAAGTGCTAATGATTTAATGTCAAGAAATCTAGAAATTATGAGAAAAATAAAGTATTTTTTATGTTACACTTTTGCCCTATACCCCAAATTTCACATCCAGGAACTGTCCAACTAGCATGATACATTTTATTCTCATTACATGGCCTATAATTTGAATGAATATAATGTAAAATAAAAAAGTGTTAAGAATAAACTTGTAGGGCCTTCCTGGTGGCACAAGGGGTTAAGATGCAACCTATGAGGCTGTCCGCAGCCTCTGCAGCATGAGTTTGAATCCCTGGCCAGGCAGGCAGCAACCACATGGCGCAGCAGACCTTTCCTGACTCACCTGCTGCTCCCCTCAGCAGTGTACTTTGGTCATTCTGCCTATTCTGTTCCCCACTCTGTCTCTGGTGAATCCTTTCACCCCCCCCCCCACCGCCATACCCCTGACCTCTACCCCAATTCTTGTATGCAAAAATAAATAAATCTTAAAAAAAAAAAAAATAAACTTGTAATCAAATGTTCAGAGCAGCTTCACACGTAATAATTAAATTCTAGAAACAACCCGATGTACTTCAACTAGCAAACTATTAAAAAGCAAAAAACCAAAGCATGGTGCATGCATCCTTGTACCACAAACACTACTCAGCAATAAAAAATAATTAACTTGATACAAGCAACAACTTGGCTGGATCACAAGGGAATTATGCTGAGTTAAAAAAAAAAGTCAATCCCAAAGGCTATGGCTTATAGGATTCCACTTATATAACACTCTTGAAATGACAAAATTATAGAGATGAGGGGAGAACAGATTATGGGTGGCCAGAAGTTGGAGGAGTTTGGGCAGGAGGTAGGTGACTGAGAACTTAAAAGGGTGGCATGAAGGATCCTTGGTGCTGGTCAAAGGAATTATATAAATTGCAAAGCTACCTACAAACATGCACATGTGAGTGTATGTTACACACATGTGAATGCATCTAAAACTGGTAGAATATGAAATTGGTAAACTGTATGCCAATTTCTTGGCTGTAATACTGGTTATACAAGATGCTACAATTGGGGGAAACTGGATAAAGAGAATACCACCTCTTCATATTACTTCCTAAAAGTACAAGTGAATCTACAATTAGCTCAAAAGAAAAAACTAAAAGAATTTATGAAAATATATTTGCCTTAAGAGAATTGAAAAAGTTGAAATCTAAAGCATATCAAATGAGGGAAACCTTTAAATATTAAGGATGAAAACTGGTACAATCTTTTGATTTTAAAAAAATCCTTCCACCTGTTATGTTCCTAGTGTAAGAAGTTTACTTCTTTTTCAGGTAATATTTACAAACTCATGAGACCTTTAAAGTACTCAAAGCATCAAAACATTTTTAAAGAATTAAGAAAAGAGGGCCTCCCCCAGTGGCACAGGCGGTTGAGCGGAGCGCTGTGAAGATGTCCGCAGCCTCTGCAGCGCCGGTTCGATCCCTGCCAGCTGGCAAGGGTCCCACATGGTGAGGCAGACCCCTCCTGTCTCGTCCGCTGCTCCCTCACCTGCTCTGTCTCTGGTGAATCCTCTCACCCTCTGCACATCTGGCCTGTACCCCGGTTCTTGTATAAAAATAAATAAATCTTCAGGGAAAAAAAAATGAAAAAAAAAAAAAAGAATTAAGAGCTTATGACCCCTATCAGGTTGAAGGCTCAAGTCAGCAGTTTTTTCCCCTCTCCTCTTCCCTTTCCAAAGTGTGTGAAAACTTACTTGACAGATTTTTTTTTTAATTATTGCAGACATATAAAACTCTGGTCTTCCTTTATAAGTGAAAAGTGCAACCAAAGATTGAAATACATTCTTTCTGTGAACCATTTTAAGAAAAGAAACAATGAGATAGAAAATCCATATAAACTTCAAAAGAAAATTCTTAGGAAATATGGAAAGACTACTCTTTTATCTTGTAAGTATTCAACACCTGTGAGGCCTTTGTTCTGTCATGCAGATCAGCCCTGAAACGGGTTTATGTGTGTGTGTGTGTGTGTGTTTAAATTTTAGCATTTGCTATTCATCGAGTCAATTAGGCATCTACAATTAGAACCCCTATAAAGTGTACTTTAATCCTGCTCCACACCCATTGGAAGGAATGAGGCTATACAACAATGCAGCTCCTGTATGAACAGGTAGTCTGTTCAACAAAGTATTTGAGATTGTAACAGTGGCAACCTGAGACACCTACTGAAGAAAAAAGCACTCAAAAGACACTATATTACAATTAACCTTCCATTTACACATGAATTTGGGAAAACATGAAACAATTAAAGGCCCATATGTGTAGTTACACAGAAATTTAAGAATGCAGAAAAAAGACAAAATCAATTTACTATAAACAAAAGTCACTGTTACATTAATTTTTACTTAGTTCTCTTCCTAGTAATAAACAAATGCACTGTTCCTTTAAAACAACTTACTGATGGTTTCAACTTATAAATTAAAAGCCTGGCAACACCTTTCTTGATAGTGACTTTTTATATACTGCTTAAGTAATTTAACTTCTATCAAAAATACCACTAGTATTTCCATAATTCCCAAATAATTTCAATTCTTAAGTGACAACTATTGTTTTTATGACATGCAGCTAAATTTAAAGTGTGTTTAGTGTGCTCTTAAGATTTAAAGATCTCAAAATGGGCTAATAATTTTTGCGGATTTTATTGAATTTATTGGATGTTAATGCAAATAGTAAAAGAACAGATATGAGTTACTAATCATATTCTTAAAAATGAGGACACAGATGTCATAAAATAAAATTACATGCAATTCCTTTCATTGTTAATTTGTGTAGACTTTAATAGGAATGTAATTTTAGGGGAATTTTTGGTGAAATGTCTGAAAAAATAAAATGGAAGAACAGAATGAATCAAGAAAAATTTATTAAGCTGTCACAGCCAAGAGTCCATTTAGTAAAATTAAGGCATTCTGAAAAGAAATATTCTACATTCCATTTTATTATCTGTGCCTTTAAAGAAACCTGATACTTAAAGAGATTTAACAAATTTAAAAAATTGTATCCAAATGAGTAGTTCACAAAAATTTTTCATATTTAAAAAACTTTGAAATTTTTATTAAATTCCATTAAAATGTGTTAATTGAATTCAAAGATAAAGACTGTATTATCATAACAATGTGTTTAACCCTAATACTAGCAGCATTTGTTGCAAGAGGAATATAAGACACAGAATGAACAATCACAAAAGGATATAATTATCCTAGAGATATAAAAACTCCATAACCAAAGCCTCTAGAATTTTCAACAAAAACGGTCTGGTTTACACACTTCTGTTTTCAATATAAGTTCACAAACTTTATTCCTTCCTAATTGTAATAGAAATGCATCTAGTTTGTTATAGTCGTGTGATCAGTAAACATACTGTTTGAATATAGCATTTTTCTGCTATCATTTTATTATGCAATATAAACTCAAATAAAACAATATAAACTCTAGACACATACAGTAGGGTATTCAGTTACACAGAAGTTCCCATAGACTCGCCTGGATATCTAAATAAAAATTACACATCTCGAGTATTACCACTTGTAGCATTTCTGGCTTTTTGTTTATTTTTTAATGGACGTGAAGTTTTAAAAGTAATGAGTCAATTCTGATTCCTATATATATTTCAAAACCTGCAAAGTCTGGACAAGTCCATGTTTGATGTCTTTCAAATAGCCTCTTATACTGGTCTGTCCAAGTGGATTCTCCACTTTAAAAAAAACTAAGTACCCTTCAGGCATGTCTTTGATGTTATCACATAGTCATAGGATCTAGTTTTATAGGAAACTAAGTAGAACATATTGGGGCTATGTTTTATAGGTCCTGTTTGTAGCACATTTGCCTATCCTCACCCAAAATGTTTTTGAATAGCATACAAATTAAAAAAAAAATAGTGCTCATGCATTTAATGCCTTTTAAAACCCATCAGTTGTTTCTGTAAATTAACAATAAAATGTTATGATCATAAATGGGTAAAATATACACAAGTAATTTTGACCGTGGAAGTGGCTTGGATCAACATAAAATATACCAGAGGCTGTCTTTTCTCATTAGCTCAAACATGTGTTCACAAAACACATAGATTTTAACTCACAAATGTCAGGAACTGCTATATTCCTTGCCTTAAGTTTTTCAGCATGTACAAACTCTCCTGGGAGTATGATGGCAGTTAGAGCAAAATCATGGGAGTAAACAATTTAAAAGAATTATCTTCTATGTAGCATTTGTTCTATAATCTGACTTATGACATATTGCTCTTATTAAAGAGTAAATTATTTTTCTTGTTGCTTCCTCATCATAAAACAGGTCTCTGAAGACCCAGAAACAAAAGAAACAAAGCAGAAATCTGCTTCACTTAATACAGGGTCAAATATATTATCCTTGTTCAAGTAAGTGTCTAATAATAGAACTGCTGACTTTAAATGGTCATGTATAAAACATCTAAAAGGACAATTCATATGCAATGTTTCTGAAAAACAGGAATAGTAGAGTTAAGTAATGAAGTAGCAAAAATAACAGATTAAAGCATTATGTTCACTAATCATAACTACAATAAGCCACATATATTTCTTTTAAAACTAGTAATGAAAAAAAACCACAATGCCATTCCTGTAGAATGATGATTTATTTTTCCTCTCCCAACTTTTTATTGTATTATCTAAAAATAGAAATTTTAAAGTAAATGGATAATTATTTCAAGGCTTTAGACATACAAAATTTTGATGTTTGCATATATTAAGGGATTTTAAAAGCTAAAGAAAATGGATCATTGATGCAGCCCAAAAACAGGTATTTCATTCAGGTACCATTTACTGACTCCTTTTTAGCCATGTGCCATTCAAGTTACTTACAGGAATGCTAGTGACTAAGACAGAAACTCTGCACAATAAAAATTTATGAAACAACAGAAAATAATTATTGAGGGATAAAGAATTTAACTTTATGCCTAATATGGCAGAATACTAATTCTCTATCAAAAGTTTAACAAGGGCCTCCCCTAGTGGTGCAGCAGTTGAGCGCTGGGCTGCAAAGCTGTCCTCAGCCTCTGTAGTGACGGTGTGATCCCCGGCCACCGGAGAGGGTCCCACATGGCGCGACAGACCTCTCCTGCCAAGCCCGCTGCTCCCCTCAGCAGTATATTTTGTCAGTCTGCCTGTTCTGCTCCCAGCTCTGACTCTGGTGAATTCTCTCACCGTCCCGCGCTTCTGACTGTACCCAGTACTTGTATAAATAAATAAATCTTAAAAAAAAAAAGTTTAATAAAAACTCAAGTATATCTGGGTCCTATTCAAATTATTTAAAATCCTGTATTGACTTTCAGTTAAATATAAGCTTTTTAAATAATATGCAACAGAAACATTCTGATAACAGTTTGAATTTATAGCTGTTCTTACTGGTAAACCTAAATGTTGGAGTCACAGCATTATAAACAAAAAGATATTACTGCTCTTCAAAAGAATTTAGAAAATTCCTTTGAATTTCTGTACTTTTTAATAGCTTAAGTAAACTAATCTGCTTCAGATATAAATAGCTCCTAGAAATTGAGATGTCAACATTCCAAGAAAACGAATAAATATACAAACAGTTCACAAAAAGGAAATAAAAATCACCCTTACATATAAACATATTTAATCTTGCTCATAAGAAAAATATAAATTAGAACTTCAATTAAAAAATATCAAAGAAATACGGAGATGTCTTTGAGGTACAGATTTGAATAAACCATGTATAAAAAGACATTTCAGATAATTGGGGAAATTTGAACATGATTATCTAGTTATGTATTTGATAATATTAAGGAATTGGTTTTGCTAGTATGATAATGGCTTTTTTGTGTGAAAACTACTAATTGATACACACTGAAATATAGATAAAATTACATGAGAGGCTTCTAAGGAACTGAGTGGTAGTAAGCAAAAGTACATGAAATGTAGGTAAAATAATGTATCATGTACTAACACTTGATGGGTATATTTTTGTACTTGTGTGTTTCACCAAATCAAAAAAGTCTTAAAACTTTAAATTAGAAAACAATATAGAATACTATAAACATAAAAGATAATAAAAGTGGTTACATGTCTGTGTGCATAGAGGGGAATAGGGATAACTTTTCACTGCTTGTATTTTGACATTTTTAGAAAAAAGCTTGTTATCATAAAATCAATGGGTGAAACAGTAACACCATTGATACCTAGATTTCTAAATAAACTCTATGATACCCTGATTGCATCAGCAATCCTCTACGTTGAAAGAGGGTTTTAGTGGAAACAAGGATCCGGATGATCAAAGAACAGGTATAACAGAGTAATAAAGATGTAGATGAAGAGGCAGAAGTAAACACCAACCTTTCATAACAAAAAACTTAAAGTTTCCAATGTTTATCTCAGCTAGGAATTCAAAAACTAGTATTAAGAAGTAGAATATTTCTGCCAAGTTGTAGGACACCAAACCAACACACAAAAATTAGTTGTATTTTATAAACATCTTGAAAAGGATACAAAGAAAACAATTTAACTTATTGTACCATCAAAGTGAATAAAATAATTAAGAATAAGCTTAGGGCCTCCCTGGTGGCACAAAGGTTAAAGATACAGTGCTACAAAGCGATTGCCAGACACTGCAGAATGAGTTTGATTCCCTGCCAGGGAGCTAACCCACATGGTGCAGCAGACCTCTCAGTTTTTCCCACTGCTCCCCTCAGCAGTGTTATTTCAGTAGATCCGTCTGTTCTGCTCCCCACTCTGTCTCTGGTGAATCCTCTCACCCACCCACCTCTGGCCTACACCCCAGTTCTTGCATGCAGTTTTTTTAAAAAAAAAAAAAACTGTTGCAATAGAAAATATATTATACATATTAGGGTATATCTTTATCATTTTGAAAAAAAAAATAAGGAATATAACCTTTCTGCTGTGAAAAACATTAACACAATGAAAGGTCAAGCTATAGACTAGAAGAAAAGACTTGCAAATCAAATAGTTATTAAAAGACTTGTATCAGAGTATAAAAAGAACTCTCAAAACTTAGTAGTGAGGGGGAAAATCCAACATTTAAAAACAGAAGATTTGAACAGACATAGACACCTCACCTGAGAAGACAGAATGACAAATCATCACATAAAACATACCTAACATCATTTACCATTAGGGAAATGCAAATTCAAACTAGGACACTGTAGTACTACACTCCCATTAGAATTGCTAAAATTAGGGCCTCCCTAGTGGCCTAGGGGTTAAGTCTCAGTGCTATCACCACTAAGGCCTGAGTTCAAATCCACAGCCAGGGAGCTAACCCACATATGGCAGAGCAGAAGACCTCTCCAATCTCACCCGCTGCTCCCATTGGGAGTATATTTCAGTAACTCCGCCTGTTGTACTCCATACTCTGTCTCTGGTGAATCCTCTCACTGCCCTGTACCTCTAGCCTACAATCCAGTTCTTCTATGCAAAACAAATAACCCCCCCCCCCCACAATGAGATACCATTGCACATCCATTAGAATGGCTACAAAAAACAAAAAACAAAACAAAACAAAAAAAAAAAATCAGGGACTCCTGGTGGCCCAAGGGGTTAAGCAAAGCACTGGGAAGCCATCCACATCCTCTGCAGCACAAGTCCAATCCCTGGCTGGCCAGGGAGCTACCCTCATGGCGCAGCAGACCTCTCCTGACGCACCAGCTGCTCCCCTCAGCAGTGAATTTCAGTCTGCCTGTTCTGTTCACCACTCTGTCTCTGGTGAATCCACTCACCCCCCACACCTCTGGCCTGCATCCCAGCTCTTGTATGCATAAAGAAATCTTTAAAAAAATAAACTCCCATCACCTACCCCATTCCATCTTAGAGCTATACCAAGCGTCTGTATTTCCTTGAATAAAATGTGCTCCACACTTCAATTATAAAGCCTGATCTGACAGCAAGCCTCCTCCCTCCTACACACACTCATTCCCTCATATCTGGTTCGTTCTTTATGTATAAATTCCCTCAAAACTAGGACTGTATGATTCATTCTTATTCATAAAGCCTGGCACATTTAAGTGTCCCCCAAAATATTTCTTAAACAAGTGTTTTCAAGTACATTGGGGCTTGCAAGAAAATTCTCAGGTTCATATACACAACACATTAATGAATAATCAGTCCATTTTCATGAAGTTTCACCAGAAACTAACTTATCATAGAGAAGTTCCAATACAACACACATACTATACTTGAGATTCAGGTGGATCATATTTTAAATGCATGTCAGTATAATGTTACAGCTACAAAGGACTGTAACAGTAACCCTACGTTGTACTAGGTAATCAACACATTAAAAAAAAAATGAGGGGTCACCCTGGTGCGCAGGGTTTAAAGACACAATGCTATCAAGCTATCGCCAGTCACTACAATATGAGTTTGATCCCAGGCCAGGGAGCTAACCCACATAGCACTGGAGACCTCTCCTGTCTCATCTGCTATTCCCCTCAACAGTATATTCCAGTAGATCCACCTGTTCTGCTCCCCACTCTGTCTCTGGTGAGTCCTCTCACTCCTCCACACCTCTGGCCTACATCCCAGTTCTTGTATGCATTAATGAATAAACCTTAAAAAGACAAAACAACAAATGATATAGCAAGGATTTCCTACCTTCCTACACATGGGAAAAATGCATTATGTTAAAAATCACAGAATTAAATATATTAAAACTTAATATCAAACTTTGAGCTTAGTTTTAATACATGATTCCTTTATATGTAGTACATCTTAACATCTTCATAAATATGTATACTCTCATCCCAGCCACAACTGCTCAATTTCCTGTAAAACTGTATTTCACATAAATCTTTACGCTCCTATTTTGTTATACTATAATTATCTGTGTACATGATTTTTTTTTTTAAACATTTATTTATGTATGCATACAAGAACTGGAGTACAGGCCATAGGTGTGGGGGGTGAGATGATTTACCAGAGACAGAGTGGAGAACAGAACAGGCGGACTGACAGAAATACACTGCTGAGGGAAGCAGTGGGTGAGTCAGGAGAGGTCTGCGGTGCCATGTCAGTAGCTCCCTGGCTGGGTGTCAAACTGTGCTGCAGTGGCTGTGGATAGCTTCACAGGTTGCGTCTTAATCCCTTGTGCCACCAGGGAGGTCCTGTGTACATGATTCTATGTCTAGTAGATTGCAAGCTCTTTGAGGGCAGACTGCCATTCATTTTTGTCTCTCAGTTCTTGGGCACAAATAGAAACATGAGTATTTGTAGAATGACTTATGCAGTACTTAATGTGTCTATAAATAATCCTGTGAATAACTTGCAGCAGAAAATTAAATTTGGAGATGATGTAACTTAGCTGAGATCAAGTAAATAATGAAACAGACTCAAATTCAGGTCTTCAGTGAACAATCTCTATGTCCCTTCTACCACATCATATGTATTACACGTGTAGTTAACTATTATTACAAGTTGTGCAAGAACTACATCCTGTAGTTGTCATTTATTGTGAAAAAAACAACCACCACAAAAGTGAATCATAAAAAATTATAGTAAACATTAAAATGAGAATTCTGAACTGTCATAGGAAGTTATTTATTATACTTACAGTCCTAACAGAACACTATTGTATTTAAGATTTTACCTTGTACTTCTTTATCATGATATTCCTTTAGTTTTGTCCAAAGCTCCTTAAAATCATTAGATATATCTGCAGAAGTAGGGCTTCCACAACTGCTTCCGGAGATGTTCATCTTGCTAAATATGCTTCACACTTCTTTTTGCCTTGTGTTTTCTAAGCTTTTTCTGTTACATTATATAGGTATGAAGTTGTCTTTGGATACTTGAAATACCTGAAATGACAGATTGTTAACATTAGTTAATTTCATTTGTCTTTATGTAATTTGAAATCAGGGTGATGTTAAGCTAAGCAAACTATTCTCATGTTTTCCTTATTTACCAACAATTACTTTGAGAACCTGGGTGATGGGAAGTGAAAAAGAAGTAATTATGGTGAGAAAAGCTCTGATTTCAGTTGTTTACCCTTCAGTTAACCTAAATTTCAAGCAAAATTTCTTATGCCTGCTAGAAAGAAGTAATTAGTTAAACTGATAATTCTGCTACTGAGGTCTATAATCATTCATGGTCAGTACTGATTTACCATTACAAAAAAATATATTGCTCTTTAACTTTGAATTGATATGAAATGCAACAACATAAGAGCAACTTCTCTAAAAAAGACATTCAGATAGCTTACAGACACAAGGAAAAATGTTCAACAGCACTTTAGGGAAATGCAAATCAAAACCACAATGAGATATTACCTCCTTTCAGGGAAGAATGGCCTATTATCAAAAAGAATGGAAACTAGAAGTGCTCACAAAGATGTGGAGAAAAAGGAATACTTATATATTGTTAGCGGGAATGTTAATTTAGTGCAGCCTCTTTAGAAAATGGTATGGAGATTTCCTTCTTTTTTTTTTAAGATTTATTTATTTATGCATACAAGAACTGGGGTAAAGGCCAGAGGTGTGGGGGTTGGGGGGTCGGTGAGAGGATTCACCAGAGACAGAGTGGGGAACAGAACAGGGGGACTGACTGAAATACACTGCTAAGGGGAGCAGCAGGAGAGATAGGAGAGGTCTGCTGTGCCATGTGGGTCACCTTCCTGGCCGGGGATCAAACGCATGCTTGCAGTGGCTGCGGATAGCTTCATAGTGCTGCAACTTAACCCCCTGAGCCACCAGGGTTGCCCCCAGTATGGAGATTTCTTAACAAAATAAAAATGGAAATACCATAGAACCCAGCAATACCACTCCTGTGTATTTATCCCAAGAATATGAATACTGTAATATATGCAGTCCTATGTTCACAGCAGCATTATTCCCAATAGCTAAGTGGTGGGACCAACTTAAATGCTGAACAGTTGACTGTATGAAAGAAATTATGGGTACACTCAATGGGATACTACTCCGTTATTAAGAAAGATGGCATCGGGCCTCCCCTCGTGGCGCAGGCGTTTGAGGGCAGCACTGTGAAGCTGTCTGCAGCCTCTGCAGCGCCGGGTTCCCAGCCGGCCTGTGAGGGTCCCACATGGCGCGGCACAGACCTCTCCTGTCTTGCCTGCTGCTCCCCTCAGCAGTGTATTTTGTCAGTCTGCCTGTTCTGTTCCCTGCTCTGTTTCTGGTGAATCCTCTCACCTTCCCACGCATCTGGCCCGTACCCTGGTTCTTGTATGATAAATAAATAAATCTTAAAAAAAAAAAAAAAAAAAAAAGGAAAGATGACATCTTGCCTTTTGGGACAACACGGATAAAATTTGACAGGATTAGCACAGTAATAAAAGTGAGAAAGTGAAAGGCAGTTACAGGGTGGTTTCACTTATTTGTAGAATATAACCAAAACAAAACACACTGGCAAACCAAGACAAAAATAACAGACTTTAAAAAATATGGTGGTTACCATGGTAAAGGGAAAGAGGAGTGGATGAATAAGTACAAAGGGTAAATTTAATATTTTAAAGGCCCTAGAACTCTGATGGTGGGTGAGTGAAGCATACACACATACAGAGGTGTGAAGTTGTATTTCCCACATTAGACAGTTTTATAAATGAAGGGCAAATCAACAAAATTCATTAAAAAGCATTCACATTTAGGGCCTCCCCTGGTGGTGCAGGCGGTTGAGCGCAGCGCTGTGAAGCTGTCCACGGCCTCTGCAGCACCAGTTCAATCCTGGCCAGCCGGCGAGGGTCCCACATGGCGGGGCAGACCTCTCCTGTCTCGCCTGCTGCTCCCCTCAGCAGTGTATTTCGTCAGTCTGCCTGTTCTGTTCCCTGCTCTGTTTCTGGAGAATTCTCTCACCCTCCTGCACATCTGGTCTATACCCTGGTTCTTGTATAAAATAAATATATAAATCTTAAAAAAAAAAAAGCATTCACATTTATACACACACACACATTCAGCAACACAACATAAAAAGGGAAAAGAAATTATGTGATTAACACAAGGGGATCGTAAGAGATTTCTCATCAGTCAGTAAGCAAGGGACTCCCTGCTGGCACAGGAGTTGAGGTCTCAGCACTATCATGCTACCATTAGCCACTGCAACATGAGTTCGATCCCAAGCCAGGGAGCTGACGCACATAGAGCAGCAGACCTCTTCTGTCTCACCTACTGTTCCCCTCAGCAGCTTATTTCAGTAGATAGCCCTGTTCTGTTCCCTACTCTGTCTCTGGTGAATCCGATCTCCCTCCCCCAACCTCCCCACACCTCTGGCCTGCAGCCCAGTTCTTGTATTCATAAATAAAAATAAATCTTAAAAAATAAAGAGAGCAAGATTACATATAAAAGCCACTTAGTGAACTGTAAAGCACTACAGAAATAAAAATATACTTTTATTACACTTTTCAAAAATTGTAGTTAGACTTTTTGAAACAATCCATTAAAACCAAACATACACAGAATTTTAGATATTAGGGGAATGTTGTTAATTTTCTCGGGTATAAGAATGTGATCATGTAAAAAAAAAAAAAAAGCCCTATCTGTTAAAGAGACATGTACGGAGGCATTTACAGGTAACACTGTTAGGGGGAAAAGGATGTCCTAAAGCACGCATGGTTGAGGACCCACAGCCAGGCAACCCGTTTTATATCGGGGCTGCTCCGTAACAACACTACAGTATGTTATCACCTGGATTTCCTTTAAAATACTCAAGCTAAACAACAATTGAAAAAATGGATACTGGGTTGAAGATAAAATAAGAAGGGATGAATCTTGATAATTACTGAAGCTGGGTAAGAGATACATTCATAATTCTAAGGTTTCGCTCTTGTTCATTTTTTATTTCCATAAAGAAGTTTTAAAAAATGAAATTGGTATAACTTCCCCCAGAGGTTTGCTTGTATTCTGCTATTTCTAGATCCCAAGATGAATCAGTGAGCCTATACAACTGACAGTAAGTCATCAGTAATTAAGTGGTAACTGTATGACAGAAACTGTGCTGTTTTATATTCACTTTTTACTTAATCTTCAGAATTCTATAAAATAGTTATTATATTAATTTCACTCTTGGGGAAAGAGGTTTAAGAGACTAAATGACTGGTCCAAGGTCACACAGCAGTGGTCAGGAATGGTGATGCCAATTAGCTGTACAATACTTCTATGTAGACAAAAAATAAAGTTTAAAACAAACTTGTAATTACTTTACTAAACAGTTATAAATTCCATCAGTATTAACAGTCCAATGTTTCCACACACACACATAAAAACAATTCATTAATAATAAACTTTAAAGTTCTGGCTCACAAAACTCCTTCCAACCTACTTGGCAAATCCAGCACTTTTTGTTGGCATCTCTCTCTTGACCTTGAACCGTTAGTCGCTGCACGACGGTAAGCCCTAATTTTCCAAAAATGTGCATCCTGCCTCTCAAGTTACGTTCTGGACTCAAAAGTCTGTGATAAGTTACTACACTTGCAGGCCTTCTGTACCAGTATAAACCGCAACAAAATATTAAGCCACTCAACAAAATCTTTCTTTCCTATCCCATACATCATGACAAGAAACATGCCTGGAGCTACCTAACGAACTGAACATGAACCTGCAACGGTGTTCTAACGAGTAAAGCTGGGCTCCAGGCCCTCCCACCCCAGACCTCTGGCCATCAGCCTCCCTGCGCGGGCTGCCCGCAGCAACCCCGCAAAGACAGCGCAGCGGGCGCGGAAAAGCGCGCCCCGCCTCTCCCGGCGCCGGACCGGAGAGGGCGCATGCGCGGAGCAGGCCCGCCAGTCCCGACCTCGCGCGGGAGACCCGAGATCCCCGCCCCGAGCGCGAACGCGCCTCCCCTCCCGCCCGCCGCGCCCCGGCTCCTGCCTCAGACTCCCCTCGCCCGCCGAGCGGCGGCAGCCTCCCGGGGCCGCGCGCCTGGGGTCAGGGCAGCTCCAGGCAGGAAGTGGCCACCACGACCCAGCGCTCCGGGGGGGGAAGGAGACCGCCCTTACTCACGGCGTCCAGGGGTGCCTCCCGAAGCCCGCGACGGGGGCGGCGCCTTCTGCGGCGGCGAGGAGAGGCCCGCGCGCGCGCTCGTCCTTCCCTCGCCCGAATGCCAGCACCCCGGGCGGGAAAGCCGGGCCCTCGGGGCAGCCCGCGCCTTCCGGGGGCGGGGGACGGCCTGAGGCCGGCCGCCGGACTTGGAGGCGAACGGGCCCGCCCCTCCCGCAGCCCGCGCGACGTCACGCGGGAGTTCCCGCGACGTCAGGCCCCTGCCCCCGACGTCAGGCCCCTGCCCACGACGCGGAGGGGGCGGCGCCCCTCACGCCCCTGCCCAGGGTCGGGGCCGGCCGCGGTGTCTGCGACCGGGGAGGAGAGTGGGGCGCCGCCGCTGTGTGCGCGGGAGCTGCTCCTAGAGCTGGCGACCGCCACATCTCACTTTTTGTTTTTTTAAGAACATATACCTTTATTTTGCATTTTCATCTTGGTTTTAATTCCCCATACAATTCCCACTCCCCCTTATTTTGACCCTAATCCCTCCTCCACACCCCACACCCCCCAGTGTGTCTCTGGTTTATAGTTGCTTGTTGATTTTGATTTTTACTTTATTATAATTAGTCTTTTTCCTGGTCTCTTATTTAGGTTTTCTAAATTCCTGCTATGAGTGAGACCCCATCTCACTTTTTTGATATGCCCTGGAGGAAAGTCGTGCCGTCCCATCTAGAAAACTTACACAAGTCTTGGTGTTACAGCAAACTAGTCGGGAAAGTATGTGTGAGTGACTTGCACCAAAGGGAAAGTTAGAATTAAGGAAGGAGGGAATGAATACAAATCAGTGTAGGCCAGTTTTTGTCTCCCTACAGTTTTTTGTCTTACCTACAGTTTAGTGACATGACCTGATAGGATCAATATAAAGGCCATGCAGCAAGACATGTATATTTTGCTGAAATTAAGTGAAAATTGTCTGGGAACCTGAAATGAGAAATTAGAAGTGACCAGTGTTATCTGTTGGGACAACATACTGTTAGAGAATTTATTGTTGTTCACCTTTTCCTACGACTTTATAAAATTAAAATTGATAGCATGTTTTCCTATTTTTCTTAGTTTTCAAAAGGAGCATTTTAGGCCATTAGAAATTCTGCAAATGCAGGGCCTCCCTGGTGGCGCAGGGATTAAAGATAGCATTATCAAGGTGCAGTAGACCTTCCTTGTTCTGTTCCCCACTCTGTCTCTGGTGAATCCTCTCACCCCCCCCAACTCTGGCCTGTACCCCAGTTCTTGTATGCATAAATAAATCTTCAAAAAAAAGTTAAAAAAATTGAGTCTGAGGGGAAAAAAAAGCAAACATTGTTTAAAAATGAACAATGAAGTAAAATATATATAAGTAAATAAATTTTTTTTAAAAAGAAACTGACCAGGTTGGCCTGATTTTGGAATTTCAGCTTCTAGAACTACAAGAAATAAACTTCTGTTGTTTAAACCATCCCTCCCCGCCCCCCCTCCAAAAAAAAAAAAGGAAATTATCGGTACACAATGACCTAACCTGTTCCTATGACCTTTGCCAGTTTGGACTATCCTATCCATTTATGCAAAAAAGAATCCAAAGCATCATCTTTCACACCTTTCTTAACCCTCATATCCAATTTGTCACCAAGCTCCATCATTTTTACTTAGCAAGTATCTCCCCCAATCCATCCCCTTTTCTCCACCATGTTTCAGAGTGTTATCTCTTATCTAGTCTGCTGCTAGTCTAATTCCCATGTCCAGCCATCCAACAAACCCACCTAAACCTTTTTCTTCACTGGTATTCAGAAAATTATTTTTGAGCATCTATTCTCAGTTCATGTATATATTTCATTTCACGTTGAATACATTTATTGCTAGAGGATGGTATGTAATGTAATGACTAAGTCACAAACTCAAGAATCAGACCTATGCTTTATTCCTGCTCTTTGTATGTTTTTACTGAGTAAACTTGGACTAGTTTTTTAATGCCTGGATCTCATTTTTCTTACCTGTAAAATGCAGGTAGTAATAGTACCAACCTTACAGTGTTCTAATAAGTGAATGGTAAGTGTTCTAATAAGTGTTCTAATAAGTGGAGTGTTTGGATACACAGTATGTGCTCAATAAAAGCTAGACCTTATCAGTACTTCCGATTTAATAGGCTGACACATTTATAAAGGCTTTTTTTAAAAGGATGAGAAAAAAATAGAATAGAAATCTAGTATCTTCCCCTACGTTAAACTGTGCCCACCTTGAGACCAGTTCTCTACAACATAGCTATGGTGATTTTTATGAAAAATTGGTAATGGAACTATTCAGCTTAAACCCACTCAGTGACTTACTGTTACTCTTTGAAGAAAGCCCCATTTAAACTGCCTCTACTGCCGCTCCAGCTTCATTTCCAAACATTTTATTCCAACCATGGTCTCTGGCTTCACTGCCTTTTAGTGTCTCCTAGACCTTTACATATTAAACTTACCCTACCCTTTGCCCTGCTATTTATTAAGTATCTTTTTATCTTGTTTTAATAGCCTCTTCTATTAGAGCCTGGTATAGCACTATGTACCACCCATCTCACACTTCTACAGTTTTAATTATCTTTCCCTAGTAGGCTAACTTTCTTGATGGCAAAATCATGTTTTGTTTACCTTTTTATCTCCGTAAACTACATGAGTGTATGTCGCAGAATCAGTATACTGTGGATGAATGAATTGGGCATTCCTTGAGGGATTTCTCTTTTTAATTTAAGGGGAGCTTTTTAATACATTCAAAAAATCTTAAAATTTTTTTAATAAAGATTTATATTTATTTTATGCAAACAAGAGCTGGGGCAGGCCAGAGGTGTGTGTGTGGGGGCGGGAGGGGTTGGGGGTGGTGAGAGGATTCACCAGAGACAGAGTGGAGAGCAGAACAGGCAGATCTATTGAAATACACTGCTAAGGGGAGCAGTGGGTGAGATGGAAGAGGTCTGCTGCGCCATGTGGATTTGCTCCCTGGCCAGGGATTGAACTCATGCTGCAGTGGCTGGTGATAGCTTGATAGCGCTGACTTTAACCCCTGTGCCACCAGAGAGGCCCTTAAAATTTTCTTTTTTGATGTTTTTGATGTTCACTTTCACAGTGGATATGTTGGACATGTGCATAGATATTTGCCCCCAGCAAGGGCTTTGAGACCCACATGGTAGAATAAATTATGAAATTCCAAAGAGCTATGAAAAATATTTTTAATAGAAGTGGCTATTTTGAACTCTTTGTAATACTGTTGTTTCTCATATTTTATGCTTTAGAATAATGCCTCCCAAACATTTTCAATTTGGGACTACTTAGAGAATCAATACTTGTAATACATATTACAAGAAAGGATGAGATTACTTCCATTCAGAGAGATCCAAAGTGGAGACTCCAGCTACCCCAGGGCCAGTGCTGCCACCTTGAGGTCTGGGATTTTGATGGCCTAGCATACTTATACCCCATTGGAGGTCCTTGATTAGGATGCTGTGTGTTGAAATAGTGAAAGTGGCAAATATAATACCATATATATTTAACTACAGTAAGAAAGTTGTGTGGTAGCAGTAAAATCTCTTGGTATGATCTTCCTAAATTCCTCTTTCCTTTTGTCAACCCTTAGGCAATAAGTTTTATAGGTAAAAATACAACCCGAATCCATTTGCTTCTCACCACCTCTTTTGCATCCATCCTGGTTGAAGCCATCATTATCTCAAACCATTTTGGCAGCAAAACCATTTTGTTTTTTTAAGAACTATCCTTGTACTTCCACTGTTTTCCCCTGTGTTATTGAAATCCAACAGTAATCGGAGTGGTCCTTTAAAATCTAAGACCTCTGAATTGTATACAGTGCTGAAAACAGTATTACCTCAATTAAAAAAAAAATCTGGGCCTCCCTGGTGGCACAGAGGTTAAGTCTCAGCACGATGAAACTAACCACAGCCACTGTAGTACCAGTTCGATCCCCCTGTCTTGCCAACTGCTCCCCTCAGCAGTGTATTTCAGTAGTGTATTTCTTCCTGTTCTGCTCCCCACTCTGTCTCTGGTGAATCCTCTACCCCCCAGCAGCTCTGACCTGCACCCCAGTTCTTATATGCATAAATAAATAAAATCTTATATAAAAAAAATTCTGACACTCCCCTGTTCAAAACCTTCCAGGGTCTTCCTATCACCTTGGAATAATATCCAAACCCCTGTTGATGGATTCAGGGCAAATCAATCACTATATTTTGCTGATATTACCTCTGAAAATAGTTTTAAATTAATGCTTTTCTTTCTAAACACAATTTTACTGCTTTAGTTTAGCCCCTAATATTTTTTCTCTAGACTATAGCCTCTTTGCTTGCAGTCCTGCTCCCCTTAATCCAGTCTCCACACAGCTGCTAGAGAGCTCAACCATTATCACCAATCCTGGGCACTCCCTTGCCTAAAACCTTTCAGTGGCTCTCCATTTCCTGAAGTTTAAAATGTCACAGAGCCCCTTTTTAGCCTTGCACACTCTATACCCCACCTTACCCTTTCCCTTCTTTTTTTTTTAAAAAAAGATTTATTTATGCATCCAAGAACTGGGGTATATAGGCCAGGGGGTGGAGGGTGAGAATATTCACCAGAGACAGAGTGGGGAGCAGAACAGGCGGATGGACTGAAATACACTGCTGAGGGGAGCAGTGGCTGAGACAGGAAGGTCTACTGTGCCATGTGGGTTACCTCCCTGACTGGGGATAGCTTCATTATGCTGATACTTAACCCCTTGCACCACCAGGGAGGCCCCCTACCCTCTCCCTTCTGTCATCAGGAAACTTTTAGTTCTCTTTCCTTCCCTTTGCTAGTTCTTTATCTTGGCTCATATAATCCCCTTCACTTGGAATTATTTCTCCCTGATCCTTTATATGTTACCTTTCTACTTATCCTTGAAGGCTCAGCTTGGGTAGTGCTACTTCCAAGAGTCTAACCTCTCTCTTCACCCTACCTTACTACACTCTCCCACAAATAGCCTCATTCTCTCATATCCCTGGATACATATCTTTCTCACTGCATTTAACACCATTAGATTGTAATTATTTTTACATTTTTGTCTTCCCCAACTAGACTGTAGATTTCTTGATGGCAGAGACTGCTTTCTTTAGTATCTCTAGTTCTTATCAAAGACTATCTAATAGAGCCACATAAATCTTTACATTTCTAGCACCAACTTTTTTTTTTTAAAGTGACATTACTTGATGTAGTTTGTTTAAATCACACTGTCTGCAGTATTTCAACATATAATCAATTGTATGTTGATTATAAGGCTTTTTTAAAATAATTTTTTCCTTCATATTCAAAATCTAATGTATGTTTTACCTTTATAGAACATCTCAATTCAGATTAGCAACATTTCAAATGCTCAGCACTACATGTCTCTAGTGGCTACTACATTGGACAGTACAAACCTAGCATATATAATAAATAAATGAATGTTGAATGAACAAATGAGATTATGTGAGTAACCTGAAAACCCGAGATGGAACAGGGACTAGAACATGAATATCTGTTTCCTCCTCTAAGGCTATCCCTGTTGTTTGTGCTGAGCATTTCCCTTCTCTCTTCCACTCCCCACATCATCCCATCAGCATCAAGTGCTTCCATCCTCAAGCAAAACATTTGAAAGTGATTAAACCAATTATGATTTACATAATACTGCCCAGCATCGCTAATATGAGCACGCAGTGTTATATTCCTGAAGTGAGGACTATTTTAAGAACAAGCCAAAGGCTGTTTGAGAGACAAATGGGAGAAGCTTTAAGACAAATGAAAATTATGTTAACTGTCAACATTTGTATCAAATGAACACTTGATTCAATTTTTTAAAAGTTGTTGACAGTAATTACTAAGTGTTGTTTGGCAGTAGGTAGTGCACATCAATTAGTGATCTTGCCACAAGTACCAAAATGTTTTGTTTATGATTTGAGTGATAAGGCCAAGATTCCAGTTTGATTGAGACATTTTATAATTGCTTTAAAATATATACTGAACATTCATGGAAGGTTTCAATATAACACTTTATTTTGACCATCTTAGGTGATGGTCACAAATGTTGACCATTATATATTTTCCATTTAGAGGAATTGACCTCATAAGTCTGGCCAACTTCCAACTTAGATAAAGAAGCTTTCTTTTGATTTTCACTATGACTCCATTGAACTAGTAGTTTTTTTCCTTTATAAACTACTTAAGTAGTTATTTGTGTTTTTAAGTATCGTTTACTTAATTACTTTGTTTTACAATAGAAGTAGGTAAAGTTTTACTATATATAAAATTTGCTTATTTAGGAATTATTTCTTTAAACATGATAAAGAAGATTTCTGTGCTGTATATAAAAATATATCACAGGGCCTCCCCTGGTGGCACAGCGGCTGAGCGCTGGGCTGCAAAGCTTCCTGCAGCCTCTGCAGCGCCAGTTCGATCCATGGCCGTTGGTGAGGGTCCCACATGGAGCGCAGACCTCTCCTGCCGCGCCTGCTGCTCGCCTCAGCAATGCATTTCGTTGGTCTGCTTGTTCTTTTCCCCGCTCTGGCTCTGGTGAATTCTCTCACCCTCCCACGCTTCTGACTGTACCCAGTGCTTGTATAAATAAATAAATCTTCTAAAAAAAAATATATATATATCACATACTGTATATACTCACCTAGTTGCCTAGGCTTAAAGAATGGTGGGGTGTTCGAGTATATTAATGATCTGCTATTGGTATTTATAATCAATGGAAAGGGACGTCTTTTTCTCCCAGGTCATCCATTTATAATACAGTGACTGCTTGAGCAATATTTTATACTGCTTGAGCAAAATTCATAGACCTATGAATCCTAGAATTTTGAATCCTAGGAATTTTGTTAAGTACTTAACCTTTAAGCCTTGTCTCCTACACTGGCAATTAATAAGAACCTCAAAGCATAACTGCAGTAGAGATCGTAAAAGAATTTAAGAGTGATCAGTAGGACTATAGAGTAGAAAAAGTAGATTTTTTTTTAGGAATCATGAAAAAATAATCTTTACCTTTTTATCCGGTAAATAAGGCACTATACTGCATGGCCCTATGTATATATGTATGAAGCTACCTTGATGGAAGCTGTGGGAATAAAATTTATTTCCAGTAATGTAAATGGAAAATAACATGAAGGGTTAATTGTAGGAACAAGTCATTGACATTTAGAGTCTATTAATTAACTCATTCTGTGATAGGCTCATAATAGCACATACATATTCATTGTCATTTTAAATAGTAATTTTTCCATCTTTGATTAATTTATTCACTACAACCAAATAGTTGTGATCCATAATGTACTTATGCCTCACAAATTACTCATATGTCTTCAAACACCCTTGCTAACTTCTGTTTTTTAATTGTTTCCTATTTTGACTATGATTGAGAAAATAGACTGTTTAAAATATTGGTTTTTTTCAACAAAAAAATTGACTTTTTGCTTTTTATACCTATGCTAGTCTAAAATTTAGGAAGTCTTGGTGTAGTTCAGTTACCTTTCCAAAAATGCTTTATATTCAAAAGTCCATTCTTAAAGGAGAACCTTCTTTTTGTCTGGTACTTTTTCAATTTTACTTGTATGTAATCAGAAATGTTAGAAACATATAGTGAAATTGAATTATGTTTTAATTCACGTCACATCCTTGGCGATAATTTGTTTTTCTGCACTAGTTAGGATATTGAAATAAATATTAATATTAGCTCCTTCTTCCCAAATTGAGTACACTTCTTATATAATGCGACGATATGTCCTGGCTTACCAGCAGATTTTCTGGTTAACGTCTATTGTTCTGGCTTAATTATTAATAGGGCTTTCCATTTATTAAAAAAAAATGCCCTGGTTTGAGCAATAAATCATATGGTCAGAGCTTTAAGGAATTTGAAATATAAGGTGATAAAAAAATGGGAGATTTAAATGACCTTTTGTAGTCAGGAGTAGTCCCTTCACAACTATGTACAGACCTATCTGAACTTTCAAAAAATATTGTGGTTGGATAATATAAGCTATAATAGAATAGTACTTCTTGATTTATTAGTATCCTAACATTCTTATGAGTTGTGAAATGGTTTAATACTGGTAGGAAATGGATTCGAGAACAAGTAGCAATGGTAAAATGCAAAATACTTCTATATATCTTCTCTTTTGAATCTAAAACTCTGTCATAAAGATAGATTAGGTAGTTTTCATCTCTTCACAGAGGTTGGGAAAAAATGTAGTTTGATTAGCACTACATATACAAGCTAGTAGAAAAGTAGACCTTAAACTCCAAACCCAGTTTTCTGGCTATAAATCCTATGTATGTGCTGCTTCTTTTTATTTCAGAAAACTTTACATTTGAAGAGATTACTAAAAGGACTTTTATATTTGATAGCAAGCACCAGCTCTCCTGTAACCTGTGGCTATGCAGGTGCTTCTCTTCACGGACCTCCGCCCTTTGCAAAGCAGCAGAGGCAGCTCTCCTCTCAAGGCTGCCCACGGTGACTGTGCAGGCTTCTCTTTTAACAAACCTGTCCCTTTCAGTGGCAGCTCTTTCTGCCTGCTTGTGTCCGTGCAAGTGTCCTTTCCTCCCCTTCCTTTTTTATAATAAACCTGCCTTTTGAATATAAAAATAAATAAATTTTATTTTTATAACTATGAAGAGGAAAATAAATTAGGCTCTATCAAAGAAGGTTGGAGTAAAGCAATTATAAGGTGGATTAATCCCAGTTCATTTTCAGACAGTTTTTGCATTGATAATTGTATTTCATATAAAAATATGGCATGCATGTTCTTTTACTTGCCTTACCATAGGTTGATCGTTAGAGAGATAAGTTGACTTCTAATGGAATTAGCAGAAATTTTTATATTCACTTTACTAGCTTCTAGTTGCAGATCCTCTATATAGTATGTTTAAAACTAAATAGATTGAAGTGCCTTGAATTTTGTAGTAATCTCAGAAGGGAACAGAGCAGGAAAAACTCCAAAAAATTGTGACCATGTTGTACAATCAGTGATAGCATATAACCATATTCCTGATGGAGGATAAAGTTACGAAATTTAAGATGGAGGCATCATAAGACCAAAAAGTGGAGGTGGGGGTAGAAATGATTAACATAGTCATTAAACCCACCTATAGAAATGACAAATTCTTAGGCCTCAACTGCTTAAAGCAAGTATCAGACTACTATGGAAAGGGCTCTGAGATGGGCAGACCAAAGGGGGGGATATGGAGATGGGGGGCCATTGTAAAGACTCAATCACCAGTTCTTACAAATCTACCTAGTGACAGCCTAGAAGTCAGTAATTTAACAATAGATAACAATTCCGCAAAGGAATGAAACCCTCTCAAAAATACACAATGTTAATACAGTTTCTGCACTGCAAGATGCAGCTCTCCTGCCAGCTTGAGTCTGTGCAAGCATCCTTTTTTCCCTTCCTTTTATATAATCAACTTGCCCCTTTGCATATAACCAAAACTCTGCCTTGTGGGGAAACTCTCATTGAAAGGGGAACTCTGGAAACCTTTCTCATGGGTAACCCGAAGACCCGGTTCTCTGAACATCATCAAAACAACATCATTTCCAGCCTACGGTACTATGCAGAGTTTTGAGCTGGAAGTGATGTTGTTTTTGGAGAAGTTGAGTCCTTGGGTTAACTCTGGGAAAAGTTTCACCAGAGCTCCCTTTCAGTGGCACTAGTGAGTTTCCCAGGCGAGTTTCTCCATGACACAGAGACATTAGTTGTATCCAAAAGGGCAGGTTTATTATTAAAGGGAGATAAGAATAAAGGACACTTGCATAGACACAAGCAGGCAGAAAGGGCTGCCCCTGAAAGCAACGGGTTTGCTAAAACGGGCAGCCTAGGGAGGAGAGCTGCCTCTGCTAAGGAAGGTCAGTGGAGAGAAGCACCAGCCTAGTCACAGTCACTGCAAAGGGAGCATGTCACCAAGGCGGCTCTGCAAAAGGAAAAGATTGGTGAGCAGAAGCACCTGCACAGTCACAGGGGGGCAGAAGGACTGCCAGTAGAGAAATTACACTGATATAGTCTTCTATTTGGGAGGGGCTCATTCCTTTGTGGAGTGGTTTGTTTTTGTTGATTTTGAATGACTATGTAGAATTTGAAAAGGACCAGAGATTCTACAGTGGCCCTCAATCTCCATATCCTCACATCCAGTCTGCACCCATGACACTCTAACAGCAATCTGACACTTGCTTGGATCTGGGCCTTGGCACCAAGGATTTTCATTTCTATAGCTGATTTAACGACCATGCTAATCATTTCTGCCACCTCCAGCTCCCAGCATTGTTTGAGCCAGGTTTCTAGTCTTATAAGACCTAGTCTTATAGTCTTATGTCACCCTAGCTATGGTTATCGGCATGTTTCCTAGATAGATTTTGTTTTTTTAACTGAAAAATGGAACTATTTATACTTTGTTCAAAGTTAAGAATGAAATAATGTAGGGGCTTCCCTGGTGGTGCAAGGGGTTAATCATCAGCTCTATGATGCTATGGGCAGCTACTGCAGCAGGAGTTCAATCCCCAGCCAGGGAGGTGACCCATGTGGTGCAGCAGACCTCTCCTGTCTCTCCTGCTGCTTCCTCAGTGCTGTATTTCGGTCAGTCCGCCTGTTCTGCTCCCTGCTCAGTCTCTGGTGAATCCTCTCACATACCGCCCCCCCCCCCCCAACACACACACCTCTGGCCTACGCTTCAGCTCTTGTATGCATAAATAAATCAATCTTTTTTTAAAAAAAAGATTTCATTTAATAAAGATTTCATTCAATAAAGTAATGTATATGACATTACTTAAAGATTTCAGAAAAGTTTGAAGCAGCTTGCCTATTGAGAGGAGGGTAGTAGAAAGCTTTCCGAGCAGAAGCCTTCTGCAGAGTTTCTCCTGTAGGTAATCTTTATGAATTCTGGAGACTGTAGATATGGAATAATGTATTTGTATAGACTGTAAATAGGAGATCAGCATTAACTTCACCTAATGTTAAATGAATTCTAATTTTAAAATTCTAATCTAAATGATCAAGTAATTTAACTTCTCTGTGTCTCAGCTTATTAATGATATGAGAATATACCCAAGGTATATATACGACATATACCTTGGGTCTTTCACGCAATTGTTGAGACGATTATGAAGTTTTTTATATCTATCTCCAAACAATGTAAGAAACTTGTTAGTAATAGATGGATTTAGGAGATGGATTTAAGAGCCACAGCTAATCCAAATTTTTTCATTTGCTAAGGTTATATAATTGTCATGAAATCATTCAATTGTTATACAAATTTGAGTGATTTATAATTATAGAAAGAATTAAATTATACTCTAAGTGCTTTTACATATCTTATTTGATTTACATAAATAAGTCAAGTGGTATTATTATATTGTTGTTATTTCCATTATTTTCCTAGGATTCAGAGAGTCATCTGGCCTAACTGCAAAATGGTGTTTTGAACAGAAAAACTAACTTGTTTATTTTAGAAATTGGTGCTTATAAGAAATTATTTATTGGGCCTCCCTGGTGGTGCAGGCGATTGAGCGCCGCACTGTGAAGCTGTCCGCAGCCTCTGCAGTGTGGGTTTGATGCCGGCCGGCTGGCCAACCTGCAAGAATCCCACGTGGCGAAGCAGACCTCTCCTGTCTCGCCCGCTGCTCCCCTCAGCAGTGTATTTCGTCAGTCTGCTTGTTCTGTTCCCTGCTCTGTCTCTGTTGAATCCTCTCACCCTCCCACACATCTGTCCTGTACCCCGGTTCTTGTATAAATAAATCTTTAAAAAAAAGAAATTATTTATTTAACCCATAAATGATGGTGTTATATGGCACAAAGGAAAGTGATGGTGATGCTCTTCAGTAAATCAGAGCATCAGAGGTGGGGAAAATGAAGCATGGCAACCTGAGATAAGCAGCCTGTGGGTCTTGAGTGACGACCTTTTGCTCAGTTCCTGGTGTGCAACTTTGTCCCTGGTATGAATCTTGCTTCATGTTAGACCATGTACCGATATGAGGCAGGATGGACCTGAGCCGGAGGTTAGGAGTGGGGGTCTCGTGACTACTGACCCTTTACTCTCTCCTTGGTATTCAGCTATACAACTCACCTCTTGATATGTAGCCCTGTTATATCTAACCATGCACAGCTGCCAATGCAAACCCACACAGAACTTGTAGACACTAAAATTGTATATAAGCCTCCAACTTCCTATAAATGGGGCTCAGCCTTTGGATGTGAATCCCTCGAGTCAGCACTGGTGCAATAGACTTGCTTCTTGTTAGCCCTGGTATCCAGGTTTCTGTTTTGTCATATAACATTCTAAGTATGATCTGCTCAGTGTCAAGTCCAAAAAAGGGAGTGTTGGTATCAAGTTAATTGTGATATGAATAGATTTAGTGAAGACCTCAGTAAAATTGATTCTTTTTTTTGAAAATAATCTCTACTGGGGGACTTATTCAGCAGTGTGCGTCCCTGCTTTTTCTTTTTTGCTACGCCATCTTCAGTTCAATTTCCTTATTTCACCCATGTCTATTCACTAGCTGTTTTAACCACTTTGTAAGAGAATTATTTCTAAAAATTTAATTAGCATAATTGAAGTTAATTAAAACAGTGATATGCTTTTAATCAGATTTCTTTTTTATTTGAACCTACTTCTTCCTCGTTTCTCTGAATTAAGTTTCTATTATTAGGTAAACAAATATGGTATTTACTTAATTAAAGCATATTACTGACTGTTCAGTTTTCTATGTTTAATCTTCTTTACTAGGGCCTTCATCTAATTTGTTCTTTAGAGCCATGCTCTAGGATCACATTATAGGTTATAATGAATTAGTTCTTGTAACCAGACTCTCTTGGACAGAGTCCAAGACAAACTTGTACTATTCAAAAGTTTGTGTTTTACTATAATGAAAAGTGTTACTTGAGGGTCCAGCATAGTCAATCTGTTTTTTTACTATAATCTTACAAATGTAAACTTAAACAATGAAGTCTTTGGATCAGTGCTGGATATAAGCATATTTACAGAGTATATACTAATTTATTACTCTTTGTCTTGCTGTTTAGCCCTTTAAAAATTGGCAACCAAGTTCAGGAAATGAAGTGCAGTTTATTTGATCACAGAAGATCAAATTTCAGTGCATATCAAGTTTTGTGGGAATGGATCAAATAAATCAGAAAAATAGGCTAAATTTCCTCAGTTTCTGATAAAAATGGAACAGTGTATTTGTTTTAAATTATATTGGTAAACTGAGGAAAAGCAATTTATCATAAATCTAAAATAGTGTCCTCTTGGGTTCTGCTTGCTCTGTCAATTGCAGTGACAACAAGGCTCATGTAGGTGTAACCTGACAGACTTTCTCCAGATATTTTGTCCTGAAGGCTTCTTTAAAACCTTTGGAAGCAGAAGTACAACCTGAAAGTGTGATATAATTAATCTATGAGGCATCCCTTAACTGATGGAAATCAGAATTGCTGCTTGCTCATGTCTGCTGGCAGACGATTCTGAGGGAGCTTCATGGCTCCTAAGAAGGTGTTGGGAGTGAGCCCCTTTTGCTGGTAGTGGAGAAGACACTCCAGAATGCACTGTGTATTCCTTCCCTTCCCATTTCCTTCTCCTAAGCCCCTACTTCTGTTTTCTGGACCGATTTCCCAAATGACTCACACATAACCTGGGGGATTTAGGCTCTACTTTCCATGGAGTATCCACACTAAGAGATAAAAGGTAAGCCTGAGATTTCCATTTCACTATTTTAAAGTTATTAATGGAAAAATTAACTTTAGAAAGTTTGCATGCAAGGATCAGATAGTCATTAATTAAATGTGGTAATTTTAAGGATGTGAATGCTGACCTAAGATCGGTTGAACATGTACATTCAATGTTATTTTTCTGATAGTGATAAGGGTTGGATTTGAGGTTATGTATATGCTCTTGCTCAGTCTCTTTTAGGATAAGAATCTAGTTGCTTATCAAACATTGAATATCAGCACAATGTATAAAATGTGTAAATATGCAGATTCATTGAATCTATCCACCAGAGATTGTACTGTGACAATTCTAGACAGAGAATAATAATACGCACCCCCAAGGGTAGTTAGATGGCTCATTGACAACACTTGGAGAAACACTGCTCATTATTATAGTGGAAATACTGCTGGGTAGAATCTTGAAAATGAAATAAAGTTAACTCAGTCCACAGGAACAGAAAAGTATAGTATCATTAATGACATAGTCTAATAAACTGAGCTAACAAATCACAGACTGGGGAGTCAGATTAAAAAGATAACCCAATTTTCATTTCAGAATAGCTGTGCTTGGATTTTGATTTGATATTATTTGGCTTTAACATTAGTGTTAACTTGTAGTTTGTTATCATTATCAGGGAACTGCTGAGAATTTGTGCTATCTGTGTTTAATGTATGCATGCTAATTAAATTATAACAAAATGGCATTCATCTCAAAGAAGTAAACATTCACATCTTAACAAGGAAAATTGTGGGAAAAGAGACTGTAGTATTGTGGTGCTAGAATAGACTGAGCAACGTTTCTTGCTGAATGGCCTGGAGTCAGGTTCCAGTGTAACCAGGTTGCAGTGGCCTGTAGCCAGGTTCTAGGTCCAGTGAACAAGTTCCTGGCCTCCGGCCAGACTCCAGAGGTTAGTCCTATATTACACTTAAAAAACAGTACAGTTGTTCCTGAACAGCATATATATTTTTTTAATTTTGTCAAATAATTGCTTGGAAAGTGACTGGAACAGAATTTAATGATGAGCTAAAATGCTCTCCAAATGGCATTTACCATTCAGTACTTATTATTGCAATATTGATTACAGTATTAATATTTTCTTTCTTTTTAAAGATTTATTTATACATACAAATACAGGCCAGAGGTGTGGGGGGGTGAGAGGATTCACCAGAGACAGAATGGGGAACAGAACGACTGAAATATACTGCTGAGGGGAGCAGCAGGCGACAAAGGAGAGGTCTGCTGCGTTGTGTGGATGGCCGGGGATCGAACTTGTGCTGCGGAGGTGTGGACAGCTTCACAGTGCTGTGCTTAATCCCTTGCACCACCAGGGAGGCCCTACAGTTTTAATAAAATAAATGATTCTACCATTTCAAACTATATGTCATCTATTTTCAGTTAGGAGATCCCCACCTGACATTTAGACTTGTGTATGTTAAAGATAAATGTTTTATACCTCATTACAAAATTCCCTATTGCTCCATGTTCATGAATATTATTCTGTAAAGACACATAAAGTTACTGATCTTACGTTTTCTAATATTTCTGATTCATTAGGAAATTCATTTGATTTTAAAATAAATGCTGAAAGGAGTTATTTTTTTCACTCTTAATCTAAATCATTGTGTAAAGAATATGCAAAGAACCTTCAAAGGAATAGACTTAACTAAAACTTTGAAACTAAAAATGTATCACCCACCTTCTTTTTCACTTTGTCATTAATATATAGCTTCTATGATAATGGTTTTTAAAATTACTTTTTTTTTTTAAAAAGATTTATTCATTTATTCATACAAGAACTGGAGTACAGGCCAGATGCATGGGAGGGTGAGAGGATTCACCAGAAACAGAGCAGGGAACAGAACAGACAGACTGAGGAAAAAATGGTCTTTTTCTCATTCTATTTTGCTGAAACAAGGAAAGACATCATGGTCCTCTGAGGGGAGCAGCTGGAGCGACAGGATTGGTCTGCCTTGCCATGTGGGACCCTCACAGGCAGGCCCGGATCGAACCAGCCCTGCAGAGAATGCAGACAGCTTCACAGCGCTGTGCTCAACCTCCTGCGCCACCAGGGAAGGCCCTAAAATTACTTTTTTAAAAAAAGATTTATTTTTTGTGCATACAAGAGCTGTGGTGTAGGCCAGAGGTATAGGGGGTGGGAGGGGCTTAGAGAATTCACCAGAGACAGATTGGGGAACAGCATAGGCAGACTGACTGAAATACACTGCTGAGGGGAGCAGCAGGTGAGATAGGAGAGGTCTGCTGTGCCATGTCAGTGAGCAAATTGGCCGGGGATCAAATTTGTGTTGCAGTAGCTGCGGATATCTTCATAGTGCTGAGACTTAACCCCTTGTACCACCAGGGAGGCCCCTAAAATTACTTTAAACTATACATCTTTAACACCGTGAGCTATAAATTTTTTTATTTATCAAATAGTGTTTGACTCATACTATGTTTGGGTGTTACTACTGATTTCAAATTAGCTATTTATATGGAAATATTTTTAAAATATATTTTAAATTATTGGAGACCTCCAGAACCTGTAGTGCTGAGACAGGAGGGTTGTTGAGTTCGTGACCAGAATGCTGGTCAACATAGGCTGGAAAGCTGGCTGGTATACAGACCATGATGTCTTTCCTTGTTTCAGCAAAATAGAATGAGAAAAAGACAATTTGATTATGCAGAACCTTTGTGGTGAATATATGTCAGAACAGTGCCGAACACTAAAAAATAAGAAAATAAATCATTGTTCTGTAGTTCTGCTTATCCTGTATCTTACTTTGTAACTTTGTTGTTTCTCCTAATAAAATCTGTGGTGTGCTGAGGAGGGCAAAGCAAGATCTAAGAATCTCCTCCCCAGCCACCCTTCCAAACTTCTCAAGACTCATGTCCTTGTCCTTTTGACTTGGCTATCCGTGACATTAAAGTCTTACTTCCTGTATATTTTTAAATTGCTTATAGTAATATATATACTAAACTTATGAAAATAGATGCAGATTAAACACTAAATTAATGAATAGTCACATAAGGCTAAGTTACTTTATACATCTAATAAAGGTGTCTAATAATGAAGTTTTAATAAGAATATATAATTAGTGGTTAAATTGACAAAGCAGTACTGTTGTCTTTAAGTACACCATCTACATACAAGCTTTTGATTTTAAGAGAAACACAAAATCATTTACTACTGCTATAAATTCAAATTATATTATTATTATTTTTTAAAGATTTATTTTTATTTATTTATTTATACAAGCACTGGGGACAGTCAGAAGTGCGGGAGGGTGAGAGAATTCACCAGAGCCAGAGCAGGGAGCAGAGCAGGCAGAAGGACCGAAGTACACTGCTGAGGGGAGCAGCTGGCAGCAGGAGAGGTCTGCGCGCCATGTGGGACCCTCCTCCGGTGGCTGGGTAGCAGCCGGGGATTGAACCGGCGCTGCAGAGGCCGCGGGCAACCCCGCAACCCAGCGCTCAATCTCTGCACCACTGGGGAGGCCCTCAAATTATATTATTAAGAGGATTCACCAGAGACAGAGTTGGGAACTGAACAGGTAGATTTACTGAAATACACTGTTAAGGGAGCAGTGGGTGAGACAGGAGAGGTCTGTTGTGCCATGTGGGTTAGCTTCCTGGCCAGGGACCAAACTCATGCCACAGTGGCTACCTTGATAGTGCTGAGACTTTAACCCCTGTGCCACCAGGGAGACCTGCAAATATTAAATTTTAATGCTTCCCAAGGCTATTAAGTTTTTTACCTCTGATGAAAATAAAATGTATATTATAAGTTATTCTTTGACTTCTCTTCTTGTATTTGTTTACATTTATTATACTTTTGGGCCTTCCTGGTGGCACAGGGATTAAAGACAGCGCTATCAAGCTATAGCCAGCCATTGCAGCAAGAGTTCCAACCCTGGCTGGGGAGAAACCCACATGGCACAGCAGACCTCTCCTGTCCTGCCCGCTGCTCCCCTCAGCAGTGTATATCAGTAGATCTGCCTGTTTCTGCTCCCCACTCTCCCTGGTGAATCTTTTCACACACCCCCACCTCTGACTTACACCCCAGTTCTTTTTTTTTTTTTTTTTGGTGGGACCCTCACTGGCGGCCAGGGAACGAACCAGCGCTGCAGAGGCCGTGGCAGCCTCGCAGCCCAGCGCTCAACCGCTGCGCCACCAGGGGAGGCCCTCACCCCAGTTCTTGTATGCATAAATAAATAAATCTTTAAAAAACAGAAATTTATTATACTATTAAAGGGGTGGGAAGGATGTTAATATTTGCTGAGCACCTACTATGCTCTCGGATTACCTACTATGTGCTAGGTTTTTACACAGAATCATTTAATCCACCAACTCTTAGAGAATGGTATCAGTTTCCATAATTTACAGATGGAGAAGAAAGTTAAATGATTCTTAAGGGTAAACTAGATTGTAGCAGTGACTATTTAAACTCATTTGATTTGCCTCCAAAGCTTACGTATGCTTTCTAATATACTACCTTTTCTTTTAATTACAGAGAAAAGAAAGATTTAGAAGTGATTGCTTTCCAGAGTCCACTTGAATTGAACTTAATTTACCAAAGTTAGAGCATTCTCTCAGGTAGGGTTTTATCTGTGAAAAGATAAGTCTATTAGAATTAACATTTAGAACCAAGAATCAGAATTGAAGTTTTTGATTTTCAAACTTTCTGTGGTCCCATTTCCTTGAAATTTCTTTAGTTAAAAACATTTAAAGTAAATTTTGAGCAATTATATGCAAAGCCCTGTAGTAAGAGCTCACCCCTTAAATAGCATTTAAACATTATTTAAAACATAGGTTTTTAATCTTGAATTTCTGATAATTGCAATCTTATAAATTTTCCTGTTGGCATAGCGGACCTCTCCTGTGTCTCCCACTGCTTCCCTTAGAGGTGTATTTCAGTCAGTCTGCTTGTTCCGCTCCCCACTCTGTCTCTGGTGAATCCTTTCACCCCCTGCACCTCTGGCCTACAACCCCTTGTATGCACAAATTTTAAAATATACAATTGTCCTGTCATTTTTTTTTAAAGATTTTATTTATGCATCAAGAACTGGGGAATAGGCTAGAGGTATGGGGGAGTGAGAGGATTCACCAGAGAGAGTAGGGAGCAGAATGGGCAGATCTACTGAAATACACTGTTGAGGGGAGCAGGCAGGAGAGGTCTGCTGCACCATGTGGGTTGCTCCCTGGCTAGCAAGGGATTGAATTCTTGCTGCAGTGGCTACCAATAGCTTGATAGTGCTGTCTTTACCCCCTGAGCCACCAGGGAGGCCCTTTCCTGTCATTTCTAACAAAGTTGAGAAGTACTAACTTTGGAACAAATAACAAATTATCTCCACATAAGAGTGACTAAAAAACTAATAACCAAAAAAACCTATACTAACAAAATATAGTAGAGACAGTTAAAAATAATATTAAGTTAGAAAATGACAGTAAGATCCACAGACAATCTGGGCAAATACAAATGAATGTGAGACACTTATGAATTTGATGTAAAATTTTATGATGACTTTAAGAGATCAGGTTTCAATGCTATTAATCATCCATCTTACCATTGGCAACCCCATAAATTCAGCTACTTTGTAGAAAAAGTTTTAGGGCAATAATGATATAGATTAGGTATAAAAGCAAATAATTTTTTAGTTCACGAAAGATTCACTAATATAATTACATAACACAATTTTACCTTTTTATAGGTGCCTTAGGAAACAGATAAAATTTCATGTAGTATCCAGGAGAATCAATGAAGTATAATGTAAAAGCTATTAGCCTGTACTGGTTTTCAGGAAATTGGGATGTTCTAGTGCTAGGTCTATTTAGATTACATAGCAGTGATCTATATTTTTGGCCTTTTCATTCAACTTACAAGTGAAGAGTGGGATTCTTTAGTTAGTCTTTAAGAGTTCTTCTAACTCAAAAGATTCATGATTCTAAGTGTTTTTGGCAGGAAACATATCAGAATAGAAGGAAGTTACAATTGTTAAGAAAACTAGCATTGGTGACAAAAAGCATCATTGCCTGATCAGTGTTTAGGAATGAAGACAAAAGAATGCATCCCTCCTTGGTCTTAAAGAGTAAAGAGATTTTTAACTTGGGTCTGGAGTAATGTAGGGTTGTATAAAATACACCCCCCCCCATGCACTCTTAAAGACAGACTACTAATTTGATTGGCAAATCTACATATCATTAATTTTAATCAAAACATAGTGTACCAAAATTTTAAAGAAATCAATTTATGGAAAATACATGTCATATTTAATAGGACTTATATATATTTGCAACTGGGAATCCTATTAAAACTTTGGGTCCCTCTTCAAAATGTAGACTTGACATTTTACCCATAGGTTTTATATGAAATATATATCTAGTTTCTAAATAGTTTTCCTCAAAACCATAAACATAAAAAAATACTCAGTAGATAAATTAGGATCCCAAATTAAGTTTATGCCAAACAATAAGCTTTATATTTTAAAGTTAGCATGGCTAAAAAAATTTAAATCCTGTATACAATATGCTCTTACACTATGTTTACCCTATTGATATATATCTTGCCCAAAAATTAATTAAAAAAAGAAAAACTCAATTAAAATTTTTGATCCATATGTCCCTGCCCCCTCCCCACTAATTGTCAGAATCCAATTTATGTTGAATAAAATTTACTTTGGTTTGCTGAATCAGCACATTCCTTTTGCAGATTCAACATCACATAGTTTTTCAGAAATTTAACTGCTGAATTATCACAAGTTTTTTGCAGGTTTCTAATGCAGTTTTTGCCTTGGAGTCGGACTAAAGAGTATCCAAAGGGTTTTCTTGCAAAAAATGAAATTTCATCTGAACATCTGTTTTTTTACTCATATTCTTTATTATTATCCTAAAGAAACCCTTACAGCTTTTGAGTTTGAACATGACAAAGTGAGGATTCTAGTGCCAATGAAAAGGGTGCCTCAAGGCAGTCGTATTAAAATGGCCCACAGATAGCTCTTGATAAGAAAGTATTTGGTAAAATCTGTTGAAAAGTTATTTTATTTCCAGGTAAGTTCTTATGTCAACTGTTAGGTTAAATGGAAAGCCCAGAAGATGTGTGCATTCAACCCAATCTAATATTAATAACTGAGGAAGTAGTTTAGTATGCCAAAATGACTTTCATTTCAGATGACACAAATTACTAGAATAAATTCATTTGATCAGTAAAAGAGAGAGGCAAAAGAATTCTTTTAAATTATAAATATAGGAAGATCCAATTATTCTTTAACCTGAAAAGGTTTTCAGACCTAATAGGCATGACAAAACCTGTCTTCATTCCTTTCTATTCAGCTCAACAAGTGCTTTTGAGCTCCAATAGTTAATCAGTTACCAGATTCCACAATCTTTGTTTTTCCGCACTCAATTCTTGCTGTGAATTGTTCCTCTAATGTACTTAGGTTCACCAAGCACCCAACATTACTCTTTTATGCCTTAAAAAGTAGGCAATTATTATTTTATCCACAAGTAGATTTACCTTATAAAATTGTTACCATATAGCAACAGCCTGAAAAACATAATAGTATACTGTCAAAGACTTAGATGGCTCAAGATGAATCATTAATAGATGAAACATATTTAGCAAAATTACCCAACCTAGCTTTTAAAATAACTATAGTCATGTCCAATTTACTCCAAAAAAGCATAACCGAAATGTATTATATACCAAATATCCTTTACCCAAACAAATCAATGAATATATATGTGCAAATGGTATAACATCTGTCTAGCTTTACATAAAAGATAGAGTGCAGGTGTTTAAAATATGCCATATTAAATATAGATGTCTTTTTAAACATTTCCTAATTTATCCATCCAAAAGTACATAGAAAATTTAGAAATATAAAAAAATATATTAACTTACCCTTCAATTTTTTAGAAAATCTCTGCTTTTAGTCAAAAACCGAACGTGTTTCACGGCTGACTTTCCTTGCAGCTGTGAACTGAAATAGTAAATCAGTGGAGGTCACCCCTCTGGACCACACTAGAGTATGCTAGACACTGCTGCTATGTGGAAGAGTTCTTAGCTGCATCTAAGCTATATACAGTGTGCAATGGATAACCTAATATGCTTTTCATTTAACTGGCTGGGCAGGTTTCTACCGTCTGTGGAACATGGACTCAAACCAGAATATGTTGGCATAACAGGCCAGTCAAACCGGTTCTTGTGTAGATCCAGAACCCGTCCAACCAGTCTGCATCAAAGGCTAGCCCAACAAGCTGCAGCGCCTCAGCTCTGCTAAGCTTGTACAGGGTGAGTTATCCCCACCTCCCATCCACTCCCAACAAACTGCTCAGAATGTTGTAGCCTCCAGCAAAATAATTCAGAGTTCTTATAGGAGGGGTAGATCTGTGTCAAGTATAGCAAGAGTCTATTGTTCTAAACCTCTCCTGGTATCTACTCAAGTATCTACCATCCTCAGAAATAAGTGATCCTTTAAAAAACCTATTCCATGGCTCTCTACAAAGTCAGCCCTCTACAAAGAGATTATCTACAATAAAGAAAAATCCATAATGTCTGGTCTTTTTTTACTCGTCCATTTGGCTTTACTTAGTTTAACTTAGCCCATAGAGGAAGGTTGTTACTCTCCACAAAGCTAATAATTTCCCTGAGAGCTTAAAGGAAACTTGTCTTGAGGGAGAGAAATGAAGTGTAAGTTGACCAAACATTTCCCTGGATATTTTATCTTACTTGTTCTGAAATGATCTTCATACCAGTCTAAATTTGAAAAAAAAAAAAAAAAAAAAAAAAACTCTTTCTATTTACCAGGATAAACTGGAGCAGTTTTACTTTGGATAGTCAACATTTGAACACAAATTATTGATATCTACTATGTGCCAGGAACTGTGCCAGGTATAATTACAATTGTAAAAAAGACAAATTCAGTAAGAGGTGGAAACCATGTCAAAGTTCCCAGCTAAACAACCCAAGTAATGTTTTAGAAAGAAGAAATGAGTAACAAAGTAATCACATTTTGACAGCAATTGGTTTGTAATAAGGGAGATCACGTGAGATTTGTTTTATACCTTCATAATAGTTACACATTTAGAAAATCTTTCCTACTGAAGCGGTGATTCTCAAAATTTCTTGCTTAAGAATCAGCTGAAATACTGATTAAAAACATCTCTGGCTTCACTGCCAAGGATTCTGATTTAATGAATCTGGGATGTTACCCAGCACTTCATTGATTCAGACACTGTTGTTACAAGGACTATACGCCCAGACATCATGCTCATTTTCTTTAAAACATAGATGCTCAGCTTCTATTCTATTTCTGTACCTAATTAAATATAATATATATTAATCAAAAGTTGCCATATTCATTTTTGTATCTCTAGTGTCTAGAACACTGACCTTAGAAAGTACTTACTACATGCTTATTAAGTAAATATCAGTGCCAGCACTTGCTAGATCCTAGGGGAATCACACCTAGTGACCATTATGTGAATCAACTATATTAAGTACTACAATTACTATAATTTAGGTAGGAGCACAGAAAAGGGTGCAAGTATGATTGAGTATGGGGAAAACTTCACAAAGGAGATCGGTTTAGAGACTCCTTTTTTAACCATGATCAAAGATTACTACTTGTAGGATAACAAAAAGTTGAGGGAACAATAAAAAGAATGCCTTTGATTTGATGCAGTAATAAAAATTTTAAGTACCTGAGGGCACATGATGTCAAAACTTCGTAAAACGTTTATTTTCTAGAGCAGGGTCAGCAAATTTTTTTCCATGAAGGATCAGAGAGTTAAATATTTTAGGGATTGTGGATCAGATTGTCTGTTTTGACAATTCAACTCTAACATTGTAGCACAAAAGCAGACAAACAATGAATGGATGTGACTGGGTTTCAATGAAACTTTATAAAACAGGTGACAGACTGGATTGGAACAATGGGCCATCGTGTTCTAACCCCTGCTCTAGAATGAAACGTCTGAAAATTAACAGGAATATATAATTGGTTAGAAAAGTGGGCTTTGGAGTAAAAAAGACTTGGGCTCCTTCCCAGGCCTGTTCCATACTAGTTTTGTTACATGAATCAAACATCAATTTTTTTTTTCATAAAACATGATTGAAAGTAATAGTACTTTCCCTCTAGAGCTACTGAAAGATTCAAATAATATAACTCATGTGCGCTTTAATCCAAAAATCTAGTACGAAGTTAGGGTCCAAATGAAATGTCAGCTAAAAATAAAACTGGTTAAAACATGGAAATTGAACATGGGTGTTTATTTCCAGTGGTAGCAGACAAGAATGTCCATACATTTTGGAAAAAGGAATGAAGATGTGTGGTGATTGAGCAGAATCCAGGAAGAGGAAGTCTACTTGCAAAAATAAAAGCAAGTTTATCTCTACTGCAAAATTCTAGAAAACGTCAGCAATTGGAGCACAAGGTACTTCTAAATTGTCTTGGGGAGTTTGGAGTGGGACTTGAAAAAGGAAAATTAGTGCGAAATATGCTTAAGAAACAAATCACTCCCGGAACCTAGAAACCTAGAAATTGCCTTTTATCCAATTTGACAGAGGATAGGTAGGACTTGCTGATTCATGCTTGAAGAGATTGTCTCAGGTTGGTTCTGGACTTGAAAATAGCAGGCAGAGTTAAGGATGAATGGTAGTACCACACTGAAAGTAACGAGATTGTGTTAGTTTACAATAGCTGCTTTAACAAATCATCACGAGTGTAGTGGTTTAAAACAAAATAAACCTATTATCTTACAGTTCTGGAGGTTAGAAGTCTAAAATGGATCACTGGGATAAAATTAAGGTTGAGTTTCTTTCTGGAGGCTCTATGGGAGAATCTATTTGCTTGCCTGTTGCAGCTCCTAGAGGTTGCCTGCATTTTTTGTTTCATGGTCTTCTTCCATCTTCAAAGCCAACAGTGGCCAGTCAAGTTTTTCTCATATTGCATTATTCTGACACTGACTTTGCTGCCTCCCTCCTCTGATATTTAAATCTAATAGTGAAAATCAGGCTAATTGCCCCTTTTTAATGTCAGCTTATTAGTGTTCTTTTTTAATTTTTTAAAATTTCTTTATTTGTATATATTTTACAGCAGGTGTAGTTTTTTTTAAGATTTATTTTATTCATTTATGTATACAAGAGCTGGGGTGCAGGCCAGAGGTGCGGGGGTGGTGAGAGGATTCCCAGAGACAGAGTAGGGAGCAGAACAGGTGGACAGGTGGATCTACTGAAATACACTGCTGAGGGGAGCAGCAGGTGAGACAGGAGAGGTCTGCTGTGCCATGTGGGTAGCTCCCCGGCCAGGGATGGAACTCTGCTGCAATGACTGCTGATAGCTTCACAGTACTAAGACTTAACCCCTGTGCCACCAGGGATGCCTTTATGAGTATTTTAAACACCATCTGTAGCCTTAATTCACCTCTTCCATGTGGCATAACATTTTCAGTTTCCTGGGATTTGGATATGAACATCTTTGAAAGACCGTGGACATTTTTGAAAGACCACAGTCACTCGAATGGTGAGATGCCCAGGTCTGTTCCTCTGGTTTGGCTCACACAGAAAGAATGAAAATGGAGAATCCAAGAAATTCTCAAAGCTCTTTTCACCCTAATATATTGGTTATGAACTAGAGATGACCTGCTTTGCACCCCAAACCACCAAGAGTCATTTGGCAATGTCTAAAGAAATTTTTGATTATAAAACAACTGAGGGAGATAAGGGAGAGCTTTACTACTGGCATCTAGTGGGTATGGACCTGGGATACTAATAAATATGTTACAATGCACTAGATAGCACATCTTTACCCCTCTCTGCGTCACAAAATAATGTTTGACACAAATGTTAATACTGGCAAAGATGAGGAAACCTTACTCTAATGTTAAACCTATCAGTCAACATCACCCTAATATAAATAAATGAATACTACCCAGGGACACAGAATTGCAAATCAGCGTGTTTGTTCTCAGTCTAAGATATAGTGTGCATGTAACTTGAAAGAGACAAAAGAAACCAATGTTAATTTAGAGAAAGTAGTCAGCATAGGGAGCAGAATAACAACAATAAAAACACCACTATATTAATATCTTCAAAGAAATAAGATGTTTACATACAATAAAAACAGAAGATTATCTAAAAGTAAAGCTTTTGGAGAATAAAAAAGAGATATTGGAAAGTAAAAAATTAATAGCAGAAATAAAGACAAAAGGAATTGAAAGTCAAGGAAATCTGCCAGAAAGTAAAATTAAGAAGCTACTGAAAGATGTGCTAGAAAATAAGTGTAAATTAAAAAATATGAATACATGGAATCCAGAAGTATGTCCACTTCTCTTTGGTTAAAGTTTCACATGGCCACCAGTCCTGAGATTGCTGCACTATGTAATGTCATTGAACACCAGTAAGTGAGTGAGGACTGTGATTTTTATTTGAAATTCACATTGCCTGTGGCTGAGAGAAGGGGGGAAAGGGAGAGAGGAAAAGGAGAAAGGGAAGCAGGGGGAGAGAGAGAGAGAGAATGAATATGAATATGATTGGTTTTTGGTCTTCCAATTAATTGGATGGTGATGGATCAAGTCGGTGACAGAAACCTGGTTGACTAGGCCTCATTCTATTGTATGACGCATTAGAAGTTTCTCAGAGAAAAAGGGTGCATGGGGAGAGCAATGAAACAAATATTGTATAAAGATATTTTATAAAATGGGCACATGCCCCTGCATTTAATGTTCGATTCAATAATTTTCTCAGTGTTCATTATTTGAAAGTCTTTGCAGGACTTATGGACCATAAATATTTTATCAGTAGCATCTAATAATGGTAATCATAACAGATGCAGGCCAGTGTAACTGGCCAGTGCTGGGCAATGTTGTAAAAACTTTTTACAAATCATTTCATTTCCTTCAATGTCCCTAGTAGAGACATAGTTACTATTACATCTCCTACTTTACAGATGAAGAGCAATAGACACAGAAATTAAGTAACTTAATGAAGGCAAATTTACTGTTTAGGCAAATTGTCTATATGCTTACCAATAGATACCTATAGATAGGGTTATAGGCATTTGTAATTAGCAATGAAGATCTACTTTTTATTCATTCTCCTAGAAAATTCATTCCATGGGGTTGATTACATTTGGATATTATTTTAATTAAAACAATTGTGTGATAAATAGACTTAATTGATTATTTATGAGAGTATATGAATTCCAAAAGAGCAGTTTATTTCCCAGATAAAACATCACAGGTAGGTATTGTTTAGTACATAATATGTTATTTTTTGGTTATAATTCCTTCCCTGAGTATCACCTGGAAATGGTACTTTATCAGCATGTGGACATCCGATATCCATCCTTCTCTATCATATATGAATTATATGCATTAAAGCTCAGTTTTTAAAAGCGTCATCTCCAGAGGAGAGAGTATGATTTGGCATATTAAATATATTTTTAATTATAAAAAATGAGATAGCTTTTGTACTGTATCTGTTATTGCAGTTGTAATAAATAGCATTAGATTTAAAATTAGGGCCTCCCCAGTGGCGCAGCAGTTGAGCGCTGGGTTGCGAAGCTCCCCATGGCCTCTGCGGCGCCGGTGCGATCCCTGGCTGCTCCCCAGCCACCAGAGGAGGGTCACACATGGCGCGCAGACCTCTCCTGCCGCCCGCTGCTCCCCTCAGCAGTGTACTTCAGTCCTTCTGCCTGCTCTGCTCCCCGCTATGGATCTGGTGAATTCTCTCACCCTCCTGCGCTTCTGACTGTACCCAGTGCATGTACAAACAAACAAATAAACAAATAATAAATATACATGCCTCTTTAAAAAAAAAAAAGAAAAAAAAGATTTAAAATTAAAAGATTTTTTAAAATAAAACAAGTGTTCACTTACTTTTCTTTTTTTTTTTTTTTAAGATTTATTTATTTATACAAGAACTGGGGTACAGGCCAGATGCGCAGGAGGGTAAAATAATTCACCAGAGACAGAGAGGGGAACAGAACAGGCAGACTGATGAAATACACTGCTGACAGGAGCAGCGGGTGAGACAGGAGAGGTCTGCTGTGCCATGTGGGATTCTCGCCAGCTGGCCGGGATGGAACCTGTGCTGCAGAGGCTGCGGACAGCTCCACAGTGCCACGCTCAGCCACCTGCGCCACCAGGGAGGCCCTCACTTACTTTTCTTTTAAACTGAATGTCCCTAAGAACATTTTTTTTCTGATTTCATCTTGACTGTTTCATACAGCAATATTAAATGTGCCATAATGAGAAGAAAAAATGTAGTCTATAATGAACCAGAGCTTGAGCTCACAAGTAAAATAAACAAAATATCAATTGAGTTATTTTCTACAATGCAGTTAATCTGAGCTTTAAAAATTTTTCCATTTGATGCAAATTTAATAGAAAATCATAACCAAGGGTTATTTTCCAAAGATCATAAAATGAAGAAGGCAATCAAAGTGGTACAAGTATAAACTTACACATAAATATTTATATCTACCAATATTCATAAGTAAGGGTTTGTAACATACTGTAAAATAGCTAGTAACCCCTGATCACTATGAAATTCAAAACTTTTATTCTAAGTTTCTTTTGGGTAAGTGATCCATTCAAAAGATGTGGAAGCAAGTGCAAAATAGACCAATCAAGGCAACACATTAGAGAACAACAATTTTAAAATGCAAACTAGGCTTAGGTTATGTTTCCCAAAACCTAACACTGAGATATGGATTCAAGTGCAAATGATTGTTATACAATCCAACATCACTGCATAATTGTAAATGTACTCATTACTAGTAATGAGACAGGAAGGCAAATCCAGAAAAGAGAATTAAGAAAAGCAAAAGTATGATTTCAGCATCATACTTAGTCCAGAGAGCTCCATCACATACATTAAAGAGTTTACTCCATAGATGGCAAAACAATTAAACTTTCAAACTTATGAAGCAGCCACTGACTTTTGTTTACTGCACACTGAGGTAAACTTCCAGGCACTTAGAGTTTTTGTTTGGCATCTCCACAAGAAATGGTCTTAACCCCTGGAGGTGCAGGGGTTAAAGTCTAAGTGTTATCAAGCTATTGCCAGCCTCTGCAGCACGAGTTCGATCCCCAGCCTGGGAGCTAACCCACATGGCGCAGCAGACCTCTCCTGTCTCACTCGCTGCTCCCCTCAGCACTGTATTTCAGTAGATCAACCTGTTTTGCTCCCCATCTGTCTCTGGTGAATCCTCTCACTCCCTGAACTGCTGGTCTATACCACAGCTCTTGTATACATAAATAAATAAAATCTCTAAAAAAAAAAAGGAAATGATTTTGGTGACCCCACAACATTATGAGGTTGCATTTAGTTTAACATTAAGAATGAAACATTAGAGGGCCTCCCTTGGTGGCGCAGCGGTTGAGTGCTGGGTTGCGAAGCTGCCCGCAGCCTCTGCAACACTGGTTCGATCCCTGGCCGCTGGGTGAGGGTCCCACATGGCATGCAGACCTCTCCTGCCACCTGCTGCTCCCCTCAGCAGTGTACTTTGTCAGTCTGCCTGTTCTGCTCCCAGCTCTGTCTCTGGTGAATTCACTCACCCTCCCATGCTTCTGACTATACCCAGTGCTTGTATAAATAAATAAATAAATCTTAAAAAAAAAGAATGAAACATTAGAACTTCTGCTTCCAGTAAAGATGGAGTTATAGAAATCAGATTTATACTACTACCTGAAACAAAACAAGGACAAAATGTTAAAATGGTTAAAAGTAAAAGGATCAAAAATATATGTACAATATTAACACTAACTAAAAGATCCCTGGACTAACTAAATCAATAGCAGACAAGGTAGGTTTTAGATGAGACTATTACTAAGAATAAAAAGGTCTTATGTCATGTAGTGTTTTACCTATATTTTCTTCTACATATTTTATGGTTTTAGGTCTTATGTTCAGTTCTTTTCTCCATTTTGAGTTGACTTTTGTGCATGGTGTGAGGAGATGGTCTAGTTTCATTCTTTTGCTTATGGTGGTCCAATTTTCCCAGCACCATTTATTGAACAAACTGTCCTGTTTCATTTATTTCTGGGCTTTATTTATGGTCTTTCTATTTGGTTCTATTGGTCTGTGTATCTGTTTTTGTTCCAGTACCATACTGTTTTAATTATTATGGCTTTGTAATATAGTTTGAAGCTGGGAGTGTGATACCTCCATTCTCCTCTGTTTTAGTCAGGAGAGCTTTGGCTGGAGAGCAAGGCTCTATTCTAGTCAGGAGAGCAAGGCTTTTTGTGGCCCGATATGAATTTCATTAATATTTGTTCTATTTCTTTGAAGAATGTCATTGAGATTTTTATTGGAGTAGTGTTGAACCTGCAAATTGCTTTAAAGACTCAGCCTCCAAAGCAAAAAAAGTGAAGAAAAAGATAAACAGCAGGGATTACATCAAATTTTTGCTTCTGTACAGCAGAAGAGACATTAACCAAAACAAAGAGACACCCTACTGATTGGGAGAAAATTTTTGCACTCCATACAACTGAAAAGGGGCTGATCACAAATGTATACAAAGAACTCACACAACTCAACAAAAACAAAGTAAACAATCCATCAAAAAATGGGCAGAAGAGGGCCTCCCTGGTGGTGCAAGGGGTTAAGAACCGCACTATGAATCTATCCGCAGCCTCTGCAGCACGAGTTTGATCCCCAGCCAGGGAGTTACCCACATGGTGCAGCAGACCTCTCCTGACTCTCCCGCTGCTTCCCTCAGCAGTGTATTTCAGTCAATCTGCCTGTTCTGTTCCCCACTCTGTCTCTGGTGAATCCTCTCACCCCCCCCACACCTCTGGCTTGTACCCCAGTTCTTGTATGCATATATAAATAAATCTTTTAAAAAAAAACAAACAAGAAATAAGTCAGTAGGAAAAAGAAAAATATAGGATGATTTCATTTATAGGAGGAATATAAGGGAACCAAATATAAAAACACAACAACACAAAAAAACAAAACAAAAATGAACACAACTATAAATCAGAGATATTCTGCAGGGGAGGGGAAGGAAGAGGGATCAAAATAAGGGTGGGGAGAGCATAAGGGAGTATGGTGATGGTGAATGGGTGAATTGGTGGTGGAAATTCTGTGGGGACTACACCTGAGAAAAGAAAGCAAATATGGTACAAAAATGAACAATGATGTAACACATATATAAATAAATTATTAAAAAAGAATAAAAAGGGTCATTTCAAAAAAAGGTTCATCAAGGAACATAATAATCATATACATTTATGCATCTACTCATATAAAATAAAAATATGTAAAGCAAAAGCTGATAGAGCTGAAGGAAGTTGAGCAAATTCATAGTTATATTAAACTTATATCTGGAGATTTCAATATCCCTGTCTTGATAACTGAATGTAGAAATCAATGAGTGTAGAAGAAAACACTATCAACCTATTCTATGTAATTAATATCTGTAAATCACTAAGCTGAGTAGTATTTCATTGTGTTTATGTATATATACATATATATATATATATATATATATGTGTGCATGTATGTGTATATATACCACATCTTTTTTCTCCAAGCATCTGTTATTGGGCGCTTAGGTTGCTTGCATAACTTGGCTATTGTAAATAGTGCTGCAGTGAACACAGAAGTGCTTATGTTTCTTCAAGTTTGTGTTTTGGGAGGATATCTAGGAGTGGTATTGCTGAATCATATGGAAGATCTATTTTTAATACTTTGAGAAACTTCTGTACTGTTTTTTTTTTAAGATTTATTTATTTATGCATATAAGAACTGGGGTCTAGGCCAGAGGTGTGGGGGTGTGTGAGAGGAGTCACCAGAGACAGAATGGGGAACAGAACAGGCAGATTGACTGAAATACACTGCTGAGGGGAGCGGCAGGTGAGTTAGGAGAGCTCTGCTGCACCATGTGGGTAGCTCCCTGGCCAGGAATCAAACTCGTGCTTCAGTGGCTTTGGATAGCTTGCATCCATAGGTTGCATCTTAACCCCTTGCGCCACCAGGAAGGCCCACTTCCATACTGTTTTCCATAGGATCTGGTGAAACTAAACCATCTAGCACTAGCTTTTGTTTTGGGAGACTTGATTACTGTTTCAATTTTTTGTTTGTAACCGGTTGTTCAGATTTTCCATTTCTTCCGAATACTGTGATGGAAGGTTATATGCCTCTGAAAATTTGTCCATTTCTTCTAGGTTATTTAATTTATTTGCATGAAGATGTTCATAATGGTTTGTTATGATCTGCTGTACTTCTGAGATATCTCTTGTAACTTCTTTTTCAATTATGACTCTATTCATTAGAATTTTCTTTCTTAGTGAGCCTAGCTAGAAGTTTATCTTTTAAAAGAAACAGCTCTTGATTTCATTAATATTTTATTTTTTTTAAAGATTTATTTTATTTATTTATGCATATAAGAGCTGGGGTGCAGGCCAGAGGTGCAGGGGAGGGGTGGTGAGAGGATTCACCAGAGACAGAGTGGGGAGCAAATCAGGCAGATTGACCAAAGGACACTGTGGAGGGGAGCAGCGAGTGAGACAGGAGAGGTCTGCTGCTCCATGTGGGTTGCCCCCTGGCTGGCTAGGGATTGAACTTGTGCTGCAGAGGCTGCGGATTGCTTCATAGTGCAGTGCTTAACCCCTTGCGCCACCAGGGATCCCCTTCATTACTATTTTAAACTGTCTCTTTAACTTCTGTTTATTTGCACTGTAATTTTTATTATTTACTTCTTACTAGTGGTTTTTTTTTCTTTTTCTAGTTCCTTAAGATATAAGGTTAGATTATTTAAAATCTTTCTTGTTTCTTGATGTAGGTCTGTATTGCTTCCCTCTTAGTATTGCTTTTGCTGTGTGCCATAAGTTCTGATATGTCCTATCTTCATATTTATTTGTCTCCAGGTTTTGAAAAAAACATTTTCTACATCCACTACCTACTCAATGAAGGTAGACTTTCCGTTGTGTCTCCTCTCTGTAATATGTGTTGTTCTCTGATAGCCAAGGGGTGTTCCAGTTTTCCCCTAAGCTATAGGATTCTCTTGGGTGATTTCCCTATGGTTCAGTGTTAGATATTCCTTTCATAAACAAAGGAAGGATTCTTGCTTGTCTCCATCTTGGCAATAACTCTCTCCAGGCAAAATAGATTTTAAGTCAATAACTGTAAAAAGAAACAAAGTAGATCACTATATGACAAAGGTCATTTTATGATAAGAGGTAATTCATCTACAGTATATAAGAACTGTAAATATATACCAAATACTAGAATACATATATATAAGACAAATATTAACAGATATGAAGGGAAAAATAGACAGCAATACAGTAATAGTAGAGAATTTCATTACCCCACTTTCAATAACAGACAAATTTAATTACTCTTTCATTTATTTCTTCTCTGATCTTTGCTCCTTCCTTATTTTAATTCTGTGCTTAATTAGTTCTCTTTACAGTTTCTTCAGATGTAACATTAGGTTGTTTATTTGAGAATTTTCTGTTTTTTTTTTTTTGAGAACAGAAAAGGCAGATTTATTAAAATATACTGCTAAGAGAAACACTGGGTGATACAAGGGTGGTCCGCTGTGCTGAAATTTTTCTGTTTCTTATTGCAGGCATTTATCACTGCAAACCCCTCTTTTAGAACTTCTTTTGTTGCATCCCATAAGTTTTGGTATACAGTGTTTTCATTTTTATTTCTTTCAAGATTTTTTAAATTTCCCTTTCAATTTCTTCCTTGACCCATTTTCCCAAGAATGTGTTGTTAAATTTGCACATATTTGTGACTTTTCTAATTTTCCTTCTAGTTTGATACCAATGTATTCACAAAAGATACTTGATGTGATTTCAGTATTCTTACATTTGTTAAGACTTTTTTTTGTAATCTATGGATGACCTATCCAACTATGTACACTTGAAGGTGTTTTCTGCTGTGATAGTATTGTCCTATGTATGCTTGTTATAACCATCTGGTCTTATGTGTAGTTTATGTGTGATATATTTTTTGAAAGATTTATTTATCTATGCATACAAGAACTGGGGTATAGGCCAGAGGTGTGGGGTTGAGAGGATTCACCAGAGACAGATTGGGGAACAGAATAGGCAGACTGACTGAAGTACACTGCTAAGGGGAGCAGCTGGCAAGTCAGGAGAGTTCTGCCCCAATGTCCAATATTTTTACGTTGAATTTGTGTATGGATAATCCCTCCTTTGTTGAAAATTATTAAAGTCCCCTGCAGTTTCTTCTTTCAGCAGTGTTATTAGGAGGGGGATTGAGACTTAAAAAAGGTAACCATAAAATATCAGAACTAAAATAACCTTGGACATTTTTATAACTCTTACTTTACAAATAGGGAGACTGAAACTTAGAAAAAGAATATACTAACTCAGGTCACAATGTCAAATATAGTTTGGATTTGTTCAGGCGACTTATATAAATTTCTTTGTTGTTGATTTTTTAAATTTTATTTTATTTTTTTAATTTTAATAATTTTATTTTTTTAATATATTTTTACATCATTCTTCATTTTTTAAAAAGGATTTATTTATTTATGCATATAAGAACTGGGGTACAGGCCAGAGGTGTGGGGATGTGAGAGGATTCACCAGAGACAGAATGGGGAACAGAACAGGCAGACTGACTGAAGTACACTGCTGAGGGGAGCAGTGGGCGAGCCAGGAGAGGTCTGCTACACCATGTGGATATCTCCCTGGCTTGGGATGAAACTTGTGCTTCATTGGCTGGGGATAGCTTCATAGGTTGCATCTTAACCCCCTACACTACCAGAAAGGCCCTTTCTTCATTTTTTTATTTTTTACAATGTATGCTTTCTCATCTCAGTTAGAGTCCCTGTGAAATTCCCACCACCAATTCACCCATGTGCCATCACCATAGTCCCTTGCACTCTTCCCACCCATTTAGGCAACATGTATTTCTTGAATGCTGATTCTATGCTAGACATATCCAATGCTAGAGGTTGACCTCATTTAGTTTTTTATTATTGGGATATAATTGACATATTGCATCTAATTAGTTTTAAGGTATATTGAGGATCACAATCTACTATGGGTAGTTATACACAAACAAATCACATAACCTAGAAGAAAGGAATAAATTCCTAAAAATATATAGTCTATCCGTACCGAATCATGAAGAAATAGAAATTATTAACAGACCAATTACTAATAAAGAAATTTAATCAGTAATTAAAAAAAAAACTCCCAACAAAGAAAACTCAGGGTTTTATGGCTTTACTGGTGGACCTACTGGATATTGAAAGAAGAATTCACTAAAATCTTCCTTCAACCCTTCCAAAAAATTGAAGAGAAAGAAGTACCTGCAAACTCATTTAATGAAGTCAAAATTACCACAATATGTGTTAACCTAAAAGTTCAAGAGTCATTAAAAAAGGCAAAATGAGTCTTTTGGGAATAGAGAGTTGCAATTTGGGGTACTCAGATTTAGGTAGAAACTTTAAAAATGTCAGAAGGAGGGACAATAGTTGTGGGATTCGTACAGAGTGAAAAAGAAAGATGAGGTAATGGAGTATAAAATAGTGGTCAGGTAGGTGTATCATAAGATGAAAATGGTCAGGTGGAGTGGTCACAGAGTAAAAGTAGGTAAAGGTTCTCTTTATCTGTCCTCTCAAACATAATATTCTTGTTTTTCTTGACATTTTGGAATGTTGGCTGTTTGACCTAGTTCATGGGTTTGATCTAGTTTAAAAATGAGAGTAAAGTGGTTTTTTTTAAATAGTAGCCTTTTCCATTCCATTTTAATATTGTTTCAGTCATGTCAACTTTTTCACCTACAAAAGCTAGAAAGGTCACTACAATAAAAGAAAATTACATTCACTAATCCTAATGACCATAGATGCAAACATTCTCAACATTCTCAACAAAATATTTGCAAACCAAGTTAAACGCTACACTGAAAAATCATATTCCATGATCAAGTGGGATTTAGTCTTAGAATTCAAAAATACACAAATCAAGAAATGCAATATACCACAATAACAAAATTAAGGTTAAAATCCATGTGGTCATTTCAATGTATTTAGAAAAAGCTTTTGATAAAATTCAACATGTTTTTATTATATATGATAAAAACTATCATCAAACATGTTATACAAGGAATGTACTATATGTGACAAGTCCACATATAACATGACACTCAGTGGTGAGAAGCTAAAAAGTTGTCTCTAAGATCAGGAAGAAGATAAAGATGTCAACTTTTGCCACATTCATTCAGCACAGTACTTGAAATCCTAGAAATAGCAATTAAGCAAGAAAAAGAAGTAAAAGCTATCAGAATCAGAAAAAAAGAAGTAAGGTTGTCTCTGTTGGCCAATTTCAGCATATATAAGGACACCCTAAGGACTACACAAAAAACCTGATAGAACTCATGAATAAATTCAGTAATGTTGGGCCTCCCTGGTGGCGCAAGGGATTAAGCACACAAAGCACTATGAAGCAATCTGAAGCCTCTGCAGCATGAGTTTGATCCCCCAGCCAGCCAGGGAGCAACCCACATGGCACAGCAGACCTCTCCTGACTCGCCCACTGCTCCCCTCAGCAGTATATTCCAGTCAATTGTTCTGCTCCCCACTCTGTCTCTGGTGAATCCTCTCACCCCCGCATCTCTGGCCTGCACCCCAGCTCTTGTATGCATAAATAAATAAATCTTTAAAAAAATAAAAATAAATTCAGTAATGTTTCATGGTACAGAATCAACATAAAAATCAGTTGCATATCTGTACATTAACATTAAACTAAGAGAAAGAAAAATTGAGAAAACAATCCCATTTACAATTATGAAAAAAAAATACACAGGAATAAATTTAACCAAGGTCAAAGATTTATACACTGAAAACTATAAGACAATGATGAAAGAAATTGAATACAAATAGATGGTAATATGTTTTATGTCCTTGGATCAGAAAAATCAAGATTTTTAGAATCTTGTTAGCCAAAAAGATTCACAAATTCAATGTATTTCTATCAAAATTCCAATAGCTTTTCTCCCCACAGAAATAGAAAAAAAATTCCTTATACTTGAATGGAACTTCATAGGACCCTGAGTTACCAAAGTCATTGTGAGAAAGAAAAACAAAGTTGGAGGTATAAGTCCTGATTCTAAACTATACTACAAAGCTGTAGTAAATCAAAACAGTATGGTATTGACATAAAAACAAACCAGTATTTCAATGGAATAGAATGGAGAGCACAGAAACAAATCTATGTACATATGACCAAAGAATTTTTCAAAAAGGAACCAAAAATATACAATGTGGGAAGGACAGCCTTTTCAATACATTAGGTTGTGAAAGCTGGACAGTAATATGCAAAAGAATGAGTGTAACACTGTACACAAAAATCAACTTTAGTGGTTTTTAATCCATTAAAAACTCAGTCTTAACTAAAAGATAGTGAGTGCTCAAGGAGCTGATGTCTGGTTCAAGAAGGAATATACATGGAAATAGATCAAAGAATAATCTTTGAGTTGGGTTTTTTTTTTGGAAAATTTTTATGAAACAGTAAAATTCCTAAAAGCAATATACAGAGTAAGTTTTTGACACTGGTCCTGGCAATGATTCTTTTATTTTATAAAATTTATATACATAAAATTATGCTAAGTTTAGTAAGACAGAGAAAAACAAATGCTATATGATACTATTTATATTTGGACCCTAATAATGGTGTCAAATGAATAGAAAGGAAGAGTAGAATGGTGGTTGGTGGAGAGTAGAGAACTGAAGAAGCAGGAGAATCTGGTAAGAGGGTATAAGCTTTTGTTTGTAAGATGTATAAGGTTTGAGGATCTAATAATATCATGTATATATATATATACTTCATAATGCATATAAGTAATATATATATTCAATGAATGAATAAATAAAAGAAACTTGGTATCTATAATTTGTGTTATATGAATATTATACATACATGGAATAGTATATGGTAGATATACAGTGGAATATTATTCATTCTTAAAAAAAGAAATTTCTTCCTTTTATGACCACATGAATGAGCCTCAGGACATTATGCTATGTGAAATAAGACAGAGAAAGACAAATGCTATTTGATATTTTTATATGTGGACCCTAATGCATAGAAAGAGAGTAGAATGTTGGCTGCTGGAGACTAGAGAACTGAAGAAATAAGAGAGGTAAGCGGTGCAAGATTTCATTTATAAGATGAATAAGGTTTGAAGATCTAATCAATAACATAGTGACTGTAGTTGATAATGTTGACATATAAAATTTTTATTTGCTAAGTGAGTAGAATTTTTTCTCACCATTAAAAAAAGGGGAGGTGTAAATATGTGAGATGATGATTTTGTTAATTAATTTGGTGGTGGGAATCTTTTCACCATGTTTACGTATATCAAGTCATCACATACCTGATATACATAAACACAGTGTACTCTTTAAATATATTATCTGTCATGCCTCAATAGAGCTGAAAAAAGTTAACAACATATGCAAAATCATCTAGGTTTTTTCCTATGCTATCTTCCAGGAGTTTTATGGTTTTACATCTTACACTTAGGTCTATGACTCATTTTGAGTTAACTTTTGTAGGGTGTAAGATGTGTGTTTACATTTTTTTTTTTTTGGTATGGCTAGTTGTTTCAGCACTGTCTGTTGAAAAGACTCTTTATTCCATTATATTGCCTTTGTTCCTTTGTCAAATATTTGACTGTATTTATATAGTTCTTTATATTTATGTGTCTCTATTTCTGCACTCTCTAGATTGTTCCATTACTTAATTTGTTAATTTTTTGCTAATAACTACACTGTCCTGATTACTGCAGCCTTATATTACACTTCAAAGTCAAGTAGTACCAGTTCTTCAGTTTTGTTTCCTATCAATATTGTGTTGGTACTGTAGGTTCTTCATAATAGTATTTTAGAATACTTGCCACTTTTAAGCACTTTCCATATTGTAACTCACTTAATTATCACAAAAAAATATAAGGTAAATATTATTTAAAGATTAGGTAATAGTTACAGAGATATTAGCACCCGCCCTCTAGAACTCATTTTTAAAAGATTTGTTTATTTGTGCATACAAGAATTGGGGTACAGGCCAGAGGTGTGGGGGCTGAGAGGATTCATCTGAGACAGAATGAGGAACTGAATAGCCTCTAGAACTCATGTGTTTAATCATCAAGTTACATTGCCTTAGCGTTAAACTAGATTTTGATCCTCAATTTGATATTATTGTTATTAAGTTACTTTTATTTATAGTTATTTTAAAGGAGGTAATTGTATTTTAAATTCCTTTCAGTAAAATAACTCCTCTGTTATGCAATGGAAAGGAAGGGTTTTATATTAAATTCCTGTCAGAGAATAAAAGGCTTCCTATTGCTCAGAAGCCATTTTTCCATTTTAGTATTCCATGTTAGTAATCAACTATTCTAAAAATATTAACCTCACAACACTCTTGTATAGCATGTTAGAATACTTTTAAACTCTCTACTTAATTCTGAGTGAAGTATGCTGTAGGACATTAGTTTGGAAAAACCATACAGCAGCATTACTCATTGTGTTGTGGCATCATATGTCCTTCCTGGAACAGCAGCAGGTGTGGTTAAAACTTCCAATAACTGTCTATCTGTTTTTATCATTGATTTTTCCTGTCCCTTTATAAATCTTTGTTAACATTATTTTGGTCACAAATAATACTAACTTGAGCTACTTAAGCCAAAAAAAAAGGCTGGGATTTATTTTGAGGCTGTATAAATATATTAAGAGGAATATAGAGATGTAGGTATTTCAAAGGCAGGGAGTCTGTCTGGCCAAATGAGGAATTAGAAGCAGGAAATAGAAAACCTCTTAACTCTCTCTCTTGGGAGTGCATGGTCTTTCATTTCTGCCTCTACCCACAAGTCTACTTCATTTTTCTTTCTTTGTTCATCCAAATGTCAGCAAAAATATCCCAGGACTCAGAGATTTGGAAATTGTTGCATAAGTCTTATTCCAAATGCAGTGGGGCTCTTGGGGTTTCTGTGCAATTTCTATGTATTTCTGATTCTGGGACGGTGAGATAAGGAGCTGGGTGAATGCCAGGATAATGTTCTCTTGGTCACCTCTGGATTTGGATCTGTTTCCGTATATATAGATACGGGAACTTTGTTGATAGTTTGGAGGTCTATATAACAGCAACATAATCAACGCTGACTGCTACAGTTACCTTCATTCATTCCAGAGAAATTTCTTTTGTCTTTACCCACAAAAGTCCTTCCACTTCAAACTTTGCTGCCGAATTCTGTCTCTTCTCCTCAGGACAAAAACAGTTTTCTGTTGCTGTGAAGAGCAGTTTTACCATCTCCTTTGTTTCTGTGACTTCTATTACTTATACCCTCAGGGTTTTATATTATATCCAAAGTATCTCAAAGCAGCACACATTGTTTATGTTGGTATTAGTTTTTTAGGGCTGCCACAACAAAGTACCACAGACTAGAAGGTTTCAAAAGCAGAAATTTATCTTCTCACATTTTAAGGCTTACACCCTGCTATCAGGTGTTAGCAGGGCTGTTTTTTCCTAAGAGCCAAGAAGGAATAATCTGTTCCAGGACTCTTTGACTTGTAGATGGCTGTCTTCTTGTTTCTACCTGCTGTTTCTGTATCCAAATTTCCTGATCACTTCATTTTAATTTAATTAGTTTTTTAAAGACCCTATCTTTAAAATAGTTATGGGAGTTAGGATTTCAACATATAGATTTGGATCATAATTCAGTCCATCATATTGATAGTCATTGTTAAGATAATATAACTTTTGCTTTTGTTATTTTTGTTTCTTAGTGTGTTTATGGGGGAAAAAACATCGTCTGTGCAACAACTCAGTCTAAGCAGGCAAACTTAGCCAATTAGAATTGGGTTCCAATTCTAAATTCCTAGGTGGGAGAATCAGATTGACAGTAGTTAGATTATGTATACACCCCAGACCATTCAGTTTTGGTCAAGCCCCTCCTTATTGACTAGAGACAGTTTCCTGTGAAGTGAGAATAGACAGGGGTTGTACAATTACCATAAGCATTACCCATTAAAAATATATAACCAAACAAACGATTAAACAAAGATAAACTTTATTTTTTAAAACAATTTTTAAAAAAGATTTCTTTATTTATGCACACAAGAGGTGGGGTATAGGCCAGAGGTGTGGGGTGGGGGGGTGAGAGGATTCACCAGAGACAGAGTGGGGAGCAGAACAGGCAGACTGACTAAAATACACTGGTGAGGGGAGCAGCGGGTGAGATAGGAGAGGTCTGCTGCACCATGTGGGTAGCTCCCTGCCTGGGGATTGAACTCGTGCTGCAGGAGTTGCGGATTGTTTCATAGTGCTGACGCTTAACCCTTTGCACCACCAGGGAGGCCCACAAAGATAAACTTTAAACCCAACCCTTAAAAGCTAACCATAGATTTGAGGCATCCAGGAGAGGAAGGTGAGGAGGAGAAAAGGGGTGACATGAAAAAGGGGCACATAATGGACTATGGTAGGGAACTATGGGTGCTTTGATGGTGGGAAAACTATGGTGACCACATCTGAAGAGAGAATCCTATAATGTGAAAAAACAAACAAGGATGTAAAATAATGGCATGTTGTTAATAAAAAAAGTAAATTTAAATTTATTTAGAATTGCATAGAAAAGAGCAATACTTAATTTTAAAACTAATAATAAATCATTGAGAATTTATTACTTAGAAATTTTATGATTGATCAAGACTTAAAAGAGAAGGAACTTGAAATAGGTAATTTACATCTGTATTTAGTGTTGAAGTAATTGGTATACTTAAACTTCTAATATGAAATCATAGAACTACAAAGCAAATGAACTTATGGTTAAATATTGCAACTTGCTATGTCTGAAATTACCTAAGTACTATATAGGTGCTAATGAATTCTCCAACTTGAGGAGACATGCAATGAAAATTGCATCACTCTTTGGTTCTGACTGCTGTTGTAAGCAGTGATTTTTTTTTCACCCATGGTTTTTTTCTTTTAAATTGCTACCTTGTGCCAAATTAAGAGATATGAATTTGCAAATTGCTTCATTTTATGTGCCAGCAATAATAACTAAACTTATCAAGAAAAAGTAACCTTAGCCACCAATACCAAAGTTCATATTTCTTTCTTTTACTTTTTACTGTTTGCACTACAATTTATTTTTTTTTTTTCTGTGACATTCATTAAAGTTTTCCTGTGTCTGAAAACATCATGACCAGTGTCTTTAATGCAGAAGTTGTAATTAACTGGAAACATGGCTGGAGGTCACATTTTCTAAGTAGCAACACGCCTTTAATTCTGACTTGGAAAGCAGTGGCAAGCTTTTATATCTCTCTCACTACCCATTAGTTCTGTCCTATTTGGCATTATAGTAGCATTGTTAGGAGTTTGGGATTCAAAATGAGAAAGGTCTTGGTTCAAATCCCAGTTCAACTATGTATAAGCTGTGAGATCTTGGGGGAAATTATCAGGCTTATGAGTTTAGTTTCTCAATCATTAAAGAGTAATATAATATTATTACAAGGATTGAATGGGAAATACTTTTTTTTTTTTGCATAGAAGTGGGGTGTAGGCCAGAGGTGTGGGGGGCTGGTGAAAGGATTCATCAGAGACAGAACAGGGAGCAGAACAGGCAGATTTACTGAAATACGATGCAGCGGGTAAGCCAGGAGAGGGCTGCTGCGCCATGTGTGGGTTATCTCCCTGGGATCAAACTCAGGTTGCAGGGGTGATAGTACTGAGACTTAACACCTAGGCTGCCAGGGAGGCCCCCTGAATGGGATATTTGTGATGTGCTTAGCAAGAACCTAGCTCATAGAAAATATCTAAAAAGTAACAGTAGTTAAAAATTACATTAATTATTTAGTGGTAGGCATGAGGAATCAAAGAAGCATGAGGCATAGACACTTTCTTGAATGATCTCATAGACCACAGAATATGGGACTCAGAAAATATCATCACAAATATATCTATATTGAAAAGGCATTTGGTACCTAATTGTTGGTTCTTGTACTTCTTTTAAGCATTACTTTACTTTAAAAATACCTATAAAATTTATGCTTAACTTTAGACTTTTTTTAAAAAAAAATATTTATTTATTTATTTATGCAAGCACTGGTACAGTCAGAAGCGCGGGAGGGTGAGAGAATTCACCAGAGCCAGAGCGGGGAGCAGAGCAGGCAGAAGGACCGAAGTACACTGCTGAGGGGAGCAGCGGGCGGCAGGAGAGGTCTGCGCGCCATGTGGGACCCTCCTTGGTGGCAAGGGAGCAGCCGGGGATGGAACTGGCGCTGCAGAGGCCGCGGGCAGCTTCGCAACCCAGCGCTCAACCACTGCGCCACCGGGGAGGCCCTAATTGCAAGTATTTTAAATTAAGAAATAATTTCAATTATTTTGACTGGCTTCTTCCCAGATTTGATTGTACTATTATTGCTTATAAATGAAGAGGAGATTGTGTTATTTTCTTGGTGCTGTGGCTTGCTTTGTTGTTTTTGTGTAACTACTGTATGCTAATTGATTGCACCACTGGAGCTCCTACTTTGTTATTGTTATCTGTACTTTGCCCCTTCTTTGCTATTTATTTATTTTTTTATACAAAAGCCGGGGTACAGGCCAGAGGTGCGGGAGGGTGAGAGGATTCACCAGAGACAGAGTGGGGAGCAGAACAAGGCAGACTTCCGAAATACACTGTTGAGGGGAGCAGTGGGCACGACGGAGTGGTCTGCCACGCCATGTTGGTCTCGCCCTGGCTAGCTGGGAATTGAACCAGCGCTGCAGGGGCTGCAGACAGCTTCACAGCACTGCGCTCAAACCACTGCGCCACCGGGGCGGTCCCTTCTTTGCTTTTTAAAGCCATAGTGGAAAGTTAGATTAGTAATCCATGAATGCACAAAGAAATACTACCATATAATAGAATAAAATGAAAAATTTAAGGGGCCCAAACATAGGCTCAATGTAAATGGTTGTAAAACAAGCAAATGGCAACCAGAGCAAAGCAGGCACAAACATACTTATATTGGATAAAATAAACTTCCAGCTAAAAAAGGTAACAAGAAACAGGAATGGACATTCTATAATGATTAAGGAATCAATCCATAAGGAAAATATAACACTCATCAATATGTATGCACTAAATGAAGGAGCACCAAAAAAAGATAACTATTAACAACTGAACAACAAACATTGATCCCAACTCAATAGTAGTGATGGATTCAACACCCCCTCTTGATCTATTTACAGATAAACCAGGGAGACTATCAATGAGGCAATAATAGCTTTAAGTGAGGAATTAGAACACATGGGTCTACTAGACATTCATAGGGCATCACACTTCCCATAAAATTGAGTACACATTCTTCTCAAGTGCATGTGGGACATTCTCCAGACCACATGTTGGGCCACAAACAAGGTTAATAAATTCATGATGATTGAAATCATATCAAGTATCTTTTCTGATCATAATGGTGTCAAACTTGAAAAGAACCACAAAAAAAAGAAAAAGAAAAACCTCTACTATTAGAGACTAAAACACTACTGAATGGCTATTGGGTTAATGAGGAAATCAAAAAAGAAACTGAAAATATCTATAGACAAATAAAAATGAAGATATAATTTACTGGAACATCTGGGATGCTACAAAAGCAGTTCTTAGAAATATATAGAAATATTGGTCAGTATAAAGATATAATAAGAGTTCAAATGAATAATCTAACATTATACTTTAAGGAACTAGACAAAGAAGAAAAAATGAACCCAAAGTCCAGTAGATGGAAGGAAACAATAAGAATGAGTATGAAAATAAATGAAATAGAAGAAGTAAAAAAGACAATTTAAAAGACTAAGGAACTCAAAAGCTGGTTATTTGAAAAAATAAATATAATAAACTTCTAGCTACATTCAGTAAGAATAGAGGGAGAAAACCAATAAATTTAATCAGAAATGAAAGAGGAGAACTTACAACAGAACCCTCAGAAATATAGAAGATCATAAGTGGCTCTTATGAACATCATTAGGCCACAAATTGGAAAACCTGAAAGAAATGGACAAATCCTTATGGACATACAACCATCCAAGACTGAATAAGGGAAAACAGAAAATCAGGAAAAAATAGAAAAATAGAAAAACAATTATAATTGTAGGTAAGGAAATGGAAACATTAATCAAAAAATCTCCCCAAAGATTTCTGGACCTACTAAACATAGAGCTTCCATATGACCCAGCAATTCCACTCCTAGGTATTTACCCAAAGGACACAGAAACATCAATTCCAAAGAACACCTGCACCCCTATGTTTATAGCAGCACTGTTTACAATAGCTAAGCTTTGGAAACAACCCAAATGCCCAAAAATAGATGACTGGATCAAGAAGATGTGGTACATATATACCATGGAATATTACTCAGCATTCAAAAAAGATAAACACATGCAATTTGCTGCAACATGGATGGCGCTGGAAGGGATCATGCTCAGCGAAATAAGCCAAAAAGAAAAAGAAAAATACCGGATGGTCTCACTCATAGCAGGAATCTAGAAAACTTAAATAAGGGACCAGGAAAATGAATAACTATAAGAAAGTGAAAATCAAAATCAACAAAAAACTATGAACCAGAGACACTTTTAGGGGGGCGGGGGCGGGAGGGGAGGGATTGGGGTCAGAATGGGGGGTGCAATTGTATGGGGAATATAACAATAAAAAAAAAATAAATAAAATAAAAGACATTGTTAAAAAAGAAAAAAAAAAATAAATGGTGTCAGTTAAAAAGAAGGCACATTGCATAATAAAAAAAAAAAAAAAAAAAAAAATCTCCCCAAAACCAAATACTCAATACCAGATGATTTCACTAGTGAGTTTCGCCAAAACTTTTAAAAAGTACTAACACCTATCCTTCTCAAACTTTTCAAAAAAAGTTGAGGAAAAGGGAACCATTTTATAGGCCATATTACTGATACCAAAAGCAGACAAGAACATCACAAAAAGAGAAAATTACACATCACTATCCCCATTGAGCACAGATGCAAAAATTCTCAACAAAATCTTAGCAAATTAAGGACCTCCCTGGTGGAGTAGCAGGTTGAGCGCAGTGTTGTGAAGCTGTCTGCAGCCTCTGAAGTGCAGGTTCGATTCCTGGCCAGCCAGGGAGATACCCACATGGCACAGCAGACCTCTCCTGTGTCGCCTGCTCCTCCCCTCAGCAGTGTCTTTGGTCCATCTGCCTGTTCTGCTCCCCGCTCTGTCTCTGGTGAATCCTCTCACCCTCCTGTGCCTCTGGCCTGTACCCTAGTTCTTGTATAAATGAAAATAAATCTTAAAAAAAAAGTTTAAAAAAAATCTTAGCAAATTGAATTCAATAATATATTAAGAGAACTGTTCATCATGACCAAATGGGATTTATTCCAAGGATGAAGGGATGGTTCAACATATACAAATCAAGGCACCTCTCTTGTCTGCCTGTGTTTCTCTTCACCAACCTTCTCCCTTTGCAAAGTCCAGAGGCAACTCTTCGCCCAAGACTGCCTACCTACGATTATGAAGGCATCTCTTCTAACAAATCTGTCTCTTTCAAGGGCAGCTCTTTCTGCCCACTTGTGTCTGTGAAAGCATCCTTTATTTCTCTTCCCTTTTAATAATAAACCTGCCCTTTTGGACATATACAAAAAGGACACAATCAATTGATATAACTCATCAGATTAACAAATGGTAATAGGAAAGTTAAAAATCATATAAGCATATCAGTAGATGCAAAGAAGGTATTTGACAACATTTAGCATCCATTTATAATAATAAAAAAATTCTTTGTAAAATGGGGTAGTAAGAACATACCTCAACTGAATAAAGACTATATGTGATAAATCTGCAGCTAGCAATAGACTGAATTGTGAGAAACTGAAGCTTTCCCTCAAGATCAGGTACACAATAAGAATGTTCACTCTCAACACTACTCTTCAACATAATATTAGAATAATATTAGAAGTTCTAGCTAGAACAATCAGGCAAGAGAAAAATATAAAAATAATTCAAATTTAAAAAAAGAAGCAAAAGCATCATTACTTGTAGAGTACATGGCAATATATATAGAAAACCCTAGACCATTAAAAAATATTAGAAACAATAGATTAGTACAGTAAGGTGGTAGGCTACAAAATCAATTTACAAAAATCACTTTTATTCCTATACAGTATTCCTGTATTCTTTATAGACGATGAATTAGAAGACAAAGAAATGAAGAAAATAATCACATTTATCACATCAAAAAGAATTAAATACATAGAAATAATCCTAACAAATGAGATGACAAACTGTTTCAGTGAAAACTGAAAGACATTGCCAATAGACATAGAAGAGACAAGGAAATGGAAAGATATTCCATGCTCATGGATTGGAATAGTTAAAATGTCTGTCTTATCCAAAGCAATATATAGATTCAATTCTTATTAAAGAAAAAAATCCTTATTAAAATTTCAGTGGAATTCTTCAAACATTACTGAAATTTATATAAAAACCAAAATACCCCCAAAGACTAAGCAATCCTGACAAAAAAAGAAGAGAGAAGGAGGTATCATGCTCCCAGACTTCAAACTCTGCTACAAAACTATAGTAGTCAAAACAGTATGATATGGGTATAAAAATAGATACACACATCAATGGAATAGAATTGAGAGTCCAGATTTACATGTATACTTAATTTACAACAAAGAAGCCAAGAGTATACAATGGAGAAAGAAAAGTCTCTTCAACAAATAATGCTGGGAAAACTGCTCAGGCACATGCTGAAAAATGAAACTAGGCCACTTTTCCACACAATACACAAAAATTAATTCAAAATATATTAAAAATTTGGTTCTATGACTGGAAACCGTAAAGCACATAGAAAAAACATAGCAAAAACATTATGACATTGGCTTCAGTGATGTCTTTGGGGACTCTACTCCAAAAGCAAGGGAAAAAAGCAAAAATAAACAAATGCAACTGATTCAAACTAAAATGTTTCTGTACAGAAAAAGAAATGATCATCAAAATGGAGACTAAATGGAAGAAAAACATCTGACAAGATCTACAAAGAATTCATATAATTTGGGCCTCCCCAGTGGCACAGTGGGTGTTTATCAAAAAAATGCAAAACCATTAATATAAAGGGATACATGCACTACTCTGTTCATTGCAGCACTGTACATTATTTTTGAAAAAGATTTATTAATTATGCATATAAGAACTGGGGTCTAGATCAGAGGTGAGGGGGGTAAGAGGACTCACCAGAGACAGCGTGAGGAACAGAATAGGTGGATCCACTGAAAAATACTGCTGAAGGGAGCAGCAGGTGGACTGTAGCACTTTACATTAACCAAGATTTTAAAACAACCTGTATCCAGCAACAGATGAGTGGGTTAAGGTATGGTACATATACACTATGGAATACTATTAAGCTATATATATATAATAAAAAGAGAATGAACTGCTGCTGTTTTCAACAATGTGATGGAATTAGAGGGTATTATGCTAAGTGAAATAAGTCAGAGGGGGAAAGACAAATACTGGATGATTTCCCTTATGTGTGGAATATTAGAGAAACTAAACAAAGGAACTGACAAAACAAAGCAAAACAAATCCTACAAGTATGACTGCAGAATTGATGCACTTAGAGGGACAGAGTGGGTGTGGGAACAAGGATGGAGTGGAACCAGTGGTATATGGTAAAGGGATACCATGCTTTGGTGGTGTGGGTGGTGAAGTGATATATGTTTGGGGAGGTGTGAACCCATTCCCCTAAATTATATATATTAGTATAAAACAATATTGTAAACCAATAATAAAAATAAATAAAGGTGGGAACATTGAAATTAAAAAATGAAAAATTATTGTACCCTATTTAACTCTTTCTGCTTATGAAACCCATTTCTCCCTTATTTACCTTCCATATCACATGTAACTTATATCCTTCCTAACATTGAAAGGATGAACATTTGCAGTATGGCACTCTTTCTTTTTTTCTGAACTGATAAAAGAGGTTAGCTGAGTTAAGAAAGTAACACTTTGCTCTTATAATAAAGAATAGAGACAGAGTGATATGTTAGATTCCAGAGAATCAAAGGAGGAATACGGGTGGAGGTTAAAAATATGTGGAATATAACCAAAGGTAATGAGTTTTGGGAGAAAGAGAAAAGGATCTTTTGAGATTTCACAATATGAAATTGATGTGACCTGTCCTACATATCACTATATCTTTTATTCTGGCTGTGTACTTTTGACTAAATAAAAATGATGCTTTCTTTAAGATTTCTCTACACTTTTGACTAAATAAAAATGATGCTGTCTTTAAAATTTTCTCTAGAGAACAACTTGCATTCAATGTGCCTTTCATTGCTTACTTATTCACATCCTGCCCAGTGCAACATCCATCTTTTCAAGCAATCTGCACAAGACTATATTTTCTAAAAATGACGGCACCAGTCTCCCTTCCATTCTCATGTGATAGTTTTCCAAGATGAGCTTACCACTCTACCCTTTACTGAAGAGGTTGGATAGGGTAAATAAGTGCATGAAATGATGCTCAACATCACTAGTTGTTAAGGAAATAGAAATATAATGTGATATTCCTAGCACACCTATAATAACAGCAAGATTTTTTAAAATAATGGTAATGCTGGTAAGGATGCAAACATACTGGGTCTCTCATACCTTGCTTATGAGAATGTAGCATAGTATAGCCACTCTGGAAAATAGTGTGTCAGTTTTTTTAAAAAGGCTAACAGGTAACTTAACTTATAGTCCAGCAGTTACACCCCTAGCATTTTCCCAGAGAAATGAAACATTCCCACAAAAAATCCTTACATAAATTTTCATTGCAGATTTAGTTATAATAGCTTCAAGGTATAAACAGGGCCTCCCTAGTGGCGCAAGGGGTTAAGATGCAACCTATGAAGCAGTCCACAGCTGCTACAGCAGGAGTTCGATCCCCAGCTGGCCAGGAAGCTACCCACATGGCTCAGCAGACCTCTCCTGACTTGCCCACTGCTCCCCTCAGCAGTGTACTTCAGTTGATCCACCTGTTCTGTTCCCCACTCTGTCTTTGGTGAACCCACTCACCACCCCCACACCTCTGGCCTGTACCCCAGTTCTTGTATGCGTAAATAAATAAATCTTTTAAAAAATATAAACAGCCAAAATAGTGACATTAGGTTACTACTTAAGGAAACAGTGGTATAATGATACCAGGGAATACCAGTAATACTACTTAGCAATAAAAAGGAATGAACTATTGATACATAAAAAGCAATGAACTATTGATGCATCCAGTGACTTTTTTTTTAAGATTTATTTATTTATTTATACAAGCACTGGGTACAGTCAGAAGCATGGGAGGGTGAGAGGATTCACCAGAGCCAGAACAGGGAACAGAACAGGCAGACTGACGAAATACACTGCTGAGGGGAGCAGTGGGCCACAGGGGAGGTCTGCGCACCATGTGGGACACTCGCTAGGGGCCGGGGACCAAACTGGTACTGCAGAGGCTGCGGGCAGTTTCGCAGCCCAGCGCTCAACTGCTGTGCCACCAGGGGAGGCCCTGCATCCAGTGACTTGAGTGGAGTTCAAGGTCATTATGTTGAGCGAAAAACATCAATCTGAAAAGATCACATATTGTATAATTTTATTTATATAACATTCTTCAAATGACAAAATTATTGAGGTGAAGAATAAAATAGTGGTTGTCATGGTTTAGGGCTGATGGGGAGCAGTGTGACTATCAACTAAAACAAGAAATATTATTCTGGTGATAGTTCTATATCTCAATTGTAGAGAGTTTCACGGATGTACACGTGTTCAAATGTCATAGAAAGTGACAATGTCCTGCTTTTCAGATTTTTCTGACTTTGAGTATCCATAATTACTAAAGTGTAACTGTTAAGGGAAACTGAGTGATGGGTATATGAAACCCCTCTGTATTACCTTTGCAACTCTGTGTGAATTTATATATATTTTTTAAATAAAAGGTTAAAAGAATATAAGAGACTAAATTTACATTAGGCCTGCATCATTTTTTGTCTCATTCTCATCTCTGGAAAATGGCAGCAGAGGGACATTGTGTGGCATGTTAGAAACAGCTAATAGTTCCTCTTGCGAATTTTTTTCTTTGACCCGCAGTGGTAAATAATACTGTATTTTTTTTAATTTCCAAATATTGTAGATTTTCTAATTATCTTATTGTCATTACTTTCTAATTTAGTTCCATTGTGTAAAATTTTAAACTTTTGAAAAAATGAAAATTTATATTCTTGCATATATTTTACGTTAGTAATTCTCTATAAACACTTAAGTAGAATGTGATAGTTTTCCAAGATAAGCTTAACACTCTACCCTTTAGTGAAGAGGTTGTATAGGTGCATGAAATGATGCTCAACATCACTAGTTGTTTACTGGTGATTTACTTCTGAACTTATTGGCTAGCATGTTTTATAAATGTTAATTAAGTTAAGATGGTTTGGTTTGTCATCTGTTTACTTGATGATTATTTTGTCTATGTATTTTACCTGTTACTGAGATATGCTTATTAAAATGTCCAGTACTGTTTATTTATTTTTCTCCTGAAGTGCATATATTTGTCCATTTAATAGTATACTATTGGTCCTGTGGACTCTGCTTACTTGTCTTCAATATTTTTTTGTTTTGCTCCTCAAACTATATTTTTCATTGTTTTATCTTCAAGTTCACTGATTCTCTGCTACTCAAATCTACCTTTCATTCCCCCTAGTAAAATTTTCATTTCAGTTATTGTATTCTTCAGTTCCATATTGATAGTCCCACTTTTCATAAATCTTTTTCTTGACTTCCCACACATCTTCATTTAGTTTTTTTGAGTGTCTTTAAGACAATTTTTAAAAGTCTATGTCTAGTATATTTGCCATAATGCCTTTTCAGGGACATTCTGTTTACTTTCTTTTTCCTTGAATGGGCCATGCTTTACTGTATTTTTGCATACCTTATAATTATTTTGTTTAAAGTTGAACGTTTAAATCTATTAATGTGGTAATTCTGGAAATCAGATTCTTCCTCAGTGCTTGTTGGGTATTTTTGTTATTGTTACTGTTTTCTGATTGTTGTAGGCTGTTTTTGTGCTGAAGATTAGCCTGTGGTATAAACTTACGTCTTTATCAGATCTAATCTGAATGGTTCCCTGAGCACATGTGGTGATTTTCCAGTGTTTTCTATACATGAAATTATCCTAATCTCTAAAGAATGACTTTTTTTTTTTAAAGAGTTCAAATTTTTATTGAACGTATTACAAAAGACCTTTAGTCAAAAAGACCAAAGCCCATGTCATCATCAGACTCCTCAGATTCTTCTTTCTTTGCCTCTACTTTCTTCTCCTCAGCTGGAGCAGCAGCAGTGGAAGGAGCAGGACCACCTGCAGGGGCAGCCCCTGCAGCTGGGGCAGGCCCACCAGCCCCTACATTGCAGATGAGACTTCCAATGTTGACATTGGCCAGGGCCTTTGCAAACAAGCCAGGCCAGAAAGGTTCAACATTTACACCCGCTGCTTTAATGAGCGCATTGATCTTATCCTCCGTGACCGTCACCTCGTCGTCGTGCAAGATGAGAGCCGAGTAGATGCAGGCGAGCTCCGAGACCGAAGCCATGGTGCGGGCGAGGGCTGGACAGACGCTGCCGGGCGCGGTGCTAGTCGTCGGATGAAGTGAGGGGCTCACCCCAACGCGGCCTTAGCTTCCTCGGAAGGACCGAGCATCTTAGCGACAGCTGAGGAAAGTAAAGAATGACTTTCAAAAAAAAAAAAAGGAAAGAAAAGAAAATCAAAGGGAGGAGGAAGGACACCAGACTTTAAAGTCACATGGAAGTCATGTTAGCCAGAGGGGGAGAGAGGTACAATAACAATGGTTATTGTTGCCCATTTCTTTGTCTATACCTCTCTGCTCAAAAGTGGCAATGATCTGAACATGGAGGACAGGGTCTTTTTTGTTCACCGTGACTTCCACAAGCTGTGCGCAAATTATTCCAAGAAAATGTGCACAGTTGTCTGCAACATGGCTAGGAGTTGGGGATAAGTGACAAATACTGTGTTAGGTATTGAGATTGATCAAAATTAACTGCAATTTAGTGTCCAAATCTTTCCTTTGAAGTTGCAAGACTTCAATAGACTTCAGGATTCCAAAATAGTTATACCAGACAGATTCTTCAAGTGTGATTGTTGTCTAGGTCAAGAGACAGATTCCTGGTACTTTCCACTCTGCCATCTTCTCATAATCCTCTGGTATATCTTTTTCTGTAATATTACTTCTAATATTTCTGTGCTCTCAGGTTTTATAATATTTTTTGTTAACAGCATATAGCTCTATTTCAGATAGTGACAGTTTTGGAGTCTATTTTGCATCTTGTGTGTTACTGCACTGTTTTGTTTTCAGGGAAGCAAAACTTTGCTCAGATACTGAGATTACCTGTACCAATAACTTATTTAGCACAGGTACATTGCAGGATATATAACATAATAATTACACAAACCTATACCGTATAGGATAATGTCTCTTAACAAGGCAATAAAAAATAACAGATTTCAAACCAATGATAGCTTCATTATATTCCAGGCAAAGGGGAGATAAAAGAAATAAAGTACAAATTTAGTTGAGGTGTACCTATATGAGTTATTACTCTGGTGAATCAGACTAGCCAATTAGGGTGTCCAGATATCAATGCAAAGGGAAAGTTCCTTGTGGCTAGAGATCAATGCTAGGAGAATGAAGATGCAGGTATGATTAGGTAAGATGAGCTCCTTCAGTGGGCCACTGCATGATTCTCACCACTGTGAGCAAAAATTAATCTTTGTCTCAGCAAAGAGTTGTCTTGCCCAGACTGGACACCTTTAATAACTCCTCTCAAACTTTTGGTATTTAAAGTTTAGATGTCCATTATATGATGGACATCCTGATGATAATACTAGGGTGTCAAGGATGTAAGGGTGTTCTGAATATATATAGTGATAGTCACTTAGTAGCATAACACTTTTGCTAACATCATTCCATACACAGTCATATCGATAAGAAAGTCCTAATTACAACTTTAAAACAATTTCATAAAAACAAGTTATTCAAAATAAGTTCAAACCATTCAAAGCAAGCTTTTATAATATGGATATGAAATCGTAGTAAGGGGACCTCCCTGGTGAATTAGGGGTTAAGCCTCACTATCACTACCATGACCTGAGTTCGATCCCCGGCCAGGGACCTAACCCCCGTATGACACAGCAGACCTCTCCTGTCTTGCCCTCTGCTCCCCTCAGCAGTGTATTTCAGTAGATCTGCCAGTTCTGCTCCCCACTCTTTCTCTGGTTAATCCTCTCACCCCCTGCACCTTTGGCCTACACCCCAGTTCTTGTATGCATAAATAAATAAAATAAATCTTTAAAAATAAATTAATAAACAAATCATCAAATACATTGTTAAGTATATTGGTATATCTTTATAAGCACTAACAAAAAGTGTAATATGGAGAATAATTCTGTGAGATAGTTGGTGCCTCATTTTTACAGATAAAAAAAAGGAGAGTGGAGAAGTCAAATATCAAACTTATGTGAAGTTACACTGCTAAAGATGAGAAGGAGGATGTCCTCTTATTCAGAAGTACTATGAGACACAAAAAAGCAATACTCAAATCTGTGTTCATTCTTTGAATTAACTTGTGACTCAGAAAATTCTTGTGTGTATGAATTCTAGATTGTATAAGAAAAAAAATCGCTCAGGTATATTATCCTGTGTATTAAAGAGAACATGGAGCAAAAAGACCTACTAAACATAAGCTGTGAAAGTTTATCTTATTTGAAATCCCATTTATGTAGAACAATTTTTCAGTCACTTAGCATGATTACATAAACTTTGAGAAATATTAAATAACTGATGGTGATATGACTATGTTAAGAAACCAAAGGCAGAGAGAAACCAAACTGAATCAACAAAATTCTCCTAGTAATTTAATCTGTAAAATTAAATTAGAAAAACATGGAGTTCTCTTGTATTTGAGGATATATTCTAAACAATAAAATACATTCATGTTGTATTTTTAAAAAATATCACTTGATTTGTTCTTTAACCAGGCTTACAAGCTACAGTGTAATCTTTTAAAATTATAGGTAATTATAAGAAGATACATGAAACCTCAGTTAATCACAGTTGTTTCAAAAATATGTCCCTTCTCTAACAAAGCAATAACCCAGCCAAAGCTTGGATAAACTGGCATTTCCCTAGATCACATGTGTCATTCCTAAACACAATGCCCCTTGTGTTTCTTTCAGGTGTCCATACTTTCTCTGAAAAACAGATCTCCCCTTCCAAAGCTTGAGTATTATCTGCTCTTTGTTTGAAAATAAATGCATTGTTCATGTGTAGACTAGTAGTGCAGGTGTTTTACTTCTCTTTTCCCAGTCAGGCTGATGCTTAAGCCTTTCATGAAATCTGTTCAGTTTAATTAAAATCTCTGACATCCACTTCTCATTGCCGTTTTCCTTTATGACCATAATAAAAGCCCCTAATACAATCAGATCATCTTTCATTCCATTCTGTTTACATTTTTTATTATCTCAGGAGTTGCTGACACTGCTTCTTTCACAGTTCTTGAAGGCTAACTCCAGGGCAAGTTCAAAGATCTGATCAAGCATTACAGCCCAGGTTACTTTCTTTTCCACTGAACTTCTAACTTCTGCCTTGTGGTACCTCGACTTACTTTTGTCACTGGAAAGCTCTTTGTGAAAGCTTTGCATGAAATTAAACTCCCTGAGGTGTAACCAAATTGAATAAAACCACAGAAGCATGTATTCAAACGACTCTTTTTCCTGAGCGGAGCATGTGAAACACTGACATTTTAACATGAGGATTGAATGTCAGGTAACTGATTCTGTCTTCAGAAATATAGGGTTTCAATCCCACATTTCATTTTCAAACCACCACTTTCATGTTATTCCCTAGAGAATGAGGACAGCAAAACTCTTAGATCACTGAGCAATCTATAGCAGAGAAGGGAAAAAGGGGCAGAATTACTAAAGAATTCATCTCTTCAATGCAAAAAATAGTAATTGATAATACTTATCAAAGTTTCCAATTTTTAGTCATGTAATTTAAAGTTTTAAGCAACCCATTGTCATTCATGTCTCTAGGTTTTTTTTCCTCGTAATCCCTATTTGTCCTTTTTTACTGTTACTGAAGTATATACTTCGGTAAAATATAATGCTTATTTGAGGTTTTCATTGTTCCTTTTGTTTTTATAGCAAAGAATTTTTAAAATTTCATCTTACATTGTCAATGTTAGAAAATAGATATGAAAATAGGAAATAAAGAGTAAAGAATCCACCTTATTTTTCTCTTTCTTTGTAATACGAAAGGTTTTGTTTTATTTACTTAAAAAGAATTTTTTATTGAGGCAATGTTGGTTTACATTGTTATTGGTATTTTGGAAGTATGGGCTCCCCCTCTTCAGTTGTAGTTACCATAGTGCACCCACCACCAAAGCTCACTCTCTGGGCCTCCCTGGTGGCGCAAGGGGTTAAGTTTCAGCATTATGAAGCTGTCTGCAGTCTCTGCAGTTCCATCCCTGGCTGTCCAGGGAGCTGACCCCATGGCACAGCAGACCTCTCCTGTCTCGCCCGCTGCTCCCCTCGGCAGTGTATTTCAGTCAGTCTGCCTGTTCTGTTCCCCACTCTGTTTCTGGTGAATCCTCTCACCCCCCGCACCTCTGGCCTGTACCCCAGTTCTTGTATGCATAAATAAATCAATCTTTAAAAAAAAAAAGCTAACTATGCATCCATAGTTCACCCATAGTCCATTGTGTGCTCTCCCTTTTCTCCCCCTCTGGAAGCCTATGGTCTATAGTCAGCTTTTAAGGGTTAGTTTTTAAGTTTGTCTTTATCTACCCCTTTGATTGGTTTCTCTATGTTCTACATAAAAAGGAGACCCTCTGGTATTTGTTTTTCCCTTTCTGATTCATTTCACTTAACATAGTCCCTTCCAGCTCCATCCATGTTGCTGCAAATGGCATAAGTTGTTTTTTTCCTGATCACTGCACAGTATTCCATTGTATATACGTACCACTCACCTGTTTTGGGGTACTTACTCTGTTTCCACACTTATAAGAGTGGTGTCACTCTTAGCCTTGGTCATAAATAGGGAATTGGGGTAATCCACCACACCATCCATTATAAGATTTTTGCTGGTCTATTTAAAAAGTAAAATCCTAAAAATGGAATTCTGGATAATTGGGAAAATGTATATGTAATTTTGCTAGATATTTCCAGATCCTTCTCCACAGAGTTTGTATTATTTTGCATTTCTACCAGCAATTTATCAGAATGCCTGTCTCCCCACTGCTTTGCTGATGGAGAATGCTTTCAGATTTTGGGGTTGTCAGTATGATAGGTGAAATAGTATTTTCAGTGTAGTTTTAATTACAAATTGATTTTAGTATCAAAATCTAGAAACAATGGAATGTCCAGCAACAGAGAATTGGTTAAATGATAGTAGTTATATTTTATGGTGTAGGTCTGTATGTACAACTATAGCAAGATCTGTAAGGTATATATTAAATTTAAAAAATGCAGATCAATATATGGAGTATGATTTCATTTATGTATAAACAAAGGCTATTTATATTGTCATTTTTGAACTTGCAAAGAAAATGCATGAAAGTATAGAAAAGAAAAACTATTCTGGTGGATGTGCTGAAGGTGAAGAGGAATGAGAAGTCAAGATTATCCAGAGAAACATAATCTATCAGAGAATGCATACACAAACACACAGGCATGTGTGTGCATGTACATGATTTGTGGTCTGCAAGCTGGAGGTCTAGGAAATTTGCGTTTGAGGGCCTGAGAACCAGGGAATAAATGGTTCGGATCCCATTCTGAGGGGAGAAGACTGATTCATAACTTAATTTCTTCAGCAGAAAGGAGGAGGGGTCTTCCCTTCCTCTGCCTTTCTATTCTGTTTAGACCCTCTGTGGCTTGAATAATGCGCGTGCACACACACACACACACACACACAGAGGAGGAGATTCTTTACTCAGTCTTCTGATTTAAATTTTAATCTCATCTGGAACCATCCTCACATACATACCCACAAGTAATATTCAACCAAAACATGTGGGTGCCCTGTTAGTCAAACTGATATATACAGGGCCTCCCTAGTGGCACAAGGGGTTAAGTCTCAGCACTATGAAGCTATGGGCAGCCACTGCAGCACATGTTGGAGCCCTGGCCAGGGAGCTACCCACATGGCAAAGCAGACCTCTCCTGTCTTGCCCGCAGCTCCCCTCAACAGGTATTTCAATAGATCTGCCTGTTCTGCTCCCCACTCTGTCTCTGGTAAATCCTCTCACCACCCTGCACCCTGGCCTACATCCCAGCTCTTATATGCATAAATAAATAAATCTTTTAAAAAACTAATATATATGTAATTAACTAGTATTAGGGATGAAAGTTCTTTTCCTTTTCACTTTTTGCCATTCACTAGTGTTTGAAATTTTATATCAAGGAGTAAACATTTAATTATATTTTTCAAATAATACTGCTATCCAACCAACCAATGATCATTTCTATTTGTTTTGCTTTCATTTCCTGCCCCATCTCCTTATTCAACCCTCTTAAAAAAAGGGAAGAGCCCAGTGAGCCCCTTGATCCAGGCAGTGTGATTTAGATCAGGATCTACAGCATCCATTTGACCTCAGTTGGGCTTTTATTTCATTGTGCAGGCCTCAAAATATCAACTGTTGACGGTTGCTATAGTTGTGCTCTTTCTTCCCAATTAGGACAAATCACTTGCTTTTGGTGGAATAGGAAAAAAAAAAAAAAACTGGGCAGAATGACATAATCATGCACCTTTGGACTAATTTCTGTTATTTGGTTACAACACATTGGTTTATCCCTTCTTTTTAAATTTTATACAGCATTATTTCACTCATAATCCAATTTTTTAAAAAGATTCATTTTTATTTATTTATGTGTTTAAGAACTGGGGTCTAGGCCAGAGGTATGGGGTGCGGGGAGCGGGGGTGGGGTGTGTGAGAGGATTCACCAGAGACAGAGTGGGGACCAGAACAGGCAGATCTTCTGAAATACACTGCTGAGGGGAGCAGTAAGTGAGACAGGAGAGGTCTTCTGCGCCATGTGGTGTTAGCTCCAGAGCTGGGGCTCAAACTCCTGCTGCAGTGGCTGGCGATAGCTTGATAGTGCTGAGACTTTAACCCCTTTGCCACCAGGGAGGCCCTATGATTCTGATTTAAATAATTCATCTAAACTTAATCCACTTCTGACATCTCATCAACTTTTCTTGAGATAAAGCAGAAAAGAATGTGGACATCTTCCAAATTTTAAATTAACAAAAATTTCACAAAAGAGTAACAAAAATACTGTGTATGTTGAGTAGACAACTGTAGGGGCAGGAAAGGGCACTGAGCAGGTTTTCTATGATTCTATGCAGATGGGGTAAAGGAGGAGAGAGTCATGGAGCCCTCAGTGGCTTTTGCAGGCTTTTATTTGGATTTACCAGGTACACAGCAGGTAGGGGTGCTGGGGGGCCTACCAGGCTCCCAGCCCCGCAGCAAGTCTTCACTCTTTCTGGGCTCTCTGGTGGTCTCTGCTGCTCTCGTGGTTCTGCTTTTCTCGTCTTCTCTGTTTTTCTCGTGGTTCACTCTGCTTCTCCTGCTTCTCCTTCTGCTCTCTTGGCTTCTCCTGGCATCCCCGTGATGCCGCCCTTAAAAGCCCAGTCTTAGCCCAGATGAATCTCATCTACAGATGCCCACACCCTATTCTAGGTGCCTGCCATCAGGCATGCATTCGGGACCACAGGGTTCAGTCATCTATCCTAATGGCGGGAGGGCAGAAAAGCCTGATACTTTTTACCTTACCCTACAACAACTAAAAAGTAATGTTAAGGGCCTCCCCGGTGGCGCAGCGGTTGAGCGCTGGGTTGTGAAGCTGCCTGCAGCCTCTGCAGCGCCAGTTCGATCCCCGGCTGCTCCCTGGCCACCAGAGGAGGGTCCCACATGGCGCACAGACCTCTCCTGCCGCCCGCTGCTCCCCTCAGCAGTGTACTTCGGTCCTTCTGCCTGCTCTGCTCCCTGCTCTGGCTCTGGTGAATTCTCTCACCCTCCTGCGCTTCTGACTGTACCCAGTACTTGTATAAATAAATAAATAAATCTAAAAAAAAAAAGGTAATGTTAAGCATCTGAGTGGATAAATAAGATAAATATGACTTGGCCCATTTCTCCAGTGCTTTTCATTCCTCATATAAATTAGGTGTCCTGAGATCTCTTAGAAATGGATACATAGCAAAGGGTAAAATTTTAGCTTTTACTTTTACATTCTATTTCTGTTTTGCTAGGATGAATTCCATTGTCCTTAGTATAATCTCATTGTTGGTCTTCAATTAAACCACAATAATGACCAGTAATAGCCAATTATAATGGAGTTCCATTATAATTCATAGATCATTCACTTTCTATCCACTTCAGTGCCTGCAAATCCTCCTGATTATTCCACCCCTCTAAAATTCAATGTTTTCTTATAATCAGGAATTTCATAAGCACTTGTTATAGATTTAGCATTGAACATAGGAAGTTTCTAGATTTTCTTTCCAGAAAATTCTCCTTCAAGAGCACCCCCGGCTCTTGCACAGTGTAAGGAAAAATCAGGACTATTGTTATGCCTGTCAACACCCTTCTTGCAGGCACCAATTCTTTTAGCATTCACTGAGGGAAAAACAAGGCAAAAGAACTACCATCAGAAGCAGTTGTTTTCTTAAAATGATCAAGTCTATAGTCTTGAACCAGCTTCCTCTTTTCTTGTCCGGTTGTCTTCCACCTGCACACTCCACTTTTCTCTACGCTGCTTTCTCCCTGGAGAAGTTGAGATATTTAGGTAAAATCATTGGTTTTCCAAATGTGCCCTGCAAGACAAGCAGCACCAGAATCACATGGGGACTTATTAGGAATGCAAATTTTCAGAACTTGCCCAGATCTACTTAATTAGTAACACAGGGTGTGGACCCAGCCATCTGTCTTAACAAGCCAGTCCTCCAGGTGATTATAATGCATGCTATGATTTGAGATCACCATTAAACTGCATGTTAAACTTCCTTATCTTATAGCATCTGGTTAAGATCGGTCAGGGGGAGCACCAGGAGAAAATCTGATGAAAGGAGTAAAATGAGTCTTGGCATTTATTTTTCTAGTTCCTTTATCTGAGGTCACCACCATATGATTGTGTTCCCCTAATGAAAGTCACAGCCCCTGCCAGAAGGCCTTCTATACAATTACTCTTTGCAGGTGATCGTGACCTCTCCTCTCCTTGGGGCTTCTACTGTTGCTGGCCTCACAGGGTACAACATTATCTCTTATTAACTTTTCTAAAATCTGCCCATGGTTTTGAAAATAGCTCCTTTAATAAACTTTTCTCAATTACCCTGTTTAATATTTGAGTGTGCTGAACCATGGCTGATATGCTTCTCAATGCTGTTTTTTGTGATGTCCATTTAAGTGACTTGTTTTATTTTAGTAAAGTACTCTCTTCCCCTCCTTATTTCGTGAGGCTGTTTAGGATGACTAAACAATTAATGTGCTTATCATAATGCCTGACTCAGAGACATTCAATGTATGGTATTTATTCAGGTGCTATCAACTGAATGTTTATGTCCCTGTAAAATTAACTTTTGAAACCTATTCCCCAATGTGAGGGTACTTGGGTGTGGGTGGTTGTAGTGGCAGGAAACCACAGGGCAGGTTTTCTATGGATCCAGGCTGTAGTGACAGGAAGGGCACAAAGCAGGATTTCCTATGATCCAAGCAGACCGGGTAAAGGAGAGTCCTGGAGCACTCGGTGGCTTTTTCAAGCTTTTAATGATCTTTCTACACATTTGTAATGAGGCAATCAGGTGCAGGGCAGGCGGGGGGCCAGAAGGCTGGAGGCTTCCTAGCCCCTGTTGATCTTTACTCATTGGGCTCTCTGGCATCTTCTTGTGAACTCTTCCTCCACTAGCTATTCTACCGCTCTCCACCACTCTCTGCCACTGTTCTCTGCCGCCTCCCCTGCCCCTTATATGCTCACCCTCCAGGCTCAGGTGTGCCCACTTACGCAAGCCCACACCAACTCCAGATGTCCACCATCATGCATGTGTACCCCGAGACCACTTTCCCAAGCGCCTCCTGCATTCAAGGCCACAGGTGATAGCCACAGAGGCCAACATGCAAAAGCCTGAGCAACCTTTATTTACCTCACAGGGGTCTGGCAGGTGATAAGGTCATGATGATGGAATCCTCAGTAGGGAATTAGTGCCCTTGTAAAAATGACCCACAGAGAGCTCTCTTGCTCTTTCAGCATACAAAGACACAGTGAAAAGATGGTGTAGGGTCAGGACAGGTCCTAGCAGGTTTTCTAGGATCCCATGCAGACCGGGTAAAGGAGGAGTCCTGGAGCCCTCAGTGGTTTTTTGCAGGTCTTTTATTGGGATTTAGCAGGTACACCGCAGGCAGGGGTGCTGGGGGGCCTGGAGACTGGCAGGCCTCCCAGCCCCCAGCAAGTCTTCACTCTATCTGGGCTCTCCGACATTCTCTGCTTCTCTCCTGGCTTCTGCTTCTGCTTCTCTGCTTCTTTCTCGGCTTCTGTTGGCCTCCCTGTGATGCCGCCCTTAAAAGCCCAGTCTCAGCCCAGGTGTATCTCATCTACCTATGCCCACACCCTACTCCAGGTGCCCGCCATCAGGCATGCATTCAGGACCACAAGGATCCATCATCTTTCCTGATGGCGGGAGGGCAGAAAAGCCTGACATTTTTCCTTACCCTACAGTCTACCCACTCAGGGTTTTCTGCCATACAATCTACATATATACAATTTTCTTAGCAAACAAACAATGCAGCCATGGCCCACAAAAGCAAATACATCACAATATAACAACAAAATACAACAGAACACAAATAAGTCCAAGCAGGGCCCCAACCTAGTGGCAAAAGACAATTATTGGTACCAGCAGATGAGCCACCAAATCTGCTGAAGGCACTACTCATACGAGGGAGGGGAATCACTCACGGCATCTACTGTAACACACCAGGAGCCGTCAGGCTTCCTGGCCTTCTCTGGCTGTACTCTCGGCTACAAGCCATACACCTCATCCACCCCCAGGATGCACTCACTCCTGGATTGGGGATTCTCTACTCTTTGGGGGTAATCGCCCAACCCTCAGGGTTTCTGTCTGCTGTTGCTCCAACACTCGGCTTTCATACCCACCAATGCGACACGCAAACCCCTGCGCTCAGGCCAACCCACTGCACAAGCACATGGGTCGGGGATCCAACTCTACATTCGGCTTGGGCTCCACCCCAAACCGTGTTCCCCACCCATCCCCCAAGGATGGGTTCCTCAGCTCCTCACCCTCACTAGACAATGAGCAGGGCATCACCCACAGGTGATTTTACGAGACTCACTGGTCTTCAGCATACTCAGGCTGCTTAACAGCCACTCAGGGCTTCTCAACTTAGCATCAGCACCAGCTTTTGCCTTCTCAGTTGGCTTTTCTCCTCTGCCTAGCTGCTGGGCATACACAGGCTGCTTTTGGCCATCCCACTGGCCACCCCCAGATTCCCAAAAGACATAACCTGCCAAGGTCCTCCGCCTTCTGGCGGGATTGTCAGTCCATCAGTCCAAATCCATTAGGCCTCTCCCTGCCATTAGCACTGGCGAGCTCCAAATCATGGCCCTGCCTTCCTGACGATTCTTGCTGCCTCAGGGGTCGTTGGCTGGTCCTCTCGGGCATCTCCTCCTCCAGCTGAGGTCTTGTCCAGCAGCTCCCGGATGATGTCCACCTTCTGTGCCGCCATTGTATCTCCAGCGTCGTCACAGTCAAACACAGTCTGTTACTCCTTAGTCCCTCCAGGTCTTCGGAGGGCTCAAGTACCCATCTGCATGGGTCATCTTGCTCACTTACGCCAATTGTAAGAGGCCAGGACAGGCCCTAGCAGGTTTTCTAGGATCCCATGCAGACCGGGTAAAGGAGGAGTCCTGGAGCCCTCAGTGGTTTTTTGCAGGTCTTTTATTGGGATTTAGCAGGTACACAGCAGGCAGGGGTGCTGGGGGGCCAGGAGACTGGCAGGCCACCCAGCCCCCAGCAAGTCTTCACTCTATCTGGGCTCTCCGGCATTCTCTGCTTCTCTCTTGGCTTCTGCTTCTTTCTCGGCTTCTGCTGGCGTCCCTGTGACGCCGCCCTTAAAAGCCCAGTCTCAGCCCAGGTGTATCTCATCTACCTAGGCCCACACCCTACTCCAGGTGCCCGCCATCAGGCATGCATTCAGAACCTTAAGGATCCATCATCTCTCCTGATGGCGGGAGGGCAGAAGAGCCTGACATTTTTCCTTACCCTACAGATGGCATCTATGAACCAGGAAGCAGTCCTTCCTCACCAGACAACAAATCTGTTGGCCTTTTGATCTTGGATTTCCCACCTTCTAGAACTGGAAGAAATTAATTTTTTTCCCTGTAATTTTTTTTTTTTGAGATAATACTGGCAAGGTTGTATATGATTTAGGGCAATAGGTGCATAACTCTCCAAATGTATGTTACCAACCATAGCTGCCACCAAAGCCCTAATACTCTTCTACCATAGTCATTGGGCCCCCTCCCTTCCACCTTTTCTTCCCACCCACATGATCCACTCTCTAGTTGCCTCAATTCTAAAGTCATATTTCTAGGGTTTGTTTTGGTTTAATTTGTCTTTCCCATTGTTTTGTGTTTTCCATTGTTAAGTCATATTCCACATGAAATCATCCAGTATTTGTATTTCTCCTTTTGACATCAAGAAATAAATTTCTGGGCTTCCCTGTTGGCACAAGGGGTTAAGATGCAACCTATGAAGCTATCCACAACCTTTGCAGCATGAATTTGATCCCCAGCCAGCCAGGGAGCAACCCACATGGCGAGGCAGTCCTCTCCTGTCTCGCCCACTGCTCCTCTCAGCATTGTACTTCGGTAAATCTGCTGTTCTGTTCCCCACTCTGTCTCTGGTGAATCCTCTCACCCCCTGAACCTCTGGCACGTTCCCCAGCTCTTGTAGGCATAAATAAATAAATCTTAAAAAAAAAAAAGAAATATCTGTTGTTTATAAGCCACCCACTCCATGGTATTTTGTTATGACCACCATGAACTGGATTAAGACAAGAGGTTTCACTGTGTCTTTGCTGTATGCAGTCATTGCATATCAAAATGTTCATATCTTTAGTTATATTGCTTTCTCTTACCTGTTCCACCTCTGTTCTTTCCCATATTAAAGTTGAATTCAATTTTATTAACTGATTTCACGTGGAGGATTTATCAGAATTATAAAAGTTTAATAGTTCAGGATTCACTGACTAGTTAAACATTAAAATTCATTTAAAATAGTCTAACCCTAAGTACCATTAAACTCCAGTAGCTACTGGAATAATTAATGATTATTATCTAATTTATAAAATATTTCGGAATGTTTTATTTTCCTTTTCACAAACACCTATTTTTCCTCTTCCTTACTAGCATTACTGTGAACTTCACATTGGTATTAAGACATTAGAAGATGAAGTGTTTGACCCTTTGAATAGGTAAAAAATTTAGGAAAAGAGCCTGAATGAGTCTTAATATTGATATTTGCCTCCATGTGTTTGTGACCCATGCAGCCACAGAGGATCCTGTAGTTAAAAAGTTTCATACTTTGATTAATATGCTTGTGAAATTTTAAAGAATTCCTGAACAAGTCTCACATTTTCCTTTAGTACAGGGCACTATGAATTACAAAATTGGTTCTTGCTCTGCTATATTCTCATTGATTCAAGATGAACAAATAAGATAAAAGCATTGTAAAAAATAAAGTCTCATTATTAGTATTATTATACCTATTAATAATTGTTTAATTCATCATTGTGTTAAATCTCAATTCTAATAATGTTAAACAAAATATCCCTTAAAGACTGAAAAATATTATCACTTGTGTCACTTTTCTAATCAAAAGGAACAGATAAGAAACAAATGAGATCCAGTAAGCAAAGCCTTCAAGATTATGTTGAAAACAACTGAGAGTCTAACTAGCTTCAGGTTCTAACAGGAATTGCTATTTCTATTTCATCAGGCAACTAAACCATGAAGAAACAGATTTCCTTTGTAGATCATTTAAACAATAATAGAAAATATCAGACAATGTCTTTCCTAAATAACTTAAAATTGTTGCTGGAAATAGCAATATCTTGTGTTTGAGGAGAAACTTTTTCTACAGGTTTTAGCTTTGGTTATGAACATAGAAATAATTTCTGGTTAAAAATTTATTTCCTGAAGGAATAAATATCTAACACCTGACATAAGGGTGACTCAGAATGTCACTGTTTCCATTTTTGGAATCTAACACACAAATCTTAGGAAAGGCCAATTAACACCCCAACATGGTGAAGAAACAGTTCATTCAATTATGATTTGCTCTGTAGGCTCTGCCACTATCTTCACTCTGACCGGTCCTAGTGGGACATAGCACAGTATACAATTGGGTCTATTCAAATAATTTCCCCCCACCATATCTTCATAACAACAGAAACTTGTCATGGCAAGTCAAGCATTCTCACTACCCAAAGCAGCTGTAGGCTAAAGGAATGTCCAGGCTTGTAGGGACAGATATGTTGGAGGCTTATAACATGTGGGTAGAGATGTGAGGTCTATCATGCTGGTGCTTGGTTACATCATCTAGCATTAAATGCTGAAGGATTTGCCTTTCAGTGCTAGAAATTTTCTCCTTGTATTCCTTCACTGTTCACTACAGGAAATTTATAACATCCAAATTTGTATTTATTTTCTCAATGGGTATATTACCCAAGAGTGTTTTTTTAAAAAAAGATTTATTTTATTTATGCATATAAGAGCTGCGGTATAGGCCAGCGGTGTGGGGGGAAAAGAGGATTCACCAGAGACAGAGTGAGGAGCAGAACAGGTGGATCTACTGAAAGACACTGCTGAGGGAAGCAGCACGTGAGACAGGAGAGCTCTGCTGCGCCATGTGGGTTAGCTCTTGGGCTGGGGATTGAACTCATGCTGCAGTGGCTGTGATTAGCTTCATACTGAGACTTAACCCCTTGTGCACCAGGGAGGCCTACCAACAAGTGTTTTGAAGGAAAAAAAAAGTCAGTGTATGAATGATTCCTTTCTCAAATCACAAATAGTGGATACTTGGAAAGCACATAAAGTGTCATGAAATGGGCTCAGGGCCCCTAAATAGATCTCCTGTCATATAATAGATTTTGAACATCTTGCTGGAAGCAGCTACCAATATGTTAGCAGAAACTCCTATCTACTTTATTAGAATTTATAGTATCTAAATCCTGTGCTGTTCTAGCTCAAGGAACTTTGAGAAGCTAAACAAACCACAAATTAAAATTTTCCAAAATGCAAGTGTTTAAAATAAAACATATGCAACAATTTGTACTCAGCTTCTGCCCTCTTTTTTTTTTTTTAAAGATTTATTTATTTATGCGTACAGGAACTGGGGTCTAGGCCAGAGGTGTGGAGGGTGAGAGGATTCATCAGAGACAGAGTGGGGAACAGAACAGGCAGACTGACTGAAATACACTGCTAAGGGTAGCAGTGGGTGAGACAGGAGAGGTCTGCTGTGCCTTATGGGTTAGCTCCTTGGCTGATGGGGATCGAACTAGTGCTGCAGAGGCTGGGAATAGCTTCACAGTGTTGTGCTTAACCCCTTGAGCCACCAGGGAGGCCTCTTTCTCCTCTTTTAAAAGGCCTAAAATGTTATATATATTGGCGTCTACAGGATAAATATCTATCCTGAGAACAAAGTTGGTAGTGTGCATTCCAACAACTCTGATATATATAACTCAATGATCTGAATATTCAATTCTTTAAAAAAGGGTAAATTTATAATTGTTAAAAATGATTCATCATAATAAAGAACTCTGTTTTTTTTCTTTAGTTATTTAATACTATGAACAATATTATACTATGTGAAACATAAGCATACTTTTTAGAATGAAAAATACAAAATGTCACGAGAGATTATTTGTTCCATTTGTATATTATTTAAGATTAACCAGAATCTTCTGCCTCTGGACAAGATGGAGCAAAGAGATTACATTTCCTTTTCAACAACAACATATATGAAAAGACAGTTTTCAGAGAAAGTTCACTAGTAGTAAAACACAATAATCCCTGAGAGAAAAGAAGCAAGTGAGGAAAGCACTACATGGGGAAGAAGGCCATGTGAACATGGAAGCTGATTAAAGAATCTACAAACCCAAAAAAGACAAAGATTGTTTACAACTTTTGGAAACTAAAAGAAAAGCATAGGGCCGTTTCTCCCTCATAGTGTCCTTAAGGAACCAACCATATCAACAAAGTTGATTTTGAACTTCTGGCTTCCTGATCTTCAAGAGAATACATTTTTGTTGTTTTGAATCATTGTTTGTAGTAATTTGTTATTACAGTCATATAAGATGAATACATACAGACAGAAAAAAGACAACAACAACAATCAACAGTGCCTCAGGGGACTGTGAGAAGCTTCAAGCTACCCAATATATATGTACTTAGAGGAGGTATGAAAGGGAGGAATGAAAAAAATTGTTCAAAGTGGTAATAACTAAAAACAATAAACTTAGAGATACAAGAAACTCAGCAAACTCTCAGCACAAGAATTATGGAAGAATGTACATCATAATAAAAATGATAAAAGGAAAATATTAAAAAGCAGTAATAAAGAATAAATATTAAAAGAATCCAGTTAAAAAAATACATTATATCCAGAAGAATAACCATATTCTTTATTGACATAAAGAATGTAATTGACATTTAATTTCCTTGTGTCAATGATGCAAGACTTCTTATTGGAGTAATGGCAGATTTCTTGTTGAAATCAATGCAAAGTAGAATGGAGTAGTATTTTCAGTGCTTATGATTCTGTACCAAGTGATAATATTTTTCCATAATGAAGTCCAAATCTTGTTAAAAAATAAGTGTTTAAATCAAACATAATAACAACATATTTGGGATTTATAACATAGGCAGAAATAAAATGTATAAAAGCAATTGCGTAACGAACAAGAGGGGAAAAATGGAAGTGTGTTATTGTGACAATCGTGTGCTATACATGAAGTGATGCACTTGATGATAGGCTGTGATTAATAAATCCTAATATACCCTATACACATTATCTACAGGCACACACAAACTGGAACAAAGAATTATAATAAATATGACATCAAGGAGATAAAACAGAATCTAAAATTTTATTTTAAAAATCAGAAGAAATTGAAATAGAAGAAAAAGGGTGCAAAGAGCAAATAGGGCAAATAGAAATAAAACAAGATGGTAACGTTAAACCCAACCATTTTAATAGTCCCATTAAATGTTAATGATTTATAGGAAATCTACTTTGGAATAGAAACACACACACACAAGGTGAAAATTGAAAGCATGGAAAAGATATCCCGTACCAACAGTGATCAAATATAGGATTTAGCATCTATACTGGTATCTAACAAAATAGATCTCAGAGGAAAGAACATTACCAGGGATAAAGTGGTAATTTCATAATGACAAAGGGGTGGGTAATTATCAAGGGAACCTAATCTCAATATTTTTATGCCTAATAACAGACTTCAAAACATATGAAGAAAAACCTGATAGAACTGAAAGGAAAAATAGGTAAATCCATACTTTGGACAGAGATTTTAATACTCCTCCATACTGATAGAAAAAAGTAGAAAAAAATCTGTAAGGATATGGAAGTCTTGAAATGAAAGTAGATACAGATGGACTATTTTCCAGTTTATTCTATGAAGACTTCATTTCTCCAGTGCCAAAAAGCAGATAAAGACATTGAAAAACCAGACCAGTTTTTCTCATGGACATGGAGTGAAAAATTCTTAAAAGTTTTGCAATTTGAATCTTATAATACATGCAAAGATTAATAATAGATAGTGACCACGTATCCCATGAGTTCAGAATTGTTTAAAATTTAAAGATTGGTGGATATACTCTCCATTTTTCTGTGTAGCTCAGATATAGCACACATCAATTTTCCTTAGTTATTTAATTACTGTGTGTTCTTAAAAATCTGACTAAATCTGAAAAAATTGTTCTTCTCCCAGTGGACTGGAAATCCTTTTTTTTTTTTAAGATTTATTTATTTATTTATTTATTTATTTATTTATTTATTCATACAAGCACTGGGTAGTCAGAAGCGCGGGAGGGTGAGAGAATTCACCAGAGTCAGAGCAGGATGCAGAACAGGCAGAAGGACCGAAGTACACTGCTGAGGGGAGCAGCGGGCGGCAGGAGAGGTCTGCGCGCCATGTGGGACCCTCCACTGGTGGCCGGGGAGCAGCCGGGGATCGAACCGGCACTGCAGAGGCTGCGGGCAGCTTCGCAACCCAGCGCTCAACTGCTGCGCCACGGGGAGGCCTTGGAAATCCTTTTTAAAAGACATTTTAACTTCAGTCAGGCAAATCTGACTGTATTTTTTTTTTAAACAAGGAATAAGGTGTGACGTTCTACTCTGAACATCACAGTTATTTAAATGACTGACAAATTAGTAAAACTTGAGAAAATGAAATACGGCATGGCAAGATTAAATTGAACTCTTACATTTACTGTTTTAAAATCTCTGCTGTAATAGTTTTCTATTGCTTTGTAAAAAAAAATCCAACAACTTAATAGCATATACTATCTCAATTTCTATGATCAGGAGTTTGGATATGGCTTGTTGGATCCACTGTTTAGGGCCTCACCAAGCTGAAATTGGTATTGGCTTGGGCTCTGCTCCTCTATTTATTTATTTATAAAATTCATTTTTGCAAAGAAGAATTGGGGTGTAAGAGGTCAGAGGTGGGGTGTGTGAAAGGATTTACCAGAGAAAGAGTGGGGAGCAGAAGAGGCTGATCTACTGAAATACTCTGCTGAGGGGAGCAGTGGAAGAGCCAGGAGAGGTCTGATGTGCCATGTGGGGTTAGCTCCCTGGTTGGGGATCAAACTCAAGCTTTGGTGGTGATAGCGCTGAGACTTAACTTCTAGGCCACCAGGGAGGCCCTGGGCTTGCCTGGAGGCTTGCCTGGGGAAGAAATCTGTGCCCAAGCTCACTCAAGTGGTGGCTGGATTAATTTTATTTGTGACATGGAGCTGAGTTTCTTGTAGGTTGGAGGCTACCCTCAGTTCTTAGTGGCTGCCTGCATGTCCTCTTGGCTGCCTATAGTTATTTGCCATGTGGCCTTTCACAGCATAGTTGTTTAATTCATAAACGCAGTAAGAATAGTCTTTAAAGAGAGTTGGCAAACAAAACAGAATAAAACATAGTGTAATGTAATTACAGGAGTGACAGGAAATCCCACTATCTTTGTCATATGCTACTAGTTGGAAGCCCACACTCAAGGTGGGGAGAGGGATTAGACAAAATGTGAGCAGGAGGAGAGGAAGTCACTTTGGCTCAGTTCATAATCTGAATGCAAACGTGCTTAAAGAAGTATAGGCAGCAGCAACTCATTAAAACAAAATTGCAGTGGTAAGACACTCGCAAGAATTATAATCATCGGGCCTCGCTGGTGGCGCAGGCTGTTGAGCACTGCACTGTGAAGCTGTCCACAGCTTCTGTAGCACGGGTTTGATCCCAGCCAGCTGGCAAGAACCCCACATGGTGAAGCAGACCTCTCCTGTCTCGCCTGCTGCTCCCCTCAGCAGTGTATTTCCTCAGTCTGCCTGTTCTGTTCCCCACTCTGTCTCTGGTGAATCCTCTCACCCTCCTGTGCATCTGGCCTGTACCCTAGTTCTTGTATAAAAATAAATAAATCTTTAATAAAAAATAGAATTATAATCATCTATATAGAGAGATGTAGGTCTTTAATGAATAATAAATTTGTTGGGTTTAAGAGATAACTTATTAGATAATCAGTAGTCTTGATTAGCAGTGTATATTAATTTATTGAGTATTTAGATTTTGATTATGCTCTAATTATTTCCTATGGAAATCTCATTTTTCAAATTTGGTTGCAATTTCTCAAGACAAGACACCATTTTGTACATTTTGGTATTTGCAATATATTTTAACATGTAAATGAGAGCATGTAAGAATTCTGTGAATTATATTTGAATGTTTGCAAACACACAATGAGTCATTTTTATGGCACTTTTATTTTATTTTTTTAAGATTTATTTATTTATACAAGAACCAGGTACAGGCCAGATACACGGGAGGGTGAGAGGATTCACCAGAGACAGAGCGGGGAACAGAACAGGCAGGCTGACGAAATACACTGCTAAGGGTAGCAGTGGGTGAGACAGGAGAGGTCTGCTTGCCATGTGGGTTGCTCTGAGGGCTGCGGGGATCAAACCGGCACTGCAGAGGCTGCAGACAGCTTCACAGCATGGTGCTCAACTGCCTGGGCCACCAGGGAGGCCCTTTATGGCACTTTTAAAAACAAAAAATGCTAAAAGGAAATCCACCAAAAGTGCTTAGACTTCATCTGTTGGTTGATGAAACATTATCAAATGAACTGTGTTTGACTCAGCTGTAGCTTAGGAAAATAATGTGATTTGCTTGATTTAGAATTCATTTTTTAAAAATGTTTTATTGGAAAAAAGTCAACACATACAAAGTAAAACAGCAGTGTAAGAGTTTATGTTTTAAGTTTTAGAAAATGTACTTAATTTACAAATTAGAAAAGGTTCAAGATGGTTATAGAATGCCCCTATCATTTATTTGCATTCGTATATTTGTTTTTTGAAAAGAGAGAAAGTTGTTACAAAAGATTGCATGTAAGTCATGACTCATTCCACCTATGTTAAAACCTATGGTAAATAGTCATTAATTTTCTTTAAAAAGTTGTGTTATAGAAAATTTCAAACATACAAGGAAATACTATAATGAACCCAAGTTTATCCATCATTGAGCTTCAGTTATTTTCAAAACATGGATGTTTTTGAAACATTTATTTTATCTATACCCTTGTCAACTTCTCACCTTACATCATGTTGAAGTCAATCATACGCATCCCATAATTTCATTTACAAATAATATAGCATGTGTTTCTAGAATATGCTTATCTTATGCTTGAAAGTTAATAAAAATTCCTTAGTATTAGGGAATAGTCAGTAGGTGCTCAATTTCTTTAATTATTTAACATTTAAAAACAATTATTTTGTACTTAATTGGCATCTCCCTCAAATCTATAGATACCTTCCTCTTTTTAATCTTTTATATTTCTTTTTTAAGGAATGCCTGTCTTGAAGGTGGTTAGCAGCCTTGGAAAGTTACATCATTCATTCCTTCACTTTTATGTCAAGAAAGTCACACTTAACGCTATTTTGGATACAGAGGTACTGAAAAAGTTTCCATTTTGATAAAATCAGCTATCATGGGGTATCTTCTACATAATGGAAATACTCTGCAGAAGGCAACTATCTAAATGAATTAAATGTGCACAGTAAACTGCTAGAAAGATCTCTTCCTTCCTTCAGGTCCATTAACTAAAATTCACTTTTGCTACTCACCTGACAAGAGATTTTCTTTGTTAGATGTAAGTAAAATAACTCTTCTCAATGGAAGAATTTGTCCGGGGATGATGCCTCCCCTATGTGGGTCTCTGAAAATTTTACCTTAGATGGAAACTCAAACAAAGAGTTTCATATGATAAGCTATGTTTTCAAGGTGTAATTGACATTTTCCTTAGAATCTTGGCCAAATTCCAACTCTGATAAATACATTCTACTTCCCAAAATTTCCCCTGCAATTGAAAATGAATTCTATATCCTTAATTACCTGTCCCAACCTGTTGCTTGGTGTTGAAGTTCACCTATTAAGCAGCTGCAGCTTTTGGCCCTAGAGGCTTGTATCTCTTAGGATTAGCAGGGATCCTGGTAATCCTGGTAAACAAGTGTGTGTACATGTGAATATGAATGACTTTGAGGGTTCTAGACCTAAAAGTTATCCTCTAGTATGAAATAAATTAAAGAGATAAAATGAGAGAGCGAAAGTGCTGGCAAGAGCTTGAGAAAAATATACAACCATTCCAGAACTGTGGGGCCTCTAATTTGCTCCGTAAACTTTTATTATGAAGTTTGTATGTGTGAGGTATTGTTCTAGGTATTTTGGCGTATACAAAGATGAAGGAGATAATAGTCCTTGCCTTAAAGGAATATACAGTCTAGTAGGATTGATGTTTTCATAATATTCAGCATGCTAATTACCCTTTTAAAAAAGTCTTCCTTATATTGAATAAATACTGGAGTAAGTTCCATAGTTCTTTCATCCAAGGTTTTCTTATCTGTAAAATGGAGATAAATATCTACCTCAGAGTGTTTTGTGAAGATTTTATGATGTAAAGCACTCAGTACATTTCCTGGCACATAGTAAATGCTCAATAAACATTATTAATTATGGCTCTTTAAATGTGCCACTTGGGTCAGATGCTGGGAAAATGTTAATGCCACTGAATACTGTATTGGTTTGTTTGTTCATATAGATTCGGATATCTTTACCCTTTCGGTTACTCAACTATGGTAAACAGTTCACTCATCCCATGTATATCAATAATATTCCACACCCAAGTGTCTAACGGGCTCTAAATATTTCATTTATTAGTTCTCTAGTAAAGATCATAAAGGGAGAAGAAAGAATTGGGATACTCCTGTTTTCACCCCATTATCTAACTTAAAACCCCGAGTAGTGTTAGGGGCTAAGATTTGGAAATTCAGACTTTTAAAGCTGTTACAAAAGGAGAACATAAAAACTTTACTGTTTGACATTGGCACATGTTCCAAAGTCCCTCCCTATTTAACAAGCTCTCAGCTTTCATATGAGACATAAGACACTTAAGGGAAAAAGTATTGCCATAAGGCTAATGATGACAACAGCTGCCAGCACACCTTCCCTCAAAAACAAGTGAAGACTTGAAACAAATCTGAGCTTGGGTTTGTTTTAGAAGCATCATTGTGACATGCCTGTGCCGGCAGAGACAGAATACATTCCTTAACACGAGGACTCTTAAGACGTGCTGGCTGCCAGAAGCCCAGTCAGTGGTAATGAGAGAGCAATTGTGAAGCTTCATTCAGATGGTGTTCACTCATTGTGGGTGTGCTGGCTTTCCCAGTTTGGTATGGGGAGCCACCAAAAAAAAAAAAAGGGGGGGGGCCAATTCCTTTCCTTCATCAGGGGTTATAGTCTTTCGTACCTTTACCCTTCAAATGTTTATTGAATGTCCACTATATTCAAAGTTACTCTGTTGGGGAGTATAACTAGTGAATTAGTATATTTATAATGGAAAATAAAGTATAAACTTCGTATTTGTGTATTTCACTAAAAAAAATGTGCCAAACACCTTTCAAGGTACTAAGGAAATCCTAAAAGTGAAATAGTGGGACTTTAATAACTGGATTGGTATGGGAGCAGTTGTCTTCATCTGCTTCGCAAAGAGGAATCTGTGTATTTTTTTCTCCGAACATCTATTTATAAGTAGATGTTCTCTTTACTAAGTCTTAGCTTCCTATCTGAGGGTAGTTAGTTCATTCTAAAAACTCTGAATTGGTGATCTCAACCATCATAGCTACTTGTGGACTTCCCATATACACTCTTCCTGTGATCATTTCCTACCTTCAATATGTTTGTCTGGTGGGAATCCAAATTCCCCCTTTTGGTATATTTTTATATTTTAATTCTGTAAATAGCTATTGGGATAACACTGTATATTTGGTGTGACCATTTCAAATCACATTTTCTTTGACATGTAGAATGGGAAAAGTGTGTACAATTTCTTTATAAAATCTGTGCTATCCATCAAAATTTTATTAGATAAAGAATCATTTGTGTAGCAAAAATGTGCTTATTTCCAACTTCTGAAAGCCTATGGACAAATAGTTTTTTATTAAACCATTATTATCAGGTTAATATGCTAAGACAGAATCCTTTGCAAGCATTCTTCTTTTCCTACCATGAATCCTCTTCCTTCCTTCTAAATCCATTTTGAGTTGAGATACACAAAATCTATTCCTTTAAGTTCTTTCTGTGTGGTGAGTAGTTATATGCCTTCTTTAATATTCAGGCCTATAATCCATATTCTTATCTTTGGCAGTTCCATTTATAAGGCATAATTTGTCTCTATAGCACATATAAAAAATGTGATTCTTCTCTCAAAGAGTTAGCACTTGTTTTGGTATACAGGGCATGTGATTTTTGGAAGAAATAATTATTGCCTCTAGTTCTTTCATGGAAAGAAAGAATTATTGCCTCTACTTCTTTCTTTTATTTTATTAATGACCATGTACATTATAAAATTTAATAAATGTAAGTAGCAAGGAAATAGTAGGTACACAAAGAAAAAGATCTCTTTAAATGATTCAGTATTTTGGAGTGATTCAAAATAGAAGATAGTAGCACACAATTATTTGAAAAATATTTCTTTATTTGTGTCACTGGCTACTCAATTGACTAGCCTTTGGTATGTCAGGACTTTTCATATTGTTAGTTGCTTTAAGTAGCAACTAATAATAATAACTGTAATTAAATGGTCCAGCCATCCAGGAATTCAAATTACTGCCAAGCCAGCAATGTTATACTCTATTTCTTAACCTATATGAAAAGTTTTGTCTTCGTGTACTATAGTCTTTCAGATTAATAAAATAGAAAACAGCAGAAGGAAGTAGAGATAATATTGGCCGAATATTTTTGGAAATTAGCAATAAGAATGCTTCTGATTTATAGGCATAAAACTACCTCTGGCTGGTCAATGGATAATAAGCTTTACATGTAGTTGCACTAGCTACTTATAATTAGGCAAATGGAGTATAAATATCAGCTTAATGAAAGCAATGCTGAAATTTTAATCCTTTGAAAGTACAGGCACAATCTTTACAAATGTCTATAACTTTTCTCTTTCACATAAGATGAAACAAGTACATTCTACTTTGTTTCTCCCATTGAATACAGCTATACAACCTGGAATGTATGCAGCAGATATTTGAGGACCCTGAAAAGTAAATAGTAGTAGGCAGGTGGCAGAAGAAAAGAATTCAAAACACTTCCAAATAGGGTGAGATTATCATTTCTTATCCTGTATTAATCCTCATCCTGATCTTAAGGTAGCCCCAAATCAAGAAACAAGCATAGACATGGACAAACAGAGCTTCAGGAGAAAATCTCTAAGGGACAGCTAACACATAGAGAAACAGAAGAAATACTGCTCCTCCTGTTGCACTCCCCTTTTCCTCTTTTGAATCTCTATTCCATTCTCTCCAGTACTCAGACAAGTATACTATAGCAGCAAGTGCAGAAGCACGTAAGGCCATCAACACATAAAACTAAGAGAGAGGAGCATTTCATTATGATTGGAAGAGCTGTGATCCCACAAATGTGAGATGAATCCTATTGTTTCCCTCCACTGCTCCCCACCCCTTTCTTTGATCTCTTGCTGCTTTACTCCAGTGAGAGGCCAATCTCAGGAAGTGTGGAGAGTTTTCAAATTAGAAAATTGAAAAGGAAGCCCTAACACACCAGAAATGACAGGAATATGGGAGCCTGGAGTGGGGCATAAATTTGTTTATGAACTTTTGGGCTCATTCTTGAGCTGTGCATCTATTTATTTGACATATTGTCATTAAGATAAAAAAATATTGCTTTTGGAAGGATGGCCATTTTAATAATGTTTATTCTTCCAATCCATGAGCAGGGGATGTCTCTCCATTTCTTTGTGTCTTCTTCTATTTCTTTTAACAGTGTTTTATAGATTTCTTTGTATAGGTCCTTTACCTCTTTTGTTAGATTTATTCCCAAATATTTGATTTTTTTTGTTTCAATAATGAAAGGGATGGTTTTTTTGATTTCTTCTTCTTCAGATTTATTGTTTGTGTATAGGAAGGCTACTGATTTTTGCGTGTTGATTTTGTATCCTGCCACTTTACTGAACTGATTGATGAGTTGAATTAGCTTTTCTGTGGAGTTTTTGGGGTTCTCTATGTATAATATCATATCGTCTGCAAATAGTGATAGTTTGACTTCTTCTTTTCCTATTTGGATTCCTTGTATGTCTTTCTCTTGTCTAATTGCCCTGGCTAGGACTTCCAGTATTATATTGAAAAGCAGTGGTGAGAGTGGACATCCTTGTCTTGTTCCAGATCTTAATGGAATTGCTTTCAGCTTTTCACCATTGAGAATGATACTGGCTGTTGGCTTGTCATAGATGGCCTTTATGATATTAAGGTATGTTCCTTGTATCCCAAGAATTTCAAGGGCTTTTATCATGAATGGGTGTTGCACTTTGTCGAAAGCTTTCTCAGCATCTATTGATATTATCATATAGTTTTTATATTTCTTTTTGCATCTTACACCAGTGAGAATGGCACATATTAAAAAAACTAGCAACAACAAATGTTGGCGAGGGTGTGGAGAAAAAGGAACTCTTCTGCACTGTTGGTGGGAGTGCAAACTGGTCCAACCACTGTGGAAAGCTGTGTGGAGATTTCTGGACCTACTAAACATAGAGCTTCCATATGATCCAGCAATTCCACTCCTAGGTATTTACCCAAAGGACACAGAAACATCAATTCCAAAGAACACCTGCACCCCTATGTTTATAGCAGCACTGTTCACAATAGCTAAGCTTTGGAAACAACCCAAATGCCCAAAAATAGATGACTGGATCAAGAAGATGTGGTACATATATACCATGGAATATTACTCAGCATTCAAAAAAGATAAACACATGCAATTTGCAGCAACATGGATGGCGCTGGAAGGGATCATGCTCAGCGAAATAAGCCAAAAAGAAAAGGAAAAATACCGGATGGTCTCACTCATAGCAGGAATCTAGAAAACTTAAATAAGGGACCAGGAAAATGAATAACTATAAGAAAGTGAAAATCAAAATCAACAAAAAACTATGAACCAGAGACACTTTTAGGGGGGCGGGGGCGGGAAGGGAGGGATTGGGGTCAGAATGGGGGGGCTGCAATTGTATGGGGAATATAACAATAAAATTTATTATCTAATAAAAAAAGATAAAAAAATAAATGGGCTTAATAGTAGAATGGAGAAAACAGAAGGAAGAATCAGTGAATGTGAAGCTAGATTAATAGAAATTATCCAACCTGGAAAAGATAGAGGAGAAGATTGAAAAAAAAAAAAGAACAGCAGTCGAGATCTGTGGACTAATGCCAAAAGGTCTTAACATTCATGTGATTGGAGTCTCAGAAAGCTAGGAGAAAGAGCATAAGGATGAAACATTAATTCAACAAATAATCATTGAAAACTTCTCAACATTGGTGAAAGATATAAACCTACAGACTCAAAAAGTTCCGTGTGTCCAAAGCAGGAAAAAACCCGAAGAAATCTCTGACTAGACACTTCATAATTGAACTGCAAAAAACTAAACACAAAGAAAAGTGTTTTGGAAAGCAGCAAGAGAAAAATGATATTCCAAGACTATAGTTTCCTCGTTAGAAATTGTATAGGCAAGAAGAAAATAGAATACTGATATTTTTAAAGTGCTAAAGCAAATGAATTGTCAACCCAGAATTCTATATGCAGAGAAACTATTTAAAAATTATGGTGATGGGCTGCAAAGCTGCCTGCAGCCTCTGCAGTGCTGGTTCGATCCCTGGCCACTGGCGAAGGTCCCACATGGTGCAACAGACCTCTCCTGCTGCCCCGCTGCTCCCCTCAGCAGTGTATTTCATTGGTCTGCCTGTTCTGGTCCCCTCTCTGGCTCTGGTGAATTCTCTCACCGTCCCTCACTTCTGACTGTACCTAGTGCTTGTATAAATAAATAAATAAATCTTAAAAAACAAACAAACAAACAAACAAAACAGAATGACAGGAAATCTCCCCTTCATAATTAAAAAAAAAAATTATGGTGAGATAAGTATATCCTCAGATGAAGAAAAATTAAAAGGATTTGTCAACAATTACCTGCTCTAAAATATTGACAAATTGAAGTTCTTAAGATAGAAGGGAGCATCAAGAGTGAAGGAAGAATAATATAAATGATAAATTTGAGTAAATAAAATAACAGAAAGATAAATGGAGAATCTCTGAATACTTGGAAATTTTAAATAATCCTTGGTTAAAAGGGGAAGTCTCAAGAATAATTTGAAAAAATTTAAACCTGAATGTAATTGAAAATATAACACATTTTTGAGATGCAGTTAAGCAAACGTTGGAGGAAAAATTATAATATTAAATATTTATCTTAGGAAAGAAGAAAATTCTCGTATAGATAATCTAAGCTTCCACCTTGAGAAACTAGAGAGCAAAATTAGTAAAATAAATACTAAGGAAGCATAAGGAAATAATTAAGAAAAATCAATGAAACTGAAAGCAGAAAAACAAAGAAATAAAATCAAAACTTGTTCTTTGAAACCATCAGTGAAATAAATACAACTGCAATCAGAACAACAAAGAAGAGAAATGACACAGATAACTAATAACAGACAAAAATATTGCCTTTTGTGACAAAATGTGTGGAACTTGAGGTGATATAGTAAGCAAAATGAATCAGAAGGAGGTAAATACCAGAAGGTTTAATTCATAGTGAATAAAAAAAAAATTGAACGAACTAAACACAACAAAACAACTCTTAGACTGACCATAAATGGTTAGCAGAGGGGAAGAGAGGGTAGGAGAAATGGGTACAGGGAGTTAATTTTATAGTGGTGAATGCTACTAGAACTTTGGTGGTAGGTGCAGTATGATTTCCACATTTATTGAGTGTGAAGTGTAGTCATAAGACTTATGGTATTATAAATCAGTGATAAAAAAGAGAAAAATGTATTAAAAAGGAAATACTTATGTCTAAATCTAACAAAAATATACAGAATCTGACTGCTGAAATGACAAAACATTTATGAAAGAAAAATGAATAAATGGAGGAACATACTGAGTTTATGGATTGGAAGATATTGTAAAAATTTAATTTCCCCCAAATTTATGTGTAGATTTAATGCAATATAAATGCAAATATAGTGGTTTCTCTTCAGAATGTATACATCATATTTTAAATTTAAATAAAGATCTTTTTTTTTAAATTTATTTATTTATTTATTTTTTTAAATAATAAATTTTATTTTTATATTCCCCCATACAACTGCACATGCCCCATTCTGACCCCAATCCCTCCCCTCCCGGCCCCCACCCCCCAAAAAGTGTCTCTGGTTCATAGTTTTTTGTTGATTTTGATTTTCACTTTCTTATAGTTATTCATTTTCCTGGTCCCTTATTTAAGTTTTCTAGATTCCTGCTATGAGTGAGACCATCCAGTATTTTTCTTTTTCTTTTTGGCTTATTTTGCTGAGCATGATCCCTTCCAGCGCCATCCATGTTGCTGCAAATTGCATGTGTTTATCTTTTTTGAATGCTGAGTAATATTCCATGGTGTATATGTACCACATCTTCTTGATCCAGTCATCTATTTTTGGGCATTTGGGCTGTTTCCAAAGCTTAGCTATTGTAAATAGTGCTGCTATAAACATAGGGGTGCAGGTGTTCTTTGGAATTGATGTTTCTGTGTCCTTTGGGTAAATACCTAGGAGTGGAATTGCTGGATCATATGGAAGCTCTATGTTTAGTAGGTCCAGAAATCTCCACACAGCTCTCCATAGTGGTTGGACCAGTTTGCATTCCCACCAACAGTGCAGGAGAGTTCCTTTTTCTCCACACGCTCTCCAACATTTGTTGTTGCTAGTTTTTTTAATATGTGCCATTCTCACTGGTGTAAGATGGTATCTCATGGTAGTTTTGATTTGCACTTCCCTGATTACAAGTGATGTTGAACATTTTTTCATATGTCTGTTGGCTAAATAAAGATCTTACATATATGATATGTATATGTATGCACACACACATATATAAATTCTGAAATTTGTATGGTAATACAAAATAACCCAAAATAACTAAAACAACCTTGAAAAAGAATAAAGTTGGAAGATTTATACTATTTAATGTTAAGACATACTGCAAAGTTACAGTAACCAAGATAGTGTGGTATTTTTGAAAGTGTCGATCTAGGGATCACTGGTATCAAAACAAGAAAGTCCAGAAATTGGCCTGTACAGATATGGCCAATTGATTTTTGATGAAGTTTCAATGGTAATTTGATGGAGAAGGAATAATCTTTTTAACGAATGGTCTTGGAACAATTAGATATGCATATGTAAAAAAAAATTTACTTCCACCTAAATCTCATAAAAATTTTACATGAAAATATAGGAAAGAATATTCATGACCTGGGGTTAGACAAAAAGTTCTTAGGTATAATACTGAAAGCATGATCCATAAAAATGATAAATTGGGACAACAGAAGATGGCACATGGACAGGATCTTTGAGTCATTGCTTCCTTCAGAGGCACTGAGCATGGGCTTCTGCATGCAGCAGCCATTTCTGGAATGGGACTGGAGGTGTGAGAACTGGTGACTAAACATGGAGTGACAGAAACCATTGGAAAAGGTAGAAAAGACTGAGAAACAGATAATCGGGAGTGGTGCCAATTCACCAGAAGGGATACCTGCTCTTCCCCTACTGCGTAGCATGGGCTCTTTCACAGCCCAATCCTAGGATAGAGAGTGCATGCTTCTCAGCAAGAGCACACCCTGTTAAACTGTTCATTGAAGTGCATCCTGACATCTAGTGACTGGTTTCAGCAGTGGGGAGTGATCCCTCAGTGCAGTCTATGGCCTCCCAGGTTATACCTACCCATCTTGGGCAGCCAAGGAAACCACCCTCCTCCACCATGTGACCTCTATGCTTACCCCCAGAGTGTGTAACAAGAAACTGCAAGTAGCATCAGTGAGCATAGAGTGTGGAGAGGGTCAGTAGAGGTGCAGACTTGGACCTGGCATGAACTCTAGTGCTTGCTCACATGCTCCTGTGCTCCCCTGCTCCATAAGGGAATGCAGGCACTCCATGCACATTGCTCATAGCCTTATCAGCAGGGCGCTCTTGGATGGACTTTGGAAAGTCTGGCATATCACCTACTCTCCACTGTGTGACCTCTGGGCCTGCACTGAGAGTGTGTTGTTAGAAATTGAGTAACCGGGCCTCTCTGGTGGCGCAGGTGGTTGAGCACTGCACTGTGAAGCTGTCTGCAGCCTCTACAGCGTGGTTTTGATCCCGGCCAGCTGACTAGAATCCCACATAGCGCAGCAGACCTCTCCTGTCAAGCCCGCTGCTCCCCTCAGCAGTGTGTTTCATCAGTCTGCCTGTTCTGTTCCCTGCTCTGTCTCTGGTAAATCCTCTCACCCACCCACGCATCTGGCCTGTACCCCTGTTCTTGTATAAATAATAAATCTTAAAAAAAAAAAAGAGGTACCATGCTTTAAAAAAAAAAAATTGCGTAACCACTGTGAATGCAGTAAATGAAAAAGGGCATCCTGGTAGCTGGTGACCCTTATGAGGAGTCAGGAGTGGTAATTGCCTCGCTACAGCATGCTTTCTTAGGCATCTTCTGAAGTTCTCAGCTTGCTACTGCTGGAGAGAACAGAACTCCTGGGGAGAAGATCAAAAACAGCAAAATGTATAGACAAAAAAAAGAAACAAAAAACAACACAACACATAGCAACTCGAGAACTAAAGGGACTAAGATATCAACAAGGAAGGAGCAATTTTCCAGAATCCAACCACAAATATATGGAAGATCTTATTTCTTTATTAGATAGACAGTTCAAAATTGCCATGATGAAGAAATTCAAAGAAATGGTAGAAAATGCAGGAAAAAATGAGACTCTTGAGGAAGAAAATGAACGGAACACAGAAATAGAAGATTTATTTTTTATTATACATTTTATTTTTATATTCCCCATACAATAGCAACCCCCTTATTTTGACCCCAATCCCTACCCCCCCCCCCCGCACCCTACCCCCCCACAGAGTGTCTCTTGTTCATAGTTGTTTGTTGATTTTGATATTTTCTTTCTTATAGTTATTCTTTTTCCTGGTCCCTTATTTAAGTTTTCTAGATTCCTGCTATGAGTGAGACCAGCTGGTAATTTTCTTTTTCTTTCTGGCTTATTTCGCTGAGCATGATCCCTGCCAGTGCCATCCATGTTGCTGCAAATTGCATGTGTTTATCTTTTTTGAATGCTGAGTAATATTCCATGGTGTATTTGTACCACATCTTCTGATCCAGTCATCTATTTTTGGGCATTTGGGTTGTTTCCAAAGCTTAGCTATTGTAAACAGTGCTGCTTTAAACATAGGGGTGCAGGTGCTCTTTGGAATTGATGTTTCTGTGTCCTTTGGATAAATACCTAGGAGTGGAATTGCTGGATCATATGGAAACTCGATGTTTAGTAGGTCCAGAAATCTCCACACAGCTCTCCCTAGTGGTTGGACCAGTTTGCACTCCCACCAATAGTGCAGGAGAGTTCCTTTTTCTCCACACCCTCGCCAATATTTGTTGTTGCTAGTTTTTTTTAATATGTGCCATTCTCACTGGTGTAAGGTGGTATCTCATGGTAGTTTTTTTTTTTTCATTTGTATCTAGTTTCTTTATTTTTTTTTAAATAATAAATTTTATTTTTATATTCCCCATACAATTGCAGCCCCCCCATTCTGACCCCAATCCCTCCCCTCCCACCCCCGCCCCCCTAAAAGTGTCTCTGGTTCATAGTTGTTTGTTGATTTTGATTTTCACTTTCTTAAAGTTATTCATTTTCCTGGTCCCTTATTTAAGTTTTCTAGATTCCTGCTATGAGTGAGACCATCCGGTATTTTTCTTTTTCTTTTTGGCTTATTTCGCTGAGCATGATCCCTTCCAGCGCCATCCATGTTGCTGCAAATTGCATGTGTTTATCTTTTTTGAATGCTGAGTAATATTCCATGGTATATGTAGCGACCCAGTTTTTCCAGCACCATTTATTGAACAAACTTTCTTTGCTCCAATGCATAGTCTTTGCTCCTTTGTCAAAGATTAGTTGACCATAAATCTGTGGGTTTATTTCTGGATTTTCTATTCAATTCCATTGGTCTGTATGTCTGTTCTTGTTCCAATACCATGCAGTTTTGATGATTATGGCTTTGTAGTATAGTTTGAAGTCTGGGCGTGTGATGCCTCCATTCCCTTCTTTTTTTTTCAGGAGAGCTTTGGCTATTCGGGGTTTTTTTGGAAAACTGGGTCGCTACATGCAAAAGAATGAAGCTTGACCACTACCTCACACCATACACAAAAATCAACTCAAAATGGATTAAAGAACTAGACATAAGACCTGAAATCATGGTAGTTTTGATTCGCATTTCCCTGATTACAAGTGATGTTGAACATTTTTTCATATGCCTGTTGGCCATTTGTATTTCCTCTTCAGAGAAGTTTCTTTTTAGCTCTTCTGCCCATTTTTTGACTGGATTATTTTCTTTGTTTTTGTTGAGTTTCATCAGCTCTTTGTAGATTTTTGTGATCAGTCCTTTATCATTAGTGTTGTGTGCAAAAATGTTCTCCCAGTCAGTGGGGTTTCTCTTTGTTTTGGTTATTGTCTCTTTTGCTGTGCAGAAGCTCTTTAATTTGATGTAGTCCCAATTGGTTATCTTTGCCTTCACTATCACTGCTTTGGATGATGTGTCTGTAAAGATGTCTTTGATGTGCATATCATGTAGTGTTTCGCCTATATTTCCTTCTATGTATTTTATGGTTTCCGATCTTATGTCTAGTTCTTTAATCCATTTTGAGTTGGTTTTTGTGTATGGTGTGAGGTAGTGGTCAAGCTTCATTGTTTTGCATGTAGTGACCCAGTTTTCCCAGCACCATTTATTGAACAAACTTTCTTTGCTCCAATGCATATTCTTTGCTCCTTTGTCAAAGATTAGTTGACCATAAATCTGTGGGTTTATTTCTGGATTTTCTATTCGATTCCATTGGTCTGTGTGTCTGTTCTTGTTCCAATACCATGCAGTTTTGATGATTATGGCTTTGTAGTATAGTTTGAAGTCTGGGAGTGTGATGCCTCCATTCCCTTCTTATTTTTTCAGGAGAGCTTCGGCTATTCGGGGTTTTTGGTGATTCCATATGAATTTCATCAATAATTATTATATTTCTTTGAAGAATGACATTGAAATTTTTATTGGAATAGCATTGAATCTGTATATTGTTTTGGTAGGATGGCCATTTTAATAATGTTTATTCTTCCAATCCATGAGAAGGGGATGTCTTTCCATTTCTTTGTGTCTTCTATTTCTTTTAACAGTGTTTTATAGTTTTCTTTGTTAGAACGTGTTTGGTATTATCCCTTCCTTCTCAATTTTACCTCTTTTGTTAGATTTATTCCCAAGTATTTGATTTTTTTGTTTTGATAATAAAAGGGATTTTTTTTTTATTTCTTCTTCTTCTTCAGATTTATTGTTTGTGTATAGGAAGGCTACTGATTTTTGCGTGTTGATTTTGTATCCTGCCACTTTACTGAACTGATTGATGAGTTGAATTAGTTTCTCTGTGGAGTTTTTGGGGTTCTCTATGTATATTATCATATCATCTGCAAATAGTGATAGTTTGACTTCTTTTCCTATTTGGATTCCTTGTATGTCTTTCTCTTGTCTTATTGCTCTGGCTAGGACTTCTATTATTATATTGAAAAGCAGTGGTGAGAGTGGACATCCTTGTCTTGTTCCAGATCTTAATGGAAATGCTTTCAGCTTTTCACCATTGAGAATGATACTGGCTGTTGGCTTGTCATATATGGCCTTTGTGATGTTAAGATATGTTCCTTGTATCCCAAGAATTTCAAGGGCTTTTATCATGAATGGGTGTTGTAGTTTGTTGAAAACTTTCTCAGCATCTATTGATATTATCATATGGTTTTTATATTTCTTTTTGTTGATGTGTTGGATAACGTTGATTGATTTTCGGATATTGAACCATCCTTGTGTCCCTGGAATGAATCCTACTTGGTTGTGGTGAATTATCTTATGGATACATTGTTGGATTCTGATAGCTAAAATTTTATTGAGGATTTTTGCATCAGTGTTCATTAGGGAGATTGGCCTGTAGTTTTCTTTTTTTGTGTTGTCCTTGTTCGGTTTTGGTATTAGTGTAATATTGGCTTCATAGAACGTGTTTGGTATTATCCCTTCCTTCTCAATTTTTTGGAAGAGTTTGTGAAGGATAGGCACTAATTCGTCTCTGACTGTTTGGTAGAATTCTTTTGGCAATCCATCAGGTCCTGGGCTTTTGTTTTTGGTAAGGGAGTTGCAGGATGCAAAAAGATCAATGAGAAGATTTAAAAAATTCTGCAGAAGGCTATGGAGGCAAACTGGATTAAATGGAATATCAAATTAGTGACCCTTAAGAACATAAGATACAAAGGACCCATGCAGAAGTAGAAAGAAAAATGTGAGGAAAACATCTGAAGAAACACTTCAAGATTATGCCAACTCCATGAGAAAAAGCAACACAACAATGGGTATCCCAGAAAGGGAAGACAGAGCAAAAGAAACAGAGAACTTATTTAGAGTAAAAACAGAGGAAAACGTCCCAAAGCTGGGGTAGAAACTAAATCTACAAGTTTATGAAGTTAAAGGAACACCTGATTATCTAAATGGTGTAATAAGACCGACACCAAAACACACAGTTGTGAAACTACTAAGAGTTCAAGACAAAGATAGAATAATTGAAGTTTCTAGGGAAATGAAGCAGGTAACCAATAAAGGAAATCCCATCAAGCTGAAAACAGACTTCTTAGAGGAAACCTTACAGGAAAGGAGAGAATTGAAGGACATATTCAAAACACTTAGTGACGAAAATTGTTATTCACTACTACTTTATCCTACATATCTCTCCTTCAAATATGAGTGAGCAATAAAGGCCTTCCTTGACAAAGAGACGATGAGTTTGCCAATACTTGATCTCCTCTATCTCAGTGAAAGAGAAGTTCTCTTTCCTTTCTAAGTGAAAGAGAAGAAAATCCACGAAAAACTGAACAAGGTAAAATGAGAAAACTAAGACAAATGGTAATAAAAAATCCTGATAGATCATAATTACCCTAAGTGTAAATGGACTGAATTCATCAGTCAAATGATAGTGAGTGGCTGGATGGATGAGAAAACAAAACCCAGTGTCCTGCAGTCTCCAGGAAACCCATTTGAGCTCCAGAGATAAACATAGGCTCAAAGCAAAAAGCTTACAGAAGGAAAGGTGAAGGGGAAGAGCAAATTGGGAAGGGGGCACATGGGCTACAGGTATCTTGGCGGTAGGTGTGGTGTGGTGACATGTATCTGAGGAGGTGTGAATCTGAACCTGCATACAGTGATGTAAACCAATGTCACCTTAATCAGAAAAAAAAAGAGAAATGATGGGAACACACTTTGTTGGGAGGGAAGAATAAAATTATTCCTTTGGCAATCAAGCCAATGAAGGCTTAAGTCAGTATTTCTGGAATTAACAAACATGATTTTATTTAAAGTCACAGGTTGAGGAGGTCTGAGAATTGAAGCTCTGTGTTATACTATTTAACAATAGCCTTGATGGATAGATAGGTATTATCTTTATAAAGAAGATAAGGGTAGTGAGGTAGTGTAACCTTGAATACAGATCTAATAAAAGGTATGATTAACACAGGTCTCTAAATACAGGGCTACCTTCTATTGATACATTGTCCTCTTACTTATGATGGTTATGTTTTTCAGTCCTATAGTGGTAAATACAACATTTCACAGTTAAACAAATTCAGTTTAAAAATACAACTGGGCCTCCCAGGTGACACAAGGGGTTAGGCCTCAGTACTTTGAAGCTATCAGCAGCCCCTGCAGCATGAGTTCTATCTCCAGTCAGGGAGCCAACCCACATGGTGCAGCAGACCTCTCCTGTCTTGCCCACTGCTCCCCTCAGCAGTGTGTTTCAGTCAATCCGCCTGTTCTGCTCCCCACTCTGTCTCTGGTGAATACTCTCATTCCCCTCTCCTTCCCCATACCTCTGGCCTACAACCTTGCTCTTGTTTGCATAAATAAATAAATAGTTTAAAAAATAAAAATACAGCTTACCACCTACTATTTAATTACCCACTGAAAGATTTATTGAGCACCTACTACATATTTGTAATGATATATGTTTGTATGTGCACAGGCGTTTATAAACTTGCTTTTATGTCATATGGGCAGTTACGTTTCTGTATTTTTAGATTGCATGTTTAGATTGTATTTTATTCTATATCTTTCTATAAGTTCCATGCTTTATTCCTTAAAATTAATTTCAACTTATAAAAAATAATTTTCAACTGAAAAGAATATAACTTGAATATCATCAAGATTCAAAATTTTTGTTCTTCAAAAGAAACCCTTGAAAGAATGAAAAGATAAGATCTTGACATTCAAAACTTGCTGATCCTTTCATATAGGTACCCATTTCCCTTTTTCCCTTTTTATTCCATTGTGCTGGAATTTAGTCCTGTGACCTCAAGGCACATCTTTCCTCCTCATTTCCTGGGCTACCATCTCTAGTTTATTCTTGGCATATATGGGTGGATTCCCCTGGGCCCTTCTCTCACTCAGCCTAGTGTTAGACCATGAGAAACATGTTCCTTTAATTTGATTTTTTGAGAGTGCAGTTAATTTAGTTTTTCCATTTGACCACCTCAGTTCTTCAGCCCGAAACAGTAGTCTAGTAACTAGAATGAAAATGTTACCAAACAGTTATATGATGTGTAGAAATTAAGAGTAAATTTTTTTTTGGTGGACTATATGTAGCAAATGATGACTCTTAAGTTTGCTGTAAACTAGTTTGCTTATGACCTCCCTCTTCTTAGTATATTTCAAATAAAGAAAATAAATCTTAAAATTAATCTAAACCCAAACATAAGAAGATGGCATATATAGGTTGCCACAAAAAGTTACCTGAAAGATTCCAAATAAACTCTGAATTTTTGTTTCTCTACTGTTCGATTATCCCTGCAAGCAGTTTCTTTTCGCCAGAGAAAATTGAGTTAATATACTGTGTTAATGTGATTTGCAAGCAGGAGGAATTAAATGCAATATTAGAATTTTTTTCATTACCTAGAACAAATATTCTGGTCATCTACTTTATTATAAAGACCCTTCCATAAGCTAAAAACTTACTTTTGTCTTCCTAATCTAAACGATTTGGGTGTTGGTGGTAGGTGGTATAGTGGTGAGCACAGCTGCCTTCCCAGTCTAAATGATTTTATGGCAATGAATGAAGTTAATTATTTCTATGCTGTACCACAAAATCTATTCAACTTGCTGAAACATATGTCAGTTAAAACAGTTGTTTTGCTGGATCATATAGAAACTCTATGTTTAGTAGGTCAAGAAATCTCCACACAGCTCTCTATAGTATTTACCCAAAGAACACAGAAACATCAATTCCAAAGAGCACCTGCACCCCTATGTTTAAAGCAGCACTGTTTACAATAGCTAAGCTTTGGAAACAACCCAAATGCCCAAAAATCGATGACTGGATCAAGAAGATGTGGTACATATACACCATGGAATATTACTCAGCATTCAAAAAAGATAAACACATGCAATTTGCAGCAACATGGATGGCGCTGGAAGGGATCATGCTCAGCGAAATAAGCCAGAAAGAAAAAGAAAAATACCGGATGGTCTCACTCATAGCAGGAATCTAGAAAACTTAAATAAGGGACCAGGAAAAAGAATAACTATAAGAAAGAAAATATCAAAATCAACAAACAACTATGAGCTAGAGACACTCTATTGCGGGTGGGGTGTGGGGAGGGGAGGGATTGGGGTCAAAATAAGGGGGTCGTAATTGTATGGGGAATATAAAAATAAAAAAAATATATTAAAAAAATAAAATAGAAAAAAAAAACAGTTGTTTTGGCATTACTGTTTCAGATTGATCACTTTGTGACTAGGTGGAATTTGGGACTGAATGACACACATGAACAAGCTTAGGTTTCTGGGTGTTAGCCAGTCCAGAAGTTCCTTCTTCCTCTCTGTTTTGCACTGTTAGAATGGCCTTTCAGCTGGCCTTGATGACTCCAGCTTACTCTCTTTCATCTATACTATCATTAGATAATCTTTCCAATTTTTCTAATTTGATCATGCTATTCTGTTAAAGTCCCCTTACTGATTTTCTATTAATTACATACAAAACAGTTTATGTATTTTTTTTAACAAGAGAAAAAAACATATAGAATTTAAATAATAACGTGCATGCCTCCTGTAAATATGGAGAGGCCCAGCATGACTAACAGTTTATATTTTTTTAACTGGCCTTTATGTCTTCAAAACCAGTTCCAATCTACTGTCCAAGTCTTATTTCCCTTGACATTTTTGCTTCATACTCAATACCCTATAACTGTTGCCACCTTTCTCTGAATATAGAACATTCTTTAGGTCTTCATATTTTGCACATCTTGTTCAGTGAATCTGTAGTATCCATTCTTCACCCCACTTTCCCTAGCCCCACCCCATGGTGAACTCCTTGTATCTTCAGATTCCCATTGAGCTTTGTGAAGTGTGTGCTCCCATGCCTCTTATCTGTCATGTTATATCATTATAGTACTTTGCATATACTTATCACAAAGTGGTGCAAGTATTTGGTTACTTATCTGTTTTTCCCAATTGAATGTAGGTTCCTTGAAGATAGGGACTCTTAATTTTCAGATCTCAAATCCTATACTCAGTGCCTGACATAATGTTTGCAGAATGAATAATTTATTGCCTAAAAGAGTCAATGTGCTTTTAGGGGTTTGTTGCTTATTTGGAGTGAACACCTACCCTGGGAGGACCTGGCAATTTTTTAATTTCATAAATCACCCTTTAGAGTGAGGTGAGTGCTTGAAAGAAGTTGTGAAACCTTTGTGTCACATCTTGTTCCTTCTCATTTGCAGACTCAGCCTAGGGCTCCAGAGGACATTGGAAGTACATTAGAATTCCTAAGCATGATCAAGTTTTGATAAATACAAGGTGAAATTTGTATTCGAGCCCCCAAAATACTTCAGAATTTTCTCTCCATAACTAGCCCAATAAGCTCTAGCATTTGAATATTATTGAAGTATCTATTTAATAGGGCCTTCCCCAAAACTGTGTTCAATAAATCCTTGTTAAATGAATTAATCATTTTTTCCCTTCTTGAGCAAAATTAAATTAATAGTTAAGGGCAACTATGCATATGCTCCTCTGTGTACCTACATATGAATTGGATCTTGTAAATCTTAGAATCATAGATTAGACCTAGAATCTTTGTGCTCATCTTGTAACATCCTCAAATTACAGACGAAGAAACGGAGGTCTAGAGAGATGAGAGCTTCCAGGAGTTGAGCCATATGAGCTTTTTTTATAGGTCAAAAATGGTCCAACCTTGGCAGTTTCATCTGTCGCTACCTTACAAAAAGTCATAGTGTACATTCTATATCAGGTCACAGAGCTCTCCTTGAGGGCAATAAGAATAAAAGAATTAATGTGTAAAGTAAAAATGAAATAACAAATGGGTTAGCTTCAGAGGTGTACGAGAGAAATCAGGTCTGCCCTGGTGACTTAAGCAGTTAGTTACACATGGTCAGGGAGGGATACATTTGGATCATAAGGTAAAAGATAGTAATTTGCTCTGGATGTCAGACTAGGAATTGTATCAAGAAATAATTGACTGATTTTGTTTTTCAGTTCCCAAGCTGTAAAACGTTCCTCATTCAGTTATTTAAAAAATGAGAAAAGTTTAATGGGTGTGGCTATACTTAGAACAGAATTTCACCAAGGATGGCTAGTTCCTGAACATTCTAGAGCCTGCCTACAACAAAGAAATGTAACTGAAAGTGAGGATTATTTTGTTTACTCTGCTCTGCCTTTACCGGAACTCAGGCTTTCGGTGAGGGCTGCATTTCAGTTTCAGAATGAGCTGTCAACAGGAAGCATTCTGCTCGTGCATGCATGACAGGAGAGGAATGTACCCTGAGATAATGATATTTTTACCTAAGAAGTAGTTGTGGCTTAAGGATTTCTTTGGGAAATCTCTTTATAGTGTTTTTCCCCTTGTCACATGTGATCTTGTGGCACTTTACTTCAAAAGCACAAACAGTCCAATCCAAGCCTTGCTGTGCACCCTCCTCTCCTTGTTTTCTCTTGTTTCTATGGCCTTTGTCCGAGGAAATGTGACTTTAGGCTCAGGGCCAGAGAAGACATCATGTCTTTATTCAGAGCTTTCTAATCTTAGAATTTTGACTTTGGAAGGTGAAAAGGAACACAGATGTAATTTCCGAAATAATCAGAGTAAATGTGTTTTTGTTTTACTTTTGAATTAGACAATTATGTTGTCTGTTATCTTGACCTCAAATGTTCAGGTAATTATTTCTGCTGTTTTTTTTAATATCTATTAAAAAAATCAATAGTGATAAATGGTTTAAAAAGTCACGTTTCTGATTTTCTTAACATGTTCAGATTTACTGGCCTGCCTGTCTGACTAATTTTAAGGATAGTTAAAATAAATGTTTTGGAGATACCAACTAAGCCTATGCTTATAAGTATGATCTGTAGATACGAGAGCAGGAGCTGTCTGTTTTGTTCACTGTCAGAGCCCCAGTTAGTACTCTGCTTAGAAAACAGTAGGGCTCAATAAATATTGGTTAAATCATTGACTGGAAATAGAAATATAACCTGGAACTCTGAAAGAGCTAATTATCTAGACTTAAAAATTAATTAATGAAATATTCAAATGTAGAGGACAGAAGACATAAAATTGTTATATTAAAATTAAACAGTTGCCTTTTTTTAAACAAACTTGCAAATGGTATTAACAAAATGTCATATTTTTTATAATATATACTTATATGCAAAAAATATGGGGAGAACACATTAAAACTTTTACTAGCTTTTACTCCTGGGTGGTAGTGAGTTATATATGGGTTTTAATTTCTTTTGAAAATAGACCTATAGTCTTTAATTAGAGAAAATGAGATTGTGCAATCAAAAATAAAATCAGAAAAGAATGTTTAAAAACAAAACAAAACAACACAGTCTAGGAAGGCAAGTGGCTGTGTGAGAATTTCACACCAATTCTTAGTCTTTAAATCTGAGTGTCCTTGAGCCTTTTGGAAGAAACTTTAGAGGTCATCACATTTAATTCTTATTTGACAAAAAGTCATCCAGTCTTTAATAACCATTTATATTTTAATGATTATACACACTAGTTAACAAGTAATGCACTCTTTCATGGGAAATGCTGATTGCTACGAAGCTTTTTCCTTCTACTGAGCCAGAATTTACCTGAATTCCTATACATTACCACTAGATCTCCTTTCTGGAGCCACATGAGATATTCCTGATGATGGACCAACCAGAACTGAATTAAGGGTATATCCTTTATGTCAGTCCCAGTTTAGATTTATTTTCATGTTTGCCTCCATATATGCCTGAATTAGCATGCTTAGCACCACCTAGTGTTCTTCTCTCACACATCATGGGGATGCAAATTAATACCACTTCCTTTCAAAAGCAGTTTGGCTCTACATATGAGATTGTACCATTTCATCCAGAAGTTCCATTTCTTTGAATTTAACTTAAAGAAATACTTCCAAGGGCCTCCCCTGGTGGCGCAGCGGTTGAACGCTGGGCTGAGAAGCTGGCCACAGCCTCTGCAGTCCCAGTTCCATCCCCGGCCACCGTCCCACATGGCGCGCAGACCTCTCCTGCTGTGCCTGCTGCTCCCCTCAGCAGTGTACTTCGGTCCTTCTGCCTGCTCTGCTCCCTGCTCTGGCTCTGGTGAATTCTCTCACCCGCCCACGCTTCTGACTGTACTCAGTGCTTGTATAAATAAATAAACAAATCTTAAAAAAAAAGAAAAAAAAGAAATACTTCCAAACTTGTACAAAAATAGATGAACAAAAGTGATTTTCGATGACCCAGGTTGCTCATTATAGAAATTTTAGGATAATTTAAATGTTCATTTTTAGGAGATAAATAATAAATTGCAAATAAACCAGTCAATGAAAAGAATCACAAAAAAAGTTGATAGAGCTACTTTTATCCAATGTATATTATTCAATAAAAATCCCAAATATTATAAAATAGCAATAAAAAAAAGTGTGACATAGAAAATTTGAAAATTATATATCAGATAAAGCTCATATCTAAGGGATAGCATTATAATGGAATCTTATTTCTTAATATATTTCACTAGTCTTGGAACATTTTAAAATAAGCAGATGCTACCTCTGTAATCAGAAAAAAAAAAAACACACACACACACACACACAACATATTTTAAAATGTTGCCTGGAAGCATTAGAGACTATTGACACTGGAATAGACTTTAGATTGAGTGGGAAGCATCCTAGAATTAATCTAACAAACACCTTAATATTATAGATAAGAAAACTGAGTCCTACAAATGTGAAATGAGTTACCCAAGCCCCCAAAAGCAATTAGTAGCAAATCCATTTTTAAAGATTTATTTTTATTTTATTTATGCATACAAAAACTGGGGTGTGGGCCAGAGGTGCAGGGGGTGAGAGGACTCATCAGAGACAGAGTGGGGAACAGAACAGGCGGATCCATTGAAATACACTGCTGAGGGTAGCAGCAGGTAAGACAGGAGAGGACTGCTGCGCCATATGAGGGCTAGCCAGAACTCAAGCAATAGTGGTTATACTGCTCAGACTTAACTTCTGTGCCATCAGGGAGTCCCAGGAAATACATTTTTAGAACTGGGGTCTAGCACTCTGAATTATATCTCAGCATCCTTTAAAAAGCTGTCCAACTTCAAGAAAAATGTAAAATTATTTACTTAGAAATATCTCTATAAGTTATTCTTTAAAAAAAGGCTCATCATTAAAATAATGTAAAAGTGTAACAACTTCACAAATTGTGATTAGTGTATTTAAAAAAATACCTGAATGCTATCTAGGAAATGATTAACACCAATGTTCTCATTCTCAAAAGAGAAAAATTAAGTCAAGTGATGCATGGGAGATTCTATAGTGGGTTAGTAGTAGAACTGACATTTGAACCCTGGTCTTTGAGATTCTCAGTCAATGACTTCTTTGCTTTGCCACATTGTTTTCTGCAGGTTGATGTGCAACTATTAATATCCATTATGGTACTAAGTGCTGTTGCCAAAGATATACTAGGCATAGTCAACACCCTTGACAAATAAAATGAAATGTGCCAACAAATATACATTCAAGAGAATTCAGCATAGATAAGATCAATTAAATTAAGAAAGCCTAATGAACTAAGCCTCAAGGTTTGATCAAATTCCTTATCTTTAAATTAAAAGTGGTACATATGAGAACTTTTTTCCTTATCCCAATTAAGGATTTCAGGACATTCCCTATAATAGCACCACAATATATCAAAAGGAAAAATTATTATGTTCATTAGGAACTAAAGGTACAAAGACGTTAAATGATTTGTTCATTAGTCACCAAGAATAAGAATAACTAAGATCCTTCAGTTCTGGGTGATTCCCAGGAAACTCCACTTTTCATGGATCCAAATTAACTTTGGAGTACTCCTAGTATCCTGGGCATATTTGGAAAGTGAGTAGATCTTTGTACTTTATTTTAGGTTAAGTCAACACAAGCTTGGCAGAACCTGATTTGTCTGAGTAGAGTCCACTAAACTATGGTTTCTAACCTAGGTTTACTCCACCAGGACTGAGAAGTCACTTATTCCGTGGGTGAGGTTGCATGTATCAACAGCAAAGTCTGTAGCAGATGAATGGAAACCACAAAATTAAATGTGTTGTTGGCACTGAGACCCAAACTAAAAGTGCTGATCCAGGAATGACAGTCTCTAAACACTTTCAGACAAGTTAGGCTCACAAGTAAGACTAGCTCTGGGCAGATCCCATTTGATGACTGGCACTAGCAGTACAATGCACATTTACCTTGGCACTGAGGCTGCCTTAGTCCCTTTGTGCTCTGGGTATGTTTTATGCAAATTTCAAGGTACAAAGATGTTTTCGTTCCAGGTTTATTTTCTTAATCAACTTCAGTCTCTGTGTCACTGGATTGGTTACCTTCATTGTAGTAAAAATAAAGCAATAACTAGGTCTCTGATTCCTTTGTGTAGTTTTAAAATACTTTGATTGCCAGTGAAAACGTAGATTGTTTCTCCTGTGGTCCTTCAGGTTTTCAAATGAGTTAGTGCACCTCCACCAAGAAATAGATCTATTGTGGGGAGCAAGTTGGAGAAGATAGGAAGGGCCTTGAGATGGTGAAGAATGAGGGAAGGACACAGGGTTGGAAAGAAGGTGTCTCAGAGCGCGGTGCAATACTAAGAAAGATTTGGTGAGGTTGGTGAGGAGTTACAGTCATTGAGGGTTCGCGCATATTACCAGAATGGGCCGGGCAAGCCCCATTATTGGCTGGGACCTGTCTGTGAGCAGTGTAGCCTCAGGGCGAATACAGTGGTGGGTCCAACAGGGCAGGATCTGAGACGCAGTCAATTTTGCTCCCAGAAAAGTAGGTCTGAGAGGAGCACTTTCAAGACTTTCACATATGGTAATCCAGATGCTAATGATATTTAGTCTTCTGGCTGGACATATATGTATTTTATAGTTGAAAACAGCTAAGAGGAAATAGGCTATGGGAGTACTGTCCCTCCGCATCCTGTTTTCCAAATCATTTAATTAATTCTCATTCTTATAATCCTGACAGGCAGGATAACAAAACCACTTAAAATTAGCCAACTATGTAAGGTAGCTCATGTACAAAAGATGTATAAATTAAAACCATTAAAAACCATACCATAATTTGTATGTATCCATAATTTCTGTATTCACAAATGACTGTGAAATTATAAATGATGATTAAAAATGATGCATCATATAATTTGAGTGATTCACATTTTAGAAAACAAAGGCAATCTTGCACTGTCCCAGTCTGGCAGCACACAGGTAGTCCCAGCTACTCACGAGACTGAGGCAGGGGGATTGCTGGAACACAGGATTTCTGGACCAGTGAACATGGCAAATCTGGTGTCTGCCCTAAGTTCACTATCAACATGGTGACCTTGGGGAATCATATTTGCCTAGGGAGGGATGAACCAGTTCAGGTCAGGAACCAAGTAGGTTAAAATTTCCATGTTTGGCTCTTTCCGTGCCTAGCGCAGCCATGGCTCATGGTCCCAAGAAGCATCTGAAGCGAGTGGCGGCTCCAAAGCATTGGATGCTGGATAAACTGACTGGGGTGTTTGCTCCTCGTCCATCCACCGGTCCCCACAAGCTGAGAGAATGTCTTCCTCTAATCATTTTCCTAAGGAACAGGCTTAAGTATGCTCTCACAGGAGATGAGGTGAAGATCTGTATGCAGCGGTTCATTAAGATAGATGGCAAGGTACGCACTGATATAACCTACCCTGCTGGTTTTATGGATGTCATCAGTATTGACAAAACTGGAGAGAATTTCCGACTGATCTATGATACTAAGGGTCGTTTTGCCATTCATCGCATTACACCCGAGGAGGCAAAGTACAAGTTGTGTAAAGTGAGAAAAATATTTGTGGGCACCAAAGGAATTCCTCATCTTGTCACCCATGATGCTCGTTCCATCCGCTATCCTGATCCCCTCATCAAGGTGAATGACACCATTCAGATTGATTTGGAAACTGGCAAGATTACAGATTTCATCAAGTTTGACACTGGTAACCTGTGCATGGTAACTAGAGGTGCTAACTTGGGAAGAATTGGTGTGATAACCAACAGAGAGAGGCATCCTGGTTCTTTTGATGTAGTTCATGTAAAAGATGCTAATGGCAACAGTTTTGCCACTCACCTTTCCAACATTTTTGTTATTGGCAAAGGCAACAAACCATGGATTTCTCTTCCCCGAGGAAAAGGTATCCGCCTCACCATTGCTGAAGAAAGAGACAAGAGATTGGCAGCCAAACAGAGCAGTGGGTGAAATGTTTACTAGGTGGATGGAAGAGTCTTGATGCTTAAATAAAGATGATACGGCATGAAAAAAAAAATTTCCATGTTTGTTAGGAGATGTTTATAAGATCATTATTTTAACATTCCAATGACCATTTCCATTATAATTTTAAATAAGAGAGCAAACTAAATAAATGTATCCAAATGTATCCAAACACTTTATGTTGGAGTTTAGTGGAATAAAAATTTTATCCAAGGATAGATGATCTGGACCAAAATCTTCTATTCTTTGTGTTCCATATTAGTTTTTGGGACTTGGAATACATCGATGTCTTTTTGCAGAATGGTGGGCAATGGTATACATGAAAGTTTCAGTGCATATTAATGGTGGTGCTTCCATCATCACTATGACATTCTGGACCCACAGAGGCAAGTCCTGCCTCCCTGGTCTGTACAGCATTATCAGTGTTTAGACAGAGTGCTTCCTGACTCCTGCACCATGTACATGATTTTATATATATATATATATATATATATATATATATATCTCTAAGTAGCTATTTGTCCTCCTTTTCCTCTTGCCTATGTTTTTTTTTCCCTTCCTAAAATCCCCCCCTGTGATGTTACAGACATCATATAAAAAAGCTTGCTAATCATCAATGAAATTGATAATAAGCATGTTATTTGTTATTTGGCAATCCAGGGATTAATGAATTTTTGCAATGTAGGACAAATTAATAAATTATATTGATCAGGATATGGACATCTATCCATTGTTTGGTTTATGACACATTGCATAAAATGTATATTTCCCTTCTCTCTTCCCTCCCATTGTGTAATTACATGCAAATTATCATTATCAGAAAGGTTGCACATGGATAAAAAGTGAACAAAATTAGAAGAAAGGCAAAGTAGTAAAAAGAAAGAATTCTGAGCTTGGGTTGTAGTTCCAGATCTATTTTTCAATAGTTGTTTATCTTTCAGAAGATACTTTACCTCTATGACTCTTTGTTTTCTTGTAAGGGAAAATAACTAGGAAGATCTCTCTATTTCTACAATTTGATAAATCTTACATATCCTGCAATTTGATTAAAGCAATACATGAAATGTACCTATTGTAGAATGGATCCAAGGTTTGTGATCCAGAACCTCCTGTAGGCTTTCAAGGGAGTTCAGGTTTTTGGATAAAAGCAACCTAACTTCTGCTATTGATACCAGAAAAAAAACTACAAATCAATTACAAATGAAGTAATATAACCTAAGAAGAACAAAGCAGGCCATTGGAGAAAGGCCCAGTAGTCAGAGAGGAAAGATGAGAAAAGAGACAAAAGGTTGGCACTGTCTTGGTTCAGCAGGGATACCTTCTAACAGTGTTCTAAGGGGATTCAACCAAACTACAAGTAAAAGACCCATCATCAAACACTTGCAAAGCCCTTCCCTGAGGTTATGCAATGGAAAAACAGACAGACAATGACTCAGAGCCTTAGCTGTGTGTGGGAGCCACTGAAATAAACTGTCAAAGGGTAAAAGTGGATTGCAACAGCTTCCACCAAAGGTAATGTAGCAGTATACAAATTAGATACAGGGTGGAGGCAGAAGTCTTAGTCAAAGCTATTGCCAGGGATCAAGGAAGTGCCTATAGGTTGCTAATCAGCATATGGGTCTGTATGATTGAGAGATGGAGGGGGAAGATGACTCCTGCTGTGACTTTGTCAGTTGTCCATGTGTCACACTGAGAAACATATATATATATATATATATATATATATATATGTATTTTTTTGGTGGCAAGAACATTAGAAAAGTCTCCATTCTTTTCTTCTTTTTTTTTTTTTTTAATAGAGGCATGCTTTATTTATTTGTTTGCTGGTTTGTTTGTTTGTTTTGTTTATACATGCACTGGACACAGTCAGAAGCGCGGGAGGGTGAGAGAATTCACCAGAGCCAGAGCGGGGAGCAGAGCAGGCAGAAGGACTGAAGTACACTGCTGAGGGGAGCAGCGGGCGGCAGGAGCGGTCTGCATGCCATGTGGGACCCTCCTCCGTGGCCGGGGAGGCAGCCGGGGATCGAACCGGCGCCGCAGAGGCCGCGGGCAGCTTCGCAACCCAGCGCTCAACCGCTGCGCCACCGGGGAGGCCCGAAAAGTCTCCATTCTTGATGTGACCTATCACCTGAGAATTTTCACCATGTCTCTGGCTTAAAGCTAATACTGGGCAACAGGTTGCATGTTGAAAGAAGCAGGGAGCCTGCCAATACACTTCATATTGAGTTTAACAAACAGGTCAAACTTTTTAGAGTTTGACCAAGTTAGAACACACAGGTTGCAGAGACAAACAAATGTATCTTGTATCTTTATTTTTTTAAAGATTAATTTATTTATGCATACAAGAACTCCAAGAACTGGGGTGCAGACCAGAGATGTGGGGGTGAGAGGATTCACCAGAGACAGAGTGGGGAGCAGAACAGGCAGATTGACTGAAGTACACTGCTGAGGGGAACAGCGGGTGAGACAGGAGAGGTCTGCTGCACCATGTTGGTTATTTCCCTTGCTGGGGAATGAACTCATGCTGCAGTGGCTGTGGATTGCTTCATAGTGTTGAAACTTAACCACTTGCACCACGAGGGAGGCCCAACGAATGTATCTTTAGAGATGGGACCAATTACTTGGTTGGAATAATCTGAATAGTATTGCTAGTAGTGATAGTAAAGAATGAATATCTATGTGTAAGGAGAGGAAAATCTCCCATTCTAATGCTGAAGACAAGGGGGGTTATAGAAAAATATTTTGATGTCTAATTATACTTTAAAATTGCAGAACATTCTCCTGACTGGCATTTTGGTAGGTAGGCCACATATTATGTCAAATGCCTGAAACATGATACTAAAATATTATTTTTTAAGTGGGTCTAATCTTTTACATGTGCACAATTTAGATTAGTAAATTTATGAATTTGGTGAAATAATTATTAAAATCCTTTCTAAGCCTGTATTATTCTAAACAGTTTCATCAAAATGGTATACTTTGACATGAAAAAGAGGGAAACAATATCAGTGGCATAAATTAAACTGTGGACTTCCAAGCAAAGAATGGGCTTCTTCATGGCTTGCTTGTGGTTAAAATAATAGACTTTTTTTTGTTGATCCTACTTTATGCTTGTTTATTTCTACATTCCATTCTCAGACCAGGGCTGGATGGAATGCATGATTAAAGGCTTCCTCAATTTACAAATATATATTTTAAAAGATTTATTTATCTCTGCATATGAGAACTGGGGTACAGGCCAGAGGTGTGGGGGATGAGAGAATTTACCAGAGGCACCAGAGGCAGAGGGGGGAACAGAACAGGCAGATATACTGAAATACACTGCTGAGGGGAGCAGGGAAGAGTCAAGAGAGGTCTGCTATGCCATGTGGCTCACCTCCCTGTCTGGGGATCGAACTTGTGCTTCAGTGGCTGCAGATTACATCACAGCGCTATGTCTTAATCCCTTGTGCCACCAGGAAGACCCAATTTATAGATATTAATGAAAGAAGGAACATTTTTCCCTTTTTAGAATTTGGAAATCACAGTGATTGTAAAGGAACTAGTGATGTAAAGTAGAAAAGATTGTAGAAAATCTTTCTGTGTTTCTAGTACCATTTACAGTAGTAGCTAAACCAAGTTCTGACCTGGCATCGTCAGTGTGCTGGTTTGCAGTGGCAATTGCAACAAGAATGAATTTATAGGGCCTTCCCGGTGGTGCAGTGGTTGAGCGCTGGGTTGCGAAGCTGCCTGCAGCCTCTGCAGCGCCGGTTCGATCCCTGGCTGCTCCCAGGCCACCGGAGGAGGGTCCCACATGGTGCGCAGACCTCTCCTGCCGCCCGCTGCTCCCCTCAGCAGTGTACTTCGGTCCTTCTGCCTGCTCTGCTCCCCGCTCTGGCTCTGGTGAATTCTCTCACCCCCCCGTGCTTCTGACTGTACCCAGTGCTTGTATAAATAAATAAAAAAAAATCTTAAAAAAAAAAAAAGCAGACCAAAAAAAAGAATGAATTTATAATAGCAGTGGCAGTTATGCAAGAGGTGATGGTGGTTGTCTCAAGATTGAGTTCCTGGGAACACTTTGCAGGCCCAGGGTTTGGTGATCTTTAGCAGCATCAATGACTGCTCCACTAAATGAGTTTGGCAGGCATGATTTGGGGCTTCATTCTTCACTATGCAGCTTTAAGTTTGACTTTCTGGCCCTCCTATTTATTTTGTAAGTTACCTAATGTCCTTTCAGTTTTTTGTTTTGTTTTGTTTTGGTTCTGATAGACTTCAGTTTCCTGCTTTTAATTCAAATCCTGATAGATATTTTAGGGACCCTGTTAAAATATAGATTTCAATCACAGTATCTAGCACTGGAAGGTGCTCAAAGGGCCTTCTTTTATGTGTTGGAGGGTACTCACAGGGCCTTATATAATCTGCATGAACTGGTTATGTCTGATATATTAATGTGCAGCTGTTTGATTGTCTTGTTTTGTGTAGACAAAGGGCCTCCCTGGTGGCTCAAGGGGTTAAAGCACCACACTATGAAGCAATCCGCAGCCTTGTCAGCATGAGTTCGGTCCCAGGCTGGCCAGGGAGCAACCCACAAGGTGAGGCAGACATCTCCTGTCTTGTCCGCTGCTCCCTTCAGCAGTGTACTTCGGTCAATCTGCCTGTTCTCTTCCCTACTCTGTCTCTGGTGAATCTCACCCCCCACATCTCTGGCCTGCACCCCAGCTCTGGTATGCATAAAAAAAATAAATCTTTAAAAAAAAAGGGATCTTATATTCCAAAGAGTAAGTGTGCTACTTTTGACACACTTGCTTACTTTATATCTAAAAACTACAGTCCTAAAAAATTTTACTAAAAGCAACCTAGAATTACAATGGCTATTATGGGAATCTTCCAATTAAACAAGATCATTTAGAAAGTGCACTTGGAAGCAAGGGCTCCCAAATTAAATAACAGATGGGATGCCTCATTGAAAGATTCATTGCAGGGGCCTCCCCGGTGGCGCAGCGGTTGAGCGCTGGGTTGCGAGGTTGCCGGCGGCCTCTGTGGTGCCGGTTCTATCCCCAGCCGCTCCTCAGCCACCGGGCTAGAGTCCCACATGGGGCGCAGACCTCTCCTGCAGCCCGCTGCTCCCCTCAGCAGTGTACTTCGGTCCTTCTGCCTGCTCTGCTCCCCGCTCTGGCTCTGGTGAATTCTCTCACCCTCCCGCGCTTCTGACTGTACCCAGTGCATGTATAAACAAACAAACAAACAAATAAATAAACATGCCTCTATTAAAAAAAAAAAGAAAGATTCATTGCAAAAGAGTAATGCAACTATAAACAAAGGAGGTACTTTGAATAAAAGACTGTCAGACTGCTATGACTTCTACTGTTCCCTCTCTCCTCTATTTTAGTACTCATTCTAGTTTTCCTCTGTGAGTTGTCTTTCCATTTTAAAGAGATCATGCAGATATTAAGAGTAAGTCTACCCTGCTCATAGCCTATCAGACACCCCCATATCTGCCTTCGAAAGAAGACCTTCGCTGGGCTCTTTCTCCAGTTGACAGCACTCTGATAAACTGCTAGTAGTAACCCCCTTAAACAACCAAAGGGAAGCTAAAATTACTGAAAAACCTGGCCAAATTCTATAGGTACTGGAGCTACATTTTAAACCTCACTGGCAACCTGCAGATGGAGTCCTTGAAAAACTAGAAAGGTGACTTTCCTGACTGAACCCACTGTCTGTAGTATCTGGTAGAGAGAGAAAAATGAAATTTCGCGCTAACCCTTCCTTTTTAAATCCAGGCTATTAGTTATTAATCTTTGGGAGTGGCTCTAAATTTGGAATCCATGCAGCTGACTAATGTTGCCAGAATTATTCTGTTCATTCCAGCTAAAACTTGATAAGATATTTGAAAGGATTCTTAAAATACTAACTCTGTGATCAGAAATTTGGCCAAATTGGAAGCTGACATTGAGAGTCTGATAGGAGTTGTTATCTTATGAACTTTGCAAAACCAGAAATGCAACTCTAGAAGTAGTCTACCTATCCTTAACATTTGAGTCTTGCCTATTCATCTCAGGTATTATAAAATTCTGGCCTAAGGAAATAATTCAAAAGTGTTTCTTGGAGAAGTTTGAATTATTACCTGAGTCATCTTATTAAAATCCAAACTTCAGGGAGATAACAAACTGAAGAATAAAGAGGGAAGGAAGCCTTTTAAGAATTAAAAGCGACTGCATTAGGGCTTCCCTGCCTCAAATCTAACCCACAGTAGTTTTTGTATTTGACTGATCGCCAAAAATTTAATATGAAAGTCATAAGGTCTCTGTTTGCATATAAATTTGTGTATCTCTGTATTATATAAACCTAGAAATGAACTCAAATGTTTTTCAAGTTGACATTATCTAGGATAATTTTTTAAAAAGAATTATTCCTTTATTGTAAGATTTTTATTTATTTTGCCTAGGGCAGAGGTGCAGGGTTGAGAGGATTCACTAGAAACAGAGTAGGGAGCAGAACAGGTAGATGTACTGAAATACACTGTTGAGGACGAAACAGGAAAGGCCTGCTGCACCACATGTGGGTCAGCTCCCTGGCCAGGGATAGAACTCAGGCCATCTCCATGGGCCTTGGCAGTGGCAGTGCTGAGACTTAAACCCTAGGCCACCAGGGAGGCTACTATCTAGGATACTTTTTGGTAAGTGAAAGCCAGCTTAAATTGTTGGTGTAATTTAAAACAGATGTGTCTTTAAAAATTATCAACATTAAACATAATGCTTTTATTATGCCTATTTATTAGTTAAATAAACTCATTTATTATAGAATTTGTTAACAAAAATAACTTAAAATAATGGCTATTTTTGTCACGGTTTCATAACATTTTTATGATTAGCATTTCTAGGTGAACTTTCAAGCAAGTGTTCTATTTCATGATAGCTCTACTTTATTAGTTTCCCAAATACTTTTGGCATCTAGACACTTGAGACTTTTGCTAAGTTATATTGATGGAAACTTTAAATATTCAGATTATTTCCAAATAAGATAAAATGCTGAAACATGAATAATTGAACATAGAATTACCACTAGTATAACTTGAAGGATGTGTTCTCTTTAAAAAGAGAATAAATTAATTAAGCTTATTTGGCATGTTGAATTACATGGGAGGAATTGTCAAATAAGAAGTGATATTAAACTTTAATAGTTACTGATGGAAGAAAAGAAATCTTGGAAAGGAGGCACCACAAGACCAGAAACCTGGCTCACACAATGCTGGGAACTGGAGGTGGGGGTAGAAGTGGTTAACATAGTCATTAAACCAGCTATAAAAAATGAAAAATCCTTAGGTGCCAAGGCCTAGACCCAAGCAAGTGTCAGATTGCTGTTAGAGTGTCACGGGTGCAGACTGGAGGTAAGCATGTGGAGACTGAGGGCCACTGTAGAATCTCTGGTCCTTTACAAATTCTACATAGTAATTCAAAATCAACAAAAACAAACCACACCACAAAGGAATGAGTCCCTCCCAAAAAGAAGACTATATCAGTGTAATTTCTCCACTGGCGAGGGGTAGCAGTCCTTCTGCCCACTTGTGACTGTGCAGGTGCTTCTGCTCACCAACCTTTTCCTTTTGCGGAGCTGCCTTGGTGATATGCTCCCTTTGCAGTGACTGTGACCATGCTGGTGCTTCTCTACACTGACCTCCCTTAGCAGAGGCAGCTCTCCTCCCAAGGCTGCCCGCTTGTGACTATGCAGGACTCTCTCTTAGCAAACCCGTCGCTTTCAGGGGCAGCCCCTTCTGCCCACTTGTGTCTATATGAGTGTCCTTTATTCTTGTCTCCCTTTTATAATAAACCTGCCCTCTTGGATACAACTAATCTTGTATCCAAGGGCCACACTCTCTGAATCCAACATCTCCCAAAACGACTTCAGTTATTATATTTGTATGCAAATGTTATTAATATTGTTAGAAAACAGTAAGGAGCAAACTCTGGCTCCCCTGAATGACATCCTGAATGAACTCCATTCCCTCAGGACTTTACAGACTCTCCAAAGACAATGAGAACTCAAGACCCATGATCTTCAATTCCCCGCATGCCATGAACCTGACTTTCTGAACAAGGAGCCACTGAGAACTAGGAATGGAATTACATGGACATATTTGGCTTCTAACTAGACACATGGATGCTTTGACTATCTTGCTTTGACAGCTCTGACTTGCATGCTAGTACTTTTGAAAGGAGAGATGCTTAGAAGAGACACATGGAGGGGAGGCACTTGGAAGATAAATACTTGAAGAAGAGACAAAGGGGGAGACCATTTCTGGTCCTTGGCAGAGAATGGCAGTTGTTGACTTGGCCTCGTAGTGGATTATATGGTACACTCTGAATTTTGGGTCTTTCCTTCTCTCCCTTTCCTTCTCTCTGTGACCTGACTTACAAGTTTCTGCCTGTCTGACAGAAGATACCCTAGAACTGTTGCAAGCTTTCATGCCTCAGCTACCTGACTTTGGGCTAAGCCTATTTGGCTGGGCATTTGCCCACAATGGATAGTAATTTTCAGTTTCATTGGGAATCTGTTACTTGAAATCCTTTCTTCTCTCTCGCCCTCTCTCTCTGTCTCTCTCCCTATGAATTTTATTAAAAATCTGAGAGTATACTGAGAGCATGCTTTCTTTGCTTATATGTATATATATTGCCAAACCCTTTTAGAATGACCACCCCTTAACAGTTTGAGGTCCCTGGGTACTCCTTGGTGACATGCTTGTAAGTGTTAATATATGGGTTCTAGAAATTATATGGAATTCCTAGAAACATGATATCCTACTAAGATGTTAGTTGCAATTCTAGTTATCTTAAAATGTTGTATTTTACAGGAATCACCAAATAACTTAGTCAATAAGAATATGTCATCAGCTCTTTAATCATGGACATTTTAAATCTCTTGTAGATTACAAACAGTTATTATCTTACTCTGATGCTTCTGCAAATGTGTTTCTTCTTTCAGGAGAATTCTTAGAAAGTGCTTTGGCAAGTGCAGGTTTATTTAAGATTATAAAACTGAACTGGAACTAATAGTACTCTTAAATCTCTTTAGAAAGTGCTATACCAGATCGTCCTCACTATCTAGATGGCAGCTAAACTTCAGGGACTTTAGGTCCTATAGATTCTAGACTTGGAACAGCATACCAACTGGAAATTTAAAATTAAATTGACCAGGGCCAGTCTAGTCGCGCAAAGGGTTAAGCACAGCACTGTGAAGCTATCTGCAGCCTCTGCAGCACAAATTCGATCCCGGCCTGACAGGGAGCTACCCACATGGTGCAGCAGACCTCTCCTGTCTCACCCCCTGCTCTCCTCAGAAGTGAATTTCAGTCAGTCTGCCTGTTCTGTTCCCCACTCTGTCTCTGGTGAATCCACCCCCCCACCCCTCTGACCTCTACCCCAGTTATTGTATGCATAAATAAATATATCTTTAAAAATATAAAAATTAAATTGACCAGAGAGATTCCTCCCCAGAAGGAAAAGCCCTAAATATCATACTTTAAGTAACTTTCTTCTTGTCTTTCTTTCCTTTATTCTAACATTGGCCTGGAAAGATAATGCCATCATGAATATCTTCTAGGCCATTGCTAAGGGGAGTTATTTCTCACACTGCAAGATTTGTCATCACTCTGTTCTGTCCATGATTTCGGAGATCAGTGGTCTTTCCCTGAACCTATATTAATGGGTTAAAAAGATCCTACCAGCAGACATTTATAATTCATAATTTGTTTCCTTTGACTTTTTCAATCTACTTCTCTGGTTAGGAAATGAGAATATGATCAGAAACCTATTGAAGATATTGTAGATTCCATTGCTAAAGTATAACTGCTCAACAAGATCATTGGACTTTCTGGCAAAAATTGTTTTTGATAATGGAATGACCTTTGATTATCTACTGACTGAGTAATGGGGAGTTTGTGCTGTAGCCAACATCATGTGCTGAACCTAGATGTAACACTTCTGAGTAAATCATTTGATTTAAAAAGTAGATCTTTCAAAAATTTCCTTTCTTTAGCTTATTTTATTTTGGTTGGTTTGTGTTTTGGGGACCATGTCCTAAAAGTACACTCCCCAGTGGAGCAACAGTTGAGTGCGGGGCTACGAAGCTGCCCCCAGCCTCTGCAGCGCCGGTTGGATCCCCGGCCACCTGCAAGGGTCTCACATGGCGTGCAGACCTATCCTGTTGCGCCCCCTGCTCCCCTCAGCAGTGTATTTCATCAGTCTGCCTGTTCTGTTCCCCGCTCTTGCGGGTGAATTCTCTCACCCTCCCACACTTCTGACTGTACCCAGTACTTGTATAAATAAATAAATAAATCTTAAAAATAAACAACAGTCTTTAAAAAAAAAATAAACTCCAAACATTGGAAATTAGCCTGCATATTACAATCATAATAATCTTCCTTTTTATTTTTAACATTTTCTCAAGAAATGTGCATTTGAATTGCTAATCACTAAGGAAATAGTCTCCTTAAAATTAGAGCATCAAAAAAAAGAAGAAAGGAGAATGTCTGACTTAAAGTTCATGAACATGAAGCCATAACCTGTGAATATGAGAGGGGCTAAGCAAAAGTGTCATAACTATGAAAACCATATAAAGGATTAACAAAATTTAAAGAACTGCAGATTGGTAGCTGTGAGTGAATGCTAAGGCCTTAAAATTTGTTCCCATCTCTCATTGAAACAGAGAATTTGATCAAAGAGACAGGGGGAGGTTGTTAAAAGAAATAACAGCTTCCAAAATGAGTTGCTTGTGCTAAACCCACAAAGACTTAATACCAACCTAGCCAGATTCAGTCTTTCCTTGGAATGCAGTCTTAACAGGTCAGTGTGGAAATTTCAGGTCAACACAAAAGAGGTAATCCTTTCCATTCCCCAAAGGAAAATGAGCTAATCTGCCACATATACTTTTTCCATTTCCCATAAGTGGAATGCAGAATCTGAAGTAATTTTTTTCACTTATGATTTCTTATATTGCCTTTAACAATTTTTTCCCTTTCAGTAGGCCTTTGGTGTTCTCTTCTACTTTGTCAACCAAAATATCACTTTTTTTTTATGGTCAATCTTTTTATTTTTATTAAAATAAATTTTATTTTTATATTCCCCATACAATTGCAATCCCCTTATTTTGACCCCAATCCCTCCTCTCCCCGCTCCCCACCTCCCATAGAGTGTCTCTGGTTCATAGTTGTTTGTTGATTTTGATTTTCACTTTCTTATAGTTATTCATTTTCCTGGTTCCTTATTTAAGTTTTCTAGATTCCTGCTATGAGTGAGACCATCCGGTATTTTTCTTTTTCTTTCTGGCTTATTTCACTGAGCATGATCCGTTCTAGTTGAGTTATAGCAATCTAGTTACAGCTTGAGAGCTCATAGTTCTATTGTCAAGGAACAGATATTACAGTTCTTGTTTTACAATTTATTATAATGGAAATGTCACCATTCATGTGTGCTATGGTTTAAGTATGACAGCAAATGTTTATTTGGAATTTCAGGAGTGTACTCTGGGGGAATATGAAGTCAAGTAGCTCTTTAGCTGAATACCCTAGATAGGCTGAAGGGAACAAGCTTACATAGACAAAGAGAGTGAAGATAGTCCTGGTTTATACAAATAGTGTTCAGTCAGTGCAATTCTGATTGGTGGAAAGTTTGTCAAACTGATTGGTCAAATTTCAACCCAGGGTATGGCTTGCTAACGTGGTATCATTTCTTCTTGGCTATGCACATGTTTGCACATACCCCAACATACCTGGGCAACTGGATGTGCCCAGTACCTGACACTCAACAGTGTAGCAGCTGTGGTTGTTACCCAGACTTAGAATGTTGGAATGACTCCATGTTGTTTTCTTATTTTATTTATCAACTTGTTAGATGGGATCTTGCCCAATTCATGAACCATTTAATAAAGACAATTACATCTTTAAAAATGTGCTTGATTATACTTCACTATTTAACAGGACAAAGTAATCTTCTATTTTTTTTTAAAGATCCTGAATCAGACAAGAGGTTTTTTTCCTGTAGCAAGTGACAGAAAATGGAATTTAAGCCAGTTTAAGCAAAAAAGGAATATATTGTCTTATTAAAATTGAAAAGTTTGGGGAATCCCAGGTGGCACAAGGGTAAGATGCAACCTATGAAGCACTCAGCAGCCATGAGTTTGATCCCCGTCCAGGGAGCTACCCACATGGTGCAGCAGACCTCTCCTGATTCTCCCGCTGCTCCCCTCAGCAGTGTATTTCAGTCAATCCACCTGTTCTGCTTCCCACTCTGTCTCTGGTGAATCCTCTAACCCTCCACGCTTCTGGCCTGTACCCCAGATCTTGTATGCATAAATACATAAATCTTTAAAGGTAAATAAATAAATAAAATTTAAAAGTTTAGGGAACAGATATTCAGGCAGTACTGAATTAAGCACTCAAGCAGTGCCTTTAGATTTGGCTTTTTATATTCTGGTTCTGTCTTCTGTGATTTTTTTTCTTCAGTGTGAAATTGAAAATGGTAGCAAGATGGTGGCAATGATTCCAGATCTTACAATATTTCAGTTTGTGATTTAATAGATAGAGCACTAATTTTTGCCCGGTGCTCCATAGTTCTGATGGAGATCCATGCGTGAAACCTAACTGTGGTCAAGAGAATTAAACCTGCAGTTAACTAACACAAATCTCCTGCTACCTCTGGAGTTCAGATTCTCTCAGTGTATTTTTTTTTTCTTTTCACTTGGCTGTGTCAATTTTTTATTAACCATCTTCCTTGAGGGTTCTTAGACATCCACATGATCATTGTGGTGATCCATACCCATGCTATGATGTGTTCTATCTGAAGGGTCTTTTGTGACCCACCATACCTCCACCCTATTTCTCTACTCTCCTTTATAGCAATTATTTTGGAAATAGTTTTTAATACTAGTTTTCTCACTCTCATCTCCACATTATTTCTGGAACAAACTCGAATTAGGTTTTTGTCCTCTGATTCCACCAAAAGCATCCTATGGTTGGCAAAGATCTCTCATCAATTTCAATAAGCAATTGGATTTCAATTCAATTCAATTTCAATAAGTCAATCCTATCTGACTCTTCTTTTCAGCAACAGGTGATAAAGTTGATTTCTTCTTTTTTGAAGCACTTTTGTTTTTGTTGGCTTTCAAAACTTTTTATTTTCTTGTTTTTCTGATCTCATCAGCCCTTTCCTTTTCAGTCTCTTGCACTGGATCTTTCTGTTCTGAAATTAGAAAGGGGGGAATACCCCAGGGCTGAGTCCTTAGCTTTCTCTTCTCTATTTGCTTTCCTCCCGAGGTGATCTCATCCAGAGTCATAACTTTAAATAACATCTGGTCAAATATCTGTCTGAGAGAGGTCTTTATTCTCCATGACTCTCTTACCCTGGTTTGTTTTTTCTTCACAGCAATTATCACTAATTGAAATCAAATATATTTTTAAACTTATTTACTTATTATCTGTCTTCCCTGAGAACAGGGATCTTATTTGTTTTGTTCATTATGACCCCAGCAACTAGGAACAGTGCCTGGCACATAATAGGCTCTTTTTTTTTTTTTTTAATAAATTTTATTGTTATATTCCCCATACAATTGCAGCCCCCCATTCTGACCCCAATCCCTCCCCTCCCGCCCCCGCCCCCCTAAAAGTGTCTCTGGTTCATAGTTTTTTGTTGATTTTGATTTTCACTTTCTTATAGTTATTCATTTTCCTGGTCCATTATTTAAGTTTTCTAGATTCCTGCTATGAGTGAGACCATCCGGTATTTTTCTTTTTCTTTTTGGCTTATTTCGCTGAGCATGATCCCTTCCAGCACCATCCATGTTGCAGCAAATTGCATGTGTTTATCTTTTTTGAATGCTGAGTAATATTCCATGGTATATATGTACCACATCTTCTTGATCCAGTCATCTATTTTTGGGCATTTGGGTTGTTATCCAACACATCAACAAAAAGAAATATAAAAACCATATGATAATATCAATAGATGCTGAGAAAGCTTTCGACAAAGTGCAACACCCATTCATGATAAAAGCCCTTGAAGTTCTTGGGATACAAGGAACATACCTCAACATCATAAAGGCCATCTATGACAAGCCAACAGCCAGTATCATTCTCAATGGTGAAAAGCTGAAAGCAATTCCATTAAGATCTGGAACAAGACAAGGATGTCCACTCTCACCATTGCTTTTCAATATAATACTGGAAGTCCTAGCCAGGGCAATAAGACAAGAGAAAGACATCCAAGGAATCCAAATAGGAAAAGAAGAAGTCAAACTATCACTATTTGCAGACGATATGATATTATACATAGAGAACCCCAAAAACTCCACAGAAAAGCTAATTCAACTCATCAATCAGTTCAGTAAAGTGGCAGGATACAAAATCAACACACAAAAGTCAGTAGCCTTCCTATACACAAACAATAAATCTGAAGAAGAAGAAATCAAAAAGACCATCCCTTTTGTTATTGAAACAAAAAAAATCAAATATTTGGGAATAAATCTAACAAAAGAGGTAAAGGACCTATACAAAGAAAACTATAAAACACTGTTAAAAGAAATAGAAGAAGACACAAAGAAATGGAGAGACATCCCCTGCTCATGGATTGGAAGAATAAACATTATTAAAATGGCCATCCTTCCAAAAGCAATATACAGATTCAATGCTATTCCAATCAAAATTTCAATGTCATTCTTCAAAGAAATAGAACAATTATTGATGAAATTCATATGGAATCACAAAAAACCCCGAATAGCCAAAGCTCTCCTGAAAAAAAAAGAAGGGAATGGAGGCATCAGACTCCCAGACTTCAAACTATACTACAAAGCCATAATCATCAAAACTGCATGGTATTGGAACAAGAACAGACATACAGACCAATGGAATCGAATAGAAAATCCAGAAATAAACCCACAGATTTATGGTCAACTAATCTTTGACAAAGGAGCAAAGACTATGCATTGGAGCAAAGAAAGTTTGTTCAATAAATGGTGCTGGGAAAACTGGGTCGCTACATGCAAAAGAATGAAGCTTGACCACCACCTCACACCATACACAAAAATCAACTCAAAATGGATTAAAGAACTAGACATAAGACCTGAAACCATAAAATATATAGAAGGAAATATAGGCGAAACACTACGTGATTTGCACATCAAAGACATCTTTACAGACACATCACCCAAAGCAGTGATAGTGAAGGCAAAGATAAACAGCTGGGACTATATCAAATTAAAGAGCTTTTGCACATAATAGGCTCTTAAACAGCATTTCAAGAATATGTGTTTTGAAAAGGCTTCTATAGTTTTCCCCCTTATTCTTAACTCCCCAAAGGGAAGAATCATTAACCTCTAGAGTGAAAAGATTTGGGCCAAAGACACCTGAAATATTTAAGAGACAAAAAGACAAAGATCCTGAAAAGGAGATCAAGAATCAATAGAAAGGGCAAAAACTATGAGGCCAAGATAACATAATTTCAAGCTAAAGAGTTAAGATAAAGGCAGAAAGGTATTCAGGTTGGATAAGGAAAAGACAAGTGTTGATTTCATGTGGTAAATGCGAAACTTTTGTTGTTTTGGAGCTGTGGAAAGAGGGATAAGGAAAAGTGTGAAATCCCAAACTAGCTGATGGGGCTTTGGGAGGAGAGGTAGTGCTGGAGGCACCAGGTGGTACTTGGAGGGAGAAATAGGGTACTACTGCAACAAATAGCTAACTGTATGGAAGTGACTTTGGAACTGGGAGAGACTGGAAGAGTTCTGAGGTGTGTGCTAGAAACATGGACATTAAGGACAATTCTGGTGAGAGCTGAGAAAGAAAGGAGATCAGGAGAGAAAGCTTCCATCTTCTTAGAGAATACATAAATAACTACGAATATGGTATTGGTAGAAATAAGAACATTAAAGGCCATTGTGGTAAGGTGTCAGATGGAGATGAATAATCTGTTCTTGGAAACTGGAGGAAAGGCAGTCCTTGTTATAAAGTGTCAAAGAACTTGACTGAATTGTGTTCATGTTCTACTCTGTTATGGAAGTTAGAACTCCCAAGCAGAATATTTAGGCCGAGGAGATCTTTGACGAAAGTTGAAGGAGTGGCTTGGTTCCTCCTGGCTGTTTAGAGTAAAATGTGAGAAGAGAGATGAATTGAAGAAGAAATTGTTGAACAATTCCAGAATCAGAAGGTATAGAAAATTCTCAGCTTATCCATTTTGCAAATATGAGCAGTAAATTTATGTGGTTGAAGGCCCCTAGTCCATGGCACTGTGTTCTATCATTCCAAGCAGATGAAGGCAGATTCTGCCCCTGGAGAGGGATCTGGGCAGAACGGGGTGCTGGTCACCACCCCCCTTTACATTCAGTTCAGGGTTTTGCTCACAATCCAAATGGTCTGGGAACTGTTCTTCACAACATAGAGTCTCTCACTTGGCCCTGGGAGATAATTACTTGTCAGTGTAGTTCATTATCTTATTTTCAGAAGAGAGAAAGGACTTTTGGACAAAGCAGATATAGCCTCAGAGCAAGGCTGCTTGGCCTGGAAATGACCACTTTCTCTGCCTGACCCAGAATGGAGAATGTGGTGTATCTTGCATTCCTACCTCAAAGGGAGGTTTTTAAACATAGAAATGTGGAAATAGGCAAGTGATTCAGGGGCCTCAGGGTGAGGCAGAGGTGCCAAGGCTACCCAGAGGTGGGAGTTTATAGGCGGCAGGAAGACATCCTGCGGACAAGTTTATACAAGAACGGCTCAGGGAGGGACATAAAAGGAGGTGAGGCAAGAAGCCTCAGGATTAATTTGGCAGCTTGCAAATCTTTTTGAGAAAATCCCCATCTCGGGGCTGTCAAAAAGCCTTCCTGTGCTGTCCTCAGATGCTTGCACTTGTCCCAAACTTGCTTCCTTGCTGGATGTACAACTCAAACCAGTCTTTATATTCTTAACCTTGCCAGCATTTGAAGTAAATCATTTCTTGTTAGTACTTCCCCCGGGTAGGAGGAAGGAGTCTCACGAACAGGTGCTGGCAAGGCCAAGGTAGAGCTGTGACCTTTCCAGGTAATGTTTTGAGGAGAAAGGCAGAGTGATTTTTTTTCCTTCAGGTATTCTCCCTCCCCCCTACCTCCAACATGAACAATTTTGGAGGGTCTGCTGAATAACTAGATTAAATATACAATTCTCTATTTTACTTGTTTGGTGAGCTAAAAAGCCTCTGCAGAAAGTGATAGCTTTCAGGGCTTCCCTGGTGGCACAGGGGTTAAAGACTCAGTGCTATCAAGCTGTTGCCAGCCACTGTGTTCCACCATGAGTTTGATCCCCGGCCAGGGGACTAACCTACATGGCTCAGCAGACTTCTCCTGTCTTGCCCACTACTCCCCTCAGCAGTGTATTTCAGTAGATCCGCCTGTTCTGCTCCCCATTCTGTCTCTGGTGAGTCCTCTCCCCCTACCCACCCCACCCCACTTCTCTGGCCTATACCGAAATTCTTGTATGCACAAATAAATAAAAATAAATCTTCAAAAAAAAGTGAGAGTTTTCAGAGAGAGAGAGGAGGTGTTGATTAGTATATCTACCAGGCTATTATTTTAAATTACTTTAAACTTTCCATTGGCGCAACTAGGAATTCCGCCCCCCCCCCCCCATTTTAACACTTCTTTTATTGAAAAAGCATCGCTAGGTTCATACCTTTAAAACCTGTAATAAGTTATGCCTTTGGTAAATGATGAGTATGATTTAACTTTTATGAGCCATCTGCAAAACCTTTAACAAGATTGGTATGTCTCAATGGCTGACCTCCCAAATAAAAACTTGAACACTTTATTATAAATGTAGTTTTTATAAATGTGCTGAAATTTTGTCCATATAGTTTGTTATCATTTGGAGATATTGATGACCTGCCATACCTCTGATCCAGAGTCACTACAGTTTGTTAATGCTTTCACAGACAAAAGTTATCTAGCTAGTGTCTTTTAATGTGAAGGGCAGCTAAACCTAATTTAAGAAATAATGGTTAGCAAAGCAAATAAATGTTTGTGCAATCTTAAGTATCAAGAAGAATGGCATGGATACAGAATTTCTTCTTGTCACCCAGTTGACGGGTTCTAATTGAAATAGAAAGATTTACTGTTGGATACAGGATAATAGAGAAGATGTGAATTCCAAAGAATTGATAAGGTTGTGTCATATGTCCAAGAACTTTACTGCTTATAAACATAGTTTTGCAGGAAATATATCAGCTAACAAAATAAAAGGCTATTCTTACCAAGTAATCTGGTTCTCCTAATTTAAAGTTCTCCATATGTTGTCTCTACACCAACCTCATTAGTTTTACCTAAAAACTTGTTAGAAATGCGTAGTCCCAGACCATGTCCAGAGAGAAGCTCTAGGACTAGGAGAGTGAGCAATCTGTATTTAACCAGTCTTTCAGGTGATTCTGATTCATGCTAAAGTTTGGAAGCCGCTACTTTGAATCCAAATCAGTACTTGGACTAATAGCAATTTTTCAGTTCGGTAGTTACCAAGGAGGCTTTATTTGGGGAGATCTTAAGACATCAAATGAGACTAGTCAGATTTTTTTTTTTTAAAGATTTCTTTTTATTTATGTATGCATGCAAGACCTGGGGTGTAGGTCAGAGGTGTGGGAGAGTAGAGGATGAGAAAACTCACAAGAGACAGAGTGAGGAATAGAACAAGTGGACCTATTGAAGTACACTGTCGAGGGGAACAGTGGGTGAGAGAGGGGAGAGGTCTGCTGTGCCATATGTGAGTTAGCTCCCTGGCAGGGAATTGAACTCAGGCCATCGCGGTGATAGTGCTGAGACTTAATCCTTATGCCACCAGGGAGGCCCCCATTCAAACGCTTTTAAGGTGCTAGACTGATAGCATAGGTACATGAACAGGGTAGGTATATGAGACCAGTGGAGATGGTGGGTTTGTATCTGGCCAGGGCATGTCTTGCCTAAAAGTGGTCAACTTTAGGGCCTCCCTAGTGGCTCAGCAAGTTGAGCACAGCTGTGAAGATGTTTCTGCAGCGCGGGTTCGATTCCTGGCCTGCCAGGGAGCTACCCACATGACGAGCAAACCTCTCCTGTCTTGCCTGTTGCTTCCCTCAGCAGTGTATTTCGTCAGTCTGCCTGTTCTGTTCCCCACTCTGTCTCTGGTGAATCCTCTCACCCTCCCACACCTCTGGCCTGTACCCCAGTTCTTGTATAAATAAAAAATAAATAAATAATAAATTTTTAAAAAGTGGTCAACTTCAATTGTTTCAGTTATATCTTATACATGGGGATGTATACTTAACATACTTCTCAAAATTAGCAGGGTAAAGGCTACAGAAGGAAGTTTGATGTCAGCAGTCTGACTCAAGTCTTTGATCTTTGCTTTTTGGTTGCTGGTCTCTCTAGATTTCATAGTTTGTGAACATATGTCAAACCACCAGAATGTATTAGGTTGACCTATTTGAAATTATCATTGATATAGTTAAAAATGGCCATTTATTGGCTCACCCATATGATTACACCTGATATTTCCTATCAAGAACTACACAAAAGCAAGATACCTATTCTTCTATCCCTTTCTCCATTCTCTAAAGAAGAGGTGTTTTTAGTTTTTAATGATTGATTGCTTCCATTTCTCTGAAAAGTTAAATTCTGCTGTTACAGTTTTTATTCAGTCATTAAAAAAACTTTGTTTTCAAAAAGATATATTTTTAGAGGTTGGAGATCCATCTGTGAACAAGATATGCACCACGCTTGCTCTCATGGTGTTTACAGTGTAGCTTTGAAGAAGTATACAGGCAATCATGTTTTAGTAAAATGGTTAAGGAAATTGCAACATACACTAAAAGTACTTGGGAGGGGGCATCTAACTTGAAATTAGGAATTCAGGAAGGTTTCCTGAGAGAAGGGACTTGAAAACAGAACAAATACATATGAACATATAATGTGAAGAGCCCCATATGAGTTTGGAGAAGTGTGAAGCTACCATAATCATGAAGGATCAGATATTGCTAGGTTAATGTGTTTGGGGTCTTATCCTATAAGCAGAGGCCAGTTATTGAAAGACTTTAAAGGGAACAGGATACAGTGTGATCAGATTAAAATTTTAGTAAAACCACTTTGAAAAGAAAGCTGGAGCATATCATAGAAATACTAGAAAGAGAAAATAGGAACTTGAAATAGGTAATGGATTGGTGATAGAGAAATTTGTTAAGAAGTAAAATTAGTAGGCTTGGTGATTAGCTGTGAGAAAAGAAATACATAGAATTAAAGACAATTCCCAAGTATCTGACTACAATTTCTGATGAGTTGAGGTGGTTGTGGAAAATCCAAACAAATTTACAATAAATAATTAGATATACAGGAAAGATATTTGGTAATGGAACTATAAATTTAGACTCTTACAGAGGTAATAGAAGACCTGGGAGCAGATAGAGTCATGCACTGATAGTCTATGGAGTAAGAAAAGTTCTGTTCATGATCCTTGTGAAAATTTAAGGGATGGACAAAGGAAGAGAACTCTCATAAAAAGATATTGAGTAATCAGGGGAGGAAGCAGAAAACCTGAGGGGAGTGTTAAAATAGACCAAGGGAAGGTGTTGAAAGGAAGGAGTGATCAGCCACCATAAATACTGCTCAAGTCAGACTGAAGGTCATTGTGTGTAGCAATAAGAAGTCACTGGTGACCTGCTGAGAGATGTTTTTGATAGAATGTTAGGGTCAGAAAAACTGAAATCAGTAAGGAGTGAGTCAGAACTGAGCAAATGGGGATTGTGAGTCTAGACAGAAATTTAAGAAGTTTGGCTCTGAAGGAGAAAAAGGAATGTGACAATGAAGAGGTTATTTATTTATTTTTAAAGTATGACTTTGTCTTGATGGGAAAGAGTTAGTAGAAGGAAAAGAGTTTGAAGATACATGAATAATAGGAGGTAATTGAAAGGTTGAATTTTCTAAGGAGACTACAGGCGGTGGGATCAAGAAGAAAGAAGTGTTAGACATAGACAGGAGAAGGGTTATCTTTCCCAGCTTATATTCTGAATATATTATAAAACATTCTGGGGACCCTCTCCCTGGTATGTAGGAAAGAGAGCAAAAACCATCTGTATAGACTCAAGATTTTTACCCTATAGCCTATGCAGGAATTTACTGCTTAAAGGTAAACCCAGTCTCACAACCCACCCAGATAAAGCCAGATAAAAAAATTTTAACCATGGGTACCTAGCATTTCCATCTGCTAGGTATTCTTTAGAAATATTCTTTAGACATATTCGTTTACATCTGCTAGTGCGTTCTTTAGAAATCAGGGAAATTATTAAGCTCCAACATTTGCCTTTTTCTATTACAGGTGGAATCAACATTTTTTTTTAATGTCAAGATAACTCAGGAAATCAAAAGATCTAAGCCTATAGAGGAAAACCAAAATCCCCCACCAAGAATAATTACATTTTGACATCAATGACTCATTGTTCTAACTGATATCAACTGAGCTCAAAGTTGTGATGGTTGGAACAGTTCTTGCAGAATAAACTCTGTCAGACTACTTCCTAATTTTGACTCCTTATTTTGATTATCTAATAAACTCTTTGTCTTATTATCATCGAAAATTTTATTTCAGTCAGCAGTATGATGACCATGAAGGGACTCAGAAAAAAATGACTAACACTGCCTCAGCATTGAGAGGACCTTAGTATCGACATGGCTCATTAAGCCCATCCAGCTGAGGTGAGTGTGAGTCTTTCTTAGATTTTGGATCTGCTGATTAATGGTTGATGGTCTTTGATTTTATTAGGTAATTGTTTTATGCTGTCTGTGTGAGACAGGCTATCCTCTGCTCTTGAGGAGAGGGAATTCCAGACTAAGATGTTCAAGTTTTCCTGATTCTAAAACCAGAGGATTAATGAGAGTATGTTTGTGGCTCAAACCCTTTCCCACCCTTTGGACATTCATGTTGACAGACTGGTTCAATTAGCCAAAACAGCACTAGATTGACCTGTTGAACCAGTATAGCAAAACAAGTTATCAAAATCTAAAAACTATGGAGTGTTTGGTGACCAACTACTTTCTAGCACTCCAGTAGGATTATAATATGCATGGAGAATGCACTTCCCAGTCACTCCCTAAATGGTAGTATATAACTGGAAGAGATCTAATTCTAAGGTAGCCTAGGGAGTGATGCTGGGGGAAACCACAAGGTGACCAGGAACCCCCAAATGTTAAAGAAAAAAGCCACATGGCCAATTCTAAAATATTCTGATCATCTGCATCCATCAAGCATTAATTCAACTCTAGTGTGCTCAAAGATTTAAATTGGATTTTAAGAGAGAGAAGAGAAGAAGCAGAGGCAATCTACTGGTCTAGAGTCACTCACCAAGTATTTAAGGCTCAATCTCTCCTCCTGCCCTCCCAGGGTAAACAAACAAAGAAACAAAAGAAACTAAACTCATGGTACTTCAACTACAAAAAAGCAAATAAGTGAACACATGTGCCTAGGAAGCAAGGAACACATGAATACAGTATGGAAAGCACAAGAAGAGAAGTTCAGAGTATATAAAGGATACAGATACAGAGCAATTAACAGGCAAGCCTTTAAAATAGCAATATGAGGGCCTCCCTGGTGGTGCAAGGGGTTAAACACCGCACTATGAAGCAATCCACAGCCTCTGCAGCAGAATTCCATCCCTGATGCTCCCAGACAGCCAGAGAAAAACCCACATGGTGAAGCAGACCTCTCCTGTCTTGCCCGCTGCTCCCCTCAGCAGTGTATTTCAGTCAGTCTGCCTGTTCTGTTCCCCACTCTGTCTCTGTGAATCCTCTCACCTCCTGCATCTCTGGCCTGTACCCCAGCTCTTGTGTGCATAAATAAATAAATCTTTAAAAAAATAGCAATATGAAAAATACTAAATTGTCTACTTGAAGATCTAGTCAATGCAGATAGGCAAGTATAAGTATAAAAAAAGCAGATCCAAGAACAAAGGAGTTCTTCACTAAAGAGATTAAAGATATTAAAAAGAATATGAAATAAAATATTGAAAAAAATAACATGAAATTCTGAATGAAATGAAGAAAAATATGGAAAGCATTTTAAATAGAATTAACTGGCAGAAGAGAGAATTTCAAAAATAGAAGATTCAAATGTACAAATTGCCCTATTGGAAAAAGAAAGAGAAACAAGATTTAGGAAAAACAAAGAGATGCTGTAAGAAATATTAGAGTCAATTAGGAGAGGAAACAGAAAGATAATGGGTATTACAGAAGGTAAAGAGAGAGACAAGGATACAGAGACCCTATTCAAAGAAATAATAACTGAGAATTCCCAAACCTAAGGGAAGAAACTAGCACAGATATCTTGGAAGCAGAAAGAATACCCAAATTTCTCAACACAAAATTACCTACACCAAGACACATCCTTGTTAATTTATCAAAAATCAAAGATAAAGAAAAGATATTAAAGGCAGCTAGAAAAAAAAAAAAAAAGGTCAATTACAAAGGTGCTCAAATTAGACTTATGTCAGATTTTGCTCCAATTACCCTGCAGGTAAGAAGAAAGTGTAATGATATGTTCACAATCCTAAAAGGCAAAAACTACCACCCCAGAGTACTCTATTCTGCAAAATTCTCATTCAAGTATGAAGGTAAAGGCTTTCCCAGACAAACGGAAGCTAATGGAATTTACTGCCAGCAGACGTGCCCTACAAGAAATGCTGGAAAAATTCTTCTACAGGAAAGAGAAAAACAAACACAAAACCCTTAGCAAAGTGACAATAGGAAAGCCCAATAAGACATATAAACAAGAATATAGTGTCAACAACAGAACAAAAAAGGGGAAGAAGAAAAGGTTAGAACCTGTACAGCTAGTCAATACCAATGCATAAAAGACTTCTTTAGATATAGTAAGCTTGTTATAATCCTCATGATAAGCACTAAGAAAAAAATATAGGTTAATGGGCCTCCCCTGGTGGCACAGTGGTTGAGCGCTGGGCTGCGAAGCTGCCCGCTGCCTCTGCAGTGCCGGTTTGATCCCCTGCAGACAGGGATCGTCCTACATGGCGCGCAGACCTCTCCTGCCGCCCCCTCTGCAGCTGCTCCCCTCAGCACAGTACTTTGTCAGTCTGCCTGTTCTGTTCCCCACTCTGGCTCTGGTAAATTCTTTCACCCTCTCGCACTTCTGACTGTACCCAGTGCTTGTATAAATAAATAAATAAATATTAAAAAAAAAAAGAAAAAAATCTAGGTTAGCAGAATGAATGCATGCATCATGATGAAAAGTACTTTGTCTTTTGTTCTTAACAATATTTACTTAGTATAACAGTGTCTTTCAGGTAGTGTAGTGGACAACTAGTGTATCAAGTGCCTTTAAAAATGTTTGGTGGTTTATTGTAATAAAAAATAAAATATCTGTCTGTAGAACAAAAAAAATAATCTAGGTTAGAGGCACTTAGAATAAGAAATGAAGAAACTAAGAGAATGTCCAGGGAGAGCCACCCAAAGAAAGAGCAGGGAGAAACACATGGGAAAAGAAAAAAAAAAAAAAGATAAAATAGTCAAAAAACCAGAATGACAGTGAGTAAGCCTCATATCATTAGTGACCCCAAATGCAAATCATGTGAGCACCAATTAAAGGAGGACCACAGGATGGCAAGTAGGGTTAAAAAGTTAACCATCTATACTTTGCTTAAAATAAACTAATTTTAAACCTAAAGACAAACACAAACTTAAAGTGAAAAGCTAGTGCAAGGTGCTTCAAACCAATAATTCAGAGAAAAAAAGCAGGACCTGCTGTTCTTATAGCCGATAGACTGTCAGCCAATAGCAGTAAGCAGAAACAAAGATGGGCATTACAGACACTACATAATTATCAACAAGCAATCCATCAGGAAGCTTGAACTCTAATATTTTTTTTTTTACCTAATGCAGGGCCTCCTAGTTGTATAGAGCAACTACTAACAGACCTAAAACAACAACATAATTATTATTATTATTATTTTAAATTTAAATTTTATTTTTATACTCCCCATACAATTGCAACCCCCTTATTTGACCTCAATTCCTCCTTTCCCCGCCCCCCACACCCCATAGAGTGTCTCTGGTTCATAGTTGTTTGTTGATTTTGATTTTTACTTTCTTATAGTTATTCTTTTTCCTGGTCTCTTATTTAAGTTTTCTAGATTCCTGCTATGAGTGAGACTATCTGGTATTTTTCTTTTTCTTTCTGGCTTATTTCACTGAGCATGATCCCTGCCAGCGCCATCCATGTTGCTGCAAATTGCATGTGTTTATCTTTTTTGAACGCTGAGTAATATTCCATGGTGTATTTGTACCACATCTTCTTGATCCAGTCATCGATTTTTGGGCATTTGGGTTGTTTCCAAAGCTTAGCTATTGTAAACAGTGCTGCTTTAAACATAGGGGTGCAGGTGCTCTTTGGAATTGATGTTTCTGTGTCCTTTGGGTAAATACCTAGGAGTGGAATTGCTGGATCATATGGAAGCTCGATGTTTAGTAGGTCCAGAAATCTCCACACAGCTCTCCATAGTGGTTGGACCAGTTTGCACTCTCACCAGCAGTGCAGGAGAGTTCCTTTTTCTCCACAACCTCGCCAATATTTGCTGTTGCTAGTTTTTTAATATGTGCCATTCTCACTGGTGTAAGATGGTATCTCATTGTAGTTTTGATTTGCATTTCCCTGATGACAAGTGATGTTGAACATTTTTTCATATGCCTGTTGGCCATTTGCATTTCCTCTTCAGAGAACTGGATTATTTTCTTTGTTTTTGTTGAATTTCATCAGCTCTTTGTAGATTTTTGTGATCAGTCCTTTATCATTAGTGTTGTGTGCAAAAATTAAAGCAACATAATTATTATTGGAGACTTCAACATGCTATTACAGATATCAATTGTTACAAGTGTAATATCCATAAAAAAGAGGTTTCCTGTTCCCTGCCCCACTTGAGGGGTGGAGCTCACAGGGCAGAAGAAGCTAGAGATTTGGAAGAGGACTTGGACGAGGCACATGGAGCAGAGAGATAAATGAAGAAGTCCCACTTGCCTCTCAGCTTTGGACTTGCACCAGAGACTTGGGGGGACATGGAAGGAGACATGTGAAGTCCAGACATGTAGACACTTGGAAGAACTGTGGATGGAAGACCTGTGAGGAGGCTGACAATGGCAGCCTTTTTACCTTGATGTGTACTCTGATTTTGCTCCTTCTGTGCCTTCCCTATGATTCCCCGCTAGAAGGGGCTTTAGACTTGTGGTAAGCTTTTGGACCCCAAAGATCCCACTTTGGGCCAACCCTGTATGGCTGGGCATCTACCCATGAGGAGTTGGATAACTTTGGATATTTCATTGGGAAGCTACATCCTTTCTTCTCTCTCTATGCATACTAATCCTATTAAAGTTCTTTCACAGTACAAATATGCTTTGTCTTTATGTGGCAGATGGCAGACCCCTTTGGAGTGTGCAAGTTTGGGGGGTCCCAGAGTCTCCTTCAATCTGCACACTAACAACACCATTTATATAATGGCCTTAAATGGCCATATTGGATGAGATGGGCTTAATAGACTGTTGAAGAACCTTCCATCCCAACGAAATGAATACATATTCTTCTCAAGTGCACATGGAACATTATGAGTAGATCATATGCTGGCACCAAAAATATGTCTCAGAACAAATATGAAATGAAATATTAAACAACTTCTCAGATCACAATAGCATAAACCTAGAAATTAACCACAAACTCAGTCCATGAATCTGTCAGGCACCAGTCAGGGCTGTGCAAGACCCACCTCACAGTATCAGTGACTCCCAAAACGGCATCGCTTGATCTCCCAGCCCAGAGTGGTATGGGTGATAAATGTGATGCATTTTGAAAATATAAAAATGATAACTCATCTAAATAAGGATATGGCAAGAAGTGAAATCTTGCTTATTTTTGATCTTGCTTAGAAAGGAATACATTGATCCCACCTATATTAAATATGGAATTCAACCATTGTCTAATGATTTAAACTGTTTGCATAATCTAAGAGATGTTTTAGGAAATAATATACTTTAGAGTGGTAAAAACATTTGAAGTTCATCAATTTTTGTAAATTTCAGTTTCTTTTACTTCTCCTAAAATCAATGATAATTAGGTTTAATCTTTTTAACAAAGATGTAGCATCTTTGTGATTCTATTTTTATAAAATTTTTATCAATCTGTTTATATATGTATCACTTATATAATCTACATATCTGTGTATCTATGTATAGAGTGATATCTAGGATGATAAATTTTTGGAAAGATGGTCACTTAGTAAAATATATGGTTAATTTTTCATGGCAAGACTTTGAGATAATTATTTTACTTTCAACTTTATATGTTTTGTATTATATGATTTTTAAAAATGAGCTTTATTTTAAAAATTGTTTATTTTAAAAATTAAGAATTTATAGAAAACTACAAGAAAAAAATTACCTTTATTTCTACCACCCAGAAATAGATGTTACTTATGTTTCTAGACCTTATATACAGACGCATTCAACTTTTAAACATATTGAGATCATATTGTTCACATTATTTTTTAATGCACGCATTTTGTCTTTGTGGACCTCTTTTAATGTCAACAAATGTAGATTCATAACCATTTTCCACCAGTCTTATCCACAAATTATTTTGCCAGTTTCCTAAGGAGAGACAGATATATAAATATATATATATGTTATATATATAAAAAGTTTTCATATATATATATAAAAGTTTTCATCACTGCAAAAATCATTCTAGGCAAATAGCTGCATATGTATATTATCTTATATATACAGAGAGATATGCATACTTTATTTAATAAACTACTTTTCTAAAAGTAGAATTTCTGAATTTAAATTTATATTTTTAGTGGGGAGGGAAGTAGCAAATTCTTTATGCACATGTGCACGCGCGCGCGCGTGCGCGCGTGTGTGTGTGTGTGTGTGTGTGTGTGTGTGTTGTATAATCAGGTATGGAGCAGTATGCTGCAGCCTTTTTCACTAAAGACAAAAAGATAGATCATCTCCCGGAGTCTGAGAGTATGTGTTCTTAAAACCTATCTGCAAATCTGAGTTGTCTTTGATTTTCATAATTTATCTTAAATATTTATACTGATTTTGCTATTTATTATTTTTTCAAGTTTCAGATATTTATTAATTAGTGTAAACTCCAACAAAATATACTAACATGGTTTCATGCATTTAGAAGGGAAAAATTTCCTGGTTAAGTAGAAAATCGTGCGGATGGTTTCTGGAAGACCTTCATTTTAAGCAGCTTTATAGGGCAATATTTCATTTGGAAGTATGGATTTTCTTTCTTCACTTTGCGCTCATCTACATTCACTGAGTAGAACTTGTATTTATCATTGGGACCCAACTTCTTCCAGGGTTCTGGGTTTTTTCTGTCCCAACTGAAGTCTGCCTTGAACAATGGCAGGCCATGGCATACAGAGCTGCTCTAGTACATCCATCTGCAATAAATACAAAGAGGGAACTCAAGCTAGGATGCTTATTGGTCTGAACAAGGATCTGATGAAACATGATTCCATGAGCGGCCATGGGCTGGGAAGCAGAGCAGAACAAATCAGCAAGGCCGGAAATTAAGTTCTCTTGCTCTTTTTTTTTTTTTTTTTTTTAAATAGAAACAATGTCTTAATGCTTCCAGATCTTAGAGTAAATTTGTAAAGTGTGTCAAGAATATCCTGGTGCTTGTGTGGTCCTCATCACACTGCTTATTCTTAGAAAAACACATGAAAGAGATATATTAACTAAGACTGATTGTTACTTAGGGAACAACCAAGCATTGTTTTACGTTACTGTGGGGAGTTACAAAGCAGTTGAGATTATAGTCCCTGCCTTTAAATAGCCCCCAATTTATTCAATCCCCTTTATCCAACTCGTCAAAAATTGCTTATTCTGGTAACTGACTAAGCTGAGGTCTGCAATGAATCTGCCTGACAGAAGCGGAAAGTCCCTACAGGAATTCCTCTCACACTTCCGGGGCTTGTAATGCGTTTGTGTTGGACTCATTCGCATTAGCATCTGTGGCACTTTAGGGGCTAGGCTAGAGGATCAGATGTCCTGCTGGCAAGAGGTTGGGGTAATGAAAATAGGAGTTTTTAGGCTTTCACATTTGAGACAGGAAACATAAATGAATCAGATTATAATTAACCAGGACGTCCAATTCAGTAAACGTTTGGATAGACATGATCTTAAATGCTTAAAGTTAAGGAGAGAGAAGAAAATGTCAATAAGAAAGGCTCTTAACAGAGATATAAAAGTCTCATTCAGAGCCCATTTTCTTTGATGTTATCCAATTTTGATGTCTTCATCTCCTTTTCTTTACAGTGACTGTGACTCCTCACAGGGTCCTAAGAACAATACAGGTAAATGCTTGCTGAGCAAATAGACCTATGCTTCAAACAATGAATCAAAGGCATTAAGTTGTATCTAGCATTTTGCACTTAACAGAACTGAACACATATTCCTTAGTTTAAGTCTTTAAACACTAAGGATTAATATAGAAAATGTTTGCTTGTGAAACGAGCAAAATCAGAATTTTTTTTCTCTCTCTTTTGAGCTGTATCTCCCCACAGCTTAGCCCCATGTTTTTGTCATTGCACTCCTTGGCTGTAGAGGGTGTAGGGGCAGAGTGGGCCACTGAGCGGGTTTTCTGATCCTGCAGACTGGGTAAAGGAGGAGTCCTGGCGCCCTTGGTGGCTTTCTCAGGCTTTTATTGAGCTTTACATACATTGCAGCAACTAAGCACATGGCAGGCAGCAGGGCCAGGGCCCCTGGCAAGTCTTCTCTCTGGGCTTCTCTCTTTCCTCATCTCTCTCCTGCCTTCTCTCTCCTGCCTCTCCTGCTTTTCTCCTTGCCTATCTCTCAATATTCCTCCCATGGTCCACAGAAGTAAATAAGGCAGTTTGCAACAATGTAACAACTGCAGATGCCCCATCAGGCAGGGCAACCCTAATGGTGGGAGGGCAGAAAAGCCTGAAAACCATTTACCCTACAGAGGGTCTCTGGCAAGGTGCCCTTTGTCTCTTCTTTTCTGTGCTGGCTCCCGGCTAGGATCCCTGACTTTTGTCTAGCTCCCTTGCTTAATGTGCTGTTTCAGCTCTTGGATTTGGACTCAGCATTTTCCAAGGATAATCTGTTGCCTTTTTTTTTTTTTTTAAACCCAGGCACACTTCATTTCTCAGGAAGGAGGCACCTGTCCCCTGGTTCTGACTTGAATTTTGTAAGCCATAGAGTCACTTTTCATTTATTGATGTGTAGTAAGTTACATTGCCTTTGTTTTATTTATTTAAGTATACAGAACTGGACTAATCATAGTCCTTGATTCTTAAAATACTCTTGTCATTTTATGACAATGACTCATGTCATGAATGACTTATTTATTTTATTTTATTTTTTAAAAAGATTTATTTATTTATGCATACAAGAACTGGGGTACAGGTCAGAGGTGTGGTGGGGGGGCTGAGAGGATTCACCAGAGACAGAGTGGGGAACAGAACAGGCGGATCTACTGAAATACACTGCTGAGGGTGAGTCAGGAGAGGTCTGCTGCGCCATGTGGGTAACTCCCTGGCTGGGGAGCGAACTTGTGCTGCAGTCGCTGTGGATAGCTTCATAGAGCTGCCTCGACCCCTTGCGCAACCATGGAAGCCCCTGACTCTTATTTATTTTAATTGTTTATGCTTTGGATAGTATAGTGGACAATGAGTATAGCACCAGTTCACTAACACATTACCAATAAAATACATACCATGTATTTTTTATGTTTATTTTTAAAATTCTCCTTTTACTGACAACAATGAGATCTTTGGCAGCTGTAAGTGAAGCGGATATTTTTACTTAAATATAATCTAATTCATACACACACATAAATCCTTCAGGCGCCAAACTTCCAGTGCAGCCATTCATGAAGACAATTTCTCAAGTTATATAATGCAGATCTAAAGACCCGATGTGGAAATTCCACCAGCTAGAGGTGTGACTAAGAATTGGAACAGGTATTATTTTGACTTTCCTTTCTAGGGGCACATTGATGTGGCATTGAAGGATGCTGTGACATGGTGCCAGCATCTGTGAAGGAAGAAATAGTAAATGCTGGTACGTGTGTTTAGTCTTATAAATCAGGGAGTTAGCTAAAGGTGAGGGATGCTTTAAATGTTTCTAAATTGCAACTATTTTCTCCTGTAATCCAATTCAGAGGAAGTATGATTCACAGGAATCATCCTTTATGTTTCATATTGGCACTGGATTACATGCTGGTAGGTGAGTTTCTACATGTAAACAGTTAACTTAGACCAGACTTTTTTTCCTTTAAGTTTCTGACCATATTAGACAATTCAGTAAAGGAGCCCTTTAGCTTAGTGATTTAGTTGTTTGTTGATCTAGTCCAACAGAGGAATTTTTTCCCCCTGCTGCTGGCTGTAGTCTTAGGTTCTTGCCTGGACTTGTCTGCATCTGGAAGGAAAGTTCTACCTTGCTCTACAAAGCATGTTGTCACCACTCTAAGACTGCTGACTTTCTAATTTAGAAGATTTCGCTCATGCTACTGCTTTTCTTGGAGATTGAAATTACACGACAATGTCTGCAGTTTCAGAAATCAAGTAGTTAAAGCTAAATTCTGAATTCTTTGGCAAAGTAAGAAATTATACATAATTTGGGAAGGAAAACGCCCTCGATCAGTCTTAACCTGAAAGCAATGTATTCTCTTTATATTTTCTAGAAATGCAGTTACTAATAATTTGAGATTTACTCCTTTAGATTTACATGTGTGAAAACATGAATTCAAAATAAGGCTTATTTACCTTTTATGTCGGTGGAAAAGTGTCCCCTCTCACCTCAGGCCATTAGCACCACCTAGTGTATCACACATGCAAGGAAACAAAAAGCCAAACTCCAGGACAAAACATCCAAGAGTTCTTGAGAATTTTGGAGAAGTTATAAATTGGATCATCTGGGACAAATTCCTTCAACTTCAGTATATATATATATATATATAGATTTTATATATATATGCATATATATCTATATATTCACTGGGAGACAGGGGAAGGAAATAAATTTGTTAAGTTTAACAAACTTAATTTGTTAAATACCTACTTGGTACTGCTTCAACTGATTACCTTTTCTTGAAGCAGGTAAGGGAGTCAGGATTTTTCTCTTACCAAATCCTCTTTGATGCAAATGAAAGATAAAGTGGACTGATGTTATTATGTAACATAATAACTAGGTCGTTTCCAGAATCTGCTAATCACTATTGGGAGACAGTTCTACTTGGATATTTGGTGTGTCTAATGAACAGGTTTTTTTTTCTTTTTCTTTTTTTTGATCCTAGATTGTTTTCTGTTCCAAACTATTTTCCATACTGTATTTCCAGAATGTTTATAGTAAAAATTTTTGGAAAAGAGAATTAGTGTTTTCATCCAGAGCAGAGGTTCGTTTTTGTTCAGTATAATGAAGATAGTGTCTCCCTTGTGAGTGAAGCTTGTGGAGGTTTGCTTGTAGCCCATTATAAGCACACTTTGCCTCTGTGGGACCTAAGGGGTAAGAAAAACAGATGCAGACATAAAGCTTGTGCTGCATGTTATGACTTGAGTAATAAAGTCCTTTTCTTTGATCTAGGAATTTTGTATCTTCTAATAGCATTCGTAAAACTGTAACTAACTTGTTAGCTTGCACCTAGGGTAAGATTTTGTTACCACACCACATCCGCCACCAAAGCACCCATAACCCTCCACCATTGTCCACTGGAACTTTGCAATTCTTGACAGTCACCGCCCCACATGATCACCCAATTGCTGGATGCCTGGTTCCTGCAGTTATGTGGGACCTGTCCTACTCCAACCTCCAGAAGGAGGGTATCCCAGCTTACCTTGTCCTTGCTCTGACTATAGATGTCCCTCATTTTAAGAAAATTAGATATTAAGAATAATCCAATATTAAAAATGAAAACTAGCAGATGGTTAGGCACATAGTATATAAAATTTGTATTATATTTCATAGTATACAAATGTAATTACGTAACATTGGAACTGATGTTTTTAATAGGTTTAATACAGTTTTAGCTAACTGTTTATAGCAAGAATTTCCAGGACTCATTACAAATGTTTATTCCATTTAACATTAGGAAAAATAAAACAAACAACCCAGGAGGTTGAAGGCATTTCTGCTGAGCCAGGTTTCCCCAAACTTATTATAGTTTTTTTTTCTTTTTAAAAGCATTAAAAAAATTATAAAATAGGGCCTCCCCGGTGGCGCAGCGGTTGAGCGCTGGGTTGCGAAGCTGCCCGCAGCCTCTGCAGCACCAGTTCGATCCCGGGCTGCTCACCGGGCGAGGGTCCCACATGGCGCGCAGACCTCTCCTGCGGCCCGCTGCTCCCCTCAGCAGTATACCTCGGTCCTTCTGCCTGCTCTGCTCCCTGCAGGGTGAATTCTCTCACCCTCCCGCGCTTCTGACTGTACCCAGTGCTTGTATAAATAAATAAATAAAGTAAATCTTTTAAAAAAATTATAAAATAAAAACCAAAACACCCACCACTATCCATTATACCCTTTTCACCATTGCTCCCATCCACCCCCTCCACTGCAGGTAAGTCCACTAGTTTACTTTGTTTTGTCTGTTCATTGACTTTCTTTCTTTCTTTCTTTCTTTCTTTCTTTCTTTCTTTCTTTCTTTCTTTCTTTCTTTCTTTCTTTCTTTCTTTCTTTCTTTCTTTCTTTCTTTCTTTCTTTCTTTCTTTCTTTCTTTCTTTCTTTCTTTCTTTCTTTCTTTCTTTCTTTCTTTCGATTTATTTATTTATTTATACAAGCACTGGGTACAGTCAGAGGCATGGGAGGGCGAGAGAGTTCACCAGAGCCAGAGCGGAGAAGGCAGAGTGACGAAGTACACTGCTGAGAGGAGCAGCGGGCGGCAGGAGAGGTCTGCACACCATGTGGGACCCTCACCCAGCAGCCGGGGATTGAACCGGTGCTGCAGAGGCTGCGGGAAGCTTCGCAACCCAGTGCTCAACCGCTGTGCCACTGGGGAGGCCCCGACTTTATTTCTTTGTATTGCACATACAGGTGAAATCATCTGATCTTTATATTTCTAATTTCATATCACATAATCACTTCAAGTTCCTTACATTTTGTTGCAAATGACAAAATCTCATCTTTCCTTATAGCTGAGTAGTATTCTATTTCATCCCACATCTTCTTTATCTAATCATCTATCAGTGGACACTTCAGTTGTTTATTAGGGGCCTTATTTAGTTTGCTTATTTAGCTGTTATAAATAATGCTACAATATACATTGTGATGTATAAATTTTTGAGTTGTTTATTTCATATTCTTTGGATAGTTACCCGAAAGTGGGACTGCTGGTTGTTCTATTTTTAATTTTAAATTTATTTTTTCAAAGATTAATTTTATTTATGCATACAAGAACTGGGGTGTAGGCCAGAGGTGTGGGGGGGGGTGAGAGGATTCACCAGAGACAGAGTGGGGAGCAGAACAGGCAGGTCTAGTGAAATATACTGCTGAGGGGAGCAGCGGGCCAGATAGGAGAGGTCTGCTGTGCCAAGGTTAGCTCTCTGGCCAGGGATCAAACTCATGCTGCAGTAGTTGGCAATAGCATGACAGTGCTGAAACTTTAACCTCTGTTTTTTATGTTTTTTTTTTTTCCCCAGCATAGATGAACTGGGATGCAGGCCAGAGGGGTGTGTGTGTGTGTGTGTGCGTGTGTGTGTGCATGTGTGTATGTGTGTGTGTGAGAGATGATCCACCAGATACAGAGTGGGGAATAGAACAAGTGGATTTACTGTAATACACTGCTAGGGGAGGTGTCCCTGGTGGTGCAGGTGTTAAAGACACAGTGCTATCAAGCTACTGACAGCCACTACAGCACGAGTTTGATGTCTGGCCAGGGGGCTAACCCACATGGTGCAGCAGACCTCTCCTGTCTCACCCGCTGCTCCCCTCAGCAGTGTATTTCAGTAGATCCGCCTGTTCTGTTCCCTACTCTGTCTCTGGTGAATCCTCTCACCACCCTGCATCTCTGGCTTACACCCCAGTTCTTGCATGCATATAAAAATACATCTTAAAAAAATACACTGCTAAGGGGAGCAGTGGGCGAGACAGGAGAGGTCTGCCGTGCCATATGTGGGTTAGCTCCCTGGCCAGGGATGTAACTCAGGCCTTCGCAGTGATAGCACTGAGATTTAACCCTACGCCACCAAGAAGGTCCTATTTTTAATTGTTAAGGACAGTCCACATCACTTTCCAAAACAACTGCACACATTTACATACCCCCAATAGTCTATAAAGATTCTTCTTTCTCCACATCCTTGCCAACACTTGGTGTTAGCAGTCTTTCTGATATAAGTTATTCTCATCGGTGTCAGATGAAATCTCATTGTGGTTTTGATTTGCAATTCCCTAATAAAAAGTGATGAATACTTTTTTCATTAGTCTACTGGTCATTTATATCTGCCTTGAAAAAGTTTCTATTCATATCTTCTGCCTATTGTTTTCATTGAGTTGTTTATATTTTTGGTTGTTAAATTGGATGAGTTTTATATATATCTTGGATATTAACCCCTTATTAGATGTGTAATGTGCAAATATCTTCCCTTATTAAATAGCTTGTCTTATTCAATTGCCTGCTGATATTTTCTTTTCACTATGCACTGTGCTGATATTTTCTTTCACTGTTTCATATTTTATGACTATGAAAATAATTGTTTATAAAGTTTATTGATTTATTATTTGCAGTAACATTAGTTTACTTCACTGTATGAGTCAGAGAAATAGGTTCTCTTCTCCTCAGATGCACATTAACACATCCACCCACCCAGAGCACTCATATCCTACTTTGTCCACACCATCTCCCTCCCCCTCTAGGGGCCTCAATTCTGCAGTCATTTCTAGACTTTGTTTCCAGTTCCGTTGTTTTATTTCTCTATATTCCACATATGAGTGAAGTCATCCAGCATTTGTGTTTCTCCTTCTGACTTATTTTACTTAGCATAATATCCTCCAACTCCATCCCTATAAATGGCAATAATTCATTTTTAATAGCTGAATACTATTCCATTGTGTATATATATATACTGCATCTTTTTCTTTTTTTTAAAGATTTATTTATTTATGCACACAAGAGCTGGAGTACAGGCCAGAGGTGCTGGGGCAGGGGTGAAAGGATTCACCAGAGACAGAGTGGGGAACAGAACAGGCAGACACTGCTGAGGGGAGCAGTGGGCGAGACAGGAGCGGTCTGATAAACCATGTGGATATCTCCCTGGCCAGCTGGGGATTGAACTTGTGCTGCAGAGGCTACAGATTGCTTCATAATGCTGTGCTTAACCCCTTGTGCCAACAGGGAGGCCCTATACTGCATCTTCTTAATCCAATTATCTGTTTTTGGGCATTTAGGTTGTTTCTGTAGCTTGGCTATGTAAATAAGACTGCAAAGAACATAGGAGGGCATGCATCCCTTTGAATTAATGTTTTCACTTCATTGGAAAAATGCCAAAGAGTGGAATTACTGGATCATATGGTATATCTGTTTTTGAGAAACCTCCATACTGTTTTCCATAGGCTGGATCAGAGGACATTCCTACAAATGGTATCCAAGGATTCCTTTTTCTTCACACCTTTTTTTTTTTTTTTTTTTTTGGATATGGGCCATTCTCACAAGAGTGAGTTGGTATCTCATTGTGGTTTGGATTTGCATTTTCTTGATAAGTGATGTTGAACATTTTTTTATGTGCCTGTAGGCCATTTGTATGTCTTCTTTGGAGAAATGTCTATTTAGCTCCTCTCCCCATTTTTTGGCTGGGTTTTTTATTCTCTTTTATTAAGCTGTATGAGTTCTTTCTAGATCTTGGATATAGCCCCTTGTCAGATGTATAATGAGCAAATTTTTCTCCCATTCACTAGGATGTCTTTTTGTTTTACTGATAGTTTCTTTCACTGTATGAAAACTTTTTAGTTCAATGTAGTCCTATTTGTTTATTTTGTTTTTATTTTCCTTGCCATTGGAGTTGAGTTCCCAAAGACATCCCTGAAGTCAGTATTGTGGAATGTTTTGCCTATGTATTTAATAGATTCTGGTCTTATAGTCAAGTTTTCAAACCACTTTAGCTGACTTTTAGTTGACTTTGGTATAAAAGAGTGGTCTAGTTCCTTTCTGCACATTTTTGTCCAGTTTTCCTAATACCATTTGTAGACCTTTGCTCCTTTGTCACATAAATGCAGGTTTATTTATGGACTCTCACTCTAAGCCTTTGGTCTGTATGTCTGTTCTTATTCCAGTGCCATACTTTTGTGATTACTATGGTCTTGTAATACAGTTTGAAGTATGTAAGTATCATACCTCCATCCCCTTTCTTTTTCTGTTAAGATTGCTTTGGGTATTTGGAGTCTTTTGTGGTTCTATATATATTTCAATAAAGTTTGCTTTATTTCTTTTGAAGAAGTCCATTGGAATTTTAATAGGGATTGCACTCAATCTGTAAATTGCTTCGAGAAAGATGGAGTATTTTTCATTTGTTTCCTTTAGCCTGGAATCCTGAAAGGATTAGTTGTTTGTTAGTTGTTTGTGTGTGCTTGTTAAAATCTAGTTTCGTCCTTAGAGATTCTTTTTTTTTTTTTAAAGATTTATTTATTTATACAAGCACTGGGTACAGTCAGAGACACGGGAGGGTGAGAGAATCCACCAGAGTCAGAGTGGAGAGCAGAGCAGGCAAACTGACTAAGCACACTGCTGAGGGGAGCAAGCGGGCAGCAGAAGAGGTCTGCGCGCCATGGGGGACCCTCGCCCAGTGGCAGGATCGAACTGATGCTGCAGAGACTGCGGGCAGCTTTGCAACCCAAAACTCTACCACTGCGCCACTGGGGAGGCCCTGATCCTTAGAGATTCTAAATCACCAAATCTGGCTTTGGATCTAGGATCCAACTTTGTGATTCATCAGATTTGGGTGCTGGTGTCTAAAGAACCATATTATGAGAACTATCTTGAAACATAAAAGACTCTTCAAGTGAATGATGAAAGACTTAAGAAATGCTAATGAGTTGTAGACTATGGCTTCTGATAGTGGGCTATTTTTTTATTAGGTTGCTGATGGCTTTTTTTAAAAAAAGATTTATTTTTATTTATTTATGCATAGAAGAACTAGGGTATTGGCCAGAAGTGTGGGCAGTGAGAGGATTTACCAGATACAGAGTGGGGAGCAGAACACGCAGCTCTACTGAAATACAATGGCCAAGAGGAGCAGTGGGCAAGACAGGAGGGGTCTGCTGCACCAAATTTGGGGTAGCTTCCTGGGGAAGGGTTGAACTCGGTCTGTATAGGAGATAGCGTGATAGCACTGAGGCTTAACTCCTTTGCCATCAGGCAGGCCTGCTGATACTTTTGTTGTAAGAATAAATGAGTGCAACCTCCTCATGTAGGGCTTTTTGATTTCTCAGTGCACAAGATTGTGAACAGGATACTTTCTTTTCACTAACCCAAGAAATGCTTATTGAGTGTTGACTATGTGTTGCATTGTGCCTATTGCTTGAGAGGGTTTCATTTTCATACCCATTGCCTTGCCTTCCCTCCCCTTCCTCATTGTCTCTAGTTCTTGTAATTAGATTTTTATGAATAGGACTTGAAATTCTAGAGGACATGGATCTAATCCTTCTTTGTCTAATTCTAAAAAATTTCATTGGATGCTCACAGAGATCCATAAAGTTGGTAAAAAAAAAAAACCCACAAACTCATTATTCTGATTTTACAGATGTGAAAACTATTGGGCAGTGGTTAAATGACTTGCCAAGTCACACAAGTAGAAAATGATTGAGCTAATGTTTGAATCTTGATTTATGTCTCCTACTCCCCATACTTCCCTGTATATAACATCACCTCTGAATTTCCCATATGGACTTTCATAGGGATCCTGTTACATTTTGGATATAACTTTATTTTGACAAAATGTGATTTTTATGCACATTTTTTTAGTACAAAGAATCTCCTATTGTTGAAGCATGGTACACCTGTGCAGCAAAGAAAAACATCAAAATCCTTAAGATATCATAAACAAATGTCCCAAAGGAAAATATAGGGTTCTGTTTTCAAAATGCAGTGGTGTTTGCAATAAACAGAACCAAGCTTAATTATGGAACATTTTGCTGTGTCCCCCAAGACAAACACACTGAATTATCCCTTCAAAATGCCTCTTGAGAGGGGCCTCCCTGGTGGTGCAAGGGGTTAAGCATCACACTATAAAGCAATCCACAGCCTCTGCAGCATGAGTTTGATCCCTGGCCAGCCAGGGAGCAACCCACATGGTGCAGCAGACCTCTCCTGTCTTGCCTGCTGCTCCCCTCAGGAGTGTACTTTGGTCAATCTGCCTGTTCTGTTCCCCACTCTGTCTCTGGTGAATCCTCTCACCCCCCCACACCTCTGGCCTGTACCCCAGCTCTTGTATGCATAACTAAATAAATCTTAAAAAAAAAAAAAAGCCTCCCGAGAGAGGGAAATGGAAAGGGCGATGCAGAACAGACTCAGGAAAGTGGACATACTGCCATGTAAATTCTGAAGGGGACTTGGGAACCACACCTTTGGTTTCTTATTCCCAAGTACCATGCCAACCATTGCTCTGAGTTTCCTGTCTTTCCCAGAGACTTCTCTAGATTTTGTATTTTCCAGGGCACCCAGACTCTGTCTGGCTTTCAATAAATATTCAGTAACAACAATAACACAGAAGTGACTGTTTATTCAGATGGAAGTGAACATGGATGAGATAACATTCTGGATTTCTGTTTCCCACCCCGAACATTGTAGGTTTTAGCAACAAGAGAGAATGGATTTAATACACATTTCTATTTGCTGATCAAGATTGGCCACCCTCACCTTGGAATAGGTTCTTTATTGTTTAAAAATACTCTTACTGTATTAGTGCCCTCAATAAGCCAAATACCTATGAAGTGAGCAGGACCAACAGATTTATTGTAAGATACTTCGGTAACTTGCCTGGAGGGCACGGGCACTACTTTGGCTCCACTTGAACCATATGCCAGGGGTGGGGAAGAAGAAATTTTGTAAAAGAAGAGAGAGGCTGTTACTACATGAGAAGGGGTTCTGGACAGATAAAATCAATAAATGTGCACTACAAGCTTTTACTCTATATAGTAAGAATGCTAATACTGTCTTTAGATTCTTTGGTAAGTATTATTGTTACATTGAAAACTACCAAATCTATATCCTCAGCCCTGATATGTCCAGATCTCTATGGCAAATTGCCTATTGAACAGTTAGATATTCTACCAAGAGCTGAAATCCAATGTCATTATTTTCTTCAAGTGTTCCTTCTTATCTCAGTTAGTGGTAAGTTCATTCACCCAGCTGCCCAAACCAGAAATACATACTCACTTTCATTTTTTTCATTCCCAACACTGTCATTTAAATTACTAAGAACTGTTTTTCTGCTTCCATTATCTCGCAGACCTTTCTAATTCCCTTTTCCCGTTGTCAACACTTTTGTTTCGGCTCCTCTCTCTCGTAGAATACTGCTGCAGTTCCCTAGCTGAGCGCGCATGCTCTTTCTCTCTCTCTCTCATCATCCTCGCAAATCCATTCTCCACACTGCTGCCAGAAATTTTCTAAATTTTCTAAAAATGCAGATTTCGTCCCCCAGTTAAAACTCTTCATTGATTTCTTTGTCTCCTTCCCTTCCTTCCCCCTTTTCTCCCTTCCCTTCTCCCTCCCCCCAATCAGTGCCGAAAATCTTTCATGTGATACAGAAACACTGTCATTATTTACCCTTAGTCTTGCTTCTTGAGCCTCCTCTCTTTCTACTGCTTTCTGGAACTGCATGTTTTATGCTATCAAGTAGCTTAAAAATAGTGTGCTCTTTCTTATCTTCAAACTTTAAAATGTACCAATCAGGTAGTCTGTTACTCTTGAGTATATGTTGAATTAATAAATTATCATCAGTAATACTATTTGGCTGGTGCTCACTTATGAAGTTATTATTTTAATATTTTGTCTATAAACTGCCAACCCTATTGTAATAGTGATCTTGGTTCAGAGAAAAGCCAGAATCCTCTTGTGCTGAGAAAGTTATTCTCCAAAGTAGTGTTGCCCTGGGTAGTCAGTGGGCTGTTAAGATGGCATATTCTATGGATAATGGTCATAACTGGCCCTAGGCATAAACTTACATGGAGGCACTTTGAGAGGGTAGCTCAATGTGCTGTGATTTCTTTTCTGCCTCCAGAAACAGAGCACATGTTATCTAGGAGGGGACAGAGCTTCTCTAGCCTTCTTTCCTTAGTGTATACACAGATGCATTTATTAGGCAAGTTACCTGTTACTTTGGTAGGTAAAGTATCTAGTTCTGGAGTTGAGGGAAGGAGATGTGCTTTCTTGATGTTGAACAATAGGTCTGACATATGTTAGAATGACAAAGGGCAAGGAAGAATGATCAGGAAAGGATCAGCTGGGGGAAGCTAGGTGGAATCTGAGGGACTATGTCAAGGAGACCCAGCTAGGGTGGTCCAGAGGCTCAGAGGAGTTTCAGTAATGTGCTTCGGGGTACATAGTAGTAGGTGAGGGACTAGAGGGAAATAGTAGTTGGGGGAGAGGGAAATATCATGATGGGCCATGAAAGAGCCCTGCTCTATGCTGTGTTCCTTTATCTAAGTCACATGTTTCTCTGAGTTTTATCCAGAGCGTATTGGAGAAATTACTGTGTTAAATCAGATTAGTTTCACTGGAGAAAACATGATTTTTAAATCTATAACATACAACTGTATAGTTAACATAGAAATTAAAATTATAATTATTGAGCTTTCTAGAATCCTTTCTTGTGGGACTTTATCTAACAGCTTTGCCATTTAGAAAACACAAATATATTAGGCCCTGAGATAATTATTGTGTCATTTAAAAAGCCATTTAAAAGTTGAATGTGAAGAGATTAGATAATTTTATCATGTCTAGTTTCTGTTCTTTATAAAGAATGCTCAGTGAGCTTGTGTTTTTATTTTCTTGTAAAAGTCTTTCTAGGCAATTTTCTATCTTTTAGAAAATTTCTTTCTGTGTCTTTAAGTACAGTCAATTTTGGGTCCAAGCCTAAACCTTTAAAGGACAATAGTAGAAAATCTTTTTAAAGAATACTACTATTATATATTTAAGGCTTGTTGCTTATTATTTCCTACAAGGCTGCATTTCTTAACCAAGAAAGGAAGGTGAATGTGACAAAATGAGCAAAGTTTTTCTTAGAAAGAAAAAGTTACAAGAACCTATTCTTGTGAGACAAGGTACTCCATTCCATGTTTAAATTTATTTTGCATTTCTTATTGGCAAAGCATTGAACTAAATATCCACAATATCAAATTCTTGGATAAATGTTTATCTCTAATTAATAATGTTTTTATCCTCACTAACAATATAGTTGAATGACATAACTTTGCAAGCTGTGTCATACCCTCGTAAAATGAACTGACTTCATGCAATGATTTCCCCAGTGAATTTGGGGATAGTCCCAAAGATAGAATTCAGAGAGTTAGCTGATGTTATTTTAGAAAATGGTTTTTATGGTCTATCCAGAAACATGTCATCAAATTTTTTGTACAATTTTGTTCCTAGGACATGGAAACTGATCCCTCTCTGTGATTAACCTTTGGCTCTAATTCTGTGTCTTTTCATAGACGAAAGGATGGGGTGAAGTGTCAGAATCTTTGGGGTCATTCTGATCACCTCTGCTCCTTTGGAAATAAAACAGACAAAGCTAAGTTTACATTTTATGCTGGTTTGTTTCTCCTTCTTAGGTTTCTGTTTTACTGAATTAGGTTGTTTTGTATCCCCTGGAACCAAAGATGAATTCCCACTTGTTTGCATGACAGCTGCAGACGTTGTAGGTACTCTGTTCACTGAATTTTGTGGGTACCCAGTACTGAGGTTCATGGCCGAACCCTCTGTTCCAGCATACCCAGCAATACAGCTGTAGCAGCACCCGCAATCCATCTCACTAGGGAGGGCATTTTGTATCAGAAACCGTGTCTGGAGAGGATCTCATTAAAATCCTGGCCTTAAGATCATCTTGTACTGGTTTCCTCATCTAATTAAAGGCCAAGGAAGAGAATGCAGAGATCCTGAGTTCTTCCCTGCCACGGGCCGGTGAGCCTATGTGTTTAACCCCAGGCACTGCTTCCCCATACCAATCTGCTCAACTAGAAGTCAAGGGAAAGTTTTCCTCTTTCATGACCCTACTTTTACCCTATATCCTAGGCCTTAAAATCCTAGAATCTAAAATAAAGTGACAATTTAAAGTCATTTTAAAAGAAGTCTGCAGCCAGGTCATGCAGAAGTGTATGTTGCATAGTGGGTGGTAAGGTGAAGTCTAATTTTAATTTTATTTTCATTTTCAAGAGTTGGTTTGGGGGCTTAATGTGGGAAATTAAATGATCATGAATGGTAGGTAATTGTACAACCATGTATGCCTGATTTATTTTCAGAGAATGATAAATAAAAATCCCCGCAGTATCTTATAGTTATATTAGTATGTTCCCTAATATCTGCCAAGGTCTTCCTAGTTTTCAACCTCTCATTGCAATAATAGGTGTTTTATAAATGTGTCCTAGAATTTCAAATCTAAAGCATACTCACAACATGCTCTGTTCAGAAATCTGTTTTCGTGCTGTCTTTTAGTGTCTCTAGTAATGGGTTCATTTCATTGTTAGATTTTCCCAATTATTAGAGATATCTTTTAAAATGTGAAACAGTATCTGCTTCCCAATGAACATAATGGAATGAATGAACAAAGGAAGCCTTCCAAAGAAGCCTAAAACCATCCTCCGCCAAGTGTGATGGCGTGGCTCTAGGTTGCCCATGCGTTCTGTCAGGACATTTATAATTCCCTGGCCTGCCAGGGATTTCTCTTAAAATTTACTAGATGCCTCTTTTAGCTGACTCACACATTCCTATGCATTCCTATACAGTTTGTACAGCTTGGACAGTGCCAGGAACCCTAAGGCTTTACTTTGCAAGGCAGAGACATAACTCAGCTTTTGCAGACCCCAGAGGATCAGAGGAAAAAGTCACCCAAGGCCCAGAGGAAAAGGAGGGCATTTAAGGAGGCCAGACCAGTCCTCTTCTCCTTCTCCTTTCATCTTACTCCAGAGCTGTAAATCTCTTCTCCATCTTGGATTGCTTCCCTCTATACCAACATGTGGTAGAGATTTGGGGCTAACCATTCATTAACCTAAAGGCGCCTTATGGGGAAGACACGGTCTTGAGTCTCCCTCTGGTGGACATTCTAGCAATCCACATACAACTGCCAATGCAGCGATGGATTTGGGAAATAAATTATCCAGAGACTATGTAGCATATAAAGTAAAAATATTTTACTGAATTACTATTGCCTATAGAATGATTAAATTTCCCAGATTGCATATTCACCTCTATAACCTTCTGTTTTATTTCAAAGAATTCATTCTCACTTTAAAAGTCCAAATTAACAGTTTCTTGTAACTCAGCAGCTGAAACAGAATCCCATCCCACACCCACTGGTACATGAAATAAGTAAACAGTTTGTCCATTTCTATTTCCATTGCAGCAGAGAACACCCAAGTGTGGAAGAATTATTTTTTTTTTCATTTGTAATTAATCACAGGGCAGATTCCACTGAAAACTACTCTGCTACCCTCTTCCTTATCCTTAATGCAGAGGCTGCTTAATTTAGACTTTAGTATTTATGCTGCCAGCTCTCCTCAGGTCATCTTCCAGGGAGCACCCACTCCAGTGACTTCCTTGGGGTCCTATTCTCTGGGCAACTCCAAGCTTTTCGGAGACTTTTCCTTGGCTTAGACACCCAGTCAGCAGTTCCTGATAAATACCTTCAAAAGTAGACCGTGAGGAACTGCTTGACTCTCTTCCAGTCTGACTGTCACTCATGTTTGTCTGTCATTCGATAAACCTCAGGCTCAGACTGGCTTGGTGTCGCTGGAGGCTGGCGTTTGAATAGCATCCTTTACCTCCCTCCAATGGGCCTTCTTCCCAGTACTGTGGTCACAGGCTGGTATCAATTTGTCTCCAGATATTTTGCTCTTGTGACATTTGTAGGGTTAATTATATTGTGTTCTCTTGTTTCTTGTCCCCCTAAAAGTTATTTCACTTAGACAAACAATCTCTATAATCTACTTATAACTAGTGGCGATCTCACCTGGAGCACATTAGGTTTAAGTATTGGATTGTCTGAAAAGTCATGACATATTTTTTTCTATGTTTTTCAAGCAAAAATTCATCATGGATTTTCCAACAACCAATGAATACCTTATACTTAGCTCCCTGACTAGAAACTGCTACCGTCTTTCAATTTAGAGTAATTTTTAAATTAACAGTCAGCAAACTGACTTTTAGGAGGGAGTGTACAGCTTTAAGAATCTTAACAGCCATCACAACAGGATACTCAACAGCTCTATCACTCAATGTACCCTCTTATGCTGTCTCCTTGTTGTCATAGCCTCTCCCCTCCTCTGATCTCCAGCAACTACTTATCTGCTATCTGTGGTTTTGCCTTTCCACCATTCACAATATGTAACCGTTCAATTCTGACTTCTTTCACTGTGCATAATGTCTTTGACATTCATTCATGTTGTATCTGTTATAGATGGAATGTCTGTGAGCCCCACCCTCCAATATATGTTGAGGCCCTTAACCCCCCAATGATAGTATTTAGTTGTGGGGTCTGGGGGAGGTAACAAGATTTAGATGAAGTCATGATGGTGGACCCCCCCCAAGATGACATCAGTACCCTAATAAAGAGAGGAAGATATATAGTGCTGAGGTCTCTCCACCTTATGAGATGGTCATATGAAGGCCAGAAAGAAGGTCTTTACCAAGAACTGAGTCTGGAAGCACCTTGATCTTGGACTTTCTAGTGTCTAGAATATGAGGGGAAAAAAAGTGTGGTTAAGGTATCCAGTCTATGGTTTTTGTTAAAGCAGACCTAGCTGACAGAGATACTATCAATAGTTGGTTCCTATCTGTTGCTGAATACTCACTGAAGTTTGTTTGAGCTCTTTCCAGATCTGTGATTAGGAATATAGGTGCTATAAACTCTTGTGCACCAGTTTTGTGGAGAATGTACTTTTTATTTCTCTAGGGTAAGTAACTAGGAAAGGCATCAATAGGTCCAAAGCATGTGTTTAATTTGATAGAAAGCCACTAAATCATTTTTCTAATAGTACTACTTTGAATTCCCACTAGTAACATGAAACTTTCAGTTGTTGCATCCAGTACTGGGTATTGTCATGATTTTTAATTTTAGCAATTCTTTTCTTTAAACCACTTTAAGTTTCATTTATTTATTTATTCATACAGAACTGGAGTGTATGCCAGAGGTGCGGGGGATGAGAGGATTCACCAGAAATAGAGTGGGGAGCAGAACAAGAGGATCTACTGAAATACACTGCTGAGGGGAGCAGCAGGGGAGACCGGAGAGGTCTGCTGTGTGGCATACATGGGTTAGCTCCCTGGCTGGGGATTTGAATTCAGGCCTTCGTGGTGATGGCACTGAGACTTAACCCCTAAGCCACTAGGGAGGCCCTAATTTTAGCAATTCTATCGGGAGTATAGTGCTACAGTGTCCTGATTTGAATTTGCATTTCCCTAATGGCAAATGATGTTAGGTATGTTTTATGTGATTATTTGTCTTTCTGTCTTCTCAGGTGAGGTATCTATGTCTATTGAAATCTTCTGTCTGTTTTTAAATGTTGAATTTTCCCCCTTACTACTAAGTTTTTTTGTTTGTTTGTTTTTAAAGATTTATTTTATTTATTTATACAAGCACTGGGTACAGTCAGAAGTGCGGGAGAGTAAGAGAATTCACCAGAGCCAGAGCAGGGAACAGACCCATGAAACACACTGCTAAAGGGAGCAGCGGGTGGCAGGAGAGGTCTGCACGCCGTGTGCAACCCTCGCTGGCAGCCGGGGATGAAATAGGTGCTGCAGAGGCTGCGGGCAGCTTTGCAGCCCAGCGCTAAACCGCTGCACCACCAGGAGAGGCCCCTCTTACTACTAAGTTTTGAGAGTTCTTTTTATAGTCTGGATACAAGTCCTTTAATAAATATTTGATTTGCAAGTATTTTCTTCCAGTCTATAACTTGTCCTTTTATTCTATTAATGTTTTCCACAGAGGTAAGGTTATTTTTTCTATTCTTTTCTTTTTAAAATGATAAATATATACCCTAATATGTGTAATATATTTTCTATTGCAACCGTTGTTTTTTTTTAAAGATTTATTTTTATTTATTTATGCATATAAGAACTGGGGTGTAGGCCAGAGGTGGGTGGACGAGAGGATTCACCAGAGACAGAGTAGGGAGCAGAACAGGCAGAGCTACTGAAATACACTGCTGAGGGGAGAAGTGGGCGAGACAGGAGAAGGTGCTACACCATGTGGGTCAGCTCCCTGTCAGGGGATGGAACACATGCTGCCATGGCTGGCCATAGCTGGATAGTGCTGAGACTTTAACCCCTGAGCCACCTGGGAGACCCCTATTGTAACAGTTTTTAAGTGTTTAATTTATTACATTCACAGAGCTATGCATTCATCTCCCTAAACAGAAACTCCTATCCATTAAGCTCTAGCTTCCTATTTGCTCTTGGTCCTAACTCCAGATAAACTTTATTGTACTTTCTATCTCTATGAATTTGTCTACTCCTCATATAAGTGGAGTGATGCAATATAATACAACTGACTTATTTTACTCAACCTAATATTTTCAAGGTTCATTCCTGCTGTGAGCTGTATCAGAATTTCACTTGTGTTTAGGGATGAATAATGCTGCATTATACAATGGTGGTATGTGGTATGTGATACATACCACATTTTGTTTACCCATTCATTTAATGGACACTTGGGTGTTTCTACCTTTTGGTTGTGGTGAATAATACTGCAGTGTGCAGTGTACAAGTATTTGAGGGTCTGCTTTCATTTTATTTTGCTATATTATTAAAAGTAGAATTGCTAGGTAGTAGAATTGCCATAATTTCACTGCGTAGAATTACCATAATTCTACTGTGTAGGTAATTCTTCTGTGTTTAGGTTTTTTTTTTTAATTAATAAATTTTATTTTTATATTCCCCATACAATTGCAATCCCCCCATTCTGACCCCAATCCCTCCCCTCCCGCCCCCCACCCCCCAAAAAGTGTCTCTGGTTCATAGTTTTTGTTGATTTTGATTTTCACTTTCTTATAGTTATTCATTTTCCTGGTCCCTTATTTAAGTTTTCTAGATTCCTGCTATGAGTGAGACCATCCGGTATTTTTCTTTTTCTTTTTGGCTTATTTCACTGATCATGCTCTGTGTTTAGCTTTTTGAAGAACATCAGAGAGGAAATGTCTTTAATTCTGAAGTTCAATTTATTAATTTTTTATAGTGAATAGTGTGTGCTGTGTCATGCTTAAGAATTCTTGCCTACCTTGAAATCATGAAGATTTTCTCCTGTGTTTTATTCTAAACATGTTGTAGTTTTCTGTTTCACATTTAGAGCTGAGATCCAATTTTGATTTTTTAGTTTTTATATATATATACAAATTTAGGTTGTGATTAATTTTTTGTGTGTGGATGCCCAAGTGTTCCACCCCCATTTGGTGAAAAGACTTCTTTCTTCTTTGAATCTCTTTGTGCCCTTTTCAAAATGGAATTGATACATTTATTTTGTTCCATTGATTTGTGGCTGCATCCTTTCTCCAGTTCCATACTGGCTTTATCACCATGTTTATTATTAATTTAAAAATCAGTAATGTGAGTTCTCCACATTTGTTCTTTTTTCAAAATTATTTTGGCTGTTGTAGTTCCTTTTCACTTCCATATAAACCACTTTGTATTTATCTACATAAAATTCTGCTATGATTTTCATTGGAATTGTGTTAATACTAGAGATTGATTTAGGGAGAATTGCCATTGAAGTAATTGAGTGCTCTAGATTGTAAACACAGTATGTGTCCCCTTTATTTAGGTATTATTTTATTAGCTTTTTGTATTTCAGCCACAAAACTCTTACCTGTTGGTTAGATTTAGTTTTTGAGTATTAATTTTTTGGTAATTATTCTAAATTATATTACTTTTAAAATTTCAGTTTTTAATGGCTAATTCCTAGTAATTAGAAATATGATAGCTTTGGGGTGCTGACTTTGTATTCTGCAAACTGCATAATGGACACCATGAAAAATAACTAAATTAAGACATTTTGCTAATACCCTAGCCAAGAAGGTGACCTGTCAACAAGGGGTACTAGTTCCTGGAAACTGAGAAGACCATTTCTGTGTTCAGTGAAATAAAGAGGTACTTCCACTTTTCTTCTTCCAGTCCTAATACATAGAAGGTGCTAGAGTCTTTAAATGAGATATGAGATTGTATTTTTGCATTGGTCCACTCTAAACTTTGAAAACTGAAAATAAATAAAAAGTCATCATCTGTTAACAGAGATTCAACATGGCACTGGAAAAAAAGACAAAATCAGTTCATCCTATGTAAAAACTGCCCGCATGACTGAGTCACTCATGGTTCAGTTTCAGCTTTAATGTCATTTCTTGGGATCCTTTAGCAACAATTAGGTATTAGGTGTCCCTTTGATAAACCCTATGGTCCTGAGTCATATTTTATCACATATCACAAAGTATTTAACTCCTGATTTATTTTATATATCATTAGACTGCAAGTCTGTGAAGGCAGGGAATGTGTTTCATCTTCCTGTGTTTTCTCAGTGCTTGCATGCTGCTCTTACCTGTTAGGCATTCAAGTATTTACAATAACTTGAACATGTAGGGAGAAACTGCATCCTTTCTATAAACTTCCTAAAATTCTGCAAAATTTTCCATAAATAAACAAGTTCTAATAAAAAAAAATACAGGGTAATAGTTTTTTCAGTGCAGATTTTTTATTTTTATCAGAACTGACCAAAGATGAGATGTACTGCCTCGGGGGACAATGGATTTACTGTCACTGTGAGTTGTTCATGTTCAAACTGAATGGTTGCTTGGTTTGAGGAATTGTGGTGATTCAGATTAATGATAGGACTAGGTCATCTTTAAGTTCTTTTCAACATTGAGATTTTAATTGGTGTGTATTTATGCTTTTGTTAAATAGATAATAGAAGTGAGTGTGACATTGAAATCTTGAGTTGACACTGAAGCTCTCTAAAGCTCACTTCACATGTTATCAAAAAATAGTATCTAAGAAGCCAGACACATACATTAAAAAAAATGTTTTATAGTATTTGGCCCATTTTTGATAATTCAAATATTGAATTTTATCAGTTTCAACATAATTATTTCTCAAGAATAATTACTTATCACTATAATGGAGAGGTGAGTCTGAATTAATCTGAATGGGAAAATGAAGAATCAAAGTTCTGGAGCTCAACGTCAGGGAAATCATCTAGGAGCTTATGGAATATGAAACACATGAGGTCTTGTTAAGGTTCAGATTCTGTTTAGGGGGTCTGGGACAGGGCCTAAAATTCTACATTTCAAACAAGTTTGCTGGTGATGTTAATGCTGCTTGTTCATGGACCTCATTTTAAGTAACGAAATTCTAAAGAGTGTTTCCTAAACTTTGCTGTTGACATGAATTTCATGGGGGGCAAGTGTAGATTCCAGATCCTTGTTACAGAGCTGCTAAATCAGAAAAATCTCCAGAGGAGCACCCTGGGAAGTGCACGAGTAATTCTTATACCAGGCAACTTGGGGATCCATGTCCTATAACTACTGGATCCACTTTGATACTCAGTGTTTGCCAGGGAGGGGGACCCCGAGGTGCTGGTCTTGAAAGGCAGATGGAGAGCTGTGGGAAGATGGGGCAGCGGCAGAGCAGTGTCTCTACTTTGGCTTCATTTAGAGCCACATGAGGAGAGCTTTTACAAATCCCCAGAATCCTTGTTAGTAGGACACAGGCCTCAGTAATTTTGGGGGCTCTCTAGGTGACCCCAATATGTAGTGGGGTTGAGGACTACTACAGTAGAGAGAGGTAGCTGAGCCAGGCAGTAACTGACAGGTTTGTTGACTAGAATGAGGAAGTGGATGACTTATTTAGATTATATAGGCAATGTCTTTATATACCTGCTTGTCTTTAATGCTGACTTTCTAGAGATGTGTTTTGAAAATAATGTACTTTAAGATAAATCTCCATTTTTCTTCCTTTTGTGATTGAGATAAGTTTCCAAATCTGACATCTCATTATTAGCAGACACAGATGGGAGAATATGGAATTAGCTAATTGAATTAGCTAATGGAATCAAATAAATAAGAGACTCTGGGAAGCATCTAGTTGTCCCCAGAGAGTTCTCCCCCACTGGTAGAGTCCTTACTACCTGCTAATGGGCTGGTGTTTGGAACCACCAAATTAGGTTCAAAACCAGCTAACTCAAATTGGAGCTTCTAGAAATGTGTGGATGCTGACACAGGAAAGTATCTAATAACTTTGTTTAATAACAATTTTGCTTATTTATGTGTAGAAGAACTGGGGTATAGACCAGAGGTGTGTGTGTGGGGGGGGTGAGAGGATTCAGAGACAGAGTGGGGAGCAGAACAGGCAGATCTACTGAAATACACTGCTGAGAGGAGCAGCAGGTGAGACAGGACAGGTCTGCTGCGCCATGTGGGTCACCTTCCTGCTGGGGATCTAACTCAGGTCACCATTGTGTTGGTAGCCCTGAGACTTAATTAACTCTTAGGCACCAGGGAGGCCCCAACTATCTAATAACTTTTAGTTCACTTCCCCAATGTACTATGAAGCAGGGAGGACTTTCCATATCATCCCATCTGATCGGTATGCTAGACTTCATCTCTATTCAAAGGAGCATACCCTGGTGAGATTTACACGTTTTTCTTTAGTAATTTACTGCTTCCTTCTCTTGCAAGTCTAGTAAACCAAATAACAATGGAGTGGGGCAAGAGAAAGAATTGTTCTCATCTTTAAAATAAGAAACAACATGCTTTGGCATAAGGCAGTGTTAACTTGTACTGTAAACATCTACAATCCTGTCACAGACAGCTGCATGCTGATGGCGCTCCCACCCAGGGAAACGTATGCACAGGTCAGACATACACACTGGGTCCAGGCAGCAACAATGGAGAATGGGACCTGAGGTCCTTTCCCAGGTTTTATCTTTAGCAGGCATCAATGTCGAATGCAGTAAGTCAGCTACTAAGTTCTCCCAGAAAGAGTCCGGCTTCCTCTGTTTGTATGGTATTTCCTCCAAGTGTGGCTGGAGAGACCCAAGTTTACAAAGAACAACAGTGTGGGACGGGATTAATGTCACCTGTCTTTCCTTGTCTGCTCAGGCCCTGGGGACTAAGGCACTTTGACCAATACAAAACAATCCCAAACAACTTGAGAGTGACAGATTTTAATTCCCAAAGCTTTTTCATATGTACAAACATGCATGCTTCTGTATTAGAAAAAAAAATGACAGGGAAAAAATACAAACTTTACTAACGACCTCAAAGCTAAGTTGACATCATGAAAAAGTTGTGTTGGAAATGGTTAATGAGCATGATTTTAAGACACATAAACTTTCCTTACTGTTTGTGGAGGCTGAACATAATTATTTGGTTTTGGGGACTGATAGAAATTTGAAAATAGCTTGTGTTTCATGAAATTTTTATTTTGGTTTTATGAAAATATAATAAGTAACTATTGAGAGTAACAGATTATTGAAGTGCAGGTTCACAGCAGCAAGAGCCAGAGATATTTTAAAGATCATCTAGTCCAGTTGACTAAAGGACAGACCTGGGGCCAACCTCCAGAGTTTCTGATTTAGTAGTCGGTCATGGATGGGGCCTGAGAATTTGCATTTTTAACAAATTCTCAGGTGGTGCTGATGCTGCTGGTTTGGAGACCCATTTTGAGAACTTTTTTAGTCCAGTTTCATTTTATAGTTGAGGCAACTGAGTCCTGAAGAAGTCAGGAGTCTGGTCCTCTTGTTAGGCCCTGTTCTGGTTCAGGATAAACCTTCTACTTGAATATAAACTATTACCTTTTCTTAAGGACATCATTTTAATAGTTGTTCCATCTCTTGGCATCACTAGCTAATTATTTAGTCACTATACAAACACTCTGAGAATGGGTTCATCTGGACTTATAATCTATTCTGGCTACACCCCACAGAAAATACCAGAAGGGTTGGCTGTAGTGATCAGTTCATTTTCTCTCCTCCCATTCTCACTTGAACTCTCTCCTATCCAGTAATAATTCATAAATTTATGTCTCCAGCCTGGACCTCCCCTCCTCAAACCCCAAATTCACATGTAGACAACCTTTGCTTTGCACATGACCAAGCTAGCTGAAACTCTGCTAGGGATCTCAATAATCAATGAGAAAAATTATAATTGCTCTGGAACATTTAAATTTTTTCCAAGTATTAAAAATACTCAGTTAAAAATGTATAGAGAAATGAAAAAATAAAAACTAATACATATTTACTTAGTTCACTAATTCAAAACATTAGAAACATTGTGAATTAGTGTTTTATTTCTCTATAAAATAGCTTCTTATTGTAAAACAGTAATGAAGTAAGCATCTTTTCTATGCATGGGTAATTATTATAATTCTTTCTAAGTTTGGATCAGCTTCCAACATTTTAGCCTTGTGCTTTCAATGTTGTGAAATGTTTCTCTAAAGTGAAGCTTTTGCCTGCATCACCTCTGTCTTCCTCTTTTTTGTTACTACTGATTTCTTCTATGATGTCAATAAGCTCACCTTCACCAGGCAACCATGGCTGCGCATGGAGACTCTTGACCATTGGCTTGACCATTGATTTGACCTGGGTAGACATTCCCAGATCAGCTCTTCCTTCTCCACTTATGTTTGATACAAATTTCAATTTCCAACATCATCAGCTTTTTTTTTTTTCTTTGCTACCTTTCATCTTTGCCAATTTCTTCTTTTAAGTTCCCATTTTGGTGGAATGGCATCTGGATTTGCCACTAGGAGCAAGAAGGCAATACAAGGATATACTTTGCTGTTTTTGTGGGAAATGATTAAGAGGCAAGAAGTGACCAATCACGGGGAGATTTTGAAAGAAGTGATTTGATTGGCCGCTGATCATGCTGTGCACCTGTTATATCAGTGGTGATTTGTGGCTGAGCAAACAGTAAAGTTGTACTTTCTGCAGTTACTATTAATCTACTGTGGTAACTGGAATTTGAACCATGCTGTTGAGGAGCTGGTGTTATTTAACAAATCATGGTCATTGAAACTTGCGCATAATTGTGTAATCAAGCGGGAAGAATGAACTGTCTGCGTTCAACTGCCTACTTGAAATTCCCACTTGTTTAAAAAAAAGTCTCTTACTAGACATACTGCAGGGGAGGAGGAGGGAGAGGGATGAGAGGGAGGGAGGGAGGAGCACAGGGGACTGAGGCGATGGTGCATGGGTGCACTGGTGAAGGAAACTATGGGGACTGCATCTGAGGGGGGTGGGGGAAGAAAATATTATTTATTTTATATTTAAAAAAAAAGATTTATTTATTTATTTATTTATTTATTTATTTATTTATTTATTTATTTATTTATTTATTTATTTATACAAGCACTGGGTACAGTCAGAAGCGCGGGAGGGTGAGAGAATTCACCAGCGCCAGAGCAGGGAGCAGAGCAGGCAGAAGGACCGAAGTACACTGCTGAGGGGAGCAGCGGGCGGCAGGAGGGGTCTGCGTGCCATGTGGGACCTTCCTCCGGTGGCCGGGGAGCAGCCGGGGATCGAACCGGCTCAGCAGAGGCTGCGGTCAGCTTCACAACCTGGCGCTCAACCGCTGCGCCACCAGGGAGGCCCAGCAAATATTATTTAAAAATGAACAATGATGAAAAAAAACCTCACAAAACCAAAACAGAGATAATAAAGGGGAAATGTAGCTTGGAACTTTATTTTTTTTTTTTAAAGATTTTATATTTATTTATACAAGAGCTGGGGTACAGGCCAGAGGCATGGGAGGGTGAGAGGATTCAGCAGAGACAGAGCAGGGAGCAGAACAGGGAGACGGGCCAAAAGCACTGCTGAGGGGAGCAGCAGGTGAGACAGGAGAGGTCTGCCCCCCCATGTGGGCATCTCCCTGGCTGACCGGGAATTGAACCTGCGCTGCAGAGGCTGCAGACAGCTTCACAGCTCTGTGCTCAGTCTACTGCACCACCGGGGATGCCCAGTAGCTTGGGACTTTTAAAAAAAAGTCTCTTACTTAAAATGACCTCTTACCGTAAATGGACCTTTTTGTTTCTTCCAACCCCACATCTACAATCCTCCTTGTCTTGTTAGATGGTAACTCCATTCTGGAAACTGTTCTTGGAGCCATTTTTGACTCCTCACTTTCTCTTATGTTACACATCCAATTCGTCAACTAATTTTGTCAACTCTGTTCAGGATATAATTCAATTGCTACCTTTTCTCAAGAGCCCCACTGCTATCATCCTCATCTGAACCATTGATATTTCTTTTTTTATTATTATTTTTTTATTTTTTACATCATTGTTTATTTTTAAACAATGATATTTTCTTCCCCCCACCCCCTCAGGTGTAGTCCCCATAGAGTTTCCTTCCCCAATGCACCCGTGCACCATCACCTCAGTCCCCTGTGCTCCTCCCTCCCTCCCTCTGATCCCTCTCCTGCCTCCTCCTCCCCCGCAGGGTGTCTCTGATTTATAATTGTCTGTTTTTGCTTTCCTGTGTTTTGTACTGTTATTATTTTTTTTTACACTGATGTCTTATTTGGTTCCCCTATATTCCTGCTATAAGTGAAACCATCCGATATTTTTCTTTTCCTTCTGGCTTAGTTCACTGAGCATAATTCCCTCCAGTTCCATCCATGTTGCTGCGAATGGCATGAGTTTATCTATTTTGATTGCTGAATAATATTCCATTGTGTATATATGCCACATCTTTGATCCAGTTATCTGTTTTTAGGCATTTGGGTTGTTTCCAGGTTTTACCTATTGTAAATAGTGCTGCAATAAACATAGGGGTACAGGTGTTCTTTTGAATTAAGGTTCTTATGTGCTTTGGGTAGATCCCTAGGAGTGGAATTGCCGGGTTATGTGGTAGCTCCATTTTCAGTAGACTGAGGAGCCTCCAGACAGCTTTCCATAGTGGTTGGACCAGTTTGCACTCCCACCAGCAGTGCAGGAGAGTTCCTTTTTCACCACATCCTCGCCAACATTTGTTGTTGCTAGTTTTTTTGATATGTGCCATTCTCACTGGTGTAAGGTGGTATCTCATTGTGGTTTTAATTTGCATTTCCCTGATTATAAGGGATGTTGAACATTTTTTTCACATGCCTGTTGGCCATTTGCATTTCCTCTTTGGAGAAATGTCTTTTAAGTTCCTCTGCCCATTTCTTGACTGGAGTGTTTATTTTGCTTTTGTTGAGTCTTGTGAAGAACCATCGCTTTTTCTGACCTGGATTCCTAATGGGTGTCCTCACTTCCAGCACCACTACAGTCATTCTTCACAGAAATCAAAACGATCTTTAAAAAACAGAAGTAAACTGATCATGTGACTTACTCTGCTCAGTTACTTATTGTTTTAGTCAGCATAAAATCAATTATAGGGCCTCCCTGGTGGTGCAAGGGCTAAGATGCAAACTATGGAGCTATCCGCAGCCACTGCAGGGATCCCCGGCCAGGGAGCTACCCACATGGTGCAGTAGATCTCTCCTGGCTCACCCACTGCTCCCCTCAGCAGTGTATTTCAGTCGATCTGTCTGTTCTGTTCCCCTCTTTGTCTATGGTGAATCCTCTCACCCCCCACATCTCTGGCCTGTCCCCCGTTCTTGTATGCATAAATAAATAAATCTTTAAAAAAAAATCAAATTCTACAGTAGTCTCCCAGGCCTGGTACCATCCCCTACGAGCTACCTCTCTGACCTTTCTCCCCTCACTGCCCCCTTGCTCTCTCTGCTCCAGCGGCACTCACCCATTTGTCTTCCCTGTGCAGGCTGAGCATATGTTGCCTCAGAGTCTTGGCACCTGTTTTACCACCTGTCTGGGGTGTTTTTCCCATATATTCATTTGGATCTCCCCTTATTTTTTAATTTTAATTTTTATTTTTTTCTTTCTCAGTATCTGGACATAGAGGAATTTTATTTTATTTATTTATTTATTTTTTATATATAATTTTTTTTTAATTTTTATATTCCCCATACAATTGCAACCCCCTTATTACTTTTCCGTCATACTCTGTGAAAATAGCATATTTTAAAGCTTCTATATAAAATAATAATACTTATCCTTGCACCCTTCATTTGACCATCCCTTATTCCTTTGTACTTATTTTTTTCCCCCACAGCTTCTGTCACCATTCAACATGTTACAAATTTATCTGTACTTTCCCCTCAGACTAGATGGTAAGTTTTATGAGAGCATAAACTTGGTTCTGTTTATATAAAACTTTATCTCCAGAGCTTAGAATAGTTCCTGGATCATAGTAGGTCCCAATAAATAGTTGTTGACTGAATGCATGATGAATATTGCTGGTCTGTGGTGGTTCTGAAGAATCATGTCTCTCAGTACAGCTTTTGTCCAAGCTGAGCTGGTCCAGAGTGAAGACCATGGACGTGACTTATGTTTTGATTTGTTCCAGTGGAGATGTGGAGCTGCCTTAGACGTGTAAACGTTCACTGAAAACATTCTAGTGGCAGTTAATTTTCACCTTCAGAGCTTGTACATCTTGTCTGGGCACCTCTTCTGGTGGTGTTTTTGCTTCAAACATACCTTGCTAAATAATATGAAAATTGATTTTTTTGGTAGAAATATGTTGAGGAAAAATAATCTATGATTTGGCCATTTTTTCCCCCATTTGCTCCTCTTTTTTTTTAAGATTTATTATTATTTATTTATACAAGCACTGGGTACAGTCAGAAGCGCAGGAGGGTGAGAGAATTCACCAGAGTCAGAGCGGAGGACATAACAGGCAGACTTACGAGGTACACTGCTGAGGGGAGCAGCGGGCATGGCAGGAGAGGTCTGCGCGCCATGTGGGACCTTCGCTGGCAGCCAGGGATCCAACCGGTGCTGCGGAGGCTGCGGGAAGCTTCGCAGCCCAGAGCTCAACCGCTGCGCCACCGGGGAAGCCCCCCATTTGCTCCTCTTTCTCCTTCTCTTCCTTTTCCTCCTTCTCTCTCTCTCTCTCTCTCTCTCTCTCTCTCTCTCTCTCTCTCTCTCTCTCTCTCTCTCTCTCTCTGTCTGTCTCTCTGAATTTTAGGGGAAAAAAGAAGGAAAAAATAAAAGAACATTGCTAAAATCCCCAGCGTCAATCATACGTGCATGGACTATAGTACAGAGGACTAAAGAAAAAAGAATCAGGTGGGAACCTGGCAATATGGCTTTGGGGTATCTGAGGTTCTATCAATACCTCCTTGGATCCCTCTTTTTACTTTTTGCTTCAGCCACTACCTTTGTGTCACACAACTTGACACTGCCTTATCTTAGCTTCTGTGTGTGTTTCTTACTTTCTGCCCTAGGGCTCCCATACTGAGTGAAATGCTTGCAGAAACCACTTAGGCATTCTGGAGCACATACAAATTTGCAGGTGAGAGGACCACCCTTGGTTAATTGGGATAGGAATCGGTGGATAAATACACATTCCTGTATTTCATGTCTTGGGTGAACAATGCTGAGATAAGTTCTTCATGTTTCACTTAGACAGTTCTAGGAGGTCTCTGTGGTAAGGTGCTTGATAGCCTTGGCTTCCCCTCTTCCCTCTATATTCTCCCCATTCCCCTCTCCAGCTCCTTAGAATCACCTGTACCCCAGGCCTTGTCTTAAGCTCTGCTTTTGCGGGGAGTCTATGTTAAGGCAGATGTCAAACAGAAAAGTCTTTTTTAAAATTTTCTTTTTCTTTTTATTAAATTTTAAACTTTCTTACATGTTGTTCATTTTTGTACAGTATTTGGCTTTTCCTGTCAGGTATAGTCCCTGTGAATCTCCTACCATCACATCACCCGTGACCCGTCCATGGTCCCTTGTGCTCTTCCCTCCCCTGTTTTGATCCCTCTCCCTCCTCCTCCTCTGCTGTAGGCCTCAAATCTATAGTTGCCTGCAAGTTTTGTCTTTTTTTTTTTTTTTTTTGGTTTCCCTCTGTTCCTCCTATAAGTGATAATTTTTTTTTCCTTCTCAAACAGAAAATCAGAAAATCTTTTTTGAACACTTTTGTTCTATTTGTTGAAGGAAACACAGAGACCTCTTCACTCTTTACTCAGAGACCTCCAGTACCGCTCTTACTTAGCCTATATAATAAAAATCTAGATCCTTGAATTGAACTTGAAGCAAGGCATATTGTACTGTGACCCTAGTTACTACTTGAACAACACTAAACCAGTCCTCTTATTTTTCCCATATGTGCCATCCATGTATTTATGTGTGTGTGCTTGTGTGTGTGTGTGTGTGTGTGTTCTTCCAAGGATTAACTCAAGTCTCATATTCTAGGATCTTCCCTCATCACTTAGCTTACAACAAATCTGCCTCCTGTGTACCCTAGCTCTACCTTTTGTTGGATCACATATTTTGTACTTATGGCATACTGCCTTAAATTATTATTTATTTTTTATTTATAATCCTGGATCAACCTTATTATAATATCTGTGGGAATAGATTGTAACTTACAATCCATATCTCCAGCAGTATCTTATACAATGCCCTGAATAATAAACTCTACTGATGCTGAGGCTTTGTGGTGACATGATCTAAATCAGTGTTTATCAAATATCTCCATGGGGTATTAATAGCCATAATAAGAACAAATATGTTCTGTGTTCAGTTAACTTGGGGCAGCCTGCTAGACTTCTCTGAACATTTAAATTGCCCAAATATTAATCAAGTCTTTAAGAGGAAATCACAATATGTGGTTTCCCGAGACTTATTTGGCCACAGAATTTCTTTTTCCATAAAGCATTACCTTAGGCCATTCTCTCAAAATGCATGCCTAAATTATTTCTAAATTTAGGGGTCTAGGGCTGAGCTGGGTTTGAGGTATGGATGCAGGTCACTGATGGAAATAACATATGGTATGAGATAGGCTTATAATGTTCATGAGGAGACAAAGTATTCACATCCTAATTATCATTGATGAACATAGTCAGGCTTTATTATCTGTACAAGTTGAGTATCTGTGAGCTGCTCTTACACATAGGACAGGCATAATCAAATTTGGATGGAGAAAGTTTAGTCTCCAGGAAGTACATATGATGACTATGGAATTCTCTTGCAAATATAAGACTCCTGGAAGCTTGCTTTGATATAGTGAAGTAAGAAAACAAATTAGACTCACAAGGACCAGTACTTCATATGCCAATCATTTTCTCTTTGTTCTCAGGTCCATTCTGTGCCCCTCTAATGCAAACTCCATTTCTCTGGCTTCCTTTTTAACCCACTCAGCAATGTTTGCCCTATGGGAGGCTCTGGAAGGAGACTGGAGGGGTAGGAAAGGAGAAAAGGAGAATCAAGTTTCTCTCTCTGTCTCTCTCTGTCTTTCTGTCTGTCTCTCTGTCTGTCTCTCTCCAGTTTCAGCAGAAGCTGTATCTCTTGCGAGGTTTCTGGGTTCTGCTACTACCTCCTTCTCTGTCCTCCCACCTCTTGGTGTGGTAGTAGCTTCCTGATTTTTTACTCTCTGCTTTGTTTCACCAACCTTCTTCCCTTTAGTAAAACTTCCATTACCTGTGTAACCAATTCTCTATTTTAAATTTTCCTTGTTCAAATACCTGGAGTCATTTCTGATTTCCTCACTGGACCCCCAGGGAAATGTTACATTTTTACTTGTTTTAACTAGACTATATTCCATTTATGATAATGAAAATATCCTTTTTCATCTGTCCATAGTGCCAGATATATAAGAAATCTTAGTATATGTTTAAAAAAAAAAGTATAGCCATTTATTTTTACTTTATTTATTTATTTATTTTAAAAGATTCATTCATTTATTTATTTATACAAGCACTGGGTACAGTCAGAAGCACGGGAGGGTGAGAGGATTCACCAGTGCCGGAGTGGGGAGCAGAGCAGGCAGAAGGACCAAGGTACGCTGAGGGGAGCAGCGGGCGGCAGGAGAGGTCTCTGTGCCATGTGGGACCCTCCTCCGGTGGCCGGGGAGCAGCCAGGGATTGAACCAGCGCTGCAGAGGCTGTGGGCAGCTTCACAACCCAGTGCTCAACAGCTGCGCCACCGGGGAGGCCCCATTTATTTTTACTTTAAATTGGCTTAGATTTCTACAAAATTTTGGAATATTTATATATTATTGTTAAATGTAAAAGAAAGTTCTATGTATGAATAAATGGAGCATGGGAAAGAACCAGTAAAGGAACCAGTTAGAACTTTTCTTGTTACCAGGCACTAGAAAGAATAAGTTTGTTAGATCAACTCTTCTTTGGGGGGGAAGCCTTTGCTTGTTTATTTCTACTCCCTAAGGCTTAACCTTTGGAAGCCATCACCTGCAAGCAGACAGCAAATTTGTCCTTCCTGCACTCTGTACTATTTAGGTCCCCAAAGGATTGAGGCTGGCCCACTCACATTGCTGATGGCACCACCTTTACTCAGCCTAACTATTCATAGGATAGTTTCTTCGGCAAACATCCTCAGACACATCCAGAAATAATATTTAACTGGCTCTCTGGGAATCCTTTAACCCAGACCAATTGATAAATAAAATTAACAGGCCTCAATGACTTAAGTAACCAATTTACTCAACTACCAGATTTCAAAAAGGCAAAAACAACAAATTCTCACCTACTCCCTAATGATGAAAACGTACAGGTTTGACAGTCTTCTAGTATTTTATCTCATTGAATTTCAGACTCAAGAAACTTAAAATATTTTTCATAGTCTTAATCTCAAAACTCTCAGTATATTTTACCCTTAACTAAGGGTAAAGGAGACATTTAGTGGACAAATGAAGGAGAAAAAGGATATCTCATAGGTGGCAGCAATATTAAAAAAAAAAAAAAACAACTCCTAATTTCCTTTTTCTGATGAAAATGTAGCAGCATTAAAACAATACCCATAGCCAAGGTGCCTTTAGAAGTTTTAATTCCTTTTACCATGGCTTTGACGCTTTGAAACCTTAAGTCTTATCTTCAATGTACCTTTATTTATTTACACTAGCATTTTTCAGACTATGTTACTTGAACTCCTCTGAAGTTGATGCCTATTTATAATAAAGTTTGGGAGCTGCTGTCTTGTTTTATCTGGTCCTTGCACCTTCGTTTCATTCCATACTCAGGCCTGGATTTCACTGATAATCCTAGTAATGTTCTCGGTTCCTTCAACTCATGCATATTCATTCCATCTATCCAATCTTTTACTTGAGATGAGTCCTTCCTGTGTTCCTACAGAGTCACAAATGTATAACCAATAAGATTGGTAATAAAACAACCCCCAGCCAGGCCTTCTACATAGCTCTGCAGCCTTCTGATTTGTCCTTGGTCAGCTTATTTTCTTTTTCTCCCCAGCAGCTATTTTAAAATGTACTAGTTTCTTTAGGAATTCTGTCCCTTTTCATTCCTCTCATTCTCAGCCAGCAACGTGTTCATAGTCTTTCCCTCTTCAAAGAGAAAATAAACCATCATCAGAAAACCATTCCCTTTGTTCTTTTCCTGTCTTCTTCAAACTTCCTACAGCAGATCCCATCCCTTATTTTAAAGTAATTCCTGTCCTTCTATCTTGGGGGTTTTGTTCACACCCCCTTAGATTGGCCCATTCTCTCCTCTCCTGACTTTTTCTTTTACAGATGTAAATATGTCCACAGCCCAAGCAGTCAGTTTTCCTATCTCATACTTTCCTATAACTCCTTTCTTCTAATCCCTTTGATTTCTTTTTTTCTTTTTAAAAAAGATTTATTTATTTATGCATAAAAGAACTGGGGTACAGGCCAGATGTGTGTGTTTGGGGTGTGTGTATGTGCGTGCGTGTGTGTGTGTGTGTGTGTGTGTGTGAGAGAGAGAGAGGATTCACCAGAAGCAGAGTTGGGAGCAGAAGAGGCAGATCTATTGAAATACACTGCTGAGGGGAGCAGCGGGCGAGACAGGAGAAGTCTGCTGCGCCATATGTGGGTTAGCTCCCTGGCCAGGGATCCAACTCTGATGATAGCCTGATAGTGCTGAGACTTTAACCCCTGTGCCACCAAGGAGACCCCCAATTCCCTTTGATTTCTTAACCCATCTTAATCTAGCTTCTGCTTCCAATAAAATTACCTTTTGTTTTATTTGAAAATAACTGAACTAACTCAAAGAGGAAAAGTCATTCTTAATTTCAACACCTAAAAACAAAAAACAAGAAATGATTTTCTCTCACTTAATACCCCAGAAATGGATGTCTATATTAGAAATATTAACCTGTTGGCTTTTTGATTATATGTTTACATTGTTTATAGTCTAATTTTCTATAGAGACTTCTGATTTTTTAAACTATCTGTCCTCTGTTTTTCTTCATTATGGCCTTTAAGTTTCTTATCTTGCTTAAAAGATCTATATCTCAAGGTTATAAAAATGTTTTATTATTTGAAATACTTAGTAGTCTATTTAGTATCGATTTCCTTAATCCTGCAATCCATAGCCACTGGTCCTAACTTCAAGTTTTAAAAGGACTACATCATTTTCCACTGAATGAAAATACTATTTTTATAAATCACTTTAAATTTCATTAAATTTCTGAATATGTTTCGATTTTTTCTGTAGTCTGTTCCACTGATATGCTTCCCATGTTGTTCCAGGACCAGAATTAAGCATTGGTCACTCTCATCATCATTATTCATCTAAAATCTTTTAAGGGAAATTGTACATTTATTCTTCCTGGTGAATTTAAGAATCATTTTATTTAGTATCAATCTCTATTAGATACTCATGCTAAAAACAAGACCTATTTTGAGATTTTTAAATGATACTGCATTAAACTTATGTATTATTTTGAGAATGGTAGACTTACTGATATTATTAAGTTCACCTTTGCAAAAATAACCAGAATAATAAATACCTCTTTTGATATTTTTAATTGATATTTTTAATAGTTCTTATACCTGTATACATAGATAGATTTTAAAACTTTTTCACTCTTTTGAATAGGTTCTAACTGCCATCCACCTCTCCACCATTATCTTTTTGAATGGTTCAGTCTTTGGATAGAAATAACTGAATATATTTTATCTTATGTAGTAAGCACATATTATCTAATTAGCATTATCTTATGTAGTAAGTTTTCATGTAGTAAGAAGAAATGGACAGTGGGGCCTTTTCAGGAAACTGAAGAAAACGTTTGAGATACAATGCCTTGCTTCATGATGGTGGGTATATTCAGAAATTCATTAGGAGTTTGGTATCTCCACATATAAATATATTTGTAAAATCATTGGGTTTTTTTGTATTGTTATTTAACTTTCATTTTCCTCTAAGTGTAGAGATTGTTATCCCTTTTTTGTTTTCTCCATAGTACTCAGCTCCAAGTTATAATTGTTCTACATTGAAAGACAGCTCTGGGCCTCCCTGGTGGCTTAGAGGCTAAGTGCCAGCTCACTATCACTGTTAAGGCCTGAGTTTCATCCCCGGCCAGGGAGCTAAACCACACATGGCACAGACCTCTCCTGTCTCTCCCACTGCCCCTCCTAGCAACATATTTCAGTAAAATCCACCTGTTCTGCTCCCCTCTCTGCCTCTGGTGAATCCTCTTACCTCTCACACCTTTGGCCTACACCCCAGTTCTTAGATGCAAAAATATAAATAACTAAATAAATAAATAAATAAATTAAAAGTTAGCTCCACTATTAGCTATGAGACTTTGGGCAAGTTGGACTCTTAGGACCTCAACTTCCTATTTATAAATGGGAATAACACTTAGTAGGTTTTAATAAGAAAACAATGAATTATCTTGGTAAAGAGTAAAGTGTAAGTTGCAATTATATGTCCTGTCATGAACAATTGTTATTACTTAATACATTTAACATTGCCTGTGCAGTAAGAGCCTGCTATAGAATGGAGTACAAATTACATTTTTTAGCCTTGGGAATAAAATTTTGTTTTCAGATCTAAGAATCTTGAATCAAGCCACAAAATGCCATTTTGTTGCATCTTAGTGAGAGAAATCTCTGGACTCCTCTAGGGAGGAATGAAGAGTAGATTTCCTCGTACTTGGGACATGATTATGGTCTGGATTATGCAGCTCTTGCAAGTTCCTCAGCAGGTAAGTCCAGTTCCAATTCTGGTACTATTTATCTCTGAGTTATTTCTGAACATAATCATCACAACAGCCAGCTTGAAATTTCAAAACGTTACACAAGTGCAAGGTTTAATGCTGTCTCGAGGCCTCCACTTAAAGAGGGATCCAACAATAACATTTTGTCTTGACGTAATGAAGAAAAATTCCATCCTTTTCAAGTTAAGCTTGAGAGTGGGAATGAGGTTACTATAAAGAGACGAGGAGAACTACAAGAGAAACCATCTGAGACAGAATGAGTGCAAAATAATAATTTAGTGGAACTTATTTTGTGGCAGGCACTATTCTAAGTGTTTTGCAAATATTGATTTGTTTAATCCTCGAACAACCTGATGAGGGTGTTAGTTTTATTTCATTTGATCGATGAAGTAACTGAGGCCCAGAGAGGTAAGTAGTATGCAGTGTGCTCAGACTTCATGCTCTCAATACTTTTTGAGTTAAAAACATTCCAAATCAAGATTGTGTGCAAATGGGCGGGCTCTCCACAAATCCCACAGCTACAAGTCAATCTTTATATACTAATAATCCTTTTATTTCAAAGCAAAAAATTAATTGACTGGGTTGGGTAACTGTTTCCAACCATTCTATACATTTTTTCAAGAACCCTGAGGGAACAAGAAACCACTTACTATCTATTTGAACCTCAGCAGAGTCAGAGGAACATTAGGGCCTCTGTGGCATGTGTGTAACTATTTCTTAAATTTTCATGATTAGACAGGAATTTCTCATTCTAATTCCCACATGGACTCTGTGGAAACTTAGGAGAGTGATAAAACATGGTACCAAGTGTAAAATCTGGGTATAATGACTGATTGGGGTCTCTCAGTTCCCTGACTCTGTATGCAGGTGAAGCAGTCACATAGAAATACTTACAAATTGAAACTAATGTGAAGTGTAACTGTTGCGATGGCTGATAGTTTCAACTGATGTCAGTTTGGGACTGTTCCCGCACAGTGGCAATTTGAAAGACTGCCATGCCAATCTGTACCAAAGGGGCTGGAACCTGTGGGTCCTTGCCAGTCTTACCCACATCTCCAGGATGCCTGGTGGACTGGGCCAGGGGTGTCAGGTCTGTCACTTCACTGTCACCACCATGCACAAACTTGGGTTCATGAGGAGCAGAGGAGGTGATTGACTATGTTTCCCTAGTTGAATCACTCTTTGCCTCAAAATGTCTCTTTACTGGACATTGTGGTGTGATGGAAAGACTAACCTCTGATTGTGGAGGGAGAGCTGGTCTGGCTTCACCACCGGGCCCTGTTGTGACTTTGGGTTTTTTTTGTTGTTGTTTGCTTATTTTTGAGCCAGGGCACCAGTTCAGTCTTATGAAAAAACAGAGTGGATGAATTGGACCGCACAGGATAGTTTTTTGGTTCAACCTATCTCTCTCAGGCAATGTGGTGTAATGGAAAAAGTACTATCCCTGTCTTTGGAGGAGGACAGATATTTCACTACTTACTAATGATGCGTCTTGGGAAAGTTATTGCTGTTGAAATTGTTATTATGTTTATTTTGGGTCAGTAATTGTTTTATTTAATCTTCACAATAACCATAAGAGTTAGTTGCTATTAATATCCCCATTTGGGGCAGAATTACTAAATAGACACTCTTCCAAAGAAGACATACAGAGGATCAACAGGCACGTGAACAAATGCTCATCATCACTTATCAGGGAAATGAAATCAAAACCTTACTCCTGTGAGAATGGCCCATATTGAAAAAAAATCTAGAAGCAAATCTTGGTGAGGGTGTGGAGAAAAATGAACTCTTGTACACTGTAGGTGGGAATGTAGACTATTCTAGGCCCTATGAAAATCTGTATGAAGATTTCTCAATATATTAAAAATAGACCTACTATGTGATCCAGCAGTTACATGCTTAAGTATTTATCTGAAGAATGCAAAACCACTAATTTGAAGGGATACAAATACACACACACACATATGCACACACACTTCTTTATATATTGCAGCCCTATTTACAAAAGCCAAGTTATGGAAGCAACAGAAATGTCTAACAACAGATGAGTGGATTAAAATGTGATACACACTCACACACACACAAACACACACACAGACAGTATGGGATATTACTTAATTATAAAAACACAACAACAGATGAACTTCCATTTGCATTAATGTGGATGGAACAGGAGGGGATGATGTTAAGTGGAATAAGTCAGAAGAAGAAAGACAAATACCAGATGGTTTCACTCATGTGGACTACAGAGACACAGAAGGAACAGACAAAACTAAACCAAAGCAAACTCTAGAAATCTGACTGAAGAATTGAGGCTACTAGAGGGCGAGGGAAGAAGTGGTGGTGGGTACAAAGCAGGAGGGGCCCCACTGGTCCAAGGTATGGGACTGTGGGTACTTTGGTGGTGGGTGTAGTGTGATGACATGTAATGGGGGGTGTGATCCTTTTCCCCTAAATCATATACACTGCTATAGATCAGTGTTACCTGGATTTAAAAAGTATCCCTGTTTTGCACATGAGGATATGGGGATACTGCATGTGTATGGATATTATGGATCAGATGTGGGATGTGCCAGAAGGAACTGCCCTAGGGAACTACCTACGAGAGCTTCCTGCAACAGACAAGGAGATCTCACTGGAAGGAGGGGAGATGAACAGTCAGATGAGAAAGGGTGAGGAGGCTGTTAGCAACCTATCAGAGGAGACAAATTGATCTTTACAATTTAATAAGCTGTTCCAGTGGAGGAGAGGGGCCACCAAGGAAACAGCAAAAGAAAAGAAACAATTTTAAACATTCCAGATTCAGAGAGCAGCGATGCCAGGCCACGCTGAAGCATCAAGTACAGTGTTACATACTGTTTACCCTCCTCCACTTCTAGCAAGGACAGGGTCACAGTGCACGAGCTGGCAGGGAGGACAAGGAGCAAAGGGAGTCACCCAGAGAAGAAGGTGACCGTGCCCCTCTTTTCCATTGCAGGCTTCCAGCTGAAGCAACCGTGCTGGGGAACAAAAGCAGCATTGACTCTAAATAAATGATTTTTGACTACTATGAGGGGATGGATTCTTAAATTATTTGAAGTGAGTCAGTTTTGTGGGAGTGAGAATAAGACATTTTTTTTCCTTTTCCTATCTGAGAGCAACTAAAAAATCTCCAAGAAGGGAAGAGAAAGCCTCACAGAGCCAGTTTGACTTGGGCAGTGGCAGAAACGGATGAAGTTGTCCTTCTTTCTGTGCTCTTTGGGGACCCTCTTGCAACATTTAGCAGACTCTGTGAGGAATAACAGATTATACTGGTGGATTCCAAACCACCATGTATCTGAAGAATCTTTCTTCAAAATAAGCTTTACTCAAAATGATAAATATTCAAAGCAAATAAAAGCAGGGTCTTCTCTTTATGCAAACCCCACCCCACCCAATTCAAGGAAAAAAAAACTTTACCTATCTCTGTTTATGCGTTTAACATTGAAAAAGAAAATTATTGTTGGCAATGATGATGCCTCTGGAAATGAACACAAGCCCCCCCCCCACTTCTTTAGTAGACCCTTTTGACTGGGGGTTGGAATTACTTCTGGGCCTTCTTAAACATGTTTCTACATCCTGCAGGGGAGGAGGAGGGAGAGGGATCAGAGGGAGGGAGGGAGGAGCTCAGGGGACTGAGGTGATGGTGCACGGGTGCATTGGGGAAGGAAACTCTACGTGGACTACACCTGAGGGGGTGGGGGGAAGCAAATATTGTTTAAAAATGAACAATCATATAAAAAATTAAAAAAAATTAATATTAAAAAACAAAACAAAACAAAACAAACAAACAAACAAAAAACATGTATCTAAGGAACTCGGGACCAAGACATCCTCCTGGTTTCTTTGCTCTTGTCTCCAGCCACCTTCTTTTAGTCATGAACTGATGAATGAGAACTCCCAGTCCTCTAGGGACAGCTGACTATTAGAAAGTTCTTACTAAATTGAATTAAATAATAATTGCCCCACCCTCACCTTCCAGAAGAAGAGATCATGGGTTTTTTAAGTACAGAGCTCTCTTTCTTTTCTTTTTCTTTAGTTGTCCCTCTTGTGGTGTGAGGGACATACATTTTCATGCTTCTGGCTTTAGTTCTGCACTTCTAAGAATGGTCCTGGTGTCAAGTATCAGGGACAGCAATTTTCTCAGAGACAGAGAGAGAAAAAGAATTTTCACAGAATTAGAAAAATATCCTCCCTTGAGGGAATAAGGACTCCGGGAATTTTTTGTTATATTGAGGTAAATTTGGTTTACTTTGTTGTTTGTATTTTGGAACTATAGGATCCCCAAGTGTTGTTATATGGTGCTCCCACTACCGCAGTATCCCTGGCCTACCACCTTAGTGCACTATGCTCCCCGCCCCCACACACTTTGCTCTCCTCCTCCCCTCACATCCCCCCTCTGGATTCCTCAGCTCTATAATCAATTTTCCAGCATTAGTTTTTTAAATTTGGTTTTATCTGTTCCTTTGTTTGGTTCCTCTATAGTCCACTTATAAGTGAAGTAGGTCTTACTGCACTCTCTTGCCCCACTCCACATTAGGGAGACAACATAAACTGAAGCAGGACCTCTTCATGGTGGTTTTTTCTTTTAATGAATATAGCAAGATGGAAATCTAAGCATGAAAGATACAAGGCCTGAAAACTTTTTAGGTAGAGAAGTTCCTGATTTAATCTCAGAAGCTTCTGTCTTTACAGGTCTTTGTATTAATTGCTCTGGCTAAAAGGTCTTTAGATTTGCATTTCAGGGTCCTGTGTTGGGGTTGTTCTCAACAAATCATTTTTCGGAAAGGCCCAAGTATGGTATTACTTCACACCACAGTCCCCACAGGGTCTGGGCAATGTTCTTGGAAATATGAAGATGATCTCACCCAGTTGAAAAAAGGGTCGCATAATAAAATAATGGCTCCTCTCTCTCTCTCAGGCCACTGCACACTGCTAAAATATATTGCTTCTTGACCTTTTGGCTAAGATCCCACGTAGAACAACTAAAATATTAGCTTCCTGTCAGCTTTACCACACTCCAGGCTATAATTTCTGACAGCTGTAAGAGATCTTGTGCTTTGTGGGGACCGAGATGGGCTCTTTTGTGATATCTGAGCTTGTCCAAAAAGGCTCGATCATAGACTCTCCAGTCCAATAAGCCATGTAATGCTTGAGCCTTAGCCGCGATGTTTGCTGATTCCCCCTGGCTGGGATTGTCCAGCCTAGGCTTGAATACCATCAGTGAAGGGCAGGGAACTCAGGCAGCCCATTCCTTCTTGGTTTTATTATTTGACTGACTACAAGAAATTTCTTTCTTCTGTTGAGCTGAAATCTCTCTCCCTAAAACTTATCCTCATTAAGCTTAGTTATTCCTCTAAGAGTCTATGCACAGTAAGTTGAATCCCCTCTTAACTATTTGAAAAAAATTGCCTATTTGTTCCCTGTTTCTTGCCTTTAGGTTAAATAACATACTTGAACACATTCTCTTGAAATTGTTTACCAAGCAAATCCCAAATATACTGTGTTTATTAGAGCGCTGTAAATTGCCATTCGATTTCTTTTGTAATCATATCACACTGTAACACACATTGACTTTATTATTAATTAAAATTCCTAAGTCTTGTACATACTTCTTGCTACTAAATTCCCACAGTTGCTTTTGAATTTGAGTATAGGATCTTGTACTTATTCATTCTAAATTTTATTTGGTCTGAGTGTACCAGCTTCTTCCTTTTTCTGAATCTTGATTCTTTTATCAACAATAGTTACTGCCCTTCCTGGTTTTTATTATCTACAAATTTGTTGCATATACCTTCCATATTTACATCCTACTCATTGATGTTAGAGGGGCGGGCCAGAGCAAATGAGAAGTAAAAATGGAAATTACAGTCTAATAATGAAATAATCTTACTATTTACTTTAATCACAATGAGTTTCAGATCTAACTAGTAGAGCAAGTCCTGTATACTGAACCTGATATGGTGGGATATCCCAATGTCTCACTAACCTGTATCCGCATGATCTCACTTATTAATTTTAAAATGAAGTGAAAAATTGAAGGCAGTCTTTAAAGCAAAATTAAAAAAATACCCATTTGTTTATAAAATTTTAAAAGAAGTCCAATATTTCATTTGAAGTTTTGGTCACCTTGCAAAACCTCAGTTTTATATTAAAAAAACCCTTACTAGGGCCCAATTTTTCAAAATTGAGTTTCTAGATCATCTGTTGCCGTTATTTGGTGGCTAAAGATATGTGGTTTTTTTTTATTGTTTAAATAAGCCCACATATTGGTTTTCAATCTCTCCCCTTAATTTAAATTCTGTAATTCTTTGCAGTGACAGAAACACCTATGTGAGAGATAGAACAAAACTCACTGTCAGCCAGTACATTCTGATGAATAAAAGGAGGGTTTCCAGAGATAAACTTGTAAGCAAAGTTAGATTTTCCTTGTGAGTGGATGTGGCCTGAGTCTCCATGGTAAAGATATCCAGGTAAGTTCAAGATAAAAATAACTGAAGTTGAATTTCATAAGGAAGTGCTGCAATTCCCTTTCTGTTTAGTGACCGTAGGCAACATTGGAGACAGACAAACTGAAGCACATATTCCAACTTAAGAAGAAAACTCCTTCCCTAAGTTGGATAATTAAATCCACTTTAACTTATTCTAATTAGTGAGATGCATGCCAGTAGGAATGATCAGTAATGGGATCATTGTACTTTATTTTCCTTTTGTTTATGCAGTGTCATAGCTACATTTTTGGCTGTTTTACAATGTTATGACCTGGACTGCAAACGAATTCCATGTCCAACTGTTGTGAGTTGTTTGTAAAAATAATTTTGGAGTCTAGTTTATTTTAATTTAGATCCTTCTCTGCTACACACCAACCGCCCCCCCATACACACACATACACACACTTATCTTTCTCAGAGTCACAAATAGACCTGTCTAGCACAAATATTATAGTTTATTTATAGCTGACATTGTTTTTGTAAAGCATCATCTATCCTTAAAGACTTTTTACTTTTAGAGTTTTTGTGGTCAGTGTCTTATAAAAATGAGTCAAATTCATCCTTACTCCTAAACACACTGTCTGCTTTAACCACAGAGAACTACTTGCAGATCTTCAAACTTACTATATAATCTCTTCTGCAGTTTTACATATGATCTTCTCTTTGACTGGAATGCCCACTTCCTCTTGCTCAATAATTCTTACCCTTCAAAATGAGGCTGAGTACTTTCAGGAAGAGTTTTCCCTCCTTCCTACCACTCGTTCAAATGCTATGTGCTTATCTTTTACACATCAGGTATCACACTGCACTATGAATGTTAATTTCCTTCCATGTCTTTTATTTAACTTGTGTACCCTATATTATGTCATATATAATGGATGCTACTACTGTGTGAGACATAATAAGTGTTCAACAAATATAATAAAGATTTTTTTTTTTAAGTAGGGGAACTTTCTTCTTGTTCAGAAAAGACTAGATGCTTGCACTATAGATTCTCATAGTGCCCTGGCTTTCTCCTTTGCAGCATTCATCCTCTTAGTGATTAGCCACTTAACTCATGTAAGTGTTTGATGTCTACTTCTCTTGTAGATTAGAAACTCTGTGAGGGCAGGGACAACGTCGTTTCTTGATTGTCCTGATCTTGATCCTGCATAGTGCCTGGGACGGGATATATGCTTAGTATATGCTCATCAAGTGAACGACCAGTCAAATGAATGGATCTCCATGAGACAAGTTGATGGAGAATTGGTGCCCTGAGATTTTAGTTTGATGTCAGGGTTGCAAAGGGGGAGGAAAGGAGTAAGAATGTGAGTTTCTAAAAATTAGCTGAACTATCAAAGGATAGAGTGAGAGGAAGGCAGGGGTGTGGATCAGGCAAGGGATGACAGGACTCTGATGAAAGAAGAGGAGTATGGGGAGAAGGGACTAAACTCTAATAGGTCACCCTATGTTGTGACTATGCCACAGGGAATTGGAAAGCAGGCTGGTTAGATGTGATATCTAGCACACCTACCTAATGTTGGGGTTCCAAATAGGTTTTCTACTTAAAGTTTTTCTTTTTTTTATGATCTCAACAACTCTCCTTCTGAGGGCAGCGTGGCACATGGCACTGTAGACAGAGTTGTGATCTTGCGACAAAACTTACCAGCTGTGTGATTTTGCATAAGATATTTTGACATTTCTGAGCCTCAGTTTTCTCATTTGTAGGAAGAGAACAACTATGTTCCCTGGAATATTTGAAGTAAAGTGAAATGAGATTAGGTTCATCGTGTATCTAACTCAGTTCCTGACTCAGAGTAACTACTGAAGAAATGGTAAAAGTTGTTAATGTTAACCAGAATTAACCTTTATGGAACTTTTGAATAGTTCTGTTCTCAGTCCCAAATTATTCAGTATTTTTTAATCAATGGCCTGAAGCATTCTTGTCAAATTTAAAAATGATACAAAACTGAGAAAAACAGTTCATATGTTGACTAACAGGCTAAGAAATGAAAACATCTCAATGACCAAGAAAGATCAGTTGAAACTAGCATGAAAGATTAATAGGAAGAAATTTCAACTCTTGCCTTTGTCTTTAACAAATCAGTTGAAACCAGTACAAGGAGACTTCACTCAATAGTTTATAAGAGAAAGGCCCAAGAGTGTTAGTTGACTGTCAGCTTAACATAAACAAACTGGGTGAAGGCTGCCAAAAAGCTAATGTGATCTGAGGCCATGTGATGGAAACAGAGCATCCAGAATCGCCCAAGTGTCCTTGCTCTGGGCAGACAACATCAAGGGATGTGCTCAGTTCTTGGCCTGCACTGTAAGAAAGATGAGTTAAAAGAAGGTTAACAAGAGAGTCAAAGTTCTGGAAACCATGTCATATGTGCAATGGTCAGAGGAATTGGGGATGTTTAGTCTGGAAAAGAGGAGATTGGAGTGGTGCAGGGTTGGAGGTGGAGGGTGGGTGGCATGGATTGTGCTGTAGCCTTCAAATATATTTGAAGGGTTTTCATGTGGAAGAGGAATAGACCTGCTCTGAATACTTTCAAAGGATAGAAGAAAGATTTTGATTAATATTGGAAAGAAGGAAAATTTTAGTCACTATATATTGAAGTATTCTCATTGCCATTATTCATTATATGCTAACACTTATAAGCTATATGTAAGGTACTCTGATAAGCTGTTCATTCATATTACTCTTTTTATATATTACTTTTAAAATCCTTACATCAACTCTATAAGGTGCATGTTATTATCCCCATTTTATAGGTGAAGGACTTGTGGCTTAGAATGAAGAATTGATTTGACTAAAGATATGCAAAAGATTAAATGGTGCAGCTGGGACTCTAACTCAGTTCCCTTATGACTAGAAACCTGTGATTTGCAGTCTCATGATGTATCTCATCTAGAGTTTCCTGGGACACAAGACTTTCAATGCTAAATCCAGAACAGTCTTGGCAAATCAGAATGGATCATCCCCTAACTTCACAGTGTGTTTTACTGCATCCATGAAGTGGAGGATATCATTGTTTTCTAAAAAGTTAGGGTTGTATTTCAGTGCTTGACTTTGGCTCAACTATCAAAAGCACTTCCAGAAAATTTCCACTGTTTGCATCTGGATGGGATTACCATCCAGGTAAAGAGCATTCAACTCCAGGATGAAATCAACCAGAAACTGGATGCTACCTGTCAGAGTTGTTGAGGATGATAATTCTTGGTTGGACTTGTCAGCAAAGATCATTTCTAGAATCCTTTCCATCTCTGTTATTACGTGATCCTGACAGAGAAATATCCTTTCTTGGTCTCAGAGGTGATCCTCCCAGGTTCTTTAGCCAGAATTAAAAGTCCACTTATGGGATTTGTTGGAGATGGTATTTTAAAAGCCTGGAACAAGAACCCTGGTCTCTCTTCCTGTGGTCATTACCCCCTGTTAAACGTAGCCAAAAACACATGTGCAAATGTTCAGCTTGACCCTCAGTGCACACATGCTTTGGATGTTCAACCCCTGACTCTTCCAAGAAAGACCCAGACACCAATTCATTATACATAGGTCATTGATGTGTTTATTCACTTAAAAATTATTTCAAAAAGAGAAACAAAACAGGTCTTAATCCATCCTTTGGAATGTACTCATCAGTGAAATTTTATTTCATTGGTAGTCTTTAAATACCACATAACTGAGTATCTGGGAGCCCATTAGTATTCTTATAAAGATTTTAAAAACTTTTCTAGACCTTTGAAATTAGTTCTGTGAGTGTGTGTGCAGTGCTGTCTGGAAAGGTCTTCTGTTTATTGTAGCCTGTGCTGGAGTATAACTGACAGGGAATAAACAAAGTGTTCTTCATAACACTATTGCTCCATGCATATTAGGATGTCCTTAGTGATCCCCTGCTGCCTTAGTTAGAAAACCCGTGGGGCAGTAAGATTGCATCTTCCATGAGGAGGACTTTGTCATTCTGTGAGTTATTCTTCCTAGCTGCAGAAGATGTCATCTTCTCCATGACAATTTTATTTGTGATATATGCAAACATGGGTATCCAACATGGGTCATCCAGAGAGTCACATGGCTTGGAGTGAAACTAGAATACCCTTTGGATAGCAGAGACCAGCATAGACTGCACCCAAAGGGGTGTGGAAGAGACCCATGCTTCATTAAACAAAAGGTGGGTGGAGAAATGCCTAAACTTCAGGTCAAAGTGAGAGGCATAGACAGCAGGCTGATGTCCAGCTTGGGGTCCTGGGATGGGAAAGCTAAATGGTGTAAGCTGAGTTGACTAAGGGGGAAATACTTGCAATGGAGCTGGCGTGCTCTCCATAGGCCAAGCCACTCTCTTGTGAAAAGAACGAAGACAGTGTTCTGGGTTGTATTCCTCCTCACCCACACCTTGGGACTAGTACTGACCTTGTGAAATGCACTGACAGTGTGAAGAATGTAGAGCGTTGGCTCTAAAACCCCAGACAGAAGGGATTTTGGTGGTGGCACAAACACAAGCCAACCCTATTCTCCACCCCTAGTATATTCTCAATAGTGACTAGATCTGTCCAGATGACTACAACAATTGAAAACAGGTTTTAGTACTTACAGAAGCTGGCAAAGACCAAAAAACTAAAATTACATAAGACCACAGTGCTACCTGTGGGAATAGTAGAAGTTGTTCTGCTTTCTGATTATTGCTGATTATTCTGATTATTAAAAAAAAGGAAAATATAAAGCAGCAAAAGGCAAACTACCCCTGCCCAAAACATGACATCCTAACACCACAAGGAAATATTACATCACAAAGAGAGAACAACTATCTAGAATCCAACCACAAACACATGTGAAAAATTTTATCTCCCTATCAGCTAGAGAGTTCAAATTTGCCATAATAAAGATAATCAAAGAGATGGAAGAAAGTACAGAAAAGCAAATCGAAGCAGTACAAGAGAACTCAGAAAAATTAATCAGAGATACAACAAAATTTAGGGAAAAAAATGAATGTCCTGAAAAATAAAATTAATAAACATAAAATAGAAATCAAGGCTTTAAGTAAGAAAATAATAGAGATTCGGAATGTAAAAATATGAATTAATTAGATAAAAAATGGTAGCAGGATAGACCAAATGGAGGACTGAATCAGTGACCTTGAAGATAATAATTCACAAAGGAGCCAGATGGAAGAAGAAAGAGAAATACAAAGAAAAAAGAGGAAAATCTTTGAGAACTATCCAACTCCATTAAAAAAGTCAAAATAAAGATAATAGGTATCCCATAACAGAAAAAGAGGGAAGCAAACAGAGCCTATTCAAAGAAAAGTAGATGAAAAATTCACAAACCTTGTAAGAAACTAAATATACAAGTCTATGAATCACAAAGAACACCTGGTTATCTAAGTGTAATGAGACCCACACCAAGATATATAACAGCAAAACTTCAAGATGAAAAAAGAATATTAAAGGTGGCTAGGGGATAATAGCAGTCAACTTACAAAGGCACTTCCATCAGTTTTACATCAGACTTTGCAGAAGGAACTCTACAAGCAAAGAGAGAATGGAATTATATATTCAAAATACTTAAAGATTTCCTGCCAAGAATACTATAAGCTGCAAGATTCTTTTTCAAATACAAGAAAGAAATTAGCACTCCCAGGCAAATAGAACCTGAAGTAGCTTGCAAACACTAGAACTCCTCTCTGAAAAATGCTGAAAGGATCTCTCTTCTAAATCAAAGACAATAAATCAAAGACAAGAAAGTCTATAAAAAAAAACTGAAAGAATAGAACTGGAAAAAATGGGACAAAATGGTAGAAGCAAATCCTGATATAACAATAATCACCCTTAATGTAAGTGGACTAGATTCAGACTTACCAATCAAAAGGTACCTAGTGGCTAGCTGGATTAGAAAGCAAAACCAAACTTTATGCTATCTTTGGGAGACCAGTCTGAGACCTAAAGATAAAAAATAGGCTTAAAGTAAAACAATGGAAAACAATATTACAAACAAATGGTACCCAAAGAATGGGGAGAGACTACCATATTTATCTGATATGATAAATAGATAATAGATTTATCTGATATGATAAATAATCAGAGACAGGAATAGACATTCTGTAGTGATTAAGAGATCAATACATCAGGAGAACCTAACACAAATCATTATATCCATACCAAAAACTATATTACAAAGCATTAATAATCAAAATAGTATGGTATGATCACCCAAAGCAGTGATAGTGAAGGCAAAAATAAACAGCTGGGACTACATCAAATTAAAGAGCTTCTGCACAGCAAAAGAGACAATAACAAAAACAAAGAGAAACCCCACTGACTGGGAGAACATTTTTGCACCCAACACTAATGATAAAGGACTGATCACAAAAATCTGCAAAGAGCTGATGAGACTCAACAACAACAAAGAAAATAACCCAGTCAAAAAATGGGCAGAAGAGCTAAAAAGAAACTTCTCTGAAGAGGAAATGCAAATGGCCAACAGGCATATGAAAAAATGTTCAACATCACTTGTAATCAGGGAAATGCAAATCAAAACTACCATGAGATACCATCTTACACCAGTAAGAATGGCACATATTAAAAAAAAAAAACTAGCAACAACAATTGTTGGCGAGGTTGTGGAGAAAAAGGAACTCTCCTGCACTGTTGTTGGGAGTGCAAACTGGTCCAACCACTATGGAGAGCTGTGTGGAGATTTCTGGACCTACTAAACATAGAGCTTCCATATGATCCAGCAATTCCACTCCTAGGTATTTACCCAAATGACACAGAAACATCAATTTCAAAGAGCACCTGGCACCCCTATGTTTATAGCAGCACTGTTTACAATAGCTAAGCTTTGGAAACAACCCAAATGCCCAAAAATCGATGACTGGATCAAGAAGATGTGGTACATATACACCATGAAATATTACTCAGCATTCAAAAAAGATAAACACATGCAATTTGCAGCAACATGGATGGCGCTGGAAGGGATCATGCTCAACGAAATAAGCCAGAAAGGAAAAAAAAAAATACCGGATGGTCTCACTCATAGCAGGAATCTAGAAAACTTAAATAAGGAACCAGGAAAAAAGAATAACTATAAGAAAGTAAAAATCAACAAACAACTATGAACCAGAGATACTCTATGGGGGGTGGTGGGTGGGGAAGGAGGGGTTGGGGTCAAAATAAGGGGGTTGTAATTTTATGGGGAATATAAAAATAAAATTTAAAGAATAATTAAAAATAGTATGGTATGGCACTAAAAATAAACACATAGATTAATGAAAAAGAATTGATAGACCAGAAATAAACCCACAGATACATGGATAGTTAATTTATGACAAGGAGTCCAGAGTATACAATGGAGATAAAAATGTTTTTTCAACAAATGGGTGTTGGGAAAATTGGATAGCCACCTGCAAAAGAATGATAGTAGAGCACTATTTTATACCTTACACAAAAATTAACTCAAAATAGATTGAAGATTTGGATGCGAGACCTGAAACCATAAAATAAATGGTAGAAAACTAAGCAAAATGCTCTGGGACATTGGTTTTAGTGATGTCTCTGGAACTTGACTTTGACAGTAAGGGAAACAAAAGCAAAAATAAACAAATGAGACTACATCAAACTAAAAAGCTTATGCACAGAGAAAGAAACTATATCAGTAGAACAAAAAGGGCATCCTACCAAATAGGAGAAAATATTTGTACATCATACTTCCCACATGGGGTACTAGCCAGAATCTACAAAGAACTCATACAACTCAACAAAAAGAGAACAAAACCAATCAAAAAATTGCCAGAAGAGCTTAATAGAGAATTCTCCAAAAAAGATATACCAATGGCCAATAGGCACATTAAAAAAAATACTCATCATCCCTGATTATCAGAGAAATGCAAATCAAAATCACAATGAGCTACCACGACACACTTTTGAGACTCTATATTAAAAGAACTCCCCAAAACAAGAGTTGGTAAGGATGTGGAGAAAAAGGAACTCTTGTGCACCACCATTGGTGGGAATATAGACTGTTAAGCTATTTAAAACTCCACTTTTACCATATGATTTTCTTACCAAATAGCTTGAAATTCCCTTTTTATTATAGGATATAGTCAAACTTTTTGAGGCCAGCATTCAAGGCACTCTAGGTTGACTGTTACCTCTCACGTCTACCCCACTCTATCCTGTGAGGCTGGACAATTCTGCAGGATAGATTTGTTTTGCCAGCTGGATCCCTGCTGGTACTGCCAATAGGAGGAGCTAGAGGGAGAGTAGAGGGTTTGGAGGAGGGAAGACACTTGCTGCTGCTTCTCTTGTTTCCTCTCTGTGTCCTGGCATCTGCAGTGTCAGCAGCAGCAGCAGCAGCAGCAACAGCAAAATCTAGTTTGCCATTTTCCCCACACTTGGACAACCAACACTTTCATCCTCCTGGGAGACTCCAGCCCCAGCGTCTCCCCAGAGGTCAGATCCCAGGGATAGGGTCTCTTCCTCTAAGTTTCAAAATTTGAATCATCCCTCTTACCTTGTTTTCTAGGCCTCTGGGATTCCTGAGAGTTCTCTTTTTACCCTTACCAGTACTCAGTTAACAACTTCATACTTAGTTAACAATTCTTTATATTAAGAGCTCTTTCTTGAGATAATGGCAGGATTTCTGTCTCCTGATGGAGCTCTCTCATTTACAGGCACCAAACCTCTGCCCCAACTGTCTTAAACCTTATACTCAATCAGAACCTCTGCTCTGATGAGAAATCGATCTCTCACCATGGCCTCAAGTGGTTTTTCCCTTTCCCGACTATTTTTTTATTTGCAAGTGCCATAATTTTATATACAGAAAATCGTGATCCACGAAAAGTGATTTTAAAGATAAAGAAGTTAAGTAACATTGCAGGACGCAAGATCATTATGTAAAAATCAGCTGCACTATTTCTTTCCTTTTTCAGTCTGAACAAATTTCCCTTTCCCAGCATTGAAAGCTTGCTGATATCAGCCCCTACCTGCAAAAGCTATTCAGTGTCTGCCTAGTAGAATCCTATCTCCCAGAGCCCCAGTAAATTGCAGTCTTTCTGAAGCTGTCGCTGATCACTCCACTCCACAGTTCTCTCCTTTGCTCAGATAACTCTTTTTTTTTTTAATTTTTTTTTCTTTTATAGAGGCATGTTTTATTTATTTATTTGTTTGTTCGTTTGTTTCGTTTATACATGCACTGGGTACAGTCAGAAGCGCGGGAGGGTGAGAGAATTCACCAGAGCCAGAGCGGGCGGCAGGAGAGGTCTGCGCGCCATGTGGGACCCTCCTCCGGTGGCCAGGGAGCAGCCGGGAATCGAACCGGCGCTGCAGAGGCTGCGGGCAGCTTCGCAACCCAGCGCTCAACCGCTGCGCCACGGGGGAGGCCCTCAGATAACTCTTTTAATACTCAGTCTCATACTGATAGTGCCTGGCCCCAAGCTCACCCTTCAGTAATTTGCATATATGCAAATTGGTTGTTCAGACCTCTGAGGGCATCCTATCATAGGAATGACCTTGAGCACGGGATTAAAGGGGGCATAAATTTCCAGTCTGCTCCATACAAGCCCATCAAGCTCAGAGTGGAACTGAATTGTAGATTCAGGACTGGAATCCATCAGCACTATGTCAGGTTATTGTTTGGAAAAGCTTGCCAGTGGGCCCGATCTCACTAAGGTGCCATACTGGAGAGAACAAGGCATCCTTAGATCTGGTCTTGTCAGCTGGGGTAGCTTCCACAACATCTGCTTGGGGAGGGAGAATTGAAAGCCAGGTGGCAGCAGCACTTCTCTCTCTCTCAAAGGCTGCTTTGAATGTTGGGTGTTGGCTCATTCCAGGGACTGAGAGGTCCACTGGGAAGTCAGCTGTTTTCCTATGGTCTATTCCCTCCCTCTGTGCCTCCTGGATGGGCAGGACAGTGCCTTGTATTTTAGTTCTTTTTTTTTTTTTTAAAGATTTATTTATTTATTTATTCATTCATTCATTCATTCAAGCACTGGGTACAGTCAGAAGTGCGGGAGGGTGAGAGAATTCACCAGAGCCAGAGCGGGGAGCAGAGCAGGCAGAAGTACCAAAGTACACTGCTGAGGGGAGCAGCGGGTGGCAGGAGAGGTCTGCACGCTATGTGGGACCCTCCTCTGGTGGCCGGGGAGCAGCCGGGGATCGAACCGGCGCTGCAGAGGCTGAAGGCAGCTTCGCAACCCAGCGCTCATCTGCTGCGCCACCGGGGAGGCCCATATTTTTAGTTCCTACACAGTGCTTGGCACATCACCTTGGGCATGATAGGCGTAGTGTTCCCAGGTGATGCCTCCCTTTACTGCAGAGCAACCCTCTTTATTTATAATTCATTTTCTTCAGCCACTTCAAACAAATTCCTCCTTGGTTTCATTTTGTTTTCCTTCAAAATATAAAAGTAGAGGGTTTCTGAAAAAGGCTTCAGAACCCAGCCGAGAATGGTCTACTTACTGAACAGGCAGCCGAACCCATTTTCTTTACAGGTGGGAGGCTTCAAATTGGGGTTCCAATGGACCCTAAAAATGCAACAAAAAACTTCCCTTAGTGGAAGAGGGGAAACGAGGCCTGGAGTTGCCCTCAGCTGGAATGTACTTCTGACAGGCTGATACGTATAGGTAAACTTCTTGTTATAGAAGCCGAATGGCCTCTTATCCATCAGTTTCCTTATCCATAACATGGTGTTATTTTGAGAAATAAGAAAGATTATGTGTAAGGTGTCTGGTATAGACTTTGGCACACTAGGTATTAAGGTGTGAATACATGTTAACTCCTTTTCATTTTCTTTTAGAAACAAGCTTACTTGCACCTTGAGTTTCAAAGGACATGTTCATTGGTACCATGTTCTGTGAGCCAAGGCTGAAAGTAGAAAAAGTAACCTAAACACCAGGCTGTGATGACACAGTTGTGTTCTTTCTGTGTGTTTTCTTACCTCCTTTTCCTCTGGCTGTTGCCCTTATAGGAAGCAGGCAAACATTTCCTGAAATGTTGAAAGCATTAACACCACATTGCATTTCTGATCACCTCCACGAAGTATGTTCTTACTGACTTTTCTGAAATGTATTCACAAATGTTTTCAAGTTCACAACTCCTGTAAAGGGCAAAGCAGGATGAGACTTCAGAAGAACTCTTGAAGTCTGGAAATCTTAGTCTTTGGGAACTAGCATTATTTTGATACAACATTTTTACTGAAGTGACACACTGAAATCCTAATTCTTCTTTCCAGGGAACAGCCTGGGAAAAAATTCAGTGATGCAATAGGTTATAGAGTTGCTGAAATGTGGCCTGAGTTTTGGGAAATATGTGACTTATTAAATGCCTGTAGCTGACTCCAGGGCTGGTGGGGCAGCAGATGACTGCAGACCAATCCTCAAGTCTTGTGACTCTGAGAGACTTAGTTTCTCAATATCAACAACGCAGAGGACAGTAATTTTCTGCAAATTCATTTCCTAACTTGCCATGTTTGTATGTATTATTTGAAACGTTTTATTTTTTCATTTCAGTACGAATATATTACATGAATATAATTGTTTGTTGAAGCATTTTTATGATGGCTGCTTCAAAATTCTTACTAGATAATTCCAACATCTGATTGTCATTTTTTCATTCAAGCTGAGACTTTGCTGGTTCTTGGTATAATGAGTGATTTTCCTTTGTATTCTAGACATTTTGGGTATTGTGTTATGAGACTCTGGATCTTATTTAAATCTCCTGTTTTAGCAGGCCTCCTCTTTTTCCATACTGGTGGGGGAAGGGAACTGCCTTGTTGCTGCCAAGTGAGCTTGGAAGCCCAGTTTCCCTCTCAGCCTCTGCTGACACTCCAGTGGGGAGGGACATTTCGTTATTGCTGGTGTGAGTGGGGTCAAGTTGACATCACCCTGGCTGGAAGGGAGAGGACTTCTTGTTACTACTATCTACATGTCATCCATGAGGTTGGAGGGGGACACTCACTATCCCTGGGTGTTGGTGAAAAGCCCTGCCACCTCACTCAGTCTCCTCTGATGCCACCCTCACATGTGGCTGGAACACTATGCAGTAGCAGATGCCATAACACAACCAGCTCTCATCTTTTATTTTTTCCACTTAGAAACCTTTTGACACAAACATGAAAGTAGAGAGAAGAGTTAGTGAATTCCGTATGCCCATCATCCAGGTTTAACAATTATGTTTTGCCAATCTAGTTTCAAATTTCTTTTTCTTGCTCATGTATTTGACAGGAAGCCCCTGATATTACTTTATTTAGTAAAACACACTTCATATAGAATTTAAAAAAACCCATCATCTTATTTCCATTTTGCCCTTAGCAAATAACAAATCCCTGATATCATTTTATAGCTTTCTTCATTCAAATCTTCATGATTGTGTTCAAAATCTTTTTCTAACACTTGGTTTTTCAATTGAAGCTCCCTTCTTAAAAACAAACTTACCCTCTTAGTAGCAGCTGCCCATTTTTCTGGTCTCTTTTATGATTCTCCAAAGAGGTGTCTATACTTGCTGTTTCTAATTTCTCACCTCTGGTTTCCTCTTTTCCCTTGTTCCCTCTCTTCTAGCCACATGGCTCCCCTGTTTTACCTCCCATATTCCAAGCTTGCTCCTATTTTAGGGCTTCACATAGTTGTTCTTTTTGTCTGGGACATTCTTTCTCCAGATCTTTACCCAGATGTCTCCTTCTCATCATATTAAGTCTGCTCAAATGTCTCCTTTTCAAAGCAGCCCTCCCTGACAATCTGAGTGTGCCAATTTGACTCATTAGTCTCTTGTACCAAGATATTTTTCTTCACAGACCAACTTAACAAGAGACTCTGGCAAGTAATCCCACCTCTCAGGTCCTCCATTTGCTCACTTGGAAAGCAAGAAGGTCATGCTGTGGGATTAATCTATCTCTTCATTCCACAATAGTGGTTGAGCTATAGTTACATAAATGGATCCTTCCTGGACTTTCCATTCTTATGAATATGATAAACAATAAAGAGGTAGACTTTTATCGTTAAGTTGATGACTGAGTGGCAAGTCCGCTGCTGTCTTCTGGTGTCCCAGTCCACGGCAAGTTTTACCATATGCTGTTGCCGTGAGGTCCTGAGAATTCTGTTAGTCCTGTTCCTTACCCATTATAAATACAGAGCTCGCCGCATGTTATTTCACATCTTTAACAATAATGCAAGTTGGCTGGCACTTCCCAGGATTTCCCAAAGGGGAGAGGAGGAGCAGAACACCTCTGCTGGTTTCTCCTCTGAAATGGAGACTTTGCAACGTCAGCCACCGCCGTACCATTGTTGGACAACAATACATGTCTCAGAGACTAGGAAAAGTTCCCACACTCTGTGCTTACCAGACGCCTGGCTGGTGAGCCCTGGTCTCCCCATTACTCCTGGGTTCCTTGTTTCTTTTTCCTCTCTCTTTGTTATGTCATCTATTCATGACTGGGGCAAGATGCCATGCTATTCTTTCTCTGTTCTGGATCAGTCTGTTATTAGCTATTTTCCTTGGGTGCCCTATTCATGAAAAACTCACCACCCCCAGATGCAGTAGGTGAAATCCGTGGAAAGTGCAAGGCACATTTTTCCTGCTTGGTTTGTGCTCTTCCTGTGATTCAGCAATCTTCAGAGGGAGCTCTTCATTATATTATACCACCATGGACTGTGTCTGTGGGCCCAAGGAGACTAAATGTGGTCCAAATTTTGGGGAATGTTAAAGGAATATTAAACCTAAGTTACAGTGGTAGGTTTGCCTGATCAATCTGTAGTGTTAAGAGACCTACAAATGGAACTGTTTTATGGTGAAAACAAGTTGGTAAAGAAGCTTAAACGTGTGATGCTCAGGTCACGTGAGGTTAAACTTTAATTCTTCTCCAAGTGTGCCTTCCCCCATCTTGCTCCCCAGTCATAACATTTTCATAAGATATCCTCATTTCCTATGATACCCTCACGTCAGTGCCTCCACTCAATAAGTGGGGCTCAGAGTAATAACCACCCTGACACAATACTGGTGTTTTGTATTGTCCTTTCAGTGATTTGTGGGAGGGAGTGTGGACTCCAGCACAGCATCCTTTCATCTGCAGAGCTTAAGTGCAGGATGTTGAGAAGTGGGACAGCAATTCATGTAACATGTGCTCATTTTTCTGCCTATGAAGTGCAGGATATATATGATGTGTGTGAGTGTGTGCATGTGAATGAAAGAACTGAATTAAACCCTGGAATGCCTTGGTCAAATCATCAGAATCTGGGCTTTGGAGTCAGAAAACCTGAACTCAATCTCCTGCTGCACATCTTGTGTGGTTTTTGATTTGGAAGAAATTCCTTTTTCCTTCTGGAGCCCTGGTTTCCTTACATGCAAGATAAAATTACTAATATTACCAACCCCATAGAATTGGCATGAGGGTTAGATAACATATATGTGTATAGAAATGTCTAAAATGCTTACTATAGTTCTGGTGCATGTGTTTAATAATTCCTAGAGACAATTTGTGATGCAATGCACAGTCACAGAATCAAAGCTAAAACTGAGTATTTTCTAATGTATATTCTTTAGAATTTTATTGGTGATTCCTATTGGTGATGCCTAATTTCACACCTTCTCTTAAGCAAACCTCTCTAGATAAATGATATATTCATGGTAGCCTTTGGGAGGAAATCTCTAAAGAATAACAGACCATATTTCGATATGATCTTAGTTCAAGCTGTTTCTTAAATTGTAGGAAGGGCACAGTTACAATGTGAGTTTCACTCTCCCCATTCAGCCTTGTAAACGAATAAAATCAACTTACAACACACATGATGGGTAATGAGGAGAGAAAAAAGAAGCATGAAAAGTAGTGGAGAGGGAAAGGAGGGTGGAAATGGACTTGTAGGAGTTAGGAATGAATTTGACTGCATGTAACAAATTACTAATAACAGTGCTTCAAGCAAGATAATACTTTTTTTTTTAATGTTATGTAGAAAATGTTCTGGGGAAGGTGGCCTTGGGCTAATATGGCATTTCCTGGTCTTCTGTGACTGGTCTCTGTCATTATTTACCCTAAATTCTCTTTATGCGCCGATCTTTATGTTCATATTCTTTTTTTTTAAAAGATTTATTTTGTTTATTTATGCATACAAAAACTGGGGCCTAGGCCAGAGGTGCGGGGGGTAAGAAGATCACTAGAGATTGACTGGGGAGCAGAACAGGCAGATCTACTGAAATACACTGCTGAGGGGAGCAGCGGGCGAAACAGGAGAGGTCTGCTGTGCCATGTGTGGGTTAGCTTCCTGGCCAGGGATTGAACTCAGGCTGTGGCAGTGATAGCACTGAGACTTAACCCCTAGGCCACCAGGGAGACCCTCTATGTTTTTTTTTTTAAGATTTATTTATTTATGCATACAAGAACTGGGGTACAGGCCAGAGATATGGGGGGCTGTGAGAGGATTCACCAGAGACAAAGTGGGAAACAGAACAGGCAGAGTGACTGAAGTACACCGCTGAGGGGAACAGCGGGTGAGTCATGAGAGGTCTGCTGCGCCATGTGGGTAGTTCCCTGGCTGGCCAGGGATCAAACTCGTGCTGCAGAGGCTTCAGATAGCTTCACAGTGCTGTGCTCAACCCCTTGCGCCACCAGGGAGGCTCCCCCCCCCCATGTTTTTATTTACTAAACCTGACAACTAGACACACTTTAGGCAGAAAGGAAGGAGGAGGGAGGGCAGAAGTTCCCGGAGTTGTCCTTCTCAGTTGAGTAAACCCCTTTTACAGACTCCTACTTACCCCTTTTACTTACTCCTACTCACTGCTCACATGCCTAGAAGAAAACTGATGTCCTGTTAGTAAGGAGGAAGGGGAGAATGCATTATTGTGTGGATAACCAGAAGTTTCTGCCTCCAGTTGGAAATTTTTGCCACTGCTTTTGCCTGGTGGATGCCAGTAGGGATTTGAATTTCACGGCATTTTTCATATTTTCTTAACCAGGGACAACTTACATTCTTCCCTTTAATCTCTCTATCATTCTTCACTGGGCAGTGTTAGACACTCGAAAGTAAGAGCCTGAGGACGATGTTGATCTCTGCAGAAGACTGCTTCAAATCCTTTTTGTGTAGGGCACCATAGAAATTACTTAAGAGAACTTATTAAGATTGTTGTAGGAATGAAGAGTATGTATTTTTGACATATGTTTTGGGTTCAATGCTAAGAATTGATTAAACATGAAACACAACATTTCCTGAGACATGAAAATAAAACAACAACTTTAGAAAAGTTTAAAACAAACCAACAGACCGCAATCCAATGAAAAACAAAAACTGGACTTTCCAATATACCACACTGCATATTTTTCTTGCTTTAGGGAGAAATGAATTTATGCTTAAAGATTTTTCTCATAAAAAGTATTAATTTATTTTTAAAAGTAAAGGAATTTTTCTGCAGCACAGGAGGAGGATATTCAATAAAGGCAACATTAGTCAGCAAACAGGAAAACAATTAAGCTTATAAAAATGGTGTATTTGAGCCCTTGGAAAGCTCATGCTTACAAACAACCAGTTTCTTGGAGAATTCTTCTCCTAACCGGTACCAAGCTGATGTGATAGTTTGGTGGTGAGAACTCCACATGGTAGCTGTAACACTCTGGCTAGGACTGGCCTGCTGCAATGGCATCAGGGTCCAGCTGCACCCTTCCTCAGTCAGCAGTGACCCAGTGACAAAAACACATAATTGGGCTTGGCAAGAGCAGCAGGGCCGGGGCCAGGGCTGGGGCGGGGGCCTGGGAAAGTGTCTGGTTGTGAAACTAAGCAGACAGTCCACTTTAAGAATTACTCTAAGAGGGAAAGCCAGAGAAAAAACCCAGGTACTTGCTCAAGTACCAGAGGATGTAGGTTGGAATGAAAGTGAGTGAAGCCTTCTAGAGATTTGCTCAAGATCCATAGTTGATGACAGGACTTTTTATAGTGTGTATTTATTTAGTGTCCTTGGGTAGGAAGATTCAGTTAGGAGTACTGTGCTGGTGTAGACCAGGATCAAAGAGAACACAACATCGTGTAGACTTTCATTGCAAAACTGGGCCAGTCCTGGACACCTTTTGAGGAAAGAGGTATTTGAAGTCACAGATGGACTTTGGAACCATATACCTACATACTGAAGAATCATCAGTTATCAGAGTTGAAAGGGACCTCAGAAGCTGGCTGTCTAAGCAAATATTTTATATTAATTAATTAATATATATGATATAGAAGATATATTTTATATATAATATATAAGCTATATTAATTAATTAATATGATTTTTACACCATTGCTTATTTTTGCACAATGCATGCTTTCTTCTCTAAGGTGTAGTCCCAATAAAATTTCCACCACCTATTTACCTGAGCACCATCACCACAGTCCCTTGCTAAGCAAATATTTTAACTCAATTTAGATCACTGTAGACTACCTTTTACTGGCAATCTCTTCCTAAACTACTGGATTATTTGTTTGTTTTTTTTTTTTTAGCTGTATTATGCTACAGGAGAATCTATAAAATTGCTCACAAGAATGTAGTTCTTTTTTATCTTCAGATATCCAGGAATAAAAATCTATCACACATACTTCAGTCCCAGAATAACTGAGCATCTACTCATTGTATTATAATTACTTAAATGTCAAGGTCAAAACTAACAGAAGTATATTGGGAAAATAAGATAAAATCTTCATAGCCAGAAGATCTGGGTGTCGATTCAGTTCCATCACACATGAATACTTTGAACCCTGCCACATTAGGACGCTGCGAGAGATTAGGTGACCTGCTCAATACAGCAAAGCGCACAGTGACTTAGAATCCATGCTCCAGAGACCCACAGCCCCAACTCTGATCTCCTTAAACTTCTCTGCCTTGTAGGCTATAATTCCCTCGAGGTGCTGGCCAGCGGAGTGCGAATGTTAAAACAGAAGTCTGGAGATCCTATTGATACTCTTTTGTCTCTCATGACACCGAAGAATTTAAAAAGGCCCATATCTTGATGACATATCTTTTTAACTAAAAAATGTGCATATTATTACTTTGCATGTGCAGCCCAGCCTGTTACTTCTCAGTTCACTTTAACTGCAGTCCGTGACTGACACAGATGTTATTGCTCCCCAATTACAGTGTTTTCTGCTTGGAGGCATCTTGTCTTCTGTAATATATCACGGGCCAGAGTCCCAGTGCTAAACATTAGCTAGTAATTTATGATCATACCTTCTGAGGCAGAGAGGGCAGCCATAGCTCACTTTGGACTTGGAAAAGCACTCCAGGTTTTCCCTCAGCTCTTTTTTTCTCTTTTCTTTTTCTGCATTTGCTCATTACTATATCTTTTCAATTTAGGGATGGCCTGGATCCTGCCATATAAATCAAAGAAGAGAGGGCCTGACTTAGCTGCCTAGCCTGGGTCACCTGGAACCCATTATGATACAGGATCATAAACACCTCCATTTTCCCTTCAGAGAGAGACCAGATCCACTGAAGTTAAGCTACCTGCATAAGAGTTGAGTGCGATCAGCTGTACTTAATCTTTAAATGTCCAACCCCCTGATAACCTTTGGTTTGCTTTGATAACTACGAAATAAATTCTCACTGCATTGGATACCGGCATTCTGGTTTCTATTCAGGGCTGTGGTGCAGATATCATGGAATTTAGAACTGGACAGCAGTCTTTTGAGATCTCTGGGGCCAGTTACTGGCTTTCAGGCACTTAATTTCTAAGCCCCCCTGCCAACTCTAAATTTCCTCAGGGAATGACACAGCATTTGTGCATTACCAAGCTTTAGGAACTCTATGGGGTGAAAGCCATTTGGAGGTGGGAGAAAGGGGAGAAACAAGAAAGATCCATCAAATGCAAAACAAAGCTCTATGACATAGTATAACAGAAAGAACACTAGTTTAAGTTTCAAGCATCTTGGGTTTTCAAAAAAATAGTCATATTCTTTAATTAGCATCATGAAGTATGTGTTAATTTATAGCTTGAATTATAGTATGTTAATTATATGAAGAACATGAATTTAGGCATTTCCATAAGTTTTTATAGAAGAATACTAGTAATCTTCCAAAGAGACTGGTAAAAATTTCCTAGCTTAGGTGACTTTGTAGATGGATGGCTCTTAAAGTTCGTTGAATAATGAGTGAACGATTTTTACTATCAGTCTGAAAATTTTTCATTTTAGTATGAGCAGGTCAAAGTAGTTAAATTTATAATGTGTGCCTAATGCTCTCCTTGTTTAAAAAAGAATAAAGGCGCTTCTTCCTAAATTAGTATAGAAAGGAGCAGATTACTTGTCCTTGATTATTTCTTAATTTGTTTTGGGGAAAGGAAAATAACAGAAGTATCTTGGGTTTGAATCTAACACTTATATTTCTTCCATTCTTGCTGCTTTTTTCCCCTACCCTCAGTTGTATGATCTTGGAGAAAACGATGTTAACTTTTTTCTCTTCTGTAAAATAAGAGGAATGGTCAGTGCTACACACACACACACACACACACACACACACACAGAGCTGTTAGAAGAGTGGATGACTCATAATACTCTAAAAATGTCAACTGTATTATTCTTTTACATTATGTAATGAGAATTTCCTCATCTCATTTAAAACCACGTCATAACCACATCTACATAACCCTATCTAGACCTTGAAATCTCCTCTAATATAACTATATCTATAATAATTTATCCCTTTTCTTATTTTTGTCTGTTACAATGCTGTTCTGAAAATGTGTGCAGTTGTTTGTTTATGCATATGATTTCCTACTGATAATAGTAAGTCAATCTAATAGATTTCACCTAGATTCAAAATACAAAACCTTGGTCATGATCAAATTAACATTGATTTCATTTCAATTTAACAAATGTGTATTCCATACCTCTTATGGGTCAGGTACTGTGCTGTATGTTGGGTACAAAGGGATAAGCAAGGCTGGTATGAACCCTGTCCTTGAGGAACTTAGAATCTAGCAGCAGAATTAGATGTTAAAAATATCACAAAAAAAGCAAAATGAGTGTAATGACAGAAAAAATAGGGGGAACACATAATCAGGGGACTTAATTCCATAGGAAGGACCATTTAATCTAAGTCTGGCTGGATAAGGAGGAGGGTCTAGTGAAGGGGAAGGACAAGAAGCTGAGAGAACAGTAGGTGCAGAGGTAATTATTCATAGTCTTCTGTTTATATCCTATTGACTTTTTATTAGCAGGTAGTTGTTGTCTTCATTTGAGTCTGTTAGAATATCAAAAGTCCTTGCTGAGGGAGCCAAACCATGGTGGAGAAGGCTCAAAAGAGTCAGAGGCTCTCCTGATATGTCTGATAATGTTTGGTTCTTTGTCTATTAACAAGATGGAGAGGGCCTCCCTGGTGGCGCAGGCATTTGAGCGCAGCACTGTGAAGCTGTCCGCAACCTCTGCAGTGCTGGTTCGATCCCTGCTGGCCTCGGAGCAACCCACATGGCAAGCAGACCTCTCCTGTCTCTCCTGCTTCTCCTCTCAGCAGTGTATTTCACTCAGTCTGCCTGTTCTGTTCCCCGCTCTGTCTCTGGTGAATCCTCTTACCCTCCTGCGCATCTGGCCTGTACCCCATTTCTTGTATAAGTAAAATAAAAAAAGTCTTTAAAAAAAAAAAAAAAAACAAGATGGAGAACTAAACAATGGGAAATTCCAGAGTGAAGATTATTCCTGGGGTAGTCGTGTGTGTGTGTGTGGAAAGTGAAATCCAGAGAGCTGGAACGATAGGGCAGTGATCCACCTTAAAGCATGTGCTATTGCAGAAACTGGGTCAGTATTGATTGGTGAAGGTAACTTAATAGAAGAACAGGTGCTTATCATAGATGTTCACCCTGGTGATATCACCCCTGACACTGGATATTCACAACTGAAGATCCAAACCTATAATCATTGGCACCAATAGTGTATTGAAGTTGGCTGTTATTCCCAAGCCATGAAAAATGGAAAACAATAATGCTATTGAATCAAAAACATATGTAGGCAGAAAGGTAATATTGACAAGTGGTTGCATCACTGGAGCTTGTTGCAACCTGAGTATGTTTGAAATTATCCCTGAGAATACAGTGACCTGTGGCACATACTGCTTTCGTTGGTGCCCCAGATCCTAGCAGCTAGATTTGCTGATGAAAATCTTGCCAAACTATCACCATGTAAAGAAGACTATAAAAGAAGTTCAACTCTGGTTATAAGTTAAGAACAATATATGAAAAGATAACATTTTGTCTTTTGTCACTGTCATTTGAAAGGGCCATAGTGTTTATACACTCTTAACATTTCACAGAATAATACATATTGACTTTATTTTGTAAAATTGTGTTATGGAGGAAAGTAATATGTTTTCATTGTACTCTCTTTTATAACTTATATAAAGTGTATTATTTTCCTGTATGTTTCCTCTTTTCTGACAATTTACAGATTTGCTTAGTTATTCTTTTGTTTTATAAAACGTTAACCAAAGATTTTGGCTACATAAAGGACTATCCATGATAAAAAAAAGGGCATGCTATTACGTATTTATATTCTAAAGTATATATTAAACCAAATAAAAATGTTGATAACAGGGGAAAAAACTCAGAGTCTATCAAAATGATAAATTAGACTTCTTACATTGCTCTTCCTTGAGCTGAAGCCAGGGATAGTTTAGTAATGGACCAAAAGCTCATAATGGGGCGATTAAAGACATCAGGAATTTAATAGGTTAGAGCCAAGTATTGACTGTATCACTTGCTAATGAAATAATGGCCATAATAGACATTTGTGACAACATATATGAACTTGCAAAGCTATGAAAGAATAGTGTAATTTAGCTTTAAAGCTAAAAAAATATTATGATGGGAATATATGCAAATAATGATTTACTGGGCTTTTGCTTTAGAAAATCAAGTAGCTGAGTCAGCCCTGAGAGTTTATATTACATTTGATTTGTCGTGTTGCCACAGGGAGGTAGTATCAGGACTTTGAATCTTCTTATCCTCATTTATTGGGGTAACTTCTAGATGCTGAAGATCTCAATTTTAGATGATGACATATGCTTCATAGTTATTTACTCTAATCAACTTGAGAGTTGAGTCAGCCACACTGATGCATTTATATAGTTAATATTCATGCAAATTATAACAAAATGCAGGTTCAGGATTTTCAGTGCGTGTGTATACTCCTTTGATGGTATCGCTCTGGAATTCAGGAATAGTCAAGACTGTGATTTGTTATTAATACTAATCTGTGCTGGAAATGGATGTTGGTAGAAGAGTTTGTTGCTGTTTTGTCCCCATCTTAAATCATTCATTCAACACAAACCACAGGGTGCTATGGACACACACACAAAAAGAGAAGGTGGCGCAATCTTACTTTTTTTTTTAAATTGAAGTATCATTGCATCCATAGTCTGATTCTTAAGTTTATGTTGTAGAGTTAAAACCAGTATAAAATAAAATTTGCCACTCTTGGTGAATATAGGGTATAACTTTAAGCTGAAGATAAATGGTTTTATTATTTATATTTAGCAAAAGGTCAAAGAATATTTGATATACCCTCCTGATAAACATTCCCGTCATTAGCTATGAGCAAAATTAATGTTAAATATGTCCATTAACTGCCATAACTACTTAATATTGGGCTAAAATAAACTTAATTTATATTCATTTTTATTATAACTCTTCATACAAATATTTTCACTCTGAATTTAGATCATATTATAGAGAAATTGTGGAATAGTAGAACTGTTTGTGAATTTTTTTTGAAGATTTATTTATTTATACATATAAGAACTGGGGTACAGGCCAGAGGTGCAGGGAGGTAAGAGGATTCACCAGAGACAGAGTGGGGAACAGAACAGGCAGATTGACTGGAATACACTGCTGAGGAGAGCAGCGGGTGAGACAGGAGAGGTCTGCTGTGCCATGTGGGTAGCTCTCTGGTGGGGGATCAAACTTGTGCTGCAGTGGCTGCGGATAGCTTCATAGGCTTCGTCTTAACCCCTTGTGCCACGATGGAGGCCCTTTTATGGATTTTGAAGTCATATAAATTTCTGTTCAAATCCTGACTCCACCACTTTAAATGATATGATCTTGACGTAAATTAAAAATCCTGCTATATCAATTTCCTCATGTATAAAATGGATTTTTGATAAGTATATGCAGATATGAATATCTATCAATCTATCTACTTAGATGTAGGAATAAGTTTTTCTAAATCAGTAATTAAATTGTGGCAATTAATCAAGTGTATTATTAGAGCAATTAGAATACAGTCTGATATCTAAGAGAATATACAAACTTGAAATTAGAAGTCTTTGAAATTGATAAGTTAAAAAATTAATAATAATGTGTTGGCTGAATTTCAGAGGTTTAATAAGTGAGCCAGACTAAACATTAACTGGGGCTATAATTGATTTATATAGATGTGTGAGACCAAATCTGTCCAATTTATTTTATAATACTCTTTCCCTTTGGAATCTAAAAATGAAGTGAAATCCTTTTTCTGGTTGTATCTCTATATAACCAGGCTCCTGCCCCCAAATTATTCAACTGACTTCCCTGTATTATAGGCATGGCCCTTCCATTGTCAGGTCAGTCCTCTCTGTGTTTTGGGACCTGCCATTTCTTTTCTCACCTTCATGCAGATCTCTGTTTTCAGGAAACTTATGGAGAGCTAGTGGAGAAGGACATTACATAAAGTAGTTATCATAAAGTGAGATGAGTGTTATATGAAATTTACAGGGTGTGACAACAACAAAGAGCAGAAGAACCAAATCTGGCATTTCTGAGAAAAGCCATTTATTCATTCAACAAATATTTGATGAACATTTAGTATGTATTAGGCTTAGTTGGATATTTAAAAGAAATGTAATGGACAAAAATCTGTAAAAATGATGTTTAGGCTAGGAACTGAAGAATAAATAGGAAATAACTATGTGATAAGAAGTAGGAGAGGAGGGCAACTTAAAGACTGAGTGATGGTTTAATATGAGGTAAGAGCTGTAAGTTGTTGAGTTAAACTAACCCTTGGTTTCTGTGTTAGGCAACTGGGTAGATAGGAGTAGCTTTACTGAAATGATGAATAGCAGGTTTGGGAAGTGAGGGGTTGGGGATTCACTCATGTATTTATTCCACAGCTACTTACTGACTGCAGCCTATGCGCCAGGCCCTGTTCAGGCATTAGTAATCCAACAGCCAGCAAAAGGAACCAAAGTTCCTGCCATGATGTAGCCTATGTTCTAGTGGAGGAAAATAGACAATAAATAATGTACATAGTATGTCAACTATTTATAAATGTTATAAAGATAGATCAGGAAAAGAAGAAAAGGAATGCTAGGTCAGGGATAGGTTGTAATTTTATATAGGATGTTCAAGGCTAGTCTTACCCAAGATGTGATAGTTGATGAAATTCTTTGACAATGCCAAATTCTCCCTGGAGGGAGAACAGACAGAAGAAAAGCAAGTGCCAGCCTGCAGTGGGAGCATGTCTGGCAAGTATGGACCTTACCAGAGGGAGAGTACGAGGAGATGAGGTGAGAGAAGTGAAAGGTGGAGACAGATTATATAGGGCTTTGTAGGCCATTATAATTCTGTTAGGTTTCGCTTAGAACATGATGGATAGACATAGAAGGTTTTATGCAGAAGGTTTACATCTGATGCAATTTAAAAAAATGTCACTCTACCAAGTTCAACTTTGGACATACTGAGTTTGAGGACTCATGGGCCCCCTGATGAGTTATTCAAAGAGAAGTGAATGCACGGAGCTCTGGAGGTCTGCAGAGAGACATATACATGGGTCATCAGTGATTGGGTGGTAACAGCTATGGGGATTGATGAAACCATCCAGCATACAAGGCACAGTGGTAATCGATGGAGCGTGCCTTGATGGGTTTGGGAGTGGAGTGGAGTCTGTGACAGTGATGGCAGAGGTAGGAGGGAACTCAGCAGTCATGGGTGTTAGGAAGCCCGAGGAAGAACCCTGAGAAGAAAGAGGGTAAACAGCACCCAAAGTCACCAAGAGGTCAACTAAAGACAGAAAAGTGTCCACTGGATGAAATGGCATTGATGACTTTGGTTAATGCAAATCATTGGAGGAGGTGATGATAGAAGAAGGTAAAGAAGGCATTTGTAAAGTAGAAAGACTCAAATATGACTTCAATTTTGATAAAATGCAGGCAGCACTGGAGAGAAGGAAGTTTAAATCTCAGAGAGAGCGAGAGTGACAGGTTATGTGAGATTCCTAAAATTGTAGGTAGGAGAGCATGAGATTGGAGCAGAGTGGAAGGAGTGAGACCTGAGGAACCAACAGACAGGAAAGAGTGGCTGCTAGCTGGTGAGAATGGGAGGCCATTGTAGCATTTTACCCACATACATAATTGTTTCAGATACAGGGGTGACATGTCCTAATGGTGGGTGAAACATGGGGATGAGGTCCAGCTACTAGGGCTACTGACAGGTGTAGGAAGAAGAAATATAACCTTAAGTGTAAACATGCCCTCAGCTAATTCAAAATATTACCAAATATCTTAATTTCCTGATTTGTATTTTAATCTTTGTTTTATTATTTACTTTATTTTAAACAAATTTTATTGATGTACCTGTTGGTTTATAATAGTGTATAAGTTTCAGGAGTTCAGCTTTACACTTCAAAACATATATATTCCTCACAGCACCTACTGCCAAAGTTCTAGTGCCATTCACACTATCGAATAATTTTGCCCTTTTAATGAATTTATTGAATTAAAATACCTTGACACTTACTCTAAGTGGGAGAATTACAAAGGAGTTCTTTGCATATAGATAAAAGAATGATATAACCCAAGCACTAGCTGACAATTTAGGTTTCAACTTTGAGTTCAAGGGGGCTGTTCACACTGATGAACTGATCTTGCCAAACCATTGCTAGAGTTAAGTTAAAGTCTAATATAGAAAGAGAGGTAAAGATGAATGTTCATATTTAAAGTATGGTTTCTCCCTTTTTTTCCCCTCTGATTGGATGTCTGCTATTTCATTTTGTTTCTTGGTACAAACTGTTGAATTAAATTACTTCAACATAGATGGAAAAAATTTTTTGTGGTTGACGTTAAGGTTTGATATTAGCCGGGAACACAGAAAATGGTCACTTTCAAAGACTATCAAATCTTTCTTTTAAGCGGACACTAGCTTTCTTTTGGCTTCTTTTTGAGAAATTATAGACACACAAGTCTTTTATCTAATGAAGTGTGATAATTATGGAGAAGTACTAGAGTACTGATGATACTATCTTTAAAGGATATGTTTGGACCTGCCTTTTCAGAGAAAGAACTAGAAGGAAGTTAAAGTCTGAACTGCTTGTCTAAGCAGGAAGACTCATATCACTCTCAAAGAGCTGTGCTTGGTTCAATGAAAGTATTATTCACAGAGAAGGAGACTGGAGGATCCAAAAATAGTTGACCCTTGAAATTAAGTCATTGCCTTTTTAAGTTTGAAGTCACAGATACGTGACTGTATTAATTAGTGTATGGGGAAGTCTTTACTTCTTAACATTTAAAAAATTGCAGTCCTTATATTTCTGTTTATAAGATTTCAAGACTCCTCCAAAGTGGAAATCTGAAAAAAAAATTGCATTATAAATTATTTGGAAGTTTCTCTTTGTAGAACTAAGCAACATGTCAAACATTTCATATATCTTATGACTCAGGCACCTACTTAAAACTTTCTCCTCTTATGTTTGGTTATAAAAAAGAGTCCTTGAATAAGAAAATTAAGACATTTTATGGTTTTCCCTGGAGCTTTAGTCAGTTGATATCCTACAGGTGCTTTTATTTTCCTGGCCTTGAAATCTCCTGGATGGGATGTGGGAGAAATATTTTTTGAATGCCCTCTTACTTAGCAAATAAATCTTTTTCCTTTTTGTTTTCTCTGTTTCTTTTCTGTCTTCTTAGCTCATCATCCTCCCTTCAACACACTCATGTATATGCCTCCAAAGTTCTTGTTCCTTTCCCTCCATCAAGGGCAGAAAATGCTTTCAGAATAGGCTGACTGACATGCAGTCACAATCTATGACATGGCCAGGACGCAATCTGAATGTCTTCAGGTTCCCTGGCTGCTAAGTACAAATGAGGTCACCTGGATTCTGCTGCCCAGTACTGTGAACTCTTGAGTCGCGTAATGCCCTGTGAAGCTCCTCTATGCGTTCCAGGCAGTTTCCAGGGCTGTCTTGCGTTTTGCCAGATTACATCAGTCTCACCTGGGAGCCACCATCTTTGGGCTTCTACAGTGGTCTACTAGGGCAATTACTGCTTTCAGCTGGCTCCTTCCAGTGCTCTCTGTTTCTTCACTATTCCTCTCTGCCAGGCATAGTCCGGCCCTGTTCCAGAGGATGGATCTTGATTTTCTTTTGACTTTTCCCTCTAATTCCATCTCTTCAGAACATTTAACAAGGTTGGGTGGAAACCAAAGGTCATTTTCTGCTTTTGTACAGATTATCAACCTCCCTATCACCCCCCTCACCCCTGTCTTTTTAATCTAATGCAAAAGCCCTCACGCAAAGTAAATTCATGCAAAAGATTAGAATCCCAGATAAGGATACTTTGGATGTATCCAAAGTATGGATACCACAACAAGCATACCACCACAACAACACTGTGGTATTCTTGTATGGATACCACAAAGTATGGATACCACAACAAGAATACTTTGACACCATAATTTCTCAGCCTTCTAAACTACAACTTGAATGGAAATGAAACAATTATTTCTTGAGCACCTACTCTAAGCTGTGCATTGTGCCTTTGCCTTTTCACTTAATTCCTCTAGTCTTTATATGGCGTTGTTTACTGTTATTATAATTCCCATTTTAGAGATGAGAAAACTAAAGTTTAGAGGGTTTAGGGAATTTACTTACCAAAGATAACCAAACTGCTAAGGGTTGAGTTAGGATATGGCTCAAGGGTCCATGCTCATCCTCTGTCACTTTGCCTCTCACTCTGGAAAATAAGTTACTATCATTACAGCAAAATACATCTTTGTTTTTAAGAAGACAACTGCTCAAAAAAAAATACACAAACAATTCATTTTTTCTACAAACCTAAAACTGATCAAAATAGTCTATTAGTTAAAAAAAGATATAAACACTCTTGACTAAAGTGTGTTAAATGGTATGTTTATACACCATCATCGTCACCACGGAATGGAATTTACATTACCCTAGACTTATAAGTTGGTGGGATATTTGCACAGTATTGTGAATCTTTACCTGCTGGATGAATAAACATAAACTCAGACTTTGTGGCTGCTGATCTGACACTTTTCACCAACACAAAGTTGTCTTTAAAGATTCTTTCCAAGGAAGTTAATGTTTTGTAGAAGATCTTTTATGCTTGTTCCAGAAGCCAAAATCCTTGAGTTGCTGTTCTGTTGAATGAAATATAATATGAGAGAGTTAATCTTGCAATAGTTCCTGTAACTGTGACTTGGGAAAAGGAAGGGAGTGGAGCTTCACAGACAGCCCTCAACCACAGAGAATGTGTGTGAGGGAGGGAGGCAGGAGTCTGTGCAGAAACTGAGGTAGTGGAAGGACAACCTCCTGTCAGGCAGAGCCGCTTCCCTGAGGCGGTGCGGTTATTTTAGGGCCAATATTGATAATCTGGTTCCATTGCTAACTGATAGTGGTTAGAGGGCAAGTTGTCTCACCTTTGTATGTAGAACATTCCACTTTTACTTTCTATTTAATGTACTTTGGAAAGAGGAAAGGCGAGAGTTGTCTTTACCCGTTAGAGCTTCTAAAAGCTGAATTCTTTTTAATTCTCAAAACGAGGTGAGGTAACGTATTAATTTGCCATTCATACTTTTTATTTTGGCAGAGGGAAAATAAGATTTAAAGAATAAGCAACTCGGAGCTGCTGTTGCCCTAGGAAGCTGACTAACCCCTCCCTCCTGTAACCCAGAGCTCTTTTGCAAACTTGGGGGAGCATTTCCTCTGTTCCTTACAGGCTTGGCTTCCCTGGGTGCTAAATCACCATACTGAATGCAATTGCATTCAGTTGAGTGCTACTATTTTTCAGAAGGCTTTTGAGAGCAATAGTTTAAAAAAAAAAAAAAAGGAAACCCAAAAAACCATAACTCATTAATCTATTAATCTCCCAATTTTCTACCCCAAAATTCTCCTAATCTCCCAGTTCAAGAAAGTCCTCTTTGACTACACCCCCTCCTTGTTTTATTCAACACCTCTGGTTCTAACTGTTGAAAGGGACTGGAATATGGCAAATATCAATGTTGTTGTGGGCATTCCATTAAATTATTACCAATAAAATGCTTACTGTGTGATGGTACAGTTACTATTTCATGCTTTTTTTTGACTGCTGTTATGTCAGGGCAGACATAAATAGCATTAGAAAAAAATATGCCTGGTTTGGGAATTCCCAGACTATAAGGAAGTGTAGATGACAGATACTCTATGGAAATCAGAACTGATGCCATGACTCGCTCTCACTTTCCCTGCTATGGGGAAAAACAGTTTTGATCTCTAGATTTAATGCATCTGCAAAGATGGTAGAAATCAAATTAGTTTTGAGAGTGTAGTTTTTCCTCACTACTTTAGAACCAAGTTAAGAAGAGAAATGTTGACTGCCCAAGTAACAATTCAAATGAATCCCACAAGAACAGGAAACCAAGTGGAAATCCTAATGTAAGCTGTACCCTAAAGTTGCCATCAATAATCCTTGAAGTGAAAACAATGAAATTAGAATATTGTTTGGGTTGCCCTCCCACCTGATAACTGAACTAGGAATCAGCCTATTTTCATCATTTCCAGTTCAAGAGCTAATGAGGTGGAGAAAGTCCAACAGAAACTGGGCAGTGACGTTTGCTCCTTTGTCAATGACAAAATCATGTAGCAATTTCCTGGCCTGCAAAAACATCCCAATAAATCTCCTCTGTATACCGTTAGGAAGAAGTTGTGTGGAGCTGGGTGGACTTCAGAAGGCTGCTAACCTTGGGCGGCTCTGTGTTATCCTGCTCTTATTGCTCAATGGAAAATACAGCAGAATCGCTAAGTAACAGGAGGCTAGGTTCAGGGCTATAAATCTCTGAGAGATGCTTGTTGACATCCATGGTTCTCTACAGAGTGAGTTTACCAAGGTCATTCTTGCTGAGCTTCCTTTGAGTTGGAGGCTACAGCTTACTGTCAGGCCCAGAGCCAGACTCTTAATCATTGAGGAAACCAAATGTGTGGGGTGGACAAGCCATGAAAGGTAACTTGAGGCCTGGTACCGGTGTTAAATAGAGCCTGGGAAGAGGCCAGATACCAAATGGCAGTCCCTTGGGACCTCGTGACCATAGGCCAGAATCTTCTCTACGCCTGCTGTTTTAGCTGTCTTTTCTGAATTCATCGTAAAATAAAAACTTCTTGCCATTGTCCTCAGTTTCTTGCCATTATACTTCAAACATCTGTGCATGTTTTCAATTCATCCTTAGATCTAGCCTCAGTGATCTCCTGATGCTTGCATCTCACCTTCTCCCTTCTAAAGCTTAGTCACCCATTGAGGGAATGAATGATTGAGTTCCCTTCCATTGAATTTGTTATGGTTGACAAAGTACCAAAGGACCGAAGGGATTAGCAGGGGCCAATGGCAGATTCAGAAGCCCTTTTTTAGAAGCAGTGGGAGAGGGGGTGAGAATCCAGCCAGGCTAAGGTATATGGCCGACAGGAAGATCGGGCTCACTCATTCTAGGGAGGTGGGAAGGTGTCTTGAGCTGCTGCAGAGTTGCAATGGGAAAATTGGGGACTCGAACTCTGGAACACTATGCTTACAGTTCACCAATATTTTCATGTTATTTCATCGTTCCTCACTGGCATGTTGCAAAATAGACAAAGCAGTTATTATTATTTCCATTTTAGGATAAACTGAGATTTTGAGAGATTACAAGACCAGTAAGTCTGAACCCTAGAGTTCTGTGATTAACTGTGTATCTATTGTATGCCAGGGGTAAGCGGTTTCTTTTGCAAAGGCCAAGGTTATAAATATTTCAGGCTTTGCAGTCTACATGGTCTCTGTCACCAGTTAACTTTGCCATTGGAGTATGAAAGGATCCATATATGATAGATAAACAAATAGTCATGGCTGTGTTCCAATAAAGCTTTATTTGCAAAAAAAGATAGTGGGTTGGATTTGGCCTTTGTCCAATACCACAAAGCTGTAACTGAACTTATGTCAAAGGTAAAGCTTCATTGGCTTTTAAATACTCTTGTGAATTTGACTTCTTAAAATGTTAATATTAAAAAATGAGTTTGAATGAACACAAGCTAACCTAAGATGATTCAGATAGCAAGGGAAGATCACAGGAAAGTTATTCATGTGCAGGTTGAGAGCTCAGAAGATATGCAAAGCAGGTAAAGAGAGTGGGTGATGCTGACCAGTTGATTTTCCAGGTGTGATTTTCCTGGGGCACTTATGACTTTTTTCTGCCTTAGTGGAGACTTCATCATGGTTCATCTGAGCTGAAATTCCTGCATTTTCTATTCTGACCACCTCTCCCAGGAGCTGCCATCTCTTTCTGATATGATGAATATCCTGGAATTTACTTCCTGGAAAGAGAACAGAGGCTCTTCTCTGAGGTCAAGTCCAGAGCCCTGACAGGGAAGAGGTGATGGGAAACTTGATAGAAGCTGGTCTTTGTTTTCCTCCATCTATTTCTGACTCCAGCCTGATGAACTTACTATTTAGTGACACTTTTGCTGACTACTGGCTGCTTTGTACTGACTGCTACTAAGACTAGGAGGAAAAAACAGGAGAAACTCTCGGACTTTGAACATCATAAACGTCTATCTATACTCTTAAAAATAGATGTATTAGTAAGCACCAGCAATCTCAAACTCCTTCGGTCTTCAGTACACACTCTACTCACCTCTCATTCCCACTGCACTCTGCTGTTCCTGTCACCTAGAATGTTTATTCTTGCCTCTCTCTCCACATATTCAATTCCTGCCCATCTTTAAGGCCCAACTCATGAAGAGGCTGCCTCTTGGAACTTTGTCTGTTTAGTCTTTTATTTTAATTTATTTTTAAAGCATTTTTAAAAAATATTTATTTATGCGTATAAGAACTGGGGTGTAAGCCAGAAATGCAGGGGGGTGAGAGGATTCACCAGAGGTGCAGGGGCGAGGGGATGGGGGAGCAGAACAGACTGATCTACTGAAATAGACTGCTGAGGGGAGCAGAGGCCGAGGCAGAAGAGGTCTGCAGCGCCGTGTGGGTCAGCAACCTGGCTGGGGATTGAACTCATTCTGCAGTGGCTGGCGATAGCTTGATGGCACTGTCTTTTACCCCTGTACCAGCAGGGAGGCCCTGTTTATTCTCTTACTGCCTGTATCTCTCATTTAGTATTTTAATTTTGTGCTGCTTCACCATGTCTCCTGTTAATTAACTTTTCATGTGTATCTTGTTCTACAGTGATAATTCAGCTCCTTGAAAGAATTGACTGGTTGTTTTTTTTTTTTTTTTTTTTTTTTTTTTTTTTTTTTAGCTTTCTGTATCTTACTTAGCACAGTGCTGATTTATAATACTATGAGCTCTGTCAAGTCGACTAAACCCGAAACTGTGATCTTTCAATGGACCTTTAACATGGGGGTGAAGAGGGGAGGATTCTCTTAGTTTCTTAGACTCCCTGGTGTGAACAGCCTCTAATTTGGCTAACTCTTGTGGTTTGTTACTTTTTCCTTCTCTCTCAGAACTGCACATAACTTCCCTTAGGGGCAGATTGGAACATAAGTAACAGCACATGTGAAATGATCACTTTTCATTGAGACACACCTTGCCTGATTCTAATCAGTTTTGCAAAAACCCATGAGTGAAGCAACCGTGTCATCCCTCTAACTTTCCTTCATTTATCAAATTTCGGACACACAGTAAATGGTTACTATTTATCGGGGAATGAAACAATGAGTGAATGAATATTATCTAGAACTGGTCCTGGTAATTCCCTTGCCCTGTGGGGAGGAGGTTGATTGTCAAGAAGTGAGGCTATGGCCTTAGTTGCCCCTCTTTGTCAGAGCATCCCTGGCCTTGGCATTCTGCTCTCATAAGAGGATTACCAGACCACTTGCAGGTAGAATGTTTGGTGGCTGACCCTCCCTTACAAATCCTTGTGAACTAGATTATCATTGTTCTCCCAACAGGTGAGAACTAAAGTCACTTTCTAAAGCCACACCTTCTAACAAAACCCACAAGAGCTTGCTTAATAGCTCAGGTACATGTGTCCCATCTTTATCCATCACAAGTTTGGAAATCTTTCCATAGAGCGGTTGTCGTACATGCAGTGAGACTCAGTGGTGACCATTTGTTGTTTGATTATTAAGGTAACACCTGCTTTAAAGGCTTAAATAATATATCTATAGCTGCTTGATTACCAGAGGGTGAAACAGTTCATTTTTCTTGAATAATGCTTTAATAAAAGTATTTTCGTCTTTGAGGAGTTGTGTGATAAATCATTAAAGAAAAGGGTCAGCTGTACAGTATTTATTTAATTGGCTCTTAGGCATATTTACCACAAGGTGGCAATGTAGTAGTCCCTACTTGCTTATTAGAAACTTGGATATCTTTTCAGTTGAGATTGTGTGTGTGTGTGTGTATATAGTTATATATATTTATATTTTTTCCCTTATATTTTCAAAATCTAAAATCATGTTAACATGATGTAGTTTGTAGTTAGGTAGATTTACAATTAAATACATACCCATCTATGTAAGTCCAGATGTTCACATACTGACAAATATTCTCATGCACAATCTGTCCTATATGACAGGATGGGATATTCTGTAACTTTTGTCCAGCATTTAGTTAGTCATATATGAATCTCATATATTCATAATTGAAAGATCTCTCATATAAATAGGCAAAATAAATTAAAAGCATATTAATGTAACTTTTAAGGCCATATGCAAAGAAAACCCCACTTCATTTTTTTAAAAATTTTTTAAAGATATATTTATTTTTTTGTTTTTGTTTTTCTTTCATTTTTTTATTTTAACCTTTAACATTTTTTACATTATTTTTAGACAATATATGCTTTCCCCCACCCCCTCAGATTGAGTCCCCATAGAATCTTCTTCCCCAAGGCACCTGGCACCATCACCACAGTCCCCTGTGCTCCTCCCTCCCTCCCTCTCACCCCTTTCCCTCCTCCTCCCCTGCAGTGTATCTCTGGTTTATAATTGTCTGTTTTTGCTTTGTTGTGGAAAACCCCACCTCAAAGGTGGTATTATTGTTGAGGAGATACCTCAGTAGTTCTAGGTTGGTATGGGGCAAGAATCTGTAAGAAAGGAGGTCTCCGTGGCCTAGAGAGGAGGCTTTTATCATCTTTTGGTCAGAAATATTTACTAAGCACAAATTGTCCATTATTTTTCATCTAAAATTGGTCTTTGCCTGTTAAGAGCGTAAGACCTAAAGTGATAAACAACAGAGAAAAAAATCCAGCAAAGATGTGAAGACATGTGCCTTGACCATAACCTGAGAGGAAGGATGGAGATAAAGAAGAAATGTTGATTTTATATATTTTGCCAGGACATGACAAACAAGCAAGCGGTGTGGGATGGTCAAAAGATTTTGTCTGAGCTGTGTCCCTCAGCACTTGAGGTCACCTCAGTTTCCTCGAGGGCAAGAGGAGGTGTTTGTAATGGGTCTGGGTCTTGCAAGCATTAATGAAATCTTTTGTCAAAAATTGATGTTAGTGGGTACTTTTCAAAAAAGATTCATATTGAAATAAATTAAGAAAAGCAAATTATTATATCGCATTTCATCTTCTCCCCTCCCCTCTCCCCCCTCAGAGGTCACAAGGTATGTAACCATATTAAAGAACTTCAGTGAGGAAACTAGCTTAACTGTGTTTAATCTGGTATTTCAAACTTAATTTAATCAGTGGACACAATTCCTCTCTTTTCTTCACCCCAAAGAAACACTAATTAATATAGTATTGAGTATTAATGACCTTTTGTAAGATAACTTGGGAACACTGAAATCTTTCTTGCATCTTCAAAGCACTTCAAATCACAGTTCTAGCTCTAAGAATCTGGACCAAACTCCCGGACCACAAGAAGTGCCTCTTACTTGTTTACTCCTCACTCCTAGTCCTTCACATAGAGTAAGGCATCAATAATGTTTGCAAAATCAGTGAATGAACCATGGAAATATAGCCTCCCCTGCGCCCGCCTCCCGCCTCCCTCCCCCTTCTAAGAAGCATGGACTATGTCTATTGTACTTCAGAAGTTATATACATATCAAATTAGAGCAACTCCAGCTAGAGAACAGAGACAAAGACTTTCTTTTTTGGTTTAAAAACACAGGGGAATTATGCTAAGAGTCTTTCTTGGCAATGTAAAAATGTGATTGTCTTGAAGACATTTGACTCTAATAGGATTGGTTTTCCATTTCCTCCTGTTTTCATGAGTGGACCGCTTATCTAGATCCATCTAGAAAAATATCAGATGGAAGTAAATGACTGACAACCTCATTCTGAAGAGGAAAGAGAAGAAAAGAATCCTAGGATGGGGGAGAACTGGAGGTTTTTAAGAGACCAAGTGGCTCATCCTAACAGAAGTTGAAGAGAGAGAGATTTTGCAGAAGGGGGAAGCATCATGAAGGATGGGGAAGTGGTGGTTAAGTGGTTGGCCCCAACAATTAAGAATGAAATTTGAGAAGTTGGTAGAATGAGCTGAATATGCGAGGGCAGTCACCCCATATGCTGGTAAACTCTGTGGGTAATGATAGGTACTTGAAATCAGAAGCTGCATACACATTGGTGTATTCTACTGGATTCTGTATAAGTGAGTATTCAGTTAAAAGTGAAACTTTTCTCAGGGAGTGGGTGATAACATTGTTATCAAAGGCATAATAATCATATCATAATAATAATAAAAGAAGGGACAATATGCTAAAAAGTCAACTCTAATGATAGGATAAGCACTATAGAGTCAGATTTCAGGCTATACCAACCTAAAGATATATGCTTCCTCCAGGAACTTCTTTGGTTAAGAAAAGTTGTGGGGGGTCTCCCTGGTGGTGCAAGGAGTTAAGCATCAGCAGTATGAAGCAATCTACAACTACTGCAGCACGAGTTCAATCCTTGGCGAGGGAAGTGACCCACATGGCGCAGCAGACCTCACTTGACTTGCCCACTGTTCCCCTCAGCAGTGTATTTCAGTAGATCTGCCTGTTCTGCTCCCCACGCTGTCTCTGGTGAATCCTCTCACCATGCCCCCCTCTGGTCTGTACCCCAGATCTTGTATGCATAAATAAATAAATCTTAAAAAAAAAAAGAAAAGTTGTGGAAGGTGCCTGTTAAAATGCAGACCAAAAGAGAAATAGTACATGGACTCATAAGTCATCATATTCACATTGCAGAGAATAAAGTTCTAGGAAACAGAACACAGGTACATTTTTTTTACTATTTATTTATTGAGGAAATATTGGTTTACAATTCTGTATATGCTTTAGTGGAGTAGGGTCACACCTCCTGGAGGTATGTCACTGCATCACACCCACCACCAAAGCACCCACAGAGGCCAGGTAAACTTTGTTAAGAAAAGAGAAACTGTGCAGTGTGTGACAGTAACACAAAGTTACACTGGAGAGACCCTAGGAGTCGAGGATAAGGGCTTGGGGGACCAAAGGCTGAAGGGGACCCCAAATGTAAGATGTGGGAAACATCATAGTATTTTTATCTACTTTATAATTTTGTTCAAAACAGACATAAAAAGAGACAATGTGGGTTCAAAAACAAATGGTCTTGGAAGACAGGTCAGGTCTCCCCATTTCTGCTTTATATCAACTGTCTCATTATTAAGTAGTATCTCTCTAATAATAAACTATCAATGTCCATAATTATTAAATATTTATACACATAGTTGTATAATATTTATATTAAATGTTGTACACATTTTTAACTATTTAAAAGGTAAATTAAATCCAAGTCAAGATTTAAGATTATTCTTATAATTCATCATTTTTCCTTAACTTTATTCCAAAATGTTTTATTTTAATAAGGCAAAAAAAGGACAGGGTTATAGTTGGCAGTCTGGAAATGCACAAAAACTATAGTGTATAATATTTCTATCAAAGCCTAACAACTCTGTCTGACATTGATAGAATGGAGTTGATAACTGTAGTGATTATGAATTCCTCTCCTCCTTTACTGCTTCCCCCCAATTTTTTTTAGGGATTTATTTATTTATGCACACAAGAACTAGGATATAGGCCAGAGATGTGGGAGGTGAGAGGATTCACCAGAGACAGAGTGGGGAACAGAACAGGTGGATGGACTGAAGTACACTGCGGAGGGGAGAAGCGGGCAAGTCAGGAAGGTCTACTGCACCATGTGGGTAGCTCCCTGGCTGGCTGGGACGGAACTCGTGCTGCAGTGGCTGCGGATAGCTTCATAGGTTGCATCTTAACACCTTGCACCACCAGGGAGGCCTCCCCCAAGTTCTTTTGAGTCTCATCATCATGTGGGCCTTCATGGAGGTGTGTTATGTATTTGGATGCCATCAGGACCCAGCAGCTTTCATGCTGCCTACAACATTCCTATTGTGGGTTGATGGCATCTCCCCAGCAGTCAGGTGGAATAACATTGCGGACTCAAAGGGGAGTGGGGGGGAGTAAATATATAGTTATATGGATGTCATCTTTAAAGCAATGCAAGTTTATATGAATTCTGTATTAACAAAATTTTTCTTCCTTTCAGACACAATTCATTTTTACACGCTTGTTTTATTGACTTGTGCTACTTTTTCTAAATTGCTTCAACCTAGAAAGAATTAGCAGTAAAAAATCCAACAGAAACAAAACATGCAGGGGACTGTGGTGATGGTGCATGGGTGAATTGGTGGTGGAAATTCTACGGGACTACATCTGAGAAAAGAAAGCAAACATTGTTAAAAAAATAAACAATGATGTAAATATATATATATATAATAAGGGAAAAAAAAACCCCAAACCACCCTAAACATCCATATTAATACCAATATATGTGGAATATACAGAAACCAAACAGAAGGCAAAGAAAAAGCCAAAAGTATCAAGCCCTAGATCTGAGGCATACATCAAGAGAAGGGAAGGCAGGAGGGTTAAACCAGGAGAGAGACCAACACAAGGAATGTGGTGATGGTTCACAGGTGATATGGAGAACTATGGGGACTACAACGATGTAAGAAAACAATTAATAAAAAAAGCTAACAGTTTTTAAAACAGAAAATTAACAAGTATATCTTACTTGTGTCAAGGTGAAGTGCTAATTTTTACCCAACAGGAAACGACTCCACTCACTGTCTGCTTATTGCATTTACTTCTAGGCAAAGAACTATTAGTTTGAGTGAGAGGACATGATTTATGCTACTGCGCTCGGATACCCTGAAGGTATATTATGTCATCTTTTAACATTCAAAGCAGAAATTCAAGCATTAAATTAATTTCCATTAAGAAGAATTAATAGCTTCTTCAGGTTCTAGTGTCACTCTCTTTACAAAGCAACCAAAAGCAACCCATGTGTTGGCTGACATGTTGAAATGTTACAACTATATTTTTGGCATATTCCAGAGGAGAGGTATGTAACATTTTATACAGGGAAATGTTGCTCAGTTTGGAAATTATAGGTTCCAAAAGACATCTCCAAGAAATTTTATGTGATTTAGATGGACAGGCTAAGAATTGCATAAAAACCATGTAGGAGGATATAAGAAGGGGCAAACCCACTTAACGTGTGTGTGACACAGAAAATGGTCCCTTCCTGGTGGGGGATTTTCAGACTCCTGGCAGTGGGTGTGGTGTGGTAACATATACCTCTAAATCTAAATCATATATAATGTTACCTCAAATAAAATGAATAAAGAAAATATAAAGAAATGGTCCTTGGAGATATCTTTGGCTTACTTCCTAGAACTGTGAATATGTTACCTTACATGAGAAAGGAGACTTTCCAAATGCAATTAAATTAAGGATCTTGAGTTGGGGAGATTGTCCTGGTGGGCTCCCTGGAATCACAAGGATCCTTTCAAGTGAGAGGCAAAAGGACCAAAGTCTGACAAAGGAAGCAGAGATTGGAATGAGGAGCTTTGGAGAAGCAAGAAAGTGCCCTAAGGAAAGGAAAGGAATATGGGTGGCTCCAGAAGCTTGAAAAGGCAGGAAGTGACTCTCATCTGGAGCCTCCAGAAGGAACACCCTGCTGACACCTTGCTTTTAGTTCAGTGAGACCCATTTCAGACTTTCCTGGCTTCCAGAATATAAAAAGATACACTTGTGTTGTTTTAAGCCACTAGGTTTGCAGTGACATGTTACAGCAGCAATAGAAAATGAACTCCTATGTTACCCAGAGTTCCTTTTTCCTTTTTTTTTTTTAAAGATTTATTTTATTTATACAAGAACCGGAGTACAGGCAGGATGCACGGGAGGGTGAGAGGATTCACCAGAGACAGAGCGGGAAACAGAACAGGCAGACTGAAGAAATACACTGCTGAGGGGAGCCGTGGGCGAGACAGGAGAGGTCTGCTGCGCCATGTGGGTTGCTCCGAGGTGGGGATTGAACCAGCACTGCAAAGGCTGCGGATAGCTTCACAGCGCTGGGCCCAACCACCTGCACCACCAGGGAGGCCCGAGTTCCTTTTTTCTTTAGGAAAAAAACAACAACAAATTTTCAAAAATTAACACAGAACAGCACAAAGACAAATTGGAGTCAGACCATTGTTCAAATCCTGATTTTGCCACTTCCTATCTATGTGACTTTGAATAAGTTATTTAGTTTCCATGATCCTAAATTCTTTCATCAGAAAAAGGGGTTGTGGGGCCTCCCTGGTGGCGCAGCGGTTGAGCGCTGGGTTGTGAAGCTGCCCGCAGCCTCTGCGGCGCCGGTTCGATCCCCGGCTGCTCCCCGGCCACCAGAGAAGGGTCCCACATGGCGCGCAGACCTCTCCTGCCACCCACTGCTCCCCTCAGCAGTGTACTTCAGTCCTTCTGCCTGCTCTGCTCCCTGCTCTGGCTCTGGTGAATTCTCTCACCCTCCCGCGCTTCTGACTGTACCCAGTGCATGTATAAACAAAACAAACAAACAAATAAATAAAACATGCCTCTATTAAAATAAAATAAAATAAAATAAAATAAAAAAAAAGAAAAAGGGGTTGTGGGCCTCCCTGGTGGTGCAGGTGGTTGAGCGCTGTGGCACTGTGAAGCTGTCCGCAGCCTCTGCAGCGTGGCTTCGATTCCAGCCGGCCAACGAGAATCCCACATGGTATGGCAGATCTCTCCTGTTTCACCCACTGCTCCCCTCAACAGTGTATTGCATCAGTCTGCCTGTTCTGTTCCCTGCTCTGTCTCTGGTGAATCCTCTCTCCCTCCCACGAATCTGGCCCTTACCCCGGTTCTAGTATAAATAAATAAATCTTTTAAAAAAAGAAAGAAAAAGAAAAATGGGTTGTAATGAGAATTAAATATAAGATGTAGAATGCCCGAGTAATGCGTAGATGATTACCTTCAAGATAGATCTTCAAGAAATGTCACCCTCACTTTCCACCAGAGTGCTCAAGATTTATTGCCCTAAAACAGTACTTTGCAATTTTTATACTGTATTAGCAGCCCCCAGGACCCGCCCCCACCCCCCGCAAGACACCTGTCCTAGCTTTCAGCGTGAATCAAGGCCAAAAGATTAATTTACAAACTGTGTCCAAATAGGCTAGTTTAATTTTTTGAGAAAGTTAAGAAAGGAAACCTGTGGGGAGGTATTCCCTTGTGAACTTCTGACCTTTCCTGTCTCACCTTGTCTAGCTGCCTCCCAGAGAGGGCATTTTCCGACCCCAGCGGCCCTGTGCTGATTCACCAGCAGGCTCTGAGCAGGCCTGCGCCTTCGCAGATGGGGCATGATTACCGTTCACCTGCAGCTGCCTGGGTTGGAAGATAAAATCCCAGGCTTGTGGGCTTGTGAGTCAGGCAGCTCAAGCTGTTGCCTGCTTGATAGTCCAGGCTGTTTGGCACATTCAATGTTAGCGAATTAGGGTTGCACATGGGTGCAGGTGTCCCAAGAACATGAGCCACATTATGAAGTCATTAAGAATATGGAGCAATCCCAAGAAGGCAATATTTGGTTGGAAGAAAAATAAATGTGAAAGGATCACACATACGAAATGAAGGTTGTTTCCCTCCTCATACTTGACATTTCATAATCCAAGGGGAGACACAAGAAGGGTAAATCTTCGCTTTTAATGTTTTTGGGAGCCACTGAAGCTTATGCCTTTCTGGAATGTGCTTTTTGAAGCAATTGGGTGTTTTGTAATTTGGTTCCTTAGAATCTTAAAAAAGTTATTTTAGTCATTTTTAGTTAGTTCAAAGAACACAATTCAGTGCCATAGTCAAACCCACAACAAAGTTGATTTGACCTGTATTTGATAATGTGTTTAACTGCAATTGTTCCACATGATAATTAGGCATAAACTATAAGTAGTTCATATAAATTCCTGTCATTATTACATGTATACTATAAAACCACACTTTTATGACTTTTTCCTTTTAATTCGTTAGCTCAGCGTGGCCTATAAAGTACCATTTAAGTTTCATTGAACACACCATTGAAGTTCTGACATAATCACAATTATCTCAAAGTGTTTGAACTTTATTTTTAAAATTATGTTATTATTTATTTGGATAACATTGGTTTACAACACTCTACATTATTTAGGGGTATAGGTACTTGTGCCACATCACTCACATCACCAGAGCATCCATAATCCTCCCCAAAAGTCCATTAGGCCCCTAACTTTTGCCTCCGGTTGCTTCAATTCTCTAGTCAGATTTCTATGGCTTGTTTTGGTTTAGTTTTATCTGTTCCTTTGTTTTGTTTAATTATAATCCACACATGAGTGAAATCATCTGTATTTGTTTCTCCTGATTTATTTAACTAAGCGTAATCCCTACCAGTTCTATCTATGTTGTCACAAATGGCAAGATTTCCTCATTTATTTTTCATAGCTGAATAGTATTCTATTGCTCATATATAGCACATCTTTGTCTACTCATCATTTGTTGGGCACTTAACGCTTTTTCCATAACTTGGATATTGTAAATAGTGTTGCAACAAGTGTAGTGTGTTTATCCATTTGAATTAGTGTGTTTTCATTCTTCAGGCATACATCTCTGAGTGGAATTGCTGGATTGTAGATCTGTTTTTAATATTTTGAGAAACCTCCAAACTGTTACCATGGGGATTGGACCAGTCCATATTCCCACCAATGAGTACTAAAGTTTCTTTTATGTCCACATCCTCACTAACACTTATTTCTGGTCTTTTTGAGACATTGTTTGTAGGTTCCAGCAAGGGAATACACCTTGATTGAAAAATGGTCTGTCTGTATTAGAGAAAATCACCCTGTCTACCAAGCATAGCTTCAGGAGGGACTCACATGTAGGGATGAGGGAGGAAGAATACAGCCACCTAGTCAGTCAGGTCAGCCAAGTCAACCCTGGTGATCAATGGAGTGACAGACGCTGCAACTAGATTGCTCTCACATCCTGTTTCTGGTCTCTTTGATATGGGCCATTCTCATAGATGTGAGGTAGACTCTAATTGTGGTTTTGATATGCCTCTCCCTGATGATATATAATGATGAGCATATTTTCATGTGCCTGTTGGGCATCTGTGTGTCTTCTTTGGGGAGTGTCTAACTCTTCTTTCCACTTTTTGATTGGGTTGTTTTCTTTTCATTGAGTGGTATGACTACTTTGTAGATCTTAGGTATTACCACACATTGAAAGTATGATGTGCAAATATTTTCTCTCATTTGGTAGGATGTCTTTTTTGTTTTAATGATAAAAAGCATAAGCTTTTTAGTTTGATGCAGTCTCATTTGTTTATTTTTGCTTTTGTTTCCTTTACTGTTGGAGTCAAATCCCCAAAGACAGTACTGAAGCCTATATTGTGGAGTGTTTTGTCTATATTTCCTTCTGTGTATTTTATGACTTCAGGTCTTATATTCAGATCTTTAATCCCTCTGGGGTTAATTTTTGTGTATTACATATGATAGTGGTCTAATTTCATTCTTTTGTACATGGCTGTCCAGTTTTCCCAACACCATTTGTTGAAGAGACTTTTCCTTCTCTATTGTGTACTTTTGGCTCCTTTGCTGTAAATTAACTGTCCATATAATTGTGGGTATATTCTAGACCTCAGCTCTATTACATTAATCTATTTTTACTCCCATATCATACTGTTTTGATTACTATAGCTTTATATTATAGTTTGAAGTCTAGGAGAGTGATAACTCCACTTTTTGTCAAAGTGGATTTGGCTATTCAGGGTCTTTTGTGATTCCATAAATTTCAATAAGTTTGTTGTATTTCGGGCCTCCCCTGGTGGTGTGGCGGCTGAGCTCTGGGTGGCAAGGCTGCCCGCAGCCTCTGTGGCGCCGATTCAATCCCTGGCCGCTGGCGAGAATCCCACATGGCACGTCAGACCTCCCCTGCCGTGCCTGCTGCGCCCCTCAGCAGTGTATTTCGTCAGTCTGTTCTGTTCCCCACTCTGGTTCTGGTGAATTCTCTCACCCTCCTGCACTTCTGACTATACCCAGTGCTTGAATAAATAAATAAATAAGTCTTAAAAAAAAAGTAAGAGTTCCCATGCAATACTAGTCTTTAAAAAAAAAAAAACTTTGTTGTATTTCTTTGAAGACTGTCACTGTAACTTTGATAGGGATTACAATGAATCTTTAGTCCATTGAATCACATTGAATCTGTAATTTTAACAGTGTCAATTCTTTCAATCCATGGATAGGGAATATATTTCCATTTCTTTTTGAGAAAACCTCACACCATATAGAACTAATAGTGAAATATGTAATTATATCAGAGAAAGGCTTTGTTATTAAAATAAAATCAGACTTCCTAACAAAGGCATGTTCATCATAACCACAGGAAATGTTTCATAGTTTGCCTAAATAATTAAAACCTCCTTTTAACTAAAAGTTATATTCTGGTAAAAAAAAAAAAAAAGTAACTATCGGGCCTCCCTCGTGGCGCAGCAGTTGAGCTCCGGGCTGCGAAGCTGCCCGCAGCCTCTGCAGCACCGCTTCAATCCCAGGCCACCAGCAAGGGTCCCGCATGGTGTGCAGACCTCTCCTGACGTGCCCGCTACTCCCCTCAGCAGTGTACGTCATCAGTCTGCCAGTTCTGCTCCCCGCTCTGGCTCTGGTGAATTCTCTCACCCTCCTGTGCTTCTGACTGTACCCAGTGCTTGTATAAATAAACATAAATCTTTTTAAAAAAAGTAAATATCTGGTAATAATAAACATGCTGATTCTCAAAAGTAGAGGAATCTAAGTAGGAAGATGGATGTTTTTAGTGCTTCTGAAAAAGGGGGCACTTAAAAGCTATGTGAGATTTTGTAGCCATAGTCTGGGCCTAAGCACATAAAAAATAGTATCTGTAGCAGTAACTTCATTTGAAACTGTGTCTACCTTGGGCATTGATGTCATAGTTTGTGGGTCTCCTCACAACTACAAATGCACTCACAACTGCAAATGCAGGACATGTCTCAGGATCAGGGTACAACAACAACAGAGTATATTTACAATTGGATGAGAAAAACTGGGAGAAAAGAAAGTGTTGGAATCAGGCATTAGTATTATAGCTCTCAGAAATATGGTGAGCATAGAGATGCTGGGGACCAGGCATCAGTCTACAGCTCTTTCAGGGAAGCCAGGCATAGGTCAGCACCACTGGTCACCAGATGCAGTGGAAGCACAGCCAGAGGCAGGAGCAGCAGTCAGGCAGCATTTTTTTGTGTTTTTTTTTTTGTTTGTTTGTTTGTTTGTGTGGGACCCTCTCTGGCGGCTGGGGAACGAACTGGTGCTGCAGAGGCTGCGGGCGGCCTCGCAGCCCAGAGCTCAACCACTGCGCCACCAGGGGAGGCCCAGTCAGGCAGCAGTTTGACGCAGAGATCAGATATGAGAATCTTGAAGAACTACAAAGGTCCTCGAGGTCTTTCCAGAAGGGAGTCTGGATGAGTCTATCTATTGAAGCCAGCTGAAGCCTAGCTTATATCCCCTTCAGGTAGCTGCCTTTCAAACTTGATTGGTCCATTTTCTCTTTTTTAAAAAAGATTGATTTATTTATGCATACAAGAACTGGGGTACAGGTCAGAGGTGTGTGGGGGTGGTGAGATGATTCACCAGAGACAGAGTGGGGAACAGAGCAGGTGGATTGACCGAAACGCACTGCTGAGGGGAGCAGCGGGCGAGACAGGAGAGGTCTGTTGCTCCATGTGGGTACTCTCCCTGGCTGGGGATCGATCTCGTGCTGCAGTAGTTACAGATAGCTTCGTAGTGCTGAAGCTTAACCTCTTGTGCACCAGAGAGGCCCAGAGCAGTCCATTTTCCATACCACATTGGTGTCAAAACTGAAACTGTACCAATATGTCCAAACTGACCTATATTGAAATTGGGTGGTCACTGAGAGTGGCAAAAAGATGGGGACTCCTCTGACAAGTTGAACTAATTTTCCTTTTCCTATTGGTGGATCTGTATATTAATTTTACGTATTTTTTGGTACTTTGCTGGCTTCTTTAGGTACTGATACCTAATTTTGAAGTTGTTGAGTCAACAGGATGTGGTAAGGATCTGGAGGGACCTAGCCTCTAGTGCAAATGTGCTAAGGGTGGGGACATGACCCTTTTTGTGGCACTGCTGATAGCCCTCCTTTCTGGGGATCCAGACATGAGACTGCAGCCTGAGTGCTGTTAGTGTGCTTCAAGAAGTCAGTACCAGTGCTGAGGCATGTGGAAGGGGGAGTTCAATTTAGAGCACCATCTCTTTTCTCCTTATAGGGAACTGGCATCTGCGAAACACCCAAGCTCCTTCACGTATGTTCCCCCTAGTCAGGGGAGAGTGTCACCACACCATTTCCCTCTGCTCTCCTCAGTGCTCTTGCCTGAGCTCACAGCCCCATCATCTGTGTTTCCTGCCCCAGACTGCAGCCTGCAGTTGTTTCTCTCTACCCACCTTCTGTTAAATGAAACATGACTTTCCTCTATGTCTCTGTGCCTGTCTGATGTCCAAGGCACATTCCAATTTTGTCCTAAGCATTGGGACTCTCTGAATGAAGAATCTCTCATTAACTCTTAGGTGTTCCTTCAGGAGCAAAACAAGCAACCGCCTCTGTCACCGTTATTTAGTATCAATGTATTTGACATCTGTAATCTTTGAGTTTTCTTTTCCCTTTTTTTACTGTGTGCAAATTTCTCCAGTTTTTCACCCTCCTGGAAGTGTTTTGCTAAAGCAATGACAGCGCAGGTTGTTTTTATAGATTGAGAAGAGTTTTGAGGGTCATGTTAATATATTGTATGGGAGATGTACAGGGCAAGTTAATTAAATTGTGTAAGTTCTCACACTGTAATCAGAGAATGGGTGAAGAAGGCTGCCTATGGAGGGGAACAGTGGGGAAGGGTTTCCCTGGAGTACAGTTCAGGATCATGTGGAAAGACAGGTACACGCTTTATCCAAGTGGGGTGATATCATGGAGATATGAGAAACCATGAGGCCTAACTACAAAATAATATTGGGATGTGAGGTTAAGAGCAAGAATATGAGAAAAAGGGGATTTTAGAATTTAATTTGAGTCCCTAATGATAAAATGTGAGATAATCCTTTAAGTCAAAGAAAAGCATAGAAGACGTTCAGGTGAAGACCTACTGTTAGAGAAGAAGGGATGTAGGTAGGGTCATTTGTTCACTCAGTCACTTTGTTACTCTCTCATTCAACTCGTTGATTCATTCACCCTCCCAAAATGAATGTTCAAATGCCTGCTGTGTATATTCAGCTTGTCCTCAGGATTACTTTGGGGGGAGAAAGTGATGCACAGGTCCCATTTATGTGGGGACTTTCTGGTTGAGAGGGCATTAAAACCCACTCAGTGATTGAAGAGCTGATAGACAGCAACGTGTGGATGACTTCAGAAAAAACTGGTATCATGTGTGGAGAAGCTATAAAGGGAAAGGAAGGATAACAGTATGGAAGAAGTAAGTTTTAAATATGCTTACAAGCTGTCTAAAGTGTCTGTGTATAGAATTCACATAAACTAAATACTCAGCAAAGCACCTTGTTGTCAATGACCCCAGGAGAGGGGGCTCTTGCTAGCATCTTTCAGTAATGCTTCCTCTAGGTAATCGCTTGGGAATCACCATTACCTAGACTTAGTAGAGACCTGTAATCAGATGAGCCCTGTGTGTAGAGAGTCCTGGCAGCCCTGGCTTCACCAAATGAAGAATTCTCATTCCTTGCTCAAAGGTTGGCTAATTATGACTCAGTGAATATAGTGCCAGGTGACAACCAGAAATATTTAGGATGCCTGGATTACAGAATACAGAGGTCAGAACTTTAAGGGCCAAAGGTCCCTCCCTGTGTTTGGTTTCAGAGTGAAACATACAAAAACCTTGTGTTTCTTTTGTAAGGTCCTTCGTCAACATTAGGTTATGGTGTTGAAGAGAAAAGTAAACCTAGAACCACACATTGTTCAATTCAATAAACACCTATGGATTGAACTGAAGCTGAATAGAAGAGCTTCCAGGTGTCTTTTCCCCTCTAAACAAAATTTTTTTTTTCTGCCTAGTAACGGAATACTTGAGTTGATATCATGCCAAGGTTTAACTGTTAGTCATATATTTTCTAAATAAATGACATATCTCCCCCTTTGGATTTCTAAGAGGGAAAAGGATCTTGAGTCTGGGATGAGGCCCTGAGGACCTTCTTAAGTAGTGCTGACAAGTCTCCGGATGGGTTAAGGATATTCTTGGTATTAGGAACTGAGAAGTCTAGCCCCACAAGCGTGTGTACACACTACCAAATCTTAAGAGACCATTTGGTAACAATATATTTTGTTATATTTTTAAGATGTCTTCTTGGGTGGTCATTGGCTGTAGACTGGAATTGGGTGATAAAAACCCCATGGCTTTAACATTAAAACAGAAATAGAAGTCAAAACAGAATCTATTTCTTCTAGTCTTAATCTCCTCTCCCCTTCCCTCCCCTTCCCCCCCAACCTTACTTACATATTTTCATTGCACTCAAGGTCACTAGTCCTGTTTACATCTTAAAGGCCAGTGAGATTTGAAGGCCTATGTCTATCCATATTCTATATTTTGGCATGATACTTTCAGGAGCTTATGTTAGATTTGAATCTTCTTACAAAGAAGGCCAGTTATCTCCGAATCTGCAATGTTCTTTATAGGATCTGTGGGTGGAAAAAGAACAATGTGGATATGAAGATTACACATTTCCCATTCCCCTAACCCCCCTACCTCCATATCCTTACCTACTGACCAAATGAGTTGCAAGTGTGCTATGAAAAGAAGTGCGCTTGTCAGAGGCTTTAAAGTATATATGGGTATTTTGCAAGAGCAGCAAAACAGAAGCAAGTTCAAAAGGACAGAGGAAAAGTGCTTCAAATCTGTGGCAAACAGGATTTCACTGAAATTTACAGAATTCCTTAGATGTCTTTGATTCATGCACTGATTTCCCAATACATTGAAACTATTTCAAGTGGTGGTAAAAGAAATAAGAACTCTTCTGTAATGAAAAATAAATTATTGTACTTTTATAGACAAGCTGAATAATGACTATTGCTTAAATTTGTTTTCTTAATCTGAGCGCTTTTATTTTTAGTTGGAAGAATGGGTATAAGTCTCTCTCTCTCTCTCTCTCTCTCTCTCTCTCTCTCTCTTTCTCTGCACCCCCACCCTGCCCTATTTTTACTGCAAATGAAAAACATACTCTGATTTAGTCAAAGGAAGTTTAGGATGAGTCTTTGGGGAGAGGAAGTACTACAACTGGCTATCATGTTAATCTTCCATTATAGGAGTTGGGCTCAGAGCCAGATTTGCTGCTTATGGCAAACGAACAGAATTTGAATGGTTAAACAAAAAATTCCCTCATCCCTTACATCTCATGCTTGTAGGACAGCTTGATATGTTTGCTAGTGCCCTTCTCCTTCACACATACTAAATATGTAAAGCAACTAGAGATAAAAGTCAGGTTATTAGCTATGAAATACCTCCTCATCTGTCCCCCTTAAGTAAATGTTCTATCGTTAACCATGACTATAAGTCACTTCAAAATTGTACTTTTATGTCATTTTTTCTAGACAATGCCACTCTCTTGGTCTCTGCCACAATTTTCCTATCTGTGAAAACAACAAAAGACAAATTGAAGGGGGGCATTAAGAATACAATATAATGATGATTTTAGTTTTTGAGTATCTTTGAAATTTCTCTTTTCATTAGGCCTCATTTTCTTTATTCGAATTGAGTTCAATAATTTAGCTCAGTGATAATAGTATAAATATACACTATTTTTGTGTTAAATTATCCTAAGCTGAAAGGAATTTTTTTAAAACAAGGATGAACTGGGGACACTAGCAGAAGGTGTGAACATCAGAAGGATAATAGTCCAGTGATCTCTGCCAGTGACCTGCTTTGAGTCTTAGTAGGTCCCTCAATATCTCCAGTCAGTTTTCTCAAATATGACATAAAATTGTAAGAAATGACCTACAAGTTCTCTGAAAGTTTCAGTTGAACTGACATTTTTTTCTGTCTTTCAACTGTTGGTTCATGATAGCTTCATTTTGACTCATTCAGCAGATATATACTATGTTTGCTATGTATTAAGCCTATTCTAATATGTGGGGATTCAACAGTGAACAAAATTAATAAAACTCCTCTCTTATGGAGCTTATAGTTTATTATGGTTAGAAAATGAGCATATACACAAATATAACCTTTGCTGGTGTAAAAGGATGCTATGAGGAAAAATAGAGCATTATGCATGAATAGACACTGGAGGTGACAGGGGGTGGTAGAACTCTCTTATACGAGGTGGTCAGGGAGGTTCTCTTATAAGGTGAATTTGAAAAACATCCTTAAGAAAATAAGGGAGCAAGACCCTTAGAGATCTAAGGTGAATTTGAAAAACATCCTTAAGAAAATTAGGGAGCAAGACCCTTAGAGATCTGAGGGGAGAATAACCAGTGGAAGGAGAAGCAATGCAAAGCCTGTAGGGTGTGTAACCGCTCTGTTTAAGGATTAGCAAAGATGCCAGTGGCTGAATCAGATTAAGGAGAAGAGTGACAGAGGTCATTTTAGGGAAACAGTGAGTCAGGACAGATCAGGGCAGTCACAGAAAGACTTCTGCATTTTTTCTAAGGGAGATTGGAGGCTATTGTAGGGTTATTAGTCAAGGTCTATTACTTGATAGACTTTTTTAAAAAGCATACCTTGGCTACTGTTTTGAGAACAGACTGTAGAGGAGAAAAGGCAGAGGCAGCAAAATTAGCTAGGAGGCTACACTAACAATTTAGACCAGAGATAATGGAGATGTGGGTCAGAGTGGTGAAGAGAGTAGTTGGATCCTGTGTCTGTTTTGAAGGAAGTGTCAGCAGAATTTACTGATGGATTGAAACAAGTGTGAAAGAAGGAGCAATGTCAAGGGTGACTCCAATGTTTTTGTGTTGGGCAATTGAGAGGTTGAAGTTGCTATTTTCTGAGATGCGGGACTATAGAGTAAACACATTTTGAGTGAAAGAAGCTTGGTTTTAGGCTGTTAAGTTTTGAGATGTCAATTAATTAAATATGTATGGATTGCTATTGTATTGATATTATGTAAAGCCACTGGACTAGATGATATCACCTAGGGATGAGGTCAATGAAATCAACTAGTGAGTAGGCCAATTTGTTTTATTACTTTTATCGAGGCAACACTGGTTAACTCGATAAGTTTTAAGAGTACAGCTTCACACCTCTTCAAGGGTATGATAACACAGTACACTCACCATCAAAATTCTAATTGCTATCCACCACCATCCAACTGACTCTCTCTACCTGTCCCTCTTACCCCCACCCCTATTCCTCTGGTAACCATTACTCAGTTGTCAGAATCCAAGAGTTATTTTGTTTTGTTCAAGAATCAATAGTTCTTAACCTTGGTTGCACAACGGAATCACCAAGAAAGTTTAAAACATGTATGAGTGACTAATTTATCCTAGACCCTAACTAGATTATAACTTTAAGGGTCAACTTCAGGCACTGAGAATTTTGAAAGCTCTCTAAGTCATTCTAATATAAACCAGGGTTGAAAATCACTGACCTTCATAGTGAGTACAGAAGAAGAAAGGAAGAATCCTGCTTTTCTGCTCCATACAGTGTGGAGAGATCAGGAAGTTGGAAGGAATCAGTAAAGAGAGCTGAGGAGTTGTGACAGTAAGGTGAGCAGAGTTGTACCTTGGAAGTCAGATGAAAAAAACTTCAACAGTGATCAACTATGTAAAATGCTGCTCAGAGATTAGGATAAGAAAGGAGAAGGGCTCACCGGATTAGGTAATGTGGAGATCACTGGTGATCTTCACAGGAGCATGTTGACATGGTGGGAGCAAAGCCTGGTTCTGTGGATTTAGAGAGAATGGGAGGAGTGAAACTGGAAACAATTGCTGAGAGAAGTGAGGTAGTTGCTGGGGGAGGACTGAAGGGTGAAGGGAGAGATTTTTAAAATAAGAGACATTAAGGACCTCCCCAGTGGCGCAGCGGTTGAGTGCTGGGTTGAGAAGCTGCCCGCAGCTTCTGCAGCGTCGGCCGCAGCGAGGGTCCCACATGGTGCACAGCATCTCCTGCCGCCCCCCTCAGCAGTGTATTTCGTCAGTCTGCCTGTTCTGTTCCCCGCTCTGGCTCTGGTGAATTCTCTCACCCTCCTGCACTTCTGACTGTACCCAGTGCTTATATAAATAAATAAACAAACAAACAAATAAATAAATCTTAAAAAAAATAAAATAAGAGACATTATAACATGTTTGAATGTGACAGTGAAAGGGAGGAAAACTGATGATGCAAGAGACAGAGGCAATAATTGTGAGTGAAGTGCTTGACAAGTCCTGGGAGGATGGGCTCCAGCCAAGAGGAGGGCATGGTTAGATTGGTTCATCCTTTGTGGCATCAAAGAAGGCACAACATGGGCATAGAAATATGGGTAAACTGGTGGGTTTGGCAGTGAGAGTGCACATATATTCATTTTATTCTAGTGTCGGAACTTTTGTATTTGGAGGTTTGGAATATGCTAGATTAATAAATTACAGAATCTTGAGAATATGATGTTTGTAGCCTTTGAAGACAACAAACAGCTTGGGAGAGAAACAGGAAGCAAAAAGTTGTGATGTTAATATATTTGACTAGCATGTAGATGGTTGAAATCCTGTTTTAGCAGAATACTAATTAATTGGGGAAAGGTTTGTAGTATATTGTCAAAAAGCATATTTCTTGAAGGTTAAGAATAGTATGCTCCAAATTAAAAAACATACTTATGTGTATTCACATGTGAAAAAAGAGGGTAAAATCTTATTGGTTCCATTTGGAGAGTGGGACTCTGGAGAGTGGTTACTTTCATTTTCTTCTATGGACTTTTGAATATGTTATTACCTTGACTTATGTTTTTAGAAAAAAACAATTATATAGACTATCGAAAACAAAAATACAAAAATAGAGTTATTTTTTCCATTTCAGAGTTGTTTACAATGGAAGTTTAAAATTATAGAATCTAACTACAAATTGGTTAGAGAAATAAAATGAACTCACACTTCAGAGTGAATATACTCATAATTTCTGGTTTGACTTGTTCATAGAAATATTTGATGACTAAATTATTACCCAGCTCAGTTACCTTTGCATCCTATAACAGAATTGTAACTAACTCTAATTGTAACTAACTCTAGATTCTAATTGGGGTTGATTTTTACAAACCTTTATTTGTTGGTATAAAATGTTCAGTGTACTTACCTTTACTAACCAAGGGTTTGTTTCTACTTCCTCTTCCTGCACTTTTATGATTTTTCTGAGATTTGCTCTCCTATCCTCATGTTAGCACTCAGTATGTCACTGCTTCTGGACTAATTAGGTGACCGTGATAATATTCCCACCCTCTCAATTTCATAATCTTTGTTAGTAAAATGGAGTCAGCTCTTTGTTCCTTTCCCAGGGTTATGTCACTATAATGTATCAATCATTATGGCTGAGTTGTGGTTGGATGTCACCAGCTTTTGGCCTTCTGATGCTTATGAGCAGTGAACATTTTTGCCCAAGATATGGTCTAGTTGATTCTATAATATTGATAGAACCCCAAAGCAGTAAAAGAATGTGCCATACCGGTGAGAAGGCTTGTAGGACTGTGCGGACAGAGAGTGCTTTGGAGAACTGGTGAAAAGTGCTTACTGGGGCTAAAGCATGACCTGCTTGGCACCAGATTAGACAGCAAGAAGGAAGAATAATGGTTGCTGCCAGAGAAATGAATTATGTTCTCCCTCTGCCTCCCATAGAATCAGAAAAGGTGACAGCGTACCAGTGGAAAAGTTTCAGGTAAACAGTCAACAGTTATGGCATGGTGCCATAAATCCTTCAAAGATGGTGCTGTAATAAATCAAAGACTGAGGGTCTTGAGACCCATAAGGGAAGCAGCATTTTATGGGTGACATCAAACAGGACAGTAAGGCAACTCCAAAGCCCTGAATCAAGCACCTCCATGAAAGAGACAAGTTCTGCTTTGGGATTTTCATAGAGATCAGTTAGGAAAATCAGTACAAATTTAATGTTTAGTACGCAGATACTAAATAATATATTCTGTCAGATATGATATGACATACACTTACAGAAGAATATGGTATATATTCTTAGAGTTCTGCAATTTTAGAGGATTGAGCAAGAATGGAGAGTCCTGGAGATGTTGCTATTATAGGATAAATATTACTTGGTGAATTAAAAGGCGCTGGAGCAGTGAGCTCTGTACTTAATGCAGCCATCAAAGCTGATAGCTGCATATTGCTGCCAGCAGCCCTTTCCACACCAGCTGGTGCCAGGCACAGAGAGCACCGCTCCCTCAGACGTTGACCCCGTGTTAGGGAATATGCTGATGCATTATGTTTACCCGGGAAAGAACAGGGAGGCTAATGCCCCACTCCTCAAGGAGCAGCCCACGTACCATAAAGGTTTTATAGCTGTTCCAGATAGACTTCAGGTTCATTCTTTCCAGATTCATTCATAGGGAGGGCAAAAGCAAGGGAGGGGATGGTAACAGTAGAGCAATGTTTAACTCAACAGATTCCAATGTCTCAGTAGTGAAGATGATCAACCCCCCCAATTCCCCACCCTGTTGGCTCCTCAAAAAGAAAATGTCAAGGGTGGGCATCCTGCCAGAGGCTCCAGCCAGCTGCTGAACTGAAACAGCCCTGCCCTGGGAAGAGGGGGGCAAGAAATACAGGCAAAGAAACTTATGGGAAAAATGGCCAAGTACTCCAATAGCTTTTCCCTAGGTCCATCTACCTGGTTGTTAAGGTGAGAATTAGAAAATATTAGAAATGTTATTGTTATTACAATTGTTATAGCACTGTTATAACACTGGGTTATACATTGACATGCACGTGCTCATTTGTTCGTCTCACTAAACTACTAAGGTTCTACTATTATCTTCATTTTATTGAGGAGGAAACCTGGGTTGAGTAATTTACTACTTAATGGAATAATCAGGGATTGAAAGTAGGTTTGTTGACCTACCTTGTTATTAAAACTTAAGGGTTGAGATATCAAAAATCAAGTGTCAATGTGCTCAATGAAGTTGTTTTAAGATATAGGTCCTCAGGATGGAAAGATGTTGATTTTCTTGGCTACCATGAACTTTACAAAAACGATTGTATTTTTCCTCCTGCATTACTCTTCCTGATTTAAGGAGAGCCAGAAATTAAAGTTTTCTGAACTGAAAATCTCCCTGTTTCCATAACTTCTTACTGGGAGGCAAAGGTAATGGGGAGGAATCTTTATTTTTGGTGAAGATGGTGGGGTGATGTCAGCTATAGAAGGGCAAGTGCACAGAGTCCAAATCTCATTTTAAGCAGGAGTTTCAACTTCCGCTTATGATTACTTATGAGAAACACTGCTTGAGTTAAGCTTCATTTTCTTTGAAGCTGCCAATGAACAATAAAAATATTAAGGTATGTAGGAGAGAAAGACTGGAAGACTGCTTTGAATTTGTAATTTGCTTTTGCAGTTTAAGAAGCACTTTCTGAAATCTCACAGTGGTTCTGCCCATCCAGTTTTATGGTTTCCCACTCTTCATTTTTTTTTTTTTTACAATGGGGAAACCAACACCAATCCATAAATATTTATTACATGTGATTACAGCAGCCACTACCATTTGTGCAGCAGGGACTTTAACAGGCATTATCTCGTTGACCTTTCATGACATGGTGGAGTAGACAGTCTCATGATCTGCGAGGAAACTGTGCTTCAGAGTTGTTCAGTGGCTCTCCCAAGGGCACGTAGCTAATGAGTGAAAAACTGGGATGTATCAAGCTTGGCCTGTTTTCTTTCTCATATGTTATACCGGTTTTCCCCTCGAGGGTCAAGGTAAGAAAGCTGGATAGTCAGCCTCTTGGTAGTTAAAAGTTGGTTGTGGGGACTGTGTTTAGAGATAACGCTCATCTCTTTACCCACTTTCACATACATTGAGACAAAGACAGAAACAAATCACAGGTAAGACGCATGGAGGGATCAGTGGACAATGGTGATACAAAGCATTTAAGACTCTTGGATATCACATCTCTCAACACATTGGACCAACATTTTGATCAGGGTTCATTGTCTACTTAACAGGAGCCAAGGGCTACCAATTTAAATGGAAAATAGAGCCTATCCCCAGTCTGAAGTGCTCACAGACCAGAGAGTTAGCCAGATTACCTACATTTAAGATTCTTGATTTGCTTTCCAGCTATTGTGAATAATATTACTGATGTTAGAGAGGTCTGCAGGGATCCCAAAGCAAATCCTTGCTTTTCTTGTTTGTTTATTTGTTTAATATTTATTTATTTATGCATACAAGAACTAGGGTGTAGGCTAGAAGTGTGGGAAGGATGAGAAGATTCTCTGGAGACAGAGTGGGGAGCAGAACAGGCAGATCCACTGAAATACACTGCTTAGCGGAGCAGTGGGTGAAACAAGAGAGGTCCGCTGCACCATGAGGGTCACGTCCCCAGCCGGGTATCGAACTAGTCTGCAGTGGCTGCAGAAGCTTCACAGTGCTGAGACTTAATCCCTTGTGCTGCCAGGGAGGCCTTAGGATTTTTATTTTTCTTTATCTTCAAGAGGTCAATGCTATGTCTAAAGTGCTCTATTCTGATACACCATCTGTCAAATCTCATAAACTTTCCAGGCAAGGAGTTCTATGGCTGCGGTGCTATTGCCTAACTTTTCTGTGTTCTCTGAACCATAATATGCAGGAGTCTCTATTTTTTGAGACTTTTGTAAGGTATAAAGTGAAGACGTATGAGAAGAGAGGAAAATAATCCAAAATACTTTTGAAAGATAGGACTTTGACTCTGAAATTAACTAGTTTTCTCCAAAACTATTGTCTAATAATAGTTCCTAGGGGTTAGCAGTTCCTAGAGTGTAAACTGATATACCAAAATGGATTCTAGTTGATGTCAGAGACTATCCTGAAGGCAGGTGTCTATCTACCAAGTTACCTGGCCAGTTTGCAGGTAACAGTCAGAAGGTTTTATTTTCTGCAACTCCAGTACTAGTCAATGAACTGTCTTTACCAATATAAGTCTAGGGTTTAACATAGTGCTTCAGTACATTGACACTGCTCATCAAGAGTGGCCAGTGCCAGGCAATTACATTTGAAATATTGGGAAAACTAGGTTGCTCTGTAGCAGAAGAGAAACTCTGAGTGTTGTTGTAATATTGTGAAAGGGACTCTACCTCCAATTGCGTTGTTTTTCTTTCCTAGTTCTCTTCCAGATTCTACTTCTGTGTAAGTTCATTTACAAAACTTTCAAGTTTCAGTGTATTTTAGGATGATGTAGAGGAAAGGCTGCTCATACCTATTGATGCTTATGTTAGGTATATTGCATGAATTCCCTGCAATATTTGTGTCTGTTTGCAGACACCAATGAGATGAAGTGATTAGCATTCATGCATGGGTGGACAAGTCACTCATTCATAAGGGGAGAGTTGGTGCATCCTGGAAAGAATTAATCATTAAGGCCAGTTGCTATTCTTTGGGGGCATGAGGGTTTAAGAACCTCTGAAAATTTTGCTAACTTTGCTTTTAGATTTTCTTTGTTCTTTCCAACTTTCCTGATTGGAACTGGTATTGATAGTAAACTTTCTACGTAAGTGACAGAACTTTGAAAGCTCTCAAATTCATCTCAGTATATTGTTTCTCTATTGGTGTGTGAAAAGTTAACCAAGTCCTAGTGACTTAAAAGCAACACTCATTATTACCTCACAGTTACAGTCTGGGCACACCTTGACAGCAGCCTCTTCTTGGGTTTCCACAAGGCTGAAATCATGTGGTCAGCCAGATTGTACTCTCATGTGAAGGCTCTGTTGGGCCTGATGAGTCTATAACTTGATGATTGGTGTTTTTACCTGGGGGAATAGGTGTGTTACAAGTGCCAGAATAGGGCATGATGAGTCCTTTCTTTATTAGACTTTCTACAACCAGTTTTGTCTGTCTTTAGCTTCTCATTTAGCTTAGTGCAAATATGGGGATAAATGGGTCTTGGGCTGTAGTAGTATAATTATCTTGATTAGCTTTTGCTTGTCAAATGCTGGATCCCTGAAAATATCAAGACAACTTGTAAATAAGATAAAATTGTGTTTTGCCCTAACCCTGTAAGGAGAGCAATACCTTGACAGATTTTTAATAGTGTCTTAGAGGGTAGGAAGGCAAAATGGGACTATTTATAGTGTTTGGAATGCAGGTTAAGGCATGTCTTGCAGTATGAGGGCTTAATTAGGATTGGATAAAAATCCTGACATAATAGTTTAGGACTGGTGGACATAGAAATAGATAAGGATTTTGGGATGAGAGGATTCAAAGAATCTTGAGCAGTAAATTATCATGTAGAGAAGGACAAGTTGGTGTTCACTTAAGTAATATAGTTATTAAATGTTTATCTTCCCAGGCAAATATCTTTGCAACAATAATGTCATTTTGATGAGGACAGTGGGATAGTAAGTCCATGTTAATGTCATCAGTAAGTTGTGTGGGTGTAGATGGTTTCCTTTCTCACTTTTCATGCTGAATTCCTGGCCTGGTTTCCTGTCTCCTGTCCTGCTCCTTACAGGACTTGGATGCTAGGAGGCAGCCTGGACTATATCCTTCCTTTTACCCCATTCCTTGTAGTTTGCTCTCTATGGTTTTCCATAATACTGTCCACCAGGCCCCATTCATAGTCTTTTTGTTCTGCCTTCATCTATTTCTCTTGGCTGAAATTTCTTTCTTTCTTTCTTTCTTTCTTTCTTTCTTTCTTTCTTTCTTTCTTTCTTTCTTTCTTTTTTTTTTTTACCACCTGACAATGAAAAATTCTGCCAAAACCTCATCCTGTAGCCTTCTTCCAGACTCCCTAGCATGGTATTATGGATTTGGTTTGGGCTGTGTTATTTACCAGCTGCAATGCATTTGTCTTCTGCATCATTCTTTCTCCTTTTTTTGCTCATAGTGGGGCCTCCCTTGATATTTTGATTCACTCCAATAGGTTTGTCTGCTCTCTGACGCATGGCAATCCCACGCTTGGTCAGCCATTCCCAGAAATAATGTTGTGAGGAAAATCCAAGTTCTAGAAAAACCAATCTTGATATGAAATATATTACAATCTTGGCTCCATAGTTGAGGATTAGAATGCTGGTGTCGTAGAATCAGTGCTGCTTTCTTGCAACTGAAGTCTCACTCTTGTCTGGAACTCAGGTTCTAGATCAGTGTAATATTGAACATTCTCTCTAAATTTCAATTGCAATTTTGAGCTGATAGGAGAATATTGCTATAATTTAGGTAAGAGACATAAAATTTAGTAGAATAGTGGTAGAGAGGTGGATATAGACTCTGGGAATTCACATTTTAAAAAAAAATTATTTATTTATTTATTTATTTATTTATTTGTTTGTTTGTTTGTTTGTTTGTTTGTTTGTTTATTTATACAAGCACTGGGTATAGTCAGAAGCGCGGGAGGTTGAAAGAACTCACCAGAGCCAGAGCAGGGAACAGAAGAGGCAGAGTGATGAAATACTCTGCTGAGGGGACCAGCGGGCAACAGGAGGGGTCTGCGTGCCATGTGGGACCCTCGCAGGAGGCCAGGGATGGAACTGGCACTGCAGAGGCTGTGGGCAGCTTCATAGCCCAGCGTGACACCGCTGCGCCACCAGGGGAGGCCCGGAATTCACATTTTAAACAAGTTTCCCAGGTAATTTTTATGCTTGCTTAAGCTTAAGATCTTTATATATTCTAAAGCTATGGTTTTTTTAGGTATTAAAAGGTTCAAACTTTCATATCTACTTATTGGAGTAAGTCTTTTACCTGTGTGAAATATTCTTTTGAGTAAGGATGGGAAGAGCATAAAGAGACCATGGTGATAGTTCCTGGGTGAATGCGTGGAGGGAATTTTATGGGAATTATAACCAAGATGAAAATGCATACATTGTACAAAAATGAAAAATGATGTAAAATTATATAAAAATAAATTAATTAGTTAAAAAAGAAATATTCTTTTGACATCTAATTGTTTTGCCTTAAATGCCCTATTGCATAGTAGTAATATTTTTATACCTGTTCTCTTTGTTAACATTTGCTAGCCATGTCTTTTTATCTTTGTTTTCATTCATGTCTCATTTTTCATTTGGAATTTAAAATTCAAATTTTGAAAAAAATTTACAAAATTATTTGTTTTATGTGTAACACATGTACAGGAAATATAACTGGATTTCATTCTCTCACATCTGATGGAAAAATTTAACACAGATGCATTTCTTGTGATTAATGACACATTTGGATATGTTTCTTACATCTTCCTTTAGTTTCATTTGCTCTGCCTTTCTCTTCATTTTTCTCATGCTCCCTGTCCCCATTTTCTTTTCTCTTTCTGTTCTTCCATTCCTTTTCTAAAAAAAGTATATTAATTACATTTTCTTCATTCCATTCCTTTCTGCTACTGATCTGGAAGTCAATTATCCTATTCCTAGTCTTCTAATAGTTTTACTTAAATATTTATTTTTTAAAGATTTATTTATTTTTTCATACAAGAGCTGAGGTGCAGGCCAGAGAGGTGCAGGGGGTCGGGGGGTGAGAGGATTCACCAGAGACAGATTGGGGAGCAAAACAGGCAGATTTACTGAAATACACTGCTAAGGGGAGCAGCGGGTGAGACAGAGAGGTCTTGTGCACCATGTGGGTAGCTCCCGCGCTGGGGTTCAAACTCATGCTTCCATGGCTGCAGATAGCTTCATACCCTGCATCTTAACCCCTTGTGCCACCAGGGAGGCACCAAGAGATACTCTTATAATTAACTTTTGGATCAAAGAGGCAATCAAACTGGAAAATTCAAGCTAAGACTAATATAAAGGAGAACACATCTTACCAGAACATATGTTACACAGATAAAGCTAAACTCAAAGGGAATTTGTAGCCTTATGTATCTTAATTAAGAAATTAAGACTGAAAACTGTAGGGACACTTAGTAGTTAGATTGGAGTTGGGAAGGGAGAGCAGCAGGAATGCATTCAACTTACCATCTTCCTTGCTGCTAACACTTTCACTGTTTAATTTTTGATATTTAAACCTTTGAACCAAGCCTCCCTGGTGGCACAGGGGTTAAAGTCTCAGTTTTGTCAAGCTATTGCCAGCCACTGTGGCATGAGTTCAATCCCCAGCCAGGGAGATGGACTACATGGTGCAGAAGACTTCTCCTGTCTGCTCCCCACTCTCTCTGGTGAATCCTCTCACCCCCTACACCTCTGGCCTATAGCCCAGTTCTTCTATGCATAAATAAATAAGAATAAAATCTAAAAAAGAAAATAAAACTTTGAGCCATTTGGAATTTATTTGGCTTAAGGTATCAGGATGGATCAAACTTTGTTTCCTCCCAAACATCTAACCAGTTGTTTCAATAGCATTAATTGTATAATCCATATTTTCCCCATTGATAAGAAATTCCACTTTAGTGAACATACCTCAACATCATAAAGGCCATCACAGCCAATATCATTCTCAACTGTGAAAAGCTGAAAGCATTCCCATTAAGATCTGGAACAAGACAAGGATGTCCACTCTCACCACTGCTCTTCAATATAATACTAGAAGTCCTAGCCAGAGCAATAAGACAAGAGAAAGACATACAAGGAATCCAAATAGGAAAAGAAGAAGTCAAACTATCACTATTTGCAGATGATATGATAATATACATAGAGAACCCCAAAAACTCCACAGAAAAACTAATTAAACTAATCAATCAGTTTAGTAAAGTGGCAGGATACAAAATAAATGCACAAAAGTCAGAAGCCTTCCTATACACAAACAGTAAATCTGAAGAAGAAGAAATCAAGAAAACAATTCCTTTTATTATTGAAACAAAACAAAATCAAACACCTGGGAATAAACCTAACAAAAGAAGTAAAGGACTTATACAAAGAAAACTATAAAACACTGTTAAAAGAAATAGAAGTAGACACAAAGAAATGGAAAGACATCCCCTGCTCATGGATCAGAAGAATTAACATTATCAAAATGGCCAGCCTGCCAAAAGCAATCTACAGATTCAATGCTATTCCAATTAAAATTTCAATGTCATTCTTCAAAGAAATAGAAAAAATATTGATGAAATTCATATGGAGCCACCAAAAACCCTGAATAGCCAAAACCCTCCTGAAAAAAAAAAGAAGGTAATGGAGGCATCACTCTTCCAGATTTCAAACTATACTACAAAACCATAATAATCCAAACTGCATGGTATTGGAACAAGAACAGACACATGGGCCAATGGAGCCAAATAGAAAACCCAGAAACAAACCCAAAGATTTATGGTCAACTAATCTTTGACAAAGGAGCAAAGAATATGCACTGGAGCAAAGAAAGTTTGTTCAATAAATGGTGCTGGGAAAACTAGGTCGCTACATGCAAAAGAATGAAACTTGACTACTACCTTGCCCCATGCACAAAAACCAACTCAAAATGGGTTAAAGAACTAGACATAAGACCTGAAATCATAAACTATATAGAAGAAAATATAGGTGAAACACTACATGACATGCACCTCAAAAACATCTTTACAGACACATCGCCCAAAGCAGTGATAGTGAAGGCAAAGATAAACAGCTGGGACTACATCAAATTAAAGAGCTTCTGCACAGCAAAAGAGACAATAACCAAAACAAGGAGAAACCCCACTGACTGGGAGAACATTTTTGCACACAACACTAATGATAAGGGACTGATCGCAAAAATCTACAAAGAGCTGATGAGACTCAAAAAAACAAAGAAAATAATCCAGACAAAAAATGGGCAGAAGAGCTAAAAAGAAACTTCTCTGAAGAGGAAATGCAAATGGCCAACAGGCATATGAAAAAATGTTCAACATCACTTGTAATCAGGGAAATGCAAGTCAAAACTACCATGAGATACCATATTACTCCAGTGAGAATGGCACATATTAAAAAAAATTAGCAACTACAAATGTTGGCGAGGATGTGGAGAAAAAGGAATTCTCCTGCAGTGCTGGTGGGAGTGCAAACTTGTCCAACCACTATGGAAAGCTGTGTGAAGATTCCTCAACCTACTACAGATAGAGCTTCCATATGATCCAGCAATTCTGCTCCTAGGTATTTACCCAAAGGACACAGAAGCATTAATTCCAAAGAGCACCTGCACCCCTATGTTTATAGCAGCACTATTTACAATAGCTCAGCTTTGGAAACAACCCAAATGCCCAAAAATAGATGACTGGATTAAGAAGATGTGGTATATATATGCAATGGAATATTACTCAGCATTCAAAAAAGATAAACACACATGCAATTTCCAGCAACATGGATGGAGCTGGAAGGGATCATGCTAAGTGAAATAAGCCAGAAAGAAAAAGAAAAATACTGGATGGTCTCACTCATAGCAGGAATCTAGAAAATCTAAAAAAGGGACCAGGAAAAAGAATAGCTATAAGAAAGAAAAAGTCAAAATCAACAAACAACTATGAACCAGAGACACACTCTGGGGGGTGGGTGGGGAAAGGAGGGCTTAGGGTCAAAATAAGGGGGTTGCAATTGTATGGGGGATATAAAAATAAAATAAAAAAAAAGAAACAGAAAAAAAAGAAAAAAAATTCCACTTTGATAATAGAATGGAATCTCTAATAAACTTAATATATTCTTCCATTACCTATTCTGTGCCATTCATTTGAATGTTTATTTTTCATAGATACTGGTTATTTCAATTGCTATTGCTTTGTAATGCACTTTGGTATAACTCACCTTCTTTAATTTTATTGTTTGTATTTCATGGGATTTTTGTCACATCTTTACTATTTTAGATGAATTAAATTTTTTTTCCAGTTCTGAAAATGAACCAAATAGGAATTTGGATGAAATTGATTGTATAGATTAAATGAAAGGGAATTGAGATTTGTTGTGTTTTTCCTTCCCAGGAACAAAACATTTATTTCCATAAAATTAAAAAAACAAAGATTTAGACTTCTGGTTTCTACTCCAACATTTAAAGAGCTTGAAGGTTGCCTCTCCCATCTTCACAACAAGAAAAAATATTTAACAAACTGAAAATCAATATCTCTTTTTATATCCCTACCACACATCCAAATGTGGAGACTTGTAAATACAGAGCTAACTGGAAGCAGAAACCACCAGAGCCAGAAACAGCTAGAAAACCTTGAATTGTAATTAAAAAGCTGCTAGAGACTGAGTGTGTACTTGTTTGAGACTTACAAGTTTAGTATCCCCACCTCCACTTTTATCTCCAGAAGCCCCACTGTATTCTTTCTCAAAGTGAAGAATGAAGAAAAATTTCCTTGTACTTCCACCAACTGGGAAGGACCACCATTTTGAAATAGGTCCATATATGCTTCTTTGAATTAAGTTTGAAGCATTTTATTCTGTCTACTCTCAGAAGAATTTACTTTAGAGTCTAATAGAAGTGAAAGAAAGGAAGTACCCAACTACAACCTCTACTAGCCTTCATGTCTCAACTGAGTGTGTGGAGGAGGAAAATGAGAAGCACTTGTGAAGGTCACAGCCCAGGGGCAAAGGGTCTCCCAAGATGGAGACTTAATCACTGGTTTACAGAATGTTTGCTCCATCACACATCTTATCATGCTATTAACAGGGCTGCTGTATAATAACAGTTGAAAGGATTACAAGACTTATACTGTAGTAAGGAATTTCTAGGGAATACCAAATACAACAGGAAGGTAAAAACAAGGGCACTAGTGGAGACTGAAACCTCACACATCTATAACTACAGTAACAAGAAACAGTGGATGGAGCTGGAAGGGATCATGCTTAGTGAAATAAGCCAGAAAGAAAAAGAAAAATACCGAATGGTCTCACTCATAGCAGGAATTTAGAAAACCTAAATAGGGGATCAGGAAAAAAGACTAGTTATAATAAAGTAAAAATCAAAATCAACAAGAAACTATAAACCAGATACACACTGCAGGGGGGAGAAGGGAGTAGGATCAAAACAAGGGTGGTGGGAATTGTACGGGGACTATAACCAAGATGAAAATGCATACATTGTACAATAATGAAAAATGATATAAAAATATATAAAACTTAAAAAAAGAGAGAAAAAATGTCAGAAGAAAGACAGCAACAGAACCAGACTCAGATATGGCTGAGATGCAGAAATTTTGGAATTATTAGACAAGGAATTTAAAATAACTATGCTAAGGACTCTAATGGAAAAGGTGGGCAACATGCAAGAAGAGATGGGTAATGTAAGCAGAAACTGTAAGAATGAACCAAAAGGAAATGCTAGAAATCAAGAAAACATATAAAGGAAATAAAAGAATGAGTGATGAGCTTATCAGTAGGCTAAACACAGCCTAGGGAAAACATTCAGTGAGCCTTGGATATATGTCAATAAAAACTTCTCAAACTGAAAGCCAAAAAGAAAAAAAGAATGGAAAAAAAGGGACAGAATATTGAAGAAATGTGGGATAGTTCCAAAAATAATACATGTAATGAGAATACCAGAAGAAGAGAGAAAAGAGAAGGCATATTTAAAGTAACAATGGCTGAGAGCTTTGCAAAATTACAGTTATGTATTGCTTAACAATAGAGATATGTTCTAGGAAACATGCCATTAGGCAATTTAGATGTTATGCAAATGCTATAGAATATAATTACACAAACCTAGATGGTACAGTCTACTACCCACCTAGGTTGTATGATGTAGCCTACTGGTACTAGTGCTGTATTCATGGTCCATTGTTGACCAAAATATTATTAAGTAAAGCATTTACTGTTATGAGAGACACAAAACCAAACATCCAGGAAACTCAGAAAATACCAAGGAAGGATAAATACCAAAAAGTTTACACCCAAGCATATCATATTCAAACCACAGAAAACCTAAGACAATGAGAAAATCTTGAATAAGCTAGAGAGGAAAATAAAAAGCCTATCTGCAGAAGTTCTATTCAGAACTTCTTTCATAATTCAGGTGAGTAGAAGAAAATATTTAATGTCTTGGAAGAAACCAAAGAAACCAATTTAGACTTCTATTCCTGTGAAATTATTTTTCAAAAATGAAGGGTAAATAGAAACTTTCTCAGACAAAAATTGAGGGCATTTGTCACTAGTAAACCTGTTTTGCAAGAAATGTTAAAGTTCTCCAGAGAGTAGGAAAATGAAATAAGTCTGAAACATAAAGGAAGTGCATTAGAGAAGGAATAAATGTAGGTAAAATAGAACATATATTTTATTCTTAATTTATCTAATAGGCAACTGTCCAAAACAATAATGTGATTTGAATAATTATCGGCTATTGACAAATGAAAGGAATGACAGCAATGTTTTAATATTGGGAAATATGCTGATAAAATACATACACTGCCCTTGAAGTGGTATCATGTTATTTGAAAGTTAGATTAGCTGTAAATGTAAGTTGCATATTCTAGGATGGCTACTAAAAAATTAGAGAAGAATAATGATTGATTATATTAAGAGAGGAGAGAAGATGGAATAATATAAGATATTCCACTGAAATCAGAGAGGGCAGTAAAAGAGGCTAAAATAAAAAGAATCAAAGAACTAGGACAACAAATAGAAAAAGTTACATATGAGATAGATTTTAATCAACTCTATCCAAAATCACTTTAAGTATGAATGGTCCAAATACATAAAATAAAAGACAGAGACTGACAGTGTGGGTAAAAAAAAAAAAAATTAAACAGTCCCTACTATGTGTTGTCTATAAAAAGCTCACTTTAAATAAGGGAAAAAATGATATTGATTTAGAGTTTTTCATTATAGTTCCAGCACTAATTTTGTTAAGCTTTCCTCTTAAGTTTTTATACCCTCTGTTGCTATTTTGAATGTACATCACTAGGAAACTTGGTTGTGAATGACATAAAACAGTTTAAACTAACTTTAGCAAAATATGAAATTTATTATTAGACTATGAGAGTATCTCTTCTCTCTGTGAATCAAATTCTTCTTATCCTCAGCCCATAGGGTAAAAAATTTGGCTGCTGAATTTATATATTATATATCTCTGTGTCTCAATTCCAGTTCCCAAAAATATGATTTGGACTGGCCAAGCCTGCATCAGCTATCCACATTCAGATTCAATTAGTACCCAAGAGTACAAATTAACATGACACAACATTATGACTGGAAGACTATTACTTGCCCATATGAATGGTAGATGCTAGGTATCAAAATTTGAGGCCATTTTTCAGAATTGGTTTGTGTGGACAAATCAATAGAGGATTCACTGTAGGACAGATTTCTTTTTTTTTTTAAGATCTATTTATTTATGCATACAAAAGCTGGGGCACAGGCCAGAGATGCAGGGGCTGAGATGGATTCACCAGACACAGAGTGGGAAACAGAACAAGCAGACTGACTTAAATACACTGCTGAGGGGAGCAGCGGGCGAGGCAGGAGAGGTCTACTGCACCATGTGGCTTGCTCCCTGGCTGGCCGGGGATTGAACTTGTACTGCAGAGGCTGAGGATTGCTTCATAGTGTGGTGCTTACCTCCTTTTTCATGGTTATTGTGTGTATAGGACTGAAGCTATTAAATATATTAATTGTAATTTATTTTTGAAGATTTTGGCAAGAGGAACACTAAGAGTTCCCTTGATAGCCATAAGAAGTAATAAGTCACAATTTCAAGAATCAAAGATATTAAACATTCTCCCAGGGTTGAGCCTCTGAAATTAGGGGTAAAGGGTTGTTTTAAACCACATGTGGCCTTAAAAAATGGTAGACCCAGTTTCTCTGGGTCTTTTGTATTTGGGGAATTGAACAGCAGTGACCCAATTCTTGAATGGGTCTCTCAGACAGCAGAGTGGGCCCACAGTCATGAGTTCCAATGTAGAGAAGAATGAGCCAGCTCTCCAGAAGAAGAGAAAGGTGAGGTAAGGTATTTGGAAATCTCGAAACTTGGATGTGGAATAGAGAGGCTAAAAAAAAAACACTAAATAGAGTATTCAGGTTGTAAGATAGTGAAATCACCTGTGAGTGGCCTCTTCCTGGAGGAGCATGGTGATGTCTGATGAGCTGGAGGTCAGGGGTATATGACAGTCTTTTTTTTTTTTTTTTCTCTTTTTTTTTTTAAATAATAAATTTTATTTTTATATTCCCCCATACAACTGCACATGCCCCATTCTGACCCCAATCCCTCCCCTCCCGGTCCCCACCCCCCAAAAAGTGTCTCTGGTTCATAGTTTTTTGTTGATTTTGATTTTCACTTTCTTATAGTTATTCATTTTCCTGATCCCTTATTTAAGTTTTCTAGATTCCTGCTATGAGTGAGACCATCTGGTATTTTTCTTTTTCTTTTTGGCTTATTTCGCTGAGCATGATCCCTTCCAGCGCCATCCATGTTGCTGCAAATTGCATGTGTTTATCTTTTTTGAATGCTGAGTAATATTCCATGGTATATATGTACCACATCTTCTTGATCCAGTCATCTATTTTTGGGCATTTGGGCTGTTTCCAAAGCTTAGCTATTGTGAATAGTGCTGCTATAAACATAGGGGTGCAGGTGTTCTTTGGAATTGATGTTTCTGTGTCCTTTGGGTAAATACCTAGGAGTGGAATTGCTGGATCATATGGAAGGTCTATGTTTAGTAGGTCCAGAAATCTCCACACAGCTCTCCATAGTGGTTGGACCAGTTTGCATTCCCACCAACAGTGCAGGAGAGTTCCTTTTTCTCCACAACCTCGCCAACATTTGTTGTTGCTAGTTTTTTTAATATGTGCCATTCTCACTGGTGTAAGATGGTATCTCATGGTAGTTTTGATTTGCATTTCCCTGATTACAAGTGATGTTGAACATTTTTTCATATGTCTGTTGGCCATTTGCATTTCCTCTTCAGAAAAGTTTCTCTTTAGCTCTTCTGCCCATTTTTTGTCTGGGTTATTTTCTTTGTTGTTGTTGAGTCTCATCAGCTCTTTGCAGATTTTTGTGATCAGTCCTTTATCATTAGTGTTGGGTGCAAAAATGTTCTCCCAGTTGTTGGGGTTTCTCTTTGTTTTTGTTACTGTCTCTTTTGCTATGCAGAAGCTCTTTAATTTGATGTAGTCCCAGCTGTTTATCTTTGCCTTCACTATCACTGCTTTGGGTGATGTGTCTGTAAAGATGTCTTTGATATGCAAATCACGTAGTGTTTCACCTATATTTACTTCTATGTATTTTATGGTTTCAGGTCTTATGTCTAGTTCTTTAATCCATTTTGAGTTGATTTTTGTGTATGGTGTGAGGTAGTGGTCAAGCTTCATTCTTTTGCATGTAGCAACCCAGTTTTCCCAGCACCATTTATTGAACAAACTTTCTTTGCTCCAATGCATAGTCTTTGCTCCTTTGTCAAAGATTAGTTGACCATAAATCTGTGGGTTTATTTCTGGATTTTCTATTTGATTCCATTGGTCTGTATGTCTGTTATTGTTCCAATACCATGCAGTTTTGATGATTATGGCTTTGTAGTATAGTTTGAAGTCTGGGAGTGTGATGCCTCCATTTCCTTCTTTTTTTTTCAGTAGAGCTTTGGCTATTCGGGGTTTTTGGTGATTCCATATGAATTTCATCAATAATTGTTCTATTTCTTTGAAGAATGACATTGAAATTTTGATTGGAATAGCATTGAATCGGTATATTGCTTTTGGTAGGATGGCCATTTTAATAATGTTTATTCTTCCAATCCATGAGCAGGGGATGTCTTTCAATTTCTTTGTGTCTTCTTCTATTTCTTTTAACAGTGTTTTATAGTTTTCTTTGTATAGGTCCTTTACCTCTTTTGTTAGATTTATTCCCAAATATTTGATTTTTTTTGTTTCGATAATAAAAGGGATGGTTTTTTTTATTTCTTCTTCTTCAGATTTATTGTTTGTGTATAGGAAGGCTACTGACTTTTGCGTGTTGATTTTGTATCCTGCCACTTTACTGAATTGATTGATAAGTTGAATTAGTTTTTCTGTGGAGTTTTTGGGGTTCTCTATGTATATTATCATATCATCTGCAAATAGTGATAGTTTGACTTCTTCTTTTCCTATTTGGATTCCTTGTATGTCTTTCTCTTGTCTTATTGCTCTGGCTAGGACTTCCAGTATTATATTGAAGAGCAGTGGTGAGAGTGGACATCCTTGTTTTCTTCCAGATCTTAATGGAATTGCTTTCAGCTTTTCACCATTGAGGATGATACTGGCTGTTGGCTTGTCATAGATGGCCTTTATGATGTTGAGGTATGTTCCTTGTATCCCAAGAATTTCAAGGGCTTTTATCATGAATGGGTGTTGCACTTTGTATGACAGTCTTTTGTAGACAAGAAGAACAAGACACAAGAGGAGAGCCAGGGTTTTGCAACAGCAGGGTTCTCTTTCATTTTGCAGGGAAATTTCTGTAGACTTCCTTTGCAGGATTTGGATTTGGGATAGTACAGAGAAAGGGTTAATGGAATGCAATACTGGATTTTTCTGTCTGTCTTGTGGAACTTTTAGTTAATTCTAAAATAAATTTGAGAAATAAATAACCTGAGCATTGAAGAAGATTATGTCTGTTAAATTTATATAGAATCAAGGTATAATTTTCGATATACAAATCTGGTGTCCTGCCTCCCTTCCATTTTCTTTCATCAAATATGGACTCTACAAATCTATGATGCAATATGAATTCTATGGAGTTAACTTCACAGGAGAGAACTTAAAACAATGACAGATAGGAAATGGGAGAAAACCTGAAAATAAATTCTCCTTCCATTCTTGGTTGTGTTTTAATAGCTACTAGGTAAGCCAATATCCATCTCCTGAAATCTTCATTGTCCGTCTTCTGAGTTTGAGATTAACAGGAAGAGCCAGAACCGAGTTTGAGATTAACAGGAAGAGCCAGAACCACAGATCCTAGATATTGGATTTTGGAAGAAGAATGTCACACAGGACAGTTTGTCACCACAGCAACAGTTGAGATGGAACTAGGGTTTGAGAATACAGAGGACAGGTGATAGTGAGAGAATATGGGGAAACACACAGATATATCTAACAAGATATTAACAGATTACAACTGATTAGCCAGAACTATGTCATGTGTTCATTCTTAACTGAATTAGGTGGGACTATGAGTGGCTTTCCTGGAGCTGAGGTCATGGCTATTTCTTCAAAAACAATCTGGATTTGATTAGCAAATATAATGAAAGACTACATATCATATATAGATAATAGTCAGTGTACCAGGCAGGGTTTTTTTTATGTACAATAGTAAACAATTTTTCTAAAGTTAAAAAAAAAAAGAAATTTGTTGAAGAATATCTTTGGTTCTCAGGAAGACTCAATAGGAAGATTGAAGAACCAGGTTTGGAAAATAAGCAGGAGCTATAAAAATCCAGGTAGCAGGATACAAGTTCCAGATTGGAGTCTAGCTAGGAATATGTAGCAATTACTCAGTTATGGTATTTCTGCTGCCATCACCTGACAGGGGGTATTGTCATTGACTTTGCTGCTACTGAAAACTAGATGCTGCCAGTTTTATCAGTGAATGAATTAATTACTTATTTGTAGATTTTTCTTCAGAATCAAATAAGAACATCTGATTAATTGAGCTAAGTGTACACACCCTCAAATAAGGGAACAGGGAGAAAAAAATACCCGGCACTTTCAATTTCCTTTGAGGTAGATAAGACTCTGCCTTCCACCAAGATCATACAATCACAAATTTTGCACATTTATTAAGGGATTCAGATGCTGGGCACCTGAAAAAGAAGAAAAATCCTAAGTAACCAAGATAACCCATCCTGTGGCTACCCAAATTCTACTTATATGCTTACCCAAACTCATTCTACCTCAAATACATGTTTCTGCTGACATAATGTAATACCTCTCAAACAAGAAAGAAAATATTCATCCTCTTCTCAAAGTGAGGTAACACAATATTCAGTTACAATATTCATCTGTATGTTCAGGATCTTTGGCGGATTCCATTTCCAACCAGCTCTGGCACAATACTGTCTCAAAAGCCTGAGTAGTATGGGCTCTATCATAAATTTAACCATAAGCCACTCTTTACCTCTAGGGCACTGCTTCTGAGTCCCTTCAGATCCTCTCTTTAACCTCTCAGATGCCTCTGGACCTCTTCTTTGCCTCACTCATCAAACTGTGTGGGCTTAGATGGACTTCACATGTGTGTAAACTAACAGGGAGAAGTGTCCTGCAGCACAGACAGGCAAGGTTGCTGGGCATTGGTGAATGGCTTGGCTCATTGGTCAGAGTCCTGGCGGGAATAAGAATAGAAGACGGGGGCAAATATGGAAGGAGCATTAGATGGACCCTTGTGAGTGTGCATAAAGCACATGGAGCTTCATGTCTCGTATTAAAACCCCCAAAGCATATTCACTGCAAATGAAGACTCAACCTTGCAGCCATGCACAATTCTCTTTTTCTCATATGCCATATTTAGTCAATCTGAGGAACTTAATGGAACTACCTTCAAATTATATCTAGAATCCAACCATCTATCATACCTCTCTGCTATTACCCTGGCGTACGTAAACATAATTTCTCCTCTGGATCATTGAAATAGTCTTCTAAATGGGTTTGAGATTCCAAACCTCCCTTTGCCACCTCCCTTAATTTTCTTCTTCAATACAATGAACAGGTTAATTTTAATTATAGAATGTAAGTCAGATCTTGCTACTCCTCTGCTTAAAATCCTCTAATGGCTTCTTGTTTCATTCAAAGCAAAGTTCAATTATCTTATAAAGTTTCCACAAGGCACCACATGCATTGCTCTCTAATAACCTCTGGCCTTCTAAATTCCCTTGATCCACCAGTGAACCAGTTATATTTCCATCCCTTGGTCATTGTATGGCTTTTTCCTTTCCCTGTTCACGCCTTAAGGTATCTTCATGGCTCAGTCTCTCAACTCTTTCAAGTCTTTGCTCAAGTGTCATTTTTGCAGTGAATTAAGGACTGAACCTATTATTGAAAACTTCAATCCTCCAATACACCAGCACTTCTTTTTTTTCCACACACCTGTATAATTTACTTATTTATAATGTTTATCGTCATCTTCCAACATTATAATTTAATCTCCATCAGAGGAGAGACTTTTTTTGTTTGACATTGCTGGACCCACAGTATCCAGAATAATGCTTGGTACATAGTAGGTGTGGGATAACTGTTTGTTGAATGGATAGAATTCCTGAGTGGGAGTGTATACTTCCAGTAGCCCATTTCTTGCTAGTTTCAGCACATTGTGTAAATTCTCCCTAATTTCCAAATAATTTCCAGGGAGCTTTAGCCTGCGTTGAAGAAGACATGGCCCAAGAAGACCTTTTAGGGAGTTATTTATTTAAAGCCTATGATGTATTATAATAGAATTGGAGGAGTAACAGTCACTGAGGAAATTGAGTTCCTTGGAAGTTTAGAGACAAGTCCCAAGTCACATAGCTGTTGAGTAACAGAATATAGTGCACTTTCCCTGAGCAGAACATCAATGTACTTTTGTTAAAGCAAGATAAAAGTAAAAATGATTTTACATATATCCATATCAGGTCTAACATGTGGGTGTGCATTTTTAAATTCCCCCAATTCAAAATGTTCTTGTCTGCATAGTTTCAAAGAGTGTTTTACATTTCTGTCATTCTGGTATGACACCATCAGGATGACTGTGGCAGCTAAGAAAACACAGAAAACACACTGCATGGAAAAAGACTCAGTCACAACAAAGGCTAGCTTTTGTTATCAGCATGAACCCAGAACCTGGTGAGCACCCCAAAATATATATTGATGATGAAATCACTGTGAGTCACCCAGTGACTCACAGCTCACTGGCCACTACAAAACAGAAACATGAGGAATAATTTATTGCCCAGGCCAAAAGAACTTGAAAGAACTTTCCCACCCACTATATGAGTGATATATCAAATTAGGGATAAGACGCCATCCCTTTCTTCTTCTTGGAGTGGATTAGTTCTCCCTCTTTGTGCATCTCCCCTGGAGACACAGGGCCAGATAAGCCTCTGGTTTTACTAATAATCTCTCACTGAACCGTTCTACTCATGTACCTGCCTACTTGGGCTTATTGTGCAAAGAAACCTAACCCATAAGAGTGCCTCAGCACACAAAAATGTACTTCATCACTCCTTAGAGCAAGATGGCTTCTTGGATCAGCCTTTTATGCCTTCCCTCCCTTGACTGTGACACTAAACAGACCCATAATAAACCGTCTTCAACTGCACAAGAAAGAAATTATTCTCAGGCCAAGACAGTTTTTTCTCTATAACTGTTACTCTCTCTTGTACAAATCAAGGTCCCAGCAACCACAAGTTGGGAGCTATTAAAGATTAGCAGAAAGCTTAGGAAATGTTCAATTTTCTAAGGGAATGAAGCATTTGATTCCCCAACAGCTTCTCAGCAGGGCTGCTATTGTATTCACACAAAGCAATGCAGAAGTTTCATCAGTGTTGATATTTCTTTACCCAGGAAGGTCCTAAGGAGATTTTTGACTTGATGTCACACAGTCAAGTCCTCACAGAACCTGGGAGTTCACACTTTGAGGTTCCTTTCTCCGGCTGTGACTAATACTCTAGGGTTTTACTGTACCAGGCTACACGGTGATGATTGCAGAGGACTTGGCTGTCTGGCATCTGGATTTTCTCTCATTTAAAAGACAGTGCTATTAATAATGGTCTCTTACATGCACAAAATTATTTTTGGAGCAATGGGTGATCTATAAGGGAATACCCCAGAGAGATAATGTCTTTCCCTCACCCCTTCATTCCTTCTACACTAATAGAAAACAGTTAAAACTGACTCAAAAGATAAAATTAGTAAAGTAAGAAAATGATTATTATAACTGTATCCTATATGTTCAAGTTTAACAAGTTAAGCAGAGAGATGAAAAAGACCAAAACTGAATGTTTATAGATTAAATTACAATATCTACGTTAAAAAACACATTGTATAGGATAAATGCATATAGGAATTGTAGGAGAAAAGATTAGTTAAATTGAAAAACTTGCAACAGAAACTATCCAAAATGAAACAAAAAGAAAATATACTGAAAAGAATGAGCAGAGCATTATGAGCAGTGGGAAAATATTAAGCAGCCTAGCATCCATGAACTTGAAGTCTCTGAAATGTGGAGGGAGGTGGTAGAAAAAGTATTTGAAGAAATGACTGTAAAATTTCTCAATTTGGTAAAAATTAGAAATGGCAGATCCAGAAGACTAAATGTACCCAAAGCAAGAAAAATATGAAGAAAATGACTACCCTGCATCTCATAATCGAATTGCTTAAAACCAGTGACATAGAGAAAAATCTCCAACACACAAAACAAGGTATTTTATGTTTAGAACAAAAATAATGAAAGCTAGGCCACAATGGAACAGTACCTTTAATATACTGAAAGGAATAACTGTCAACTTATAATTCTAAACTGGCGAAAGTATTTTTCAAAACCACATATAAAAATGGCAAGAGTCCATCACTATCAGAACTATACAACTGCAAATGTTTAGTGGTGTCATTCAAGGAGCAGCAGCATAACAGATGAGAATCCTGACTCAATAAAAGAGTGAAGAATACCAGAAATTATAGTACATAAATTAATTTTTTTTACATTTAAAATGTCTTTAAGCAACTAGATAGACCAAATTAGTGGCTACCAGAGAGAGGGATAAAAGGGAGTAGGTAAGTTGAATAAGAGGGGTCAATTATATGGTGACAGATGGCATTAGACTTTTAGTGGTAAACATGATGTATTATATACAAATGTTGATTTCTAAAGATGCATACCTGAAACCTAGTTAATGTTATAATGTAATGTTACTTAAATAAAAAGTATAAAAAATACACTAATGTAATAGAAAACTAAAGGTCAATATCCCTCATGAACATGGTTGCAAAAATCCTCAACAAAATATTAGTAAATCAAATTCAGCAGCATATTAAAAGGCTCTTATACCATGACCAAATGGACTTCGCCCCAGAGAAGCAAGGATGGTTCAACATATACAATAGATCAATGTGATTTACCACATTAACAGAATGAAAGATTAAAAAAAAATCATTTCAATAGATGCATAAAAAGCATTTGAAAAAATCTATAACTTTCATGATAAAACTATTAACAAAGCAGAAGAAATGTATCCCAACACAGTGAAGACCATATATCAAATGTCTACAGCCACATGATACTCAATGGGGAAAAACTGAGAGTTTTTCTCTAATATCTAGAACAAGGCAAAGATAAAAATAAAGATAAGATATTCAATATCCAAATATATGCAATAAAATTATAAAGCTTAGTGAATAAAACATAAGTCTTTATGGCTTTCGAATAGGCAATGGTTTCTAGCTATGACACCAAAAAATATTAAAAAAAAAAAAACTAAGTTGGATTTTTATTAAAATTAAAAAAATACTCTTACTGCAAAGGACACTATCAAGAAAATGAAAAAAAAACCCACAGAAAGGGAAACAATGTCTGTAAATTATAAATCTAATAAAGATCTTATATCCAGAATGTATAAAGAACTCTTAAAATAAAAAGACAACCTAATTAAAAAATGGGCCAAGGATTTCAATAGATATTTCACTTAAGATATACAGTCAATAAGCAAATAAGCCACTCAACATAATTATTCATCAGAGAAATGGAAATTAAAACTATAGTGCATACCATGTCTTATCCAGTAGGATGGCAATAATGAAAAAGACAAACTAGAGCAAGTGCTGTTGGAGAATTAGAATCCTCATACATTGCTGATGGGAATATATACTTTTCATGATAAATGTTATGTTGCCTCAAAATTAAATGGAGTTGCCAACTGAATCAGAGATGATCCCACCTCCCTGGAATTATAGAGAAGGAGATTCTGGGAATGTCATTCTTGGTCTACCTGCCATGGAAGCAGGTAGTGGTGACACTGAGCTGACCTCATAATCCAGTGCAGACTTTGGGAGTGTTTCAACCAATGAAGCGTGCATAATGCTATGTATTTCAGCTTGAAATTCCCTTTTCTGCACCAAAGAGAATAATAAAGTTTTTTAAAAATGAAAAAAAAAATGGAATTACCATATGACCCAGCAATTTCACTCCTATACATCTACCCAAAAGAAATGAAATGCACACAAAACCATACCAGAATATTCATAATGGCCCCAAAGTGAAAACAACCCAAATGTCTATTAACTGACAAATGAAGAGGCATAACAAAGGATTTATTGAGTCATAGAAAGGAATGAAATACTCTATACCATGGATGAACCTTGGAAACATTATTCTAAGTGCAAATAGCCAGAAATAAAACCACATATTTTTTATTTCATTTATATGAAATGTCCAGAATAAACAAATCCATAGAAATGAAAATATAATAGTGATTGCCTATGTCAGTTGGGGGGGGAGAGTGAGTTCTAGTAGTTATGGGGTTTCTTTTGAGGCTGACAAAATGTACTATATTAGATTGTGGTCACATTTGTTCAACTTTGTAAATATGCCAAAACCATTGGATTGTGTGCATTAAATGAGTGAACTTTATGGTTTGGAAATTGTATCTTATAAAGTTTTTAAAAATAAATGAATAGATGAAAAGTGAAGTGACAGTACAGTAGAATTTTGTTTTCCAAAAATGATCAAAATAATTATTTTGACAAATACTTAGACTTTTTCTTTGCCTTATCAAATATATACATATCTTACTATGATTACTCTTATAAAGAATTATAACACAGATTTTGTTCCAACATTTAAAAAAACTTAGTGTTCAACAATTAGCATTTTTATGTCAATATAGATGGATTTTAATATTTATAAAAGGATTCAAATTAGTCCATTTTATTGTTATTACATGGTTTATTTAGGCATTTGGTTGTTGTTAAACATTTAGGTAACTCCTAATTATTTTTAAACAAAATGCTCCAGTGAATTTGAGCAATCATACACTTCCATAGGATGTTTTTCTTAAAATAAGATTGTCCTCAAAGTTATTTTTATGAGAAACTTAGACTTAATTAGGTGCCAAAAGTCATGTGCCATTTTATATTGGAAATTCTCCACATTTATGTTTTAACTCTTAAACTTCATTCATTATCTGAAATTTTTCTTTACATAAATTATCCTTTAGAGAGGGGAGGTATTTTTTTTCATGTACATGTATTCTTTCATTCCTGCAGAATGAAAATGAATTCATCCTACATTATTTGACTAACTGATTTACATTTTGGAAAAATTGCTAGTCCAAATAGTTAAAGTTCTCACCAGAAAATGAGGGTAGGTGGAGAGGACCTAGATGCAGAGGATGCCCAATGAACTATGGTAGCAGGTTATTGGTGTTGGTGGTGAGTGTGGTGTGGTAATATGTATCTGAAGTGGGAGAACCTGTACTCCTAACTCGCATACGGTGTTGTAAACCAACGTTAGCATAATAAAAAACAAGTAGTTAAAGGCCACAGTCAAGATGCTTCAACTTAAACCACACAATATTTACCTGTAGCTTTTTATTTTATACCGCTTTGTTGACCAAATCTTTAAAAATTTCTTTTAACTCACTTTTATTCATTTTTGGAGTTATTCAACTCTAATTATTTTAGTTTTATTATAAAATGTTAAATCTAGTAATAAGAGGTTACAACATGTTCATCTGCTAAGTTTCCAACTTCAACTTAGTATATCAAATTTCAAAGTAGGTCCTCCCTGGTGGCGTAGGCAGTTGAGCCCTGCACTGTGAAGCTGTCTGCAGCCTCTGCAGTGCAGGTTCTATCTCGGCTAGCGGGCGAGGGTCCCACATGGCGCGGTAGACCTCTCCTGTCTTGCCCTCTGCTCCCCTCAGCAGTGTATTTCACTCAGTCTGCCTGTTCTGTTCCCCACTCTGTCTATGGTGAATCCTCTTACCCTCCCGCGCATCTGCCCTGTACCCCAGCTCTTGTATTAAAAAAAAAAATCAAAGTAGTATATAAATAATATTATTTATGTTTTATTATTATTTAGTAATATTATATCTCATAATATTATTTATATTATTCATCCCATTGTATATAACTTCATTATGAAATTCATGAGCGGATCCTCAAGGGAGACTTGAGCTGCCTCTTAGGTAGGTATGCTATTCATCTGCACTCCAGTAATGTCATGGATTGCACTAAGCAAGAGCTAATGGTGGCACATTTCCTGTCTTCTCATTCTGTCACTCTCCAAGGTTGTCCTGAATAGAAAAATTATTCTCAATTTTTAATGGCTATGTAGAAGCTTGACTTCGGTATACCTTAAAATTTCAACCAGAAAGAAAAAGAAAAATACCAAATTGTCTCACTCATAACAGGAATTTAGAAAACCCAAATAGGAGAACAGGAAAAAGACTAATTATAATAAAGTAAAAATCAAAATCAACAGGCAACTATAAACCAGAGACACAGTATAGCAGGGGGAGAAGGGAATAGGATCGAAACAAGGGTGGTGGGAATTTTACAGGGACTATAACCAAGATGAAAATGCATACATTGTACAAAAATGAAAAATGATGCAAAAATATATAAAACAAAAGAAAATAAAAATTTCTCCAGATGTCAGCTATGACAGTATTCTTCTAGTTTGAAAGCTATGAAGTCTTGTCATATATCGTTAAAGCAGGGTGTTGACTCTAATCAACTTTAAAAGTTGCCTGAATTTATAGAATCAGGGATATTCATGTTGGATGGGGCCTTAGACATAATCTGATTCAATTATCTCATCATATATAAAGACATTGAAGCTGAGGGATATGATGAGATGTGTTCCAGGTCAAATGTATTAGTGGTTGAGATAGGACTAGAATCCAGGTCTTTCTATTTCCCTTCTTTAGTCATAGTTCTGTGGTCTCTTCTGAAGGCCTGAAAAGGAACTAAATGACCTTTCATGGTTATTTCCAGTATGGGGAATTTGTGGATTAAATTATAATTGAGGAATTTTAATAAACTTGATCTTGTTTGATTTGTGGCAAGTTTCTGAAAAAAAAATTCTTTTCTTTAGAAGGGAATGGAGGCATCACACATCCAGACTTCAAACTATACTACAAAGTCATAATAATCCAAACTGCATGGTATTGGAACAAGAACAGACACACAGACCAATGGAGCCAAATAGAAAACCCAGAAACAAACCCACAGTTTATGGTCAACTAATCTTTGACAAAGGAGCAAAGAATATGCACTGGAGCAAAGAAAGTTTGTTCAATAAATGGTGCTGGGGAAACTGGTTGCCACATGCAAAGGAATGAAACTTGACTACTACCTCACCCCATGCACAAAAACCAACTCAAAATGGATTAAAGAACTAGACATAAGACCTGAAACCATAAAATAAATAGAAGGAAATATAGGTGAAACACTACATGACATGCACCTCAAAGACACGTACAGACACATCACCCAAAGCAGTGATACCGAAGGCAAAGATAAACAGCTGGGACTACATCAAATTAAAGAGCTTCTGCACAGCAAAAGAGACAATAACAAAAACAAAGAGAAACCCCACTGACTGGGAGAACATTTTTGCACACAACACTAATGATAAAGGACTGATCACAAAAATCTGCAAAGAGCTGATGAGACTCAACAACAACAAAGAAAATAATCCAGTCAAAAAATGGGCAGAAGAGCTAAAAAGAAACTTCTCTGAAGAGGAAATGCAAATAGCCAACAGGTATATGAAAAAATGTTCAACATCACTTGTAATCAGGGAAATGCAAATCAAAACTACCATGAGATACCATCTTACACCAGTGAGAATGGCACATATTAAAAAAACTAGCAACAACAAATGTTGGCGAGGTTGTGGAGAAAAAGGAACTCTCCTGCACTGCTGGTGGGAGTGCAAACTGGTCCAACCACTATGGAAAGTTGTGTGGAGATTCCTCAGCCTACTAAAGATAGAGCTTCCATATGATGCAGCAATTCCACTCCTAGGTATTTACCCAAAGGACACAGAAACATTAATTCCAAAGGGCACCTGCACCCCTATGTTTATAGCAGCACTATTTACAATAGCTAAGCTTTGGAAACAACCCAAATGCCCAAAAATAGATGACTGGATCAAGCAGATGTGGTATATATACACAATGGAATATTACTCAGCAATCAAAAAAGATAAACTCATGCAATTTCCAGCAACATGGATGGAGCTGGAAGGGATCATGCTCAGCGAAATATGCCAGAAAGAAAAAGAAAAATACCGGATGGTCTCACGCATGGCAGGAATCTAGAAAACCTAAATAAGGGACAAGGAAAAAGAATAACTATAATAAAGAAAAAAATCAAAGTCAAAAAGCAACTATAAACCAAAGACACACTATGGGGGGGCAGGGAGAGGAGGGACTGGGGTCAAAATAAGGGGAGTTCAATTGTATGGGGAATATAAAAAATAATCTTAAAAAATTCTTTTTTTAATCTCTATGAAATATGAGAGAAGTTATTCCATAATTAGCAATTTATTGTTGTCAGTGAGATGAAGCATGCCATTGTGAGGAAAATACTAGTTCTAGGTTGCAAGCTTCACTGTAAACATTTTTGTTCTGTACTTTGTGAAGAGCTATCAGAGAACTGATTACTGTAGATGAGTTTCTCTTTGGTGATACTAGTTTATTACAGAAAACAAAAGGATATTCTTATTATCTGAGGACCTAGAAAATATTATCAGCATTTGTCACCTGCTTATTTTATGAGACATGGGTAGATAATAGCTCTGGGTCCAGGCTCAGAGAAATGAGTCATTAGGAAACCTCATCAATGATATCGCAAGACGACTCACTAATGGTGATCACCTAGTTATTTAATACCATTTGCAGCATCACTTGCATGGTGGCCCTGGATTATATTGATATGGGGACTCATTTCAACATTATTATTGCTTTTTAGAAGATAAATTTAACTATTAGCTATATGTTACTGAGACTTGTGGATCACAAGAGTTTGAGTCCCTGGAAAAAAAGATTTCTATCAATGCATGGGTAGAATGCCACTGGACTTGATCTTAATTGTTATTGTTGATTTTTATCGATGGAGAAAGAAGATTCTGAGGGGAAGAAAGCATCACCTGTTTAGAAGGCAGTGTAAATAAGCAATCTGAGATCTCAATTTTTGAGAAGAATAATCCAAGAAAATCCACTGCACCAAAAATGTGCAATACTGTGCTCAAGAGTTTGACACTCTGGCATCTTCTATTCTGACTCCCATGCACTATTTTAAAATGCTTATTTTCTCAGAAACCAGAGTAAGAAGAGATTGGGCACAGGCACAAATCCTAGAGGGCTAAGTTACTATAGAATAGTAAATTAAACCACAGTGTTGCCTGGGTTGCCACAATATTCCAGTGTGTCCCACTGAATAGAAAGGGATTTACTCTGCTTTCTGGTTGCCTTGGTCTTTAAAAATACAGTTTTCTTAACAGTAACTCCTTCCTTGCTATGAGGCTATCCCTAAACAATATAGTGTTCCCTTGCCTAAGGAGCTACAGCTGTTTTGATACTCCCCAGAACCCTCTTCTCTCTGTCTACTTCACTTGTTGCTTGGGAAAGGAAAAGCAACTTCCTTCCTTGGGGACGCTAATCTTTATTTGTATTTCTATTTTGAAACAGAACTTAGTAAGTTTTGTCATGTTGTCATTCACTGTAACGAAGACAGAGGAACCCTTCTCTCTGTAGTCTTGAAGAGAAGGGCAATGTGGACAGAGGAAATTAATTGGTGACATAGACTGGAAGTTACTGTCTTTATTCCTTTTGTTGATCAGGTATTTTCTTCATGCACCGTAGCCTGAGGCTCCTGCAGTTAAGGATTTTCTCTGTGATTATCTTGATATCCTGTTGCCTTTTCAGAAAAGACATTTGACCCAATCATGACAAGCCGATGAGTTGACTTCATCTGTAGAGTGGAAAAGGGACTGCTGGCTGAGAAAAGTGTGAATGCTGAAGCTGGGGGCAGAGTTGGCTCATGGAACATTTTATCTGTTCTCTAAGTTTCTTGTCCCAGTACGTGAACAAATTTGTTTTTGTTTAAAGACTTTCCCACACAAGTGTCTGCCAAGTTCAGAAGACTGCTTTTTGAGATTGATCTTGGTTTTCTTGGAACAAGAGCTAAGATTATATAATAAGCTCAGTTGGTCTCAGTGAGAGAAAGTTGGGAGATTCTATTTCTATATACATCAGTCAATCTGGGCATGGAAGAAGAAATAAAGGCCTGGAAACTAGGTGGGTAAGGGTGAAGGTGGGAGAAAAGAACTAATGAAACTAGGTTTCATTTGTGTCTACTTTTCTGACTTGTCTTTGAGGCTCTCTGTTATTTGAAAATAAAGTCCTGAGGCTGGCAGCAATGTGCCATGTTGAGAATGAATTTGCCACATTCCCATTTGATTACATCAGGCCAGTTTGTTAGAAGAGGGTCTTTTGGTTTGTACTCTCTAGATTGGTAGTGACATTGTCAACATCCAGAGCGTTCCAAATGTGCATTTAGGGACTCCTTTCCTTTGAAACATAAAAAGTACTCTACTGCGATAATCCCACACCCTGGCAGCTACTTAAAAGAAAAAGGCTACAAAAATGCAACTTAATGGGCTGGGAAATGACTTGCCCAGAGGAAGGAAAGCATTCCTTGATTATAGTGGGATGCCATGTGCGCTTTGAGGTTGTCTGTGGCTTTAGGCCACAGGGTAGTTGACTGAGAGGAACTTGGCAGTTTCTTGGAGACAGAAGTGTAGTGAACCACAGTGACCAGTGTAAGTGCTAACTCTAGCACAGGCTTTCAGGAAGGAAATAAATGTTCACCATGCCCATATTCATATAGAGCAGCCTGGCTTTAGGATCTTCCAAACTTCTACCAATGCCAGCCAAATGCCTTGTAGCTTTGTTGAGATTAGATGGGGATCCAATGAATACACTCCTCTCTTGACTAATTTTATGACATGAACCAGATGGAAACCAAGTGTCTAGCTGTTCAAATTTGTTATATGGCAAAATGGGTAGCTCCATATTAATACTTAATACTTGGAATGAGACTGCCCCATCTAGTCTCCGACAACATTGCTCAACATTGCTCATCTGCAGGCTGACCTCTATGGGATCTGCCCTGTAAAATTTCTGTCATGGAGAACAGAAGAGCATGCATGCTCTCCCTGCACATGGCTGGCTTGCCAGAGGAGGAGAAAGATGAAGAGACTTGGAGTTGTACATGCCCAGTTCCTCTCCCAGACTCCTCAATTCAGGTAACGCACTCTATTTCCATGGTGGAAAGTAAAAGGTAGGCCAAGAAGGCAGAAGTGCATAGGAAAAGCCCTTTCTCAGAGAAACCAGTGGAGTGAAGAAGAGTTCCATCCTCTGAATAAGTTCTCTTTACACAGAGTTCAGCATTTTCATGATTGATGACATCAGCAGTAAGAACAGTGTGGATTTTCAGGCAGGTTTAGGGACTGACTATAGGACAACATTGGAATATATAAGTGTTTGAAGGATGCTAGTTTTCTCAGCATTGTTAGTGTTTTCTAGTGTGTTTTCAGAATTCCAGGATTCTGATTATATTAGCCCATGAAAGTGATGCATGGGTGGGATTAGGAAAAAGATGATAAAGTTACAAGGAGCAAAACGAAGTCCTATATATTTCATATGAAATTCAATTATTAAAGAATGGGACTTGGTCAGTGTGAGACCTTTTTTGAACACTCACAGATAATAGAGTTTCTAAGCTAAAGGAGATGACAGAATTAACCAGTGCAAGTGAAATAGACATTTTCAAATATAAATTTTATTGTGGTGAGAGTTTAGTTCATGATTTTGCCAGTGACCAGACAAAGACTGTAAAGAAAATGAATCTTGATCTGTGATGATGAGGAGTTAGGGGGGTGTGGGAACAGTGGCTTGGAGGTTCTAGGCCTATGGTAAAAACCCATAGGAGGCTGCTGGAGAGTCTCTGATATCATCCCAGGCCAGCCATGAGGTATTGTGATGCTGCTGTGCTGCTGCTGTTGATGGAAGGAAGATAAATGTTGTGACAGAAGCCCACAAAGTTTTTGGCAAGAAATAAAATTCCATTTAGTATGATACATTTCAAGGGAATGACCTTTAGCATCATGCAGATGTGGCATGTTTTTGGCTTGTTGCTAAACTATGGGCTTGGGATCTATACAAATGTGGACAGCATCAGGTCGACATGCAATATGCTTTCTCTTGCCCAATGTAATTGACAAAATGAAAATTGCAACATATCCCCACAAACATACTGAAATAACAGCCCAAATAACATAAATAACGTAAATAACAGCCCAAATTGGACGAACTGTTTTCTCCAAGGATGAACAAGTGAGGAAAAAGTATATAAGCATATGTTAAAGGCTACAACTATTAGATCTAACTCTCTTTTCAGCCTGAAATCAGATGCATGATTTTTTTGATGTGATAGGAGAAATACTTATGTCTTTATTCAGTAGAGCTAAAGTGACTGTGAGAGTTAAGAGACATCCCTGGCAAGTTCTAGAGACCTAATTCCCTCTGTTTTCATTCCAAGAAAGACCTTAATGCATGTTTCCTTTTTTTGCTTTTAACTTTTTTTTCCCTTTCAGTATACCCAGCTCAAGTTTACTGACAATAGTCTACGGCCATACCACCCTGAACGCGCCCGATCTCGTCAAGTTTACTGACAATTATTCCTGTGATACTTATTCTTTGTTTCAATTGCCAATCTAAACATTTTAACTGGTTGTCTAGGGCTTCCCCGGTGGTGCAGCGGTTTGAGTGCAGTGCTGTGAAGCTGTCCGCAGCCTCTGCAGTGTGTGTTCGATTCCCAATTCCCGGCTGGCCAGGGAGATACCCACATGGTGCAGCAAACCTCTCCTGTCTCGCCTGCAGCTCCCCTCAGCAGTGTCTTTGGTCCACCTGCCTGTTCTGCTCCCCACTCTGTCTCTGGTGAATCCTCTCACCCTCCTGCGCCTCTGGCCTGTACCCCAGCTCTTGTATAAATAAATCAATCTTAAAAAAAAAAAGGTTGTCTATTCTCTATAAAATCAAATTCATTAACTTAATATTTAAAATTATACACGACAGGCCTATTTTTTCAATTTTAATCCTTTTATTTCACCACAAATTCTTCAGTAAGCCAAGCTGATTTACTCATTGTTTCCCCAATAGCCTTTGAACTTTCTCTTCACTAAGTCTTTGCTCACCCTCACCTCCCATATTCCTCCTCTCACTCTAAATCCTTCCCATAAGTACAAGTTAAGATGAATGCCATAATCTGCATGCAATTTTCTCTGAACCACTGTAGTCAGGTTTTTTTTTTTTTTTCCTGTCTGTACCACTCATGTATAATTTACCATATTTCAAGTATATTATGATTTCATGTCGATGTATTTACATCTTACCTTTACAAAAAGAGTCTTGTGGGCAGAATCTTTTTGTGTCCTTGCTATGCCTGGCAAAATGCTTTCACATTGTAAGTTCCAGTGACCATATTTTCAGGAAAGCGGCATGTGCTACATGGTAGGTTTCTGAGGCAGTAAGGCAATATCTGAACTAAATGTTAATGAAAGCATCACAACGAGTATTAAGAGTTACAACTTAAGTTCACTTGGAGAATTTATAGCCTTAGATGAGTACATCAGAAAATAAGATAGGCTGAAAAAACAATGAGCTAGGCATCTGTTTCTAGAGGTTAGTAAAAGAAGCCTATATTAATGCCAAAGTATAAGATAATAAATGTGAAAAAATAAATTAGTAAAAGAGAAAAACATAAAATGAACAGCTCCTAAAAAATTAAAAGTTCTTTACTTGAAAAGACCAACAAAAGTTGGCAAAGCCATGGGAAGAATTAATACAAATAACAAATTTAAAAGATGACATCATTACAGATCTTGTAGCCAGTAAAAAAGATGATAAGGTACTTCAGAAATCATTTTGCCAAAAAATTAGAAAGTAAAATGAATAGTGTATAAACTCCTAGATAAATTAAAAATAGCCTTATGAAAAATTAGAAAATATTGACTTTTTATAATGCTAAGTAAATTGAATTCATAATTTAAAACTATCCCACAAAAAAATACTGTAATTCAGATGACTCTGATGATGAATTCTACCAAATGTTGAAAAAAGTAACATCAACTTTATACAAAGTCTTGCAGTGAATATAAAAAAGTAAAGAAGACCCCACTTATTTCCTGAGCCAGTGTAGCTTTATTTTACCATTGTTTCTTTTTTAGATACTGATTTTGAAATAATTTTAGACTTACAGAAAGTAGCAAAAATATTGCGGAGTGTTCACAAATATTTTAATCCATCTTTCCTTACAATGAAAACTTTTATAACCACAGTACAATTACTGAACAAGTATATTAACATTGAACAATACTACTCACTAATCATAATTCTTAAAGTGTACCAGTTTTACCCCTAATGTCCTTTTTCAATTTCAAGATTCCACCAAAGATTCCATATAGCGTTTAGTTGCTTGTCTCTTTAGTTTTACCTAATCTGCGACGGTTCTTCAGTCTTTCCTTGTTTATGAACTAGACACTTCTGATGTTATTTGGTTCAGTTTTTCCACAGAATGGTTTTACTTTAGTTTGTCTGATGTTTTCTGATTATATTAATGCAAGAATATCACAAACATTATATCTTGCTCTTTTTACTGCATCATACTGCAATGATAGGATCCTGAATCAGCAGATACATAAGGTTAATGTGTCTTGTCATAGGTGATGCTAACCTTGATCACTTAATTATGTGTCTCTATGAGATTTCGCCTTTTGTAATGGGTAAACATCTTCGGGAGATACTTTGATACTATGAAAATATCCTGAGGTTTTCAAACTTTAGCCTATTAGTACAACAATGTCTAAGACATCTACACAGGAAATTATAGACTATAATTGAGAACATTTAAATAATGCATCAAAAGACTCAGTATTTGACAGATATAAATTACTTTTCAGTTGTTCTGTAGCTGTAATCTCAGTCAAAACTCAGAGATTTTTTATTGGTGAATATTGGTAAGCGGGCTTCAAATTTAGATGGAAAAACAGAAGGCCAAGAATAATGAAATCATTGAAAATGACAAACAAAGTAAAGAAAATTGTTCTACTGCATGTTTATCAAATCCTATAATAAGATTAGAGTAAATTATACAATGTAGTAATGGTACCCAGAGAGATGAAAAAATCAAACAGGGTAGAAAAAACAAGACTCATATTTTCATATAAACATTTATTTTTTGGCAAAGATGGTATCTTTAATGAATTGAAAATGAAAATATTATGCAAAAATTTAATTTCAATTGAAGTGAAATTTAAATAAAATTGCTATTCCACTTCACATCTTTTTGGGATAAATGAAATTGAATTCCTTCCTCATATTACACATGAAAATCAATTCATGTAACTTTAAATCTGTATGTGACATGTGAACAAGAAAGCTTGCATTAGATTATCTAGGACATCTCTTCATGTTCTCAGAGACATATTCACTAAACGGAATAAAAAACACCCTTATTTGTAGAGGAAATGATTGATCAGTTGGATCATTTTAAAATGAAGAACTTTGGGGCCTCCCCTGGTGGCGCAGCGGTTGAGCGCTGGACTGCGAGGCTGGTTCGATCCCCGGCCGCAGGTACCACATGGTGCGACAGACCTCTCCTGCCTCACCCGCTACTCCCCCCTGCAGTGTATTTCTTCGTCAGTCTGCCTGCTCTGTTCCCTGCTCTGGCTCTGGTGAATTCTCTCACCCTCCCATGCTTCTGACTGTACCTAGTGCTTGTATAAATAAATAAATAAATCTTAAAATAAAATAAAATGAAGAACTTCTGTTCATCTAAGGCACTACTAAAAATGTATAAAGGCAAGTCACTGAGCAAGAGAAGACATTTTCAATGTATACACTTCAGTAGCATATTTTTTCAAAGGATTTATTTATTTATGCATACAAGAACTGGGGTACAGGCCAGAGGTATGGTGGGGGTTGGGAGGGGGTAAGAGAATTCACCAGAGACAGAGTGGGGGAAAGAACAGGCAGATTGACTGAAATACACTGCTGAGGGGAGCAGTGGGAGAGACAGGAGTTCCACATATGCTGCGCCATTTGGGTCAGCTCCCTGACCGGGGATCGAACTCATACTGCAGTGGCTGTGGATTGCTTCACAGTGCTGCAACTTAACCCCTTGTGCCACAGGGAGGCCCCTCAGTAGCATATTTTTTAAAAATCCAATTTTATTTACAGAATATTAGAGCTTCAGCAAGAAGCATCCAAGGCTAAGTCTCATTTTGGATAAAACTACAGAACATTAAAAAAGGAAAACAGTGGTAAAAGGAGGGGAGGTCAAAAAAGATGAAGAGAACAAGCATATATTATGTGAATTGAAAAATTTAACTGAAATGGATAGAAGATTTCAGGCAGGAGAGTAAATTAATACGAACACTTAGGGAACAGTTTAGCATTTTCTGTTAATGTTACATTTAGGAATATCCCATGGCCTAGCAATTCCACTGTGACCTGGTGTCCCCTCCCTTGCTTGCTCCCAGCACCACCCTTCTTTCCTTTCTTTTTTTTTTTTTAAAGATTTATTTATTTATGCAGACAAGAACTGGGGTCCAGGCCAGAGGTATGGAGGGTGCAAGGATTCACCAGAGCCACAGTGGGGAACAGAACAGATGGACTGACTGAAATACACTGCTGAGGGGAGCAGCGGGTGAGTCAGGAGAGGTCTGTTGCACCATGTGGGTAGCTCCCTGGCCAGGGATTGAACTAGTGCTGCAGTGGCTGCAGATAGGTTCATAGTGCTGTGTCTTAACCCCTTGCACCACAAAGGAGGCCCCCCTATCTTCCCTTTCTAGTAGCCTCAATTCCACAGCCTTATTTCTAAGGTTTATTTTGGTTTAGTTTTGTCAATTCCTCTGTATGGCTCTTGTTTGTTTGTTCCTTTATAGTTCACATACAAGAGAAATCATCCAATATTTGTCTTTCTCCTAATTTATCTCACTTAGCATAATCCCTTCCAGTTCCATCCATGTCAAAAATGACGAATTCATCTCTCTTTTTTAATAACTGAGTAGTATTCCATTGAAAACACTTAAAATTAATATTTTTTAATTTCCAAATTATGTTTATTGAGATAAGTAGGCTTGTATCTTTGTATTTGTACAAGTGTATAATCTTCTAAAAAGACAAGTTCTGTCTTTAGGAATATCCTATGGCCTAGCAATTCCACTGTGAATTGCAATTCCACGGGGCCATTTCCAAAGAAGGAGAAAATCATCATGAGTTTTTGGATCACTACTGGAAGAGGCTGTCTCAGACATGTTGTCTTTCCCCCTCCATTTATACGAGAGGGCCTTGGGCCTGGAACACTGCTTTACCAAGAGATTGTCCTCACAGCTTGGCTGGGCTTGTCATCTAGTGTGAGAATATCTTTCTTTGTTTCAGATTTAATGTGTAACCACTTATTCTGTTTAAAACTGTGTCAAATGGCACCAGGCCAACTACTCTATATGTCCAGTAGAGGAGGGGACAGAGTCCTTCATTCTGAGGCACAAAAGTGATGCATGAAGGCTAGCTGCCCTGCATTGGCTGCCTGGAGGGACACACTGCCCATAGCAGACTGACTATTGAGGCTGGTCTTACTCAGCCCCTTCTCTATGTGAGTAAAACTCATCCTGTACTTGGCTGGATAAGGTTTTCTTTGGTTACTCCAAAACCAAAATGCAATGGGCAAAAAAGTGTTTGAACTTCTCCTCCCAATGACTGACAACATATGTCACTTGCTTGACAGTCACAGAGACTGGTGTCTACTGAACATGATATGGAACACAAAACCAGATAGCAAAATATAGAGGTTGGCCTGGTAGCAAGCTCACATCTGCAGAAAGTGTCATTTCTTATCTATGTTCCAGTGCTTTCATTTATTGATGACATTTCCTGGTAGATGAAGGAAGATTTGAGGATAAACAGATCAAGGGTGAAAGACTGTAGCTGTATCACATTGTTGAGACATATTCTAATGGACGCTGTCTAATAAGTAAAGGAAAGAATAGCTAGCAAGGAGTGAGCAATAATTCTGGAAAATAGGTTTTGAAAATAAGGGTGCCCATAAATGGCAGGAAGTCTTTCCAGTTATTCATACTATATTGCATTTCTAAAGAATTAAGGCAGGTAGGATAACAATCTTTAACTAGTCTCAGATACTTTGCCAACTTATTTTCCAAAAATTTTTAGGAAACCTATGAAAGCTAATCTTTAGGTTGAAGGCTCTTTTTGTGTGGTTAAAAGATCAGTTTTTTTAACTTGAAGTTTCAATTGGGAAAGAATGCAGTTTGGGTTATGGGTCAAGTTGGGATTATTGGGTGAAGGGAAAAGGAATGATATCATAGTGAACAAACTTAATTCAGGATAAATAAGTGCCTCATTTCCCAGAATATTTGCTGGGGAAAGGTAGAAAGAAACTGGGGAGCTACCCACACAAATTCTGCTGGCTTACTTTTGACATTCTGTTGCCATGCCTAAAAGATGATTTATAACAATGACATTTATTATCACATATATTTGTATTCAACTTTTGGTGATTCAGGGCAAAAAGAAAGAAAAGAAGCTTAAAATTATTCCTACCTGGCATTGGAAACAGGTCTGTAATTTAACAAAAAATGCTAGTGTGCCATATATACTATCACAAATTTTTAAAGTTGCAGTTATCTGGCTGATACATCTGTAGCAATACATAGAAGCTACCTCATACTTTCTGATCGTTCAAGTGCATTTCAGAGTATTTAAATAGATGGATTATCATAATTAGCCAGAGACCTATTAGGGGATATTTTGTTTATGTCCAGTATTTTGCTAAAACAAATAATACTGATTGAATATTCCTGTACACATTCTGTTTTGCCCATATTTCTTTTTCTGCATTATAGGTAGAAATAAAATTGCTTTATCAAAATATATGTAAATTTTTAGTTTCAGTATGTGCTAGAAATTTTTTTTCATGGAGGTTTTATCGACTCACTGCTGTTCCAGTGCTGTGTAACCCATAGCCTGGTTAAGAAAATCTTATCAGATTTGTTTATCCTTGTTATTGACAGTCCAAAAAAAAGTGGTATCATAGGGTAGATTTTCATTGCTGTGTTTACAGATAAGGTTGAACATATTTTGATGTGTTTAAGAGATATTTGAATTTCTTTTCCGCTAACTACATAACCTTTGTCAATTTTTCTTTTATGCTGGTTTGTGGGAACTCTATGGATTAAGGAAATAAGCCTTGTATAATGAAAAATTTGAGGTCTTAAATAATATAGTTTATAGTTTGTGTTTGATTTTGTTTATGGTATTGTACCATGTAAAACTTTTGTAATTTGATGTGGTTGGATTTCATATATTATTTTATGGCCTTGTGTATTTCTTAATGATGTTTTGGTCAGTTATGGGCTACTTACAAGATACTGGTCTCAATAGGTTAGACCATATAAACTAGGTATGTAGTTATGTATACCATCTTGGTTTGTATAATTACATCTATGACATTCACAAAATGTCAAATTGCCTAATGATACATTTCTCAGAATGCATCCCTGTAGTTAAGCAACACTTGACTGAATAAACATTCCTTCATAGTTATTCTATGACTTCATCTTTTTTTTACATTTAAATCTTTGATCCATCTGGAATTAATTTTATTGGAGTGTGTGAGGTTAGTGTCCAATTTAATTCATTTCCAATTGTAATCTAGTTATCTCAGAATTAAGTATTAAATAAACAATTGCTTTCCTACAGTTTTCAAAATGACACTTATAATAGACTAATCCTTTGTGTTAGTGTCATCTACTACTAAAATTTCTGTAATATTTTCATGACATTTTCTATATTTCATTTCTTTGTACAGTTTTTCAGAGGGCTACTGAAGTTAACATTCTCCTCCACAAAGCTGCTTTGACGTGGCATCTTTTCCTGCTTATTATTTTTTTCCTCAATACTTAGATTTGATGAAATACACGGAAACCCACTGCTTCTCCACTACAAAGAACTACCGAAATTTTCCCTCTCTTTGCCCTTGACTGGAGGCACAAAAAATGCCAAAGCTAATCTTCCACCCACTTATAGCATAAAATTTCCCCAGAGAGTTGTGTTCTCTGGATGCATATAAGAAGATGCACAGAAAAAGAGACATGGAATATTTCTCTGACTGCCTCAGAAATCTGTGTCTATGTAGAATAAAAATCATTGTAGAATTTTTCAAGTTCATGCTGAGTTTGAGCCCTGAACCATGGGACAAAAAGTAGAAGTTTGGCATGTGTTTGTCTTTTTTTTTTTTTTAAGTTGGACTTTGTTTTGGTTCCACTTAATAAATGATGGCGCATGGGCTAGGAGCCTGATTCCCAGGTCAACACCCACTTGTTCCCTTGTGCTGTTTTCATAGTAGGGATACCAAACCTATTTATCACCAGGGAATTGATGCATTATTTTCTTTCTTCCTTCTTCTATTTATTTTTTGGATTTTGTGTTTCAAAATGTTTCTCCCCTATCAAACTACAGTCTTAAGGAATAATTAATTTCTCCCAGTCATTGATTCATCAAAATCATGTCTGATGTCAATCAGGTATTTCTGAAAAATATGAGATAATCAGAATTATTCAAAGAATTGACAAAACTCAAAATCAAGTAAGTCAGAGTATTGGCTCATTGCAGCTGCTGTAGGAAATGCAAAATTTCCATTAATCTTCTTGAAGTACCTATAGTCTATCAAAGCCCCCTGTTTTTAAATTTATGAAGGCCTAGCAGTCTGGGGAATCAGGGTTGGGAATTGTTGTATCTTCAAGGATTTAAAATGGCAGGAATTGGGCAGAGGCTGGATTACTCAGCGTGGAGAGACAACAACAGCCCATCGAGCTGGTATGTATATAAGAAACTGATGCTCTCACTTTTAACTTGATTAACATAACACAGGCCTTCCTGTCTGACAGATTGATCCAGATTATCAAGTAACTGTGGGGAACAACATCATGACTTTGTTTTCAGTTCAGAATGTATCTTTAAAAATGCACATATATTCTTAAATATATATGTATCCATGTGTAAACATATGCATGTGCACACACTCACTCAGGTCTCTGAATTAGTTTCAATAAAACAGCATCAGTGCAGAGGTGCTCATGGAGTGCCTTCAATAAAAAAGTCACAGTGTGTTATGCGATAACATTGAACAGACTCCAGACAGCCTCTTATCTTAGATATACAACAATGTAGCATAACTCAAGCCTAAAGGAGAAGTTAAAGTATTAGGTAACAGTAGCAACAGTAGCATGTTAGTGGAGTAATAACTCTCCTAGAGGACAACCCAGGATGGGTTTTATTGAATTCAGTTTATTTAGCTGGGATAAACCCAGATAGGCATCTCATTTACAAGAAGGTGCTAGCAAAAGGGCAGGTTATTACAAGCACATTTAGAAGATAAGCAATAGAAAATTGAATAAAATCAGAGATCAGGAAGAGAGCAGAAGTGGTTCCTTGTTCAGCCTCTTGCCTAGGGTAGGTCTATATTTAAGCCAACTAAGAAAAAGAATAATTACCTTCTCAGACATCTCCAGGGATGAAGGGTATGTGAGCTCTCTTAAGAACCTGCTAAATTTTCCTTATTGCCAAGCTTGCTTTATGGGTAATTGACATTTCCTTCTTGTTTTGTGTGTGTTATTTTAGTGCATTTTCTTTGCTTTTCTACTCTAGAGAATTAGAATAATTATTGGATGTTTCTTTAAAATAATTTTTTAAACACGTGACAATGGTTGTTATCTCAGCTCCCTCATCTCCCCATACAAATTAACTGTGACTCTTTCACTTGATGCTATTTTTCTATCTTTTAAAACAATAATTTTCTGCTTTCAAGGTGGTTTTACTCCTCCTTCATGCTCTTCTTCCTCCCTCTTTCCTTTCCTCCCTCCTCCCTTCCTCCCTTTCTTCTATCCTAGATTTGCTTCTAAATTTCAATCAGTCCGAGGTATAGTTGGTTATTTCTATGTGTGAGTCTTTGTGCTAGACATTATGCTGACATGGGTAAATGCATGAACTCTGCTCTTTGGAATAACCCCTGACTCTTAGGATCTTAACCAAGCCTCGTCTGCGAGATCAGACTGATCAGATGACTAGCTGAAACTCTTGATTGTTCATTCCACTTGGTGGTTTTGGCCCCACAAATATCCTTTATGACACAGAGGAGTCATATCTCAGCTGAGCTGTCATTGCAGTAAAATGTCATGCACTGAGGACTGTATTTTATTCATTGATAAATGTAGATCAGCTGAAGACGTGTTCTTCCACTTGGGAATCCGCTGACTATGTGCTGTCCTGAGCTGGCCAGTGTGTTTGCAGATCACTACTTTTAGCCCCATACCATTGCTTTCAGCCACCTCCTCTACCAGACCCCATGATCTAGAGCGCTTCTCTTTACTTCCCATTGCTTTCTTCTGCTACATGTGGTTGCTGGGGAGTGTGTGTGTGTGTATTGAAAATAGTGCTGGCACAAAGGAAGCTCTTTGTTCAAATGGAGGGATGATACTGTGATACATTAACAGACATTTTGTTTCTGGTATTTCAATTTTACCTTGACTTCTTTTTCCCTTCCTTAAAGTATTTGAGTTCTCACTAAAATTTTTCTCTCTTTACTAAATCTTTATTTGGAAGTTGGTTTCTAGAGAAAGCAAGTTTGAGTAATACCTAACTCCTTCGGATGCTTTGGCTTTTTTCCTGTTCTATTTAAAGCTCCTTTTCCTTCCCTAAAGATGTTTTCTAACCAGAAAATATTCATGAAGTGTCTACTATTTGAAAGGTACTGTGTGTGGCACCAAGGATGACAGAAAATAAATACAAAAGGGATCTTCTAAGATCTCACAGTCTACCGGGATACACAGATACATAGGCAAAAAAAACCTCCAATGTAGGATGGTCCATATGAAGTACTTTTTTCAAGAAAAAGTGACACTAATGCTTGGATTAAACATAGACCTCTCCAAAGGGGCTTGAGGGGGCAGTCATAAGATTTCATTTGTTCAATGCTTCCTTTTCTTAATATTTTATAACATCGAATTGATGACAGCTTCTACCAAAAACATGTTATAAACCACATTTATGGGGGTATAATTTACATATCACAAAGCCCACCCATTTAAAGTGTAAAACTGAATGACTTGTTATAAATGATGTATCAAGTTGTGCAAGCATTGCCACCATCCAATTTTAGAACATTCTGATCACTTCAATGAAATCCACCATCCCATTTAGAGTTAAGCCCCCATTCCAGCCCCAGCCCCAGCCCCAGGCAAACATTATTTTATTCTGTCTCTATAGGTTTATCTTTGTGGGATATTTCGTATAAGCGGAATCATACAAGGAGTGGGTTTAGATATCACTTTCTGTCATTTGGTGTAGTGTTTCTGAGTTCCATCTCTGTTGTGGCATTGTATATGTATTTTATTCCATTTTAGAATGCATGGCTATGCCAGATCTTGTTTATTCCCCAGTCATCTATTCACTTCATCTTTTGCTAATTTTTGCTCCCTCCCTTCTCTCTCACTCCTAAAATAAAGTTTACAGTAGATTACCCAATATCAAACATATTCCAGAATCCTGTCTCCATGCCCAATTATTATTTTTTCTAGGATAATCTGATTAATGTTGTTAGCAGCTCAGGTTGTCTGTGTGGATGGGGAACAGGTGTGGGGTGGGTGGATAGAAAATTTTCACCCACTTTTCATTTTTGACTCATAGCTTAAAAAAGAGTCTAGCAATATATTCTAACAGTATATTTACCTTTTAGATAGGGAAATAAACACTGATGTCTCAGAAGGGGACATAACCTTTGGAAGTGAGCAGAGGTGTTACCCAAGGAGTGCTTCTGCTGAGTCGGTTACCTTTCAATGACCGCTGCGCCCATTATCAGCCATGTTCGAGTTTTGTGGTATGTGGTATGCACTCAAGACTGTAAGGTGTTAGAGACATTTCCTTCTTTCAGTGGAAGGCTGGTAACCCAATGTCTCTGAAAGGTAAATACAAACCCTCTCTCTCTCTCTCATTTGAAAGAGTTATTGAGCCGTGTTTACAGTGGGTCCCCTTTGTCTGCAGTGCACATACCTCACATTTTCTTAAAGGTAATGGCTACCTGCCAATGACATTTCACAGTTCTCAGGCTGCACGGTCTCCTCAGGAATATAATTCCTCATCTGCTCTGCCCATTCCCTTTGAGTTTTACATTTCATCCTAGCTCTGTGCAATGCACCAATCAACACAGATTCAGGCAACTCCTCATTTCTCCTTCCTTTGATGACCTTGAAGCTCTTCATCTGGCCAGTCGGATCACACCCAGAGGAATGTGGTGCGACGTGCCTCTGCTGGGGGGTGCTGGGAAGCCTGGCTCCTGCTGTATTGTTTTATATTCCTTTCCCTCCTCCTTCTCCTCCTCCTGACACCCCTTCTGTTGTTCCTTTCCCACCTTAAACAAACAAACAAACAACATCCGAAGGATATGAATAGCTAGAAAGGAACTAAATTTTGCATTGTTATTGCAGGAAAGCTTTATACAGAATGCAAGCAATAAACTCCTTATAGACACCACATTCCTCACACAGTGGCTTCTCTTTCAGTCTCTCTGCAAGGGGAGTAGCTCTACCTTCTCATTCCCACTCTATTCAGTACTTGGGAAAAGCAGCCAACAGAGCTTCCTTTTGTTTTTGCTTTTATTTTGTTTGTTGGCTGAGATCTGGGTTCCAACACAGGGCAACCGGCTGGAGGGCACTTGTGCTGGGAACTGCTGTAGAGGGAGCTCTCGTGTTTTAGATGGAGAGCTGTGGTTTGCTCACAGTTTCACTGAGTGGAATCTGTAAAAAGCAAGCCAGCTTTTCTCTGAGGTATCAAAATGGTTGGAGAGGCTACCAAAGTTTAAGGACATGGGCAGATGGACAGGTATCCTTGTAGTGAACATAATATTTTATGAAAAACCAGCAACTAGAAACCCAAATGTCAATATAGTTTCCTGTTTAGGGAAGTAAGCTCTCCCCTCCTGCCTCCGCAGTTATTGAATAATCTGTGTCTCTTCTATGTACATCAGTTCTCCTATTTTCACTGATAATTGCACATTTCTGTATTTTTCTACAATGTCTACACATCAGAAATGCATCAGAAATTTTTGCAAATCACAGCTTTATTAAGACTGAGACAAAGTTATTGAAAGTGATTTGGGAAAAAAATTACAAAATAAATGAACAAGTTACCTGGCTATAGCTGAATTTCTGAAATGACTGCTGTTTTGCAGTGGAAACCTTTCTTATACAAATCTGAAGTCCCAGATGAACTCCAAATGGGATCCCTGATTTATGATAGAAACAAAGAATTGGCACATTTAATGGTACTTTAATTGCCATTTTAATATTTCTCATCTATTCTAATTTGAGATAAGCATAATCTCTTCTGGGCTGGACTTGCAATTTTTACTATTGTCTTTAGCTGTTAGTAAACTCTTCTCATGTTTTGACTTCTAACTAGAAGAAAGAAATATTTAGTAAAAGCTAAAGTGTGAGGTCAATTCAGTTCAACCTTTTTTATGTCCCTGCCGTAGGCAAGCACTGATTTGAATGTTGTTGTGGAGGATAAGAAGTTCAGGAAGGAACAGATGCTTTCTCAGGAAGCTAGGAGGCTAGTTAACAACTTAAAATAAGGACAAAACACTCAATCCAAGACATTAAAAAGCTACAAGTAAAGTGTTCGTGTGAGTTCAGTTTATGGTAACCCAGGAAACAGAAAAACAAATGACTACTTTAAAAATTTTTACTTAGAAATGAAACTTTCTCTAAGATCAATGACCAGTCCTCTTTCTGCATCAGGCTGGAGGTAGCAAGCTTTGGGTGCATTACCTACCACCACCTAGTTGGTCTTTGGGTTATTTTATCGGGATGGGCAATGGCTTATTAGTGCCAGACAGAAAGGCTGTGATTTACTGCACTTCTCTCTCAAGCATTATTGCAAACTGCATGTGCAGATTTGATTTTTTTTTAAAGATTTATTTATTTATGTATACAAGAACTGGGTACAGGCCAGAGGTGTGGGGGGTGAGAAGATTCACCAGAGGCAGAGTGGGGAGCAGAACAGGCAGACTGACTGAAATACACTGCTGAGGGGAGCAGTGGGCGAGTCAGGAGAGGTCTGCTGCGCCATGTGGATTGCTCCCTGGCTGGCCGGGCATCAAACTCATGCTGCAGAGGCTGCGGGTAGCTTTATAGGTTGTGTCTTAACCCTATGTGCCATCAGGGAGGCCCCAGATTTGATTGCTAAAAACAAGTTTTAGACATTTTTTTAATTGAGGTAATGTGGGTTTATATAGTCTTTGTATTTTGGGAGGTTGAGTTCATGTACAAGATTGTTTTAGGGTTAAATGCTTTGAAGAGGATCATAAAATTTAAGAAATAAAAGAACCATAAGCAAATTGGTTTGATTTCTTGTTTTCAAATAATAAGGTGTTTTTAGCCCCCCAGTTATGGGGCGCAGTCTAGAAGTTAAAAGTATCAACTGAAGGTGTAAACACAGGGGGACTAGATCCCTGGTTTGTTGCCCCCAGGAGAAGGCTGCTCCACCCCACCATCTCAAGCAGAAGAGAAAAGTAAATCATGAAGTTATGAGCCGGTAGAAAACCTAAATGGATTGTTTTTTTAAACCTATCAATCCAAACCTGTATCAGTAAAGTAACACACTATTTGGAGACCTTTGTTTTCCTCTATTCCTTAAGATTTACATCTCATCAATTAAAAAAAAAATATGTTGCAACTACATACGCATTATAGAACAAAACACCCCCAACAGAATGGAACCTTTTTTTTCTAACCCAGAGGAATAGCTGACATCTGGGTGACAAGCACTGATCAGTCCTGAGGATGAAACCTAATTTTCGTTTTCTGAGCAGATAAGATTATAAGCATGCAAGCCTGTGCTATTCCCATTGTCCTACCTGTTAGATGTAACGTGGGCTCCCAAATTTAATAGAACACAGAAAGAGAGAAGAACGTATTTTTAAATAGATCTTGTAGAATATCCTTCAAGTTTTGACAAGTTTTGACTTATATCAAGTATTGGAGTAAAGAAACGTATTCAAACAATTACTCTTCAAACCTGTGTGCATGTGTTTTAGCAGAAGGTGGAGAACATTTTTCTGAAGCAGTAGTATGTAGTGGGGAAAGTTTCTCTTTGGTGGACCAAAGTCTTTCCCTAATTGCTTTTAGATTACCTGCTTTTTTTCCTCAAAAGCACATCAGTGCTGGTGGCTTTTCAGCTACAAAGCTCCTTGGTTATGTTGAGGACTCAGTCAATGCATGTAGCATCTATGAAGTTGCTTTGAATGCTGCGGGTGCTAGCAAAGTGTTAGTATGGCAACACAGACTCTCGGCTCCCTTTCCTGTTTAAGGGTTACACAGGTTTTATTTAATATCTCAGCACCACAAGCCTTTCAGCTGAAGCACAGGCATACTTCAGCCACCTGAGAATAAACACTAAGCCCGGAAGCAGGTCGTCTGCAGTCTCCTTTGCCTCCCGCTATCAGCTTCTTTTCTGGGTCCAGGGTGACGTGTGGGAATTCAGCTCTCTGTGTTTGTTTTTGGTGTTTGACTGGAAGTGTTGATCACTGACAGGCTTTCTTCTTTCTTTTGAGATGAACATCTTCTTCTCCCTTATGATTGGGTGGCAAAAATGAGATCTGCAAATGCCAAAACGAATGGCCCAGAAAACTCACGGTGGTTTTTGAATCAGCTGAAAAAACAAAAATAAAAACACAACCCCCTTCCACTCACCCAGCATTCTGAACATAATCAGGTGGTTCCCAGAAGTACAATAAAAGGAAACCAGAAGTATTTTAGTGGCTGATTGTTTATGAATCAACCTAATTTTTCTTGTTCACACTCTGAAGGTCGCAGAATTATATCATGGGCAACCACAGAACGGAGATCTCTCCTTTCCATTTGTCCTCTTGCCTACCCTTTCTCCCAGTTTTGTTACAAGTGGGGTTTTATTTGATTTAAGTGGAACATTGCTCAGGGTTTCCTAAACAAAGCTGGCCACACTGAAAGTACAATGGAAATACCAGAATGGAAGCAACAAAGAAAGCAGATCTGGGATACCTTCAGGACTAAGCATGCGCAGACTTGGGTACTGCTGGTCACATGAAAACCCAAGGAGGAGCAGCCTGCACTGATCTCTGCAGGTCAGAGCACTTCCCCTGTGGAAGAAAGCCAATGAGGCATGGAACTAGGGGCATGGAATTGGACGTGTGCAGGAATTTATGTAGGATAATTACACCTGAGTCTAGACACACATAGGAAGTTGAAAGAAAAGAAGACTGACATTTATTATTTTCCAGAGATCTAATCTGGAGAGTCTCAGTGTCCTCATTATAATGTGACTGCTAGAGAACACAGCAAAAATGTTGGCACATTGATTGGCACCTATAGGCCTGTGACTAATGTAAATTCTCTTTCCTGCCTCTTTTTCCTTTTACTAAGGAAAGTACTATTTTACTATCTACTTTTTACTATCTACTTTTACTATTACTATCTACTCTCTCCTCTTTCCTTTTCTTTTGCTATATACTATTAGCAAATGATATAATTTTGATTTTATCTGCATATTACTAAGATCTGTTCTTTCATAATGCAAGCAATCTCATATGGCTTATATATTTTTAGGAGTTAGTGAATAGCAAAGAAATGTTTTTCTAATCAGTAAACCCAATATACAGTTGTAGAAACCTTCTCTAATGCTTCCTACTTTCAACTGGTTTACCTAGGCATAAGAAAAAAAATAGCATTCAATATAAGAACTAACTTATTAACAATACCACTTATGAGTAAGGCATAGAAGTGGGTGCTATGTATCAGGTATTTCATTTAATCCTCAAAATAACCTATAGCACATATGACGATATTCTGCAGCCATGCCTAGTAAGAACAAATGTTTGTGAAAGTGTGGAGAAAAAGGAAGCTTCATACACTGTTGGTAGAAATGTAAATGGTATGGCCATTTTAGAAAACAGCATAGACCTTACTCAAAGAAATCCTAAACTAAACTAAAAACTACCATATGATATAACAATCCCACTCTAGATCTCGATCCAAGGAATATGAAATCATTAACCTGAAGAATTATATGTACCATGTTTATTGCATTATTTATAATAGCCAAGACATGGAAACAACCTAGATGATTGAATAAGGAAGATGTGGTATACATACACAGTGGTATACTATCCACCTATGAAAAATGCGATTTTGCCACTTGCAGCAAAATGAAAGATTTTTGAAGGGATTATGTGAAGAGGAATAAGGGTGAAAGACAAATGTGATTTCAAATGTGCAACATAAGGGATTAAGGCAGATGAATAGACAAAATAAAAATAAAATAATGGATATCAACAATAGAAATGAGGTTGCAAGAGGGGAGGGAGGTCTGGGATGGGAGCAAGGGTTGATCATGATTTTTTTTTTTAAAGTTAAGGGAAAACAACCCTGCTGTGGTTATATAAAAATATATTGAAGAATAGATTGGATTTAGGACATTTATAAAAAAAAAAAGATAACTTCCTTGGACTAGTCTAGAAAGGGGACACCTCAGTGGTCCTCAGTGTTGGCTGTGAATTTTAGTCATCTGAGAGAATTAGAAATTCTAATGCTCAGACTGCATCCCAGTAAATCAGAATTCCTAGAGAACCCTGACATCAGTCTTTCTTAAAATATCCTTAGGGGGTTCAATGTGCAGCCAGATTTGAGAACCATTAGTAAACTATATTTTGGTTTGGGGATTTGGAAGAAAAAGAGAGAGTAGATTTAGAGAGGTCTTATATAAATGTCACAGCTAGAAGGTATCAGAGATTTTGCTTAAGCAGAGCTTACTCTAACCCCAAAGTTTAAGTTCTTTTCATCTCATAATGCAAAGTTTGTACTGGAAGTCCAGAAAGCTAGAGCAAGAAACCTCTCTGCCCTATACAACTTGGCTTCCTCAAGAGTTCTTGAAGAAGGAAACCAATTCTACCAAATATAGACAGGTCTGGGGGGTGAAGTTAGAATAATTACCCTTCACCCTTCAGCCACTTAGTGTTTTGAATTACTCTTGGAGCTGAAAGAATCCCAGTAGTGGAAGTCAAACTGGACCTTTGTCACGGGTCCTGATATTTGCAGGTTTGTCTGGAGGAAAAAAATTGGGGGAGATCAAAGTAGGAAGAACAGGGAAGGGCAGCAAAGATTAGAATGCAAAGGAATGTCTTTGAATCCCTGAGAGAGGATTCAGCCTAAGGAAAATGGTATCTGAAGGTAAATTTGACTCACTAGTGAGGCAACAGTGACATAAAGTTGCAACTGAAGAAAAGGTGAGGTTGTAAGTATGGAAAACTTGGTTATTCTGGAACACTGACCCTGACCCTGACCCTGCCACTAGGGAGTGCTCTGCACATCTTGGAGTGGAATGGGCTGTCTTTGAGGTGTGACTTTATGGTCTGCCTTCTAGAATCTTTGAACCCAAGCTGCCCTGCCATGATGCCCTCTAACAGAGGGGGCTCAGGGAGGAAGGGTGCTCTTTTCTCTTTGCAGCTAACTACTGTGTACAGGGAATTGAGACCATTACTGTTACCATTATCAATCCAAGAGGCAGAGATGAGCAAGAATAAGCAGTGACCACGGCCATCATGGCCTGTGGCAGTAAAGGCAGCAGTAAAGAGAGACCTGGATCTGATCAGTGTCAGCCTGCAAAGTGGTAGTCGAGATTCAGACTAGATTGACTCACAGAATACTTGAAATATCCCCAAGGATTTCAAGAAATATTTAGGGCTCAGTGAAAAAAAGGACTCTGAAAAGGGATTGGGTTCCTTCTATGCAGGTGGGGGCTGCAAGCCCATGAGAGTTGGCCATGCATATTACTATGTCTGCATAGATGATGAAGGTCTGGAATTACTCTAGTTGCATGGGCATGAGAATCTAGGCTAGCAGGGCTGGTGTATTAGGTTCATGTGGGATCACATCACTATACCCAGTTAGACTGGACAAAAACTCTTAATGTTTGCGCACATAGTCTAGTACCAACAATGCGGTACTGACCCCTGACTTGACTACTCCCCAACTGAGGGCCCTGGGGAGGCACTCAAGTTGGCTGCCATGTTGTGTAGTTTCTGGTGCACAGCTGCTATTTAAATGGGCTGTGAAATCACGCTTGTTAATTACACGTAGACCAGTTCCTCCTGCCCCTGCTGCCTCTAAAGCTAGCAGGAGAGCCAAAGACAAAGCCTTGGAGGTGAGCAGTGTGACTGGCAGTGAAGCAGCGTGGAGAACACTGGGGTGGGGCTTAGTGAAGAGGAACTCTAGGCCATGCACCCATGGAAGATGCAGTTCCTGCAGTAAAGTGGGATAGTGTGAATCAGCTGGACTGCTGCCTTGGGGCATGTCCCACGGAGCACAGACTCCCTGGTCTTCTCATTTCCTCAGTAGGCATGTCCTTGGCTTGTTGGCGATAATACTCTGCCTGCCTAGAGTGAAATCCTAGCAGGTGGTGGGAAATCCCAGATCAGGTTACAAGTCTTTTATGCCCTCTAACCCCAGCTCTTCAGCTCCTGGCAAAATGACATCCAGGGCTCTTAACATTTATTGGTCTATTAACCCCTTTGTGGTCTGGTGAGGTCTAGGACCTTCTTATCCCAATAATATTCTGAAATAAATAAAATAATTACTTTGCATTGCAAAGGAAACCAACTATGTGCAAATATTTGAAACATCAATAGAGAATTAAGAAATAATGAGGGCCAGGTGGAGATAAACATCTTGGAAGGGGACTGGATTCCTTCTATGCAGGGAGTGGTGTGTATCATCAAATGGTTGAAAAATTTATTTGTGATATTAAAACATACATTTTTTTAATACTTTCCTTGTTCTAACTTTATTTTTTTTTAAGATTTATTTATTTGTTTATACAAGCACTGGGTACAGTCAGAAGCACGGGAGGGTGAGAGAATTCACCAGAGCGGGGAGCAGAGTAGGCAGAAGGACCGAAGTACACTGCTGAGGGGAGCAGCGGGCGGCAGGAGAGGTCTGCATGCCATGTGGGACCCTCGCTCAGTGGCCGGGGAGCAGCCAGGGAACGACCAGTGCTGCAACGGATGCAGGCAGCTTCGCAACCCAGCGCTCAACCACTGCGCCACCAGGGAGGCCCAAAATATACATGTTTTTAAAATAATGCAATAAATAATAAGACTTAGCAGCAGGCTTAATCATTATCATGATTCCAAATATGAACATAGATGGTATATAAATATCTGCTACAAATGAAATATGATTTGAAAAATTTGTGCTATTTATTATGACAAAGTCACAGATACTGTAATAATAATGTAGAATGTTATCTACATTTATAATGGAGGAAATCCTAAATTTCCAACTAAAGGTAGTGAAAATAAAGATCTAATATTCCCCCATCCTGTTTCAAAGCCCCCTAAATTTTGCTGTGGACCTCAGATTAAGACATCCTGCTTTATGTTTGTGAAAAATGACTTTAGAAAGGCAGGTACCTGAATCTGGGTACATTTTCCTACCTCAACACCTGTCTGCACCACTGAGCTACAGTGTCCCCAGTTTATGTGATAATGACAGGTGATGCCCAGCCCCATTGCAGTGAGGTGATAAGGGCCAGTCTGTGGACATGTCATATTAAAATTGCCAAGAGTGTTAGAGAGTCGAGCAGGCACAGACAGGCACAGCCCACAGGGCCAGGCATAAAGTCTCTGTTATTTATGGGGGCGGGGGGGGGGAGGAAAGTTCTAGTAGCTTTTGGCCATTTCCATAAAATGGGTATGAAGAAAGGAAGTTAGGATCCCAATCTGAGCACAGAATAGAGTGCTGGGAAATATGTGGGATTTGGACTTGAATCCTGGATCATTCTTTGACAGAAAGGCGACCTCAATTAAAAATGCGCTCTGCTTCATATTTTTGCTTCCCATTTGGTAAAACGGGGCTACTACCACACAAAGATTTTGTGATGGGCTCTGCAAAATATGTGAAAGTCCACTGTGTGAACTGAAAGCTCTGTCCATGTATTTGTTCTATTTGTTTGTATTATCCTGTTACAAACTGCCTCATGCTTAACTTTACTCAAATGTATCGCTGGGCACCATCTCAGTGTTGTACTCCGGCTTCAGTTTGCAAGTTGAGGCAAGTCTCTTGTGGTTTCTGTCACTTTGCCCTCCCTGGAGACATTAGCATGACTGGCAGATCTGCCAAGCTGATTCTACCACTCAAAGGTCAGGAAAGGTAACCTTTGGTTCTCTTGAGAGTCCTGCATCCCTGTTTTTCTGGGGAAACTCCCTTTGACCTTCTCTTGCTCTGGCTTTCCCTCCTCTTAGCTTCCCTTCCCTCCTCTGCTGCTGGCTTCTGCCCAAGGCTCTGGGATGGAGGTGAGGGGTGGGTGCACTGGCCGCGCATGTGGGGGACAGAATGGAAGGACAGAAAAGAGGAGAGAGGTTCTAAGCCTATAGCTGCCTCCCCAAGGTCTGCGGGGTGGTGTGGTTTCCACAGAAAACCAGCAGCAAAAGTCCACAGAATAAAGTATATTGAAGTCATTCAGCTTTGAAGACTTCCTGTATACTTTTAAACTGCCCATGACATCATTTTGCTGGGTGGCTCAGAACAATAGGCGGGGGAGGGCTGAAATGCTGCAAATCTACAGTTGAAACAGAAACTGCCACAGTCAATGTGAATATTCCTGAACTAACTGTGAAAGAAGTGGTCCCTGGATTTTTTAAGATGGCTAGAGAGAGTGCCCGTTGGCCTGCCAGCCCCCCACACTCACACAGAGCCTGTGACCTCTCTGTGGAACAACAGCAGACACACAAGGAAAGTCATGTGACTTCCAAACGGCTCATCCATCCAAGTTCAATAAATTAGCAGCCAAAAATTTTAATCAGATATTTAATCTTTCCTCCCTGTAAGGGAGATTGGGTGTTTACTGTGGCACTAGGCCAGGTTAATCTCAGAGAAGAAAGATTGCTTGCCTCGTCCTTGGCGCTGGGAGGCCCTGAAGAAGTCACTCTTGCCTACTGAGCCCTCCTCAGCCAGCGGGTTAGCCCTTGCTCCTCGTAACCCTCTTCAGTTTGTGTCAGGGCTCAATAGTGATCTGACAAGGGGATTCCACATCTTATAAGCACAACCAGATAGGAAACAACCTCATGAAGGCCTGGAAAAATGGATACAGGGTTAGTCTTGTCTGATATTTTCAGCCTCTTCCCCTCTCTCCTACCCCCAACCCCCACCTCTCTGCCTCCCATCTCCAAAAGCTCAGGGTTGTCCCCAGAAGGAGAAGGGCTTGAGGATTCCTAACAGGGAGCTCCTAGCTGGCAGCAGGGCTCAGCTAATGTATGAAAAGTTGACTTCCCTCTATGTTGCTGACTATGGTTGAAATTTATCAATTCATTCAACAAGTAATGATTGAGTGCCTCTCACAAATATGGCAAATACTTCAATGTTAAGCTCTATTTTAAAATAGTTATTGTACGTCATAAAAAATCGGTGCTTTAGTGGTAGGTGTGGAATAATAACATATCTGAATAGGTGAACCTATAATCCTAAATCATACAGTGTTGTAAAACCAGTGTTACCTCAATAGTTAAGCAAAAAATAAATAAAATCATCTATCTATTTAATGCATAGAATAAAACCCATAGACACTAACTGGCATAAAGTATTAACAACACACAAAAATGTTTTAAATCCATTTGGATGCAATTCAAATCCCCCAATAAAATACAATAAATTTTACATTCTCCAATATTCATCAATAAATAAATATTAAGGATGAAAATAAATAAATAAAAAAAAATAGTGCTTCCTAAACTTTGCTCCTATAAGGATAAGATGGGGAGACAGATCATCCCATGCCCAGGCTGCACTAATATGATTATACTAGCACCTCTGGGAGTAGGGACTGCAAATCAGTAGTTTTTTTCTTTTTTTTACTCTCTAAATTCCTTCCTTCCTTCCTTCCTTCCTTCCTTCCTTCCTTCCTTCCTTCCTTCCTTCCTTCCTTCCTTCCTTCCTTCCTTCCTTCCTTCCTTCCTTCCTTCCTTCCTTTCTTCCTTCCTTCCTTTTTTCTAGTGAGGGAACATTGGTTTTCGAGGTGGTGTATGATGCAGCAGTGTAGGGTCACAACTCTTTAGATGTATATTGTATACACCACACCCACCACCAAGGTATCCATACTTCGTCACCATAATCCTCTGGACCCTCGCTGCACTTTGTTCCCTCCTTTCCTTCTCCCCATTGGCAGCCTCAATTCTGTAGTCATATTTCTAGAGTAAGTTTTTGGTTTTGTTTTTTCTAATTCTTTGTTTTACTTCTTGATATTCCACATTAAGTGATGCCATCCAACATTTGTCTTTCTCTTTATGACTTACTTCACTTAGCATAATCCCCTCCAGTTCCATCCATATTGTTGCAAATGGCAAGATTTCATCGTTTTTATAGCAGAGTAGTATTCCACTGTTCCACTGTGTGTTACGCTGTGCATACATACATACACATCTTCCTAATTCACTCATCTTTCCTAGGACACTCTGTTTCTATAATTTGGCTATTGTAAATATTGCTGAAATGAAAATAGGAGTGCATATACCCATTTAAATGAGTGATTTTGTATTCTTCAGGTAGATACCTGAGAGTGCAATTGGCAGGTCATACTGTAGATCAATTTTAATATTTTTTAAGATTTTAAGAAAGATATCAATCGGGCCTCCCCTGGTGGCGCAGCGGTTGAGCTCTGGGCTGCGAGGTTGCCTGCAGCCCCTGAAGCGCCGGTTCATTCCCCAGCTGCCGGCAAGGGTCCCACAAAAACAAACAAACAAACAAAAAGATATCAATCAAGAAAGGAGATGTTCATAACAGTGTTACACAATCAAATCAAAAGATTAGCATAAAATCAAATGGACAGTAAAATAAGCATGGTGAAGTTACATACTTGCTAGTAGAAGCAACATATATACATAATATGCACAGAGAAAGTCAGAATACATAATATCAACATCATAGAAACTCACTGATTTGACATCAGTGCTATTTTAGCAGGAAGACAACAGTGTGGGGTAGAATCAAATTTCTTCACTTCAACATCAGACTTAGTCTGCATTATCCTTATATCTCATTTCTCTAAGGCTAAAATATTTAAATGGTGTGGCCTATGCATGTGTTTTTTGGAGTTTCTTAAAGATTAAAAACTGAAATTTTAGTAAGAGTACTTAATATAATGAAGAGGATGGTACAATGCCAATAGATGTAGAAAGGAAATATATTGGAGCTAGACAGTTTCATTAATGATTTGTAATGTTAAAGGAAATATTAAAATGTAGCTCAGATTTCTTTTTTTTCCAAGATTTAACTTATTTTTATTTTTTAAATTAATTATTTTTTTACTTGTAGTAACATTAGGTTTCTGTCCATCATGTATCACCACCATAGGGTACCCACCAGCAAATCACCCATGGTCCATCAGTATAGTCCATTGTACTTCCTTCCCTCTTGGTTTCTACCCCTCCTTCCCTTCTCCTCTTTGGAAGCTTCAGTTCTTTAGTCAGTTTTCAAAGGTTAGCTTTTAAGGTTGTCTTTCTCTTGTTCTTAGTTTGAATTTTCTATATTCCACTTATTAGTGACACCATCCGTTATTGTTCGCCTTCTGACTTACTTCACTTAGCATTATGTCTTACAACTCCATTCCTATTGCAGCAAATGCCATGAGTTTATCTTTTTTGACTGCTGAGTAGTATTCCATGGTTGTGTATGTGTCTATACGTCTTCATAATCCCTTCATCTGTTTTGGGACATTTAATCTATTTCCATAGTTTGGTTATTATAAACAGCACTGCAATGAACATGAGCATGCACCTTTCCTTTTGAATTAGTGTTTTTGCATCCTTTGGGTAGATACCAAGGAGTGAAATTGCTGGATCATATGGCAGATCCATTTGAAGTCTTTTGAGAAACCTCCATACTGTTTTCCATAGGGGCTGGCCCCGTCTTCTTACCACAGCATATGTAAGTTCCTTTTTCTCCACATCCTTGCCAACATTGGCTGTTTCCCGTCTTTTTGATATGGATTATCCTTACAGGTGTGAGATTGTATCTCTTTGTGGTTTTGATTTGCATTTCCCTAATGATAAGTGATGATGAATCTTCTTTCATGTGTCTGTCCCCCATTTGCATTTTTCCTTTGGAGAAATGTCTATTTAGCTTTTCTGCACAGTTATTTATTTATTTATTTATTTGGCTTTTTGTTTGTTTAGTTGAATGAGTTCTTTGTAGATCTTGGATAGTCACCCTTTGTCATATGTATGATGTGCAAATATTTTCTTCTATTCAGTAGGGTGTCTTTTTGTTTTTGTGATAGTTTCTTTCATTGTGCAGAAACTTTTTAGCTTGATATAGTCCCATTTGTTTATTTTTGCTTTTGTTTCCTTTCCTGTTAGAGCTGAGTCCCCAAAGACATCCCTGATGGCAGTGTTTTGGAGTATTCTGCCTGTGTTCTCGTCTATGTATTTTACGGTTTTAGGTCTGACATCCAAATCCTTAATTCATTTGGTCTGAGATGGTGATTTAGTTTCATTCTTTTGCAATTGGCTGTCCAGTTTTCCCAAAACTATTTGGTCAAGAGATGTTCCTTTCTCTTATGCTTGGTTTCTTTATGGTAGATTTAACCATAGAAGATTCTTTCTGGGCTCTCAATTTCCAATTTCTGGAACATCCAGAAAAGCTTTTTAAAAGAGTTGGTTCCTTTCATTCCTACTCCTTAATGCTGTCTAGCACAGAGGTATTGTGTCCAGAGTCTTAGAAATCATTCTGAAACATGACACATTTGAGGATGTGTGATATATGATGTATTTAGTTTCCTTATCTCTTTTATTAAGTTTATTCCTAGATATTTAATGATTTTTTGATGCAATACAAATGGGGCTGGTTTCTTGATTTCTTTCTCTTGTAGTTCATTGTTTTCATATAGCAATGCAGTTGATTTTTGTGAACTGATTTTGTAACCCATTGCTTTATTTTACTGATCCTTTATCTAATAGTTTATCAGTGGGATCTTTAAAGTTTTCTGTTGTGTATTATCATGTTGATGCAAATAGTGATACTTCACTTCTTTCCCAATTTGGATTCCTTTTTCACCTTTCTCTTGCATACCTGTTCTAGCTAGGATTTTCAATAGTATGTTGAAAAGTAGTGGTGAAAGTGGACATCCTTGTTTTACACCACATCTTGGAGGAACAGCTTTCAGTTTCTCACCATTGAGTGTGATGCTAGGTGTGGGTTTGGGATACATAGTATTTTTATTTTATGAAGGTATGTTCCATCTACCTGCTTTTGCTGAGGGATGTTTCCATAAATGTATGTTGAATTTTATCAAATGCTTTCCTTCTCTGCATCCATTGATATGATCATATGATTATATTTTTTATTTTATATATTTTTTACATCATTTTTTATTTTTGCACAATGTATGCATTTTCATCTTGGTTATAGTCCCCATACAATTCCCACTCCCCTTATTTTTACTGTAATTTTTTATCTATCCTTTTGTTAATGTGGTGAAGTATATTGATTTTTTTTATATTGATTTATTTTTCAAATGTTAATCACTGGAATTAATCCCACTTATATGATCCTTTTAATGTATTGTTAGATAATGTTTGTTAAGAATTTTTCCATCTATGTTCATCAGAGATGTTGGTCTGTAATTTTCTTTTTTTGCGATGACCTTGACTGCTTTTGTGTTCTTAAGCTTTCCAGGGCATGGCAACTTGCATCAAGGCTTAGAACCAATACTTCATAGAAATTAATTAACCAATAGAATAAATTAATCATATTAAATTAAATTAAATTAACCAATACTTCATAGAAATACTACACAGAAATTAAGATGAATGAGGACTGGAATAAAAGGGTGGAATTTGGGAAGTAGGAGAGTGTTAATAGCCCTTTTGGGAATGGATTATTAATTAAAGTGTGATTCTCAAATCACAGCAATGGCATCACCTGCATGATGTGGTGAGTGTTTTAGAACTGCAGAGCCTCAGACCTATACAATTCAAATCTGCACTCTACCAGTATTCCCCAGGTATCTGAAAATACCATTGCTTATACCCCACACTGACCTAAAGACAGAATTTCATTGGTGGGGCCAGGAATCCACTTTTTTTTTTTAAATTTCCGAGGTAGTTTAGCATTTATTCAGGAATTCTGAGTGCTTCTCAAACATTAATGTCAATATGAAATACATTAAAATGCAGATTAAATCTTATGTATCTTATTATAAAGCAGATTTAGGGGGAGGATCTGGAGTCTGCACCTGTGATACCTCCCAGGTGTGGGCAATACAGCCGGCTAGACCACACTTGAAGTAGCAAGATTCTGGAGCAGTGATTCGAAAAGTTTCCCTGGGCAAGGACATAAACATTACCTGGTAGTTTGTTAGAAATAAAATTCTTGGCCAGAATCCACAATCAATTTAGGACTGAGGTCCAGAAATCTTTGTTTAAATAAGCCACCTGAGAGTCAAGAGTGAATGAGTTATGAGGAAATAGCATATATAGATTATTACCCATCTCCCTTTTCTCCCAAAAGTCGATGGCAACTGGAAAAAGAATCTTGTCATTCAATAAAGCAAATTTTCTCCAGTGTGAGTAGAAGAAGGCATGTCAAAACTCCTTTGTATGTTATCAAATATCCCTCATACCTAGGGCATATTACTTAACCCCAGCTGAAACCACTCTGTCAAGTGCAGGACGATCCTGAGTAGATGAGAAGCCAGATGGAAAGGAGTCCACAGAGAAGGGGGAATGAAAGGTGAGGGGCGGAAGGACAGCTGATGACTCAGAGCCCAGAGAAAGGGGAAGAATGTGGAGTCATAATCTGTGGAAGATAAATTCTCTTTGAAAGGACAGTGAAAATCACATCTTCTGAGGGAAGGCACTTGGAAAGAAGCAGGTGTGGGTGAAGATAAGGGCAGTTCTGGAGGTAGAGAGGAGTGAGCTAATGAAGAGTTCAAGTGAAAATATTAATAACTGGCCTCATTGACCATCTACCTGCCAGTCATTGTCTATTGTTGTTTTACACACATGAACTTAACCCTCATAAAAGTCCTACAGAGCAGATTTCCAGTCTATTGTTGCTGATTATCATGTGAAAACATTTAGGCCATAATGAGCTTAGTAACTTCTTAAGGTCACAAGGATAGTAATAGACTGAGATTAGATACTGGTCTTTCTGGCCCAGGCTCATATATACCATATGGGTATAGGGATTAGGAAAACTAGGATAGTTTTTAATGGATAATTTATTATTGTTGGTGGAATAAGTATTGAAATGAAAACCCACAACTTGACTGTCAGGGCACAGGTGAATTTATGTGGGCTTAGGAGTTTAAAGCTTGACACTTCTGGATTATAGTCACATCTTTTTCACTCATTGTATGACTTCTGATCTTGTGCTTAATTTCACTTCCTTATTTATAAAATGAAGGATATGGATTTGTTAGTCTCTAGGGTCCTAGCTATTACGGCATCCCATGACTTGAAGATGCTTGGCATGTGGAGTGAATACAGCACTGGGGAGCCCCCTGAGGTCAGCTGGTATGGCTCTGGAATGCACTGAGTCCTCAGAGCTGGGTGTCTTGCACCTGTGAATCAATAAAAGGGTTAGAGTGAGGATGTTATCTGAAAAAGAGATGATTGCAGAGGAATATCCAAGAGAATTCTGAGGACATGAGGCTGGCCCAGAGCTAGGGGAATGGAGTAGCAGGCAGGGCAAGGCAGGAGAGAAGAAGACCTAGTTTGACAGTTGGAGCAGTAGTAAAATGCCTGCTATGGGAGTCTAGACTATGGATGGAGGTATTTGAGATGTAGGACTGATGGAATAAAAAAGGAAGATAAAATGAATAGATAAGAGGTCAATTAAGGTTGAACGCAGACGGAGAAGTGATATTGCAGGAAAGGGCAAATGCTGTGGAAAAAATCACTTTGTGATTCTAAATTAAGAGATTGGACAAAAGGATTTCTAAGGACATTTTATCTCTATATACCATTTTATGATGCTGTTGAATCTTTGTGATGACTTCCTTACCATCCAAAAGTTTCATAAGGGAAACCTTATGCTTTTATTTGGAAATGCCTCTTTTTCTTGTTCATTCTAAGCATGGCACCAAAGCATCCTAATGTACTGAAGAGGAAAAGTTTTTTTTTTTTTTTTAAAGATTTATTTATTTATTTATACAAGCACTGGGTACAGTCAGAAGCACAGGAGGGTGAGAGAATTCACCAGAGCCAGAGTGGGGAACAGAACAGGCAGATTGACAAAATACACTGCTGAGGGGAGCAGCAGGCGCTGCAGGAGAGGTCTGCGCGCCATGTGGGACCCTCGCCGGCAGCTGGGGATCTAACCGGCGCTGCAGAGGCTGCAGGCAGCTCCGTAGCCCATGGCTCAATCGCTGCGCCATCAGGGGAGGCCCTGAAGAGGAAAAGTTTTATGTTATTTCATTTTATTTTTTGATGAAGTGATAAATGATAAAGGTGAATGACTAGAAATAAACAGGACACTTCTACATTTTAGACAATGGAGCCACATTTGAATTAAAATATTATAATTTTTGCATAGTTTCTGTATGTGAATATAGTATGCAATTTCTCAGTTCTAAACATTCTTTCCCAGAATTTGATTGCCACAATCTAATATTGTTTGTTCACATGACTTGATTAAGATGATGAATTTCATATCAGGTCTGTGGACATTCTTTTACAGTGACACTAAAATAACAGTGGTGACAAAGAACAAGTTAAGATATAATGGATCTCCCTCTTCATGGAATTACCCAAGATGGAATAATAGAATCATCAGGTACTGCACTCAAAGATTGTGAAACTTTGTTCATCATGATTGCTTCTGAAAATGCCATTATGGAGAAGCATTTACTTTGAGGCTTCCTGGTTCACAGAGAGAAAAGTATCAAATGCAGCAATCTCACCTTAGTGCCTCTGTTGACAAAGGCAGAGCAAGTGAGGAATTAAATGACATTTGGAAAATTTGACCCATGGAGTCAACAAAATGGAAAAATGCTGTCTCTAAAATCCTTCTGTTTATTTTTCCTCTCCCTCCCTCCCTACTATCAGTTCTTTGGTTAATTACTTTATGTGTTCGTTAATTTATTCATCAAATATTTATTGAGATCTATTCCTCTAGCTTCTGTGCAAGGTACTGGAGATTCAGCAGTTTTAGTGAAAAAGATGTTGAACTTTCATTATGATTTAACACTTTAATGGAAAAAAGCAAATAATCAACAAATAATTATGATGAAATTATGAGCAATATTGTAAGGCAAAACATTGTAAGAGTGTCAGGCAGGTATAAAATCAACTTTAAGTCATAGGGGAGACTTTTCTGAGAAATGTACATATAAATTAGTTTTGAAGGATAAGTATATATTACCAAGTGATTGTGGGTATATGGGTTACAAATAGCCTACATTCAGAGAAGAATACTTGCAAAAGCCCCATGTGAGAGAAAGCACAGCACATTGAAGAATATGAGAAGTAATTTAGTATCCTGAAGCATAAAGTAGAAAGTAAGGAATGGTGAAAAATGAAGGATAAATAAGGATGAAACCATGGAGAGCCTGCAGCATGCATTGCTGTCTGAAGATGATATGATCAGATTTATATTGAGTATTGAAAGAATCACTCTGGCTACAATGTGGTAGATGAATGACAGAAGACAAAAGAGACTTTTATGTTTCCAGGCTTGGGGGAAAATAATGTCTGGATTTATCCTTCCCTTAGAAACAAGGCAAACAAACAAACTGGACAAAATAAGGGGTACAACTGTTTTCAAATTACACAATAGGTAGCTCAGGATTATAATCCATGAGAAAAAGAAAACATGATGACAACCCTACCATTGTTAAAGCTTTCTGGCTGGAGGTTAATTTTCAGTCTTTGACTCAAGAAGCAGGAGCTCAAATAAAGTTCAGCAATATTTATGAGTTAAAGAGAAAAAGATGAAAGTTCTAGGAAGTTAAGACATTTGAATTTTGGGGTGAATAACTAAGAGGAGAGTTATTCAGAGCAACAGTTCCAAAATTTGTGTAGAAATTCTCTTAAGTCCTTGACTGGATATCAATATACACATTTGTAGGGAGGAACCCCTGGATACCAAGAAGAACAAATCTCAAGGAAAGCTCTATTACTGGGGAGTTGTGATATAAATAATTGCTATAGCTTAAAGAGAGCTGTAAATAGTCTAATTCCCTTTGACTAAGAAGAATGACCTTTTAAGACACAGCTTTTCCTCGAGACCCCAGAAGAATGATCACTTAGAAATGGGGCTCAATTTGTTCCAGAGCAAAGGCTACTTTATCACAACCCTAAAAGAACATAAAAATAAGCCCAAAGAGATTAAACCAATATGCAAATAACTCTACCAGAAAACACCCAACAATCCTTAAAACACTACAAAATCAAGCATTCAACAACATACAATTCAAAATGTCCAATAACCATTAAATAATTAATAGACTTATAAAGAAGTGGGAAGTGTGTGCTATAATCAAGGATAAAAATAAATAAGTAAAAACAGAAATAGCAGTCACAGAGATAATAGACTTAGCAAGGGACATTAAAATAATTATTATAAGCATGCTCCAGAGAGTAAAGGAAACACAATTTCTTTTTTTTTAAAAGATGTATTTATTTGTGTATACAAGGGCTGGGGTGTAGGCCAGAGGTATAGGGGGTGAGAGGATTCACCAGAGACAGAGTGGGGAGCAGAACAGGAGGATCTACTGAAATACACTGCTGAGGGGAGCAGCAGGTGAGACAGGAGAGGTCTGCTGCACCATGTGGGTAACTCCCTGGCCAGGGATTGAACTCGTGCCACAGAGACTGCTGATAACTTCATAGTGCTGAGACTTAACCCCTTGTGCCACCAGGGAGGCCCCTGAAAAACACAGTTTCTAGTAAGGAAAGAAACAGAAATTATTTTAAAAGTCATATGAAAGGACATGTCTCTAAAGAAACTAGAAAAACAAACTAAGCTTGAAGTAAGTAAAGGAAATAAAATACAATATAATTGAAAAAATAGAAAAACAATAGAGAAAAAATATCTGTATCACTACAGATCTTATAGGTTTTAAAAGAATAATAAGGAATTAATTTGAAAAACATAATGTTACTATGTTATAAAACTTAGATGAAATGGAAAAATTCTTTGAAAGACATAGTTTATCAAAATTTTTTCAAGAAAAGATAGAAAATCTGAAAAACCCTCTATGCATTATGAAATTAAATAAGTTAATAAAATTTCCAAACACAAATACAACTTCACCCCAAATGATTTTTACAGGCATATTTTATCAAATATAAGGAAGAAATAGTATCAATTTTACACAAACTCATTCAGAGAAAAGGTGAGAATACTTCATAAATATTATTTGGACACTTGGTATGCTTTTCTCCCAAAATAAGGTAAGGGTTGTACATAAAAGGGAAAATTAAATACTGTATACCACATATATATGATAGCAAAAATTGGTACAATGTATTAGCAAATGTAATCCAATAATGTATAAAATGATGTCATGATAATTTGGGATAAAAGCTCTCAGCAAGATAGGAATAGAAGGGAACTTCCTTAACCTAATACTGATTACAGTGTCTTTAAAAGACCTAGAGTTAACATCATGATTTATCATGAAAAACTGAATGATTTCTTACTAAGATTGGGCAAAGATGCCCATTTATACTGAACATTATACTAGAGATTCTAGTCACTGCAAAAAGTCAAGAAAAACATACAGACATACAGATTGGAAAGGAAGAAATAATTGTTTTTATTTGCAAAAAAATGTGATTATTTTGGCTGAAAATTTTAAGAAATCTATAAAATAATTAATTATAATTATTTCCTGGAATCAAGAATTAATGACTGTCTTCTCACCTATCCATATAAAGAAAAGAATCCATTTAGAATATTCTTATAGGAGAGTATAGACAATTGGGCCTACTTAAAACTAAAAAGCTTCTGCACAGTGAAAGAGACAGTAACCAAAATGAAGAGACACCCTACAGAATGGAAGAAAATATTTTCACACCATACATCTGATGGTGGACAGATAACAGAGATTTACCAAGAGTTCATATAACTCAACAAAAAGAAAACAAACAACCGAATCAAAAAATGGGCAGAAGAGATAAATAGGCACTTACCCAAAGAAAACATATAGATTGCCAACAGGTATTCAAAAAAAATGTTCATCATTGTTTCTCATTGGGGAAATTCAGTCAAAGCCACAATGAGATACCACCTCACAGCAGTGTGAATGGCCCATATTAAAAATACCAGGAAAAAGTGCTAGTGACAGTGTGGAGAAAAAGGAACTCTCTTAAACTGCTGGTGGGAATGTAGATTGGTCCAGCCCCTATGGAAAGCTGTGTGGAGGTTCCTCAAAAACTAAAAATGGATCTGCCATATGACCCAACATTTCCACTCCGGGGTATCTACCTAAAGAACATTAAAAAAAAACTCCACTAATTTGAAAAAAAAAAAAAACCCTACATTCCTATGTTTTTTGCAGCACTATTTACAATATTCGATATATGTAAGGTATTTAATGCCCCCAAACATGTTAGTGAATCAAGAAGATGTGGTTTAGGTACACTATGGAATACCACTCAGCAGTCAAAAAGGATAAAACTCATGCCTTTTGTAGCAACATGTATGGAGCTGGAAAGGATGATGCCATGCAATAAGCCAGAAGGAGAAAGAAAAAACTAGATGGTGTCACTTATATGTGGAATATAGAGAAATCAAATAAAGGGTCAAAGACTGTCCCTTGAAAGCTGATCACAGATCTGAGGCATCCAGGAGGAGAGTGGGAAGCTTGAGAAAGGAGGAAGGGAGAGGGAGAGAGCACAAGGGACTATGGCGGAGGACTATGGGTGCTTTGGTGGTGGGAAAGTTATGGTGACCACAGATGAGGGGAGAAATCCTATACCTTCAAAATATTAACAAGGAAGTAAAAGAAATAAATGATAGACTCTCCTTGTGCATTCTTCAGATTGTGTATGCCAGAAAGAAGGAAATGGACTATATCTATTGCAAAATATAGATGGATATATTTGATAACAACTATAGGGAAATCAAAACTCATTTAATTTTGGTAGTAAAGGGAGAGAATTTTAGAGGGAAAATACTGTTCTCGAAATTTTTAAATATATAATTTTCAAATTTTATATATGCATTAAAAAAATCTTAGAGATACAGAAAAGCAAAGAAAAAATTCAAGTTACTCCTAATCCTATCTCCTGAACAACTGCTACTAATATTTGTTTGCTTTCCTTCTATTCTATGCCTTTCTTTCTCAATATTTGTCCACACAATTTTATAGCATATTTTTCATTAACATTTTAATCTAGTATATTGATCTGTTTATTTATTCTTTCATATAGTCATTTGTTCAACAAAAATGTATTACAAGTTTACAATGAATCCATAAAGACAAAAAAAAAGACAGTTTCTGCTCTCAGCTAGCTTCCAAACTAGTAGAAAAATGATATTAAATACACAACCAAAAAGATAAATGTCTGATTATAATTGTGTATGTATTTATAATATATACTATTATACACATTATACATATACTTTTATATATTGCACATAAAAACTATGTGTATAACTATAATTATTTCCAGAAGGGAAACAAATAGGGTATTATGAGAAAGAATAATTGAAAAATAAACTAGGCTAGGAATCAGGAAAGGCTGGTTTGAGGAAGTAAGCTGAAGTGGGAAACTGTGGAGGATTAGCCAGTTGATGAGCGAGGAGAAGAACATTCTAGGCAGAAGGTATGGCAGAAGAGAAGATACGAGAGAGTGACAAGAAGTCAGGGAATGTGGAACACAGGATAAGATGTGAGAATGACCTAGGAGAGAGATCTGAATTGCAGACAACAGTCTGAAGCATTTTCCTCACCAGGATAAGAAGTTTACAATGTACTCTCAGAGCAATAGGGACTCACTGATTTGTGAAAATAAGATTGCTTAAGATGGCAGCAGTAATCTAAACAAAGATTGGGATGGCCTTACTAGAGTGGTGCAGTTGGAGAGGTGAGTGGATTTGAGAAATATTTTGCAGGTAGAAGTATATATTGCATCATATGAAATTGTCATTTTTGTGAGTCACAGAGGTCACACATTGGCAACTTCATACAGTTTGCCTAGTAATAGAAATCAGAGTTACATTGGACATAGGAGACAAGGAAAAGAGGACAATAAGAGATGATTCCACTTTCGACTAGCAGATAGATGGGTGACTGAATGGGGAAAACGTGGAGGACCAGATCTGGTGCCATGGAGGTGGTCCTCTCTTAGACATTCAGCTCTTCTCCCATTTCATGGCAGGGACATAGTTCTAGGATTGACTTCAGCTCTGGGAGGTCACTAGTGATTATACCAGGCCTATCTTACTTCTGAATCCATCTTATTTGAAAAGAGCATTCTAGAAGTTTTTTGAACAAAAATCTTATTCATTTTATTTTTTTCCACATAAGATGGATTCAGAAGTAAGAATACAGTATCCTGAGACGTCGCTCCTCCGTATTATTTGGAGAATTTTGCTGGAAGAGCTACAGAAATCCATTTTCTATTCCTTGGTGCCAACATCAAAGGCATCAGAAGTGGAAAGAACTGATTCTTCCTCCCCAGCTTCCCCTGGTTCAAGATAAAAATTGGTTCAACTCAAGATAAGAATTTCACATGGAATCAGATAATGGCTCATGTTTCTCTTTGCTCTAAGCGATGCTCAAGTTTACATACCGTGGTAATCTACTTCTGTTTATACCATTTATGTCCTTTTATACTATCTTGTAATGCTATTTGATTATATACATTTTACTGAATTATATGTTTTTATTTTTTGTGAGCAGGAAGTTATTTAATTCTTCCTTATAACTCTCCCAATATTAGTGCCAGGAACAAAGTAAGCACTTAAGAAAACACCATCTTAATATCCAGATGTAGTTGAAAACACCTACAGACTTTTCTGTGAAATCTGCCTTGTCTAGATCTCTTTGCATTTCAGTTCAGCAGGATCTCATTCTAGGTATTTATGATACAGGATCATAAAAACTATTAAGGAAGATTATTATAATCAAAGTTTGAGATATCTAGTTAACTCTTCTCCACTTGGGTGTTCTCTAACATACTAATGCTGTTGATAATTATCCCAGTAAATAATATTTTCTCCTTCTGCATCCTTGAAAAGCTGTTCGTTTCAAGGATAGACAGAGCAAAGTTTTCTGGGAAAAAGCTAGAACTGGAATTCAACTTGTCAGGCTTTAAGGTTTACATCACCCTTTGGTGTGTTGCCCAAAAAAATACAGTTTGCTTCAAAGAACTGACACAGCTTCCAGAACAGCACAAGGGCACATGCTGAGTCTTTGGTGGTTTCTGACAGATGGACCAGACGTGGCCCTCCCTTGCAGAGACTATGATGTTCCATGAGCTTATGTTTTATGTTTTACATGGATACCTTATATATTAGAAATTCATGAACATGGAAATCATGTGACCCTTTCCCCAAATAAGGGAAAGATATAGCTGGTAGATACAGCTCCCCACATCACCCCTGCAACAGTCCTTATTGTTCATCTATACTTCATTTCTTGCTTACTTCTAAACTGCCCACTTTCTTACAAGCTCCTTAGGAAGAATAATAGCAAAACTTTCTCCTTTCCCATAACTGCTTGATGATTGTTTTCTGGTTCTCTCATCCTTCTGTGTTTCTCCCACAGAGATTCAAAATCTGAACTACTATGATGTCAGACCACTTTAAATGTCTTGTCAGTTAAAAAAAAAATCCTTCAATCTAGTTAAAAGCCACTATTTGAAATTTCCCTTTCTACCCTAGATATATTAATGCATGAGTACAGTTAAGTCTTATTCACAGTAATAGAGCCTCAAGTAAAATGTTATTATTCAAATCCACCAATATTTTGTTGAATATGTAGATCTTTACCCTTCAATTTTTTTTAAACTGTGTATGTTCATAAGTGAAAAAATAGATTCAATAGCATAGTTGGTACTTCACCTTTCCTTGTGGGCATAATTGACCCTAAACAGATGAATAGATTATGAAGATGTGGTATATATATGTGAAAGCTTTCAGATTTCCACCATTAGGTACTATCTTGGTTTCAGGTTTTTGAGATATGGCCTTTATTATATTGAAGTATATTACATCTATTCCCATCTTCTTTAGGGTTTTGACCATAAATGGGTACAGAAACTTATCAAATGCCTTCTCTGCATCCATTGGTATTATTATCATATGATATTTATGTTTTCTTCTGTTGATATATTAAATTGATTGATTTACAGATATTAAATGATTCGTGCATTATCTGGGGTAAATACCACTTGATCATGATGTATAATATTTTAATGTATTGTTGAATTTGATTTTCTAATTTTGCTGAAGGATTTTGCATCAAAGTTCTTCTGGAAGTTGACCTGTAGTTTTCATGCAATATCATTGTATATTTTTGTTATTAGGGTAGTATTGACAACATAAAGTGTATTATGGAATGTTTCCTTTTCTTGGATTTTTAGAAATGATTTGAACAAGATGGGTATATTTTCTTCTTTAAGTTTTGGTAGAATTCTCTTGAAGAGCCACCTGGACCTGAGTTTTTGTTTGCAGAAGGTTTATTTTTTGTTGTTGTTGCTGTTCCAAACTTGTGATATTTTGCTCAACTCTTCTGTTTCTTCCTGAACTATATTACTCTATAAATTTGTCCATTTCTTCAAAGTTAACAAATTCATTGGTATATGGTTGTTCAGGAAATCTCTTATGATCCTTTCAAGTTCTACACTATCTGTGGTAATTTCTCCTCTTTCATTTCTAATTCTATTTTTTAATGTTTTCTCCCTTCTTTTCTTTGTTAGCCTACTAGAGGTTTATCGATTTCATTTATCTTCTTGAATAACCAACTCTTAGTTTCGTTGATTTTGTATGGTCTTTTTGATTTCTATTTTATTTTCCTCTTATTTTTATTATTTTCTCTTAACTTTATTAGTATAGTTTGCTCCTTTTTTTCAAGTCGTTTTATGTGTAATATCAAGTTGCTTATTCACAAGTTTCCCTTGTTTCTTAATGTGAGTTTGTATTGCAATTATTTTCCCTCTTAAGATTGTTTTTGTTGCATCTGATATGTTCTGATAACTTGTATCATTGTTTTCAATAATCTCAAGCTATTTTTTGATTTCTGCTTTAATTTCCTCTTTAATCCAATGGCTATTAAGCATATTGTCTAGTCTCCATTTATCTATGGCTTTTTCCAGTTGTTTTTTTAATTTGATTTCTAGCTTTATGGCATTATGGTTAGAAAATATACTTGGTATAATTTTAATATTCATAGTTTTTATTGACAAAAGATAAGAAAGACCTCTGCATAAATGCCACCAGAAAAAGAACATTCTAGACAGACAAGAAACTATGAGAAAAGACCCTAAGGCTGAAAAGAGGTTGGTGTGTTCAGGCACTGCTGCTCCAGGTGCTATCGACCAGAGTATCTTTACAGTCAGTCACACATGAATGAGAAATTACACAAAGGTTCACATGTGCAGCTCAAGACCAAGGGTCAATAGTAGACTATCAGGGACTAGAGCTTGTCCTGTGTCATTCAAAATCAGCTTGTCAATGCCATCCCCAATCTTGTATAATCTTGTGAATAAAATGCCATGCCAGTCAGTGAGAGTTCTACTGGGGCTTAATGCAGGGGCTCTGCTTGCCCAGATCTAAGAGTAGTACTGGAATTTTAATTGTATAATCTAAATATTCAAAAGTAAAGGAATAATATGCACCAAAATGATATGATCTGAAAATTTCACATATTATGTTTTTATTCTTCTGTGATAACTGTTGAAAAGCACAGATATTTAGTAAGTAAAAAGATGTATCAACTATGTGTTCTTCTTAAAGGAATTGCATTAAAATGTTCTCTTTTTTGACTTCAATGTAAGTTCTGAAACCATAAAATATATAGAAGAAAACAGAGGCAAAACACTCCATGACAGGGCCTCCCAGGTGGTGCAGTGATTGAGCGCTGGGTTGTGAAGCTGCCCGCAGCCTCTGCAGTGCTGGTTCAATCCCCGGCTGCTCCCCGGCCACGGGAGGAGGGTCCCACATGGCGCGCAGACCTCTCCTGCCGCCCGCTGCTCCCCTCAGCAGTGTGCTTCAGTCCTTCTGCTCTGCTCCCTGCTCTGGCTCTGGTGAGTTCTCTCACCCTCCCGCGCTTCTGACTGTACCCAGTGCTTGTATAAATAAATAAATAAATAAACAGATAAATAGATAAATAAATAAATCTTTTAAACAAACAAACAAACAAAAAAAACACTCCATGACATACACCACAGAAATAACTTTGAGGACTCACCTCCAGAAACAAAGAAAATGAAGGAAAATATAAACACCTGGGACTATATCAGACCAAAAATCTTCTGTAAAGCAAGAGACAGTAACCAAAATGAAGAGACACCTTACTGAATGAGAGAAAATATTTGACTCTATACAACTGATAAGAGACTGATACCAAAGATCTACAAAGGCTTACAAAACTCAACAAAAGCCAAGTAAATAACCCAGAAAAAGAAAATGGACAGAGCACTAAAAAGACAGTTCTCTAAAAGAGAAATGCAAAGCACCAACAGGCATATGAAAAAATATTCAATATCACTTTTAATCAAGGAAATGCAAATCAAAACCACAATGAGATACCACCTCACACCTGTGAGAATGGCCCATATTTAAAAAAAACTGGCAACAACAAATGCTGGCTAGTATGTGGAAAAAAAATGAACTCTCTTAGGCTGCTGGTGGGAATGCAAATTGGTACAACTACTACGGAAAGCTGTGTGGAGGAATCTCAAGCTACTAAAAATGGATCTACCATATGACCCAGTGATTCTACTGCTAGGAATCTACGCAAAGGACACAAAAACACTACTTCAAAAGGAAACCTGCACTCCGATTTTTATTGCAGCACTATTTGCAATAGCTAAGATGTGGAAACTGCCTAAATGGCCCAAAACAGATGATGTTTCTGTGGTGTATGTCATGGATCAAGAAGATGTGCTATACATACACAATGGAATACTACTTAGCCATCAAAAAGATAAACTCATGCCATTTGCAGCAACATGGATGGAGTTGGAAGGGATTGCACTAAGTGAAATAAGTCAGAAGGAAAAAGAAAAATACTGGATGGTTTCACTTAATAGGAGGAATATAGGAAAACTGAACAAAGGATCAGGAAAAAGGTAAAACTCATAGGCAAACCATAGATCTGAGGCACAGAGCAGGAGAAGGGGAAGGAGAGGGGTCAAAATGGGAGGAACGTGCACAGGGACTATGGTAATGGCTCATGTGTGCTGTGGTGGTGGGAGTATTATTGGGACTACACCTGAGGGGAGAAACCAAATATTGTACAAAAATGAACAATGATGTAAGAAAATTAAATAAATAAGTAAACATATGAAATCCTGCTGCCAAATTTTCTCTCTTCAAACTAGATATGAATAGGCTATATCAATATCTACATAAGTGTCTTTTTCTACCTATCTTTATGTAGATATATATATCTGTCTATATTTCTATGTAAATAAATATATTGTTATATTTATCTATATAAATTATTTAAGCAACCAAGCAAAATCACTAAAAATTAAAACTCTAAGCTGCTTTGAGAATTATTATAAATAAAAATAAAATAGAAATGCTTTTAATATATTTTACTCAAAAACAAAGCTTTCCCCCCAAAATATTATGGCAATAGCAATTTTAGAAAATACCAACCATTTAGTTTAAATGAAATAAAAGTTGTTAATAAATAGTGAACTCCACAATGAAATAAAGTAATCATCTCTTAAGTGAGTCTTATCTACACATAAACAGAAAAGTGAAGTGAGGCACAATTGTCATGGGAAATTGTAAGTTTTTTAAAGTCACATAGTAAAATTAGGACAAGAAATTTGAATCATATTACAAAGCTGGATTTGATTGATTTTCAACTTTATATTGTATTTTCTCAATTTTACACAAGACAATTATTAAAATTATCTTATACTCAGTGACAAAGACAGTCTGAATAAATTGCAAAATGGGAAATATAACTGTTCATATTCTATGACCATAGTGTACTAAATTGAAAAATTAAAAAGTTTGATTAATAATTTTTATAACATATATTTTTTTAATTCTACACATGTCAATGATAAAGCCAACAGCACAATAGCAGACTCTTTCAAGCACCAATAAAAATTAAAATAATGTAAGTTATTTCATAATATGCATTTTCAGGGTTAGAGAAAATATCATAGCATTAAGTGCTTTCATTATTAATGAAAATAAGTGAGTTTATTGTTAGAGTCAAGAAGTTAGATATATCTCAAAGTGCATCTGACAAAAGAAGTTGTGTAGTAATGATTTGGAGATCAGGAATTACTGAATTAAGAAAATAAGCATTGGTCCTAAAAAGAAATAACACTAAATAATCTGACAAATTGAGTCAAAGAACCTTAAGAAAGGCCTTAGAATTTAGAAAGAATATGTAATAGTAGGTACAGAGAAGGTGATAGAGAACAAAAGAGTATTATATAAAATTATTTTATATTAAATTAGCAAAAATATGCATTTCAAGGAAAGTAAAGCTGACCAAAATTGACTCACAATAGACTAATAACCATTAGAAAAATTGAAAAATGTATTAAAAGAAATTATTCAAGAGGTCTATGCCAGCTAATTTTCCAAATGAGATTTCATCAAACTTCCAAAGAACAGATAAATTCTATGTTTTTCTACTTCAGAATGTAGTAAAAGTACAATTTTTGTGAAACATGTCAAAACCAATTATTAAAAATAAAAAGAATGTTGAAAGAGTTACATTTGATTATAAATATGAAAATCCCAGAGAAAATTGTATTATACATAATATATATTCCTGAAATGTAATTTTTTAAATGTTTTAAATGTTAACAAGTGTAAAAGCTGTGACTGATGGAAGAAATAAGAATGAAAAGGGATAGGACATTATTATTGGAGAGAAAGAGGTGAAATGTAATAATTTCAGTTGGAATGATCATACCACACACCCATACACACACACACACACACACACACACACCCAAATGATAAACTTGTTGTAAATAATAAAATATTTAAATAAGTTGGTTGAATAATTCTAAATAGTTCTAAAATTAATAACTATTTTCTTTGTATCCCAGCAACCTCTGCTTAAATAATACAATGACAAGAAGACTATATTTTTAATAGCAACATAAAATTTAAGATACAAGGAATGTGGGGACAAGAGGAAAAAACTACAAAATTTATTGACATATAAAGATTTGAATAAATGGATATACATATCATGTTTCTACAACTATAAAAATGTCATTTCTTCCCATTTGAATTTATTGTTCTATGCTATTGCAATAAAAATTCTAAAGAAGTTTTTCTACAGTATGAAAATTTTAAATAAAGTACACCCAGGAATGTAAGGAAGTAAGAATAGAGAAACCATCTAAAAAGACTGTTTAATGTAAGAGAACCTTAAAAATGCTCATAATCTATTCCTTAATAATTTCATTTTTAGCAAAAATTTTAATACTATAATAGGCAATGTGAACATAGATTTATTATTTAGGATATTGAAAAATTAAGTTCATTAAAATACCCTCCACCATGTGATACAAAAATTATAGTTTATGCATATGAGGGACTATTAGACATTTACTAAAATGTCCGTTTGTGAAGCATTTTTTGTATCATTGAATAAAGCTCATGGTGTAATGCTATGTGAGAAAAAGTCAAATATAAAACTCAATGTTCAGTATAATTCCAGTTGTTTAAAAAAATCTCAGGGTCATGGAATTATATGTGACTTTCGTTGGTGTTACGCGTTTCTAGATTTTATATAATAAGAATTTATTTTATGATTAGAAAAAAATACAAGTTTTATCTTTTCAAATGAAAAATAATTATTAACCAAGAAATACCCTGTGTAGTGGGTGTTATTTTTGGACAAAGGCACAAGTAACATTTCAGTGGGGCTTGTTTATATTTGCTTTTCATTCTCCCCACAGCTTTTTCTGTTGGCAGGTAATACATGTAAGTACTATTTAAGGAAAAGCATCATTGATTATCACAAAACAGGGTCTTTCCTTATGAGGTCAGCTAAGAAAGGACTGTTTCAATATAAATGCAAATCCCTTGTCAATACATTGCTATCTTTTAGTATATTAGCTTCAACCTTTATATTTTTAATAAGATCTTATCTCCCTCATAGTCCAGCAATTGCTGGATCATTTAGAGAATATCCTGTAGTGTTTATAACAGCACAGTTGGTTGCCATGGAAAGAACTGAGCTGTCCCCAATCCCATAACAAAACTGGGTTCGAAGTAGTTGATTTGGCCAAATTCAGAGCCTCTGTGAACTCTGAGAGTTCTGAGTTTCCAATTTTCTTGAGCTGCTGGAAGATTATTTATTGTTAGCAACATAAAATTGTTTTGTTTTTTTTCTTTCTTTTTTAAAGGAATGTTTATTTTTTAAAAGTCTCAAAATTCTGCTTGTACACAATGTTGCTCTAGCACAATAAGTTTCAGTGTGTTTAAAACCATATATATGTTTTGTTGCATATACTTACATATATGCAATGATATATTTTATATACAATTTTATAAAAATCATCTATATGTGCATATGTATGTATTCTCCATTAAATATAAATAGGAAAGCATGACAATAGTGTTCTCCAGATTTGTTTCATAATTTACTTGAATAATATGTAAACTGAGACATTCCTGAGCAAAGTAGGATGTTGGATTATCTTAATCAGAAGATACCAAATATGTAATGTGTTATGGGTTGAATTGTGTCCTCTCAAAATTCATATGTTGAAGCCCTAACCTCCAGTACATCACAAGGTGACCTTACTTGGAAATAAGGTCATTGCAGATGTGTTTAGTTAAGATGAGCTCATCTAGAGTAGGATGAGCCCTAATCCTGTATAACTGCAGTCCTTATAAAAAGGGGACATTTGGACACAAATGCACACGGGGAGAATGTCATGTGATGATGAATAAGGATACTGGAGTGGCATGGCTACAAGACAAGGAATGCCAAAGATTGCCAGCAACCACCAGATGCTAGGAGAGAAGCATGAACAGATAGATTCTCCCTCACAGTCCTCAAAAGGCACCAACCCTGCTGACATTTGATTCTAGCTCCAGAACTGTGAGACAACACATTTCTATTTGGCCAAATTCAGAGCCTCTGTGAACTCTAAGAGTTCTGAGTTTCTAAGTAAGGCCCCCAGCATGGGGTAATTGATTACATGAGATTTAGCAAACTAATACAGGATGTCACTGACTTGCCCTGAGCGGTGCCTGGGAAAACACCAAGACATTCCCTTTCAAGATGGTCATATAACAACGCTTTCAGCCTTGCTCAAATATTACCATTCAACAAAAAACACACACAAGTTTCATCTCTAATGGGACCTGAAGACCTCTGTATCCTGATCAATAAAAGAAGAGAGAGGAGTATCTGTAGAAAGCCACACTTAGAGAAAAAGTGAATCATCTGCAGAACACAGAAAAGGCACTGGCATAGAGCAGATTCTGCCAAAGGTTAAGAGGGATGCTGAAACTACAGGGTTCCTTAACAGTCCTTGGAAGGGGTGTGTGCCCCACAGTTCCTTCCACTAACAGAAGAGAGAGAATGGGAGGGAGAATGGAGCTGTTGTTTTTCTGTTTTTGCTAAAAGCTTTTAGCACAATTTGATTTTTTAAAAAATGGGTGTATGAATTATGTTGATGAAAATTTTCTAAGAAGGAAAACAACAAAATCATGTTTGAGGGGGAAAAATCTAGAAAGCATGTATCATTATGTAGATATTTTTATTTTTAAAAAATATTTTTTAAAATATGTATTTATTTATGCATTCAAGAGCTGGGGTACAGGCCAGGGGTGTGGGGGATGAGAGGATTCACCAGAGACAGAATGGGGAACAGAACAGGTGGATTGACCGAAATGTGCTGCTGAGGGGAGAGCAGTGGGAGAGGCAGGAGAGGACTGCTGTGCTTTGTGGATATATCCCTGGCTGGGGATTGAACTCATGCTGAAGTGACTGCAAACAGCCTCATAGGTTGCATCTTAACCCCTTGCGCCACCAGCACAGCCTGTAGACTTCTATTTTTTAGGTAAGTGATTATTATCCAAAACCAGTCTCTTTTTTCTGCTTTTTAGAGCCTTTTATTCCAGGCATTTAATTTCTGTGTTCTGTTTTCACTCACGTGTTGAATAGAGGGATGGATATGCATTATATTAAAAATAAAAAAGCTAGATAATTATGCTGTCTTACTAGGTGGGGCAAGACATTATTAAGTCCAAAGACACTAATGATCATCATCATTTTTATATGAAGGTAAATAGTTGTATAAACTGCAGATATTGTGGTATATTATGATTTTGGAGTTGTTGCAAAGAGGGTTTCAGGCCTTTAAACAGCAGCCATAGCTTAATCATCATTTCATGTACAGTAAAAGCTTTAACATTCTCCTTTAAGTCATGAATAAAGGAACAAAATTCTCTTTTTTTTTAACAAAATTCTCTTTTAATGACCAATAAATTAGCTCATGCACACTCCATCATAAACCATATGATTTGTATTATTTTCCCAATTTCACAATGGAAATTGTGAAGTTGATAGTATGAACTCTTTCAGGAGTATTATAATTACTAAGTTTGTGAATTCAGGGACTTGATATCAATTAGCTGAGTGTTATGTATTGTTTTAAAATTTTTTTTAAATTTATGCTTATTGAGGTAATGTTAATTAGAATATTGTACATGTTTATTTTATACTTTGGGCTCCAGGCTTTTCTTTTTTAATAGTACATTTATTAGATACAATAGATTGTTTTAAAGGTAAAATTTATATAGCATCTTTATTTACTTAAAGCAGAAAAATTCTACTAAATAGCATTTTTATGCTATTTAGCATAAAATACCAAACCATAAATACCAAACCCATTCATTTTATGGAATATTACATCAGGAGTGTTTGAAGTATAGATTAAAATTATTTTTTTCTCCATCAGCTTTCATAACTTAATTCTTTTTCGTGGATTTAGAATTACAGTTGAGGACTGAAGGACTGATCTTAAAGGTAAAATGCTAGTTGAAGCACATTTATCTAGGTAGGTAGTTTCCTTGATCTGTGTAACTTTATTGGAGAAGTTACTTAAAGGTATTCAAATATATAGATCTTCATAAAAGTTAATGCTTTTTCAAAAAGTTGTGACAATTTGTGGCTCTTAGGGACTGAAGCATTTGAGGTAATTTGGGGAGAAAAACCATGGTCAGATGAAATTAGGTTCTTCTTCTGATGTTTTAGTGCAAGTTTTTTTGATGGTGATGCATGGGACTTCCTTTGGGTTTGCTATCTCTTATTCAATCAGAGCCGGCACCACCCGCCCCTTGTGGGTGATTTCTTTCCAGACATATCTGTTTGCCTAATAGTGTCTGGTTGAGAGTATAGAGCCCAATTAATAAAATGTGAATAATAGAAATAAAAGTTTTAACATATGATCTAATATTGTCTACATTTCCAACTTGAATATACTTATAAAATAATAATGTAGATTATTTATCTATCAAAATATTGAAGACAATGTGCAGAAATGAATGGGAGAACAGTAATTCAAATGTCTAACTACAAGGTATGGCATCTTCCTCAAACATTTCAGCTGCTATCAATTATTGCTTAATCAAGCTCTGGTTTCCCTTATCAAGACTGAAGCTATCTCTAGAGACAGAAGTTCTCCAGGGATGCTTTGTAATTTTATAATAGCAGTGTGGGCTGAAATGAACTGACTGAAAACTTGCCAATTCATTCTCTTTCTCCATATCAGGTGTTAATGGTGTTTTAAAATAATCGCTGATTCTATTGGCAAAGGCATGGAGGGGAAAAAGAGGAGCCTTGAACACCATTGGTGGGAATGTAGACTGGTCCAGCCCCTTTGGAAAAACTATATGGAGGCATCTCAAATATTAAAAATAGATCTTCTTTATGACCAAACAATTACACTCTTTGTTATCTAGCCAAAGAATGAAAAAACATTAATGCAAAGGCACACACGCACATCTGTGTTCATTGCAGCACTATTTACAATAGCCAAGTTATGGAAACAACTGAAGCGCCTTAGGACAGATGAGTGGATCAAGAAGATGTGGTACATATACATGATGGAATACTACTCAGCTATGGAAAAAATAGATGAAATCTTGCCATTTGTGACAACATGGATGAAACCAAAGGGAATTATGCTAAATGAAGTAAGTCAGAGGAGAAAGACAAATGCTGAATGATTTCACTCATTTGTAGACTATGAAGATACAAAACAAATAAATAGACAAAACTAAAGCAAAACAAACCCTAGAAATCTGATTGCTTAATTGAGCTACCAAAAGGGGAAGGAGAGGGTAGAGGGTGTAAGCAAAGAGGGGAGGGTGCCCAGTGGACAGTGGTGGAGAACAATGGGTGCATTGGTGATGGGTGTGGTGTGGTAACACACATGTGAAGAGGTGTGAACCTGTACCTCTGAATCACATACAGTGTTGCAAACCCATGTACTTAAATAAAAAGTATACAATTAAAATTTTTTAAAGGTAAAAAGATCAAGACCTCCCCTGGTGGTGCAGCTGTTGAGCACTGGTCTGCAAAGCTGCCCACAGCCTCTGCAGTGCCGGTTCTATCCCCGGCCACCAGCGAGAGGCCCACATGGCACGCAGACCTCTCCTGCCACCCGCTGCTCCCCTCAGCAGTATATTTCGTCGGTCTGCCTGTTCTGTTCCCTGCTCTGGCTCTGGTGAATTCTCACACCCTCCCGCACTTCTGACTATACCCAGTGCTGTATAAATAAATAAATCTTAAAAAAAAAAAAGGTAAAAAGATCATAATTGTCAATTCATATAATTCTAGGAAGGGTTTTATTTGTCCCTCTGCCCTATAATTTTAACAAGAACATGAACATGGTCCATTTACCTATAGTAGAAGCTGTGCAATCCCTTTTGAACACCCTTTCTATGTATGGCAAATCATCTTCCTCCTGTGTCTCATCTCCTTCAGGCAGAAGACACAAAACATACTTCCCAGCCATCTTCATAGCTGGGTGTGGGCATGTGATTGCCTCTCCATCAACTATACTTGTATGACACATGACTTGCAATTTGAGGGAAGAGCTCTGTGGAATCCATTATGATGTTGAGTGGAGGTCCAGGCATCTAATTTGGGGACACAGCAGGAGGAGCAAGGCTCTGGACAGAAACAGCTAGATGTGATGGTGGTGGCTAGGTGTAATTGAGCCCTGGTGGCCATGCATGCTGGATGCCCACTGTGCAATGTTAGCTTAGCCTTTGGTGATGTTTTCCTCTTCTGGTCAGTTCTGGACACTGTTTAGGACATTGTTTCTGAAGTGCTCAAGCCTGATTCTTCTGCCTTCCAGCAATTTCATTAGCTCCACATATTCTTTTAATAAAGTCTGTTGGGACTTGCTCTGCTACAATCAATTTCAATTGTTTGAAATTAAGAAACTTGATAGATTCATTGTTCTCCCAGCAGAATATTTTCCCCCTGTATTTCTGCCAGGAATCTTTATGTCTTTCTCTTGTATAATCAATGGAAATATTAAGAAAACCATGAGACAATGTAGACTGCATTTGATTGTTCTGTGTCTCACTTGGAAATGCAGTACATGTTTATTGAGTACTTACCCCATGCCACCTATACTGCTGCTAAGACAGATGGGAGATGGTGGCAGAGAACATACAAATAGGTGAACCAAGTCCCATAGCTTTAATTTAAAATAATTCTACTTAACATCATTCATTTATTCTTTAATCAAGCAATTCCCAGTAGCCTTTAAAATGGAGATGTTTTTATTTCTTTAAGAAGATTCTTATATATTTTTTATTTGTGCATTTAAAGACTCTTTTCCATAAATGTGTATTGATGGATTGACAAAATGTGGTATATCTTCCATATCTTCCAATGTAATGTTATTCAGTTTTTAAAAAGGACATTAATACAGATGTTATAACATGGATGAAACTTGAGGACATAGTGCTAAGTGAAATAAGCCAGACACAAAAGGACAAACACTGTATGACTTAACATATATGTGCTACTTAGAGTAGTCAAATTCATAGAGACAGAGAATAGAACAGTGGTTACCAGGGACTGAGGTAGGGAGCAATGGGGACTTATCATTTAAAGGTTGCAGAGTTTCTTTTTGGAAAGGTTAAAATGTTCTGGAGGTGAATGGTGGTGACAGTTGCACCAGAGCATGAATACCCCCAATGCCACTGAACTGTGCATTTAAAAAATGCTAAAATGGAAAATTTTAAGTCATGAATATTTTGTCACCATAAAAAACACTTTCTCACCCAGTAGAATATATGCTTTTATGAACAATCCTTGGGAACTGATTTACTCATAATCACGAGGAAAACTCTACCTGATGGTGATGTTTTGGGGAAGAACAGGGCCCTAGGAGGTGTAGTATGGGCTCTTGTTGGGTACCAGCTTAGGAATTAGCTAACACTGCTAAACTGGCCAAACCTCAGTTTCTTCATCTGTCAAATAGGTAAGATGAGGGAAATTTCATTTCTACAATGTTCATGCTCTCATTTGACCTCAGGTTTAGAAATAAGGTCATCCTTGACTTGAAACATTCAACTCCTCTGCTGAAGAATAAACATAATTTCTTTGAGAAATTATACTTGTCTTTGGGAGAAATGACTTTTTTTTTTCAGTTAGTTCTCGCAGAGCAAATGCAAGTGCCAACAATGTAGGCTTTTGAGAATGTGGAGTATTTCCTGTACCAATAATCCTTACTGCCTAGAAACTATGATACAGAAATTCAATTTCTACCCTGATTTAGAATGCAATTCTTCAATTATCTGATAAAATGGAAACCAGAATATCATACTATTACATTTTCAACTTTGTAATATGAACATATTCAAAGCCGGATTTCATTTTTAGAGGGTTATATTAGGCTCCTGCAATAATGACTGTCAAGGCAATCTTGACTGATCCACAACTTCCGCAGGCAGATCAGATTGTTCAACATGGGACTGGTGTTCAGCTGGCAAGTTCTGTACTACCAGCTCAAATGTTGGGCACACTCAGTAGGCCTGCAAACAGAGAAAGTCTTCAAAGTCAGTCTAGAGGCAAACAACCTCTGGGAATTAACTTCCAGAGGTAGCTAGAACTATCTCAGCTGTAGAAAACTCAGGCTTAAGGAAATTTGTATGGTTCTTTAAAAAGTCTACAAATGGTAGACTCAAAGAAGCAGGGAGCTGCAGACTGAATAAACAGGCTGTGACCACCTATTTTCCTGGGAAATATGTGTCCAATATTGAAGAGTTCTGGCGCAGACTTATCTGTCATCTACCGCTTCAAGATAGGTCAGTATTGGATGACATTCACACTTGGCCCCCCACAGGAGGCTGCCAACTTAATTATCATGGATCATCCACTAGAGGGTGACAACCACATATGCTTAGGGGTGGATGGCCATTCTGTAGACACAGTGGTACCAACACACATTCCTGAGTCCTGAGTAGAGTTTCTTGAAGCTCATCAGTCTAAGTGGTTGGAATCCCCCACATGGAGGAGAGGGGGAAATGTGAATACTCCCCACATTTGTGGATTGGTTTGTACTTCCCTTTTCAGACTTAGCTAAAAAAAATGTATACATGTATAGTTTTTAGTTTTATTTATTATTAAAACAAAAGAAATACCTTTGACCAGGTTAGATGAGAAGCTATCAAGCAGTTGGAAAACTTGCTGTCAATTCCTTGCATCTTTTCTTGATACTGTGATGGATTTGGGGGACAGTTTCAGTTTGTAGTTTCAGAGGTTATTTGGTTTTTCCAACATTGAAATGCATTTCTTTGTTGTAAAATGTGGATTATTTATCATGCTTGATAACTTGAAGAAAATTCTTATAGTAAAATAGGGGAAATGTGGAATGTTTAATTAGTTTTTTTTTCTTTTGCCTTTCTACATGGTACTTTAATATACCAATTAAAACGTATGAGATAAATTAGTGAATTTGTCTCAGTAGGGACATGGGACTGGAATGTTGGATCACCAACATGAGAAATATTAAACAGTTAATGGACACTTAGGCAGCAGGCTCAAGCCCACACAGAGACCACAGTAGCTTTCACATAGTTTGGATGTGTCCTTGTGTTCCTCCCTAGTCACATTTGGGGGACTGTCAAGTAAGTGGCAGCTCTTCATAGAGCTGAACATAGTCCTTAATGTTCCATAAAAATGTTTCAATTTTAGAAAGAGGTCTCAGGAAACCAGGACTTTTCAGATGATGTTTTTAAATCTTTGGTATACTATTTAGACAATACACTCAGTATTTTTTTTAACAGCACGAGCATACAGTGAAATAAGCCAGAAGGAAAAAGAAAAATATCAGATGGTTTCATTTATAGCAGGAATATAGGGGAACCAAATAAGACATCAGTGTAAAAAAATAATAACAGTACAAAACACACCAAAGCAAAAACAGACAATTATAAACCAGAGACATCCTGCAGGGGAGGAAGAGGGAGAGGGAGCAGAAGGAGGGAGGGAGGAGCACAGGGGACTGAGGTGATGGTGCACGGGTGCAATGGGGAAGGAAATTCTATGGGGACTAAACCTAAGGGGGTGGGAGGGAGCAAATATTGTTTAAAAATGATCAATGATGTAAAAAGAAAATAACATTAAAATAAATTTAAAAAATAAGAGATAAAGTACATTACCTATGAATCCATTTGGCTTCATTTGGTCTAAGTGTTCACATAATAAAATAAAGGTTATTATTGTTAACCTTAAAAAAACACAACAGAACAAAAACGGACAATTATAAACCAGAGACATCCTGCAGGGGAGGAGGGAGAGGGATGAGAGGGAGGGAGGGAGGAGCACAGGGGACTGAGGTGATGGTGCATGGGTGCATTGGGGAAGGAGACTCTATGGGGACTACACCTGAGGGGGTGGGGGGAAGCAAATATTGTTTAAAAATGAACAATGATGTAAAAAATAAAAAAATAATAATTATTCAAACAAGCAAACAAACAAAAAACAGCATATTTACCGTTTTTGTAAACTCTTCCCAGTGTTGCCTTTGGGCTATGTTCATAGAAAATATTCCATCTTTGTGGGATATATAATCTGTAGTTATTGTAACTACAGTGATTTTAAGTAAGACAGTCCCTCATTGAGTGAGGGATGTGTTTATGATGCTTCTTTCAGTTTAAACATAGAAAGCAAATTGGTTCGCTTTGTAGGTGACTCTGGCTGAATATTTATGCATGTTCATTATGCTCCTTCTTGCCTTTGTGGTTAGTGTTTCTAGGAGGCAGTGTTTACAGTAGACGAACACTTTGGAAGCCAGACAGACCTGGGCTCAGTGGGTTTACATTGCTGGGTTTTATAAGGATTAGAGACAAATGTATGTACAGTGCCTGGTACAAAATAGATAAAATTTTGTTTATTAGCTATTGTTTCTAGCTATATTATTACTAATAATGATGACAATAATAGGCATTTTGGAAAGCTAGGTAGAAGCTTCAGAGAAGAAACGGTAGGGTGAGTAGGGTACACATCTGAAATAGGGCAGGCCTTTTATTTACAAGGTATTCTCTAATACCTAAATATTCAGCAAATATTTGTTGAGTACCTTCAGTAAGTAGCATTATTCTAGACAATAGGAAGATAAATGTAGAACTTTTGGGCAGTTTCTACTCTGATGGTGTCTGCTCTGATAGACAGTATCTGTTGTTTGTACTATCATGGAGAAGGTAGGAGTGTACTTAGCAAGAGAATTTTTTAATAGTGCTTTATTTGTATTTGCCTAATTCTATTGGAATTTTGAAAACATTTTTAATAACAGTTTTATTGGGATATAATTCACATATCATGCAACCCACCAATTTAAAATATAATTCAAAAGTTTTCATATATTCAGAGTTGTACAACCACTACCATAATCAATTCTAGAACATTTTTAGTGGCTCCAGATGGAACCCTCTATCCTTTAGCAGTTACTCCCCCCTTGATCCCTTCCACTGCCTTTAAGGACAAGCACTGATCTACTTCTCGTCTTTTTAGATTTTCCTATTCTGGACATTGTAATGAAATCACGAAATGTGTGATTTTTTGGAAATGGCTTCTATCACTTACCATGTTTTCACGGCCATTTATGCTTAGCATGTATCGGTGTTTCATTCCTTTTTACGACTGAAAACTTGTAAGTCTCAATACATGTTAAGTACTCATATGTGCATGGATTGACTCACTGTTTTTCTAGTCTGTGGGGTCTGTCTTGCTTTCTTCCTCTGAACGATTTTCTCTCCTCTTCTCTTTCGAAGGCAACTGCACTCCCGCGGCTACTCCCTAACCCAGCTTTAACTTAAACATTTACTGAAATGTGGAGCACGTGGCACCTACTTTTGCAGTGACAGTATATCTGGTCTCTGTACTTTCTGTCCATTCTTTTCAATTTGTTTTTGTGAACGTTCCAAATGTAATAACTCCAAGATTCCTTAAAGAACTCTGCAGAATTGGCTTTAGAATGGAAACTTCTAATGATATCCAAAGATACATGAACCAGCCAAGGAGAAAGTGTTGGGAATGAGGACAACCAGGACATTTTCATCACGTTGGGACAGACTGCTTATGCCTGATGGATGAAACATTTCCCACAAGGGCTTGGTACCATCCAGGACCTGAAGATAGGCTGCATTTTTCCTAGTAAACTCCAGACTCTATTTTATTCTCACTTCCTTTCTTCTGGGGTTGGCCCTTGCAAAGCCCACCGATAAGTTATAAATGACTTATCAAGCATTAACGTTTAGAGAGTAGACGGCTCCATAAATACCTACTTGGCCTCATTAAAAAGCTACAGTGATTAAAGAGAATGATTAGTGTGGTGCCAGAGGGGAAAGAAGAAAATCCAACATCTGACTCAACCAAGGCCAGACCTCTTCTGGGGCAGACCGTTCGTGTCAGGGAAGAGGCTCTGGCTTGGGCGCTGTGAAACAGAACGTTAGGGGCCTGCATCTGAGGAAACTCCACACTGGGGCCTGTCAGGGAAAGAGTTATGAAAAGTGCACACGTTCTCAGAGACGATTACCCTCTTGGCCTCCACGCCTCCTTCCCAACCTCCCTTTCCACTCCCTGATGCCCCCCTAGAACTTAAAACATTATTAAAACAGGGAAACCTATAACTGGTTTGAAATGACCCTCAAATGACTGCTTAATTACAGCGAAATGAAAGCCGGGGGGCTACAAATAACCAGTAACTGTCCCAGCTGTCACTGAAGAGGAGCCTGCACATGAGTCATGAGTCATGAATTAGCCACTAAGTGTTTCGCTTCCAGCCACGGGCCGCCTGCCTCTGCCCTGCCTGGCGGTCCCCTCGTGGCCTCCCACGCCAGGCTCCGCGCAGCGCCGCGCGGTCCAGGTCGGGCCCAGGCGGCAGGACTCCTCGGGAGGCGTTTGTTGTTCCTCGCGGGGCGCAGGAACTTGGCGGCCCAGCTCCCCCTGCAGCCCCCGGCCGTCGGTGGGGGAAGTCTCCCAGGCTGCACAGGAGACAGGCTGACTGAAGGAGCGCAGCCAGCGCGGCTGCAGATAAGTTAATGTACACAGAGAGGATGTAAATTACCACGACCCTCAGCAGCAGGACATTGGCCAGGGGCCTGTCAGGGAGAGGACAAGCGTCGGCGGGCTGGGGGCTCGCTGACATCCACCCCGAGATGGAGCCGCCAGGCGGCCCGGCCAGGGAGGACCTCTTGGAGCCAGGCTTTCCTTGAAAACAGCTGCTTGTCCCTGACACCTCCAAACTAATGCATTTTTAATCAGGGGAATTAGCTCGAGGCGTCCCACATTTTTCCAAACCCCGTTCTCTTGCAGCCACGTTCCGCCCCTGCCCCCAGTTGGGTGACTGGCAGTCCCATTATGTTCCTTTATCGTCGGCCCTGCGGAGTCTCCGCGGCCCCCGCGCACTCCAGACCCAGCCACCTTTGAAAGCCTCGCGCCCCCAGCCCCCACCCTCCCGCCGCCCTCCGCCGGGTCCTCTCCAGGGAAGCTTCGCCCCCACCCTCCCTTCTGTTTATACAGTGACATCACAGCCCCTGGCTCTGCGAGGCTCAGAGAAAACAGAGTTCAAAAAGGCAAACAGGAAAGCCGGCTGGCGGTGGCACCGGCAGAGGTTCGGTCCCCCCCGCGGCGGGACAGCGCGAGCGCACACGTGCGCGCACCCTTGTGACAGCTCAGCTCCCCGAAAGTCCTTTGGGTCCCGCTTTGCGGGTGTGTGCCCCCTCGTCAGCCTCAAGGGAAATCTTGTGTGAACCACTTAGGGCATTTATGGTTTCCAAGGGCCGTGTTTAAAAAAAAAGTAAAAAGATTTAAAAAAAAAAAAAAAAAGATGAAATTCATTTTCATGTTATTTAACCCAAGGAAGCATTTTGTATTCTTTTTGTCACACTTTGAAATTCAAAATGTATTTCACACTAACTGTCTATATCTCAAGCCAGATACTGATTTTTCTGTGGAAAATATTTGATCTACATTTAAGTTTCATAAAACATATGGTAAAACATACAGTAGCAAAAGTTGATGGATGTACCGACGTTGCTCCAAAATTATTTAAAGGTTTTCCAATCGTTACTGGTATCTGGCATTAGTTTTGAAATTAAAATTAAAGTCAAATAAAATTTAAATCAAATTTAATTAGAAGTTAAGTCCCTCAGCTACACATTCCAATTTCTTAATAGCTGGCACAGCTACTTACTACCAAAAAGACATCAGAAACAGAGTGCCTTAATTGTTCTTGTTGTTATAAAATGGGGAGAATAATATCTATCTTACGTAGACTTGTTGTAAGAATTAAACAGAACACAAAAAAAGCACTATATATTAATCACTCAGCACAGAGCCTGGCATGTAGAATGTGTTCAGTAACGAAGGTCACGCTGAGGATTATTTCTCTTCCTTTCTCACTTTGGTGATTTCCACTCCTCATCCATAAGTCCAGTTGTGACATGCTGCCTTCCTCTAGAACTTGTTTTTAGGGAAGGGTTGTTAAATGAGTTTACACTAAACTGTCAAGAATCAACAATGCATGTGCCTTTCTCTCTCTGCTTGCTAGACAACCGCACTCCCCACACTCTAACAGCTTCATATATTTATATGTATCCTGCTGACTCCTGCAGCACGCGGATCTTAGGAGATTAACATGCAACTGTGTGGAAACATATTCACTGAGATTTTTCCAAACACATATTGGCCTCAAGTGACCAAAACCTGAATTGATTATTATCACCCTTAATGTGCTTCTCCTGGACTCCCTCATTGCCACCATCTGTTCATGTTGGATGCCTCAGCTGGTACCTGGTGCTTATTCTAGGCTCTTCTTTCTCCTTCACTATTTTCCTCATCCTGACTCCTTAACCGAACTCCAAGCCCTATCAATTCTGCCTCCTGAATACCTCCCAAATTCATATTTGTCTCTGAACTTCTCTGAATACCACCCCAATGTAAGCCACTTTCAGCCTTCACTTGAATAGTACAGCCAGTCTTTCTGCATCTACTTTTGCCTGCCTTCAACCCTTTCTCTCTGCTTCAACATGACTATTATCTCTAAAACATAGGTCTCATCATGCTGCAACATCTCTCAAACACTTAAATGACTTTTCAACTGTTTAATGAACCTACGGGGCCCTCTGTGAACTTGCCCTACTTACTCTTTTTCTTGTCTTTCATAATAAATTTTACCACCCTACTTGCCCTCTCCCACATTCCAGCCACTCTGAACCTCTTTTCTTTCTTCTAACAAACTGTGTATTCTCTGATGGAGGGGGCCAGCAAGAGGCCTTGTTACCTGTGCCTGGTTACTTTGTATTCATTCATCACCCACACATCATGTGTCCACTCTTTGAAGGTGTTTTGGACGCACAGTTTGATATTTCTTCCCATATTGCCATTGGAAAACTGACAGCTACATTTGACTATGTTCATTTTGGAGGGGCCCTCAGATCTCGGCTCCCAATTAGAAAATGCCACCTCCCTCTCAGAAATTTGTGCATGACACTTCAAGAAATTCTTCGAGATGTTAAGCCCTTAGGTCATTAAACACACACACTGTTTGTTATTTATTGTGTCTGGTTCCACTCCACAACACCAATTTTTTAAAAGCTTCCTTTCTTTGTTTCACTTTGACTGCAGAAACTGGCTGAACTATATTGGCTCTACGACTAAAAGTTCTGCTCAAAAGCAGTGTTGATATGAGTATTGTAAGAAAAGTAGAAGTCCCACCTACCTTGCAGGACTGGGAGAAGAATGAAATGCTAAAAGCTAACTAAAATGGCTTCCTTTCTTTTGCCTCATTGCATCTGAGAAAGCAAGATTAGGTCACAGCTGCTCTACGGGATCCATCTGAGAAAATTCAGCCAGGGTTCTCACTCTTGGGGCATCTTCTCAAATGCACAAGATCTGATCAGAAAATGCTGCCTCAACATGAGTAGTCAGTGTTTCCATTAGTATGCAAACTTGCACTAAGTGAACTTCCTTGAAGTGGCTAAGATACCTACTTTACAGCAGAAACAATGCTAGCTCTTTGTACATTAAAAAAAAAATCAAGCAAGCAAGCAAACAAGCAAAAACCAAATACTTAAAAAAAAAAAAAATGGTAGGGATTGGGCGCCAGGTGGGTGCAACAGGAGAACATTTCAAAAATCAGTCCAGAGCCTAATGAGGTCAGCCAGTGCTCCTGGCAGGCGTCACTAGCTGGCTCCTCATGCCTCTTGTCTCTCCTCTTCCCTCTCTGGTCCCAGCGCCCAGACACACATAGTGTTGGGGGTCAGCACTTGTGCTAATGCCGGAGCCGGGTGGGCAACATGAGACTGGTAGATCAAGGCAGTGATGGCTGGGTATTTTCCCAGAGGCCAAGGAGAGCGGGATTTGTATGTCTGTTTTCTGCTTCTAACACCTCCGGGTCTAGGGATGGATTCCCAGTGATCTCCTTCCATCAAAGGAATTGATCCTAGGAAGGGCAAATGAAGATGAAACCTCAGCTCTTTGTCTGGCTTCATGATAAAGCTATGTGAAACTGTCAAAGCAAATATCATGTTCCTCTGGAAAGCCATAAATTCCGTTGGCTTTGGGTCCAGGAGGTTTGAAAGATGAGTCTGTTGATCACAGATCATTAGCTGTTACTTTTCTGTAGCTCAGAGCCGAGTTCACTGTGCAAACTGCTTTACATACCACCAGGTATAATGCCCGTTCAAGTTATGCTTGGTAATTGCTGTTTAATTAATATTCAAAGACAGTGATGTCTTGTTATGTACTTGCCAGCGGATGCTCATTTCATCAGGTTAAAAAGTGTGTTGATAAGTTTTGTCAAGGGGCCTGTAAATAAAAAGTGGAATTATTACAAATGCTGTTGAGATAGACCATGTGAAAATCTTCGGAAGGAAATGGTGACTTCCAAAAAAATTTTCATTGGTTTGCTTGTTCCTTGGTTTATTTTTGCCACATTATTTCTATATTGAAGTTTATAAAGTATAGTGAACATTAAATTCATCCTACATAAATCAGATTGAAAAATTTAGAAATTACCATGCGTGGAAACTCCTTTTCTCTTTGATAGTTTGGAAAACAGGAACCACAGGAGCTTAACTAATTTTTTCCAAAGTTCCTGCTTTCATTGTTGTCCTTTCGACAGAGAGAAAAGAAAACACTTAGAAAAAGCAATTTTGATCACCCATCTTTGCAACACTGACTAGATCTTACTAGTCCTTTTGTGCTATAGTTAGAATTCTGAATTCTGACAAATATTCTACCCACACCACTTAGTGTTTCCCCATGTTTTTACATAGCCTTCATGAATACAATTTTTAACAGTGACAGACTATATTATCTTACAGATTTAGTACATTTTCTTGAGTACTCACCTAATATTGATTATTTGACTTATCTTAAACAATAACCATTCTTTATGGTTAAATTTTTGTTGGTTTCAATATAATGACAATTTTTAATGTTCATCTGGTTATATGTACTCTTAATTGTGTATTGTGTTGACAAAAATGAAAATCAGAAGTTTTCTGGCAAAATTTTATGAAAATCAGCACAATGCAAAAGCTTCCTGTTTCAAAGAAATATTGTGACCTTTTTAAGTAGAGATTCCTCGTTCCTCATTGAGGAGCCTGGGATTACGTTATCATGGGGAGGATGCATTATGAAAGAATGTCAGGGGAGCTCGCCCAGTGCATGTGATCATGAAGTGTCTTCTCGAGCTGACACTTCAATTAGGACCCGGTGATGAGGAGGGAATGAGAAACCCCACCATACCAGCATCCTCATGTAGTTATTTAGAGGGATAGCAGGAGAGAAAATGTTTTTGGAAAGCAATCTGCTAATATCTAAGGAAGTTCTTAAATGTTTTCAAACCTTTCAGGAAAAATAAATATTTGAAAGTAATCAGAAAAAATTCAATTAATGCATTAAGATATTCATCTTTGGCATGATTTATAATAAAAAAAGGAAGCAGCTTACATCTAAAGCTAAAGGATTGGCTACACTAGAACATATTCATCATTTTTTTAAAAGATTAATTTATTTATGCATACAGAACTGGGGTAGAGGCCAGAGGTGCAGGAGGTAAGAGGATTCACCAGAGACAGACTGGGGAACAGAACAGGCAGACTGACTGAAATACTGCTGAGGGGAGCAGTGGGTGAGATAGGAGTGGTCCGCTGTGCCATGTGGGTCAGCTCCCTGACCAGCCAGGGATGGAACTTGTGCTTCAGTGGATGCGGATAGCTTCACAGTGCTGTGCTTAACCCCTTGCACCACCAGGGAGGCCCCCATATTCATCATTAAAAAGTATGGTTATATTTTCCACAATGGTTGGACTAGTTTGCACTCCCACCAGCAATGCAGGAGAGTTCCTTTTTTACCATATCCTCTCCAACTTTGTTGTTGTTTTGTTTTTTTGATATGTGCCATTCTTACTGGTGTAAGGTGGTATCTCAGTGTGATTTTGATTTGCATTTCTCTGATTATAAGTGATGTTGAACATTTTTCATATGCCTCTTGGCCATTTGCTTTTCCTCTTTGGAGAAATGTCTTTTGAGTTCTTCTGCCCATTTCTTAACTGGATTGTTGTCTGGGGGTTCCTCAGTCTACTAAAAATGGAGCTACCATATGATCCAGCAATTCCACTCCTAGGGATCTACCCAAAGGACACAAAAACAGTGATTCAAAAGAGCGCCTGTACCCCTATGTTTATTACAGCACTATTTACAATAGCTAAGCTTTGGAAACAACCCAAATACCCAAAAATAGATGACTGGATTAAGTAGATGTGGTATATATACACAGTGGACTATTATTCAGCAATCAAAAAAAGATAAACTCATGTCATTCGCAGCAACATGGAAGGAGATAGAAGGAATTATGCTCAGTGAAATAAGCCAGAAGGAAAAAGAAAAATATTGGATGGTTTCACTTATAGCAGGAATATAGGGTAACAAAATAAGACATCAGTGTAAAAAAAAAATAATAACAACACAAAACACAACAAAGCAAAAACAGATAATTATAAACCAGAGACATCCTGGGGAGGAGGAGGGAGAGGGGTGAGAGGGTGGGAGGGAGGAGCACAGGGGACTGTGGTGATGGTGCACGGGTGCCTTGGGGAAGGAGATTCTATGGGGACTCAATCTGAGGGGGTGGGGGGAAGCAACTATTGTCTAAAGAAATATAAAAAAATGATAAATGTTAAAATAAAAATATGAAAAAAAAATTATACAATGAGAAAAAAAGTATGGTTAGAGTAATTTAAAATTGGTGAGAAAATTGTTCTAGAATAAAAGAGATGTAGCCAAATACAATGCATATATTAGTTGGATAAAACCAGCAAAATGTCATTTTGGAGACATTAAAGAAAATTTGAATATGAACTGGATATTAAACAACATAGGAAATAATCACTGATACTCTATTTTGCTAATAATATTGTAATTTTGTGGGACAATGTCCTTATAGTATATGCATATTGAAGTGTTTAGGTTTGAAGAGTCATAATGAATATAATTTACTTTAAAATAGTTCAGAAAAATTTGTACATCTATATGAAAACATACACAAACACATAAAATATATATAGCAAAATATAATTATTGACTCTAGGTGGAAAATATGCAGGTGTCTTCTGCATTTGTCTTTTAATTTTTGTATATGTTTATTTTCATAACAAGGAACTGCATTATTGTAGCATTCTTTAGAATACCAGAAAAGATGGTGATAACTTTGAGATTGTATATTTATGAAGTTGTTATTTTCTACTTGATCCGTGGATACATTTCCATAATGAAAATATTTTATTTTTGCAAAATAAGAAATTATATTATTTTTGCTATCAATAATTAAAGCCATATCCTACTGAATACTTCTTATGTGCCTTGTAATTCTTATAATAATTCTGAGAGTCTAGAATTATTATTCCTCTTTTATAATGGAATGGACCTATATTTAAAAAGATTATATTATCTGTCCACTGATAATGTGGCAATGTCAGGACATAATTTAGGCATCAATCATGTTCTGATAATTAAAAAATAATTTTCAAAATATTTAGTAAAATAGAAAGAACTTCATTACTGAAGGTTTCATGTCAGAGGCAGTGTGGTATTGTGGATTTAAAAACCGAAATCATGATTCAAACCCTGAATCTGTAGTTTGCTGCCTGTGTGATCATGAGCACCCCACTTCAGAGCTTGTGGTGGGCGTGTGTGCCCACTCTGCCTTCCTCACAGAGATGTCATCTCTGTAAGCTGTGAATATGCCAAGATATTTTGAAAGACAAATTGTCCCACAGTGTAAGTCATTGTTATCATTGCTTTGAGGTCTCATTAGTGTATCCTGGTATCCCAGTACCAGCTGTCTTTTTTATGCTTGGCCTTGTTGGGCTTTATTTTAGGATTTGATTCCATTGTTATGAAAACATCTTTTAGTGACATCTTTTTTTTTCTTTCTTTCTATAATTGTAAAGGATAAGAATAGGAAATTCTTTCTCATCTTTTGATAAGCCTGGGCTATGAAATCCATCCTTCTCATAGTTGAGGATCATTGACCACCTGAGTGAGTGTCTCCCTCAAAGAGGAGGGAATAAGGAGGACTGGGTGTGTCCAGATGCAAACTATGAGACTGAGCTTTCACTTCCCACCTTGAACAACATTCCTTATTTCCAATGTTTCAATCTATGCTCAGACTCAAAACAGTAGAAACTACATTGAGTTGTTGAATAGATGAATGATTGTTGAGAAATCTTGTTCTTTTTGTGTAATTTCCTATTATTATCATGAAAGAGTCAAGGCATTACCATTGTTGTGAAAACTCAATAACTCAGAGGTAAAAAAAAATTGGCAGTAAAACATTACTTCTCCATTTAGACAGAATCGCTGAACTTTGTGAGTCTCACCCATCATTGTTGTAAAACTCTAAAGATCAAGTTTATTTTGGAAGTTCTGCTACAAACTCAAGTATCATATTACCAATAGCATAAACAGTTTACTGGGAAGGGGGGTGAGACAGAAAAAAGCAACATTCCGCATCTTTCCAAGTACACATTGCCATTGTTTTAAAGCTTGCAATGTTTCCCTTACTAATTCAGAGAGGAGAAAAGATCACAAATAATGTCTTAGGTTAACATTTAAATTTTACTTTTCCACAGTACCTTTGTTGTTATTAAAGTCATTGTTGAAGATCACAGATATAATAAATTCCTATCTTGAATGTAAATAAATAGCATGAGCTGAACAATCTTTGACTAGGATTGACCACCCTCAAACCTCTCAAAGTTCATCTGTTAGTTTTTTGTTGCAGATGTAAGCAGTGATATACAAATTCATTCATTTTGGGATAATCAAAAAGACTGCCCTCACCACTGTAAGTGGCATCATCTAACCTACTAAGAGTTGGAATAGAACAGAAAGTCAGAGGAAGGGCAAGTCCCCCCTCCTCCTTCTTCTGATCTCCCTTCCCTCTCCTGCTCCCCTTCTTCAAATGAAAAAAAAATCATCCTTTCCTGCACATAAACATTGGTGTTGTTGGTTTTTGAGCCTACAAACACAGGGGCTTATACCGTTGGCTTTCCCTGCTTCTCAAACCATCAGACTCAGACTGAATATACCAGCATTTTCTGGTTCTCCATCTTGCAGAGGGCCATAGCAGAAGTTCTCAACCTCCGTAATCATGTGAGACATTCCTATAGTACTTCTGCTTTTATATATGCATTTATCCTGTAGGTCCTGTTTCTCTGGAGAACCCTGACAGGTGCACTGATCTATAGCTGTAATACTAAGCCTAGCGTGGTAGGGAGTGTAAAAAATAATAAATATTATGATATAGTTCTCAAGGAACTTAGAATCAAGTTGGTAGTACCAAAGAGACAAGAAATAATTAGTATATGATCAGATTGTTAGAGTGGGCAGAGGGTGACATTTTGTGAACTCTGAGCCAGTGAATGATATCCTGAAGGGAATCCACTCCTATGTCTACACCCAGGAGAACTCATGTGCTGAGAATTACAACTCCCACCATGCACTGAATCTGACTTCATATACTGGGGTCCTCTGGGAGCTAAGGGCAAAGGAAGTAGCATACTGGGTGTAAAACTGAACATATGAGTGCTCTTACTATTTTCTTGGGAGCTTTGTGGAAGGCAGCCACCCCCACCAGTGAGGGGCGGAGGGTGGGTGACATCAGTGGCTACAGGACTTGCTGTTCCTGCCAGATCTTATAACTGCAGTTCCACCTCAAGCCATTGGTTGGTTACCAGATCTTCTCTCTCTTTCTCCTCCTGCCTTGTTAGTTAAAACCTTTATTTTTTACCTTTTTTTTTCTGCACCAAAACCCCTTTTGTTTATATTTGTGGCAGCAAGTGCAAAGACCCAGAGCCCGTGAGAGAGAAGAGAGTTTTCAGATGCTTTGCTCTGTAATTCAGGAAAAACTACTGAAAGGCAATTAATTAATCTTATTCATGGATTCTTCTCATCAGTGAGGAGCAAATTCTCACTGTAAAACACTTTTTGAATTTTACCAGAGCTTCACTAATTATGTAGAGGAGCCACCTAATCCACCCTTGCATTTAGATTGGCAATTTCTTTCTCTTTTTGAAAAACTTTCCACAGACTTAAGGTAATTGTGGAATGTGTCTTTCCTTTTCAGAAAATCCAGTGCCAGCATTGTTCCCTGAGGCCAGCCATTTGTAGGCTTTGATATTTTAGCTTAGTGGTGACCATTATATTTGTTTTCATTGTGAAAAAGTCTAAATCATTTTAGGCAGTGGTTCAAGGTTAGATGATGAGGTCATGGACCCCATCCCTGAACTTACTAACAAATCTGAACCATAATTCACGAGCAGTGGTGGAGCCAGGGGATGAGATAGGGCCAAAGTCACACCATTACCATTCAGAGAACTTGCCAACCAGACTTCAACCTTTTGACAATGACCCCATTCCCTCATTTCTCAACTTGGAATTATATCTAGTTTATTTTTCTTTTCTTGATTAAAATATTTCCCTATGTGATCATAGGCACTGAAATTGTCAGGGTTACCAATTCCTTCATGGCTAATTCCAGGTCTGTTCTCAGTCCTCATTTTACTTGAATTATCTGAACAGTAGATATAATTGACCAACCTGTTCCCCTTAAAGCACTTTCCTTACTTCATTTTTAGGGCACCACATTATCTCTGTTTGGCCCCCTCCCTCACTGGCTATTCCATTAGATTTTCCTTTGCTATTTCTTCCTCATCTAACCTCTTAATGTTGGAAGTCAAGCCAAGCTCACGATCATTCTTCCACCCCAAGGAATAGCAACAATTTATTTCCAGTTGTTGAGGCTAAAAAGTTGAAGTTATCTTTGACCCCTCTTTCCTCTCATACTTTTTATTCTTTTAGGCAATTCTGTGGGCATTTTCTTTGAAATGTTTTCAGAATGTGACACCTAAACACCCTAACCAAGTTACATGATTTCTACCTGGGTGATAGCAGTAGCTTTCTTCCTACTTCTTCCTGTACCTCTAAAGCCTTCCCATAACACAGCACATCGATCCTTTAAAATAATGTCACCTCATGCCTGATAGTATAGCACTAATGTAAGGTTTTATGTTAATCCACATTAATCTAGGAGCTGGGTTGCTTTTATGTATTGTAAATGTAGGTGCCAGTGGCTTCAAATATCTCTTGAATCCTTGTTTTTGATCCCCATGTTAAATTTGGGTTTCCCTAAGTACTCCTACTTAGAGGGCCTCTGCCTTTCAGCTCTTTCAGTTCTAGGCCACTTGTGGTGGCAATGCTGGGGATAAAATGTGGGGGAGGGTAAGCATTCTTTAATCTTATTATTATTAATCTTCAATCATTTACTGGGTCTGTCTCTGAGTTGAGACCTTCACAGGTATTTCTTAGTTCACCTTTCTCATTAGATGAACTAAGAAGACTAGAGGGAATCCTATGGAAAATTAAGTATAGGGAAAATGTTTGGGGCTTTATTTCACGTTGTTTTATTCCTATAAGTAATGATGGTAACACTGGGTTGAAGAGAGTGAGAAAGACAAAATTTTCAAATAACTTTGACGAAAGTTTGGAGATATTAAGATGGCCTCAAACAGAATACTGAAGCAAAATATGGGAATTGGGGTGAGCCATGGCATTGTTAACAAGTTCATCGCCCTAGTGGGTTACAGAAATGAAAAAGTCCTGGAATGGGGACTGAAATGCAGGTGAAACTACTAAGGAAGGCTTGGGCATTTTAAGGATGAGAATAGAATGAATGACTCAAGTAGACAAAAACTACAAGTAATAAAAATCACAGTTGTGAGTAGGTGAGAACGCTGTACTTTACACTTGTTTTTTTCTGTTCTAGAAAATAAAGTTATTAATTTTTTAAAAAGTAAACACAAATAAAGACCCCTGTCAGACAAAGAAAACCTCCAGTCTTGGGGCTTCTCAAACTGATAGAGCCAGTTGAATTTGGAGACACTTGGCTGATGGTAGAGATTTTAGTATAGCTAGATATGAAGGGTTTTTACCGCTTTGTTGAGTATAGGATATTGTTATGAAAAGTGGACATATCTGGTCTTTTCAACATAGGGTAGAAACTAGCATTTGTTGGTTTGTGACTGATTAGTGCTCACCATATCATATTATTTTCTCCGTCCTCCCTCCCTCTTCCCTTCCCTTCATCTCTCTTTCCCTTCCTTTCCTTTTCTCCTTCCTTCCTTGACACAAAATTATTGAGTGGTCTGACACTGCAACTGAAGATACAAGAGTCTCCTGTCTAGTGGAAGAGACAGGCAAGTACCTGGAAAGTCCATATGGTGAGGTCTATGCGCCATGCTGAGATATACAAGACATGGTGGCAATGCATGGGCGAGTCACATAACCATCCAGGAGGGGTAGGGAGGGCTCCCAAGGAAGGTTATATCTAAATTGGGATCTGAGGATTAGTAACAGTCCCAATCAGTTAGGTAAAGGGGAAGGAAGTAGATTCCAGGCAGATAGAACAACTTCTGTGAAGGGCCAGAGAAGAGTAAAAGTGAACAAAGTTCAGAATGGCAACAGAGAGCTTATAGTGCCAGGAACTATGGCAATGATGCTGGAAGAAAGGACCAGATCTTGGCAAATCAGAGTAGGAAATGTTCTGAGGACAACGAGAAGCTATTTAAGCAGGAAAGCGAACCAAATGGATTTTTTTCTTTCCAAATATCTCTTTGAATGGAACAATAGCAGAGGAAGGTGACTCTTGCCATGATAGAGGCATGAAGTGGTGGCACCCCAACGAAGGATGGAAATAGCTAGAAGCTTTGAAAGAGCTGGAACCAGAAGGATTTGGATATTTATGTGATTTAAAAATCGAGAGTAGTGATGGAGACAAAGAAATTAGATATTTCTGGTGATACAAGTTGGCATCCATACTGAGTTAGAAAACCTATCTTTGAGATTAAAAGGAGCAAAGATAATGATTTCATTTTGAAAGTGGGCGATTTTTTTTTTACAACAATTATTAAGGCAGCTATTTTCTCCCTATTTTCAGAGGAGCAAATCAAGTTTTGCAGAGTATAAATAACTTGCTCAACATCAGCGAGGGAGTGGTAAAGCCAGATTCTTTACCCTGCATTGCCACTGTGCATCACTGTGTCTGCATAATTGCACTGCTTTTGGAGTAATCTGACTGTAGTACTTCTACGGAGTTTATTTTTCATATCCGAGAATTCTGAAAAATACTCTAACTTGTCACAGGAACTCACTTGGAAAGATGTCACTGCTCACAGCCCAAATATCCCTTTTGTAAGGTGAAGGTAGACGATGTCAACTTCTTTATGAGAATTTCCTTTTTTCTGAACTGAATGATTCAATGATAATTGGTCTTAGAAACATCCATCAAATGTCCTTCTTAATCAGACCTGTAGTGGGTGACAAACCTTAGCACTCCATGGATAACCTGTCTCCTCATGCATCCGTGGATGTGTAAGGTGTAAGGTGGGTGATGTGCAAGGTAAGTGATGCAGAAGTAGACCCCCATTTCACTGGCTGATGATCTAAGGTTGACTTGGGACTACTGACTCCATATTCTGCTACCCCTCCCTCTGGGACACCCACTGACATCACCTGTCACCTCCTCTTGGGATCCCCACATCTCTCCCACCTGACGTACTAATTCCATCTTCTTTCTTAGTCTAAATAGCCTCGGAGTTGAAGCCTTTTCTTCTTTCCCTCTCAGAGGGAAGCTGAATGTTCACGGTAGTGACCTCATCCCTCTTGGCATTCCCCCTCCATCCCTCCCTCCCAGGCACTGTCATTTTCATTTGCATGGCCTCGGGGGTCTTCCAACTGTGGAGAGACCTGCTTCATAACTGACACCAAGGCTCAAGCTCTAACCTCTCACACTTTCTCATATAACATCTCATCTGTTGGTAGAATACATTTGTTTGTGATTACAGGCCGCATATAATACCATTGCACGGGCTTTATGTTATGGCCGAGCGCCATGAGAAAACACATTAGTAATTTTTTATGACCCTCGTGCAACCATGCAGGATTTCCCTAAAACAGAAAACACTAAGGGATTTTATTGTCTTGCACGATTACACATCCCTTATGACTGATGTGTGTGTATTAGAACTAACAGAACGCCAGACATTTGGGGTTAAGAGGTTTCTGACTCTAATTAGTGAACACCCCTTGTTTATCTGCTCTGGGGGACATAAAATGCACAAGGATATTACAAACAAAAGGCATCAAGGTCTAGAATGTTTCTCTTGCTATATTAACTTACTCCTGGGCTTAAATGAGATATACTTAGGAAGCCACTTCTGAGCTAACTATGAAATGATAAAAATTGGAAGAGACTGGTGAATTCTCAAGGATTCTCATGGCTTCTCTTTGAGAAACAGTGTATAGTTCAGACTTCCCACTAGAACAGGGGCAAAATCTGGCTCTTCTGTGAGGCGGGTCTCTCGCTCTCTTTTCTCTCTCTCTCTCTCTCTCTCTCTCTCTCTCTCTCTCTCTCCTCTCTCTCTCTCTCTCTCTCTCTCTCTCTCTCTCTCACACACACACACACACACACACACACACACACACACTGCCCCATGCCATCTGGTCAAAATATCTGAAGAGAAAATAATGGATTATCATTTGGCCTTAAGTATAAACATATACCATCCCTATAAGAAACCAATCCACGTTTGTCACTATCAATGATAGTCAGTGTCCACCCAGGAGTTTTTGGTAAACCTGCAGGAGTAAACAAGTTCTCTCAGAATAAACACATTGGATGCTTTCACTGTTTTCCTCTGAAGGACAAATTCACTCTGAATCTGGCCACCCTTAGAGGCTGCTCCACCCAGAAGGAAGCTTGTTCCTGCGTATCCAACAGTAAATTAAGAGCGTGAGAAACCAGCACGGAGGTAGTGAGCAAACCCTAACTTGTGAAAGGTTTTAGAAAAATTAGAAAAAAAATGTTGCCTTTTGCACAGAATACTAGCATGATAATACTAGTTGATAATACTAGCGTGATATACTAGCATGATAATCTAGTATAATAATACTAGATAATACACATAATACTAGTTAGCATGATAGTGACAGCTCTTCAAATCTCACATAAGTGTGTGACGGCAAACTTTTCAAACTGTGTATGAGCTTTCAAAAAATGCCTCCCATTGAGTGACAGAGGGTGAGAACCTGGTTGAGCATTTTTGTAATAAGAGTCATGGGAAAAACCCCACCATCAGAGCTGAATAATAAAGCACAATGATATCTGAGTCTCACTTGACTTTGCTATGGTCATAGTAACAAATTTGCCAAAGCTCAAATATATTTAACCTCCCTTAAAAATACACACACACACACATTTATATGTATATGTATAGTAAAGTGTGTATGTGTGTGTGTGTGTGTGTGTGTGTGTATTACTCTGGGGAAAAGCTGTCCATGGCATCACATTCCTAACAGAAAGGAAAAGAAGGTGTAAACTCCACTTCCTCAACTCACCTTCCCTGGGGTTGAGTGTTATCATCTGTAGCCCTTGGTTCCCAGGAAGCATAAAAATGGGGTCACTTTCTGAGCAAAATAGCATTAACATTGAGTATGCCCTTAAAGTAATGAGAGTTTTGTCTTTTTACTATTAGGACTCATCTATATTGCCATTAAGTGATAATTAATGATACTGGAAGCTATAATCTGAATGCTGATTTGTAAATACTGAAAAGCATTTCTATCTAACTAGGCAAAGTCTGGAAAGGATCTGCAGCTTCACCAGCCCCTGGAGCACCTCACAGGGAGATTCTGCCATGAGAAGGAACTGGGATCATCCCAGGATCTAACAACAGAGGTTAGGGTTTCTGTCAATCCGTGCACTTACTTGTCTTTGTCCTTGGGGAAAAAAATCTTTGTCCTTTTGATTCACTAGGCTGGTGAATGGAATGGAAAGCTACCCTCTGCGTGCATAGCCAGAGACTCACCAGTCAATCCCACTACAAAGGAGAGGGGGCTGCTTATTGGTATCTGGTGAGGGTGGGTATAGGGTGGACACAGATGCAGTGCGTGGCAACTTGAACTTGACCATGCGGTATGAATAAAACATCCCGGAGCTTGTGGGACCAGGTGATGTCTCTGAGAAGCGTAGCCTTGAACTTATGACTGGAAGCATGTTTTCATTGTGTTTGGCTCCTTGTGGCTCAGCTTCAAGTCATGTCATCTGTGGAGAGCAGCTATTGATTGGCATGCTTGCCTAAGTTCAGTTATAGTTTATGAGAAGTGGAAGAAAGAAAATCTGTCCATTGCTATTACCTAAGATTCACAGGATTTTGCTCAATTTGCAATGCTATCTCAGTGGTTGACTTTTGCTTGCTCCTCTCTGACCTAGGTTTGGCTATTCTTAGACTGAGAATTAAATCACTGAAGTCCAGTCTGATCAGGTTTCTTTTGCCCCAGGGGGAGTAGATTTAGAGTGTTCAAGAAAATTAACTCATCCCTAATCATTTGGCCCAAAGAGACTCAGAGTACTCCTCCCCCTTTCTTTTATAATCTTCCTAATAAAACTTCTTTACTTTTTTTATCCTTAGGTGGGGAGCCCTCTCAGAGATTTCACACAGTGAGTGTGGTTTGTGTATTCAATATTAAGATCTAATCATTACCTCTGGAGGGTTGAAAAATGAAAACACTGGATAAGAGCCCACCTTCTGGCTTCATGTTTGTCAGGAACAGGATCTATTAGCCTTTTAAAGAAAGACTGATAATAAAAAGCAGACTAAGTGAGCTATGTGAATTGGCATCTAATCAATTATTTTCTAAGCTTCCCCCCCCCCTTAAGTTACTCAGAGCCTCATGAGCAAACAAGATTTTACTGGTCTAAGCCCTCTTGCTTCCACAGAATTTGGATAATATATAAGCCTGTGCATGCCCCTATGCTCTTTTGAGATGCTTTATTATTATCATCATCATAGAAAGGTCATATTCCCTTTTCTTAAAGGGATACACATCATAAACTTCCACCCCACATTCCCCAAGCTTTAAGAGGTGCAAGGTCTGAGCTTCCCTCCCATCACCCAACAGCTGCGCCAGGATATCGATGATACTAGGGTGAGACTGGGACCCACTAGGGTGCCAAAAGCTCAGCCTGCTTTCTTTTTCTCACATTTGTTCCTTGTTGTATTCGACCTAGAAATTTTGGATGTGGACGACATCACATACTTGGAGTGATCCTCTTTTTCCCTCCTTAAACCTTTTACCCTCTAGTTGATTTATTTCTCCTGGGCTAAAATTGGACTCATCCTGAACATCAGTCTTCAGCCTGGAAGACACTCGAGCATTTGGAGGGGGCCTCCCCCGCAAATTGGTTGCATTGAATGCTTGGGTTTGCCTTTCCTTCCCCTGTCTGCCATCTCCTCTGTGCCTGACTTTCTCTCCTACTCTCCCCACACTCAGCTCTCACCCTTTGACTTCTACTTCATATCTCATTGGCAGAAGACATGTGTCTATGATTGTCCCTGAGTGCAGGCCAATTCCTTGTTGCAGCCTGGGTGTGCCTGTTCTCCTAAGGTGCACCCCAGGCACTTGAAGAGTGTCGTCTGCAATCCCTGTCCCCGCCCTCCACTCCCCCAGTGTTTTGAGGCACTGGCTCTTCAAGGTTACTTTTATTAACACTCTAGAGGAGCATGATCAGGCCAAGACAAATCATGATACACAAGGGAAAGGCAAAAGGAGGGTAGATCGTATTTTTCTATTAAAGAAAAAAAAGCTACCTTCCAAACTTGGGCTAGAGATCAGTGTGATTAGTGCCCTTGGTTATGCTTTGCCACACAATGTTTCTATTGAGAATAAAGTAGGGGGACTATTTATAGTGTCCTCCTAAATTCATAGTCTATCAAAATTGGATGGAGAAACATTCATTTCTATCTGTAACATGCATTTCAGAGTTAATCTGAAATGCACAAGTTCCCAGGTCTGATCCTATTGGTAATTCCAGCCAGGCTTTGACCCTGGGCAGTGTGAAGTCTAGGAGGAATGTTACCAGTATTGTCTATTTTGTTAGAAACTAGAGTTAAACTTGGAAGCATGATTAACGCAAACTCAATTTTCTCTCGTCCATCAACCACCCACATAGGACTACAACTTCTCACAGGGTAACCATGTCTGTTAGTTTGTTCTCAGGAATTCTATATTTTTCCTTACATTAATTTGTCCCTTTCATCACTTCTCCCTCAACCCACTGGCTCCTTTCTTCTCTACTCAAGAATTTGAACCTAGATCTAAAGCCGTGGATTCTCCTGGGAGTCTACTCACAGAGGTCAAAGCCCACTCAAGGTCCCTCTAAGCTGGAACAGAGCTCACAGTTCCAATCTCAATGCTCTGACCCCAGGGTCATCATTGTCTGTCTCTGGCCTCATTATTATTCCCAAAGAAGAAAGTGATTTTTAATATTTTTTAATAAATAAATCTGGAGTACGAATAAAGCCTACATTTTAAAAGAACCCTGGTCCAAGTCTTCCTTCTTCTGGAATCCTGCCTTTGCCCAACACACACACACACACACACACACACACACAGAGAGAGAGAGAGAGAGAGAGAGAGAGAGAGAGAGAGAGAGAGAGAGAGAGAGTCAACCAACACTTACGGAAAATCTTCTTTGAGACATGTGTTTTATTTAATCCTCACACTACCAGCCATTAGCATGGTACTGAGCACATGGTAGTTTCTCAATGTGTGTGTTCTGGTTAAACAGATAACCTGGTGGAACAGAGTTATCAGCCTAACTTTAGAACTGAAGAAATTGAGGCTCAAGTAATTAAGTGACATGCCCAGTATACTTTGATTTGACTATGTTTGCTCTCTGTCCACCCCTGTTGTTGTCTGTTAATTCATGATCATTAAAGTTACCACCCTGATGGTACCATAAACTGGACTGCCTCATAATTTGTCTTATTGTTTCAGAATGACTTGGTGCTATTTATGGAGAGAATATGGGTGACTAGCCAGCATGGTGTTTTGCCTCTTTGCCTTTGGAATGTAGTCTAGAGCATTTGTTCCAGAAAACCACACACAGATTTTGTGTTCACGGAAAAAGGTCCAAAAATTTAATTATTTGGGGGGAGGTCTAGTATTTGTCCACTGTTAACCAGGTCATCCTTCAGACAGAAGAAATGCCATGAATGATCCAACCAAGGCTGCTGCTCAGTGGGGTTGACAGCAGTCCACAGAATCAAGGCCTGCCTGCAGGCCTGAGCTTGTCCAGAGAGTGAAGTGTTAGAGAGAAGTTTCTGTGTGGTGCTGCCAGCCAATCTCTCTCCTATGCTTTTGTTCAAGCCTAGAGGAGTTATCAAAGGCAATGCCTACTTGACCCTTGTTGATGGGTGATTGCACTGATTTAGAGGAGAAAAAGACAACCTGCCTCTTCTGAAAGATATAGGCAAAGTAGCTCCAACAGACATCCAGACCTGGATGTTTCTGTGACTTGCAACATCTCAAAATATGTGTTTCCATCCCTGTCAGTGGCAGCCACCATGTCTGTGTCTCCTGGGAGGTGTGTGCAGAAGTGCCATTAAATAAAAATTTTGCAATTTCAACATTTGGTCTTTGCTTCCCCAGCAATTGTTTTGCTTAGTCAATCATGACTAAGATTCTTGAATCTTACTCTTAAGTACTTGACTGAGAGTAAATTACAAATGGGCAAAGTGGTGGACTCTTCATTCTGCAGCAGTAGGTTCTTAGGGGTCTCCTGAGTGTCCATAGAGGAGCACAGACAGAGCTGTGGTCAGTGCTGAAGGGGAGAGTAAGTTGGATTTGGAGGAATGGTGCATCATTTATTCCACAAATACTTATGCATCTTCACAGGGGGTGGAGTTGGTGTGCTGGATGCTAGGTAGAGGACTCATAACCAGGCCCTCCCCAGCTTTTCTGGTTACTAACACCTGTCAAAGAATTTCTGCGCTCCAGGAGGCACTCCATGTCCAAAACTAGATGCCAGCATTCCCTAGTTGATCCAAACATGTTTTATTTATTCTTCAGTGTCAGCAAGACTACAGTTAGAGCAACAGTGATCATCTGGGCCAGTGAAATCAACACCATTTTATCCTTTCTTATATGTTGAAATCCCCAATGTGTTCTTAAATAAAAAAGGAAAAAGCAACTTTCAGTTATTTGAAAGACCACACACAGCTACCCATTTGTAGAAATTGTTGATATGGATCAGATGGGACAACACGTTTGAAGAGCATTGTGTGTGTGTCCTCAGTGAATATTAGCTGCTGTTATCACTCTTGTCATATCTTCATCATTGTCATCATCATTACAGTTCTCTGCTTGCATTTGACTAGACATTAAATCAACAGGAACTGAGAACTGTGGACTTAAAAAGTTTCTGTTTTATTTGACATATACTTTTAGAGACATAAAGTGAAATTGAGTTTGCCTGTTTTTCAACTGAAAGTTTTCAGATGAGCTGGACATTCCATTTAATGGGATTATTCTGCATCTTAGCATCTTTGTCAAGGCACCTAAAAACCTTTTCAAAAACCTGAACTATGTGCTCTGTGCTTTCTTGAAGCCAAACCTTGGAAGTAGGGGAGGGAAGGCATTTATTTTGAAAGTGTGCCATATTTTAAGCATTACATGTATGTTACAAGCTGAATTCCTTCCTCTCCACAGCAACTCAGTAGCACAGAATTTAACTGTCATTAGAGAAGGGGTCTGAAAGAGATAATTAAATTAAAATTGAGATTATTAGTGTCGATCCTTATTCAATCTGGCTGGTATCCAGATTGAAAAAGAGATTAGGACACAGACACATGCACTCTGCCTGTGAAGATTCAGAGAGAAAACAGTCATCTATAAACCAAGGAGAGAAACCAGACCCTGGCAAACCTTAATCTTGGACTTCTAACTTCCAGAATTATGAGAGAATAAATCTTTGTTGTTTAAGCCACCCAATCTATAGTATTTGTTATGGCAGCCCTACCAAACCAATACAACATATGCTATCTCAGTGACTTCTCTGAACAAATCAATGTATTATTGTCACCAGTTTTTAGAGAGGAAAACTTATGATTTATGAGTTAAGTAACTTGTTTGCAGTTTCACAGGTGGTCAACTATCAATAGATTGGCCAGACTTCAAACCCCGTCGGCTGGAGGATACCTGACATATGGTAATATTTTAATAAATATTCACACTTATTCTTTCTTGTTGCTTTTGACTTCAAGGAGATAAAATCCAAATCAGGTAAGCACACCACCAAAAAAGGAACTGGATGTAGATCTATGGAGATACTTCACATCAAGCAGGAGAAAACCGTGTTGTCCTCCTTGTAGGAAAACCAGGAACCCAAATCTCACAAATATTGTTTAACCTCAGCTGAAGTTGACTTTTACTTCTTATAAGCCATGGATTGTTATAGAAACTCCTCCAAAAAATAGAGTTTTAGTTGTCAAATGTGTATTGATTTATAGGAAGACTAAGAGGCATTTTGGTGGACTTATGTTCTGGACGGGTAGTGGTAGGATACATTTACTCCCACTCTGAAACCAAAATGCTTTTCCAAATAAGATCTTAAAAGCCTTTGCCCTAGTCAGTGAAAGATAGCCCTTATAATATGGCCAAAGATTAGAGTTTATGTTCACAATTGTTTTAAAACAAGATTTTACTCTCTGACTTCTCAATCATATTTTTATTCCTTTTGTACATCTCATCAAAGCATTTCGATTAGAACAAGTCATTGAGGACAGAAGCCAAAATAAATAATTGAGTTTAAATTACTACAGAGAGGGGACCAGTTTTAGTTATGGGGACTTTTCATGATTCTATGAAGTCCTAATATTTATGGGATTGGCTTGCATAACACTTTTTTTTTCCTTCCAGATTTATTTCTGATTTCTAATGTCATCCATGAATTTCTTAGTCTCTCTTGTTAAACTTTTTTCTGATGGCTTCTCAGAGGTTCCAGCCAGTTAATGGTTTGCTTTTCCTTGGAGTTCTTCAGCTTTTGACACTTAGCCTGAAGTCATGACCTCTGCCAGGCAGCCTGGTCATGTCACTCCTGTTAGCTACATGAAAACCAGAGGTGCCTCTCAGCTCCACTGCTTCCATCTTGTTTCTGGAATGAAACAGGGAGGATGCAGTCAAAGAGAAATGAAATTAGGGTATAAATACACCCACAGATATAAACTTGCTTATGTTCTTCTGGGCTGCTCAGAAGTCATGTAGTGCTTCAGTGTACAAGTTTTGGATATAGACAGGGTTATTTCAAGTTGCAGCTGCTACCTACAAGTGACTCTAGGCACATTACCAAAACAACCTGGGGCTCAGTTTCATTTTTTAAGTGGTGATAACAATTACCTGCTGGTTTGGCAAAAAGAGTAAATGAAATAATATAGGTGAGGCATCTAAGAAAGTATCTAGTGCATGGTAGGTGCATAATAAATGAAGACCATAGGCAAAAGTTTGATGGCTTCACCTACCATAACTTCCAGTGCTTTTGGGTTGAGATTCCATTTTCAACACAGTAAGGCCTGCCTACATTTCTCAAGAGGGGAAATACCATGACGGCCTGATGTAAAATTGGGACTTAACCTCACTTATGACCCAAGAGTCCCTATGGAAGACATTCTCCATGTGTTTCAAACTTGGTGCATCATCCACCAAGCATGTTCCCTCCGGAAAAGCAGGAGACCGCCCAAGGTTTGGATAAGTTCAGGGAAGCATCTGAACTTTTTGGGAGCTGTCCCATCCAAACTGGAGTTGTCTGGGTTTTGACCACTGGGGCCAATATTCTTTTCTGTCTGGGCTTTTTAAAAAGATCAGAACATTGAGTTAGTATTCCCAGTTCTCGATGTCATAAGAAGGTCTTAAGCATGACAATTCCACTAACTTCAAGCAGAATTTTGTGGGTAAAAGAGATGAATAATGTGAGAAAATAAATGAAGGGATTGGCACTCATTAGGGGTAGGCGGGGGAGAAGAACTATCTTCATCCACCAGCCTAAAACACAGAGGGGTTTTTATGATTATGATCCTCCCCAGCACTCTGCTTGGACTCTCTCCTGTATTACATAAATTAGAAAGATTTGGGTTTGAGTTCTATTTCCAATATTTATTAGATGGGGTAAATTCTTTTAACTTCTCCAGGCCTCAGTTTCCTCATTGGCAAAATGGAAATATTGCTAAAATGGAAAGGATTAGTTAGTTCATTTATTCATTCATCTACCCAGTAGTATTTGTAAACAATTTGGTTTGGCCCATAAGAAGCACTCAATAAACAGTAGATATCCAAGAGATTTTGTGCAATCTTCCTACTTTTATACACCTAGATTTCAAGGAAAATTTCACATTTGCACCCACTTTCTTTGATTTTGCTGAAGAATATGTTCTTACCTTTATGAAAACTACACTTGAGTCTGGAGTACTCCCCATTCTTACACTACTGAAAAGAAAATTATGATTTGAGTAAATACCACACATTGCTTTCATTAATATGTCACATTAAATTTAAAGTCTCAAGTCCAAATCAAAAAGTTGGATCTCTTCATGTATTTCATAGTTTAGGAAAATCTGAGGACTGGAATAATTTTTCTCACGAGTCTCTCTCTCCCTCTCCCCCTAACACTCAACCCCCACTCCTTACCCCCCACCCCCCACACACATATACACACTCTCCAGAGTCTAACGGTTCCCAACAGTTTGTGGTTTGTTTTGTTTTGTCTCCTCCCCATTATGTATGCCCTGCACTCCCGCCCATGGCCCTCCTCCTCAGGGGCAGTGAATCTAGATGCGGCCATGTGTAGTTTGAAAAAATACTTCCTCCCCCTTGACCCTGTTGAGAACCACATTTCCAATTGCATCGAGAGAACTGGATTCCTCCTGTCTGCTCTGTTGGTTTAATTAAGAAAAGCTTGGCTAGAATTGTCATGTTTTGAAGTCAACAAAATCAGCACCTTAATCTGTTTGGGAGATAACGTGTTCTATTGGAATTCTTTCGTGAGGGCTTGCCCAAATAGTTACCCTTGGTAACCCAGGCAACCCCATTCCATTCGCGGCTCATCTGCTGTCATCATGTGTCCGCCATGGTGACCTGCTGGGAGGTCAGTGATGTCTCCCGATGGTACCAGGAAACCTCCCTGCCCCTCCTTCTTGTACAGGAACAAAGAAAAGGATCAACAGACAAAAAGTTGAGCTTTCTCTGGGAAAACACAGTGACCTGCTACTAGATTTTATAGCAGGCCTAGCATAAAAACAAGCAAACAAACAGAATAAGACAAAATGAACAGGAAATGTTTTTCTTATATTTATAACTCTAAGAGTTCAAATTTCTGAACAACAAAAGGTCAAGGATGTCTAGAAGGGGGAAAAATGAAGCAAAAAATAAAAAGAATGAGTCCTCAGGAGTCCTTCTGCGAACAGTTACTTCCTGATCTCCCCTGAGCACAGGAAAGGAAGCGTCATTAGGGCCCCCTCCATCCCGCTCATCCTCTCCATCAGGAGGACAAAATTGACACTGCAAAAATAAGTAAAAAGACATTGCTAGTGTTTGCCATGTCAGGAAACTGTAAAAAGGCAGGGAAAGGGTGGAAAGAAAGAAACCAATATAAAGTTGTAGCCTAAAGGGAAACCTCATTTTCTGTGTCTGGCTCCCACGCGGGGTGGCTGCGTTGTGGGCTTGGTGGCAACTTCTTTAAAGCTGCCTTTTGAGAATTAGTGATGCTTTCCTTTCAATGGACTTGATGAAGCAAGTTAGCACTTTTTTTTTTTTATAGAGGCATGTTTTTACTTATTTATTTATTTGTTTGTTTGTTTGTTTTGTTTATACAAGCCCTGGGTACAGTCAGAAGCGCGGGAGGGTGAGAGAATTCACCAGAGCCAGAGCGGGGAACAGAACGGGCAGACTGACAAAATACACTGCTGAGGGGAGCAGCGGGCGGCAGGAGAGGTCTGCGCGCCATGTGGGACCCTCCTCTGGTGGCCGGGGAGCAGCCGGGGATCGAACCGGCGCAGCACTTTTTTTTTTTTTAAGTTAGAAGGAAAAGGCAGCATTTTACCAGGAAGATTTTATTTATTTTTTTTTAAGTATGTAATGTCTACCTTTTATTCTAGTTGGCAATATTCTTCTTTTTTAATTTTTTTTTAAATTTATTTTTTACACCATTGTTCATTTTTAAAGTGTTTGCTTTCCTCCCCGCTTAGGCATAGTCCTCACAGAATTTCCTTCCCCAATGCACCCGTGCACCATCACCTCATCCCCTGTGCTCCTCCCTCCCTCCCACTCATCCGTCTCCCGACTCCTCCCCTGCAGGATGTCTCTGATTTATAATTGTCTGTTTTTGTTTTGTTGTCTTTTGTATTAGACTGACAGTATGACCCACTTTCCTCTGATTTTAGTGTTACTAGACCCTGGAAGGCGTTTTTTCTCAGCCTGGAGTGACAAGTACATGAGATACAATAGGAGTAAAAAAAAAAATCCCACCATATGTATATATACAAATATATATATACACACACACATATATATCTCATTAACTGAACAGTAAAATACCAGTCATATTCAAATATTGAATTTATTTTTAGCTTTCACAGGTAGTTATCATTGCCAACCATGCAAACTAATCCTAATTGCCCATTACAGTAGACTAATTGCTCATTACAATAAAATTCATATTTATGGAATGGGTTTTAGAACTAAGATCATTTGGTTATTGAATTTACCATAAAAGCAGACATTGGTGATCATGCCTAAGAAAATGCTGCCAGAGCTGAGAAGTTCCAGGAGGCTTATGCTTCTACCATGGAACAAGTCTCTTTGCTTAGGGGGAAAGAAAACCTCCACCTGTCACAGAACGGTGTGAGAAGGCAGGCCGAGTAGGAGTCCAGCTGCAGAGGGAGATTAGAGCATGTTTCTTAGCAACCTGTTAGATTCCCGTTCGGGGGAAGCACACTCATCTGGCAATGCTGCCAGTCAGAGACTGCACTACGGCTCAGTGGAAATGTGTGTCTAGAGAAGAGCTAGGCGGCTACAGGTCACCCAGCTCGCAGGAGTTGTCCCCACCAGGGTTGGGCCAATTTGAAACAGGTGGATGGACACATTATTTGCTTTATGTGAAACAGTGTCTGTTAAATGTGATATTAATATATCATATTTCTCCAAGAGCAGGCTGTGTCTCGTAGACGTCATCTAATTAATTCTCACAGCATCCCTGAAAAGCAGAACAAGAATGGGAAAATGATTTGTTCCTATGTGTCTGGCCAAGTTCACGAATTCCTAAGAGGGAAATATGACTTTCCCTTACAAATAGAAAAAAAAAATCTATACTGCAAAGGTAGGAAAAATTTAAGGAGGTTTTGGCAGATGTTAGAAGGGGGTGGGATAATAAACAATGAAGTGAAGTTCAAATTTGAAGAAAAAAACAGGAGAGCTGACAAAGGGCCTTGTTGTGGGTGAGGCAGAAATCTTGGGGGCTTTGATGGGGAAAGAAAGAGAGAGAGAGAGAGAGAGAGAGAGAGAGAGAGAGAGAGAGAGAAGTAACTCTAAGTTACAGTCCTGTGAGATCTTGTTGAAGCATCATCCTCAGTCCTGTTTTTAATTGAAACGTCTTACTATTTGCTAATAATAGCAGCTGCTCCATAGTGAGTGCTGGCAAGTGCCGCTGGGCTTCTTGCAGGTAGTCCTTTCCATGACTTGATGGTAGCTGCCCCATCCTCACGCAAAGATGACAACCCGGGCGCTGAATGACTTTCTGAAGTCACAGGGATGGTAACAGCCTCTGTTTCCACCCCCTGAATCACTCTAAGGATCTTGAGAAAAACTGGGGACACATTTTTAGAGGCTCGAATAATGAGTAAAACACAGATCCAAAGTTTTGATTCTAGACCTTTGGCTCAAATACAAGCGCTGAAGGAACAAAGGAATGAGAGGAAGCGAGACAAAAATCTGTTTGCAGTACTAGTACCCTTGGAACTCAGTTCCTTCCTTCAACCGAAAGGTGTGTGTGAAGTAGCAGGAGGTGGAGCTCTTCACAGGGGAGGCTGTACCTCTCCCTTCCTTCCTTGTCAGTGACTTGTGATGTCTCCCCTCTCCTCTAGGCAAGTCACCAGAACACTGGCATGGTCTTGACTGCTATAAGGCAGGACTGGACAAGGTGCAGGTTTTCTGAACCCATGCAGACTGGGTAAAGGAGGAGTCAGACTGGGTAAAGGAGGACTCTGACTCCTCAGTGGTTTTTTGCAGGTCTTTTATTGGGGTTCACCAGGCACATGGCAGGCAGGGGTGCTGGGGGGCCGGGAGGCTGGCAGTCCTCCCAGCCCCCAGCAAATCCTCACTCTATCTGGGCTCTCTGGCGTTCTCTGCTTCTGCTACGGGCTTCTTCTCTTTCGGCTTCTACTGGTGTCCCCGTGACACCGCCCTTAAAAAAAGCACAGTCTTAGCACAGGTGTACCCACTTCAGGTGCCCGCCATCAGGCATGCATTCAGGATCACAGGGTTCCCTCATCTATCCTGATGGCGGGAGGGCAGAAAAGCCTGATTTTTTACCTTACCTACAACTGCTTTGGCCAACCACAGGGAGGAGTGGGAGAAGAGCCTGTAGGGTAAGGAAAAAGTATCAGGCTTTGCTGCCCTCCCACCATGAGGATAGATGAGGGAACCCTGTGGTCCTGAATGCATGCCTGATGGCGGGCACCTGAAGTGGGTACACCTGGGCTGAGACTGAGTTTATAAGGGCGGCATCCTGGGGACGCCAGCAGAAGCCAAGAACAGCGGAAGCCAAGAGAAGCAGAGAGAAGGCCGGAGAGCCCAGATAGAGTGAGGATTTGCTGGGGGCTGGGAGGACTGCCAGCCTCCCGGCCCCCCAGCACCCCTGCCTGCCATATGCCTGGTAAATCTAAATAAAAGACCTGCAAAACCCCTAAAAGTCCTGGGCTCCAGGACTCCTCCTTTACCTGGTCTGCTGGATCAGAAAACCTGCCCTGTGGTCTTCCCTCCCTTACAGAGCCCTTCTCCAACCAGTGATTTTTCAACGACTTGCCCCGCCTGTTTCTCACAGTTGGACACTGTCACTCTGTTGACTCCTGAATTGAGTCCACCATCTTCCTCTTCCCAGGCTCTTGGCACCAGCCGCCTAAGACGTTAGGGTAGCAGGCAACTAGAGTGCGCCCACTCAGGGTGGCATCCACGAGCATCCCCCCTACTGATGTGCAGGTTCTGATTTCTTCTGTCAGGATGAGCTTCTCTCCTGAGGGAGGCTGTAGGGTAAAGAAAATATCAGGCTTTTCTGCCCTTCCGCCATCAGGATAGATGATGGATCCTTGTCCTGAATGCATGCCTGATGGCGGGCACCTGGAATAGGGTGTGGGCATAGGTAGATGGGACTCAGCTGAGCTAAGACTGTGCTTTTAAGGGCGGCGTCACGGGGGGACGCCAGCAGCAGCCGCAGTAGCAGCAGTAGAAGCCGAAGCAGAAGCCGAGAAGCAGCAGAACGAACGCCAGAGAGTCCAGATAGAGTGAAGACTTGCTGGGGGCCGGGAGGCCTGCCAGCCTCCTAGCCCCCCAGTACCGCTGCCTGCTGTGTACCTGGTAAACCCCAATAAAAAACCTGCAAAACTACTGAGGACTCTGTCTCCTCCTTTACCCGGTCTGCATGGGATCAGGAAAACCTGCACTGTGCCCAGGTCCTACCCTTACAATTGGCGTAGTCGGCAGGATCCATGCAGACGGGTATTGGAGCCCTCCAAAGACCTGGAGGGACTAAGGAGTAAAAGACTGCCTGTGACGACTCTGGAGGCGCCATGGCGGTATAGAAGATGGATACGTCCACGAGCTACAGGATGAGACCTGGCATGAAGGAGACGCCCGAAAGGACCAGCCAACGACACCGGATAGGACCAGCCAACGACACCGGAAAGGACCAGCCAATGACCCCTGAGGCAGCAGGCCCTTGCTGAAGCAGGGAGAGGCCAATGGACTTGGACTGATAGACTGATGATCTGATGATCTTGGACTGACAATCCCGCCAAAAGGTGGAGGACCTTGGCAGGTTATGTTTTTTTTTTTTTTTTTTGAGAATCTGGGGGTGGCCAGTGGGCCTTGATGGCCAAAAGCAGCCTGTGCATGCCCAGCAGCCAGGTGGAGGAGAAAAGCCAACTAAGGCGGCAAAAGCTGGTACTGATGCTAAGTTGAGAAGCCCTAAGCGGCTGTTAAGCAGCCTGGGTATGCTGAAGCCCTGTGAGTCTCGTAAAATCACCTGTGGGTGATGCCCTGCTCATTCTTGAGTGAGGGTGAGGAGCTGGGGAACCCGTCCTTGGAGGATGGGTGGGGAACGTGGCTTGGGGTGGAGCCCAAGCCACATGTAGAGTTTGGATCCCAACCCATGTGCTTGTGCAGTGGGTTGGCCTGAGTGCAGGGGTCTGTGAGTCGCACGGGTGGCTGTGAAGGCCGAGTGTTGGAGCGACTGCAGACAGAAACCCTGAGGGTTGGCGATTACCCCCAACAGAATAAAATTGCCAATCCCAGAGCTAGTGCATCCTGGGGGTGGATGCTGTGTATGCCTTGTAGCCGAGACTACAGCCAGAGAAGGCCAGGAAGCCTGACGGCTCCTGGTGTGATATAGTAGATGCCGTGAGTGATTCCCCTCCCTCGTATGAGCAGTGCCTTCGGCAGCAGATTTGATGGCTTATCTGCTGGTACCAATAATTGTCTTTTGCACTTGGTTGGTGCCCTGCCTGGATTTATTTGTGTTCTGTTGTATTTTGTTATATTTGATGTATTTGCTTTTGTGGGCCATGGCTGCATTGTTTGTTTGCTTAGAAAATTGTATATATATGTATAGACTGTATGGCAGAAAACCCTGAGGGGGTGGACTGTAGGGTAAAGAAAATATCAGGCTTTTCTGCCCTTCCGCCATCAGGATAGATGATGGATCCTTGTCCTGAATGCATGCCTGATGGCGGGCACCTGGAATAGGGTGTGGGCATAGGTAGATGGGATTCAGCTGAGCTAAGACTGTGCTTTTAAGGGCGGCGTCACGGGGGGACGCCAGCAGCACCAGTAGCAGCAGCCCAGTAGCAGCAGTAGAAGCCGAAGCAGAAGCCGAGAAGCAGCAGAACGAACGCCAGAGAGTCCAGATAGATTGAAGACTTGCTGGGGGCTGGGAGGTCTGCCAGCCTCCCAGCCCCCCAGCCAGCACCCCTGCCTGCCCTATGCCTGGTGAACCCCAAATAAAAAACCTGCAAAACTACTGAGGACTCTGACTCCTCCTTTACCCGGTCTGCACGGGATCAGGAAAACCTGCACTGTGCCCAGGTCCTACCCTTACAGAGGCTCTGCCAGCAGCTTGGGGGTGGCTCGGACCTCAGAGGTTATTACGTCCTGCTGAAGAACTCTGGTTCCGAAGCTCCTTCGCTGTCTTTCTGTGCGTGCCCCATCAGGTCACTGAAACAGAACCTCCTGCACCCGATCCGAGCAGGCGCTGAATGACTTTCTGAAGTCACAGGGATGGCAAAAGCCTCTATTTCCACCCCCTGAATCGCTCTAAGGATCTAGAGAAAAACCGGCACACATTTTTAGAGGATCGACTAATGAGATTTCAGGTGTGAATCCTGAAGTTAACACGTGATAGTTATGGTTTAGGATAAGCCACTTAAAAATAGACAAAAATCAACTTCCTAGGTCTTCGTTTCCGTATCTTATTGTAGCGCCAGGAAGGGCTTGGGACAGTTTCTCTGATTCGCGCAGGTGGGGTAAGGAGGAATCCTTGAGCCCTTGGTGGCTTTTCAGGCTTTTATTGGGATTTTACCGGGGAGCCAGGAGGCTGGCAGGTCTCCCAGCCCTCAGCGAATCTTCACTCTTCTTGGGCAATCTGGCCTTCTCCCGTGGCCTCTGCCTCTCTTTCACTCTCGTTCTTTTCTCTCGGCTGGTGTCCTTATAAGCCCAGTCTCTCAGCCCAGGTGTACCCACCATGCATGCCCACACCTCACTCCAGGTGCCTGCCATCAGGCATGCATTTAAGACCACAGGGTTCCATGATCAATCCTAATGGTGGGAGGGCAGAAAAGCCTGATACTTTATTTATCCTACAGTTATATATAGATGTTAGTGGCTACCTGAAAAGCAACTTAAGTGGGAAATCTTTTTTTTTTTTTTGCTAGCACCCCACTTGGAGGATAAAAGAGGTAAATAACAAGAAGTTAAACTCAATTTGGGAGTTTTTGTGGAAATCTACCTTTGGAACTCACCTGTCCTATTTCTGTCAAGATTCAGCCTGATCTTGCTCCTAGAGTTGAATCTCTAGTTCTAGAAAATCCTTGGAGTTGTGGAGTATTTGAAGTAAATGCCAACGATTCCACAGAGCAATTTTGTAATCTTCACATGATTCTATGAAATAGATTTGCTTTTTTAAGCCTACTCTACAGAGAACGAAATTGAGACTTAGAGTTTTTCTTTTTTTAAGCAACTTGCCCCAAATATCACTGCTCCAGAGTACAGCCAAGGCTGGGACCCTGGGCTTCTGGCTCTAATCCTCAGGGCTTGTAACACAGCCCACAGCACTGAGGTCACAGATGACTGGAATGATGATCTAAATGATGACTCTGAGGCTGAATATGGTTCCACATCTTCAAAGACAGAGTCTATCTGATCTTTTTTTTTCTTGCAAAGTGGGCTTCTATCTGTAGAAAGATTTATTTTTTCACAAATAGCAGATGAAACAACATTGGTTACAGAAATTTCCATTTCCTAAACATTCCCATTGTAAGTCTAGGCCCATGAACAAGGGGTAGAGGTGGGGGTGGAGGGTGACCACACATAGATTCACCACTTGGAGAAAGGGATGGAAGAGCCGTCATAGAACTTAAAACAGCACATGCCAGGAAATGAGAAAAAAGCATCATTCGTAATTCGTTTGTCTCCAAGGAGCAAACTCAAAAACAGATGCCTGTGGCTTTAAGAGAAACAGGCAAACTGGGAGAGTGTTACAGGTGCTAAGGAAGGGAATGTTTTTCATGACTTGATTCAGGGGATTCCCAAAGGCCTGGGTCTGCTTCCAGCAGCCCACAACCTGGGGGTTAGGGGGGTGGTGGGGGTGGTGTGTGTGTGTGTGTGTGTGTGTGTGTGAGAGAGAGAGAGAGAGAGAGAGAGAGAGAGAGAGAGAGAGAGAGATCTGGTATGTGTTTATTACTGGGTATGAATACTGGGGCAGAAAGCAACGGGTCCTTCCAGGGGGCCTTGCTCCCCATCACGGTTCTTTTACTTCATTTCTGTAGGGAGACGGTCACTCAAGGATTCAGAGTCAGGGTCATTGCAAAAGCCTGCCCTCCCTCTTTCTTCCTCAATCCCTGCTTCTTTCTCTCTGGAGGAAAGGAATCTACACTAGTTTTTACTTATTTTTTCTATTTCCCTGCTTCTGAAGAAGGGACTGGACCAAGGAGCCCGCCCTGGAAAAGACACACTCAGGCTTTTCCTAAATCAGGCATCATCACCACCAACTCTGTTTCTCTACTAGCGGTGAAAGATGGATCATGCCACGGGCATAGCCCAGCCTCTCCTTGGTCCAGTTAACTCATTGGTGTGAAGTCTAAGTGGTGAGTGTTGGTCTAGCTTCTCTAAGCAGCGTCAGAGCTTTTGACCTGGCTTTCTTCATCTTGCCAAATTTACCTACTTCAAACATCAGGCCTAATACCTGGAATGCTACAGCTGAGGAACAGGATCCTGGAGCTTTCTATCTGCTCACTTTCAGTGTATCCCAGATCTGGGCATGGGTTTTCCTGAACCAGGTTTGCTACTTACTGTGCTCTCTTGAAGATTCACAGCAACATCTTAGGTGCCAAATCCAATTTCCTCTATCTAACCATTTTCCATAGTTCTTAATTTCTTGTAGTAATGGCCTTGTTGGGAGGTGCCATCTTGATTCTCCTCCTTTTTCTCTACAAAATACCCCAATCTCAGTGGTGGTTCTTTTTCTTCTTTCCTCTGACCATGGAGATGACCCTAAATTTTACTCTTGGTTCTCTTGTCTTCTCTCTCTGCACCTTATTCTTTGGTAAATTCATGTGGCACTGCTTTATGTCACTTTAATGTGAGTGATCCTTGAATTTGTATCTCAAGCTCCACAAAGCTCTTGCTGGCAGTAATGCCCAAGTTTGTCAGTGCAACATCTGAAAATGTGGAATTAGAAAAAAAAAATACAGGTAGATTTCAGCTTCACATTTTATAGGTAAATCATCTGAGTCCTGTAGACATGCCTGAGGTCCCATCATGTAATTGTGGTGATCTTAGAATTTTCCCAGTCTACCTTGCCTTCTCTTTCTTTCACTGCTTCAAGTCTTTGCACCTGTCAAACTGGGATACCTCCTACCTCCGAACCCAATAGCCATGTTTTTTCAGTTACCTTCCTAAAATGAACATGCTTGCTCCCTCCCATTCTATCTAGTAAAATCCTATCTTAATTTACCAAACATGAAATATTGGCTCCTCTCCCCCATTTCCTTATAAAAATTTGTGTGGGGCGGGGTGGGGAAGAAGGAGGGATGAGGGAGAAACTGATTCATCAAAGGGGTATCAGGGTGGTCAGGAAAGTGGACTCTAATGGATCAATATCCTCAAGGAGCTCAGTGGGACCTGCCTATAGGTTGACAAGGATAAAGGCAGTGAAACACTCTCCTATCCCACACACCTTTATTCTTTCCACTCTCCACCTTTCCTTTATCAATATTTAGTAAAAACCAAAATCTCTTTAAATGACCATATGTCAAAATATTGTTATGTAGGAGGCAATTCAATGAAACCTTTCAGACCATTTAAAGAAAAAAAAGGCAAAATCTACTCTAAAAAGAAGTCTAATACATGTGCTGATAATTTAAGAGACATAGCAAAGATTTTGACCTTGTTAAATTTTCTCAGACAATGAGTTATTTTAGGCATTATTGAAAATTTTTGGTTTAAAAGACAACTATTTTTATCAGAAACATGAATCATTCTCATACCATTTATTCCATCTGCCTCCCACTTTCTACCTCACCCATTCATATGGTTTCCCCAATTTTCTTTTGTTTTGATCAAATTTTGGTTAGAATTTAATGTTGACTATAAGAGTGCCAGAAATAAATGCTTTGTTAGTTGTCCAGAAATTTTCCTATTTAGTGGAAATTTCACTTACATTTTACCTTTTATACAATGACTTATAAAACCATCTTGAATCAATAAAATTGCACACCACCTACACTGATGCCTTAGTGGTATGATGTCTGGCCTAAAGAAGCTGTATTGGGAGGGGGCAGCGAGAATGGGACCACATTCCCAAGCCTGATCCTCAGGCAAATCTGTTTCACTTTCCTAGACCCAGGTGAGGGGAGCAGGGAGAGAGCAGAGGCAAAGTCAGGAGTACTGGGTTATGATTCTGCGCTCCAGGGCACACTTGCCCTCTAGCTTTCCACCTAACTGAGACTCTGCAAGAGCCCAACCTTATTCTTATTACTGTGAAACACCCCCAAAATTTATGGTACTGAGGTTCCATCAGGGACCCCATCATTACATGTGAATGGTAGCATATTATCCCAATTTAATAAGGCATCAACAAACTTGAAATCCTAACTCCTCATTCATACTCTCTGGCAAATGAAAGCATGTTCCATGTTCAAACTCTAAGCAGAAGCCCCTCCTCATACTCTAACTAAGGATCATCAGCTTTTCAGAAATGAAATTCAGTGTCTGACCCCTGTTTTAAATGAGATAAAGCAATGGAAGTGACTGATCGCTAATATATCATGCAGACCCAGAAAATGGTAACACACATACCTATTATTCACTCCGAGGGTTGCGTGAATCTCTTTGAGGTCCAGAGAATGGATGTTGTGGGAGATCTGATGCCACTGAAAATTGACCAGCCTGTTTTCCTTGCTCTTTTTACTTCTTCATTGCACTTATCACGATTTTAAGACTATCTCTGATGCTTGGAAAAATCTCATTATCTTGCACAGCCAAGAAATCACAACTTGGGATTATTCCTTTAAAATATGCCTCATTTGGACCAGGAAAAAGACTAATTATAATAAAGTAAAAATCAAAATCAACAAGCAACTATAAACCAGAGACACACTACGGGGTGGGGGGTGGGGAGAGAGTAGGATCAAAACAAAGGGGGTGGGAATTGTACAGGTACTATAACCAAGATGAAAATGCATACATTGTGCAAAAATGAAAAATGATGTAAAAAAAGTATAAAATTAAAAAAAAATTAAAACAATATGCCTCATTTGATGAATTCTAAGCTCCATTAAGGGATGGGACTGTTTTGTCCTGGTTTCTCACTGATTCCCTATGTCCTAAAATAGCCCTGGCCTCCTGTAGGTGCTCAACATTAATTCATTGTGTGCTGGCTCCTGACCCAGCCATGTCTTCTCAATCCTCTGATGTCTGCTGTAAATACAAGCTGTTCTCATGGATTTGATGTTCTTGACTCATTCTTCCCCAGGTCATGTAAGGCACTTCACTGTGGGATAGTGATTTGGCGAAGACTAAGTTTCCCTCCCACACAGTACCTCATGGGAGACACTGAAGGGCCTTCTCTCTTGTTGGCTCGAAATACAAATCCTTTGCACATAGGGAAGAGTCAAGCTGCTTAGGTAGTCACAGAACTTTTTGGAATGAGGAAGTTCTGTAAACACCATCCCATTTCCAGGGTTAAATAAACATATTTAACCACTAGTAGTTATTAGCTATTGTCTTCAAATGTATCATATAGTCTAGGGTTATTTTCACCTTTTGAAAGAATAGTTTCTAGGATCATTTTAAGTGACTTTTCTGGTTTTCATCTCTACATAGACATAGAAAAAAGGTGTCAGTAGTTCTTTTATGAAACCTTTTATTGACAAAATAACTTTGGGTCTTTTTGAGTATGTGGTGCACACCTATTGTTAATTATGTTGATTGTTATCTAAATTAGAGTAACAAGAGATAAATAAGACTTTGACTCTGATGCTTAGGCAATCGCCATATTTCAGGACAGACAGGAAACCACAGCCTGGGCTTTGATTGACCCTGAGATTTATTCTTACTTCTAGGTCCTCTCTTTTACCCTCCGCATTCAAACATGCCCAACTCCCACTGCAGCATAAGTGACAAGAGGAGCCCTTCAGTAGAAGTGGGAAGCTATTTTCCAAACAATCATTTGAAAATTATAGATGCTAGAGTGGGAAATGATTTAAACTTCAATTATTTCATCCAGTGAAAGAAAATTATTTCATTACAGGGAAAGAAAATGATGGTGCAAAACCAGGAGCAGAATCATCAAGGACAAGTTAAAGTTCTCCAGATGATGCTGGCACAAAGCATTCACCACTGCTCTGAATTCTCCCATACACTTGTACACTATGGTGAAAAATGATTCTTTTGTGTATTTTGATCTGAAAGCATCCAAATATATAAGGCATATTTTAAAATTACAAGTAAAGAGAGAGAAAAAGATGATAAAACGTAATTTAGATGTCAGATGCAGCTTCCTAGTCATGCCAGACTTCTTGATTTTATTCAGTTAAGTGAAGACCAAATTGCCATCATGGGTGATTTTTATGAAGGGTTGAATGACTTAATTAGCTTGACTTTTATAGTAGCATGAAGAGATCCCCACTGACTCCTGTGTTTTGATAAAACTCAAACACTGTTACAGATCAAAGGGAAGATAACATAACATCTGGACATGTCAAGGGTGCTACACTGAGAACCTCCTGTAAATGGGTAATTGAGGAGCTGTTTCCAAGCTGGACTTCTGACCCCAACGGCTGTAACATCAAGGACAGAGATAACCACAATCTGGGGTGTCTAAGCCCTGGTGGAGTCCTGCTGGGAGAAATGGATCCTCACCCATACCCCCAAGTATGTACTTGTCTTGGCAATGATTGGGAATATTAACCAATTGTCAATCCTCTTATAAATGTGTCTTTCAGAAAGGAGTGCTCCTTCCACAGCAAAGTTTTTATTGATTTTCAAGGTTTCAGGCCTTCCTCAAAATCAATACCCTCCCAATTATTGATATTAATGTCAACCATGCCAAATTTATCAGTGTCAAGGTGGTGAATATTTGTAATGTTAATTTAAGCTTATGCTCTAATTAAACCAATATTGGCAACAAATAATGTTTTATCTATAAGTTGTTTGTGGTTGTTTTTGAAGTAGAAGACCTTGGTTAAAATACCAGTTGTGTACCTTTGGAAAATGCACAATTTTTTAGAGTCTCACCATAAAAGGAGAATAGTAACACAAATTCCATGAGACTTTTGCTTCTTAGTAATTGCATCGATAGTATATTCATTGGAGGAAGAAATTTTTATAGACCAATTACATAATGTTCTAAGAAACATTCTGTCTTAAGCATCTCCAAAGAGTGCAATGGCAATCAATCTTATCCATAATTTCAAAATTTAAACTACATTAGTCATTTGAGAAACTTGAACTTTATATATTTTAAATTACAAGTTTGTAACCAGAAGAAAATAAGAACTTTCTTTTGAAAAAATCTCAGACACTAAAGGAGTTTTAAATGTCTGACCATGCCCATAAGTCTTTGAAGTCATCAAAAGAAACAGTAAGCTTATTTTTGAGGTGACTTGATGAATGGTCATGTATAAATTTTCAAATAATGTCAACCTTGCAAATTATAAACTTGGGATAACATTTTACTTTGACCACTTCATTAACTTTACTAAGATTTTATTACAATCATTATCAGGATTTTTCCAGGAAGAACTCAGACTTTGCAAATATCTCACAATTATGCTTAGATACCATGTGGACAGATCAGGTAAAAACCTGTAGAGGAGTCACTTTTTCTTGGAATTTTTCCAGTGCTAACAGCTATGAAGAAGAATTTTAGCAAGTGCCAAGAGAGAATACATGTTTGAACATTTTCTATACAAAAAGATCTGTTTGAAATATTGGGAAGTGGTCAAGAAGGCCATTCAGATGTGTTGTTATTTAAAGATTCTATAAGAAAACCATAAATGTTTCATTTCTATAGCACTTAAGTTTTTCTCTCCAAAAGGATCAAACAGATCTGTTACAGAGAGTCATGCAGCAATTTATGAATCTTTAAACATGTGTGTTTAATGGAGAAAAGAGTAGAGCTTTCATGGATGGACAGTGGTGTTATCTATTAAATCAACAGATTTTACAAAGTAGGCACAGCACACTTTCTGGCTTCAACCTGCACAGGTCAAGGTCTCCACCACAATTCTGACACACAACCTGATATACCAAGAGAAATTTTCACAGCTTGCTTCAATGTGGCTGCCTGGTCTAGCTAACAGCCTCTGCCACCTGGTTCACAGCCTCTGTTTAGATACTAGCCCACACCAGATCTGAGGGCCGTGGATGCAAGTCTACTCAGAGTGATGGATAGCATATCTTCCCTGAGGGACAAGGGAGATTGTTGGTCAAGTTGTTGAAAAGTCTCTTAACATATTTGAAGGACAAGGAGAGATTTTTCCTCCTGAACAGTATATTTGTCAGTTGTAGAATATACCAGAACTATATCTCAGTCCTTTAAGACTGCTGGTTCATTTTAAATGTCCTCCCCTTACAAAAGACTAAATGGAAGGAAGAAGAAAGGAGAGGGCTGTCTCTAAAACTGTCAAGGAAATATAAAGGAACTAAAAAAATCAGTTGCTTTAAAAAAAATTAGCAAGCATATGATGCTTTGTAAAGAGGCCTTCCATACAATAATTACTGACTCTCCTTATCTCTAGTGAGAATTCTGTTTTGCAATAGGAGAAACTCAAGTATCGAGATACAAACATTCAAGGTTACACAGCATTGGATGCGTGATGCAAGATGCTGGGATGGCATGCCAGTGGTGGTGACATTTCCAGTGAGCTCTGCACAATATATAACTGATTTCTTCAGGCTTCAGCGCCATGGCACAGAGCATGAAAATGCAGCATATAGGGTAGCCAGATAAACTACAAGACACACAGTTATTTTTGAATTTGAGATAAATGACAAATAATTTCTAATATATGGCCTATGCTACGTTTGATACATACTGATGCTAAAGCATTTATTCGTGTTTTACCTGAAATTCAAATTGAACTGGATGTCTGAGTTTTCATTTTCTAAATATCGCAACATTACATTAGCAGCAAATAATTATTTCTTCATCTGTTCTCACCTGTTATTAAGAAATCTTTAATCTTTCTTTAAAAACACCAGAAAAAATATTCCATAGAAAAAGAATAGTTTTTTCCCAACAAATGATACTGTAGCCCCTGCCTTATATCATATACAAAAATTGACTAAAGATGGAATATAAGCTTAAATATGAAAGCTAAAACTATAAAATTCCTAGAATACATAGACACAGAGCTTTATAATCTTGGGTTGTGATACCAAACACACAAATGAAAAGAGAAAAAAACAACCAGATAAATTGAACCTCGTCAAAATAAAAATTTTGTACTTTGAAGGATAGCAAAAAGAAAGTAAAAAGTTACCCAAACACTGAGAGGAAATATTGCACATTATATATCCAAAAAGAAATTTTATCCAGCAAAAATAAGCAACAACAATAAAAAGACAAATGCCCTAACCTTGAAGCTGTGCAAATAATTTAAATAGACATTTCTCCAAAAGTTACATATAATGAATACATAAGCAAATGAAAAGATACTCAACATCATTAGCCATTGGGAAAATAGAAACCAAAACCACAATGATATACCACCTCCATGACAATGCTTAAAATAAATGCCAGACAATAACAATAACACATGCTCACAAGAATGTAGAAAAATTCTTTGCTGATGGTAATACAAAATGATACAGCTGCTTTGGAAAGCTTTCTCCCCCCCAAAATTAAACATGTGGTTACTCTATGACCTGGCAATGGACCTTGCAATTCCACTACTATAGATACATCCAGAGGACTGAAAATGTTTCAACAGAAACTTATACATTCATGTTCATGGCAGTATTTTTTTATCTTAGCAGTATTATTTACCTTAGCCAAAAAGTTGGAGCATCTGAAATACTTATCAAATGATGAATAAATAAACAAAAGGTGGCATATCCATATAGTGGAATATTATTTGGCAATAAAAAGGAGCAAAGTATTGAAACATGCTACAACACAGATGAGCCTTACAAACATCATGTAAAGTGAAAGAAACATAACAGAAGATTCCATATGTGTGATTCCATTTATCTGAAAGACAGAATATATCTTAGTGTTTTCCAGGGGAGGGGGATAAGAAAGAAATGGCTGCAAATGGTATGGGGTCCTTTCAGGGTGATGGAAATGGTCTCAAATTAGACAGTGATAAGATTTGTACAACTTTGTGAATACACTAAAACCACTGAAATGTATATTTGTAAAGGGTGAATTTTATGATATGTGAATTATATATCCAATAAAGTCATATATATCATAAAATATTTGACTAAGAATTTTTCCCTTACTATTTTTTAAGGTTTTATTTATTTATGCATACAAGAACTGGGGTACAGGACAGAGGTGCGGAGGGTGACAGGATTCACCAGAGACAGAGTGGGGAACAGAACAAGCAGACTGAAGAATTACACTGCTGAGGGGAGCAGTGGGCTAGTCAGGAGAGGTCTGCTGGCCATGTACGATGCTCCCTGGCTGGTTGGGGATTGAACTCATGCTGCAGTGGCTGTGAATAGCTTCATAAGTTGCTTCTTAACCCCTTGCGCCACCAGGGAGGCCCTCCCTTAATATTGAAACTCTAGAGTATATTGGTAACAATGATTTTAAAATTCTTTTGCATTAATTTATCATCTTTACCATTTTGGGTCTACTTATATACATAAGTCTTCTGGTTACATGTCATATTTTTTTTTGACAAGAAAAAACCATCAGAAATAAGTTTAACAATAATATGTATACATCCTGTAAACAAGGGAGAAACACAGTAAAACTAAGTAGTAACTCATGAAAATGGTTTAAGTCAATCCCTTAAAAAATTTCAGATGAAGGATGTTGTGGATGGGGAGGGAGATTACCAGGATGGCACAGTAAACAAAGGTGTGAATGTTGTGCAGATTTAAATTGCTCCCTTCTCTTAATCTTCCTAGTAAGAGTTAAAGAGATTAGGTTTTCCAGTTCTAATAAGGGAGACCCCCTCACAGAGGGAGATTGTCCTTCATACAAGCAAATGTCCTTCCAAAAGGACAATCCTTAGCTAGCTTTCTGACTCCCTGCATGGAAATAATCCTTATGTCAAAGGTAATTTCAAGGTGGCAGATTTTGCTTCTCTGCTAGTCTGCCTTTGAAACTTGGCCAAGAAGTTTCCCAATTCAAAAGCTGTATCAGTCTCTCAGCTCTAAAAATAGGTCATCCCAGTGGAATAGTTGGGTCTCATTTATGCAGGTGGTGTCATAGGTAGGATCCCAGAATTAAGCCCCTAAGAGGTGTTTCCATGAAAAAGAAAAATACCGGATGGTTTCACTCGTAGCAGGAAATAAAAGAAAAACAAATCTTAATGGTTGGAGCAGACCATAAATCCAGTCTGAGTCCTGAGGGAAAACAAAGATTTCTTGATGTCAGTCTTGAAGCATCTTCAGATATATCATATTTTTCTGCTTCTGATAATTTTTGATTGGAGGACAGACATCATCAATTTTACATTGTTGGGTGAAACATTTTTTTGTATGCAGTCCTTTAAATATTACTGCACTTTGTGCTAGAATGCAATTAAGTTACTTGGGAATATTTGTTCCTATTTAAACTTTGCTTTAAAGTTGCCACTATATTGTGGGTTCAGAATAATTTTTAGTCTAGGGATCTTTGGGTAACACAACAGAGAAAACATAGTTCTGAGAATTCTACCAGATGCCCTTATGGTATAGGAGGTATTCCCCTCTCCTCTCTAGTATAGAAAACTATTCCAAGCTATCTATGAGCTTTGGTGATTTTTCTACCAATTCTTTCCAGTGGTTCTTTCCTTAGTTTTAGTAGTTTCCTTATACAAATGCATAGATCAACAATTAACTCCAGGGAAATCTACTGCAGTCCTCTTTCTCTGTATGCAGCTCTCTCATCTCTGCCGCTCTACCCTGAAAACTGCAATCCCCTTACCACTGAATTCTGCTCCCTCAACTCAGGGAGACCTTCAGGTTATATGTTTTCCTTCTCCTTGCTGTGGTATTAAAATGCCATCTAGATCATGAGCTGGGACATCCACAGAGATCATTTCATGTCTGTCTTTCCTCAGGGATTATCCTCATCTGTTGATGAGGATATACCAGTTGTCCAATATCTAAAATTGTTGTCTCAAAGGCAAATCAATGATTATCTGGGAATGGAGCGATAAGAAGGAGGAATTATAAAGAAAATTTGGGGGGTGATTAATATCTTCATTATGTTTCTTGAGTGTTTACCCACATGTAAAAAATTAGCAAAATGTACACTTTTTGTATAGTCTACTATATGTTTAAAAAAGGCATGTAAAAGTTGAAATTTTATTTTAAAATTTTAAAGAAAAAAAATTGTCTCATATTTTTTGTCCAGTTTTATAGTTATTTATATCAGAGAAAAAAATGGTTGGCATTATTCCATAATGATTGGAAACGGGAAAAATTAGTAACATTATTTTTATTATAAAATGAGAAGATAGAAAAATTTGGAAATTACCTAAGCATAGTGAAGTAAAGGCAAAATGCTAGTTAATCATTAGCCAAATACACCAAATATTGGTATATTTCTTTCAGGTATTGTGTTTCCTATGATTAACTTGTTTTAATTTAAAAAACAAATAAATATGACATTTACACTGCAGTTCTAATATTTCTTTTTAAAGTAAACAGTATTTCACAATCATTTCCCTGTGTTCTTTCTTGGAATCATTTATAAAGCCTGGACATGTAGACATGTGACCCATAGATTATTTAACCTTCTCTCTGTAAATGGACTTTTACCTGGTTCCCAGTTTTTACTATTATAAATAATGATATTTTTCCAGATATTTTAATTTAAATTTGAGTGATTTATTTAGGCAAACTTAGAATTGCTGAATACAATATTTTAAGGTTCTCAATTGATTGTGCCAAGTTGATTTCCAAAGAACTGTATCATTAAACATTTTATTGACTACATACAATTTTGAAATGCTTATTTTGTGTCACTGATTGTGTGAGATTCTGGTGATGTAAGATAAACAAAACTCTGACTCTGAGTTCTAAAAACATACAGCTTAGTTGTAGAGACGAAATGTTAATGAGTAAGGGCCACAAAGCATTATGGGATTGCTGCATACACATGAAAAGTGTCAGCAAAGAAAAGTGTCTGCTTCACCACCTAATATGGCATCCGAAACAAAGTAGGCATTTAATAAATAGTTTTTGAAAAAAAAGACACAGTTAAAGGAGTATCTCCACTTTACTGACTTATTCAGAAAAAATAGTTTCTTATATGAACCTGTGATTTGTAATTGTGCATCACTTATTCATTCAAACATTAACTTAAAAAGTACTTTTTTGGCAGTGTTCCAAGGACTGTGCCAAGGCTAAGGACATCGTCGCTACTGTTCCTGTGGAATTTGCTGCCAGGCAAGGAAGACAGATAATAAACAAGCAATTAAAATAATGGAGGGCAGAGGGTGGTCTAAGAGTATATAATCTGAGTGAGTCACTTAGTTTAGGGGTCAGTGGAGGCTTCTCATAGGGAGTGACAGTTAAGGCATGGCTTGAAGGGTACATAAAAGTTAGTTAGAAAAAAAAACGGGAAAGTGAAAAATGGTTCCAGGCAGAGGCAGTCATACCATTCATCTATATGCAAATAAATGCCTTTCTAATGTAAGAAGTGGCTTAGAGACAGGTTGTTTGCTTAAATATTTTCACATCTCCCATCCAGCAATGTAGTTGTTATGGTTCTTAGTTTTCTAAACCTTTTCTTTTATGAATAGTACAAAGGTAAATTTTACCCTAGATCCTATGTATACTCAAATTTAATGAGGCTCTAATCCAAAGGCTTTAATTATGTGGCTTTAAAATCATCCTGTTTGATAAGCAATACTGTATCTTTTTTATAAAGTGAGGAAGCTGAGCCATGAGCTACAAGGTACAGATGGTACATCAGAGAACCAGCCAGTCCACATCCCATGTGCCTCAGCCTGCTGATGCCACTGTCTGACCATCCCAATAAGTTCAGAGTGCTCACTGAGATGACCACCAAAAGGTGCATAGTATCTATGTCTGAATAGTATCTATTTCTACAGCTATAGCTATTTCTGTCCATATCCATAGCAGCTCTAGCTTTCTGGTTATTTAAAGAGATTACCTATGAACTAATGCTGTGCAGCAGAACCTGGAGTTTGTTTCAACTGAGCATTATTGGGGGAAAATAATAACAATACAAAATACGACACAACAAAACAAAGACAATTATAAACAAGACATCCTGCAGGGGAGAAGGAGGGAGAGGGATCAGAGGGAGTGAGGAGGAGCACAGGTGATGGTGCATGGGTGCATTGGTGAAGGAAATTCTATGGGGACTACACCTGGGGGAATGGAGAAAGCAAACATTGTTTAAAAATGAACAATGGTGTAAAAAAATATATAAATAAAAATGTGCTAAAATTTTCAAAAAAAAATCCAGAAATATATACACAAAAACTTGAAAAAAAAATGTCTTCTTTCATTTGCTATCTAAAGGGAACAAGAGGACCTCCCTGATAGCCTAAGGGTTAAGTTTCATTGCTATGGAGCTAACCAGGGAGCTGGCCAGGGAGCTAACCCCTTAGCAGTGCATTTCAGTTCTGCCCCCCACTCTGTCTCTGGTAAATCCTCTAACCCCCCGCACCTCTGGCCTACACCCCAGATCTTTTATGCAAAAAAAAATTTTAAAGGGGAACAAGGTGTTCCACAGAAGTGTTTTCTCATATAACTGAAATTTACCTCTATAACCATAATACTTTTAATACTTTTAATAAGCAAATGTTTACACAAATACAAATATAAGTCATTCTAAAATAAACTCCACACTCCCTGCATTCTTAGTATTTCTAATTACCACTTAGCTGGACTAATTAATCTATAAGCATTTACTGTTTTCTACACTTGTTGATCATTATTAATGGTCTATGTATCTGGCCCTATGATAGGAAATGGAGATAAATTAAGCCAAAGCATTAAAAGATGGAAATTTTATGCTTAGAAAGGAAAACCAGACCTAAACAAATAAGCTCACTGTGCACAATAAATACTCTATTTTGTGATGGTGGTTGGGGGAGAAAGGTTTTGGTGATGGGAGGAACTTCCTAACCAATTAAGTGACATGAACAAAACAGAAGTTGCCTTTAGAGGACAGGGGCTGTGCCTAGGCATGCTCAGAGTGTGGGAAGAGGCACAGTGACACTGGGTGCCATGGCAGGGGAGGCACCTGTGATTTCTAATAGGGAGTGGCTTGATCTGTCTTGATCATGCAATGATTTGATAAATATTACTCAAGTAGAGCCTAAAAAATGATGCATGGGATGGTGGGTAGCGGCTGGAAACAGAAGCCAGTCAGATGTCTCTTCAAAGGTGAAGGATTGGGTTGGTCAGGAAGGAGAAGAGGAAGAGCTCAGTTTCAGGAAATAGCTAAAATGAGGTAGTAAAATATGGTGTGAGAGCAGAGACTGCTGAGGCAGCAGAGTGGGGACTGAAGCTTTGTCCTTTACTGACTAAAAAGGCCTGGTAAAACTCTTTGACTTCTCTCTGTTTCCATTTCTGCCTCTGTAAATTGGTGTTCATAATGCCTCATGGGTGACTACATCAATAACTGAGAAAATAAGTGATAAGTACTGGGTATTGAGCAGGCGGTTTGCAATTTCAAGTTCTTTTCCTAAATGAGCCAAGACACAGAGTATCCATTTTAACTGATGGGGTATTTGGGGGGGCCTCCCTCCTCCTTCCTGTTAGCTGTGCCTTTTATGACGCCATTTAGGCACTCATTTGTTGAGCAAATACGCATTGAGTATCTACTCTTTGCTAAGCATTGCCTCTAGGCCTGTCCCTGCCTGTTACAACCTCTCCTGAAACTAACAACATTTGTTGGCTGTGGGGTCAGAAATAGGAGAGCTAAATGTGGTGTTAGTCGTGAGCACGTTGCTCATACACATAAAATAAGGGAGGTCCCTGAGGCCTGCCTGCCCTATCATGGGCTTTGCTTTGGGACTGCCCTTTATGACTCAGAGCACTTTCCCCTAGACTGATGGGTTCTCACATGTTTTCCAACTTTCCAGAAGCCCCCAAAGACACATGTGACCCTGTCCCCACACAGATGGTGGGGCCATGTGGGGATTGCTGCTGAATACAGCAGAAGACACTGACTTAATGCTACAGTGTTACCCTGAGAACAATGTATGCAGAGGGTGTTGGGAACTAAACTGTAAGTCGAAGTTGCTGTGGAATCTCCTGGAGATGTCTAGGACAAGTGACCTTCTCACAGGCTGGCTTAAACACTGTAGCCACTCAGCAGAGAGAAGGGGATGGCCCATCTCATCCCCCGCCCAGGCCCCTGTGAGTTCACGCTATCTTCCGCCTTTGGGGGAGACTGCAGTGCACATCCCCACCATGCATTACATCATCTCCCAAAGGCAAGGGCCACTAGTGAGTTTTTGCTGGCTAAGCCTCAGGGCTGGACTTGGTGTTCTTGATATAGAACATCTGTCTTGGGAGGCACAGTTGAGAAAGAATGAAGGATTTTTTTTGGGAGCCCGACTGGGTCCCTGAGCAAAGGCCGGGAGGCGTTTGGTGAAGTAGTGGGAAGGCCGTGTGTGCAAACATGATGTGAGTGTGTGCTTAGGAGCAACTGGGAGTCTGCAGAGAAGTGAATCACTGGGCTCCTCTCTCCTCTGGCACAGGAGGAAAAAGGAACCTGGTAAAATATGGGTGCTTATTTGTTTGGCATAACGGGTAAACAGATTTATCAATAGCTACCTACCCACACTACTTCAGAGATGATCTATCACCTGTCTCTACCTAGATACACATAGAAATCCAGATCCAGGGAATTATCCAAGGATAAGTATTCATGGATCTTATCCTTTCCTCCTTTTCCCATTACAGTTCCTATTTGTTCAAAATCCACCCTTTGTATACAGTTTCCTTCCAACCAATATCTTGAAATCAGTTTATCTGTGGAATATTTTCCCTAAGATCCTGATAGCAACATGAAAAGAAAATGAGCCCCCTTCTGGCTGTCTGTGTTTCTGTGAAATGGCAGAGTTCTACATAGAACAGCCTCTTATTCTCTAAAAGCACAAAGAGGACCCATGGGGACAGTATATTCCAAGGACCTGACTGATAAAACTGGCAGAAGCTTAGAGGAAACAAGTCAGAAGATAAAAGCTAGAAATGAGAAGAAAAGGCTAAGGATGTAAATGGCCATATATCAGAAATTCTGTGCTGACTTCAATAACTTTGAAGATTCATGGTTGCTGGAGCTCACTAGCCAGAAAGGAGAAAAGAGAAAGGGCTTAAGGAAAACATGTCTAAAAGATTCTACTTCCCTAGAACTCAGAAAGGAGACAGAAATGACATGAGGGTGCAGTGAGTTTTCTCCCTTCAGGTCCCCAACTATAGGATAATCATGGCTACTTTCAATGTGTACATGTTTTTGTGTGTGTGGTGGGGGAGGGTTAAGGTCATTCAGAATCACATGTGTCTCAGAGTCCCATCCAGTCATCTTTCAAAAATTGGTTCAAATGGAATGCCTCCCTCCTCTCTGAGACCTTTTCTGATCTCTCTCCCTGCCACGTACACGAGGTGGATATAGCCCACCCGCTTTACTCCATATATTCACACTTTTGTTGTTGTTGTTGTTAAAGATTTATTTATTTATGCATACAAGAACTGGGGTATGAGTCAGAGGTGGGTGAGAGGATTCACCAGAGGGAGTGGGGAGCAGAACGGGAGGATCTACTGAAATACACTGCTGAGGGGAGCAGCGGGTGAGACAGGAGAGGTCTGCTGTGCCATGTGGGTAGCTCCCTGGCCAGCTGGGGATCAAACTCAGTACTGCAGTGGCTGGCGATAACTTGATAGTGTTGTCTTTAACCCCTACACCACCAGGGAGGCCCCATATATTCACACTTTTATCCCACCTAGAGTTCTGTCTCCCCATGCAACTCTGGTCAGAAACAGTCAAGTTCTTTGTGTAACCAAGCATCTAAAAGTCCCTGATACATAAAAAAGGGTGCAAAATGAATGAATTATTTGATGTATGTGCAGCTTACTTTATTTATGAATTCATGTATAAATAGAAAAGTAGATCATATGTTAGAAAACACAGGATATACAAATGACATGTGAGATATATTTGTGCTTTGAAAATGGCGTCAAAACCTATATACCTTACAAATGTGTTTCTGGGGGCCACCCTGGTAGTGCAGGCTGTTGAGTGCAGCACTGTGAAGCTGTCTGCAGCCTCTGCAGCGTGGGCTCGATCCCGGCCACTGGAGAGAATCCCACATGGCATGGCAGACCTCTCCTGTCTTGCCTGCTGCTCCCCTCAGCAGTGTATTTCAGCCAGTCTGCTAGTTCTGTTACTCTGTCTCTGGTGAATCGTCTTACCCTCCTGTGCATCTGGCCTGTACCCTAGCTCTTGTATAAATAAAAAAAAATCTTAAAAAAAATGTGTTTCTCAAAAAGACATTAAAACCCAATTACCTGGAATAAGTGTTTTGTTTTTATATGAGACTGATATTCCAGACGTGCCACCAGCATTATAAACCACTGATAGAAGAAAAGAAGAGCTTCCGTTGGGGACATCAAGTTTATCAATTTTTTTCTTTTACAATAGTGATTTTTGTATCAAAAAATAACTGTTTGCATCAAAGTTGTAGAGTTTCTCCTGTTTTCTTAGAAATTTTGTAGTTTGGCATTTATAATTAAATGCATAATTCATTTCAAAATAATTTTTGTGTATGATGTGAGATACACAGGCTTATTTACATATAGTGATTTGCATTCAGTCAGATGCATTCATTTTAATGGGACAGCTCAGTCACATGTACCCACATTGCCATCCCCACAATCAAAATTTAAAACATTTCCTTACCAAAATACTCCCTTCCTATTGAATTGCATGGAAACCTTCAAAAGTCAATTTACCATTTTAATATGCACCCATTACTGGACATGTTATGCTTCATTTATCTATAGGTACATTTTTGCACTAATGTTAGAAAAGCCCTATAGTAAGACTAGAAATCAATTCTCAAAAAAAAAAAAAATTTCTAAATTGTTTTGGCTCTTCTGTTTCTTTGTATTTCTATGTGCGTTTTAGAATCAGTTTGCATTTTGATAGGGGTTGCATTGAATTTATGAGTCAGTCTCAGAAGAATTGGTATCTTAATACTATAAGTCTGCTCATGAACATGATATATTTCTTCCTTTTAGGTCTCTTTTATTTTATCTAAGTAACATTTGTTAATTTTCAGTGTAGAATTCTTTCCTACCTTTTATTACAATTATTCTTAAACATTTTATATTTTGGGAGCCATAATGTGTGGAGTTGACTTTTTCAAATCAAACTTTTTATTTTGAAATAATTATATTTTGAGTTGCATGATATAATACAGGCAACTGTAAGTAATAATACAAAACTCTCATGTCCCCTTTATCTAAGTTTCTCCTAAAGGTAACATTTTGCAAAATATAGCATCACAATCAAAATATTGACATTGATTCAGTCAAGAAACAGGATGTCATCATACGGATCCCAAAGGTGGCTGTATTGTAGCTACACGACTTCCCTTCTGTCCTCACTCTCTCCTTAGCCCCTGGCAACAGTTAATCTATCCTCCATTTCAATAATTTTGTTATTTTAAGAATGTTATGTAACTGCAATAATAAAATATGTAACCTTTGAGGGTCAGCTTTTTTCATGTAACATAATTCTCTAGAAATTCATCCAGGTTGTTGCATACATCATCAGTTTGTTCCTTTTATGACAGAGAAGCATTCCATGCTATGAGCTTGTTTAACCATTCACCCATAGGAGAAAACCTGGGTTACTTCCAACTTTTGACTATTACAAATAGAACTGCTATAAACATTCATATACAGGTATTTGTATGAACATAAAGTTTCATTTCTCTGGGATAGATACTCAGCGGTATAAACGGTTGCATGTTTAGTTAAAAAAAAAATCCAAACTATTTTGCAGAGCAACTGTATCAATTTACATTCTCACCAGCTGTGACTGTGTGATCCCATTTTCTGTATTCTCATCAGCACTTTTGTTTTACAACTTATCTTAGCTATTCTGATGGGTGTATTAGTAATAATATTTCATTGTGGTTTTTAATTTGTACTTCTCTAATGATTATGATGCTGAACATCTCTGTGTACTTATTTGGCAAATGTATATCCTCTGAGCAAATGAATTTTCATATATTTTACTCATTTTCTACCTGCATAGTTTAATTTTTTAACTGTTGAGTTTTGATTTTTTTTTATATTTTCTAAGTACTAGCCTTTTGTCTGTTATGTGGTATGCAGATATTTTCTTCTACTTTATAGTTTTTTCATCTTCTGAGCAGGGATTTTTGCAAAGCAAACATGTTTATTATTTATGAGATCCAGTTTATAATTTTGGTATCAAGTCTAACTCTCTGGCTACTATTTGATTTCCAAGAATTTCTCCTATTTATTTCTGAGTTTATAGATTTATGTTTTGCATTTAAGTAGGTGATCCAGGGGCTTCCCGGTGGCCTAGGGGTTAAGTGTCACTGCTATCACCACTACAGCCTGAGTTTGATCCCCAGCCAGGGAGCAAAATAATATTTGGCAATGCAGTCCACTCCTGTCTTGCAGGCTGCTCCCCTCAGCAGTGTATTTCAGTAAGTCCTCCTGTTGTGCTCCCCACTCTGTCTCTCATAAATCCTCTCACCACCACCTCCACCTCTGGCCTACACCCCAGTTCTACGCAAAAAAAAAATCAGTGATCCATTTGTGTCAATTTTTGTAAAAGATGGAGATTTATGTCAACATTTTTTTTTTGTTTATGAATGTCCAATTGTTCCTGTGCCACTTATTGAAAAGGTGTTTTGTTTTTTGGTTTTTTTTTTTTGCATCAGTGTTCATGAGAGAGATTGGCCTGTAGTTTTCTTTTTTTGTGTTGTCCTTGTTCTATTTTGGTATTAGTGTAATGTTGGCTTCATTGAATTACTTTTACATCTTTGTCAAAAATTAGTCTGGCATATTTGTGGGAGTTTATTTTTGGGGTCTCTGTTTTGTTCCACATGTGTATTCTTCCACCAATAGAATACAATCTTGATTACTGTAATTATATAATAAACTTAAAATAGATTAGACTGAATTCTCTTCATGTCATATTTTTCAAAATTACGTGCGCTCTTCTAGTTCCTTGCCTTACATATAAGTTTTCAAATGCTCTTGTCTATTTTTATATAAAATAAATCCTGTTGGAATTTTGACATCAAGTGCATTAAAACTGTATCAAGTTGAGAAGAATTGATATCTTTATTCTACTATATCTCCAAATTCTTGGACAAGGTCTATCTCTTGATTTATTTAGGTCTTGATATTTTTTCATCATCATTGTATAGTCTCAGCATGTAAGTCCTCTGCATTTTTGTTAGATTTATACACAAGTTTTCATTTTATGGGTAATTCTAAATGCTCTTATGTTTTTAATTTCATTCTCAGTGTGTTCATTGATAGTATATCAAATACAATAGTTTTTAAAATATTATATAAAATATCACTATTAAGTTTATCTCTAGGTTTTCTGTAGAAGCTCTTTGTCAAGTTGAGGATGTTTCTCTCTTCGTTTCTAAGATTCATGGATTGTTACAATCTCAGGATGGCTTCAGAATCTGTAGTGATAGCCTCTGTTTTACTTCTAACATTGGTAATTTGTTATTTTCACTCTTTTTTTCATTTCTTGATTTTGTTAAAGTTGTGTCAGTTGATCTTTGCAAAGTATCAGCTTTTTTTTGTGAATTTTCTATATTGTTTTTCTGTTTCGAATGTCATGGATTGCTGCTTTTATCTCTATTATTTTCCTTCTGCTTGCCTTGATTTTGTTTTTCTCAGTTTTGAGGGAGGAAATTAAATTATTGATTTCTTCTCTTCTAGTATATCTGTTTAGTGCTATAAATTTTGCTCTTGGCATTGCCTTAGCTGTGTTCCACAAATTTGCCATATTATGTTTTTGTTTTCATTCAGTTGAATGTATTTATTTTTTTTCTTGACGTTTCCTCTTTAACTCATGGATTATTTAGAATTGGGTTATTTAGTTTCTAAGTGTTTGGGTATTTTTCTGTTATCTTTCCATTATTGATTGATAGTTAGGATGACACAGTCTTTACAATTGTAAAGTTTTGTTTTAAATTTGTTGAGTTTTGTTTTAGGCCCAATATGTGGATTATGTTGCTATCTGTTAAGGGGATACTTGAGAAGAGTGTATATTCTGCTACTGGTTGACATTCTATAAATGTCATTTATTTGTTATTGGTTGATGGTGTTGTTAAGTTCTTTCATAGTTTTGCCCATTTTTTGTATAGTTATTCTATTAATTGTGGAAGAGATTTGTTGAATTCTTCAACTATAATTGTGGATTTGTGTTTTTTTCCTTTCTGCTTTATTGTGTTTTGTTTCAGATATTTTTCAGCTCTGTTGTTTTGTACGTACACATTTAGGATTACTATGTTTTTGTAGTTTGACCCTTTTGTCATTACATAATGTCCTTTTCTACCTTTGGTAGTTTTCTTCATTCCAAAATTTACTTTAATATTGATATAGTCACTTCTACTTTTAATTGGCATTTCTGTGCTATATCTTATATATCATTCCTTTACTTCCAGCCTACCTAAATCATTACATTTGAAATCAGTTTCTTATAGACAGCATAGAGCTAGGTGACACTTTTTATTTAGCTACAAAGCAATGAATAATATAATTTGCATGATACCCACAATTTTGCCTTTCAAACCCCAAATATGACTGCAGAATAAGCAGGTGACCTTGGAGCAAATGCTCAATGCATGTACTTCATTCAACATAGCACATCTACCAAATCTCTCAGGATTCCCTTCTTGACAAAATAGATACCTCCACAAGGCCACTATAAGAGCCACACTGAGAATGCCTTAGGTATAGTCTAGTTTATCATACTGTAGGGGGTTGTCCCAAGGGGACACATTCCCAGAGCTTCAAGGAAGTTCTCAGATTAAGTTTTTAGAGAGGAATTGAAAGCTGGATGCATTCGCCACCTCATTATTCATCTTTTATATGCAAGCATGGAGCCTTACTGCAATTAAGGTATCCGTATGTTCCTTGACTGATAAAAAAAAAAGTTCCATGGGTCCCCTTCACTTTCTTCCCCCCAATATCCTCTGACTTTCTTCCCACTCTCAAAGTCTTTGTCTGCCTTTTTTTCCTGACCATTTACCTCCACACTATCCCTTCTTGCCATGAAAAAACCTTCAAGTTTTTAATATGGGATATGAGTCACAACTATTTTTCTTCCATCCCATTTTAAGGTATAAAGTCTTATCAGATTTAAGGTTGAAAGAAAGGACATGAGTTATTTTCACCCCAGGTAGAAAGATGTTGTAATTTTTCAGATTTTCCTTTTAAATTTCCACTGAAAAAAAAAAAAAAAAAACTTAGATATCCTGCATGAGCCACTTTTGGAACTTATTATATTTTTTTAAGTGTTTCTATCTCCTTCCTGAATTTTTATTCCACCATCCAGCAATTTTCTACAGATTTAACCTTGGGAGAGGCCCTACCCATCCTAACCTTGATTCTTCCTGATTCCTGTTTTGCTTCCTTTGTTGCAGAAGGTAGAGGCCACAACAATTCAGCTTTACTTTGCTTTACTCTAGTGTTTGGTACCTTTTCTTATCTTATATTCTTTGGTAAGTTTAGTTAAACCATGCTAGACTTGACTTGGTATGTCATGTCAATCTATACAATGGTCAAGAAACATTTAAATCAACTGTCTCCTAATAGGAACTTTAATGATCAAAGGGTGGTAAGACTGAGAACATGACATGAACTCCTTGTGAAGCTGCTGCAAGAAAGGTTATATCTAAGGGACCTGGTATGGACCTTAAAAGAGACCCCAGAAAACCCAAGTCCTTCAATTTGTCATCTATGGCCTGAAATTTTGCCTTGAAAATGCCCCATTTTTTGCTCATTCCACCAATGGAATGTAAACTCCAAATGTTTACACAAGTTTTTACAGTTCCAATTCCTCTGAAGCTGCCACCTGAAATGGAATTTCCCAGAGGCTCTGGCAGTAGGCCTGGCAGGGATAACAACGCAGCAAGGCTGGGAAAGCCTGTCCCCCAAGGCACCATCTGCCCTTAGAGCCCCTCAGCTCTCTAAGGTTCACCTTTCTCTCTCTTGAACCACAGGGCCGTGGGCTTTTGTCTTCTGTAGACCACTAGCTCCCCATACAATGAACTGGTTGCCCTGGACTTCCCATACATGAGACCTGTTCTTAGCTTGAACTAACTATAATGATCCCATTTTCATTGCTGGCTCATCATCTACTCCCCACCTAGAAAGGAGGTTCTGGGATGATATTTGACAGATTCCCCAGGATTAGCATGAAACTAACATAAGCCTAAAAATGTTCTTAGTGGTGGATCAACAGGTAGAGATTGTGGTGGTGGAAGGACTGATTGCTAGAAATAAGTATAGAGTAACTGGCCAGCAAACTTCAGAAAGGAAAGCCTTGGGCTCTCTAAACTCATTAGCTTGGAACTAGTGGCACTGATATAAATTCTCCCTCCATGATTGCAGAGCAGGAGACTAAAAGTCCCAGGAAAAGCAGCTCTGACACAAAATCATGGATTTGTGTCTCTAGCTCTCTAGTAGTCATTAAAAATGTTTTTGCTTATTCAGCAAGGCACGTTTACTAGGGATTAGGAGAACCCATAAAACGTTGCACTCTATTGAAACTCTTTAGATACATGCTCTGAAGCTTTGAAGTATCTACTTGCCAAGGACTTTTCATTACCCCTTATTCCCTTGGCATAGTGCCTCTGTGTGTGTGTGTGTGTGTGTGTGTGTGTTTACACTTTTGTTTTTGGTGGCGGGGGGGTGGTGGGGTGGCGGGGGATGGTTCTTGAAAGACCTAAAGATCCACTCATTTCTCAGAGGTAGATGGGAAACATTTTTACTTTGGAATCATCAATATAGGACATACAGACATGCCATATTTTTTATTTTTCAACAATGTGGCATGGTGGGAAGGGCACAGGATTAGGGGCTAGAGACCTGACCAGTAGGGCAGTTCTGCTACCAATAGGTTATGTGACCTTGGGCAAATCACAAACCTTTCTTGGACTTAGATTTTCCTTATGTATGAAGAGGTAGGTAGATGAGCTTAACCTCCCTTTCTAAAGCCCAGAACCCCATCGTTTTTCTGTTTCTACCTTTCCCTTGTGCCTCCCATCTCAACCTCTAAGAGTCTTCATAGAATCCAGAGCTTCTGGGCTTCCAGCTGCATTGTTCTCAGGGGAGCAAACTAAAGCGAGAAGAGGGCTCACACATACCTGGGGGAAAGGGAGGGCTCTTGAAAGCCTGTCTAGGATCTTTGAACACATTGTGCTAAAATTATTTTATCACCATTCTCATAACTGATTAGGTACATAGTTGCAAGGAAGCAAACAGCTCTCTCCAGGGTCCAACTCTAGAACTCTAAAGATGGTGGGAGTTTTAATGGTGAACTCTAAGGATGGTGAGAGTTTCAGTCAACAACTAAATATAGATAAATAACAATTAATTAATCATTCAATTAATTAATTAATTAAAGTCAACAACTGTCAAAGTGTCAAAACAGCATCCGTGTTAAGATTCAGGAAGTTCTGGAGCTGTTTTACTCTGATTTAATACACAGATTACTCTTTTTATGTTTTCAAATGCAACCTAACTGCTAAAATGCTTTTTAATTTGAGTTATTAAAATAAAGTCTGGCTTAAATGTTCATTCCTTATAGTGAAAGAAATGACTTGAGAAGTGGCAAAGTGAAATCTGTTCGCTCTTTTGGGAAAACATTCATGAGCCCCAGCGCTACCAGCAGAGTAAGCTCGTGAAATAACACAGAAATAAGAGGGCTCCTCAGTATGGCGCTGGTGCACTGAATGTTTCTGGAAAAATCCGTATCAGTAATCATGACTGTATAACTCCAGGGTCCAACTCTAGATTGCAAAATATTTCCCCTTTTGGACTTCACTCAACAATAATTTAGCAGTGTGACAACTCAGTAGGAAATGGACCTTGAACAAGAGTGATAGGTATCTCTAGCTTGGCCAAAGCTACCCAGGAAACTCAGAGGCGGATTAAGTAATCATATCCTATGACCTTCCTCTCTCACAGAAAGAACATTTACCTCGTGCAACCCAAGCATATTTCAAACAAAATCTTGTTCCCACTTTTCCTCTAAGCAGGATTTGATAGTTGTTACCAGTTCCTAATATTTTTTTCTGGTTACCACTGAACCTTCCCTGTCCACTTTAGAAGCAAACTGAATTCTAGAGCTGGAATTGTCCTCTAAGGTCATCAAATCCTCAAAGGTCATTTCACAGCAAAGAGATAGAAAGAGGAGAAGGGACTTGACCAGCGTCACACAGCAAGTTAATAGCAGAGCTGGGACATAAGCAGAACTATTGGCTGGAAACTGAGGGCTTTTCTATTCTGCTTGCCAACTTTTAAATTAACTACAATAGAATGTTTGGGATATTCTCCATATGAGTCACTAGTGTTGAATTTGCAGTCAGATTACAGAGATTTACTGAGCACCTCCAATTTATCTGACACCTAGCGAAACCCCTCAATAGGCTTAGAGCATGGAGGGGAAGGCAGATATTAAACAAATAATACTCAAGGACTAGGTACATCATTGCAAGTGTGCAAACACCTCGGTGAAGAAGAATCAGCTGCTATAGAAGTGTTATCTCTGGGACTGTTATGGGCTGTTTGTGCCCAGGGTAAAATCTGAATGGTTGATCAGTGACTTAGCAGTTAAATCTGTTGACTCTTACCTTCGGTTATCTCCCAGAAGTTGTTTACACAGTGTGTGGGTTACTTAAACCATTTGATCCAGCTCCTCTTTGTTTCTTCTGTCTGAAAGTTTACCTCTAGAAAGACAGTTACTATGAAAGAATGAAATTTTGTAGAAACAATCTTATTCCCTCACGTAACTGTGTTGACAATGGCGTGGTGAAGTGGGTGTTGGAATTATCCATGAATCCCATGTGTGGTGCCCCTTTCCAGGACAGGGAATATTGAATACGGTAACCTTGATATCACAGTGAGATAGTTTTAAAACCAAAGCAGTGATTTCAAATTGAACAGCAAGCTAATTTTAGCTCTGCTCTTTAGCATGTCATTCCAGTGATAACTTCTGCAAATGCAGACTCTGCAGAGTTAAAATTCCTACCATGAATCTTTCTGGAAAATGAGCTATCATGCTGAAATTCCTTGTCATTCCAGAAGAATGTGAAGAAGCAACAGTTAAATGAAATTTCCTGCACATCAAGCTTCATTCTGAAGAGTTAATGGCAGGATATTTTTCTAAATTGAAAAGGGTTGAACTTGGGCTCTGGATTAGCACCTGGGACACTAAGCTTGAACCAGATTCTTCTATGTCTCTTCCCAGTTATCATTCCATCCTAGATTCTTTCCTTCCTCCTTTTCTATTGTGTTCTTGAGGTTTCCCTAAACTCCTTCCTCATTTTTCTCTTAGTCCCCAAGCATATCCAAATTGTTTTCCTCTTCTGAGATGACTCCCTCCTGGGTTCTCCTGGCGTTCTCTAAGCCCTGCATCTTCATGGGTGGCCCTGTTGCCTCTCCTTCCACTTGCTGGCCTCTTTCTCCCATCCTCCCACCCCCAATCTTGAGAGCGGCACAAGAGCTGGAACCAGGAGGAAGAAAGGGGAAAGAGCAAAATTTCTGGTCCCAGGAGGCATTTCCTACCCCTTGCTGGGTCAGTGCCTCTGGGAGAGGGTGCTGGGCCGGCCTGGCAGAGAGCATATCCAATGCAAGTTGGCTTTGGGTCAGCACGCAGACTTGGTCAGTGCTCCTTTCAGTTGAGAAATTGGGCCAAGTTTGGCCAAAGGCCCATTCAAAGTCCACTTCTGGAATATGTGTCTATTTCTCCTCTCCATCTACTTTTCCCCAGAGAGCCCAGGAGGCCAGACAAGCTGTTCCCACACCGGCTCTCATCAGGGTGGCTTGACATCACTTTCCTCTCCAGGAAAATAGCTAGAGTTGAACTTTCCTTTAAGCACATCCACTATAGATTTAGAGTTAGAGACTAGCATCTCTTTTTGCAAAAATTTTTACCATGGAAGTGTTTTTTTTTAATATTTTATTTTATATAATTCTTACATCATTTTCATCTTTGCACAATGTATGCATTTTCATTATGGTTGTATTCCCCATACAGTTGCACCCCCCTCCCTTATTTTGACTCTAGTCCTTCCTCTCCCCACCCCTCCCCACCCCCCGTAGTGTGTCTCTGGTTTATAGTTGCTTGTTGATTTTGATTTTTACTTTGTATTGATTAGTCTTTTTCCTGGTCTCTTATTTAAGTTTTCTAAATTCCTGCTATGAGTGAGACCATCTGGTATTTTTCTTTTTCTTTCTGACTTATTTCACTGAGCATGATCCCTTCTAGCTCCATCCATGTTGCTGCAAACTGCATGTGTTTATCTTTTTTGATTGCTGAGTAATATTCCATTGTGTATATATACCACATCTTCTTGATCCAGTCATCTATTTTTGGGCATTTGGGTTGTTTCCATAGCTTAGCTATTGTAAATTGTCCAACCACTATGGAGAGCTGTTTGGAGATTTCTTGACCTACTAAACATAGAACTTCCATACGATCCAGCAATTCCATGCCTAGGTATTTACCCAAATGACACAGAAACATTAATTCAAAAGGGTACCTGCATCCCTATGTTCATAGCAGCACTATTACAATAATCATGGAAGTGTTCTTAATGCAACACACCAATGTTACATTTAAAACATGATTCAGGGCCTTCCTGGTGGTGCAAGGGGTTAAGCACAGCACTATGAAGAAATCCACAGCCTCTGTAGCACCAGTTCGATCCCCGGCCACCGAGGGAGCTACCCACATGGTGCAGCAGTCCTCTCCTGACTTGCTCGCTGCGCCCCTCAGCAGAATATTTCATTCAATCCGCCTGTTCTGTTCTCTACTCTGTCTCTGGTGAATCCTCTCACCCCCACCCCCACACTTCTAGCCAGTACCCCAGCTCTTGTATGCATAAATAAATAAATCTTAAAAAAAATAAAATATGCTTCAATTTACAAATACTTCTCAGTTGCTTTCAGGAATATAGTCGCTGTGTAGAGTAAGACACACTCTACAAGTGAGTCTTGTTTTACCCAGGAGGAGCTGGAGCTGGAACCAACCTTGTTTGAAAATCTTGTTCTTGTTCTAATCTTCTACCTCATACTATCTGTACTATCTTTTTCTGTTTCTTCCCATATGTCCAAGGTGAGGCTACAAAATGCAACCAATCCACCAGAATATAACAGAGTATGCGTTCATTACTTAGTATTGAAATAATCTAACTTCAATTATGCATTCAAATGAATATTGTCCTTTAAACTAGTCATACTTTAATTTATTGCAATAATATTGCCACTACTTAAAGCCCCATTTTGGAGTTTATTTCTTTGAATTTCTTGGGAATTATATTCAGATTCAGTTCACAACTACACAGGAAAATTAGCAACTCATAGTGAGGTCTTAAGAATTATCTGGCACAAGGCCTTCACTTTATGAATAAAGAAACTGAGTCTACAGAATTTGTGCATTTGTTGTTTCTTCTACTTCAAGTTGTTGCCTCATTCTTTTGTAGAATAAACAAACAAACAAAAAAAATGACAGCCACCATCTTCTGTTAGTCAGCTGATTAGTAGACCCAAATGTCCTTATCAAGCCTGCAGTCATTACAATATAAAAACTACCATTTATTAAGCATGGCTTTGCTAACATCTGTGCCAGTCACTTATCACAACAAAAACATACACCAGCGATATTAGAATGTCCCATTTATGGAAGAGGTAAGTGAAGTGTGGAGATTAAAAGTGACGTGCTCAGAACCACACATTTAAGAAGTGGCAGTGGTGGCACTTGGAGCCAGGTCTCTTGACTTTCAAAGTCTGTGCACTTTTCACAACTGTGGTGTCCTAATCACAACTGAGAAGTAGTTTTTCAGAAAGTTCAGAATGGTCAGATGCAGTCATTACAAAAACTAAAAGAGCTTACAATTTTAAACAAAGCAGGAGAGGTCTGCTGCACCATGTGGGTCTCTCTGTGGCCAGCTGGGATCGAACCCGCACTGCAGAGGCTGCAGACAGCTTCACAGGGCTGCGCTCAAGTAAAGAAACTGAAGTCTAAAAAGGTCTTGAACCTTGTACCATGTCCCATCAAGAGTGAGTGGCAGGGCCAGAAGTGATATTTTTTTTCATGTCAGTCCCAAAGCTTCCTTTGCTGTGCCTTGCTGAGGTCGCTCAGCTGTGCCCATGCACTCAAGGGCAATGACCTGGAGGTGTCAAGACTTCAGGACACTACCGCAACCCAGGCACGTCTTTGCCCCTTTTCGATGTCATTCTCATGCAGTGGAAAAGCTTCTCCAAGACAACTTTCCACAACACACCCAAATATTGCCTAACTTTTAAAGCAGGTGGTTTCTACATCGAGATCTTCCCACTGACTTAAATAGAGTACACCAGAACTGGAAAACTTAAAACTATGGACATTTTTTTCTTAATCTCACAAAAAGAAAACATGAGTTGAAGAACACAGAAGTCCTAAAATGTCAACTTTCTAGCCATTTTCATTTGTGATTTGGAATGGGCAGATAGAGTCTGCAGAGAGTTCTTTCCAACTCTCAGACCACTACTTTCTGCCAAGCTCTTCGGTCAGTTCTCCAGCTTTGTGTACCTGAGTAGACAGGGGAAAGACCTGCCATGACTGGAATTCTTGGCTGCTATTAAAAATGGAGTCCACCCTGCAAGATCAAAGGATTGCCACCATGTCAGAGCTTCAGATGAGATTTTGCTGTTTCAGTGTGTGAGCAGGAGCAGACCTAATCTCATGTGACCAAGCAGAGAAAAGCTGTGTTTCAGAGACAAAGCCTGTGCTGTTTATTGCATGATTTACATTGCAAGAGAAGAAAAAAATTTCATCCTCCCAGGTTTGCTACCGAATTTCTCTTCCACAAAGTTAAGTTAATGAACTGCCCTGGGGGCCTTCCTGGTGGCTTAGGGATTAAGTCTCAGTCCTGTCATGGCTGCAAGCTGAGTTGGATCCCCCACCAGGGAGCTAACCCACATGGTGCAGCAGACCTCTCCTGCCTCGCCCGCTGCTCCCCTCAGCAGTGTATTTCAGTCAGTCTGCCTGTTCTACTCCCCACTCTGTCTCTGGTGAATCCTCTCACCCCCTCACCTCTAGCCTATACCTCATTTCTTGTATGCATAGATAAATAAATCCCATATATATATATATATATATATATATATATAATATTGGTCCATAAACTACACAATAACCTATAACATACTAGTTTATATACTAGAACTTCAGCTGAATCTCCTAGTGGCCAATTAAAAAAAGAAAATACATTTGTTACCTGGTTTGCAGTATCAATAAGACATGAAAAATGGGGCCTCCCTGGTGGCGTAAGGAGTTAAGTCTCAGCACTATCAAGCTATTGGCAGCCACTGCAACATGAGTTCCATCCCCGGCCAGGGAACTAACCCTCATGGCACAGCAGACCTTTCCTATCTTGCCTGCTACTCCCCTCAGCAGTGTATTTCAGTGGATCTGCCTGTTCTGCTCCCCAGTCTGTGGTGAATCCTATAACCCCCCAAACCTCTGGCCTACACCCCAGTTCTTGTCTGCATAAATAAATAAAAATATTTTAAAAAACAAAATAAAAGATTGATGAAAAATCATACCCTCTGCTATGGAGAAGCAAAACATTTTTTTTAGCAATAAGTTGTGAGAATATTCCTCTTGAGACCTCTTAAAGGAGACGTCCTGTGAGGTAATGGACAAGGTCTCACTAACATCTTTAAAGCAAAATGACAGCAAATCTCATATTAAAAATGCTCTTTTACAAGCTGAGGGAACAACACCAAAACACAATTTAAAACACAATTTTAAAGTGGATTTAAACAATTCAGACCAAGTTTGCCACTCTTTGATGGCCTCTCTTAGCTGAGAGATTGGGGAAGGGGAAAGGGCCTAGATTATTTGGAAAATTGCATGAATGGAAAATACTTGGGAAATAATTTCTAAATATCAGTTTGTATAATTGACTTCTTCTTAGAGTTGGATTTATGCTAAAAGAAAATGAAAAAAAATGACTACATTCCATGTAACATAAGTTATTTAAAAATATTCACAAAATAAAAAGTCTAGGGAAAAATACATCAATATGTTAACAATGGAACCTTGGACAAGTGTATATATAACTTTTTTCTTCTTGCTATTTGTAGTTTTCTGTAGATTTTAACAAAATTACTTTGGTTTATGTTGTTGAGGATAGAATGAGAACTGGGAAGGGGGCAGGGCTGTTGGAGGGAGATCTGTCAGGAAGCTTCTGATTGGTTCCATTTTCAGTCATGGGAAATGAATATGAAATAAAACACAGTAATAACAATGTACTTATATATTTATAATCTCGGACCTCCCTGGTGGCACAGCAGTTGAGCGCTGGGTTGCGAAGCTGCCCGCAGCCTCTGTGGCGCCGGTTCAATCCCCGGGTGCTCCCTGGCCACCGAAGGAGGGTCCCACCTGGCGCGCAGACCTCTCCTGCTGCCCGCTGCTCCCCTCAGCAGTGTACTTCGGTCCTTCTGCCTGCTCTGCTCCCCGCTCTGGCTCTGGTGGATTCTCTCACCCTCCCGCGCTTCTGACTGTACCCAGTGCTTGTATAAATAAATAAATAAATCTTTAAAAAAAAAAAAAAGAAAGAAAGAAACAGCATTTCTACATTTAAAAAAATAAATAAATAAAATAGCAAATAAATAAGTAAATAAAATTTATAATCTCAATTATTTTAAAATATGGATTGAAAAAAAGTGAAGGAATGTGTTCCAAAATGTTCTCAATGGTACCTCTGCATGAAGAGCTCATAAGCAGATTTTTTCTTATCATTGATTACATTTTGGGACACTTTCCAGAGTTTTTACAGTTTAATATATTGTTTCATAGTCTAAAAGGGTGAGAAAATAATTTTCCTCATAGAAAATAAAATTCCTCAGAATTTCCCAATTCTAGGACTGTACTAACATAATAGGTGAGGATGACTTGCCCCAAACTTGCCATGTGACCCCTGAAAAAATCCGTTTAGTGACTTCCATTGCCCAAAGAATTAAAGAGTCATTCATGGGAATTTTGAAGCTCTTTATGACTTTGTCTATTTCACCATCTCCTCAGGCCTCACTTTATTATTTGGCAAAAACAAACTCCCTGTAGCTCTTCAAATACACCAAACTCTTCAATGCTCTGAAGCATTTATACATGTTCTGCTCTCTCTCTCCTTGAGTACGACGCCTGTCTTCCTTCCAGCTTTCTAGAGAATGCCCCCTTTTCTAGGAAGCCTTCTACACCCCTCCAGATTGGTTTCCCTGAATAACACCTTCATAACCACAGTCTGTTGAATTTTGTCTACCTATCTGTCTCCCCCCCAAGTGAACCAGCTATGTTACTCATCTTTGCTGATCCTGGTATAAAGAGGATGTCTCTGTTGGATTTTCCATGACCTTTCTTGAACAGTAGATTATTAGAGGATCAAGACACCATCTTCCCAGGTTCTTCCCAGGACAGCCCTTGCCATGTTCTATGAGAAGACAACGCCTGACTAATGACCAATACCTTTGTGATGAGAATGTGGTGGGCATGTGAGGGGTCTTTTCCTGTTCCTGCTACTGTCCTTCCATGTCTGTCAGTGCTATACATGAACTCAGACTCCTAGAACTGATCCAAATCCTTCATTTGATGAGGAGACATTAATGTCCAGAGGATTGATTTACCCTGGATCCAGAGCTGGTGGGTGTCTTTTATGTCCTTCAAGCCCAGTGCATTTTCCACCGCATTAAGGCTAAGTAAGAAGTTCTGGATAATGTTATAAACAATCAAGTTTTTATTAACTCTGAATATAGCATTCAAATATTAGTTTCCCCTTTCTAGCATCATGTTACTAGCACCAAGGGAATTTGGTTGGAGGATCTCTTCCTGAGTCCCAAACCTTTAAAATTTTGGTAGACATAAGCATGAAGTAATTCAGTCATTTTTATTAATTTCCTAGAGATTAATCAAGCCCTTACCTGTGCCAAGCAGGTTAGTACTGGAAATTCATTAAAAAAATCAAGTAAAAGAATGCCTTGGTTTGAAGAATGACAAATGAATCAATGATAACAAATGAACAACGAAGTCAGGGAAAAGGTACAGGTGGGGTGAAGGTGCACTCAGTGTGCTGTGGGGACCGTAGAAGGGACGCCTAACCCAGCTGAAGCCCAGGGCTGGGAGGAGAGGCTTGTAGACTTTTCAGAAAATAAAGGCTGAGCTGGAATCTTAAATTTTCCTCCTTTCTTCTATTTTTTCACTACAGTTCCCTACATGGGTTCCCTTCCTCAGATGAATTTGCACATACCTCCCCTCAAAGGCTGCAATGCCCTGCTTTGGAGCTTTTTCTGGCTAAGGGAGTCTCCCATCCCTGCATGCCGAGTAAGGCTGGAAGTAACCAGAAGCTGAAGTTCCTGGAATAACCATCAGTCAATGGGAGAGAGGAGTTGGTGGATCAATATCCCAGCTTCCTTGACTCTAGGGAGCCATAGCTCTGGACAAATCCTACACTGTCCCCGGGATTGAGCCCCTGTTGCCCCCTGCAGTGTCCATTAAGTTGTGCTGCTTGGTTTCCCTCCCACTCCCCTGCTGGTGCTCCTGAGGTCATCTCCCGAATCAGCACCCTTGCACTCAAATCCTTCTCAGAGTTGGCTTTTGACTGAAGACAAAGCATGGCCTGGGTATTCTGTGTATACTTTTCTCATTCCTGAGTTTCAACCAGAGAGGATGCCTTTGGTAAGATTGCTCATGCCCTCCTAACAAGTTGATTGTTGTTCTTTGAAAAAAATCCATCCGTTGCAAATGGTTTGAAGTGTTAGGGGACTACCCTGAAACAAAAGGTCACGGACATGTTCATGTGCAGGGAGGTTCTTCTGGGGACAGTGGGGCTGGTGTATGGGTCAAGGTGGCCTATTCTGCTGCTCTGCTCATGTTCTCAGTCAAAGACAGGCCCAGTAAGAACCATCCTAGAGACTCGATTGATGTGATAGGAGGTCCCAGTTGGTCCTTCTTATTCCAGCCTCACAGCATATAATTCAGACTTGACCGACAACCACAGGTCAAATCTACACATTCTGACTGGCAGTTGAAAAACCACTTATCACTATTTTTGGAATCTGTGTATGTGTGTGTATATGTGTAATGTGTGTATGTGCAGAGTAAGAGTTATCTTTATGTATCTAATGAGGTTTTAATTAAGCTGATATTTAAATTAGCTTTGATTATCAGAGCCCCCAAGAGAAGCAACTTATGGAGTAGCAGATGATGGGGAAAGACAGTCCACAATTAAAACGTCACATGGGATAAATGCCAAAGCAGGGGTCCCACCCTGGGAGAGTTATGAGTTGACTGCACCCCTTCTCATCTCCACCCCCTCAATCATTACTGATGGGCAGAGGGAAACCATTTTCTGCCATCTGGTTTTTGCAAAAGTCAGGCAGTAAGCTCCCTGGGACAGGGATCTTATCTTGTATAGTTCAAGAATGAGCACATGGCTGTATACACTCAACAAGCCCTATTAGTACTGAATGCAATCGTAAAAATAGCCCAAACGCGGATATTTGATAAGGTCCCTGCAGTCAGCCTTAGTCATTGTGTCCGAAGGGCACTGAGTTTCCCCAGGCTGGAGCCTTATGTCTTACAGCGGAGCACCTTGACTGATAAGGTGCCCGGCTCTTGTGAAAATCACACAGCAGTTCCCAAGACCCTGGAAAAGCAGCAGTTCAGTCACAACTTCTTCCCTTGGTGTCTGAAACTTTGGCACTGATTTCTTTTCAAGTAAGTATGCCAAACAATCATGCCGAACCTTCTACTCGGCAAGTATGTGAACAACCTCTCTCCATTGCCTGTCAGGGGAAGAGTAAAGAGAAGAGGGAAAGAAGAGTTGTGCTCGAGAGCGGGGAGGCTCAGAACCATTTCTCCGGAGGCAGGCAATAGCTCAGAGCCACATCTGGGAGTGAAAATGGACTGAGCAACCAGGAGAGCACAGCAAGGTGGACGCAGAGCTCAAGCAGCACCCGAGGGTCTCTGCCCCAGCTCCTCCTGTGACCCCCAGAGTCAAACTCCTCTGATTTTTCCTGGTTGGGAGTCACTGGTGGTTCCAGACTTTGGAGGATCTGGAGCTGAATTCTCCTCCAGAACTAGCTATAAATTACTAGAGCTCAATAGCAGAACGCTCAGGGAGGCAGTGGAGTTGTGTTTGCCTATAAACACACAAATGTGCATGCGATCACGTGCACGTGCATTCAGTGTCTGGATGGGACGGACTCGGTGGTCTGAGTCTGGAGGAAAACTTTGCATGCAGGATTTCCTGCGGAAGAAGTTCCCCTCCCGAGTGAGTAAATCCTTTCCCCTAGCTCTGAGAAACTGCCTCGGGCTGACTGCCCCACAGCCTCCCTAAGACTGTGAGAGGACCCCCGGGACCCCCGGGCTGAGGTCCGTGCTGGGCCTGCGTGAGGGCGGCGAGAGCGTTCCTGGACCCCCATCCCAGTTCCCAGCTGGCTCCTGGGGCTCTAGTGCTCTGCGCCAACGCTGTCCGTCTCCGACTGCAGGGAAATCATCCTTCTTCATTCCCAGAGCAAATTGTTCCTAGGAAAGAGCAGAATCTTAGGAGGAAATCACATCATCCGAGAGGGGAGAGCCAGTTCCTTTGTACTATTTTTCAGGGCTGCTTTTGGAGCCAATAATCTGTCATTCCTTGAATAAACAAGCACCTTATCATATCACAAACATTTATTTAACCCTTTTCTCCTGCACTTTTACCAGCAGGGAGAAAGAAAGCGGTGAGCAGGGCAGCCGGAGCCCTGTGGCAGAAATGCCAAATTCCCTGAACATTACACTCAATCTGTAAAGTGTCAGCAGACCCTTCTCTCTGCCTCCATAAAATGCCGGCCCGTCCTACAGACTCAAGCACCACATTCCCGCCTCCCACATCTATTCCCACCCTACCCCCCCACCCATCTCCATTAATACCCCTCACCCTTTTGCAGACAGGCCCTTAATTCCGTCCAAATGGAGTCTGGACTAATTTGTTAGGTTCTTTAGGGGGCTGATGAGGGAAATGGAAGAGGCAGTGGGGTGGGGGTGGAGACTGCGCAAGTGAGTATTTACATTTCCCCTTTAATGACAGCTCACTTGACAGACAGAGCTGGTGAGCCCTGGCATTTGTGTGCCTGTGATTTTTAAAAAGGCATATTCTTTGACTGTGACATCACCAGAAAATGGAATGAGCAAAGTATGTCAATTTCTCCAAGCTCCCACAATATCCATTTTCTCTCCGTGGATGGATTTTGTTTTCCTTTTCTGGTGTTGCTCCCACACAATGGGGCCAAATCTTGTTCAGGACAAAGAAACATATAAATAGAACATGCATGTGGTATGCAAGAGAACTCTTCCAGACCAGAGAGTGACTGTGCCGAAAGGCATCTGGGGGCTGCCAGATAGAACTGTGGGGTCTGAGCCCAAAAGGTTCAACGGACAGATCTCTGCCTGTCCTTCAGAAATTTCAGAACTGTTCTCATTATTGGGGAAACACCGAGAAACATTAGAATAGGTACAAATGTAAGAAGACGATGTGAAGTATTTTTGTTAGTGTGAGCAAGAGTATGTGTGGGTTGCAAGGTGACAATAAACCAAATAAACCTAAATTAATAGGCTGTACACAATGGATGGGGTGGGTTTTCTTTCTTTCTTTTACTGTGAGGATGCTAAATCCTGTGGGGTATGTGACACTCTGCATCATCTCAGTGGCTATCAAGGACCAGCTGAAACTTTCATCAAACATGTTTTCCTGTATTAAGCATTTGCAATTGTTTTAGTGCCAATCATCCGCTAACCAAGCCCTCCAGTCTCCTAACTGCGCACTACAGCTCCAGCCAAAAAGACTTTTATCAGCACAAGTTTGAACAAACTAATGTGTGGAGGCCCTGAGTGGTTATTTTTGTTTCCAAGTCTGGACATAGAATCACTTGTTCAATTTCCTGCTGGGTTATATCAAGAGGTTTTAGCATGTAAATCTCTGATAAGGAAACTGACTAATTTATGTAGGTTGCCATCTGAGTAGCTGTCAGTAGAGCCTTAATTTTTTTCTGCTTCCTTTATTCTTCATTTGTTCTCAGTCACCATCATCATTGCAGATACTGTCAAGTACATCCCCAGTCATTATATGTTTAGAATATATTCTTATGATAAAAATACTTATAAAATGACAACAAACAAAAAACTCTGCCTCTCTGAAGTTGGTGTGGGAGTTCTGTTGGCTTGATGTCTATGCTTCACAACCTGAAATTGAAATAAATTTGCCTTCCAGACTCCTTCTAATCATGTCCTCAACAATCAGAAAATTACTTATTTTTAAATTAAAATTAAAAGCAAGAATTAATCATGATTGTTGCCCTTCTATTGCTATGCCTTAACAAGCCACATGTGACTTTGTTAGTCAGACTTCAGTGTTGCTAAGTTGAAATCCAGCAAGTTGCTTGGTACCCATTTCTCAAAGCTTCCCTGGGTGTTACCTGCAGGTAAATAATACCCTGTGCGTTTTCCCATTCAATTACTTGATCAAAGAAGCAGATATTTTTCCAATCAACGTTAATGCTTTGCCCAAATACACACACTGGGCATATCTGGTGCTATTCTCACACCAACTGTTAACCGGATCTAAGCTCTGTCCAGAAATGTTCCAAACTCATGTGCTTGGACCTTCATTTAAGAAAAATCTCAAATGTTTCAAAATCAAAGACTCCATCCCACTGGCTGGGAACTGAAATAGACTCCACCTATCTTGACTTGGACAGTAAGACGGACAGGGTTCTGCTCCCTGGACCAGTGGCTGGAGATGGAGGGGTGAGGTGAAGGGAGTGGAACAGGGATGTGGGGGGTGGAGGAGGGAATGTGTGTGGACCAGATGGCCCCGGAAGCAGCTTCCATTCCTGCTCCTCCCTCCATTCCAACCCCCTCCTTAGCTGCAAACTTCAACCTGCTGTTCCTTCAACTGCCCTTGACCTCTTAGAAGTCTTTCACTTTAAGCATTTTTTAAAGACAAGGCAGTGTAAACTAAATGGAAACTGGCTTCAAAGATGACCATTTTTGTATCCACTAGTGGATCTGTAAAGGCCCCTCCCTAACCCTGGCCTCCCCTACCCCCACAGGGAATTTTAAATCCTTTCATCCAGAGGGACTGAAGGCAAAGTATCTGGATTTTCTTTCCCAGCCAGCCCCCTTGCCAGTCTGGCTTTTCTCCTCTTTGTTTGGATACTCTTCTTTATGGCTCCTTGCCAACATCCAGATAGTAAGTATTATCTTATTATTAAAAGGAAAATAACACAGAGACGCTCACACGCCATATGACTGCACACCTATGCACACGTGATATAGCTCAAACGACCAGCCATCATCTTCTGCCACTGCAGAAACTTTTGCTCTCTACATATCTCTATTAAGCATACAGACAGACTAAGAAAACTAAGAAAGCAATGTTTCTGTGTTCTTGGGGGTTTGTTGGGCAGCCCCCTCCCCCTGTGTGTTCACGATGCATGTGACATCTCACAACTCTCTTCATACAAAGTTTCCCAGTCTAATGACCAGGACCTCACATCTGTTTGGTCTCCCTTGCTTTCAGACCGAGACAGCCTGTTGGACTAGAAGGAGCACTGGGTGAGGAGTCAGGACGTGGCTTTCCTCCCACTTCTGCTTTTGGATTGCCTGATCCTGAGCAAGTTTCTGCTCCCTGCCCAGTTTCCTTGTCTGCAAACCAAAAACGCTGAGCTAGAGACATTCCTCCCATTTTTCCTTAAGCAAATATTTATCTAACTCCTACTCTGAGCTAGACACTAAGGATGGGACGTGGAAACAGGGCAAGAAAGTCCCTAACCCCATGGAGTGCATGGAACAGTGGGAAGAGAACAGAGAGTAAAAGAAAACAAAGTTGGAACATCCTTGTAGCTACAATGACTTTTGAATATATCGCTAATAACCTATGTGTTGTCCTTCTGATTCATGGGGGTCCACTGGATGGTTCTAGTACAGAATGTGAGGCATTAACTTCAGGGACGAGGTAAAAAGGAGGCTTTCCTGACCTGAAACCCCCACCTCAATGGAAACCTGCTACCCCGCCCCTACAGGGTGGACCTGGGTGGAGCCACTTCTGGGGTTCTCTCTCCCACTGAGCATCAGGTACCTGTTGCCATCATCCCACTTTCCACATGAATGGGGGGGATTTTCAGCAATAGCACCCTGGCCTCTGGCTCCACCCTTCTGGGGAAATGTTAACTCATTCCACAGCCAACTCTGTACCTCCCTCAGTGAGTCATTTTTTTCAGTAGCCCCATGTCCATGTGAGTCCTTGAACATGTGGCTGGCTTCTTTAAAGAAACTGATTCACTCCACTCCATTTCTAGCTGTGACTTGCAGAAGACGCCTATGTGAGGAAGAGCTGAGGGGTTTCCAATGCCCCTAACACATTTGCTGTATAAAACGGCTGTCACTAGCAGAGAACCTGGCCATGAGTGAAGGGGTCACCCAGTTAGAGTTGAGCATATTGTTTCCAAGTTTTCTTTTTTTTAGCTTAAAAAATTTTTTTAATATTTATTTATTTATGCATACAAGAGCTGGGATACAGGCCAGAGGCATGGGAGGTGAGAGGATTCACAGGAGACAGAGTGGGGAACAGAACAGGCAGACTAACTGAAATACACTGCTGAGGGGAGCAGGAGAGGTCTGCTGTGCCTTCCTGACAGGCCGGGATGGAACTTATGCTGCAGGGGATGTGGATAGCTTCACAGTGCTGTGCTTAACCCCTTGCACCACCAGGGAGGCCCCTGTTTCCATGTTTTCTTTGCTCCACATTCATAATCATGTGACAAACAATTGATCTGAGAGTTTCAGGTACAGAGAAAAGCTCTTACTCAATTTGGGGCCATTTTACTTAGGCTCTATGCCCTGAGGTCATGTACTGAACCTCACACTTTGTAAGGTTGTCAGTCATTTGTACAAGTTGCTGAGCTGTCAGAATAACTCATAATGAAACTGGAGTATTCCTAGAAGGTGGTGAGCATGAATCACTTATTTCTTTCAGAATTGTTGGTCTTTTTTTTTCTTTAATTCATAGGGAAAAATACTCCTGAGTCTGCACTTCAGGCAGTTAGACAAGAAATTGAACAACATGGTCACAAGATCCAGGTCAGTGGTGTATTTAAGTGGCATCAAGAAGTGCATAGGGGAGGGCCTCCCTGGTGGCGCAAGGGGTTAAGCACAACACTGTGAAGCTATTCACAGCCTCTGCAGCACAGTTTGATTGCTGGCCCAGCCAGGGAGCAACCCACATGGCGCAGCAGACCTCTCCTGCCTTGCCTGCTGCTCCCCTCAGCAGTGTATTTCAGTCAGTTGACTTGTTCTGTTCCCCACTCTGTCTCTAGTGAATCCTCTCACCCCCCACACCTCTGGCCTGTACCTCTAGTTCTTGTATGCATAAATAAATAACTATTTTAAAAAAAAGAACTGCATAGGGGAACAGTGTGAATTTTGCCTTCACATTAAAGAAGTAACCCATTCTTTCATAAATCCATTCAACTGTCATGTGCTGGGTATTCAGAGTCTCTTACCCATCACCCCAGGCCTCACTGTTCCTCAGATCCATGCATGCTTTGTTTGTTTGTGGTTGGTTTGTTTCACTTGAGGACTTTTTATCACAAGACATCTTCATACCATATTCCCTCCTTCATACCACTTGTCACCTGGCTAACTCCTCTGTTTCTTGGTTTAAAGGTCATTTCTCCTGGAAAGCCACATCAGCCCTTCAGTTACAGAAGAATTTCCCTGCACTTTACTCTCTTGCATCCTGTATATTTTCTTTGCCACACTTGTCACTACTGTATCTAAATAATTACTTGATAAGCTGATTTGCTGAACCTCTGTCTCCCCTACCAAGTTTTCACAGAGGCAAACCTCACAAAGAGCAGCATTTTTCTCAATAAATGTATTGATTTGATAAGTGTTCTTGCTCTCAGAATTCACAGTGTTGTGAGGGGGCCAGAGGTAAAACAAGGTGGCACATTTACTGTCACGTGAGCATGAATACCACATTGTAGACAACAAAGAAAGTGAAAAGCAGTTCTGCCAGGAATCTCGTGATGGAGGCTCAACAGAAGTGATAACATTTATTTTTTTAAAGATTTATTTATTTATGCATGCAAGAGCTGGGGTGCAGGCCAGAGGTGCAGGGGCTGGCGCGGGTGGTGTGTGCGGTGAGAAGATTCACCAGAGACAGAGTGGGGAACAGAACAGACAGATTGACTGAAATACACTGCCTACACTTCTGAGGGGAGCAGAGGGTGAGACAGGAGAGGTCTGCTGTCCCATGTGGGTCATCTCCCTGGCTGGGTATTGAACTCGTGCTGGACGCTTAACCCCTTGTGCCACCAGGGAGGCACCAGGTGGTAACATTTAGAGTGGACCTTGAGGTGGGAATAAGAGATCAGGTGAAAAGAGGAGAGAAAGGAAATTAGAGCAAAATTTATCTCTCTTCTAACTGCAGGTTTGTGTCCTTTGAACAAAAAGGGCAAGGAGGGATGAAAGTACAGAATGAGTTCCAGGGGGAGCACACACGGTCCTTTTTGCTAGAAGAGAATCTGACTACAGATGGATGCAGGAAATGGTGGAAGACTTTTACTCTCTGTGAGAGACCTTATATTTTAAGCCAACAGGAACAGAATTTTGAATACATGAAAGGCAAACAATTAGTTTCTTTGCTAGAATGTTCTTTCTAGTGACATAGTGTAAGAGATTAGGAGGGGAAGTGGGTGAAAACTATTTAGGGGGCTGGTGCTGTTATCCAGGCAAGAGATGATGAGTCCAGGTAACTGGAATAACAAGGGGGGACAGAAGAGAAGGATGTTAGGAGTGCAACCAGGCAGGCCAGGCATAATTAGATATGAGAAGTGGGGGTGAGTTCACCAAAATAACTGTAGTTGTAGCATGAATCTGGGTAACTGACAATGACATTAACTTGATAAGAATATGGGGAGAGTAGAGGGGGAACTGGATAAAGATGAGGAAGGGACGCTCATTTGCTTTTGGAAAAACTGGCTTTAGCGTCCATCTTTCTTAGCCTGGTTGAAATGTCAGGGCTGGTGTTTCTCAATCTACTTTTCACCAGCACCCCTTAAGGAAACTTTTAGGATTTTTTTCCCTGTCTGTTCATATACTGTATATAACTATGTGCTTGTACATAAAAAGAGAAGGATTTTTTTGCTACCCTGTGAGGCATGGGAGGAAGAAGGAAGTGGACTGACAAATCTTCAGGTAGGGAGGAAGGAAATCAACAGAGAATGGAAGTGTCCAGAGTGTCCAGGAGAGGAGCACTGCCAAGGGGGTTAGATAATTGGTTAAAAGCAGTTTTGTTGGTTTTATTTTTAGTGAGATATAATTGACATATAACATTGTGTAAGTTTAAGGCCTACAACATGCTGATTTGATGAACTTATGTTGCAAAATGCTTATCATCACAGTGTTAGCTAACACCTCCATCACATACATAATTACCATTTCTTTTTTATGTGATGAGAACGTTGAAGATTTACTCTCACAACAACTTTCAAGTGTATTATCCAGTTTTATGAACTCTAACACTGTGCTGTAGATTAAATCTGGAGAATGTATGCATCTCCTAACTGCAAGTTTGTGTCTTTTGACCATTATCTCCCTAATCCCCTGACTCCAGCATCTGGTAACCATTATTTTACTCTCTGTTTCTATGAGTTGGACTTTTTAAAATTCCACATGTAAGTGATAGCATACAGTGTCTTTCTCTGTTTGACTTATCTCACTTAATATAAAGAAGGCACAGTACCTCATATTCATTGCAGCATCATTTACAAATAGCCTTATAAGTGTGTATTGATGGATAAACAGATAAAAAAATTGCGCTATAGACAGACGAATTCATAGATAGATGCATAGATAATGAAATATTATTCAGCCATAAATAAGAATTAAGCCTTACTATTTGTGACACAAGTGAAATAAGTCAAACAGAGAAAGACAAACACTGAATGATCTCACCTATAGGTGGCATAAAAAAAAAAACAAAGTAAAACTGATCTCATAGATATAGAGAAGAGATTGTCAGTCATCTGTTTATATGGGGAGTGGGGAAGGGCAAGTGTAGTGTGTGAAAGGGGTTAAATATTGCCTTTTTCTACAAATTGAAGGTTTGTGGCAACCTTATCTGGAGCAAGTCTATCAGGACCATTGTTTTCTAACACCATGCTTTCACTGGGTGACTGTCACATTTTGTTAAATTTTGCCACATTTTAAACTTTATTATTATATTGGTCATGGTGACCTGTGATCAGTGATCTTTGTTGTTACTGCTGTTGTTGTTCGGGGGTGCCCAGCATTTGCTTTTGCCATTCTGACTTATTGTAGTACACATAATTCCCAACTCCCTCCATTTTGCATTAAATGACTGCATTTTATAATTCGTTATGACTGAATCGTGTGGATGTACCATATCTTCTTGACCTAATTGCCTGTTGAAGGGCATTTAGGCTGCTTTCATGTCCTGGCTGTTGTTAATAATACTGCAGTAAACATTGTAGCGCACATGGCTTTTGGGGGTGATGGGTTCATACTCTTTGGAGAGATGGCGAAGAGTAGGATTGCTGGGTTATGTGTCTTTTGTATTTTGTCTATTGCTGGGTTTGTCTTTCCACAAACTTTAGTTTTTTAGTCTGAATCCAAATCACTTTCCACAGAAAGTGGTTTCTTGTGATGGGAATTTGCTCCTGGTGAAGATGCTGTGAACACTGTTGAAATGACAGCAAAGGATTTAGAATATTACATAAACTTAGTTGACAAAGCAGTGGCAGGGTTTGAGAGGACTGATTTAATTTGGAAAGAAGTGCTACTGTGGGTAAAGTGCTATAAAACAGTATTGCATGCCACAGAGAAAGTTTTTGTGAAAGAGTCAATCAATACATTGTTGTCTTCATTTAAGAAATTGCTACTGTCACTCCAACCTTTAGTAACAAGGCAAGCCCCTCCACCAGCAAAAGATTACAACTCATTTTGGCACAGATGGCTGTTAGCATTTTTTAGCAATAAAGTATTTCAAAATGAAGTTATGTGCATTGTTTTTATAGACACAATGCTATTGCACTTAGTAGACTACAGTATAAACATAACTTTTCTATGCACTGGGAAACAAAAAAATTCATGTGACTCATTTTGTTGTGATATTTGCTTTACTGCAGTGATCTGGAACCAAACCTGCAATATCTCCAAGGGATGTCTACACATTTCAAACATTTTACAGGAAGAGGAGGAGACAGTGATTGAGTTGTGTATGGAGTTATAGATGGGGATGTGGGGGTTCTTTTGACATGTTTTAATTTATGCTTTTTCTGTGTTTTCATTATCAAGCTAATAGCTCTTTATTGTGGTTAGTGATTCTACAGTCAACAGCTCCTCTTACTCTTTTAACTTGGAAACCTGAACTATCTCCTGGAATTATTTGTAAAACTAATCAGTAAACTAGAAGGGATCCTCTGAACAGCTATGCCATGTGTAAGGGACTTGAGAGCTAGTGTACGTGCACCAGGTAATGTGGATATGAAGCGGTGAGAGACAGAAAAATAAAGCAATTGGCAGGAGGCAAGTAAGTTTCCCATAGATAAGATAAGGATTTAAGTTGTCTCCAAGCTTTTGTTTTCACAATGTCGTAATGAATATTCCTGAACACTTCACTTTGTATATTTGCAAATATATCTATAAGATAAATTCCTAGAAGTAAAGTTGTTGGGTCAAAGGGCATGTGATTTAAAATCCTGATGCATAGAACTAAACTCTCTTCAAGAAGATAGTGCCAAGTTACCTTCTTCGCAACAGCATCTGAGAGAACCCAATTCCTTCTATCCTTGCCAATAGGAGCTAGCATCTAATGCTTCTCTTTGCCAATCTGATAGTGGAAGAGTAGAACTACATTCTAATTGTAATTTGTATTTATCTTTTTATGAAAGAAGTTGGACATATTTTCATAATATTAGATGTTAGATTGATTGATTAATTCATGAATTCTTGGTGAAATGTTTTAGAGCTTTTGACCATTTTATATTTTATTATTGTTTGCATAATAATTTGTACTAGTTCTTCACACATTAAGGGGAATTTGTCTTTAATGATATGGTTTATTTCAGTTCATTATGTTTTATCAATTTATGGTATTATTGTGCAAAAAACACTAAAATGTTTTTGGTAGTAAAATTTACCAATGGATTATTTTAGGCGTATGCTATACATTGAAAAATCTTTACTACTATGAGTCTATTTTAAAAACATATTCTATTTTTAGTTTTAGTGCTTGCTTGGGTTTTATTTTTCCTTGAAAATTTTGGGTCCATCTAGAATTTAATTATAATAATCAGTGAGGTTGGAATCCAAATATATTTTTCTCACAGGCTAGTATATTTCAGCATTTGTTATTGAATAAGTCATCTTTTCCCTACTTACTTGAGCTGCCAAAATAGAAAACTACAGTTGATCTGCAAATGCCACCATTTGTTATTGAATTCTATACCTTCAAGCTTTCTTCAATCCAGTTTAAAGACTAGGACATAAGACATAAGAAAGTATGAGGAACTTTCCAGAATGGGATAACTTCTGAGAAGGGTAGGATCCTGATGGAATAGTCATCAACATACCTGAAGGTGTAACTTTCTATTTGAGACAAGAAATCACTTATTATCCTTAAAAAAAAATCTTATATTTCAATTATATCATTTGGGAAGACAGACCATCCTGGAAAATAAAAGTCACCAGTCTCTGTTAACACAAGGGTTTTCGGGAATAAAACCAGGAGCACAAGTCAAATAACATTTCCAGTGTCCTATCTGGGCAAGACATTCAGCAGCAATAAATCAAAGATCATGATCGGAAAAACCATATAAAGCTTATTAAGCTTTACCCATTCTATGGGTTATATGTTTAAGTATGTGCAATGTTATATATTTATATTCATGCAATCATAAATATATTTACATGTAAATATTCATTATTTGAAAATATATCACATTGTATATAATTATTTGCATAAGTCATGAATTATGTTATTAAATTATATGTAATTATATTTTTTTTACTTTAATAGATGCATACGTTTTTATCTCCTATTTGGTTTTATCAGAGAGATTCAGGGGGCTGACTTCCAAATGAAAAGTTATTGTACTTATTTTCTGAAACACCAAAGAAGCATCTGAGGAGACCATGGGGATATAGTTACCAGCAATCCTTGGTGAACTACAACATGCTAAGAGTGTTATATCTTATTCTTTTTTTTTTTTCGTTTATTTGTCCATTGGCATGAATTTATAATTTTCTATTTTAATCTGTGTCAATTTTTTTATTTTTTAAATTTTATTTTATTGTGGTAAGAATATTAATCATGAGACCCACCCTCTCAACAACACAATTTTAGGTGCATAATATGTAATTGTTGAACACAACTCCTAATCATGGGAGAAATGTAAATCATTGGGGAAATGATAAATACAATGAGATCTTGCCTCACACCTGTCAAGATGACTATTTTCAAAAAAACAAAGACAAGTAGAGTGGGAAAATTGGAAACTTTACACACTGTTGGTGGGAATGTAAACTTGTACAGCTATTATAGGAAAAATATGGAGATACCTCAGAAAATTAAAAATAGAACTACCAGATGATCCAGTAACCTGATTGTCCATTGAGAAGTAGATGAATGAAGGAAATGTGATGTATACATTAATGAAATACTGTCAATATAGTATTAAAAGAAAAGAAATTCTGTTAAATGCAGTAACATAGATGAATCTAGAAGATATGCTAAGTGAAATGAGCAGTAATAGAAAGACAAATACTGCAAGATTTATTCACTATTCATGATTTATCTGCTTTTAAAATCAAAGGTGCACTCAACAATGTATCACTTAATGTGTGTCACTCAACAATGTTTGGTCAGACTACATATATTACAGAAGTCAATATACTAGGTGGTCTTAATAGGCTATATACCATGCAGCCAAGATATGTCATGTAGTTTGTGTAATTACAGTCCATGAAATTCACACAACAGTGCATTTCTCAGAACATATCCCTGCCATTAAGTGACACACAACTATATAGGATCATTCAACATCATGCAGATATATTGCTCACAGCTCAGCAAGGGCAAGAAACTTGCTGGAGTCAGCCAGCAAACAAGGACTGAAGATGGGATCAAAACATGTGCTCCCAAAGCCTCTTTTATGCCACACTTCCCAGACGCTTGAGTGGGCAGGATCTGGTGCCACAGAGGACAGGACAGTGGTAGGGCAGAGCTTATAGGTCGGTAGCCTGTTTCTGAGGCCCAGGTCTCATAGGGAGACCGACTTCCCCAGAGAACACAGGTTGCTGGGGCTCCATACCTCCCTCCCCCAGTTCAAAATTTCCCAGCACCACCAGACAGCTGTTTGAAATACTACAGCTCCAATCCCCATGACCCTCTTGGAATATTTCCACCATCCCTAGGCCTCACAGTCCCAGAATGGGAAATTGTGCTTTAGAGGGATGTTATGAATATTAAGGAACAGTGATTATAAATCTTTTGGCAAACAGACAGTTCTATAGAAATTTTAAATAACTGTATGTTCTCATTTGGCTTCATTTATAGCATTTGGATAAAATGAAGACATTTTGTCTTGTTTAGGGCCTATGCTCTTCAGTATTTGTAAAGAAATCATTAGCCACCTCTTATGTATGACATAAGGGGGTTCTCTTTATCTTCATGCCATCTGCTCAAGAGGGTATTTGTTTGTCATTGTTTGTTTTTTGGTTTGCTCTCAGTGCCCTGCAGTTGATTGGTTCTGTTATAAATAAATCTTTTTAATTATGTGACTCCACTCCAGGCAAAAGATTTCATGAATTCGGCATATATGAGGCATATGAGGGTAGTTACAGGTCAGTAAAAATCCAAGTTGTTTGCAGTTGGCATTCACCTTGGATGATAACATCTAACACGATTCCTTCCCATGTGTTTCCATTCTGTTCTGCAACAGCAACCTCCTCCCACCCCCAAGTTAATGTACATATCTCCAAAGCCAGTTATTAGCACAAACTTGGCACCTGTTATCTTCAAGGGTAAACAATATCATAAGTCTTCTAAGAAACTTCAACCCTAATAACTTCATAATAATTAATATTTTAAAATTAATTTAGAGAGCAACTCACTAGAGTTGCCAAAATGGAATAATACAGTTTAATTACTTTGATAGTGTTTACTCCATTCTCACCCCACACTTTCCCAGAAGTTCCAAAGGACAGAGACATGGAAGACAGGTAGACAGGCAGAGGAGAAGGGAAAGAGTAAGGTCTCTGGTTACCTTATGAGTAATAAACCTTCCTCTTCCTGAGTTTGAGTCCCTCCCTTTATTTATGTTCTTCCTAAAATTGGAAGTAATTTTGTTCTTTCTTCTCAGTGGAGTGTCAACGAATACTTCCCACCATTCTGGAAAGCCATTAAAATGCAATAACCCTCCTTTTAAAGCCTTTGTGGAAGCCACTAGTTAGACTAGCATGTCCTGTGGCTTCGTCTCCTCACTGACAGAAGCCTTCAATGGCCCACTTCCTCAGTACCAGGCCCAATGTCTGGCTGGGTTATATCCTCCAGCTCCCAAATACATACTTTCTGGAGGTCTGGGGCTCAGAAATATCTCACCAGACTCTTCTTCTTCATCTTTAGCAAACTAAATCAGTGCCAATATGTTTTAAAACAATCAAATCCTGGGCCTCCCTGGTGGCGCGAGGGGTTAAGACGCAACCTATTAACTTATCTGCAGCCACTACAGCACAAGTTCAATCCCCGGCCAGGTAGTTACCCCCATGATGCAGCAGATCTCTCCTGTCTTGCCTGCTGCTCTCCTCAGAAGTGTATTTCAGTCAATCTGCCTGTTCTGCTCCCCACTCTGTCTCTGGTGAATCTTGTCACGTCCCATACCTCTGGCCTGTACACCAGATCTTGTATGCATAAATAAATAAATCTTTAAAATAAATAAATAAAGCAATAAAATCCTCACTTAACACTTTAAAATATCGGTGGTCAGTCACCATGGTCTTCAATCCAACAATATGGTAACCCAGCACTGCTGTCTCTCACGTCTGACTCTGACAGACCTGACTCCCTTGTCATCAGTAGTGGAGAGTGAATTCACTTCTACCCTGTGTATGGATCAACTTGTCCTCTTCTTCCCAGGATTTGAAGTTCAGCCTACACAAAACAAGACATCATCAATGGCAGTCAGTAAATAGAGTTTTGGTAAGAAGGCTTTATACTGGCAAGATGTCTTCATTTCCTTTAGTCTCTAAACATTTTTTCCTCTCATTTCTTTTTGCTTTTATTTTCTGGCAAAATGTATGAATGCACACATTGCATCAAATTTCATTACCACAAACTTTAAGAAGATTCTATTCTAAATTCTTCAAGGACAGTCATTTCAATAGCAATTCCTCTGTGAGAGTGTGGGGGGGGGGTATGTGTGAGAAAGAGAGAGAACCAAATAAGAGAGAGAATGAATATATCAATAAATAAGCAAAATAGAAAATACAAAAAGGAAATAGGACCCAGTATAATTTAAAAAGAAGGAAGAAAGTCTGGTTACACATTTACCATTGATGTTGTACTGTGATGGGAATAATCAGTCCTTAAAGAGTGTGATGGAAGAACCTTTCTGGTTCGGGCACAGACAGTCCTAACTGCATCCTGGCCCTGCTGTTAACAGGCCTGCTAACTCTCTTGAACCTCAGCTGTCTCTTCTGTCTGAGGCTGGTCATAGAGCAATAAGGCCACCTCACCCTGGTCACAGTAGAATAAGGTTGTAAAGTGCCTCTGTGCCTGGCACAGGGTGTGCTTTACAAATGTAATTATCTCTGGGTGACATATTTGTATGTTGTGAAAGCAATGAGATTTCTTATTTTGCTAAATATAGTATATGGTATGTGTTCCATGGATCTCTTGTATCTCCTAATTCTCCTATATTTTAATCCTTAATGTTCATTTTACTGAAATAATTTCAGTACTCTTTTCAGAATTAAGATTTGACACTAAGACACCCCAGAGGTGATAAGGCCATGTGAAGTAAGGCTCATGCTGTCTTGACCGACCTTGGGAGGGTGCATCAGTGACCTAGCTGACACAAGCCGTCCCCAGCCTGACTCAGTCCTTTTCAACTACCTCCCTTCCCATTTTAAAATAAAACGGAGTGTTCCAACAATCAAAGGCTCATCTCTCAACACAATGAGAAGTAACTTAATGAAAAGTAGGAGAAAGGCAAGTAAACATTTTTCAAATTCTAAAGGGTATCATTTGAAGGGCTTCTCTTCCAGAATTTCTTATCTGAAGTTGAAAAAAAGATTCTTGGAATCCTTTCTGCCAATAAAACTTGGAAGTTTTGCAAGAACCGCAACAGGGCAGGCATGGTGCCGCCGCCACACTGCGGCCAGCACATTCTGCGTCCCACCCAAAGGTCCCCTCGAAGCAAAACGTGCTACTGGGATGATTCTGGACACAGTCACAGCTGACAGAAGGGTGGAGAATTAAAAAAAAAAGGAAGCAGGAGTGATTTGGTGAGAGTGGGAAAATAGGAAGTAGCAAGACAGTTTAGTTGAGAAATTTGGAAACAGGAAGTTTAATATGATTAAGAAAATAATGAATCCCCAAATTAACAGCTGTTGTCTAGGGAGATCTCGAAATAAAATACTATTTTATTTTTGAAATCCAATTGTCTTAGCAGGGATTGGGGAGCCCCAGAGCTGTCACAAGCAGAAGGTAGTGAGTCCTTGGACAGATCAATCATTATGTGGAGGGACCCCGTGGTCAGCTTGGCAGGAATTGTCTCACTTAATCCTTGCAAAATCCCATAAGGTACTGAGGTTATTATTCCATTTTACAAAAGAGGGGGCTGAACTTAGGGATATGAAGTAACTTGATTAAGTTCATAGAGGGCTGGGATTCACACTCCTACAAAGGGACTCTGGCACCACACTCTTAAATGCTGCCTCCTGTAGGGGACTCTTAGCAACTCAGAGAGTTAAGCGCTGTGTTGGAGATGAGTTTGAGCACTGTTTGAAGCCTGAAAAGCATCGTGGTTACTAAAAGTACACTTCTTTTTTTTTGTCATTTGAATCTTTTTTTAATAATTTAATTTAATTTTATATATATTTTATATCATTCTTCCTTTTTGTACAATGCTTTCTCCTTTTTTTTTTTTTAAAGAGGCATTTATTTATTTGTTTGTTTGTTTGTTTTTGTTTATACATGCACTGGGTACAGTCAGAAGCACGGGAGGGTGAGAGAATTCACCAGAGCCAGAGCGGGGAGCAGAGCAGGCAGAAGGACCGAAGTACACTGCTGAGGGGAGCAGCGGGCGGCAGGAGGGGTCTGCGTGCCATGTGGGACCTTCCTCTGGTGGCCGGGGAGCAGCCGGGGATCGAACCGGCGCCGCAGAGGCCGCGGGCAGCTTCGCAACCCAGCGCTCAACCACTGCACCACCGGGGAGGCCCTGCTTTCTCCTTTTGTATGTAGTCCCCACAAAGTTCCCATCAGCAATTCACCCGTGCACCATCACCACAGTCCCTTGTGTAAGGACACATTCCCTCCCCTGTTTTGATCCCTCTTTCTCCCGCTCCCCTGTAGAGTGTCTCTGATTAATAGTTGCCTGTTACTTTGTTTTTTAATTTATTATAAATTTTTTTCCTGGTCCCTTATTTGGTTCCCCTACATTTCTCCTATAAGTGAAACCATCTGATAGTTTTCTTTTCGTTTCTGGTTTATTTCACTGAGCACGATCCTTTCCACCTCCATCCATGGAGCTGAATTTTTTTTTGATTGCTGAATAGTATTCCATTGTGTGTGTGTGTGTGTGTGTGTGTATACACACCACAGCTTCTTGATCTAGTCATCTATTTTGGGGCATTTTGGTTGTTTCCATATGTTACCTATTATAAATAGTGCTGCAATAAACACTGGGGTGCAGGTATTCTAAAGGTGCACTTCTGGGGCAGCATGGCAGGTAGAAACGTTGTTATTCCAGTATGTTCTTAAGGAAGAAGAGTGAGACTTAGTGAGGGGTAGATGTGGACAGGTAAGGTGTGTGTTCACACACATGGACACACATGTCCATGAAAAGTCTCAGGCACATAGGCAAGGCTAGTCTTTCCTCTCCTCATACACACTTCTTCCTTCTTTATCACTTTCGTCCTACCCAATTCTTGAGTTAACACATACTTACCTTCCCCTTGCCATCTTTAGTCACCTTATCCCTCAAAACTTGACCACCCAATTATTTTTAAATATTTATTTATGCATACAAGAGCTGGGGTACAGGCCAGAGGTGTGGGGCGGGTAAGAGATGTCACCAGAGACAGAGTGGGGAACAGAACAGGCAGATTGACTGAAATACACTGCTGAGGGGAGCAGCTTGTGAGCCAGGAGAGGTCTGCTGTGCCATATGGGTCAACTCCCTGGCCAGGGATTGAACTCGTGCTTCAGTGGCTGCAGATAGCTTCATAGTGCTGCGTCTTAACCCCTTGCACCATCAGGGAGGTCCCCACCCAATTATTGAATAGAATACATTTCTTCCTCTTTTTTGTATATTCAGATCTCCAGTTTTAATTTGGATCTTGGTTCTCAGAGACTTGCAGTTTGCTAATATCCTTATGCTCAAAATCCTGACTGAAAATAGTGAAAGTAAACCACAATAGAAAAAAACTTAATAAAAATCTTTTATTATTAAATAAAATGATTTATAAATAATAAAAGTAGTATTCCTTTTTTAAAAAAAAGTTGTATGAGCTTTGAGTGACATCTGACTTCTGGAAAATTGTTCCCATGAAACTAGTGTATTTTCTGATATTAATGTTTCCATCATCATCATCACTTTACATTTCTACCTCTTCCAACTGGGTTTTTGCAACTCAGAGAGCAAGTTTGTTTCGTAACATTAACAACTAATAAATTAGGTCCCTCCTTGCCATTTTCTTGATTAGGGCTGGTAGAGCCAAGTCCTCAAGGAATTTGGGGAAACATAGTATGAGACTGATCCTTTGCTTGAGCTATGAGAGCAGGCGTCCATGCCAGAGCTGTGCTGCAACTAATGAGGGGGTGGATCTGAGATTCACCATGGAATGGGCCCATAAGCTCTTCTTTGAAATCCTTTGAATGAACATGATTCAACATTTTTCAGAATTCAAAGAAAAATGTGCATATGCTCTGTATTATGTAACATCTCCCATATGGATGGGGGTGGCACCCTCCAATAAAAAAATATTATTTCTATAGGTAAACACACAAATGTTCACATTATATGAAGTAAATATAAAATATAGGTTGTCTACCATCAGTTCAGTTTAGCTTGGCTGTCAACTCAGACTGTTCTTTCTTTGTTTCCAAAAAAGTTGCCAAAACACTTTTGTTTTTTAGTTTTTCAGATTTGGGATTTTTAGAAGAGATCGTGGGCCCATAAATGCAAATAGCTGCCTCTTACCGAGAATTCCTATGGCCTCCTGTAATCCCACCAAAAATCTACACAGGCGGTCCTGTGCTTAGCTTCTGCTCTGTACAGGGGAACATCCAAGTGGCACATTCAGGAAAATGGCCTCAGGTCCCAGAGCTAGTACCGGGATTCCAACCTGACATATCCAAACTGATGCAAGACCCAGCCTCTTGCCATGACGATGCTCTCCCCCTGAGAAAATAACCAGCTTGACAGATTGTTCTTTATGAAAGCAGCTTTCTGGGCCTCACCTGTCTGACAAGCTGGGTCCTGGCTCCATGGATTTCTTAACCATCCTCTGCTTGGGTTGTCAGCTTGATACTGATTCTCTGCTATTTAAGCAAGGCCTCTCTAGTTTTCTTGCTAAAGATATTTTAAAAATAGTTGAGTGCCCCAGACATTCTTGAAGCAGTCATTTCCTTCCCTTCTCCTTTATTAATGGGCTTATTCCTTTCGACTCCCCCTTGTTGCTCTGAGGCCATTATGGAAAGCCTGTTTATTGCCTTTGGCTGACATTACCTTTCTCCTTCTCCACCCCCAACCTTATCTTTTCCCTGCCAGCAGGACTAACCTTTGTGCCTTTCCTTTTGGGCTTCCCTCTCCTGCTCTGCATTTTCCTGGGGACCTTCTACCCTGGGGTTTCTGAGCCCTGGCTCCACAGCCTGTTGAATCGTGTGCAGTGCTGGCTGCCTCCTTCTGTGAGGGCCAGGGCAATGCTGTGGTGAAGTCACACTTGAAACTGCAAATGTTCAAGCTTATCTTAAATATTCTTTGTCTTTCATCTTTTCTCAGGGCACCCTTAATTAACAGGACCTGGGGAGGAGAATCTTCTTACTCACAGTCCTCTACAGGCTTATGTGCCCTGGGTGGATCTTCCTACTCCGTGAGGAGGGGATGTGGCCAGTGTATACCATGGGAACTGACAGCCTCAGACCTGGCTCCAGCTCCCCTAGCCCTCTCTAAAGGAGCGCCTTTGCTTTTAGGGAACACTGGTCAAGAGTGGGGACCATGTGGGCTATTAGCTCACTGACCTTTTTCCCTTCATGCCGTTACCTATGAAATGGGAGTCAAGAGCATATCTTTGTTATTCTTTGACACCAACTCCCTGTATGGTTTTTTCCACACCACCATGCAATGCTCCAACACCATCTATGTGTGCAGCAATTCAACTTCATTCTGACATTGTCTACCTGGAGACAGCAACAGATTCCATACATTAGGAGTCATCCCACAAGATCTCATCCTCCCAACTTCAAATGCCAGTCACCAGCCCACCTGAGCTTATCCATTGTCACCTGAGCTTCTGACCAACAGCTATAGATGGGAATTTCCCATGACCCCTATTTTGAGTTCAATTAATATGCTGGAGGGACTCTCAGAACTCAGAAAACACTAACTTAGCCTTTCCACTCTATTATAAAAAGATATAACTCAGGAACTGATAGATGGAAGAGATGCAGAGGGTGTCAAGAAGGGGCACAGAGCTCCCATGTTCTCTCCAGACATACTAATCTCCCCAAATTTTCATATGCTTACCAACCCAGAAATTCCCCAAACCCTGTGCTTCTGGGGTTTTAGGGAGTCTTCATTACATAGGCAGGGTTGATGAAATCATTGTTCACAAGTGGCTGAAATCAAACGCCAGCCCTTCCCCCCTCGCTGGAGGTCAGGGTTCCTACCCTTACATTACAAGGTTGCTTCCTCTAATGACCGGCCCTCACTTTAGTTCTTTCAACAGTTACCCAATTAACATAACAAAAGACAAACTTTTCAGTCTCTTCATGTAGGAAATCCCAAAGGTTTTAGGAGATCAGTGTCAAGAATGTGGATGATGATCAAATACTTACTTCTTACTATCATCGCAGTTTCACAACCACCTAACCCACTGAGCTGTTATGAGGAGAAAATTGATTAAATGAGCAGAACTGGGGTCTTCTGCTCTCTGAACACAGAGGTCCTCCAACCTCAGTCTTTTTTGTGCTCAGATATGAAGTCTTAACATCACAGTGTTGATTGTCATCTCTTAAGTTTCCCCACCGTGCTATTGCTGCAATTTGTCTTTTCATTGCAAAGAATACTCATTGTCATTCTCTTCAGAACTGACAGGAATATCAGTCATCCATTGGTTGCCTCTATTTTTATTGCCATCCCTTGATTTGCTTTCATTTTAATGAAAGAGGATTCCAGGGCTGGTCTAAACTACAGGCAGGACTGGGACTAGATTCCATGGGCGAGTATTCCCAGTTGGTGCTCTGTGCTATGGGGACCAATCATCCCAGTTTGCTGAAGGCTCTTGCAGTTTTAGCACCCAAAGTTTCACTGCTCAGAAAACCCTTTAGCTCAGTTGTTCACCCTAAGCCTCTATATTTGTGTGTTTAATGAAAAGAGTAGGTTTGGGGCCTCCCCGGTGGCGCAGCGGTTGAGCGCTGGGTTGTGAAGCTGCCCGCAGCCTCTGCAGTACCAGTTCGATCCCCGGCTGCCAGCGAGGGTCCCACATGGCACGCGGACCTCTCCTGCCGCTCGCTGCTCCCCTCAGCAGTGTACTTGGTCACTCTGCCTGTTCTGCTCCCCGCTCTGGCTCTGGTCAATTCTCTTACCCTCCCGCACTTCTGACTGAACCCAGTGCTTGTATAAATAAATAAATAAATCTTAAATTTTAAAAAAAAAGAGTAGGTTTGTGTCATCACATCTTTTTACAGTGGGGGAAATCCTCCAGATGTCAATCCTACAAATAGACAATATTATAAGACACTGAAAAGCTCATAAATGAACATTTTCAGTAAGCTATGCCTTTTTTTTATACTTAACCTTCTGTATCATAGCTCATTAGATTACTTCAAACCCAATTATTCTGCTCTGACTGTTGAGAGGAATGAGATACACTTTCAAATTCACTAAGAATGAGCTCAATGTTAATAAAGAAATTTCACAAAGTACTAATAAACTTTGGGAGTAGCTTATAATCTGTCTGATGATCCCCTATGTTTGAAAATTTTGACCTTCTGAGTATAGTATAAGGAACTTTTTGTCATAGAGCATAGCAACAGAGTGAAGAGTGCTATGCAAACTAAAACATCTAGTGATGTTATTAATCCAAATATCTTACCACAGTGAATGTTTCTTTTGGAAGAGAGTGGGTAAATCCAAGCTTTCACTTGGCCTGAAAATGCAGGTACTCAAGAAAAGTGATTATTGTGCCCACAATATCTGTTGTTATTCAATCTATACCAAATATGTATTACATGCGTACTACGTATTTGTCGCAGGTATTGGCTATTGAAGTAAATTATATTAAATATGACAGAAATGGCTTCTGCCTTCATGGAGCTCTAATCTAGCGGAAATGAGAAAGTGATATAATTACACAAATAAGGATGGAGTTATAACTGTGATTAGTGCTGTGAGGCAGAGTGCTGGGTGCTTTGGGAACCTTTGATGGGGCACCAAATCTAATCAGAGGAAGTGATATTTAAGCTGAAGTCTGAAGGATAAGTTAATCAAATTCAGATTGGGAAAAATAGCATTCCAGATGGAGAGACTAATATGAGCAAAGGCCTGAGGTGGAGAAAGAGCTTGGCGTATATTAGGATACAGAAAGAAAGCCAATGGGCCACTGATTTGATAAGCACAGGAATAATATTTCAGTCCCTACAACCGAAGATAACAATATCTTTGCAAATGCTACATCAATACCACATCCTTTTAGTAGCTCCATCAATACCACATCCTTGCACTAACAGCTTCCATTCAGTTCCAGTGACATCACAGCTCCCCCATTCCTGAAGAAGATCTTGCCATCTGTCAACTTCCTCCATCTGTGACTGGAGCTCAGACAGTGGCTGAGACTTGCCAAAGTGCACATAGCCATTTAGAGGCAGAGTGGGAATTGCAAGAGGTCTCTTGATCTTAAATTCACACTCTTTTGCACAAGATCTTTATTACCCCCATTTTAAAATGATGTTTTCTTTGAAAGCCTTTCACTCCTGGAGCCATTTTGAGTTTGCCAATCAAATGAGTGACTCCCACCTTGCCCCCTTGAGCTTGTCAGCACCATCAAATCCAGTGAGTTCTGCTGTCTCTTCACTGTTTGAGATGTCACCTTTGACATTGGCAGAGCTCCAGCACCTGCCCAGGAGTTTGTGAGCACTTCCAATGGGAATCTCTAAAGAAGTTCTTACAAAATCACCATCTTTGGTTCTTTGTCCTGACTAGCCTTTGAAGGCCACTGTTCATTCTGTTAACTATTGCTGAGACAGGAGTTATCATAAACCTGTCTGTTTTGAAAAATCATTCACTGTTTCACCATCCTCTGCTGCTACTTGTCATTGGAGCCTAGTGTCAACATTCATCCTCACCTATGAATGTCACCCAAGCATAGACTTATCATGCGCTCTCTAGGGTAGACCCTTGTGGTTCATTATCACAGAATTGGTAGCAGGAAAAACCAACAGACACTCTGCCTTAGGTCACTGGGAAAACTGTATTAGATTTTTTTTTTCCCTAATGAACACAGGGAAAGTATAATCATTTCTTTGATCCTGATATATCCCTGCAAAGAAAACCTGGTATATGTTCTCCCTCTGGGAGAGACAGATGGGGGCCACTGCAATCTCCTGGTTGGAAAAGGCTGCCTGCCAAAGTTTCTTAAGAATATGTGTTACTCTGTGGTATCTCTATTTTCCTTCCCAATAAAACAATAATTTGGCAGAGTCTGAGGTGAAGATAGTAAATCAATACCAGATTGCAAAAGTTGCAAAAATGTCCTACCAATTCATCAACAGTGTCTAGGGACTTGAGATCTTCCCAGAGAAAGCAGCACTCCTAGACTGGAGCACTTCATGATTTGGGAAAGCATGGAGGACCCCAATATTCTTACCAAGTAATGAAAAGCCACAAAGAGCAAGGTTGGCTCCTAATCTTCAAGGTGGTTATGTAGATGTTACAAAAGTAGGAAAAACGCTTCTGCAAGAATCTGATTTTTGAAACTGCTCTTTCAGCCATCATTCAGTATTGCTATGCTGGGTATGGAGAGGGAGCACCTTTCGGAATTTCATTGCAACCTATGAGGTGCAAGTCAGGGTGAGTAGCTTATTGTCACTAACACATTCTTAATAAATCATCAGCTAACAATAATTTCTAAATTTAGGACTAACTTCCTTTAGACTATCAAATTAAACACTTTGGTGCCCACCTAACAAGGTCCCTAGTGGAAAAGAGAGAATGCCTGTTTGCAAGGCAGAATTTAATTTCTAAGATGGTTCAGAATGTGAATATGAACAGCCCAAATAATAACACAAACAATGAAGAGAGAAACACTATGTCCCTCATCGAGTTCCTGTCTCAACATGACCAAATTTTGAGGAATTTTGGAATCGTCCTTGTAGAAGGAGGGAAGAGATCCATCTTACAGTGACATGACTATCTAGCAAAATAAAAACCTAGCTAATCTAAGTTATTGTAAAGCATCTCGGGGAAAAACGGCAAAGATCTGCTACTGGACAGGAAATTAACCAAACTAAATATACACAGGATCTTCAATGGTCAAACACAGAAACCAGGTTCTCAGACCCCGGGGCCCGCAGCATCCCGGCATGCCCACCTAGAAACTCTCTCAGAGTTCTAAAATGCCAGTCTGGAAAAGACATTTCTGGCATTAACATTTCTACAGTTATTCCCATTTATTTTCTTCCCTTTATTTCTTCGTCTTCACCACACTTCCTCAGAAAAGTTTTACAAGGTACTGGCTTCCTCATAGATTACTGCAAATATAAATTTCCCTTGAAATAATGTGTTAAACCAGCCCCTCTGGTGGCGCAGGGGTCAAAGCAGCACTATCAAGCAATTGCCAGCCACTGTAGCATGAGTTTGAGAGCTGGCCAGCCAGGGAGCTACCCACATTGCGTGGCAGACCTCTTCTGTCTCGCTTTCTGCTCCCCTCAGCAGTGTATTTCAGTCAGTTTGCCTGTTCTGCTCCCCACTCTCTCTGGTGAATCCTCTCACCCCCCACACCTCTGGCTCACACACCAGTTCTTGTATGCATAAAAAAGAAAGAATGTGTTAAAAAAAAAAAAAAACATTTAAAGGTCTTTGAGGACCCTTTTCATGAATAGAATTTTTTCTTTTGAATTCTTTTGAATTCTAAACAATAATGTCAAAGAAAAGTATCCGCTCAGCGAGGACCTGAGCCTCTGTGCTCTCAGGGAGTAATGGCAGCAGGGGCTCCAGGGTGAGACCCAATACTACTCGAGGGTTTTCTAGTCCACCCCCTGCTTTTTGGGGTTCTAGATCACTCTTCCAAGCCAGTGAGCTTCTTCATGTTAAAGTAACAACTCTACAAAACCAAAAACTTCTGTTATGATGTGATTTCCTGAGAAACTACATGTTTTGATGGCTTACTTTTGATTATTGTGAGTTTTTAATTTTTCATTGTACTTTGCATGTTGTGTCAAGGTTTGTTTTTTCTTGCTAAATCCTGAAAACCAATAAGTTATCACAAGAAAATAATAAAATCCACCATTGAAAATGTCCTTACCTTTTTAGGCTCTTCTATCAGCCGAATAACAGCTTCACCGAAATACCTACATCCCAACCAAGTCTGGCATGATTTGCCTTTGTTGCGTAGTTCCCTCTGCTTGAAGTCACCACGTCCTGGCTGAACTGCCATTTCCTCATCCCCACAATTGGGAAAAATCTATTGATGTTGATTTCATTTGCTTTTTTCCCCTATCCACTAGTGGAATAAAGCACTAATTGTCAACAGTCCTCTTTTTTTTTTTTCTGTGATATACTTATCTATGTCCTTTTGCACAATTTACTATTGAAAATTTGCCTACTAAAGTATTTATAAAATTCCTTTTTATATTGAAGATACTGACCCTTTCCCTCCTATGAAAGTTACAACTATACTTGAATTTATTGTGGCCTTTCCAGTTTTGTTTAGAAATGCATTTATTTTTTGCGTTGTCACTTTTAAAATGTATAGCTTCTGCCTTTGATGCCATGCCCACTCATTTATATATTCCTCTAGAATTTTTATGGGTCTTTTTTTTAACATTTAAATATTAACTCATCTGGAACTTATTTTGGTATATGATTTGAGAAATCTATTTCCTGCCAAATGGATAGACAAATATCCTAACACAATTTATTGAATAAACTGTTCTTTCCCCAGTGATTTATGATGACAACTTTATTATATACTAAATATACATGTATGTATATATATGTTTTTAACTATATTGAGTACTATTATTTTATTATTATGCATTATAATTTTTTAATGTTCAGTATTACTGCTGAACACATACTTGTTTGTCAAATTGCATCTAGTTTTCAAAGATGAACTTTTGGCTAACTTTTTTCAAGTCCCTCCTGAAATTTCATGAGATTTTAATCTATTTTTATTGGCACTAAGTTAAATATATAATAATATACATAAATAAGTTAATACTATATTAATCTATTGATATATTATATAATAAACATTAATATAGATACTATTTAATAAGGGTCTGTATTTAAACTTTCTTTCTTTCTTCCTCTTTCCTTTTCCTTTTATCTTTCCTTCCTCCTTCCCTCCCTTTCTCCTCTCCTCTCTTCCTTCCTGCCTGCCTTCCTTCGGTAATACCTCCATCAGGAATACCTCCATCAGGAGTTACTACCATAGTGAATTCAATACTCACCCATATTCTACCACCATAGACCATTGTGCTTCCTTCCCAATTTGTTCTTACCCCTACCCACTCTTGGTGCTTCAGTTCTTAGTCACCTATCAAGGGTTAATTTTTAAGTTTGTCTTTATCTGGTTCTTAGTTTGGTTACTTTTTATTTTACATATTAGTGACACCATCAGTATTTATTTTTCTCCTTTTGACTATATCACATAGCATTATTCCTTCAAGCGCCCTCCTTGTTTCTGTAAATGGCATGAGTTTATCCTTTTTTATCACTGAGTAGTATTCCATTCTGTGTGTATATATATATATATATATATATACCACATTTTCTTGATTCACTCATTTTTTCTGGGGCACTTATGTTATTTAGCTACACCAAGTAGTGCTGCAATAAACACCGGAATGCAAGTTTCCTTTCAAATTAATGTTTTTGAATTTGGGGCATACATAACTAAGAATTACTGGTTTGAATGGCAAAACCATTTTTAACATTTGCGATACCTCCACACTGCTTTCCATAGGGGCTGGAGCAGTTTTCATTCCCATCAGCTATCAGGAGTGTTCCCTTTTCTCCACATCTTCACTAGCACGTGTTGCTTCTGGTCTTTTCTATATGGACTATTTCACAGGTGTGAGATGGTATCTCATTGTGGTCTGGATTTGCATTTCACTAATAACCGATTGTGAACATTTTTCCATGTTCCTATTTGCAGTCCAAATGTCTTCTTTGGAAAAGTGTCTATAGAGTTCTTTTGCCCATTTTTTGATTGAGCTATTTATTTTGTTTTTGTAGAATTTTATGAGTTATTTGCTATCAGTCCTTTGTCAGATATATGGTGTGCTAATATTTTCTCCCATTCAATAAGGTTTCTTTTCACTGTAGTTATGGTTTTGCTGCACAGAAACTTTTCAGTTTGATATTGTCCCAGTTGTTTATGTTCTTTTTGTTTTCCTTGCTGGTAGGGGCAAATTCCTGTAAGTACCACTAAAGCTTATGTCATGAAATGCTTTGCTTGTGTTTTCTTCTATGTATTTTATGATTTCAGGTTTTACATCCAAGTCTTTGATCCATTTGGAATTGATTTTTGAATATGGTGTGAGACCACATTCTAGTTTCATTCTTTTGCATGCAACTGTCCACTTTTCCCAACACCATTTAATGAAAAGGCCATCCTTGTTCCAGCATATGTTTTTGGCTATTTTGCCATAGATTAACTGTCTATATATGTGTGGGTTTATTTCTAGGTTCTCAATTCTATTCATTTGGTCTGTGTGTCTGATTTTGTTCTAGCATTAGGCTGTTTTAATATTATGGCTTTATAATGTAACAAGGTCTGGAAGTGTGATACCACCATTCTCTTTCTTTGTCGAGATTGCTTTTTTTTTTTCAGGGCCTTTTGTGATTCCATATGAATTTCAGTAGTCTTTTCTCCAGTACTTTGAAAAATTGCATTGATATTTTTATTGGGATTGTGTTGAATCTGGATAGTGCTTTGGGTAGGATGGCCTTTTTGACAATACAGCTGATTCTTCCAATTCATGAGCCAGGAATATTTTTCCATTTCTTTGTTTCTTCTTCTATTCCTTGCAACTATGTTTTATAGTTTTCTTTGTACAGATGTTTTACCTCTTTTGTTAAGTTTATTGTTAGGTTTTTTTTTTTTTTTTTTTGGTGTAATGGTAAATGGGATCTAATTCTTTTTTTTTTTTTAAGATTTATTTATTTATTATTTATACAAGCACTGGGTACAGTCAGAAGCACAGGAGGGTGAGAGAATTCACCAGAGCCAGAGTGGGGAGCAGAGCAGGCAGAAGGACCGAAGTACACTGCTGGGGGGAGCAGCGGGCGGCAGGAGAGGTCTGTGCGCCATGTGGGACCCTCCTCCAGTGGCTGGGGAACAGCCCGGGATCGAGCCGGCGCTGCAGAGGCTGCGGGTAGCTTCGCAACCCAGCGCTCAACCGCTGCGCCACTGGGGAGGCCCTGGGATCTAATTCTTAATTTCTTCCTCTTCATTGATTTTATATAGGAAGGCAACTGATTTATGTGTTAGTGTTATACCTTGCTACTTTGCTAAACTGATTAATTGCTTTAATTAGTTTTTCCATGGAATCTTGAGGGTTCTCTGCATGTATTATCATGTCATCTGCCAAAAGGATAGCTTTACTCTTCTTTCCCAATTTGAATTCCTTTTGTATCTTTCTCTTGTCTAATTGCTCTAGCTAGAAGTCCAATATTTTGTAGACTAGTAGTGGCGAGAGTGGACATGATTGTTTTGTACCAGATCTTAGTAGAAAATTTTTCAGTTTTTCACCATTGAGAATGGTATTGGAAATATCTTGACTATGACACCAAAAATAGGCAAAAAAACCCAAAAAAATTATCTAGTGGGACTGTATCAAACTGAAGTTTATACACAGCAAAGAAACAATCAGTAGATTAAAAAGACAACCTAGGGAACTAGAGAAAATATTTTCAAACTATATGTCTGTTAAGAGGCTAATTTCCAAAATAATTAACCCCTATAACTCAATAGCAAAAAAATTAATAGCCCTACTGATGAATGGGTTAATGACTTGAATAGAAATTTCTCCAAAGAAGACATAAAAGGGTTAGCAGGTAAAGAAAGAAATTCTCAACAGCTATTCAGCCACAGGGGAATACAAATGAAAACCACAATGAGATTTTACCTCACACCTTTCAGAATGGTCATGATAAAATTAACAAAAGACAGTAAGTGTTGGCAAGGTTGTGGTGAAATTGGAACGCTTACACTGTTGGTGGGAATGTAAAATGGTGCAGTCACTGTGGAAAATTGTATAGAGTCCTTGAAAAACTAAAAGTAGAACTACCATATGACCCAGCAATCCCACTTGTGGATAAATATCCATAAATGATTTTGAAATCAGGCTCTCACAAAGATAATACTCCTAAGTTCCTTGCAGCACTTTTCACAATAGCCAAAATGTAGAAACAACTTAAATGTCCATGGACAAATAATTGGATTAAAATGTGGTAGATACTTGCAGCCTTAAAAAGGAAGGAAATCCTGCAATTTGCAACATAGATGAAACCGAGCACATTATGTTAAGTGAAAGAAACTAGTTCTAGGACAAATATGGCATGATTCCACTCATATGAAGTATATAAAAGTCAAACGTATACAAGCAAAAAATAGAATGGTGATTTCCAGGGGCTGGGATAGGGGATCTGGGTTGTTAGAGTATATAAAAGTTTCAGTTATGCAAGATTTGCTGTATAACATTGTGCCCAGAGGTAACAATACTGCATTGCACATTTAAAAATTCTGTTAAGAGGATAAATTTCACATTAAGTGTTCTTACCACAATAAAATAAAATGATATAAAAGTCTGTGGAAATTTGAGAATACTAGGAAGTTGTGTGTAAGGGCACCAAATGCCTAAATAAATAAATAAGCTTTAATCTCTACAGCTGATACGTAAGTCTCATTTCTTTTCTTTTCTTTTTTTAAAGATTTATTTATGCATGCAAGAGCTAGAGTAAAGGCCAGAAGAGTGGGGGGTAAGAGGATTCACCAGAGACAGAGTGGGACAGAACAAGCGGATTGACTGAAATATACTGCTTATGGGAGCAGTGGGCGAGAGAGGAGAGGTCTGCTGCACCATGTGGGTCACCTCCCTGGCCAGGGATCAAATTCATGCTGCAGTGGCTGTGGATAGCCTCATAGTGCTATGTCTTAACCCCTTGCGCCACCAGGGAAGCCCAAGTCTCGTTTCTTATTTCCCATCATCTTGCCTCTGTCATAATCACTACTCTATGTTCTTAACATTGTAGGCACATCATTGTTATTTTTATTTTTTTAAAAAAGATTTATTTATTTATGCATACAAGAACTGGGGTACAGTCCAGAGATGTGGGGGGTGAGAGGATTCACCAGAGACAGAGTGGGGAACAGAACAGGCAGACTGACTGAAATACACTGCTGAGGGGAGCAGTGGGCAAGACAGGAGAGGTCTGCTGTGCCATGTGGGTAGCTCCCTGACTGGGGATCAAACTCGTGCTGCAGTGGCTGTGGATAGCTTCATATGTTGCTTCTTAACACTTTGCGCCACCAGGGAGGCCGCATTGTTACTTTTATTAAATAAACAATTGTTTTGTTTGAAATTAGAGACCACATAGAGTGATAGTGAAGTTTGACTGGACAAATTACTTTCTCTGTTTCTCTGCTTCCTTATACATGGTTAATAATGATGTTCACCATAAAGTATGATCATTTAAAAAAGTATAATCATAGCATTGAATTAAGTTATATTCATAAGATATTTAACCCTGGGTCTGACACTTAATGATTAACAAATCCTACCTATGATTCTCTTTATATAATGAAATTCAAAAACGAATCAAAGACAAAAGACAACTATAAAAGAGTTTCTTATGAGTTTCAAACCATCTTAAATAAATAGACCCAAAGTCAGAACACTTCAAAGACAAGGTTATCTATCTCACCCTGTAGTTTCTAAAAACATAAATGAAAATTCTTCAAGAAGCAGCAATACTCAACTTGAGCAGATAAATATCAGGAAGTAAAAGAGGGACAATGAAAGTTATTTGTACTTTGGATTTCCTCCCACTATGAGTTGGAGATGTGCTGGACACTGCATTTGGGGTGAGTTATAGAAGCACTTTAATATCTCCACTAGACCTCACTTGAAGAGTGAAGACATTTGGAAGATTATCTTTCTGTTAGAGATCTTCTTCTTTGTATCACCTAGGATAACTGTGAAAAATGAGATTTTCATATAATACTTAAGTGAAAAAAAATAAGTGAAGTGATGCCTTATGTGCAAGAATGAACAACTGAGAATGCAATTCAGCAACAGCCTTATCCATGTAAACTGAATATGTATCAATATGCAAAAACAATACTTTTTGTATTTTAATCACTTGTGTCTTATTGGATAACAAAGTATAAAATCAAAGATATCTTAATTTATTTTGATAAGTTTTGGGCTTAACAACTAAAATTTATCCCTTTATTGTGTGGCTGATTTCAGATATCCTTAGATGTTTTTAAAATGCATGTTTAAAAAGAGTCAACTCTTTAACAATATTGGAGACTCATTGTGTATTCCTACATGCATAAATATGTACAAATGTATGCGCTGAGTTTACTGAGTGAGCTACATTGCATACAATGTTAAGACTTGGTAACCTTGTTTTTTCTCCCCACGGACCCTTCAAATCTGTTCCTTGAATGGTATCCCCCCACTCCTAGCTAAAATCTCAAGCATATCTATAGTTTATCTGATTTTTTTAAATAAAAAAAGTTAAATCCAGCATAACAATTTCATATCTCTAATTTTGTTATCTGAGCAAAAATATCACATCTTTTGTGACTTGGAAGGCTGCAGTGGCAGGCAAGTTTTGGTTGTCTTCCCATATCTGGTTCCACAACCTCATTTACTTGCAAGCTATTATTTTAAATCCCTGCAGGAATGAGCATGAGCTGGAAGTTTGGAGGAATGTAGGATCAAAGAGGACAGCCAAGAGATAGAACAGGTTTTCATTATTGGCTCAGATGTGTGCTAGTAATATGGATGGTCTGTGCATATGGTAGACTCCTTATGATGATGCATTATTTCTTAGTGCCCTCCAGTGAGTTCTCCAAGTCTTCCGCACCTACCATGCTCATTGCTAGAATCTCTCATCTCTATCTCCCTCTTTCTAACTGCTAAAGACCAACACATGACTTCTGATGCTATATCTCTCCTTTGGTGTTACCTTGGCCAGAGTCCCTCTCCAAATGATACACCCCAGCTCTCTTTCATTTGGCTCAAGGGAAACACACATTTGTTGCCTTTCGCCAGCTCAGGAAATCAGGTTTTTTCCAATGGGCCATATTCTCTTGGTTTTGCTATTCTGGTGCTCCTGACCAATCACAGCTGCTTCCCTTTAAATTTCTTGGGTGTCAGTGAGATAAAATTCCTATCTCTCTCTAAGCAGGAATGCCCCGTGCAGTTTTGCAAATTATCCACTTGAAGGCTTCTTGACCTGAAACCTAACTCCCTTCTTCTTGGGGATAAGTACATTACCCAATAATCATTGCTCCAAAATAGTCAACACAGACCTCTTTGATTACAAAGAATTCTGTCTTCTCTTTATAGCTTTAGAGAGACATGATGGTCTGTTAATTTCACAGTTTCTTAGCATATCTGCATAGATAGTTTAATACCTTCCAAGAGGTGCAGAATGTGGAGATATTCAACAACCACTGCATTTGTTTTCAGATATTGGAGAATCAGCTGAAACTCCAAGACAACAAGAAAAGTCCCATCTTAACGTGTGTGTGTGTGTGTGTGTGTGTGATGGACTACTGGTAATGCTACAATATGATTTAATTCATGGCTCTTAATAGAATAAATTTGGAAAATGCTATTCTATTGTTTTTGCTTTTAAGTATGATGTAAGCTACTGGTTTGAGATAACTTTTTAATCATGTAGAGGGAATAGTCTATATGTAATTAACTTTTATCAGAAGTGGATGTTGAATTTTGTTCAATTTCTTTTGACGTTTGCCAAGATTAATGTAAAGTTTGTCTCTTTTGATCTCTTGATGTGATCAATGATACATTTAGATTTCCTAGTATTTAATCATTCATGGTTTCCCATAACATTATTCTTTCACTGTAATGCTGTATTAGATTTTTTAGTGTTTTATTTATTTTGTATCTGTATTCAAAAGTAATGTTGATTTTTTTTAAAAAAAGTGTTATCCTTACCAGTTTCAATATATTCTAGCATTTTAAAGAAAATGCAAAGCATTTCATGTTTTATTAAAGTCATAGTCCTCTTTTTAAAAAAAAATCTTGTTATTGAAGTATAATATATGTATAAAAATGTACACTACACATATCAATTAAGTTTCAAAAATTATCCACAACTTGAGTAACTAGCATTCAAATCAAAAGGTATGAGCACCAGGACTCCAGAATCATCCCTCTCTTTCCCTTTCCCTAAGTAGAGTAGCCTTAGAGAGGGAAGGTGAATATCCCTTTCCTCTAAGGTTAACACTATCCTTGACTTTCAATAACATAGTCTAATTTTATCTGTTTTTAAACCTGATCTAAATGAATTCATACATATATACTCTTTTGTCATCTCAACTTTTTGTAAGATCATGCCATTATATTGGATGTGGCTGTATGCAGTTCATTCTCATTGAAATGTAGTTTTACATGATTTACACATCCAAGTATTACTGTCCAATTCTGCCATTGATGGGTCTTGAGTTATTCATTTTGAAGTTATTACAAATATTGTTCTTATGGACAATCTAGTGTGTGCTATTTTTTTATTTTTTTATTCTTTTTAAAGATTTATTTATTCATTTACACAAGAACCAGGGTACAGACCAGATGAGCAGGAGGGTGACAGGATTCACCATAGACAGAGTGGGGAACAGAACAGGCAGACTGACGAAGTACACTGCTGAGGGGAGCAGCGGGTGAGATGGGAGAGGTCTGCTGTGCCATGTGGGACCCTCATCAGTCGGCCGGGATTGAACTGGCGCTGCAGAGGCTATGGACAGCTTCACAGCACGGCGCTCAACTGCCTGTGCCACCAGGGGAGGCCCTGTGCTATTTTTTTAAAAAACATATGTACATATCTTTTATGCACATCAAAGATCTTTACAGACACATCACCCAAAGCAGTGATAGTGAAGGCAAAGATAAACAACTGGGACTACATCAAATTAAAGAGCTTCTACACAGTAAAAGAGACAATAACCAAAACAAAAAGAAACCCCACCAACTGGGAGAACATTTTTGCACGCAACACTAATGATAAAGGACTGATCACAAAAATCTGCAAAGAGCTGATGAGACTCAACAAAAACAAAGAAAATAATCCAGTCAAAAAATGGGCAGAAGAGCTAAAAAGAAACTTCTCTGAAGAGGAAATGCAAATGGCCAACAGGCATATGAAAAAATGTTCAACATCACTTGTAATCAGGGAAATGCAAATCAAAACTACCATGAGATACCATCTTACACCAGTGAGAATGGCACATATTAAAAAAACTAGTAACAACAAATGTTGGTGAGGATGTGGAGAAAAAGGAACTCTATTGCACTGCTGGTGGGAGTGCAAACTGGTCCAACCACTAGGGAGAGCTGTGTGGAGATTTCTGGACCTACTAAACATAGAGCTTCCATATGATCCAGCAATTCCACTCCTAGGTATTTACCCAAAGGACGCAGAAACATCAATTCCAAAGAACGCCTGCACCACTATGTTTATAGCAACTCTATTTACAATAGCTAAGCTTTGGAAACAGCCCAAATGCCCAAAAATAGATGACTGGATCAAGAAGATGTGGTATATATACACAATGGAATATTACTCAGCAATCAAAAAAAGATAAACACATGCAATTTGCAGCAACATGGATGGCGCTGGAAGGGATCATGCTCAGCAAAATAAGCCAGAAAGAAAAAGAAAAATACCGGATGGTCTCACTCATAGCAGGAATCTAGAGAACTTAAATAAGGGACCAGGAAAATGAATAACTATAAGAAAGTGAAAATCAAAATCAACAAAAAACTATGAACCAGAGACAGTTTTTGGGGAGTGGGGGGTGGGAGGGGAGGGATTGGGGTCAGAATGGGGGGGTTGCAAATGTATGGGGAATATAAAAATAAAATGTATTATTTTAAAAAAAACATATGTACATATCTTTGTATATACTTAAGAGCAAATATTTAAGAGTGAAACTGCTGGGTCATAGGGAATACATATAGGTTTCGTGCCATTTTCTTACTATTTTTTAGGATCCTTTATATTTTCAAAACACAAAATAAAGAATAGAAAATTAAATATCATTCAAATAGCAGCTATAGTAGTGCTAGACAAAATGACTTTTGAAAGCAAAGTCATTACGGGGGATGAATAAGAACATGTTATAATGATGAAAGGGTCAATTCATGAGGGAGACAAAACAATCATAGTTACATGTACCTAACAACAAGGCCCCCCAAAAAATGAAACAAAAACTGGCTGAGATGAAATGAGGCAGAGACAATTCATATTATCCTTTGGATATGTCAATGTTGCACTTTTAATAGAAAGAAGTTCATCAAAATATGGAAGACTTTAATATAGGAGTCAGTCTTCATGACCTATAAGGTTAGTTGAAATCTTCTTATATATAACAAAAGTGTAAAAAGAAAAAACTAGGTGATTTAGATTGTGTCAAAATTAAATATTTTTAGGTGAGATCATTGAGAAAGTGAAAAAACAACTGATGAAATGGAAGAATATATTTACAACTCTTACATCTAATAAGAGATTTCTATGAAGAATATAACTCAACAATAAAAAGAAAAAGTGGCCCAATTTAAAAATGTTTAGGAACATATTTTTAAAAGGATGCGAAGGGCCTCCCTGGTGACGCAAGGGGTTAAGACACAACCTATGAGGCTATCTGCAGCCATTGTAGCACAAGTTTGATCCCCAGCCAGGGAGCTACCCACATGGCACAGCAGACCTCTCCTGACTTCCCTGTTGCTCGCCTCAGCAGTGTATATCAGTCAATCTGCCTTTTCTGTTTCCCACTCTGTCTCAGGTGAATCCTCTCACCCCTCCCCCCACACCTTTGGCCTGTACCCCAGTTCTTGTATGCATAAATAGTAAATAAATCTTTTTAAAAAAGGATATGAATATGCATTTCATCAAAGAAGACATACAAATGGCTAATAAGCACATGAAATGATAATCAACATTATCAGTTATTAGGAAGAAGTAAACCAAAACCAAAAGGAGATAACACCTCACACTTAGTCAGATGATTATAATCAAAAAGAGAGATAATTTGACAAGGATATGAAGAAATTAAAACCTTTGTATATTGTTAGTAGTGATTTAAAAAAAAAATTGTACAGTCACCTTGGTAAAGCAAGTCTAATAGTTCCTCAAAAGATCAAACATAGAATTACCATATGACCCAGCAATTCCACTCCTAGATATATACCTAAGACAAATCAAAACATACATATACACAAAAACTTGCAAGCAAATATTCATAGCAGTATTGTTCCTAATACTAAAACATGGAAATGACCCAAATGCAGATAAATAAAATGTGGTACATCCATAAAATGGAACATTATTTCATTGAAAAAAATTAAAAAGTCAAAAGGAAGAAAATAAAAAAGAATGAAGTATTGATACATGCTGCATGGTGAATGAACCTAGAAAACATTGTTCCCAGAAAAAAAAAACAGTCAAAAATCATACATTGTTTGATTCTATGTATACTAAATATCCAAATCAGGCAAATCCATGGAGACAGGGGATTAGGGGATTTATGGAGAAATATATGGGGAAAGATTGCTAATTAGCAATTTTAATAATAAATTAAATAAATCAGATTTATACTTTGGGTAGTGAAACAATCTAAAATCAATCGTGGTGAGGGTTGTACAACTCTCAATACATTGAAAATCATTAGACTGTACACTTTAAATAAGTGAATTGACTGATGTGAATTATCATCCGATTATCTCTCAATAAATCTGTTAAAGCAATAATTTTACTCTCGAACTATTCATACTCATGTTCTGTAAACCATCTTTATTCCTAATATTTCCTGGTGTGCTCAGGATATGCTGCTAAGTGGTCAATAAATACTAATCAACAGAGTAAAAACTTTAGTCTAACAATCTGACTCCTCTAGTACAGCACAGACTTAGACCATCCCATAGGATTTTGATCTGATGAAAAACAGAACCCTTTCCTGGGTTACATGAGAAAAGGAGGCACACCAAACAACAAGACAACCAAGTTATAAGCCAGGGAGCTCCTATCTGCATGGCTGATAAGGAACATCTGATGCAATGAGGCCAATCTCTTCACAAAGTCACAATATTTATTTTAACACCAGTGAATATTGAGTGTGTGTGTATATATCTATATAGTGATAAAACCTTGCTCTAATATGTACACAGGGTCTGAACAAGATCAATTCATCAGGGTATCAGGCAGACCTATGTATGAGAAAAGTTGTTTATATAGTGGGTTGATAGAGTACTGTGATAGAAACCATGGAGAAGCACTGTCTGATGCTCATAATGCAATGATAGATATTTCACAATCTGAGCACTATATAAATAATTAATAACTTGGACTGCAGATAGCACTGATATGAATAAGAGAGATAATATACAAGAAAATCTGCTCAAATGCTTTACTCTTACCCGGCAGGACAGAAATGCAGTTTGGTCAAGCATATCACACATTTTAGGAAGTTCTTTATCAAGCATTGTCTTGTGGGATGGATGACTTTCCTTCTCAGTGACTGCTATTCCTGCAGATACAATTTCAAAGTATTCTATTTTAAAGTTAAAAAAAAGTTTCATCTGTCTGTATGAAAGTTCATGTGGAAAGAAATGATCCCTGAAATAACACAATAAAATGCAACTAACTGTTTGACTGCTTAGATGCCAGCATTATTCTTAGAAATGTCCTATTCAGGAACCTGGTAAGATTAATTTGCGAAGTATTGACTACTCTATATGTAATTTATTATTTTTTGTTGTGTGTGTACTACATATGCATATAATATTTACCTATCATTATCATCTACCTTTCTCTCTCTCTCTCTCTTTCTCTCTCTCTCTCTCTCTCTCTCTCTTCCTTTCTACATGACAGTGGGATAGAACATTTTAAAATATATTTATTGGCTGTGTCTTATTTTGTGAATTTTTAATTAATTTGTTGAAATTGTTCATATATTTAATATATTAAGATTGGCAACCCGCCTATCATTTATGGTGTACTTTTCCAAATTTATTGCTTGCCTTTGAATTTAGCCTTAGGATTTTTTTGTAGAATTTTTTTAATTAGTTCCAATTTCTTTCTTTTTTTAATCAAAGAGGTAGGGAAAGAGTGCTAATCAGCACTAGAATCTTTTTATGCACTTTTCTTTTACTTTTTTGTGCCCCCCACCACCATCATTTACATCCCTCTGTCCCTTTCCTTCCTCCCTTCCTTTTAACCTCTGAACCCTCAGGATATTTACTGAATTCCATCCACTGGTTTTTGAAAATGTTTTATGTTATTGAAATGTCTGCTATATAAATGCTTGAGATATAATCTCCAGTATTTGTATTTATTATTCTGACTTAATTTGCTATGCATAATTCTCTCAAATTCCCTCCATTTTGTGGAAAATGGCTTCATTTCATTCTTTCTTATGGCTATTTATTACTCCATTTCTGTTCATGGTGTGGATATACCACATGTTCTTAATCTGGTTTTCCCGAATGGACATGAGTTGTTTCCATATCCTGTAATTTCTCTTTCAATCATTACTCAGTGATTCCCAAAGCACCCACGTTTTCTGTCTTGAATATGGACCTGATAGTTCCATCTTGGGTTTTCAGGTCAGTACAATGGAGATCAGCACTGTGCAAATATTTAACTCATGTCCCCAAGGACCTCTTCTTTCCCTAATACATATGTATTAGTTCCCATTAGCTTTATTTAGAGCAATGAGCAATGTGGGTATGAAGGAGCCAGATGGTAGTATCTATTACTGTACATGAATGACTCTTCCCCATTATTAGTCAGTCTTCGTTTACTCAATGAATGAGTAACCATTTTTAAGGACCAGTTCATTTTCCTCCAGGACTACTGGCAAAGACATAAACTTCCTCATATTATTTCTTAAAGCTAGAAATCACAATACCTGTGAAAGCCACTGAAAAAAACTGTCTCCAAATGAATGCCAACATTTGCATACAGAAAGCGGAGGAGTCTTTATGAAAGTGCAGTTGTAGCCATAGTCCGGTGAGTTTCTCCTCAAACAAGGACAGAACCATGAATCATGTCTGCTCCTTGTCAGTCAATGCCCTAGACACTGAATATTCCCTGCCCCACCCTCATGCACTTAAACTTTGGTAAAAACGGAAAGAAAACCAAGTAAGTACTTATAAATCTCTCTTTGAAGTCCTGTGATTCACTTATGGAGTCAATTCATTTCTCTCCTCAATTCTCAACCCTTGCAGAGTAATGAAGAGGACTCAGTTCATGGTCATCTCTGAGGGCTACACAAAAGGTCATGGAGACTGCTGATCTCAACCTCTGGGTTTTGCTAGGTCCTCAAGAACCATGGTTTTAAGACTAGAATTTACAGTGACAATCTAAGTTCTTTTTCCACACAGTCAGAGGGCTGTGTCCAAAATTTACAGGGACTTTCATTTTCTGATTGTTCTTCAGCAAAATCATCATAGTCCTTTGAAAAGAAAAAAAATTAGTTTTAATTTAAACAATGAGGAAGAGAATCTTAAGGTGTATTTTAAAGTGGCATTCAGAAGTCAAGAAGAAAGGAGTAGCCACGGAGTCAAATGGTGTTGACAGCTGGAGCTATGTGAGGGTGGAAAAGGGTGACGATGTGTGAACTATTTCTCTTACTCATTAGGTAAAAGAATTAGGGTGAAACATTGAATAATGGACTTGATAGTTCCACCTTGTGTTTTCAGGTCAGCACAATGGAGAAAGAAGGAAAAGAAATTAAAGGATGCCTTTAAAGAAGGATCATACATTGGCAAGCTACAAAATCAATATACAAAATTGCTATTTCTATATGCAAACAACAAGTTAGAAGAAAAAGAAATTAGAAAACATTTCATTTACAAAAACATTAAAAGGAATTAAATAACTAGTAATAGATTTAAGAAAGGAAGGGAAAGACCTGTACAATAAAACTATAAGACAATGTCAAAAGAAATAAGAGACACAAATTGAAAGTCATTCCATCTTCACAGAAAAGGAGGATTAATATTGGCAAAATAGCCATCTTACCTTGAACAATACACAGATTCAGTGTAATTCTTACCAAAATTGCAATAACAACTTTTTATGGAAATATCAATAGAACGTATAACACTAAAATTTGTATAGGAAAAAAAAGACCCTGGATAACTAAATCAAGTCCTTTGAACAAAAACAGATCTATGGAATTCAAACGAGAGCCCAGAAATAAACCCACACACATACAACAGTTAACCTATGACAAAAGACCCATCACTAGCCAATGGAGAAAGAAAAGTTCTTCAATAAATGACATTGGAAAAACTGGACAGCCTCATGCAAAAGAATAAAACAAAAATAAGCTTTAAATAGATTAAAGCCTTGGATGTAAGACCTGAAACCATAAACATCATAGAAAAAAAAACATAGATGTTACATTCTATGACATCAAGTTTGCAGATGTCTTGTGGACTCTACCCCAAAAGCATAGGAAACAAAGCAAAAATAAATATATGGGACTACATCAAATGAAAAACTGTACAGTGAAAGAAAATATCAACAGGCCAAAAAGACAATCTGATGAACAGAAGATATTTGCACATAATACATTCAACAAGAGGGTAATACCCAAGACATCTAAGTAGTTCAGACAACACAACAATAAAACTCATACAATTTAAAAAATGGGCAGAAAGTCTACATAGAGCCTTTGCTTTTGTTTTTTTTGTTTATTTTTTTATTTATTTATTGTTTATAATCATCTAGGTATATACATATATAATACACACATGTTTGTACATACATTTATATAATAATAATATATGTGTTTTGTTTACATATCTCCCCTCTGTCTTTTGCACAGTGGGCATCACAATCTTTTATTCTTATGTTTAGGCTTATAACACAATGAGTAACACATTTTGGGCTCACAGTAAATAAATGAATAAATAGTTGTTTCTGTCCATATCAGCCTGCACTGGGCCTTAGCTATACAATTTTTTTTTTTAGATTTTTCTTTTTTTTTAATTTAAATTTTATTCTTATATTCCCCATACAATTACAACCCCCTTATTTTGACCCCAATCCCTCCTTTCCCTGCCCCCCCACACTCCCATAGAGTGTCTCCAGTTCATAGTTGATTGTTGATTTTGATATTTTCTTTCTTATAGTTATTCCTTTTCCTGGTCCCTTATTTAAGTTTTCTAGATTCCTGCTATGAGTGAGACCATCTGGTATTTTTCTTTTTCTTTCTGGCTTATTTTGCTGAGCATGATCCCTTCCAGCACCATCCATGTTGCTGCAAATTGCATGTGTTTATCTTTTTTGAATTCTGAGTAATATTCCATGGTGTATATGTACCACAGCTTCTTGATCCAGTCATCTATTTTTGGGCATTTGGGTTGTTTCCAAAGCTTAGCTATTGTAAACAGTGCTGCTATAAACATAGTGGTGCAGGTGGTCTTTGGAATTGATGTTTCTGTGTCCTTTGGGTAAATATCTAGGAGTGGAATTGCTGGATCATATGGAAGCTCTATGTTTAGTAGGTCCAGAAATCTCCACACAGCTCTCCATAGTGGTTGGACCAGTTTGCACTCCCACCAACAGTGCAGGAGAGTTCCTTTTTCTCCACAACCTCACCAACATTTGTTGTTGCTATTTTTTTCAATATGTGCCATTCTCACTGGTGTAAGATGGTATCTCATTGTAGTTTTGATTTGCATTTCCCTGATGACAAGTGATGTTGAACATTTTTTCATATGCCTGTTGGCCATTTGCATTTCCTCTTCAGAGAAGTTTCTTTTTAGCTCTTCTGCCCATTTTTTGATGGGATTATTTCTTTGTTTTTGCTGAATCTCATCAGCGCTTTGTAGATTTTTGTGATCAGTCCTGTATCATTAGTGTTGTGTGCAAATATATCCTTGCAGTTGGTGGGGTTTCTCTTTGTTTTGGTTATTGTCTCGTTTGCTGTGCAGAAGCTCTTTAATTTGATGTAGTCCCAGCTATTTATCTTTGCCTTCACTATCACTGCTTTGGGTAATGTGTCTGTAAAGATATCTTTGATGTGCATATCATGGAGTGTTTCACCTATATTTCCTTCTATGTATTTTATGGTTTCAGGTCTTATGTCTAGTTCTTTAATCCACTTTGAGTTGGTTTTTGTGCATGGTGTTAGGTAGTAGTCAAACTTCATTCTTTTGCATGTAGCAACCTAGTTTTCCCAGCACCATTTATTGAACAAACTTTCTTTGCTCCAATGCATATTCTTTGTTCCTTTGTCAAAGATTAGTTGACCATAAATCTGTGGGTTTATTTCTGGATTTTCTATTCGATTCCATTGGTCTGTGTGTCTGTTCTTGTTCCAATACCATGCAGTTTTGATGATTATGGCTTTGTAGCATAGTTTGAAATCTGGGAGAATGATGCCTCCATTCCCTTCTTTTTTTTCAGGAGAGCTTTGACTATTTGGGGTTTTTGGTGATTCCATATGAATTTCATCAATAATTGTTCTATTTCTTTGAAGAATGACATTGAAATTTTTATTGGAATAGCATTGAATCTCTATATTGCTTTTAGTAGGATGGCCATTTTAATAATGTTTATTCTTCCAATCCATGAGCAGGGGATGTCTTTCCATTTCTTTGTGTCTTCTTCTATTTCTTTTAACAGTGTTTTATAGTTTTCTTTGTATAGGTCCTTTACCTCTTTTGTTAGATTTATTCCCAAGTATTTGATTTTTTTTTGTTTCGATAATACGATAATAAAAGGGATTTTTTTTTTATTTCTTCTTCAGATTTATTGTTTGTGTATAGGAAGGCTTCTGACTTTTGCATGTTGATTTTGTATCCTGCCACTTTACTGAATTGATTGATTAGTTGAATTAGTTTTTCTGTGGAGTTTTGGGGGTTCTCTATGTATATTATCATATCATCTGCAAATAGTGATAGTTTGACTTCTTCTTTTCCTATTTGGATTCCTTATATGTCTTTCTCTTGTCTTATTGCTCTGGCTAGGACTTCCAGTATTATATTGAAAAGCAGTGGTGAGAGTGGACATCCTTGTCTTATTCCAGATCTTAATGGAAATGCTTTTTTTTTTTTTTAAGATTTTATTCATTTATACAACAGCTGTGGCACAGGCCAGAGGCGCAGGAGGGTGAGAGAATTCACCAGAGACAGAACGGGGAGCAGAACAGGCAGACTGACCAAACTACACTGCTGAGGGGAGCAGCAGGCGAGATAGGAGAGGTCTGCTGCACCATGTGGGATTCTTGTCTCTGGCCAGGATTAAACCAGCGCTGCGGAGGCTGCGGACAGCTTCACAGTGCGGTGCTCAGGGAGGCCCTACAGAGAGGCTTTTCTAAGAAAAATATACAGATGGAATTGGGGTCAAAATAAGGGGGGTGCAATTGTATGGGGAATATAAAAAAAAAAGAAAATATACAGATGGCCAATAGGCACATTAAAGAAATGCTCCTTCTCACTTATTGTTAGAGAAATACAAATTAAAATAACAATGTGATATCATCTGACACCTGTAAGAATGGCCTCCATCAAAAAGACTAGTAACAAGTGTTGGCAAGAGCGTGGCAATAAAGCAAACCTCATATACTGTTGGTGGGAATGTAAATTGGTGCAACCATTTTGGAAAGCAGTATGAAGTGTCCTAAAAAAAAATACTAAAAATAGAAATACCATATAATCTAGCAATCCCACTTCTGGGTATCTATCCAAAGAATATAAAATCATTACCTCAGAGAGACATATACTCCTATGTTAATTGCAGCACATTTACAATAGCCAAGAAGTGAAAACAGCCCAAGTTTCTATTGGTAGATGACTGGATAAAGAAAATGGTATATGTATCTCCAATGGAATGCTACTCAATTGTAAGAAAAGATGAATTTTGCCATTTGCAACAAAATAGAAAAACTTGAGGGGATTATGCTGAGTGTCAGAGAGACAAATATAGGATGGCTCTGAATTGTTAGAACATAATAATAATAAACAAATGGATTTTAACAACACAGCTGAGGTTAATGAGTGTGGGAGCTGGGAACAAAAGTGGAGGCTATCTAAGAGATGGTGGAGTTTTTGTGTTTGTTTGTTTGCTTGTTTTCTAATAAAATGTTAAAAAAAATAAAGATGATCATACAAATCAACTCAAAAAAGGAAGGATGAACATGAGAGTCTGATGGATAATGAGAAATTTAGGGAGTTGATGAAATGACTAATCATAGATATATTTAAGCTTCATAATAATCCCACAAGATGACTAGGGTTTAGAGAGATTAATTAACTCCCCACAGTCATAGAGCTAACAAGTAGATATGATATTTAAATATGCTTTGTTTGACTCCAATTCTAACACTTCAGATTTCAGCTACCACTCCATAAACACTGTCGGTGACTTCCATTCTGCATCTGGGTAAATAAAGGGCCAACTCCAGGAGCCAGTAGGGAGAATCCAGTCTTGATGGGGCAGAACTGATCTACTAAGAGAGTTAGTGCCCCTTTGGCTGTCTACAGTCCTACTCTGGACTCTAACCCTCTCACTCAAGAATGTTTACAGAACATCAGGTTTGATTTAGGTCCATATTTTACATTGTAGATCCTAAAAACCATAAATGCACATATATATGAGCATACGTGCATGCTTTGGCTTCATAACCATATGTTCAAAGTCCCACAATATATTTCAGACTTAAAAAGCAAAACAGAGGTAATTGAAGAAGTCAAGCCACTGTATTTTCATAAAAATCCTCCCACTTGCTCGATGAATGATTGTAATTATTGAGTTAGTCAACTTCTTCACCTGCGTGTGTTTCCAGTCTAGTGGTTCAGCTAAAATCAATTTTAGATTATTTCCATGACAATATAACATACTTTTCCATGACTTCACATATTATTTAAAGCAAGATTTGCAGTGACTTTATTTTTTTACTATTATATACATTTTAGTCTCTGAGACCCTTCCTGGGTCAGACGTTATAGGAGAATCCTGCTTCTCTACATACTTACAACACAGTTTTAAAATCTCAGAAATATCATAAAATCAGAAATTCTGCTGGTGTCCTGCCTGGTGCAGGAAGCCCCAATGAAGGATCCAGATTCTGGCAGTCCCAGATTCTACTAGTCAGTTCTAGCAACTTTAGCGGAGGCCTGTTCTGTCATTTAACTGCTCTAACACCAGGTCCCAAGGATGAAACTAGCTTCTGGGATGAACAGTACGTAGTCTCCCAGAGCTTCTCTAGAACAGGTCACTGCTGTAGACTAGGAAACTGTGTCCAAATGATCAACCAAAGATCTAACATTATTTTCTCTATTGCCAATACCCCCTTTGAAAAAATTCTTGACTTGAAACTAAAACCAGAAAGAAAGAGAAAGCAAGAGGAGATTTTCCACAGGACTTCGGAGACCATGGATGGGATATGTGCTCTGTGAGTCATGTCGACAGGAACACAAAATTCTTGTTTGTTCTTTATCTTTACTTAATGCACGTTTTTCTGCCATGGACTTTTTTATTATTCTAAATTGTGGGTGAGATAATAGCTGGTTTCTCAAAGTGCAAAGGCTAACCCTACTGATAAACTTCAGCTGCTACCAGGGAATAGACGCCACCCAAACTGCCAAAACAATCATGACCTCACTTCCTGCATGGTGCCTTGAATGCTTCACCAGAAAATCAGAAAACCGGCAGGCGAGGCTCTGGCAATGGCCAAGCAGAGCTCGTGAGTCATGAAAGCAGGGCCTCAGCCAATTCTTTTAAGGAAGAAATACATGGGAGAGTTCTCACTCCATCTCCCCTACTGCTGCTTCTCTCACAGGGGCTGTTGCTATCTCCCTCGCTCATTCTGCTAAAATTTACTTTTGGGTTTTATAAAAACCCAAAGCCAAATATCCAACAACTTAGAAATTCATTTCCTCCCCAGCTAATAGTTTTTTCGGGTGTGGTATAAAAACTTTCTCCTACTGCAGCAGAGCCTGGCCACAAGAGCATCTATTTAATTTGGGATTCTGATTAGTTTCCTAAGGTGAGTAAATTGAAAGCTTCCTGAAAGTACAGGTTTGGGAGCTTCTGAAGGTCTGCAAAGAAACAATAACATATGCGTATTTCCTGAAGTTTTAATGTTCCCGAAAGAGATAAAACTGGCAGTTTTACCCTCAGTCAGGGTTTTGCATCATTTTGGGGAAGGGAAATAAATATTGTTTGAAGAGCTACCATGTACCAAGCCCAAGTGGACTCTAAAGACTGCAGAGAGGGCTAAGCCTGAGGAATGTGCGGGATTGGAGGGAAACCCAGAAGCCTGGACCTGGAAAAGGGGTCAGCAAAGGTGTTTCCCCTCAAGTACCTGAGTACTAGAGGACAAGTAGGAATTAATGAAGCAGGCTGTGATGTGGCAGAATGAAAAGAAAATAGAAATTCAAGTTAGAGAGCCCGTGTTGGAGAATTGATTCTCCCATTACCTATGTAACCTTCAGAAGAAAATAGCTTCAAGTTTCTAAAACTGTTTCTCATGTAAAATGGAGATGACAATACCCATCCGCTCTACTGAACACTGAGAGAGTATTTCAATTCAGGCAAAGAGAATAGTATGTGCCAAGTCCTGGGGATGAAAGAGGCTGCTACAGGCCTTAGAACTCAGTGTCATGAGCCCTCCAGACCAACACAAATCACTTTCCACTTTAACCATTTCTAAAATAAAAGTTCTCTTATAACTACTGTGTACATTTAATGTGTCAGAGTTTTCCTTGTTCTGAAGATCTTTTATTGTACGCTATTGTTTCTTTTGTATCTTAGAGTCAGGGAAATAGCTAGTAGCTTGTTTTGCCTGGAACAAGGAGGCAAAGCGAGACAAGGACATGGCACAGGAGGAGGGTGGAGAAGTAAGTAAGGGTATGATCTATGGGGTTCACCCGGCTTGGAAAAGGAATAGCACAGAATAGGTTTATATGTGTAGAGGGGAAAGTTAGGCTGAAGGCTTGTCTGAATGAGGCAGAGGAGCAGAGAGGATACAAGTAACCTGAGTGAGAGTGCTGACAGGACCCGGGGGGCAGATAAAAGTGAGCCACCGGAATATGGGATTTCCCACATGGAAGTTCTGGGGAATACAAGGACCGAGTATAGCCAAGACAACAGATGGCTGAAAGGGAGTCCAAGTGAAGACCCATAAGTCAAAGAGGTCAAGGAAATGATTGGCTGGAGTGTTGGGCCAGGGTGAGAGTTGGACTTAGAAGTTCTTCAGGAAGATAATGGGACTTATGGTGGAGAAGTTCAATGCCAACGTCTTCACAAACCTTATCCTGAGTTCCAAACAATTATGTAAGTTACCACTGTCTACCCTTATTATCCAAGTCAGAGCCCTGGCATCATGCTCAGTTCTCTCCTCCAGCCTGTCCATCCAACCAAGGCACTGCACAGAGGTCTATTTGTATAATGACTTCAGACCTCTAGCAAAAGGAAAAGCTGCATGGAACCCCTGTTATGGGGCCTTGGCTTTTCCTTTTCTATCTGTATCAAGATAGATGGCAAATGACATGCCTACCATTAGAGTTCATTTCCATTATAAGAGAGGATAGCAACAGTAGCTACCTCAGACAATAATGTAGATAATAAGATCATATATTCATAGCAGAGTACCTGGCACACAGTAAGTGCTCAATAAAGGCTAGTTTCTGGTAGTGTTGGTAGTGCTTTAGAATGCTCTATCAAATGTGAAAAGAGCCAGAATTCTTCTTGGTTTTAAGGGAAGAAAAAGTTGTATCTTGGTTAAAAACTGGCATGTATGAGAGAACACATCATGTTAGAGATGTAATGTAGAAAATGGTGGGACTTGAGAATGATATAGGCAGAGGGGACATTAGAGAATCCACTGAGTGTGGGAACTGGTGCTGGTCAATACAAGAAAGCAGATAGGTGAGAAACAGAAAGGTGTTCAATAGAAGGAGGATTGATTTCTTGTGTTTTCTAGAGACTTAAACAAGAAAGTGTTTAGGAACAGAGAGAACTAGCAGTCCACCACCACTATTCAGTGCAGCCTGAGCAAGCAGAGGCATCCAGATGGTTTTCCAGACTGTCTCTAAGACGTGCTCACCTTAAGGAGTCCTGGGAAATCTGCTCTGTCCTGTAAATTTCTGCACATCTTAACATTTCTGAAATTAGAATGTGTCTTGTGATTGTTTTCTTCCCTCACCCCCCACCAAATGCTGTATAAGATGCCATCCAATGGCATCTTAGACTAAAGAAAACATAAAACATGTCATTTATAGTGTTAGCTAGCTCAATGAAAAGTAAAACTTCTATAACTGATGTTATTTGACCTATAGGTCATATATGCTGAAGAATACTATGAAAAATAAATATTCTCACCAGCAATACACAACACAACCAATTACCTGGAGAAATTCATGTTCAAATCAATTGATTGGTGGATTATACAGTCAGGAAATTGTCTCAATGCAGGTGATACTAGCTGAGACACTCCCCCCCCCCCCCCACCAACTGCCTGGCCGGCTAGAGTGGCCATCTTCCTAATCTTAGCCCAGTGCTGCCTTTCCAGTAAGCTCTTCTGAGTATCTGCAGATTTAATGCACAAAAGCTTTCCTCATTCATCCTGGTCTTGACAAATGTGCCCTTTCTTATTGGGACTTCCAAAATAAAAGGTTAAAAGAAATCTGAATGGAATACAAATAGTTCTTCCTTTCAAAGATTTCATTCTCTGAGTGTTCGTGCCAGAAAATGGACTTTCTTCATGACTGCTTAGGAGCCCCCATCGGTGTTGGGTGTTCTAATGACTAGAGACATCCCCCAGGTTCCCTCTATCAATGCATATGATTGCATATATATTTAATCAGTTTCCACCATGTTCCTGGAAAGGCATTTAGCTGGCTGCCAAAGGACTCCTCCTCCTGCTCCCATACATCCATGAAGTCAGTTGACAGAACCCTTGATTCAGCCACAGGGGCTCCATAATCCTTTCCCTGCAGTACCTCCTGGGCAAGCTGAGCTTATTATGATACTTTAACTCATTAATCTGAGAATCGAATCGCTGCCTTCCAAATCTTACTGACATGAAATCACCCATAGTCCTTTCATCTATTTACAAATCAAGACAATTTAAAAAAAATTCATAGAAGCTAACACCATTCAGTAAATATTAGATCCTGGGTAAAACTGAATTAGAACACAATGAATTGTAGCTGATTGCAAATGGAATTGCATTTGGTGGTGCAGCAAAGGGAAGCAGCCCTACGGAGAAGGAAAATCAATTTTCATTAATGATTTTGAATGTACCATTGGCCTTGGGTTAATTATTTATTTGCATGAGGGTTTAGATTTATCTCTCAGATATGCCAGATTATTCAAAAGGGTTTTAGTGCCTTTGACCTATGCTCAACGAATCCTCTTGACCCATATTTCATTTCATATGCAAAAACAGTAGGTGGTGTATTGTATTTTTTTCTGGCTTATCCATTAATCCAATTAACTAATTAAAAGAGTTGAAGGAGACTTTTTATTAGCTGGGTGCTATTCTAGATTTTAGTAATAAAACTGTTAGCAGAACGGACCCACTTTGATAGAGTATAACAATCTAACAGTGGGAGAGAAGGTGACCAACTAAGAAGATAATGAATAGCATGCAGTTGACATGATGCACTTACATCTGCTCTAGCTCCCAAAAACCAATAGCTTCAGTCTAATCAAGAGAAAAACTATTAGATAAATTCCAGTAGTGGGACATCCTACAAAATACTTGACCAGTGTCCTCAAAACTATCAAGGTCATCAAAAAAAAAAAAAAAGACTGTGAAAAACAGAGTCAGTTTAAGAAGACTAATGAATATGACAAGATCCTGGAAGAGGAAAAAGTACATTAGGCAAAAGTTAAGGAAATATGAAAAATTATGGACCTCAGTTTTAAAAAAAGTGAACATCATAAATTCATATGGTGATAAACTGATGCAGAAAATTAAAAGGAGGGATGCAGGAGAGCACGGGGTCAGGGAGGGCCTCCTCAGTCAGGGACGCTCCATTGAGGAGGGGATATTAAAGGCACAACTACAAAGTGGGGGGAAATATCCGGGGAATGGGAACAAGGAAACAAAAAGCCCTGAAGTAGGAATGAGCTGGTACATTCAAAGAAATGCATAAAGGATTGTGTGGCCAGGACCTGGCAAAAGGATGAGAGAATGGCATAGGACGAGTCTAGAGAACTAGGCAGGACATGAGTTGTCTTCTAGATCAGGTTAAGGCATCTGAATGCTATTTAAAGTTATTGGGGGGGAGGGGCTAATTAGGGAAAAGGCAAGATCCGATTTATCTTTCACAAATATCACTTCCATTGCCACTTCCATTGGCAATCATATTAGTGGTTGCCAGCTGCTGGGGAGAGAAGAAACAAAGAGTGGTGGTTGTGCTATGGTATGGGGTTTTTTGGAGGGACATGATGATAATGTTCTATAAGTAGATAGTGGTGATGAGTAAGAATAAGGACAAATTTGGGGGCCCTTTTGGTATATATAATAAAGACCACTGACTTGAATACCTTAAAGTTGTTAAAATGGTGAACTTTATATTATGTGAGTTTTGTCTCAATTTAAAATAGAATAAATAGTAGGAGTGGAAGCAGGTAGTTCAGTATGAGGCTCTTGCCACAGTAAGGAGAAAGGATGGTGGCTTAGATTTGAGTGAAAGCAGTAGAGGTGTGGAGAAGTGCTTGGATTAAAACAAACTTTGGAATTGGAGCGGGTAGAGTCACTTTAGAGTTAATGTGAATAGGAGGGGTTACTGAGGGCAATTTATGATAATGCTAAGAGCATAAGAAAGGTATTTCTGACTGTTTATTTTAAGACATTCTAATGTGGATTTTAGATGCCATGTTTTAGCCATTAAAAACAGAAAATTCCTGGGCCTCTCCTGGTGGCGCAGGTGGTTGAGCACCGTGCTGTGGGGCTGTCCACAATCTCTGCAGTGCCAGTTCGATCCCAGCTGGCCAGCAAGGGTCCCACATGGCACGGCAGACCTCTCCTACCATGGCCGCTGCTCCCCTCAGCTGTGTATTTCATCAGTCTGCCTGTTCTGTTCCCATCTCTGTCTCTGGTAAATCCTCTCACTCTCCCGCTTATCTGGACTGTACCCTGGTTCTTGGGTAAATGAATAAATAAATCTTTAAAAAAACAAACAGAAAATCCCAGCTCAAACTGGATTAAATAGGAAATTTATTATCTTATGAGAATAAGTCCAACATCAGCAAGGGTTATGCTGGTTATGCTGGTACAATCAATAGGCTCAATCAATAGGCTCAGCATGTCATCAAGGACCAAGGTTCTTTACATCTTTACACTATGCCACCTTTGTCTGTCAACTTTGCCCTCACATGGGCTATCCTCATGGTTTTACATAGCATTTCCAAGTATCACATACAAGCAAGACAATGACAAAGGATATAAATGGCACCCCTTCTTATGTATCTTACTGAAGAGAAAAGAAAGCTTTCCCAGTGACTTTTTAGCATATTCCATGTCTGCTTCTAAATTATTTTATTTTGCTTAATTATTCACTTTATGGAAAACAATTTTTTGTTTATTCAAATGGAATTGAAATACATACATAAAAGAGTGATTTGGGGTGGATTAAGAGGAATGAAAGAGGGCCTCCCCGGTGGCGCAGCGGTTGAGCACTGGGTTGCGAAGCTGCCCGCGGCCTCTGCGGCGCCGGTTCGATCCCCGGCTGCGCCCCGGCCACTGGAGGAGGGTCCCACATGGCGCGCAGACCTCTCCTGCCGCCCGCTGCTCCCCTCAGCAGTGTACTTCGGTCCTTCTGCCTGCTCTGCTCCCCGCTCTGGCTCTGGTGAATTCTCTCACCCTCCCGCACTTCTGTCTGTACCCAGTGCTTGTATAAACAAACAAACAAATAAATAAATCTTTAAAAAAAAAAAAAGGAATGAAAGAATTAAAAACTTAAAAGAACTGGACCTGTGCATTGTTTGCTATGGTGTTGTTCAAATGCTTCTTCCCATAAACAACAGCAGTTTGGGGCTTAGAGGTAATGAAACTCATACTTTTCCTCTCACATCTGTCTGAGATTCATCGTGGGAAATGGATTACCATGCTTCACTTATACTTCCCAGGACCTATACCTGATCATTAGAGATGAGGTTTAGTTTCCCCAGAAGTGCATGGTAATGGAAGGATGATTAAGGGTTCCATTAAATAAGGAATAGGGATTGGAGGATGGATGTTGGGCTGGCAACTAAATGTCTACTCATGGTGGGTGAACTGAACATTCTGTGTTCCAAAAGTTCATTCATTATAAATAGGGAGAGGTACAGAGAGCATAAATCATATTAGTGTAGCACCAGAACAATAACTGATGATTATCACTATATTTAACATTTTATTAGAACCAAAGAAAAGGTATTTTTGACAGCATTGCACATTTGATAAGAATTGAAGTTTCCAGAAAGATTTGATAGAACAAGGGTAAACCAGGAAATGAAGGAATAGTGTTTGATAAACATTAAGCATTTCCTGTGTCCAGTAATTTTCTATATACTTAGAAAATTCTATATACTATATAGAATTTATATATAGAATATACTATATATAGAATTTTTATATAGAATATACTATATATAGAATATACTATATAGAATTCTATATACTTATATTTATACTTAAATCTATATATATGATTTAATTCCCAAGATACTTTACATTGAGTTCTTATTACTACATCTTCACTTCATAAGTGAGGAAATGGAGGTTTAGAAAGCTTAAGGCAACTTGCCAATATCACACAGACACTAGAACCAGAATTTGAACACAGACAGTCTGGCTCCAAAGTCTGCATGCCTAATCTCTGAAATTCCTACACATCAAGAGTCAATCTAGACTTGAAAGTTTAAAATTTAGAGTAATGTTCCTCAAACCAACACCCCCTTTTTTAAAAAAAAAAATGTCTTGCTCTCTTCAAAGAGTTGTTGACGGTTACTTATCTTCAAGTATGAAATCAATAGGCATCATCATCAAATCAGCTTACATTTTCAAACTCTCCCCCTTCCCTGAAACTCTGACAAGCCTATCTGGGAAGGGAGTTATGGTTTTTTAGAGTACGAATCACTCTACTACAGCATTTGGGGAGATAACTATGGATTGAAATTGCAATAGAATCACGATCCTGATGGAGTTTTTGTCCCCATGACCTGTACTGGCTCTCTGTATACTACTCAAGCAAGCTAGGGCATTGCTCAACCTTCCACTTTAGCTGAATCGTCTGGTCTTGAGGTCAAAGACCTCTCTAAAACTGACTTTTGATTGTGTAAGGGAAGGCAAGTTACTAATGTTCTCACTTGTTTAATAGAAAAAAACACATGACATCCACTATCCTCAAGGGATAGATGGGAATAATTATAGATCAACTACTATTTGGAAACAGTGTTTTTGTTTCTTAGAAAACCCTCAATGGATAGAAAATACATTCCTATTTCCTCCATGAAGACAGGTAAGACTGAAAGTATGTTCTATTGTTCCTTCACTCTTTTTGCATAATTATTTCTTTAGGGCAAGGAGCACATTGCTAATAGTCAGCAATTGTGTGGAATTAAATCATAAACACAACAGATAAGCTGTGCAGTATTAGATTGGCTAGCTTTTCCCACTCAGTAGTAGAAACACCACTTGGACTCACAGAACTGACCCCTAGGTTGAGATCAGTGAGTTTATCTGTGTCCCAATTAAAGATAATTCAGAATTGATATCCAGGCTGCAAATACTAAATGGGACAATAAATATTAGTATCATCGCTGCTTCTTATTCCGTACATAGGGAGGCCTAGCACAGTCCCCTCTTAGGGGAGGCAGAGATTCTGTCACAGCAGAGCCACACATCAGAAACCCTGCATCATCATCCCTCCACCCGCCAGACCTGTGGGTGACTACCAGCCATGTAAGGTTTTGAGTGGTGCCTCTGTGCTAATATGAAAACTTGACCAATTTTTTTAAAGGCCAGTGTTTGGAGATCAAAGTCTTGTTTTTTATAATAACGTGCTACCTATGATTTTATCTTTTCATTCTGTTCTTGTTAGTGCTACATCTAAGTAAACACCATGGAGAATTCAATGGGTTTGCATACTATAGTATTTTGAACACTTTTCCCCACATATATTCATCTAAGTACTATTTAAATATTAGCTGGCGCTGTTGTTAGGCCAGGGACGTGGAATGCCATGTCAGAATACTCATCAAACATCCATGAGGGTGTCTGTCAGTGGAGGTTTTCCCATAATCTGCCTTTGATATTGGCTGCTGTTGGGAATCATCCACAATTTCTCCTGAGGTAAGCCATGCTGTAATGGGTGCTATAGAAGAATGATACTTATCAAATGTTGACTACTTGAGGGAAAAATTTGCTGTAGCATTCCCCTCTTCCCTTCAAGGAAGGCAGTCTTGCTGTTTACCTCCTTGGCCCATCTATGTAATCGGTAAGGAATCATGGGAATTTCCGTAGCTGGCTGTGTGGAAGTGTTCCAGCTTTAATGTTTATCAAACTCTCCACACAGGGTGAAGACTACTAGACTCAGCTGGTCCATGAGCTTGAGTTTTGAAGGTGTCTCACCTGGATATAAGTTCAGTTATTTGCTCTGACCAAATTTGTGACTGGGCAAATTGCTTAACTTTTTCTAGCCTCAGTTTTATCTTCAGTTTATCCATAGAAAATAATACCTTGTAAAATTTTGGTAGAATTTTGGAATCATTTGTATAATATACATAGGACACCTGCCAGGGAAAATAGTAGGTTCTCAATAAATGGTAAGTATTGTTATATTTTTTTTTTGCAGTTTTTATACCATTATGGAATGCTATGCTAAGTTTCTGAAAATGCTGCATTAAAAAATCATATATGCACATATACACACATTATCACAACTAGGTTAAAATGTGCATAGGAAAAAAGTCAAAAGGAAAAATATCAACTTATTATTAAGTTGTTTTTGAATGACCATTTTGTACAATAAAAAATAAAATAAACTTTAAAAAAATAACTGCAAGGTCATATTAACTTTAATGACCCAGGTGATAACTGATGAATAAATTGTCTCATGTTTTCCTTCTCCTTATCTGATGTGAGCGCTGCAAAGATTTTGTGTGAGGCACTTTATACCTTTGACTTTAATATCCTTACATGCATAAACATTTGCCTAAAGAAAATATACAGTGTTACTTTATGTGTGTACTTTAAAAAAGATTTTATCCCATAACATGTCATTCTATAATTGGATTTTTTCATGCAATGATATATTTTTGAAATTTCGTCATGCTGCTACATATGAATGTAATTAATTCCTTTCAACTGCTATTCTTAGTTCTATAAATATACCATAATTTACTTAACTATTCCACTTTTGATGAACATTTAGGCATCCTCATTTTTCACTCCTGCAAGCAATCCTTGTATGTCTCTCTCCTTTGCACATGAATTTTTTGTAGACAAAATACTTAGAATGTCTTGGAAGATGGTGCATCTGCTTAGTTATAATACCAATTATTACAACTACCAATTACCTTTCTGAATGACTATCCCCTCCTCTCTAGCACTTTGCCAAAAGTTAGTTTTATCAAATTTTAAATTGTTTTCCAATCTGATGGATTTCAAAAAAAACATGCCATTGTGCTTTATTCCTGTTTATTTCTAAAGAATTGTGTATTCAGAGAAAGTTGCAAAAATAGTGCAGACAGGTCTTGCACCCTCCATGCAGTTTCACCAGTGGCTATAGCTTATATAACTACAGTACCACATCACAACCAGAAAATTGACAATAATAGAATATACGTATAAATCTACATCAGTGTACCACATGTATAGATTCATGTCACCTTGCCACATCCCACAAAGAGCTATCTCTCATACTTCCCTTTTACAGTGCCACCTACCAATCCACCCCTCCATCCTTAGTCCCTGATGACTATTAATCTGGTCTCCTTCTCTATAATTATGCATCACTTTGAAAATGTTATATAAAAGCAGTCATTCAATGCATGATCTTTTGAGGTTGACTTTTCTTCATTCAGCATAATGCCCTTGAGATCTATCCAAGTTTTTGCTTTTATCAATTATTAGTTCCTTTTTATTGCTGAGTAGTATTCCATGGTACAAATTACCAAAGTTCGTTTAATCATTCACTTGCAATGGGACATTCTGGGTGCTTCCAGTTGGGACTAAAGCTACTATGAACTTCATGTGTAGGTTTTTGTGTGAGTGCAAGTTTTCATTTCTCTAAGACAATGGCCCAGAATGCAATCACTGGGTCATGCATAAATTTTTCTAAGAAACTGCCATACTATTTTTTCAGAGTAGCTGCACCATTTTATGTAAGCATGACAGCAATGTATGATAGATCGAATTTCTCTGTAAGTGAACATGCATCTCCACATTCCCACCGCCATTTGATGCTGGCATGATGTTTTATTCCAGCTTTCCTAATTGATGTACCATGATATTGTTTCTTGGCCTTAATTTGCATTTCCCTAAAAGCTCGGATGTTGAATGAGTGCTGATTTGTCATCTGGATATACAGTTTGATGAAATGTCTGTTCAAGTCTTCTGCCCGTTTTCTGATTTTTTTTTTTAACCACTGATTTGAGTGTTCTTTATATTTTCTATGAGTATTTGTAGGAGGATGGAGGTGCAGACTCCCCAGGTCGCCCAAGGGTAGGCAGGAAGGTGGCTTATTACCACCAGGTGGGGATGAAAGCCCCAGGTCCTGGCTGACACCACCCTAGTGGTTGTTGTAGCAGGCTGTGGGCTACAGAGGAGTCCTCATTATAGTTCATCAAGAGTGGAAGTTGAAGCTCAACTCCTAACTGATATAGCTGTGGATCCAGAGTTTTTCTGTGGTGTTTGGCTTAGGTGGGTCACTTATTGTCTAAAAGTGTTCTCTTCTGCCAGACTCCTCTTTCTTGGCCTTCTGATCAGAAAAAGAGGCTCTCCTTGGGCTTTCCTTTTTTTTTTTTAATCTGTGCCTATTGGCATTTCCTGGCTCCCCACTTCTCCAGCATCCAGTGTAGAATATACGAAGCAAAAGGGAAACCCCAGAGTCTCATCACCCTGCCGTCATCGGGCCCTAGGGTGACTAGCTAGTCTGTCTTCTTCTCTCCACCTTTCAAAGTCTTCTTGCTTTGTTTTATATGTAATTCCCATGGTTTTTTTTTTCTGTACTTACCAAGAGGAATAGGGGAAAGCACTTCAGCTTCATTTTTCCAAAATGCATACCTGTTGTTTTAATTTGCATGCTCTTATTATTGGTGAGGTAGATGATCATTTCCTACATTTACTGGACATTTGCAGTTCCTCTTCTAGAATTGCCTGATTTGTAAAATCTTTTTTAAATATTTATTTATTTATTTATTTATACAAGCACTGGGTACAGTCAGAAGTGCGGGAGGGTGAGAGAATTCACCAGAGCCAGAGCGGAGAGCAGAACAGGCAGACTGATGAAGTACACTGCTGAGGGGAGCAGCAGGCGCGGCAGGAGAGGTCTGCGTGCCATGTGGGACCCTCGCCCAGCGGCGGGGGATCAAACCGGCACTGCAGAGGAGTGGGCAGCTTCACAGCCCAGCGCTCAACCTCTGCGCCACCAGTGGAGGCCCCTAAAATTTTTAAATATATTCTGAATATTCCTTCATTAGTTTAGATGTGTTGCCTATCTTTTCCAAATCTGTAACTTGTTTTCCTTTGTTCATAATGCTTTTGTCACATAGAGGAAGCAGTCAGCATATTGTCTTTTAATAAAAAACAGGAGAACTAAGTGAATATGCATCAATGGGGATACTATCGAACTGTTACATCCATAGCGGCATACACTGTAATTGTTAAAAAAAAAAAAAAGAATGTTTCACTCTAAATCAAAAAAAAATCTAGATTTATCTTAGAGCTCTTGCTTTAGAAATTTCATATCTTCTTTTGGTAAAGAAATCCTTCAGAATGACTTTATGTTAGGCCAGCTATCTATTTCCAGAGTCACCCATTCTAGGTGCTTCCAAAATTTGAGCACTGCTCCTATATCATGTGTTGGTTTCATTTATTTATTGTTCATTACATTTTGTTAGGTTCAGGATGAGAGACATATTGTAATCTTTGTCATCTTTCCCCAGGAGTTGCCTGAATGAAACTTAAAATGGCCCTTCAATTCCTGTGCCTGATATTACTTGTTTGTAACTAAGAAAAGGAACGCTTGTTTCGTTGAATGACTGACTACTCAGCTTTTTCATGAACTATATCCGTATAACCTAAAAACATCATTGAACTAATGAAAAATGACCATGTATGAAATCCATGTTAAGGGTCAATTTATATTTGCTTTTTTTTCAGAAAACTTTCCTCAAATTCTCAAACTATTATTCCCTTTAACCTCTGAACGGGTTATCAATTCTCTATCTTCCTCCCTCTCTCTTTCTTCCTTCCACCCTCTTCTTCCTCAGTTAAGTTTCCTCTAACTTCCATAGTAACTGTGCATCCTCTAGTACAGTCCTATAAACCTGCTTCCTATGGGAAAATTGCCCTTTTCTAGACATTTCTAGAGATAGAAAATTAGAGGTATGAACTTATTTCTTCATTCAATTGTAACTTTGATTGCCCTTTATATGCCTTCTTTCCTGAGACATATAGGTTTCCCAAATCACTTCCTTATACTGTCTTCTCATCACCTTTAGAAAAGATCTCCTTCTAAAGGTATGGAGGAGTGAAGGGTGTCTTTTACCAAAGTAGTTTACTTAAACTGATTGAACTGCTTGGTCTTACTAATCTTCCATGTTCATTGTCCCCTCTGAAGTTTTAAAATATCAGATCCCAGGCTCAATATGCCACCACCAAGGACCATTCCTTATTCTGGTGGATTTCTACTAGCCTTTCAACTGTCACTTTAAATATTTTTATGATTTCTCTGGAAAACCCTTCCTAGTCCCTAAGACTAGATTAGGTGTCCTTGTTCTAGTCCACTCCCATAATATATATGGACATAGCTCATGTGTTTATCCTTATTTGTGTTCATCCCTTTGTGTGGTGACAGTTTATGTCTTTTTATTTCTCATTGGATGGTAATTGCAAGAAGAGACTAAATACCCAGTTCTCAGTGCTTTGTACATAACTGCCTCTCAATGAAATGCATGCTTCATGACTGCATTTTAAAAATTTAATAGCATTTCAAAAGTTTTCAAAGAACTTTGATGTTCAAAAAACTACATAATTATCAAGGTGACTCTCATCATTCCTTTGTCTTGGTTTATGGGAAGGGACACATCTATGCATCCGATGCACAAAACTATAATCAAGTAGACCAGGTTTGTTAAAGAGTTTGGTAAAACACCTGAGTTAGAGTATGTTTTGAACCAGCTGAGAAGTCACATATTTCATCATACTGTTATTAATGGTTATTTCTTACCATTACTGTTTCACCATTGTGCCCTTTGCAGAATTCATGAACGGCACACACTCTGTCCTGAGGCTTTGGATTTTATCATTCCACAGCCTAAAGTCATTCATCTGTGAAGCAAGGGCAATGCACACCTACCTCACAAGGTGTGGAAAATTAATTAGGCAATCATCAGCTGTCTTCAATATAAAAGCAACATGTAAGCACACATGTTCTATGTCTTTTTTAATTACATCCCTAGTGCTAGTGGGGTGGCTAAGATCCCAGAGCATTTGGATTTGTAAGGGCTTTGCCTGCAGTACAGAGCTCCTTGTGGCAATATTAAGTATCAATAGGAGGCATTAAAATGTCAACACCTTTTCAGGGATTTTGCTTATTAGAAGAATTACAAAAGAGTACTTTGAATAACTATAGAGTAAGTCATAGTCTAAGCATTAGAGCAAACAAGAGCCTCCAGAGAGATCCAGGAGTGTGAGGAACAAGTGTTTAAAATGGTGGGCGAAGTGGTGAGAGGGGGCTCAGGGAGAAATCTGAAATTGCTGGGCATTCCTGCCCCCCAATGCTGCAGTAGATCAATTTGACACTTCCCGGTTCTAATTTGCTTCCTCCTCCTTTTGATTTCGCGGCATTCCCAATTATGCAGCTGCCAGGAAAGGAAGCAATGGAATTGCAATATAGAAAAGACCAGGCCACTTCTTTTTGGACCAGACATTCTGCACAAAGAGCTAATGGGTCACATCTTCTGCCGGTGCGGAGACGCTTTCAGGACGACGAAGTGCGGTGGGGTGGGAGCCCAGACTTGTTGGTTTCGTTCTTTCCTCGGTGGCCAGGGGGTTTCTCAGCTGCCTGAAGGATCATCTATAACAGGCCATTTTATTTGGTAAATGTTTTCCTACTTACTGAAGAGTGTTCATTATTAATGACCAGAAAGGGAACTCCTGCCTCCTGTGGCAGAAGTTGATACATTTGCTTTGTATAATTGCCGTGTATAGTTAGCCATGTGGTCGTTCAGCTAAAATAAATTGCTTTCTTCCCATAAGAGTCTCCCGGAGTGTCACGGGAGAGCTCCAGGGAAGTTGGCCGCTGAGACTAATCTCTTAGCTAAGGCGATAGACCCGTCCAGAAACAGAAGGCAGATGGCAAGTTTGAGATGAATAGCATTTTTTAATGGCTTCAAAATAGCTCTGTCTATAAACGGCTTTGCTGAATGACAACATGTAGTGCGATTTAGTTGATCTATTGGCTGTCATTGTCAGACCTTCTGAGAACTGTTCTCGGGTTTGTCTAGCAGGACAAAACCCGATCTCACTTCAAAAAGGAAGATTTAGAAATGATCTGAATTCAAAAGTCCAGTAGAGTGGAAGGGCAAAAGGAGAAAACCCTAGATTATTTACAAATAAAGGACAGCTATCTTTCCAGGGCGGCAGTCTCTGGAAGTTTGGCATTTGAAGAAAGTAACTCCACCTTGATTTAACAGCAGAAGCTGAATTCTGAACACTGAAGTGAAATGAGCCCAGGGTCTAGGAAAAAAGACCATGATAGGTACATGACAGACACCCTGTTCTATCTCCAGTTAGTAAGTATTTACCTTCTATCTGACGATATTAACTCCTTGCCATCCAAGTAGGTAATTTGGGAAATGCTGCTGCTGAAGACATGAAGCTTCTCTCTGCTGTTAGGAGATAAAGATTATAAAAGCAATCAGCATTAAAACAGAGTGAAGAAATAAGTTCATACTGCTAATTTTCTCTCTTTCTCTAGAAAATGGCACGCTTTCCCTAAAAAGCAGGTTTAGAGGCACCTACTAGAGTGATGAATAGAAAATATGGGCATTTCTTACAAATGGAAAGAAATACCCAAACTGAAATTAGAGGGTAGGTATTAGCAGAGGTGAGTTCTACCGGAGCAAGAAATTGATTGTAAGAGCAAGTAGTCACAGGCCAGTCACAGAGAAAGTTAGACCATGGTGAGATTTGTTTCTGTTCTGTTCTGATGTTGCAAGTGAAATGATGCAGAAAGCTCCTCTTTCTTGTTCTGTGTTATAGCAGTCTTGAAAAGCATACACAGGTGCTAGTAATTTGTGACCATTTGAAACTTATGATTGTTCTTTTCATAAAGCATTATATTTGGATTGGGATCATTTACTCTCTCCCTTTCTTTAACTTTCTCACTCAAATCTGGAATAAGCCTGGCTTGTTTAGCCACATTATTCAGTTTCAGTTTTACAGATAGTTATTGATTTCCTGCAAAGTTCAAGGCATTTGTATACACTGGCCACACTTTACAAGCTCCAAATTGGGTCAAGAGTACTTATTTGTATAGTGAGATAAAATATTTGAAATTGAGACTCTCTCCAAAATTCCAAAGTATAAACTTCATGCCAGGATCTGAAAGAAAAAAAAGCATCTCAAGAGTTTGCATACAAAGGACTTTAATATTATAAAAATAACAGCAGAAGATGCTATAGGACAGGTGCCCGAGATGGCATAATGTTGTATGGCCATTTTCTGTTCAGAGTCCCAGACCCACCACTTCTAACTAGTGTGACCCTGGGGAGGTTAGTGCTCTCCACTGTAGAGTGAAGAAAATAATATCACCAATAGATGAGTAGTGAAGATATAAGGCCTTGGAGCAGTGCCTTTAACATATAGCTATTTGATCAATATGTTTAAAAATACACTGTGGATTTAAAGTAATGAGTGACATTGGAATGTGGAAAGGTGGATAAAGAAAGGATACACTTTTAAGGCTGAGATGTCTGAGTAGTAAGTTTCCACAGGTAGACGTGCTGGGGAGAAAGAAGCTGTATCTATATAGAGAAAAATCAATATTGTTTTCAACGTTCCAACATCATTCAGGGTGTTCTGGGGACAAACACCTACTTAAGATTGTAAAAGTATTCACATATAGCATATGGTTAATAGATCTCTAGAGGGAGTTCCCCAGTTTCTTCTTTATCTTTATACCATTTTTTTTTTGTGTATGTGTGGTAGAAACTGTGTAATCTTTGTTGTGGAACTTCCTTTATTAAGTAGTTGGCTAAGTGTAACCTCCTCGTGTCCTGTTACACATTCTTCTATCCTCCACATTTCCTTAGCCTGGTAGATGGGGGCTTGATCAGCATCAGGTTTGAGTTTTGACTGGTGATGCTCAATGCGTAATGAGTGGGGGTTATTACTTTCTATTGCCTCCCATCAGGACCACATACTGAGTCCCACTTAGGGGGCTGTTAAGATTAACCAGTGATAAGGTGGCAGGAGAACTATGGGGGCTATAATGATGTAAGAAAAAACAAATTTAAGGCCTCCCTGGTGGCACAAGGGGTTAAGCACAGCACTGTGAAGCTATCCACAGCTTCTACAGCATGAGTTCAATCCCTGGCTGGCCAGGGAGCTGACCCACATGGTGCAGCAGACCTCTTCTGACTCGCCCCCTTCTCCTCTCAGCCGTGTGTTTCAGTCAGTCTGCCTGTTCTTTTCCCTGCTCTGTCTCTGGTGAATCCTCTCACTCCCCACACCTCTGACCTGTACCCCAGTTTTTGTGTGCATAACTAAATAAATACTTTTTTAAAAAGAAAGAAAAAACAAATTTAATTAATAAAACAATTTTTTTTAAATACCAGGGGAAATAAAAAAAGATCAACCATTGCATTCAGGAGGTATCGGTCTGATCCGTTGGTTATAAAATTCCCATCAACACCTTACCTAGCAGTATTAGTAGCCCTTGAGGGGTATTGCCTGGATCTATGATTTCACCGGGGTAATAAATGGTTATTTGCTTATTCTGTTGTTTCTTCCACATTTCAGCTATAATATAAAAAATAACTTTCTCTCATTGGTAATTTGCTTACTCTGAACTTCCCAAAGGAACTATAAAATACTTTACTCTTTCTCTTTACTTCCCAATTTTCAAAATGAGTATGTTCCCTCGCAAGATCCCTCCTAGAGAAGTGGGGATCTATTTTACAGCTGAGACAACAAAATGTTACATGAAATTACCAAGATCGCAAAATTACCAGAGGACAGAGCAGGGATTCAAATTTGCTCAGACTACAGAGTCATTCTCTTTAGGATAACTCTCTGAATATTAAATGTTAAATATTAAATGTTAATATAATAGATTCATAATATTTTCTTCCTTAAGAAATTTATTTTATTGACTTAGAAATACCTTCCACAATGAGATACCATCTCAGATCTGTCAGGATGACTTTATAAAGAAAAAAAAAAAGGGATATGCATTGGTGAAGATGTAGAGAAATTGGAGCCTGTGATCACAGGTGGTGGGAATGTAAAATGGTGTGGCTGCTATCAAAAACAGTATAACAGAGCCCTAAAAAATTAAAATTAGAACTACCTTGTGATACAGTATTTCCACGACTGGGTATTTATCTAAAGAAATGACTCTCAAAAAAGATATTAAACCTTCCAAGTTCATTGAAGCACTATTCACAATAACCAGGATGTGGAAACAATGTAAATATCTGACAGGTAGATGGATAAAGAGAATGTCTTATACTGTTTACACACAGTGGAATATTATTTAGCGTTACAAAACGAAAAATTTTTACAATATCCAACAGCATTGAACTTTGAGGACATTATGCTAAATGAAATAAAATATTTATTTAAAATAATATTAAATATGAACATGTAATGAATATGTAATGAAATATATTACATTAAATATCAAATATAAATGTAGAATTTTAGAAATAACAAAAACATTTGTCACAGAAGAACAAATACTACATAAGTCCACTACCATGAAATATCTAAAATAGTCACACTCATAGACGCAAAGAATAGTGATTGCCATCAAATTTTGGAAAAGTATCAAGTGCATTGTTACTGCTGTTAATGAAAATATCTATTGATAATAATAATGAGTTAGAAGGAGTTATCACTATCATCACTGAAAGCTGATGACTTTTTCAGATGAGAAATAATTAACTGATATCACTCATATCAAACCAAACCCCTCCTCCAAATGTCCACAAACAAAGAATTGTACAGAAGAATAGCCAGCAAGAGTAATGATGGGGTTATCACCTGAAACACAGACATTTGGTGGCTGAGTTGACATTAGAAAATGGTACACACCCTCTTACACACAAGACTACAGACTCCTGGGGCTATGACAGGTAGTAAATTAAAAGAGTTCAGACAGTCCTTGTAGCCAAAGCTATTGTAAGATACTTAATTAAGATATCCTATGTCAGAATTAGAGGTAATTGGCAATAATATTTCTTGAGAGATTACTCAGTATGCTCTCAATTTTTTTGTAGACAACTACCAATGGGAAAGATGTGATGAAGTTGGAGGGAAACCAAAGTTCATCATAAATATCATCAAACATAAATAAATGGAAATGCTGAAAATGTTTTGTCTGATGAATATTCACAAAGGGAAGAGGTTGGCAAGAAAACCATTTGGATATCTAAAAGTCTTTAAACCAAGGAATAGAAGAGACTGTTAGTTTAGAACATAAAAATATGACTAGATGGCAAAAAGCTTCCACTGCTTGGCTCCCTTCTGCCCTTTCTAGTTTATTTCTTGGGGCAGAATCCCAATAGATGCTGCCCTTTACCTAGAGAAAGACGGTGCTTTTCTTTAGATGAGTTTGCTAACCATAGGCTAATATAAGTCTCCTGAGTATTTTTAAGGCAAGCAAGGCTAAGCCATGACATTTGGTAGGTTAAATGTATTAAATACATTTTCAATTTATGATATTTTCAACACATGATGGATTTATTGGGAATTAATCCCATTGCAAGTCAAGGAATATTTGTACTAAAAGTAGTGTGGGCACACAATATGTGCTTAGAATATTCTCATTAGATAAATTTATTTACTTTCCCATAAATTCCATACTGGTTTCAAAGTCAAAGTCAATTCAATTCCACTTTTTTCAAGAAATTTTAATCCCTTCATGCAGTAATATGTTCTCTATAGCTTTATTATAGTTAGCATCTTGTTTTTATTTTCAATATGTAGATTTCCTTAGCACTGGATCTTTAGTTCCTGTCAGTTTTTTTAATTTTTTTAAAAAAGATTTATTTATTTATACAAGCACTGGGTACAGTCAGAAGCACGGGAGGGTGAGAGAATTCACCAGAGCCAGAGTGGGGAACAGAACAGGCAGACCGATGAAAAACACTGCTGAGGGGAGCAGCAGGCATGAAAGGAGAGGTCTGCGCTCCGTGAGGGACCCTCGCTGGCGCTGGGGATCGAACCAGCTCTGCAGAGGCCGCGGGTAGCTTTGCAGCCCAGCACTCAACCACTGGACCACCAAGGGAGGCCCTTTAATTTTTTTTTAAGATTTATTTATTTATACAAGAACTGGGGTACAGGTCAGAAGTGTGGGAGGGTGAGAGAATTCACCAGACAGAGCAGGGAGCAGAACAGGCAGACGGACCAAAGACACTGCTGAGGGGAGCAGCAGGCGAGGCAGGAGAGGTCTGCCACGCCATGTGGGTTTCTCCCTGGCTGGCTGGAAATCGAGCCCCCACTGCAGAGGCTGCAGATAGCTTCACAGCATAGCGCTCAACCCACTGAACCACTGGGGAGGGCCTACTTCCTGCCGGTTTTTGTCAAAATGTAATCCTAAGATTTCTGCATGAATTTTACCCTTGGTGCTTAATTTAAAATATTATAGACTCCACTCTGGACCTGCAAAATTAGAATATCTGGATTTGAAACCCAAGGATCAGCACATTTTAACAGTTCCCTGGATGATTCAGGTGCACAATGAAGTATGGAAAACAATTAAGAAAGCGTTCATCTTTCCATTTTCAATTGTGCTTTGAGTTTGTAATCAAAGCTTATTATGTTGACTTGACTGAATTGATCTAAGTGGTGACCGTAGTGATGCTACAACTAATTTGCTTATTAATTTTGAAATACAAGCATATTAACAAAGGAAACAATATATGGAATTGAAGTTGCCTGAATTTCTCAAAAGAAAACAGAATACAAATTTTAAAACAAACAAAATCTCTGATTTTTTATGTAAATGCTTATATACACACACAGAAACTGTGCAAAACTTTCACACATTTTTAAAAAAATATTTTATTAATTTTGTTTTGCATAGAAAATTGGGGTATAGGCCAGAGGTATGGGGGATAAAAGGATTCACCAGAGACAGAGTGGGGAGCAGAACAGGTGAATTTACTGAAATATACTGCTAAGGGGAGGTAGGCAAAATAGTAGAGGTCTGCTGTGCCATATGTGGGTTAGCTCCCTGGCAGGGGTTCTAACTCAGGCCTTTGAGGTGGGCCCTCTCAGTGACAGCGCTGAGCCTTAACCCCTAGGCCACCAGGGAGGCCCAAAACCTTCATACATCTTAATGAACATTCTCAATATGAATATAATCCTCTATCCAGTACTCAGATCAAGAAATAGAACAGGACTCTTAACACAAAAGATACTTCCTTCCTCTTTTTCGTCACTGCTCTCCATTGAGAGTAGTAACCACTAGCTTCACTTGTAATACCACAAATTTGTTATATACTACTTGTTTGCTTATTTAGCTATTTGTCATCTATCTGCATCTTGTATGTATTTCATTCATTCTCAGTTCTGTATCATATGAGTATAACACAGTTTGCTGATCTACTGTATATAGATGGAGTTTTTAGTTTAAGGCCATGATAAATAATACTGCTGTGAATATTCTTGTACATGTCTCTTGGCAAACACATGTAGCTCTTTCTATTGGGTATTTACCTAACAGTGAGACTGCTAAGTCATAGGGCATACATACATCTGTCTAGTTTGAGTAAATACTGGTCCAATTTTGCATGCCTTTCTCTTTTTATGCCATCATATTGTTTTTGCACACTGATTCTGGTGTTGGCCAATGGGATGTAGAAACTTGATATCAGTAGAGCACATAAAAGCACACACTTCTTTTTTGTCTTCTTTTTTCCTTCCCTGTGATTGCACATCCAGGCTGCCCTACTACATGATATGAGAGACATGAGGAAGAGAGCAGTCATTCTGGATGAGAACACCTGAACAGTCTGTCCCAGCCATCCTGTCAGCTGACCACACGTGCTGAGTGAGCCAGTGTAGGTGAGGTTAACTGAGCCTAACACAGGCCAGCAGAGTTGCTCAGCTGCCCCACAGACTTGCATTTAATAAGCAATGGTTGCTGTTTTAAGTTGCTGAGCTAGTTTGTTGCACAGCAATAGCTAACGGCCATACCACAAAAACAGATTTCCAAAGGTTTATGACAACTGACACTTCACCAATAGAAGTTTTGAAGTTCTACATCCTCATTAATACTTGATACAAACTATATGAAATTGATATTTGACTATTTATAAATTGTAAAAATTGTGATTTCATATGATTCAACTTGATTTTTTTTCATTTTAATCACTTTTGTAAGAGCATAACAGTATCAAATTGTGTACTTAATTTGTATTTTCCTCATAACTAAGGATGTTGAGCATCCTTTCACATGTTGATTAGCTAGCATTATGTCCTCTTTTGTGAAGTATCCATTCAATGTTTTTATCCATTTTTCTGTTGGATTTAGCTGGGGTTTGGCCATTGTTTATAGGAATGAACACACACACACACACACACACACGCACAGAGTAAGAGCCCTTTGTCAGATATATGTATTGCAGATATCTTCTGTTACTCTGGGATATTTCTTTTCACTTTCCTAATCATACCCCTTGATGAACAGGAATTCTTAATTTTAATGTAATTCAATTTGTCCATTTTTAACCTTCATGGCTGTTACCACTTCTTTGCTGACCACAAGGTTATGAAGATATTCTACGATGTTTTCCTCTAAAAGCTTTTTTGTCTTGCCTTACATATTTAGATCAATAATCCACCTGGAATTGATTTTTTTGTTAAGTATGGTATGAGGGAGGGGTGAAGACACAAGTGGGTGTTGACCTGAACATTTATTGAAAAGTCAGTGAGTGGTAGAGTCTGACTCTCACCAATGGGGAGGCAGCACGTATCATAGTATATACTCCCAATGAGCTATTCCTGAGCTCACTGGATCCGTGACCTTGGACAGGTCACAAGAATTGTCTCTTTTAGCCCATATGTAAAATGAAGCAGTTAAATTAAATAACCTCCTTCATTCCTTCCAGAAACGTGGGATCAGGCAGAAGTGACTCAACTCTCCAACTATGTATGGAATTATTAGTTCTGGAACCTTGGGGAACAATTTTAACATGTCTGAGTCTGAATTTCCTCACCTATAAGATGGGAACAATCATATTTATATGTAAGACTGTTGTGAGAATAGGAAAAAAAGTACCTCTATTTATATTATTTGGTAAAAAGCACCACCTGTTTTTATTGTTAATAGTCATACTGGAGAATCAAATAGAACTTCTTTGTTTAATTTCAATAAAAATATAGTTAGAACCTCTCAAACAGTAACAGAAGTCTACACACAAGATTGGCAATGCAATTAACTAGATTCTGGATGAGAATATTCATTTTGCCTCATGCTCTTCATTCTTGATAGAAGCTACTTAGTAAAGAAAGCTAGGAAGAAAGAGAAAAGTCACACAGAAATAAAAGTCAGCATTCTCAAAATTGTCTTCTGTTATCCTTGAAATCAAAAATTTATCCTAAATATATGTGGCATCCAGTACAGAACAGCCTGCAGTAATACTTGTCCACAATGAATTAGGAGGTCTCAAATCACTCAATTTCCACAAAAACACTGATTCAGGACTTCACTGGTCACCCCATCAAAAGTTGTAGCCCTCATCATCTTGTGTTACCACTATGTGACATAGTTGCCTGTCTTTTGTTCATCTTTTGTCTCCCTCTACTAGAATGTAAATGCTGTGGGAGCAAGTTTAATTTATCATATACTTTCAGCACCTACAAAAATGCCTGGCACATGACACATATTTAGTAAATATTGTTGAATGAGTGAAGGCAAGTAAGAATCACATCAAATATGTAACAAAAGTAGTAACAACATTCAATTAGGTGCATGCTATATTTAATATGAGTATGACATGGAAATCAATAATGTATTTGAGAACAAAACCTCTGTCATCCCTAAACTCCAATTATTGTAGATGTTCAGTAATAACATTACCACAAAAATATTAGCACTGTTAATAATCAACACATTTTCTCAAGTGCACCTTGGGGAACTATGGGAAGGAAATTGATATTTCCCATACACATATGCTATAATTGTTTGTTTTTTTTTTCAAAGGAAACATTTAATAAATATGGTTACTGAAAACTATACCAAAAATGTTTTTCTTTCCTTTAAAAATAAAAGGCAGATATAGAAATCATGTTTTCAGTCTAAACAAATATTAAATTTTACATGTTGGCTATTAGAAAGTTGTTCAATTTTTCCTTCACCAAAATAAATTGTTAATTAAGATGGACAAAAACCAGGAAACATTGAAGTTAGTCATTTAATTTCCTTACCTATTCAGAACTGCCTGGAGTCATTTCCTGCAGGAATTTCACATCTTCCCATTGAAGCATTTCAGCAGCTGGTAACGAAATCATCAACTCAGGCAGGGGTGATATTCCAGGCTCCTATTACAAATCAGGTGATTTTTTTATATTCATGATGGAGCCAGATCAACTTTAGAAGTAAATCTGAATACCTTCTAGAATGCTGTTTCTGCATTGCTCTGAAGAAGTAATTTGGTCTGGTGGGAGAAACTGCAGGCAAGGAAGCATGACTTCCAGATTTGGCTCAGTCACTAATTAGATTTCACCTCCTGTGCCCTAATAGCTTAGTCTACGTGAGGCTAATAACACTCACATTTTACCTAAGTTGTTTTTAAGATGAAAGGGTAATAATTCAACCCCAATGTAGCAATTTTTTTCCTGTGCATGACTCCAAAGTATTGTAATTTTCTTAAGGATAGAGACTTTGTCTTACACTTCATCAGATCCAACCTTGGCTGATACAATGTAAGGGGGTGCAATATATGACTGATAAATCTGAGAAATCAAAGTTGTTTGCCATAATATAAGGAAATTGATCATTGTTCCTTTATAGGTTTAAATGTCCAAACATTTTTTCTTATTCCTAAGGTAGCTATTCACTTGAGAAATAGATGCTAATAAATTAAACACACTATTTTTTTTTAAAGACTAACAGGACATTTAGCCAATTGTATACTATGTTGTGAAATTTAGGATGCAGATGGGTGGAGGGTGGAACTAAAGTTATATCCTTTTCTTGTCCCAATGTTTTCATGACTGGACTAGTCAATTGAAGAAGAAAGAATACCAGTATTAAGTCATATTTTGAGAGTTGGGTTGCTTAGCTTGGCAAACAGAAAGAATAAAGCAGTCTGCATTTTCCCAAATTGGGTGAGGCTATAGTGAATGTTGGAGAACTTAAGTCAATAAACTGAAAGAAAAGTTCATACTCCAATTTCAGAAGAACATGGCTTCTGCAGGTGAAATTGGTGTCAAGGATTCTCTCTACCTCATAGCTCTACCATCCTCAACAACTTTTACTGAAATGAGTTATTGGGAGTGTCAAAGACCTTCTGATAAAGACATTGTTTAGACAGAATAATAAGAGAAGAAGAAACATTATTGTTCAACTAGTTTGGATCTATTTCACATTTACTGTGAACGACAATGAAGACACACATTTTTTAAAAATATTTTATTTTATATCATTCTTACATCATTTTTCATTTTTGCACAATGTTTGCATTTTCATTTGGGTTATATTCCCCATACAATTCCCACCCCCCTTATTTTGACCCTAATCCTTCCTCTCTCCACCCCTCCCCCCCATAGAGAAGACACACATTTTTATCAGTTAAAGCACTTCATTGATTATGGATATAAAGTTGAATTCTATCATGTTTTAGCTCACTCTGACTATACCTGTACTTAGTGTTTCTGAAAAAATCTACATTCATGATTACTGAACATATGATGAAATATGGGCATTGGGGAAAATCAAAAATTGTAGGTACACTGATTCAGTGCAACACTTTTTTTAATTTTGTGTTTAATGATAAACTAAGTATTGTGTTCAGGTTCTAGAGTCAAACTTTATGGGCTTAAATTCTTTTTGAGTGGCATATATTTGAGAATGCTATTGAAGTTCTCTGAGCCCCTGCTTCCCCATCCATAAAATAATGATTAAGAGTAGCATCTTTCTCAGGGGTTAATATGGGAATTGAATAAGATAGTCTAGATAGGAAAGAGATTGCCACATAGGAAATAGTCTATAAATGCTAGCTATTAGTATTATAACTATCATTACCTTTTGGAATATCACTTCATAACAAATTAATTGCCTCATGATTTCATGCCATCTATATTTGAAGCCTGTTGATGCCAAGAAGTACATTCACTGTCATGGGTAAACGAGAAAAGAAGAGTGGTCAGAATGAATACATAAATGATGTATTTCTGCCAAAAAAAGTTAAAATGACATGCTATCTTATTGTATAAATGGTGGATTCAAAGTGGTTCCAATAGAGAAATGGATGAGAAGACGGAGCAGTCACAAAGCAAGCTCAAGGGTAAGATGAGGAATTGAAAAGACCCTGTATCGTAGCAGCCAGTCTCATAGCCACATTCTCAGCAATGACTGTTTCAGCAAAACCGTCCCCTACCACTAAATTAACGTTCATTTCAATCTATTGGGCTTAACTGCATTTAATTATAAACTGTTTTAGTTTCATGACTGTGTTAGAGATATAAGGATAAGTTTATCCCTTTTTGATATAAATACATATAACTAATACTTTAAAATTTTAAGTCAATACAAAAGACACAGAAATTTCTTTTAAGGGGACAGTATCTTATTCCACTTTGAAAGCAATTGATATTTGGTAGAATCGAGCTGTAAAGACCATTGGGGACAATGCCCAAAAACATGATGCTAATGTATTTGCAAGTGTACAGGTTCCTGCTGAGCACAGTGACAAAATACAAACTGTCTGTATTAGAGAAGGGTGTGTATAATGTGTGTGTGTGTGTGTGTATGTGAGACAGAGAGAGAGAAAAAGAGAGAGAAGAGAGAAAGGGAGAACAGCACTAAGTATCAAAGGAGCAGTATAGAGGGTATCTCATAAGAATTCGAGAGGCCCAGTTGCAGTTGCCTGAGATAATCAGGTAAGATTCTGAGGGGACATGAGATTTGAGCTGGGTCTTAAGTTAAGACGGTAGAAGGTATTCCCGTGGTAGGACATGAGTGGTGTTAACAAAGCAGGAAGTTGTGTTAATTTCATTTAGTTGTTTATTTTCTAATGTAGGGGGAAATAATACAAGAAACAAGCTTTCCTGATATAAGCAATATATATTATGTATGTATACATGTGCACACACACACATACACACAATTTCAAGTTACCCAAAAGAAGAGACAAGTATGTCCGCCTCCTAGTGTAGTGGAAGATCACACTTGGCTCTTACAGAGGCAGAGTAGAATCTATGTGAGCAGTCACTTCTGAAAACTTCCAAGTAGCTTGGAATCATGGGATTTCATTATTTTGATTAGTGAACATTGTCCCCAAAGTGGCATCGTAGTGATTAATCAAACTTTTAAATGTGTTTCCAAGTGCCGATGTTAAATGAATTAAGCAGAGGGGCTCTGTCCCTGAGAAAATAATTACGGATTCTTTGTCTCAGATTAAAGTATAGGTGGGTATTCTGGGTGCCTTAGTGGTGGTTGTTGTATGGTAACACACATCTGAAGGAATGTGACCCTGTACCCCTAAATCATATACAGTGTTGTAAACCAACGTTACCTCAATAAAAACAATACAATTTTTAAAAAGTAATTACGATAGATAAAACATTATCCATGTTTAATTTTTCTCTCCACTCGTTTTCCTTATACCCATGGTACCTCCTATTACTTATCAGCTAGCTAATTCAAGCAGATAACAAGTTAATGATCAATTAGGAAACAAATATTAGTGGAAACTCATAAAGAGTCAATTACATTTAACTGATATGTGTGTTTGCATGTCCTTGTTAATAATTTCATAATATGGTCATATTTCTTGCAATCATTTTTTGACTTATGTTTTAGAATTAAATATATCAGTTATGTGACATTCTGCAACAAATGTGGCATTCTCTGTAAGAGTACCATGATTTCCAGAAGTAACTTTACCTAAATTTTGCAAACCATAGTTTAACAGAAAAATCTACCTCAACTTTAAAAGAAATGATAAACATGAGTTTAAGTGTGGTGTCATTGATGGGTTTGCCATGGTGAAATATTTTGCAGCGTAACCCATGTGCTATATCAATTCATGGAGAAGGAGCTGGCAAAAGAGATTGCAGTAGCAGAGTGGCTCTATCCAGGCAAGGAGAAAGTCAGCTGATAGAGACAACAAAAATTTTCCTAAGCACAAAGGAAACACCTGCTCAAAATCTAATTGGAGATTGTGCTTATGTAGTTGTAGGAGGCACAGTTGGTGCCCACTCATTTGTTGCACACAGTCCTTTATAAGGTTCCCTGGGTTGTGTCCAGTTGCCTACAGAGGTGCATTCACTGGCTTTTTTCTCTCCACTGACTCTCTTCACTGAATTTCCTAGGATGCCGTCTGAATAAAACTCTGTACACAAATCCTTAGCTCAGGCTCTGCTTTTGAGGAATTTAAGATATTCATGTTTCTAACAAACATCTCATGGATTTCTGGAAGCATCTTCAGGAAAATAATAATAATAAAAAATATGGGCTTATTAAAATACTAGTATCATCGAGTGCTTACTGTATACCAGGAATCATCCTGAAAGCCCTCCTTACAGTAACTTATTTTATCCTCACAATAACCATCTGAATTGCATCTTATTCATATTATTTTTAAGATAATAAAAGTTGACGCTTAGTGGGTTAGATCACGTTACACAATGCTACTAGTAAATGACACGTTTGGGAGTCAAACCCGGGTCCTTTGTGCTATACACTCATGTTCTATACACTCATAGAAAGGTATAGTCATTTCTATCGTCATTTCCATCACCATTTTAGCAAAACTACCAACCGACAAGAAACACCTTTGTAGCCAGAGTAGATGTGAGGAAGAGCCTTTCGGTTCTCCAGATAAGTTGTTCTCACTGTGTTTCTTTGCAATCTCAGAGGTAACTAAAGTGAAATATTTTTTCAATTCAAAAATAAAATTGAAATTAAGCCATACACATTTTATTTTTATCCCAGTTCTCTCAAGTCTTTACTTTGGATCAGAAACTTTGTCACTGAAGCATTTGTTTTCTTAAGCATGCAAGTTCTCAAGCAAGTCTCAGAGCCCAGGCCACTGAGTGGCTCTGTCTGCTGGCCACACATGCACACGTGGGTAGGAGCAAAGCAGTCAAGAGCCACCACTCCCCACAGTGGACCCTCATCTGTAGCAGGATCAGGTAAACTTGGGGACTGGCTCCCTAGTTTTCTTATCTATAAAGTGGGGTTTCTAATCTTGCTAATAAATTTTATTTTACAAATAAGACAGGAACGTATTTTTGTTTAAAGTATACACAAATATACAGAATAAAGTGTGAATAGGCCCCCTGCCATGTACTCCAGCACCGGTCCCCCTCCCTCTGTGGAGGTTTCCATGCCGCCAGTTTGCTGGATAGCATGCCAGCGTTTCTCCCATGGAAGAAACTTTTGTGTCTTGGTGGCATAATATTATACAGGGCTTGGGATTTGCCAGGTTCCAGAGTGTGGAATTATCTTCGATATGTTGGGTGGAAATGGAGCCTGTGGCAAAAGAGAAAGTGAGTTTCTAATTGGATTTATGGCCATTACTCCCAGAACAGCCTCTGCCCTCGGTAATGTCGATAGCAGTTTAGATAGAATCTTTCTCTGCAAAAGATCCAGAAGACTCTGTAGGGAGAAAGCTGGCACATCTCCTGCTCACCCAATAAAAAGTCAGATTGTTATTAAACTGTCCCTGAAGCTACTGTGATTTACATCCACTTTTATGGTTCTCTTTGTAGAGCAGTCCCTTTAATGGGGGATACCCTCTGGTTCCTATTGGTTGCATTTAAAATAAATATTACACCATCTCCAGCTGTCCAGCTCTCCTTTCAAGCTTTGACCTGCCACGGAAAACATAGTGAATTGATATTTTCCCTTGAGAAACTTTCATGTGCTCAAGGATGCCCAACACCACATTATTTGTGAGGTAGAGCAGCAGAGGCTACTACTCCAGGTACCCCTCAGTCTTAGAATGTAGATGTATACTATGGACTACTAGGTATGGAACTAAATCTATATAAAGCAACATATGTGAACTTAAAATCATTGAGTAAAAAGGAAGAAATGGAATGAAATATAAAGCACAATACTATAGCAGGGTGGTCCCTAGAGAAAGGGCATTTTCCAGGTTCCCTGCACCCCCCAAGGAAGTGTGGTGCTAAGCAGAGAGGAGGAGACACTAGAGAGGAGACTGAGAAAAGGAAGGAAGAGAGATGGAGATCAAGGAGAAGACCTGGAGGAGGCACATGGAGCCGAGACACATGTGAAGAAGCTGTGCTTTCTTCTCAACCTTGGACTATTTCCACGGACTTGGGGGATATGGAAGGAGACTCTTGAAACAGACATGGGTCAGACACCTGTAGGGAGGTTTGTTAACCTTTGGCAGCCTTTGTCTTGATTTCGATTTTGCTCCTTTCGCCCCAGCCTTGCCTGGCCCTTTCTGCCCCTTTCCTATGGGTCCCCTCCAGAAGATGCCTTAGACTTGTGGTGAACTCTCAGTCCTCAGCGGCCCTGCTTTGGGTCACCTCTGTTTGGCTGGGCATTTACCCAGGAGCGGATGGGTAACTTTGGGTATTTGATTTGAAAATGTCATTTTTTCTTTTCTCTTTATTGCACACTTATTGTATTAAAGTTCCTTTCCATTAGACATCTTACACTCCAGAGTATGTTTTATCTTGATGCAGCGTATGAAAGAACCTATTTAGAGCAGGCAGATTTGGGGCTCTGGGGTGCTATGTAATAATTTAACACACTTGCCCAGTAAAATAATGTTATATCTATTTTCAAGGATAGATAACCAAAGAACATGTACCAAACAAAGTAGTATAGTACTGTGGTAACTCCAGGGGAGAAAAAAATAGAGAAAAATTCAAAAGCAAAACTGACAGAGTTCTTATAGGCATCTTAGGACAATGCTAAAACTTGATGTTTTGCTCTTGAGATGTAGTATACAAGTAACGAATAAGAAACACAAAGTCAACTGTCTTTTACTTTTCTTTAAATCAAATTTTATCACCAACAAGTATTTATAGATAATCTTCTAGGTAGGTGGCATGACATAAGTTCTGCTGTGTGACCATGGATTGGTTACTGCACCTCTCTGAGCCTCAGTTTTTTTAATGGTAAAAATAACTAAAAGTAAAGGAGAGTGAGAATGAGCCATAGTATTAATTAGGTTACAATGTAAATTTTGTAAGTAGATGCATTCCGTAAGACTGAAACGAGGTAATGTCTGAGACCTGGCACACCAGGTGAGCAGAGTTATGTTAATTCATGGAGAATGGAGCACAGTTGAATGCAAGCAGGGACTTGTGAAAATACACTTATTCTTAACTTCCCTCCAGGACTACAGGGGAAAACACCATGTCTGCCATATCATGGTCAACTACTACCTATTCTTGTGTAAATGAGGGAGACCTGGCAACTTTAACCCTAGTGATTACCAGGATTGACTTGGCATAACCAGCTGGGTGCTTTCTCATCTGATGCAAAGTTGATCAAAGATGGCTGGCCTAATTAGAAGCAAGGTCATTCCTCACACTGTAGGTGCACCCTCCTTGCATCTGAGGTCCCAGGTCAATATTGAAATAAAAGACAGCACTGTTACACACAAGATTGCCCCTGAGCTCTCTGGACCTGCCCCAATCCAAAAAAAGCCCTTGTCCATGTTGTAGAGAAGAAGGAAATGTGCCTGCTCTGCTCCCTCTTAAACAGAATAAATGTGCCATAGGGGCTAGAGAATATTCCCTCCCATAAGCTGAGTGATGCAAGTTTTCCATCGCAAACACCAATAACCAGGAAAACTAGCACAGCAAGAAACTGGACTCAGAAAATTGAGGCAAACTATGATTCATTTAGGTCTGACTTGGCTTCTTGTTCTAAGAAAGAGGAGGAGATTATTGAAAGCATTCCAGGGGAGGGGTATTTGAAGGATGGAAATTAGGAATTAGCACACCACATCCAAGAGGTATGAGCTGAGCATTCTGTCTCAGGATCTCCAGGAGGGCTGGTGTGTGTTTCCAGACAAAATTGGTGCACAAGAATCCCAGCACTTGCCTCGCAGGTGGCACAAGGTGTTAAGCACAGCACTATGAAGCTATCTGCAGCCACTGCAGCAGGAGTTCAATCCCGGCCGGCCATGGCACAGCAGACCTCTCCTGTCTTGCCCACTGCTCCACTCAGCAGTGTGTTTCAGTAGATCTGCCTGTTCTGTTCCCCACTCTGTCTTTGGCGCATCCTCTCACCCCCCAACACCTCTGGCCTGTACCCAGTTCTTGTATGCATAAATAAATAAATTTAAAAAAAAAAAGAAAAAGAAATCCCAAAACCATCTCCAGCCTCAAGGTTGACTTTGTGCTTATAGCAGGTGTTAGGAATTGCCTCAAGTTCAACTTTAAGTCAAATAAAATGGCTATGGAAAAACCTCTGTTTCCACCTCTCAGTGGAAGAGAAAGAACTCCATCACACTGATCTGTGATGTCATTTTGGGTACAGAGAGTAGGGTCCTTGGGTTACCTCTGAGAAAAGTTCTGGCAGTTCCCCTTCCAGCGGCATACCTCAAGTTTACCCAGGAGACGAAGACATTTGCACAGACACAACCAGGCAAAAGTGACAGTTTTAAAGGACAAGGAGAAAGAAAAAAGAGAGACACCTGTATAGTCACAGATGGGCAGTAATTGGAGGACAGTTGCTGCTGCCTTGGCAACAGGAGAAGCTTTGTGAAAAGAAACTCCTGCATAGTCACAAGTAGGCACAAGAGCAGACTTTTGTCAGTGCAAAATTGTACTGATATATGTTCTATACAACTCCTTTGTGGAACTGTTATCTATTGTTAAATCAATCACTTTTAGGGTGTGACTGGGTTAATTTGTACGGACCTGTGATCCTCTAATGTTCCTCAGTCTCCATGTCCCCACCTGCGGTCTGCGTCTCAGGATACTTTCTATAGCATTGGCATCTAAAGAGTTTCCATTTCTATAGCTGGTATAAAGACTATGTTACTCGTTTCTCCTCCCACCACCAGTTTCTGGTCTTGTGACACCTCCTTCCCACATTATCTACTCTAAGTTTCCATCAGCCTGTTTTCTTCTTCTTTTTAATTTTTTTATTATATTTTTACATCATTTTCATTTTTGTACAATGTGTGCATTTTCACCTTGGTTATAGTCCCTGTAAAATTCCCACCACCCTTGTTTTGATCCTACTCCCTTCTCCCACCCTGTAGTGTATCTCTGGTATATAATTGCCTGTTGATTTTGATTTTTACTTTATTATAATTAGTTTTTTTTCCTGGTCCCTTATTTGGGTCTAATAAATTCTTGCCATATGTGAGACCGTCCAGTTTTTTTCTTTTTCTTTTTTTTTTTTTAATAAATTTTATTGTTATATTCCCCATACAATTGCAGCCCCCCATTCTGACCCCAATCCCTCCCCTCCCGCCCCCGACCCCTAAAAGTGTCTCTGGTTCATAGTTTTTTGTTGATTTTGATTTTCACTTTCTTATAGTTATTCATTTTCCTGGTCCCTTATTTAAGTTTTCTAGATTCCTGCTATGAGTGAGACCATCCGGTATTTTTCTTTTTCTTTTTGGCTTATTTCGCTGAGCATGATCCCTTCCAGCGCCATCCATGTTGCAGCAAATTGCATGTGTTTATCTTTTTTGAATGCTGAGTAATATTCCATGGTATATATGTACCACATCTTCTTGATCCAGTCATCTATTTTTGGGCATTTGGGTTGTTTCCAAAGCTTAGCTATTGTAAACAGTGCTGCTATAAACATAGGGGTGCAGGTGTTCTTTGGAATTGATGTTTCTGTGTCCTTTGGGTAAATACCTAGGAGTGGAATTGCTGGGTCATATGGAAGCTCTATGTTTAGTAGGTCCAGAAATCTCCACACAGCTTTCCACAGTGGTTGGACCAGTTTGCACTCCCACCAACAGTGCAGAAGAGTTCCTTTTTCTCCACACCCTCGCCAACATTTGTTGTTGCTAGTTTTTTTAATATGTGCCATTCTCACTGGTGTAAGATGGTATCTCATGGTAGTTTTGATTTGCATTTCCCTGATGACAAGTGATGTTGAACATTTTTTCATATGCCTGTTGGCCATTTGCATTTCCTCTTCAGAGAAGTTTCTTTTAAGCTCTTCTGCCCATTTTTGGACTGGATTATTTTCTTTGTTGTTGTTGAGTCTCATCAGCTCTTTGCAGATTTTTGTGATCAGTCCTTTATCATTAGTGTTGGGTGCAAAAATGTTCTCCCAGTTGGTGGGGTTTCTCTTTGTTTTTGTTATTGTCTCTTTTGCTGTGCAAAAGCTCTTTAATTTGATGTAGTCCCAGCTGTTTATCTTTGCCTTCACTATCACTGCTTTGGGTGATGTGTCTGTAAAGATGTCTTTGATGTGCAAATCACGTAGTGTTTCGCCTATATTTCCTTCTATATATTTTATGGTTTCAGGTCTTATGTCTAGTTCTTTAATCCATTTTGAGTTGATTTTTGTGTATGGTGTGAGGTGGTGGTCAAGCTTCATTCTTTTGCATGTAGCGACCCAGTTTTCCCAGCACCATTTATTGAACAAACTTTCTTTGCTCCAATGCATATTCTTTGCTCCTTTGTCAAAGATTAGTTGACCATAAATCTGTGGGTTTATTTCTGGATTTTCTATTCGATTCCATTGGTCTGTATGTCTGTTCTTGTTCCAATACCATGCAGTTTTGATGATTATGGCTTTGTAGTATAGTTTGAAGTCTGGGAGTCTGATGCCTCCATTCCCTTCTTTTTTTTCAGGAGAGCTTTGGCTATTCGGGGTTTTTTGTGATTCCATATGAATTTCATCAATAATTGTTCTATTTCTTTGAAGAATGACATTGAAATTTTGATTGGAATAGCATTGAATCTGTATATTGCTTTTGGAAGGATGGCCATTTAAATAATGTTTATTCTTCCAATCCATGAGCAGGGGATGTCTCTCCATTTCTTTGTGTCTTCTTCTATTTCTTTTAACAGTGTTTTATAGTTTTCTTTGTATAGGTCCTTTACCTCTTTTGTTAGATTTATTCCCAAATATTTGATTTTTTTTGTTTCAATAACAAAAGGGATGGTCTTTTTGATTTCTTCTTCTTTTTTTTTTTCTTTTTCTTTCTGGCTTATTTCACTGAGTATGATCCCTTCCAGCTCCATTTAAAAGTGTGGCTGTCTCCGTGTTTCAACTGACCCCAAGGAAGCTGTCATCTGCGCAGTTGGTTAAGTTATTCCCTTTTGGTGTATCCTTGCAGCTATGCATAATCAGAGGGACTTTTGTGACCAGTTTGGCCAGTTAATCCTGTGGTTCAGGTGAAAAATCTTCATTTTTCATATGCTGAATACTTAGGAAACTTTAAAAGGAAAGATGCCAATGACATTTTAAAGCAAACTTTAGGGAGAGCAACTTAAAAAGAATTACATATTATTCCCGGTCTCCCTTCCCATGTGCATCAACTTGCACTGACTTCCCGATCTTCATCAGATCCTGCAGATTTCAAAGTTGAAATAAATGAAGGTCCCATTTCTTTACCCTTGAAAAAAATAAGGTCTAATGCTCTGGCTTAGATAAGGTCATTTCAGGGCATCAAAGTCCACGTGGGTATGAAGCAGAAGCAGTTTGTAACCATTATTTCTTTTTAATTCCTTTAACTGTTTTCATAACAGTCACCATAGCTTTCTTCTGAAAATCTTAAAAAGGCTACATGAGGGCTTGTTTTCCAACCCTGCTATTGGAGAGAAAAGATGAATAGAGGGTGTGGAAAATGAAAGAACTCAACATTTGTTAAGTGCCTTTTTTTGCACCAAGTAGGGGAAGAAAGGTATCTTTTTGAAATGGAGAAAAAGAAGTTGCATCATGGAAGGTCCAGGATAAATCTGACTTGGATCAGCAATACCATATAGCCCACCCACTCCCTGCCAGGCTACCAGAACTCAGAATCAGGGCAGGATAGAGACAAGGTCAAGGAGTAGCCACCCTTGGTTAAATACATATTATTTCAGGGATACTATGTTATTCCAGCAAGTTAGAATGCCAAGGGGAAAGAAATGGAGGCAGGAAACCAGGGAAGAATCCATCAGCAAAGATCTGTGAAAGCCTGCAATCACCCGGGGTCTTTGCCAGTCAAGTCTCAGGTATCGGGGACCTGTACTCTGAAAAGCCAGAGGGAAAAATACAGCCATGGAGCCCCAGAACAGAAGAGCTTTGTGTGCCATTATTTCACTAAACCTTTTTTGGAGTATTTACTATGTCCTGATCACTGTGCAAAGGTACAAAAGATATATAAGAAATAGCCCCCACCCTAAATGAGCTTGTACTCTTATGGGGAGGCTAACATTAAAAGGTAAACAAATAAAATGCCAACTAATTGCAATAATAGAGATGTTTATATTCAGAGGCAATAAAGGCAAGGAATCTTTCAAGTGGCAACTTTTCTAAATCCCTCTCCAATTTCCTTAGACTCCTTACATCCTACTGCTGATATTGTATTATCTACTTATACTTATATCTGGTAACATAGACTTCAAATTAGGAAAGGTAATAAGAGATAATTAAGGGTCCAATACAACAAGAAGAAGTAACACTTGTATATGCATCAAATGACGGAGCACTGAGATACATAAGACAACTAATAACAGAACTTGAGAGATATTGATAACAACATAATATATTAGGATACTTTAATACTCCACTTACAAAAATGGACAAATCAACCCAAAGCAGTGATAGTGAAGGGAAAGATAAGACTCAACAACAACAAAGAAAATAATCCCGTCAAAAAATGGGCAGAAGAGCTAAAAAGAAACTTCTCTGAAGAGGAAATGCAAATGGCCAACAGGCATATGAAAAAATGTTCAACATCACTTGTAATCAGGGAAATGCAAATCAAAACTACCATGAGATACCATCTTACACCAGTGAGAATGGCACATATTAAAAAAAACAAGCAACAACAAATGTTGGCGAGGTTGTGGAGAAAAAGGAACTCCCCTGCACTGTTGGTGGGAGTGCAAACTGGTCCAACCACTATGGAGAGCTGTATGGAGATTTCTGGACCTACTAAACATAGAGCTTCCATATGATCCAGCAATTCCACTCCTAGGTATTTACCCAAAGGACACAGAAACATCAATTCCAAACAACACCTGCACCCCTATGTTTATAGCAGCACTATTTACAATAGCTAAGCTTTGGAAACAGCCCAAATGCCCAAAAATAGATGACTGGATCAAGAAGATGTGGTACATATATACCATGGAATATTACTCAGCATTCAAAAAAGATAAACACATGCAATTTGCAGCAACATGGATGGCGCTGGAAGGGATCATGCTCAGCGAAATAAGCCAAAAAGAAAAAGAAAAATACCGGATGGTCTCACTCATAGCAGGAATCTAGAGAACTTAAATAAGGGACCAGGAAAATGAATAACTATAAGAAAGTGAAAATCAAAATCAACAAAAAACTATGAACCAGAGACACTTTTTGGGGGGTGAGGGGCAGGAGGGGAGGGATTGGGGTCAGAATGGGGGGGGTTGCAATTGTATGGGGAATATAAAAATAAAAATTATAAAAAAAAATGGACAAATCAACATGACAAAGAATAAATAAGGAAACAACAGCCTTAAGTAAGGAACCAGACCAAATAGCTCTAAATATCCACCAAACACTCCACCCAAAAAACTCTGCATACACATTTTTTTCAAGTGTGCATGGAACATTTTCAAGAATAGACCATATCTTGGAACACAAGTCCATAGTCAATATAATTACAACAATCACCTAGTATTCTCCCTTACCATAATATCACATGATAAAATGCCATAAAGTTAGTAATCAACTATTAAAAAAAACAGAAAAACTATGAATAAATGGAGACTAAACAACATTTTTAATAGCTATTGGATAAAAGAGGAAATAAAAGCAGAGATTAAAAAATACCTTGAAACTAAAGAAAATGATACAAGATACTAGAATCTATAGGATGCAGCAAAAAAGATCTTAAAAGGGAGGATAATTTCAATATAGGTCCATGCTCAGTAGCAAGGATAATCCCAAACAATCTAATATCAGACCTAAAGCAATTTGAAAAATAGCAACAAGTAAGACCCAAAATTAATAAAAATAAGAGTAGAAATAAATGAAATAGAGATAAAAGGCTACAAAAAAAAATCAATGAAACTAAGAACTTGTTTTCAAGAAAACAAAATATATAAACCTCCACTTAGACTAACAAAGAAAAGGAGAGAGAAAACATTAATAAATAGAATCAGAAATGAAAGACGAGAGACCACCACAGATAGCACAAAACACAAAAGATCATAAGAAGTTACTATGGAGAACTACATGCCAATAAATTTGATAACCCTGGAGAAATGGAAACATTTCTAGATAAAAATAATCTATAAAAACTAATCCAGGAAGAAACAGATGAATTAAACCAACTAATCACAAACATGGAAATTTAAACAGTAATTTAAAAAAGCTCCCCCCAAAATAAAAACTATTTACTCTATCACCTCCCATGAAAGGGATGAAAAAAATGACAAATAATTGTTCTACCCCAAGTCTCCAGCATGGTAAACACTCAAAAAATACAAACAAGTGTCAAATGAGTGAAGATCTGATTCCATTTCCTGCTCTTCGAAAGTGGGAAATTGCTTGCAACTTTTATTTTGGCAACTATTTGCAGAAAAGGACTCTTTTTATGCTATAGTGGCTGAACATGGAAAACTACCTAAATGTTAAGTCACAGGAAACTAATTAAATATATTACAGTCTAGACATACTCTACAGACAATTAAAATAACATTACAGAAGTCAACTTAATGATACATCGCTTAGGATGTTTTCCGTTTCAAGTAACATAAAACACTTGACTGAAACTGACTTTAAATTAAGGACTTTTATTATCATGCATATCAGGAAGTCCAGGGGAAGGGAAAACTTCAGGTTTGATTGATCCCGAGCCTCAATAATGTCATCAAGGACCAAGTTCTTTCCATCATTCTGCTCTGCCATCTGCAGTGGGCCGGGGGGCTCTCCCTCACTATTTCAACATGCTACAAATTTCTACTCATTACATCCAAATACAGTTAAAGCCAGGGGCCCAAAAGGATTATCTCATCAGATCTCCTATCTAGGATCAGGAAAACTATTCTCAGGAGCCTCCAGCCCACCTCCCATTATGTTTCAGAAGAATCACCTGCCTGCCCCTAACTAGTTTCTGGAAAGAAGCATTGGATGGTAATTACTGATGTAGACCAATGCAGATGAACCCCCATGATCTTGGATATAGTCACTCCCATCTGGTGATGGGGAGTATGACTCTGAACAGAAATGATGAATGGGTATCAGATGCATCAATTAGAAGAGGCTAGATTATACTGCCGTAAACAATACCAAAGTCCCAACAGTTTAAAACAACAAAAGTCTGTTTCTTTCTTAGGCCACATGTATGTGAGGGCCTCTTTTCATCAAGGACTCTCAAATATCCAGGCTAATGGAGGAGCTCCATCTCCAACATTGCTAGTCACGTCACCAGAAGGGGAAAAGGAACCCTGAAAGTTAACAAATAAGTAACTAGATACTCTGACCTAGAAACTCTCACTTCCATTTTCAGCTTCCACCTCATTGACTAAAAGAAACATATGGTCCCATCCACCCATGGGTATCAAAGGAGTGATCCTACTAAGTGCTTAGAAGAAGGAAGATTCAGAAATATTTGGGAAATAGCATCATATTAGGTAAGCAGTGGGGAAATATTCATGACATTTAAGTGTAAAAAGCACAAGACAAAATAACATCCACTGTCTTATCCTAAATATAGCTCTACATGAATTTGTAATAAGCTCGAAATGATTATTATCCTAAGAAAGGGCAAACAATTCCTCTTACAGAGTATGATGTATTTGCTTAGAAAGACGCCTTGGGGGATGAGAAAAAAATGAAATAGCTAAAGTGTTCTGTATTAGAAATATAGGAATTTGGTATGAGAAAGAGCAATGAAGGAAATAGAAGAAAGGAATCAGGATTTGCCAGGAACTCTGAGCTTGGTCCATGGACTTGGATACTTTAAAGCTGGCTTCTTGACAGAGGCACTATTGCAATTTTTGTGGCATCCTTGGTCTCTACTATCATTGCCAAATATCCCTTTGTGGCAAAATCACCCCCAGTTGAGATCTACTGCATTAGAGAGCTGCCTCATATTTCTGTTTTAAGTTATTTGCACAGTCTCTCAGGCACACAAAGGTTTTACATGAGTTGTTTCTCTTGGGAACTTCAAGGTAGACAGAGCAATGCATTTTAGGGCTGACCCCTCCCTACCCCCAACATCCATCTCTCACTGGGTAGCAGACATGTCTGAGTATATCTTCTTTCTGGTTCTGAAGGGTTATTCATACAGGGCAATCCCACATCTCTTGTTTTATTGATTGGCTCAGGAGTGGGCCAATCAAAGGAGAGTTCAGGACTCTTGTTCATAAGCTAGAAGAAGTGGGTGGCTTTCCCCCACGAAGATGAATGTGAAAGCCTATAACCCTGATCTTGTAGCCATAGGGAAACCAGTGTGAAAATGGAGGTAACCAATCAGCAAGACAACAAGAGACTGAGCAGAAAGCAAGTCTAACCAGGCAGGAAGCCTGCCTGCCCACTAAAGTTTTCATTCACAGAAATTTTTAAAACAAAATTTAAACAATAAAGTCTAAGCAAGTTTGAATTGGATTTTCTGTTACTTGCTACATAAGACCTTCTAACAAACAAATACATGAAATAGATGCATACTAATGTAAATATATATATTCACACACATACATGGTTTTTAGGTCTAGACAGAAAAAAAAAAATGAAGTAACTGATTTGGATTGTAGGAGTGTGGACAACTTGAATTTCCCCCATATGATTTTCAAAATTTTCTACAGTAAATTAGTTTCGCTAATAAGTTTTGCTAGTAAGAAATCATAAAGAATAATGTAAAATTTATAATTCAGATGTATTTTAAATAAATCAGCAAAAATAAAAGGTTGGAGGGAAAGACGATACAAAATCAGCAAGATTTTGATATTGATAATGAAGCTGGGTGGCAGGAACGTAAGAGTTTGTTAAACAAGAAAGAGAGGAAGTAAAAGAAAGAGGGGGAGAAAGAAGGAAGATGGAAAGGGGGAAAAAAGGAAAGGAAGGAGCAGGGGGAAGGGAGGAAGTTAGGTTGGCTGTTTCATAGGTTTGTTTAGTCAGTCAGTTGCGCAGTATTTCTAATGCCCATAGCTGGCCTGCTGTGTGCACAGTCGTCTCTAATGGACCGTGCATCTCCTGAAGTCATCATACTGATGAACATATCCTTCATAATCTCTCTATCTCCCATCTGGGTTGGACTAATCAAAAAATTCAAAGATCAAGTCATTTTCAAGTTTTCCCAGTTGTCACTTTCCACTGAACTCTCCTTTTTTTAAAATTTTTGTATTGAGGTAACACTGGTTTACATTTTTGTTGGTATTCTGGAAGTACAGGAGCCCCCCCCCCTTTCAGGTGTTGTACAGTAGCCCAGTCACCACCAAAGCACCCACAGTCTATCACCACAGTCTGTTGGTTCTCCCCCTTTGTTCTTGCCCCTCCCCCTATCCTGGAAGCCTCAGTTCTATAATCAGTTTTGAAGTGTTAGTTTTTAAGTTTGTCTTTATCTGACCCTTTGTTTGCTTTCTCTATATTCCATGTATAAGTGACACCACCTGGTATTTGTCATTCCCCTTCTGACTCATTTCACTTAGCATATTCCCTCCAGCTCCACTTATTGCCACAAATGGCATGAGTTTATCTTTTTTGATCGTTGAGTGTTTAGTGTTTTGTGTTCTTTGGATAGATACCTAGAAGTGGAATTACTGGATCATATGCAGATTCATTTTTCATCTTTTGAGAAAACTCCATCTAGTTTTCCATGGACCAGTATCATTCCCACCACTTTTTCCTCCGACCTCTCACCAGCTCTGTTGTTTCTATTTTTTTTTTAAGATTTATTTATTTAGGCATTCAAGAGCTGGGGTACAGGCCAGAGGTGGGGGGGGGGGGTGAGAGGATTCACCAGAGACAGAGTGGGGAGCAGAACAGGCAGATCAGCTGAAATACACTGCTGAGGGGAGCAGTGGGCAAGTCAGGAGAGGTCTGCTGTGCCATGTGGGCCGCTCCCCGGCCGGCCAGGGATTGAACTCCTGCTGCAGTAGCTGAAGACTGCTTCATAGGTTGCATCCTAACCCCCTGCGCCACCAGGGAGGCCCCTGTTTCTGGTCTTTTTAATATGGGGCCATTTTCATAGGTGTGAGATGGTATCTCATTGTGGTTCTGATTTGTATTTTCCTGGCAGTAGGTGTTGATAAGCATTTTTTCATGTACTTGTTGGCTTCTAATAGATTCAATGAGAGTAATGTCTTAGATTTTGTGAAAAAAGTCTAATGGACACATGGTGGCTGTGGCCACCATGTGCTGGGCCCCTCTCAGCCAAGCAGCTCCAAATTCAGACCCAGACCCCACAGATGAGCATGATGAGGCAACAGAACATGGCAATAGAATATTTGGGGTCACTTTTTTCCTGTCCTAGTAATTCATTCTTGGTAAAGAGCCCCTGAGCTGGAATAATACCTATGTGGATTATTTAAGGATATTTTTATTAGTGATTGTTAAACACGTCAGGGGAGACCAGTAAATCCACACCAATAAATTGCAAACTTCAGTTGAAAAACTGAATGTTTGTGAATGTCCAGATGTTTGGTGTCCTGCAGTCTCAGCCTTGATGTTGATCTTTTGGAATTAGGCTGGGGGAATGAGGCAATGTTCTTAGAGCATTTCACACACAAAAATGTAAAGCTGGATTTAATATAGGAAAATGATAAAAGCCAAATCCAGATAACATTTTCTCCAGAAGAAGCAAACATGCCTGAACAACTTGGCTAACACCTATATTTAGTCATGAGGATGATATTAATTACCACTAAGTGGCTTTGTCCTTTATTAATAGGACTTTGAGTGGTGTTTCCCAGAGGATGGAATAAAAACTCTCACTACTAGCAGAGGGCCATCTCTAGGGAATCAAGAATGGACATGACAAAGCCCAGCCAAATACCTCCCGACCCTCCACAGTCTTATAGAGAGCGTTGATAGGAACTGTTCTAATTTCAGTGGTTTCCAAGCTATACATATTCCTTAAGTGACACAACCATTATTTACAAGTGAGGGTGTGTCTGCCTTGAGACATTTTTGTAATTTTCAGAAATAATCATAACCACAACCTTGGGCAACATAAACAAGAAAAACTGAAAGAAGATACATTATGCACTAACAAAGCAGGCTTTATAAAATCTAATGTATCTGGCATAGTTACGTTTTCAAAAGAGAATCAGTGACATTGAGCCAACTGTATGAAAAGGGGAGGAAAAAAGGAAGACCTAATATATTACACAATGACAAAGGTATTCATAATAAATAATTAAACGTAATTGATATCTAAATATCCATGAAAATCTGTAACAACTTCAAGAAAGGACTGTTTCTGTCCTACCCTCCAACCTCCCACTAGTAAAACAATAAATGTTAAAGAGGAACATCGTGTTGTCCATTCATTCATCTATTTATCACATATTCATTGAACAACCATTAATTCGTAGTCTGCCATTTGTTAGGTATTAGGGTAAAATGTTGAAAATATGTGATTCCTGTCCTCAAAACATTGATACTCTAGCAAGGGAGACAATTAAATAATGGTAATCACAAAATAATCTGGGAAGGGATATGACTTAAATAAATAACAATCTTTCCCATTTGGAAAATAGTCACCAAGATTCCTTTACATCTTTTAGTATCTTCTGCATCATTATGTTTTTGTTTTAGTATTCAGGTAGCACTGATTTACAACACAGTATATAATTTAGGCAAATAGGTTCATACTTCCTCAGATACATGTTACCACACCACACCCAATACCATGGCAACCCCCATAGACCATCCGGGCCTTTCCCCCCTATGTTCTCACCCCCATCTTCCCTCCCCTTCTAGTAGCCTCAATTCTGCGATCATATTTCTATGGTTTGGTTTTTTTTGTTTAGCTTTTGTTAGTTCCTTTGTTTTGTTTCTCTGTATTCCACATAAAATGAAATCATCTAGTATTTGTCTTTCTCTTTCTGACTTATTTCACCTAGGATAATTCCCTTCAAGTCTATCCCTGGTGTTGTAAATGAAAAGAATTCATATTTTTTATAGCTGAGTAGTATTCCATCTTGTATACACACACCTTTTAAATCCTCTGTTCTGTCAATGGGCACTTAGGTTGTATGTGAACATAAGTGACCTTTAGAAGAGAAAGAAACCAAGAAAACAATCCCATTTAAGGTAGTATCAAAAAGGGTTAAACAATGAGGAATTAACCTCACAACAAAGGTAAAATATTGTTTCAATGAAAACTATAAGACAATGTTAAAGGAAACAGAAGACACAAGGAAATTGAAACATATTTCATGCTCGTGGATTGGAAAAATAAACAATAATCCCACAAAAATACATTACATCTGGTAGGATAAACGTTATGGGGAAAAAGTGAATCAGCATGGGGGAAAGTAAGGTCTGGGGAAACACTAATCAGGTTATCAGGAAGCCATTTTTAATAATGTCACTGAAAAATTTGAGCAGATACTGAAAAAAATGAAACCAATTATGTAAAAATCTGAAGAAAGAAAATTATGATGGATTTTATAGCACAGGGCTTAACTCTGAGGTCAGAGAGTGCCCAGTGTAGTCACAGACTAGAGCAGAAGCCAATGTGGTGGGACAGGAGAAGTGACAGAGGGAGTCGTAGTGGATCAGTTAAGCAAAGTGGAGGGGTAGGTAATGCATCTGGACCTACATCCATTGTAAGGACTTTAGAAATGCTCTAGGAGATGTTTATAGCAGCACTGTTTACAATAGCTAAGCTTTGGAAACAGCCCAAATGCCCAAAAATAGATGACTGGATCAAGAAGATGTGGTACATATATACCATGGAATATTACTCAGCATTCAAAAAAGATAAACACATGCAATTTGCAGCAACATGGATGGCGCTGGAAGGGATCATGCTCAGCAAAATAAGCCAAAAAGAAAAAGAAAAATACCGGATGGTCTCACTCATAGCAGGAATCTAGAAAACTTAAATAAGGGACCAGGAAAATGAATATAAGAAAGTGAAAATCAAAATCAACAGAAAACTATGAACCAGAGACACTTTTTGGGGGGTGGGGGGCGGGAGGGGAAGGATTGGGGTCAGAATGGGGCGTTTGCACTTGTATGGGGGAATATAAAAATAAAATTTATTATTTAAAAAAAATAAAAAAAGAAATGCTCTAGGAGGCCACAGCAGTCTTTCAAAATAAAGCATGATGTATGTCTGAAAGTAAAAGGAAAGTTAAAACCTCACAATAACTGCTGTGCAGAGAACACATATTTTATTAATTAGAGAAACAAGTCTGGAAACAGGATAACCAATTAGCAGGTCGGTGTATGTTCCAGAGGAAAGATGATGGAAATTTGGACCACAGCAGTAGTGGCAGAGGTGTTGAGCAGTGGGGTATGAGATAAAGAGAAAATATAAGAATCATAACAATTATTTTAAATCAAGTAACTAAAAGAATGGCACGGTCCTTTTCTGCAATGGGAAATTTCCAAGAATCGTTTGGGCGGGGGTTGGGGGGGCAGAGGAAATCAAGAGTTGTTTTGCTTTTTTTTTTCTTTTATTGGCCTGAGGTAGGAGTTTCCTTTGGAGTATATTCGGTTTCAGATGTCTAACTCTAGTTTGGGAGGTTGGATATGGGAATTTGAAGTTCAGAGAAGAGGTTCAGACTGGAGGCATAAATCTGAGAGTTGTCAGCAGGTAGTACTTACAGCCATGTGATGGGGATGAGCTTGCCTCAGAGAATAGAGGCATCTAAGCCTTTGATGACTTAGGAGATGAAAAGGAACTAGCAAAGGGTACTGGGAACAGCAGAGTGCAGTGAGGAGAACCGAGAGAGTGGTGCCCTAGAAGCCAAGTGAAGAAAGCTTTTTAAAGAGCGGGAAACAATCATCTTTGTCAAATGCAGCTGATTGCACATAATGAGAACTGAGAATGCATCAGTAGAGTCCGAAATATGAACCTCCCGTGGAGAGATGGGAAAGAAATCCTGATTAGAGAGGGTTCCAAAAAAATTAGGGAGAGAGAATGAAGATGGGGAATGTAGAGAACTGGAGTCCTATGTGAAGGAAGGTGGAGGACAAGGGAAGTTTTTTTGTTTGTTTGTTTTTACCATATGCCACTAAGATGTTTGCTGATATTGATAATATAGCAAAGAGAAAAATATTTGCTGAAGGAAACTCATTTTGAGAACTCAATTTTTGTTTCATTTCTAGAAGGATCAGCTGCTTTGTCATCAAATATTATACCTCCTGGGTCCTCCGAATACCTCCTTTCTGGACTCCTAATAGGTGTATTGGGACTCCTTGGTGTATCATCCATTTCACTAAATTTTTCTTCAAATTTCCATTTCCTTATCTCTCTGTACTATATTCTGGGTGACTTTCTCAGTTCTACCTTCTGGTTAAATAATTCTCCCTTCAACTATGACCAGTTTGTACTTTGACCCATCTGTTAAGTTCTATACTTCAACATTTTTCATTTTTATAATTTTTATTTTGTTCTTTTCTTAATTGGCCAGTTCTTTTCTTATGGAAGTCATTTTCTTATCTTACTGTTCTATAATTTATTTCTATTCACCTTAAACATTTCTATTTTATATCTCTTTATATCTATTTTATATCTCTTTCTATTTTCTCACATTTTGGGGTGCCAGTATACCAATTTATCACAACTGATGACTGCATCACAGTAGGCTTGTTTCTTAAGGAGTTCATAATTTTTTTCACTTATCTTCAGCAAAAGTGGTTTCTCAGTAAGAGCTCCATGGCCCTTACGCATGCAAATTTTGGAGAAATTTTAATTGCTTTGACAGTCACCCATTTGATGGTCACTGGCCCTCAGATCGAGGGCATCTGTCCCAGCCCTCAGGACCATGCTGTGTCACCAAGTGAGCACTGAAATTCCCAGCTCCTGGCTCCTGAGCCCTGAAGCCTGTCTGTCATACCTGAGGCCCATCTTATCATCAGTTCTAGCTCTCCCTTCTATCAATAGTTTCTTTTTTAGGTTTTGAAACCCAAAACTTTCCCTTTCTTTCCAGTTTATATATTTTAAAGTATTTTTTTGTAGTTAGGGTTTATTTTATTTTATTCTATTTTTTACTAATTTTTATTAATGACAACATTATCTTACATCCTTGTGTGTTTTTTTTCACAGTATAGATTTTCTTCTTGCAGGTGTGGTCACCAAAGATTTCCCACCATCAAAGCACCCATAGTCCGTCACCATTTTAAAGCATTTTCTTAATCTATCATTTTCATGTATTTCCAACAGAAGAAATGCCTACATTGGGCTGAACTACCAAGTATGGTAAACTCAGAAGCATAAAATATTGGTCCCAGAACTCTGACTAAACTCAAAATTGAAGTTGCCCTCAACACCTTTCTCATCCCAAGAAACAACGAGCAAATTTGTCAGATCTGGCATGGGAAATGAAAATTTGTTTTATCCCAGTGTTACCACCAAGAGAACAATTATTTTCCTCACTAATTCAGGAAAGATTTATAAATCCCTACGAACCCATAGGGAATTTCTGATTCCTAGTTTTTAGCTGTTTTTAGGAGTATCTAAGTAAAGATCAAAATCATAGTGACACTGAAATAGTAGCTTTGTGTAGAGGCCACCTGTCAGTCAGCCTGCTTCCTTCCATGTGCTTGAAGTTCATGAAATGAAAACCTAATTCTGGTGTGAGAGTACTGAAAATATTTGTGTTTTATTAGAAGTCAGCATTTCTTTAAACATTTGGAACATTAGTAGTCATTGATTTTGTGGGGTTTATTATTTTTACTTTCAGGTAACTGGCCTTTAGTATGTATAAAAAATATCAGATTAAGATTTCAACAAATATAGGTTTAAGCTATTCTCAATAATTCTCATATTTCTACCACCAAAATTAAAAGGGCGCTAGTAACAATCTTATTCATCCTGTTTACCAAGTTGTTGATATTTTTAAATCAGGTAGAGTAATGTCACTTTATGACATAGATAATTCCATTCTATTGTCTTTAATATGTTTCCAACTTTACTTATAACAGGTTTTACTAAAAGTGGATATGTCACCATGAGCAAAAATATTATGTTGAACTGGGTGATAATAAGCATACAAAGCAAGACATTATTTAATTATTGCAATTTAATTGCATCAAACCCCTCTGATTCTCAGACTGTTCATATTCCTTTGTTCTGTAGCTGCACCCACCACCTCCAGCCTCTCCTGGGTCTCTAGCTCATGGTACCTCAAAATCCTCAAAGGAGTACAAAAACCCATAGGCTGGGTAAGATAGAACTCATCCTCTTTTTTGCTATCTAGAGCCCAAACAAGAGAAATACAAAATTCCTGCCTAGCTGCAGAGTGAAATACAAAGTTGATCTATACCATTCATGCCACTCTACTGTCTGTGTACACATCAGCATGACAACTCTACTATCCATAGATACACAAGCAAATATGTACACATACACGCGTATACATATATGCAGGCAATTTTAGGTCACTTGACCAACATTTGAGCCTTCAGGACACATATAATTTTAAAATATAAATCAATAATAAACCTTGATGCAATAAAAAATTAAGTCTATCCATGATATTTCAAGAATGCATGAATTCCACGTATAGACAGAGGTTTGTGTTAAAGAAAAATGTGAAAAGACTGGTCATCTAAGAAGACAGTTAAACAAACAGGCTTTGAATTAAGCCACTTTGATCCCACATCTGAGTTGGCCACTCACAAGCTATCTAAACCTCAATAACTACTAATCTCTCTGGGTTTTTCTGCAAAACAGAGTGCATAGTAATACCTCTCATAACTGTGACAAATAATATATTTAAAGCAATTATCCTGGTGGTTACAGTCATCCCACCCATATTTAAGAGACAAGCTCTTTATCTCACTGTTTTATTTTCCCTCAGAAACAAGTATCAAAATGTTTCTAAAGTACTGGAAATGTAAAGCTAAACTATTGCTTTTTATTAATAACATTTGAAAAAATGCATCTTTTCTCTGCATTCAAGACAAAGGGTTCCTTTTACCCACAGATTCTAAATGGACGCCCTTGGATTACATGTGTAAAATCTTACAATCAACAAATAGTAGAGGTGGGTAATCATTTCTGAGCCAAAGAATGAGGTCACACTTCATTTGGATATCACTATTCCAATTATTGAAAATACAGAGTTTGTGTATGGTATATATAAATGTATCATACTTTCATTTGGGTCATGTAGATTATACATAGACTTTGTTTATTTTTATACTATTTGTTTTCTAGAAAATAGGATCATACTATATACTTCATTTTCATACACAGTTGCTTCTGTCTCAGTTGCCAATACTTCTTGGAAAACCCATCAATTCAACTGGTATAAACTTCAGTTTATTGTTATTAGGCTGCATAATATTTCATTACTAAACAACCATTACAGGTTTTTGTTGTTTTGCTTTGGGATTTTTGTTTTTCTTTACACTTTGCTATTATGGCCAACTCTTCAAATTATTTCTTTATATTCTTATATTTTTATTATGTAATTATTAAATAATTATTATATATTATATTTTACAAGAACCCACTCCTGGGAATTTATCTTACACAAATAAAACACCAATTCCTAGAAGAGATTTCAGGGTCAAAGAATGCATAAATTTTACATTGTAGTTGACTCTGCCAAGGTAGTCTCCAGAAAATCTTAAATGATTCACACTTCTTGCAACAAAGAAATGTTGCAAACAATCTTCTGGGGAAGGCCAGCCCTGTCCATTAAACAGAGGGAGAAAGGAAATGGAAATCTAAGAGAGAATAATTAAACCTACTGAAACTCAATAAAATATACATGGTAGTAAGATTATACATATGAAGACTACCAAATATGTTAATAAGTGTAGAAAACCTTACATAAGATCATGAAAATGCCTTCAGAAATGTCTTCTGTATGATGCAATGTACTATACTAGAACAATTATTATTAAAGAATGAAGAAAGTAAAACTCAAAATTTTACTTCTCTCCACTGGATTTAAACTTAAATAAATAAAAATATACTTTCTTGGGAGATGTATTTCAGGCCTCCCTGGTGGCACAAGGGATTAAGACACAGCTCTATGACGCCACTGCAGCACGAGTTCGATCCTTGGCCAGGATAGTGACCCACCTGGCGCTACAGACCTCTCCTGTCTCACCCGCTGCTCTCCTCAGCAGTGTATTTCTAGATCTGCCTTTTCTACTCCCCACTCTGTCTCTGGTGAATCCTCTCATCCCCTGCATCTCCGGCCTGCACCCCAACTCTTACATGCATAAACAAATAAATCTTTAAAAAATTTCTTCTTAGGGCCTCCCCGGTGGCGCAGCGGTTGAGCGCTGGGTTCCGAAGCTGCCGGCGACCTCTGTGGCGCCGGTTCCATCCCCGGCTGCTCCCCGGCCACCGGAGGAGGGTCCCGCATGGCGCGCAGACCTCTCCTGCCGCCCGCTGCTCCCCTCAGCAGTGTACTTCGGTCCCTCCGCCTGCTCTGCTCCCCGCTCTGGCTCTGGTGATTTCTCTCACCCTCCCGCGCTTCCTTCTGACTGTACCCAGTGTATGTATAAACAAAACGAACAAACAAATAAATAAATAAAAACATGCCTCTATTTAAAAAAAAAAAATTTCTTCTTAAAATTTTTGACTAGAAGATAAATTATAATGGTAATAGTGGTTCTCTTTAGTTATTTTTCTTTCCTTTTCCTTGCCTGTTTTTCTTATATTTTCTTCCATGAGATTATTTGAAAACTTTTCTCAATTTTCAGTGCATCTGCAGTAAAGGGTAACGCTATCATTTTGGGACTTACTGAAAGTGAGCAGTTCATCTGTGCATGTTATCAGTGGCCGTGCACGCTGATGTGCTCCCACCCTCCTCGCCCGGCACACTTCAGGACACAATCTCATCCCTGAGGGACAGTGCAGCACAACTGCTGGCTTTTCTCAAAGGAATTTCCTTTGTTTCTGACACGTGGCTAGACATCTTCCCAGTATACATCAGGGTAGATGTGAACTGTGACCAAATTCTAGCCTATGGGATCAGAGCAGAAGTAGCACGGTCCATTTCTGGGGTGGGGGTAGGGCACAAATGCCTTACTTTGGGCAACGCTGTAGGCCCTAGTCACTTTCAGGGGCTTGATGGAGGTGAGCATGATGACTTTGCAAGCCTCATCTTTTTTTTTTTTTCAGAGATTTATTTATTTATACAAGAGCCAGGGTACAGGGCAGATGTGGTGGAGGGTGAGAGGATTCATCAGAGACAGAATGGGGAACAAAACAGGCAGACTGATGAAATACACTGCTGAGGGGAGCAGCAGCAGGCGCAGCAGGAGAGGTCTGCCGCACCATGTGGTTATCTCCTGGCCAGCCAGGATCGAACCTGAGCTTCAGAGGCTGTGGACAGCTTCACAGTGCGGAGCTCAACCGCCTGCGCTACTAAGGAGGCCCTGCAAGCATCATCTTGACAGTGAACCCCTAGGGGACAGAGCCCACTATCATGGCTTGGAAAGAGTTGCAGGCTGATCAGAAATACTCATTTTAGATTTGATATGAATAAGACATTAACTTATAACTGTGTGAAGTTATTGAGATGTGGGTATTTGTGGGAAAGAAATGAAAAGAAACTCTCAAATAATGGGAAAGAACAGAAATGTGGAATGACAAAAAATTCAGTTGGAAAGTACAATAAAAGTCCACTTTGAATAATTGGTTTTCTACAGCTATTCCACATCAGTGATGTTTATATAAGAGTAGTTTCCTCCACAGTCTTTAGCAACTCATGAATCACGACTCTTATCCTTACTCAGAGACAGCTATGGGGACAAACAAAACGAGCATATGATGGGCCTGAACTCTCCTCGCGGCTGGCGCGCCAGCTCCCACAGGCCCATATGCTCCTGGTTCAACCTTTATCCTTGCTGTGAGGGCTTCTGGGAATAAGCAGAATATTATTCCCAGGTGTGAGGAGACTATGTCACTATCTTTATTTCACCTCAATACTCAGATGTCACCCATCATTCTTAGAGACACCCTACATTCTTAGAGACACCTAAGTCACTGGCAAAGCTGAATAACCTGTGTTGTATGACTACGGCGCAGACATAGCCATGCGATGATTAGAAGACCTGGATCCCAGGCCCAGTAGATATGCAACTCTGAAGCTTGAGCCAAGTCCCTAAATCCCCCCATGACTGTGTTTTTCATCTGCAAAACAGACGTCAAGGAGATGATGGGCCACTTACCTCACAGAGCTGTTGCGAAGGGCAAAGTGAGATCATAGGCTTAAATAAGATGCAAGGTTATTGTATTTATTTCTAGAACTGGCAGAAACTGACTTCCTGGCATCCAGGAAGTTGACTGAATATTGTCTCATATGGACTTTATCCCAAGGATTTTGAAGATCCTTCAAATGGTTCCTTGCTTTGCCTAAATGACCCTCCCTGTGGTCTATCTCTTTAGTCAGTGAGTACAATATAAATCTGGGACCCCTTTTCAGTGATTTACAAATTCCTATACTCCTCTTGATTGACCCATCCCTCCCTTGGATTGGAATAGTTAATAGTTACTATGTTAACAAGTCTTCTGCAAAGTATTTCCTGTTCTTACTTAATTCCAGGAAGTTTCATATACTTAGAGGGGGTTTTCAATATTAGAATGGCACATCCTTTCCCTGATCATCTTGTTACTGTTACATATCATTCTTCTCTATCATGTTCTTTGCCTCTACTTTAACACAATGTCCCCAAATCCTAAAAGGGCTCAGTTCACCAACATCACTGAGAGGCCAGATTTACAAGGATGCTTGCCGGGGAAATACAGGAAGTTCAAATTTGGCTGTGCTATTAAGTGCATTTAAAGGAAGATCAGTTCATGGTCACAGTCAGTACAGCTGCTTGATGTATTAACTTGCATTCAGGAGTCCAAAATCTCATGTGTAGTCCCTTCCTGTTTCCATTTTTGAAGGACCCAATCAGGTCTCTCTGCAAATGCACAATCTGGAGGCACTGGCTTGTGAACTCTGTCATCTGAACATTGGAACAGGACATTTCTTCACCTGAACTTCTGCAAGTTTGTGACACATAGACAGGAGACTGATAAGCTCCACACATGGACGGGGCCTCCTCTGTGGTTTTAAGTCCCACACAGGATGGTTAGGATGTTGAATTTGAGGTCAGTTCACACAAGGCCTGTCTTATGAAAACTATTTCACAATGGACATGATCTAGAGCTTCATGCTGCTCTCTACGGGGATTTCAAAAGGGCACTGTTTGATGCCTAAATTTGGCACTATTTCACAATGATTAAGAGTAAGAAGAATTTGAAAATTCCAAGAAAGCTGAAAGGCAGAGAGGGACAGAGTCAGAGGAACCAGGAACATCTCAGAAGTGAGTGAAATGGCAAGTCCTAACCTTGACTTGCTTGGCTCCAAGGTCAGAATTATACACATCAAAGGGGAGGGCGTGTGTGGCTTGGGTATAGTGGGGCCAATATTCAGCTCTTTTTAAAGGCAGTGGGACAAGTGGTTAAGAGCACAGACACCAAAGTCTGTGCCCAGATGGCCTAGGTTGAGGTCAGGGCTTAGTCCCTGATTCCCAGGATGGCCTTAGCAGGTTACTTCAGCTCTCTGCCTCAGTTTCCTTTACTGTGAAATGAGCATTCTAAGCAAGCTCACGTCATAGAAGATTAAACAAATCAGTATATGTAAATTACTTAGAGCAGTAGCTTGCACACAGAAAACTACGTATGTGTTTATATTGGACTTGGTCAATAAGCTGCCATGTCAACATTTTAAAATGTCTCTAGATTGTGACAAGGAACTGGTCATTCCAAGCCAAGGGGGCAGAGAAGAAGAAAGAGAGCAGAGTGCAAGATGGTGATGGGAGAGGACAGAGGGAGCTCTCAGACTGGGTGAGGACGTTTGACTGATTTAAGTAATTTCAGTTCATCTTTACATTTTACTGAGGTCTTACTTGCCAAGCACTGCCCTAGACCAGGAGAGTTCTAAGATGAATAGAATGTGGTGCAGTTTTAGCTACAGTCATTGAACTGAATCCCAGGTCAGGCAGACTGCTTTCTCCTTGCCACATCCATTTCTGCCTTTAGCCCTTGGCAAAGCTGGTGCCCCTTTACCTCCCACCATCCCACTGTCCTTCAAAACTTGATCTTTCAGGCCTCCCCTGTTGGCACAGGCGGTTGAGCATGGCACTGTGAGGCTGTCTGCAGCCTTTGCAGCACTGGCTCAATCCCGGCCGGCCGGTGAGGGTCCCACATGGTGCGGCAGACCTCTCCTGTCTCGCCTGCTGCTCCCCTCAGTAGTGTATTTCATCAGTCTGCCTGTATTTCATCAGTCTGCTCCCCAGTCTGTCTCTGGTGAACCCTCTCACCCTCCTGCACATCTGGCCTGTACCCTGGTTCTTGTGTAAAATGAATAAATAAATCTTTAAACAAACAAACAAACAAACAAACAAACAAATTTGATCTTTCCATGTTTAGGGCGATCACAGCATCTGTAGACACTTGCCATGCATTTTAGAAAATTGACAGTTATTAAAGAAAAATTTTCATTCCTTACTATTCATTATAGTGGACTTCTCTTTCCCCATCCTACACACACACACACACACACACAAATCAGGGTACTGATCAAAAGCCTGGGCTCAGGAGTACATATATTTAGGTTCAAAGGGAAATTCATCACTGCATGATCTTGACAAACTTATTCAGATTCTTTGCGTTCTGTTGTTCCAATTTCATATTGGGAGAGAGATTGTGTACCCACCTCCATGGGCAGTAAGAAGTAAGTCCCTAATCATACTAAGCCCTTCCCTTAATGGTAGCTTTTCACAGATGTGGATATTTAATAGACCCTATTTCATTTCTTGATACACTCTGCCACTGATTTTTCAGCATGAAATTATATGAGAGGTAGAAACATATAGGAATTCAAAGTCATCCTCTAAATCCATCTTATTTCCTTGCTGTGTGGCCCTGGGCAAGTGCCATAATGTCCTTCTGATCTCATTTACTCATCTGTAAAAACTGGGACAGAAGGGGCCCAGCTCACTGAAGTCTTGTGTGGATTAGAGGAAATCGATCACATAGGCAGACACTTGATTCATTATGAATTCAGTAAATGTATTATTGTTATTATTCCTGTTGACCAAGAAACAAAGAACAACTGATAACCTCTTAACAGAGATATGCTTTTAAGCCACCTTCATATGCTGGGGAAAATCCTAATTTTCTTTTCATTTCTTACTTTGCACAATCCCTGACATTGTCAAGTGGGCACTTGGAATGATCTGCTTGATGCCCCCAACCTCGGCCATGGGGCCAGTGTCGTTCATGAAGAATTAGTGTGCAGAGCATGTTAGATCGCCCTGCTTTTGACTTGTAGAACATCAAGAGGAAAATATCGCGTGATGTGCATGCAACGATATCATGGTTTCCTTCTAAATCCAATAGAGCAGGGAGGATAATACAACATTTAATGCAGGCTGGTTGTCTAGCTGTCTGAATGGAGGGTTCCCAGTCATAAAACCAACACCATTCACCCATTGCCTTTGAAGAAAAGTAACTGTTAAACATAAAGCGGAAAGAATCTTTGGGATAACTTTATCACTATGATCAGCCTATTAGTCTAACATGGTCTAATCCTTCCCCAGAATATTTACTCAGGCACATTAAGTGCTTCTTGGTTAACCCCGGCTGGTGCTGCTTATCTCCACTTGGGGCAACGTGTTCCTTATGGGCTGTTCTTATACAGAACGTGAAAGATACACAACCACCTTTTGCAAAGGACAAAAAGAACATCACACGCTTGGTTCCAACAGTTTCCCCATGTTTTCATTTCCAGCAAATACCAAGTCCTTCCATCTTTCATCAGCTTGTGTGTGAGTAAAGATGAACAAAATGTTCTGACATGAGCTTGTTTCAAAATTTCTACCAGGGAAGCAATTTGAGGGATTTAGCGGGAGAAGGAGTGGGTGTGTTATTCTGGTCATGCTTAAGGAACTTGGAAAACAGAGTCAGAAAATGAGGGGGAAAGTTAAGGCAGAGATAACTTGGCAGTAAAACAAAAGTGAACCAACAAAAACAACACAACCTGAAAGGGGAATGGAGGCGGTTCGCGAAGAGAAGGGGCATCAAATTGACAACTTGGCCAGAATCTGGACACTGTAAGAGACAATTTAGCGCTGGGTCATGCCCTGGGCTGAATTTATTGCTGCTTTCCTTGTTAACGGGCCTCGTGTTTAGAGTCAAAACTGCTATTGACTCCAAGGGATTTTATCTTCGTCATTTGTAGGATCTGCTTCAGAGAAACGACGGAGGCAGGGAAGGGGGGAAGCACTGGGCAAGATGGGAAGGTGTTGGGGACACAAGCGGGGGCGATGCCTAGACATCCGCGGAGCAAAGGGAAGCCGCCCACCTCCTGGCCTTCGCCACTTGTCCTGGCTTGGTGGCAAGAGGATTCTGCTCTCTTCTCCAGCCCCGGAGATTAAAGAGTAAACTTTAATATGAAGCCACATTCTGCCAGTTCCAGGTGAGTAGGAAAGCTCTCCCCCTGAGCCAAAGATAATGTTACAAATGAGGTGCGTTAAGAATCCAGCCCCGACATCACCCTCAGGTGCAGAAAACCCAGAGGCTGGTCTCTCCCCTTGGTGTCTAGCAAGGCGGTAGCCCAGGAATGCACCAGAAAGGCCGAGGCCAGATCTCCGTCCTCTTCTCAAAGCCGAGGAGGCCGCGATTTGTAAGGCGAAATTAGAAATGGACGACGTGTCGGCTCCGGAGGCTAATGATGTTTATACAGACATACCAAGCCCATGGAACCGTCCCAACATTCCGCGCACAGCGCAGAGGCGAGGAGGTGGGGGCGCGGCCCTGCCGCCCCTCCCCCGCCGCCTTCCTGCGCCGCAACCTGGACTTGACCCCCGCGAGCCTGGCGCGGCGCAGCCGGGGCCGCCCCGCCGGAGCCGGGCGCTGAGACGGGCCGCCTGCCCCGGCGTCGCCGCTCGCCCCTGCAGACGCCCGGGCGCGCCCCGCCGCGCGCTCGCCCGGCCCCGACGCGGCCACGCAGCCTGAACCGGGTCCTCCCCGCGTAGAAACATTTCATGCAAAACCTGGACCTTTTGTTTGATGTAGAGGGGGCTGGGAGAACAGGAAGGGGGTTTTGTCTCCAAGTGCTGAGCTGTCAAAGAGGAGGTGCAGCTGGACAGCAAGGGCGCAGATCAGAGAGGTGGAGGTGCGCAAATGCCAGGTCGGATGGGGCTTAGCAGCCGAGCCCTCCCCAGCGGGGGGTGCTGGGCAAGTGCGTCAGCTCCCTGGGGCTCCAGGTCCCCAGAACCAGAGGCTAGGCCATGTCCTACGTCTCTCCCAGCCCTGAAATTCTGCGATTCTAAACTTACCTGATTTGTCTCGTGTGGCTCAAAACCCCTGGCAAAAGGAAAAAGTACTCCATAACTAAGAGTTAGCTAAAGTGTAGTTCTAGTGAGACCAAAAAAAAAAAAAAAAAAATTTTCAAATAAGCCTAACACTTAGAATCAGTGTCTTTTAACTCTTTCACTCTTGAGAGATCATTTCTTTAGTAACAAAGGTAATTGATTAGAGTTAGTGCTGGGGTGGGGGGAATGTGCTTGTATCATTTGTCTTACGGAGGAAACATAAATCCATAAATCCCCTGGTCTCTGAGAAATAAAACTTTCCTCATTTCCAAAATAGGCAGATCTTCTGGACTAGTCTTCTTTCTTCTTTGTAAATCTTTTCTCTTACCCACCTAAAATCAGTGGCTTTCTTTTCCTGAGATTAATATAATTTTTAAACAAAGGCAGAAAAGAAAGCCCCATTTTACAATCACAATCTGGGAAACAGCTCCCAGGAAGAAAGATACTTAGATTTTATTTTCAGAGGATTTCTATCCTATCCTGAAACAAAATGATTCATCTCCAAAAATATATGTCAAATAATTTTTAAACTAAATATTACACAAATGTTCAATGTATATTCTAAAGTTTCTAAAGTTTCTCTGGTTGGGAAAAGGGACATAAGATCTTCTATTTACACCATCAGAAATACTCCATGTGGCTAATTCAGGGGCCAGTTAATCTTTTCCCACTTTCCCCCCCCAAAAAAAACCAACAGTAACATCAACATTAAGGGTTATATTTCTGACATTTCATTTGTGGCTTTTTTTTAATTCTTTTTTTAAAGGATTTATTTTATTTATGCATCTAAGAACTGGGGTGTAGACTAGAGGTGTGGGGAGTGAGAGGATTCACCAGAGACAGAGTGGGTGGCAGGAAGGTGAATACACTGAAATACACCGCTGAGGAGAGCAGCAGGTGAGACAGGAGAGGTCTGCCTAGCCATGTGGGTAGCTCCCTGGCCTAGCATCAAACTCATGCTGCAGAGGCTTGGTGATAGCTTGATAGCACTGAGACTTTTTAACCCCTGAGCCACCAGGGAGGCCTGACATTTTTTATTTTAAAAATAAATAGGTGATTGACTCAAACTCTAGTTACCAAAACAAGGTAACAAAGCGTTCAGTGATCATGAAATACTCGTTTGAGATACAAAACCTCACTGTAATTAACAGCCTCCAGGGGATCTTCCAAAATGCCTAAATGAAGTCTCTGGTCAGAATCAGGTCTCTTCCTCTTCCTTCCATCCCTCACCCAAATATTCCCTCTCCAATCCCCTTGCAATCCCCAAGCAAGCCCAGGGCCAGCAGGAGGGGAAGAAGCAGTATCTCCTCTAGCACCTCCCCCAGCTTCCCAAGTACTGCCCTTGCAGTGGGGTGAGTTTCTTGTGCTGATCTTGTGAGCGAGTGACCCACAGAGAAGGACATTGTGTGAGGTCACTGGGGGTTTTTGGCCTCATTTTCCGTGTCCATGTCAATGAGCTGGCCGGGGCGGAGGGAGGAGGAAGTAGGAAAGGATGGTTATGACGACATGCAACATAAGGCCTGCAGCTGCTTTGGTGGCAAAAAATAATTGGAATTAAGTATCCTTGAAAAAATAGTTTCAAATTGAAGGAGGACCCGGCATTCACGACATTCTAACAACCTCTGGTCTCTCATCCTCCCACGTGTTCCCAGCTTCCTCTTTCCTTTGAAAGCTTCTGTTCAAAGCCAGTGGCATAGGCTCAGGACAGACCCCAGAGTAAAAGGACCTGGGTCTGAACCCCACTTCTTACCCTATCTGGACCACAGTTTCATCACTTGCAAATGGGAATGAAAATAGTTCTCGCTCATAAGAGATTTAAATAAGTAATTCTCCATGCAGAATGGTGCCGAGCACAGCATGTAGCTTTCTAAATGTTCTCTTTGTGGTTGTTCTATTCAGGTCTCGTATGCTGATTGGAGGGCTACCTATTTTTCTCACTCTTGTTTCAAGCCTTTCTGAACCAGGATCATACCTTGTCTTGTCCAGAGAGCAGGGGAGTGTTACCAGCTCTGTGATTGAAGGATGTTGTGGTGAATCTTAAGAAAGTGTAGAAGACTCAAAAAAGAATCCCTACTGGGAAGGCTATCATTTATTGACCCCAATTCAGTAAATGGCAATTTGCACACTATTCATTTATTTTTTTATATGACTTTCAAAAAGAAAACTTTATTTAGTTTGTGTTTTTTCCCCGACTTATCTGCAAGTATCTACATAAATTATAAAACCATACATAGTTTCACTTTTAAAGTAATGCATGTTTTTCTGTATTGGTATAATTTTATTTTTATATTCCTCATACAATTGCAACCCCCTTATTTTGACCCCAATCTCTCCTTTCCCCACACCCCCCCACCCCGGATAGTGTGTCTCTGGTTCATAGTTGTATGTTGATTTTGATTTTTTTTCTTTCTTATAGTTATTCTTTTTCCTGGTCCCTTATTTAGGTTTTATAGATTCCTGCTATGAGTGAGAGCATCCGGTATTTTTCTTTTTCTTTCTGGCTTATTTTGCTGAGCATGATCCCTTCCAGCGCCATCCATGTTGCTGTAAATTGCACGTGTTTATCTCTTTTGAATGCTGAGTAATATTCCATGGTATATATGTACCACATCTTCTTGATCCAGTCATCGATTTTTGGGCATTTGGGTTGTTTCCAAAGTTTAGCTATTGTAAACAGTGCTGCTATAAACATAGGGGTGCAGGTGCTCTTTGGAATTAATGTTTCTGTGTCCTTTGGGTAAATACCTAGGAGTGGAATTGCTGGATCCTATGGAAGCTCTATGTTTAGTAGGTCCAGAAATCTCCACACAGCTCTCCATAGTGGTTGGACCAGTTTGCACTCCCACCAACAGTGCAGGAGAGTTCCTTTTTCTCCACACCCTCGCCAGCATTTGTTGTTGCTAGTTTTTTTAATATGTGCCATTCTCACTGGTGTAAGATGGTATCTCATGGTAGTTTTGATTTCATTTCCCTGATTGCAATTGATGTTGAACATTTTTTTATATGCCTGTTGGCCATTTGTATTTCCTCTTTGGAGAAGTTTCTTTTTAGCTCTTCTGCCCATTTTTTGACTGGATTATTTATTTTGTTTTTGTTGCGTCTCATCAGCTCTTTGTAGATTTTGTGATCAATCCTTTATCATTAGTGTTGAGCACACTATTCATTTAAACTTCACCCCTCATCATGGGGTCATAAACAACTCCCCAAGCCACAGCGAAGGGCAGCAGGCGGTATCAGCTCCACCAGGAAACAACCGGGGTTCTCTGGGGAAATAGCCTCCTGCACAGTCACTTGTAATCCTCGAGCAGTTGAGCACTTATTTTGGGATCTATGGCAAAGCAGCCACAGAAAGGTGGGAGGAGAGGATAGGAGCCTTACTTTCCCCAGCATAAAACTTGTTCCCACCCTACTGGAGACAAGAGGGTTTTGCTGAGATTTTTCTCATATGCCCATCACTAGTAGCATCCGTTAAGCAGTTGCTGAGAACCAGGCCTGTTTGTGCAACATTTAAACTCAACATAACCTTGAGAAGTAGGTCTAGGGCTGGTCTATTGTGTTATTTTGTTTGTTTGTTTGTTTTGTTTTTGCCCAAAAATCTCTCAGCTAGTAAAGGAAAGAGCTGGATCTCCAGCCAAATCTCCTGTCAGAGCTGGCACTTTAACACCGCTCTTTAACAGGGGTCCGTGGTGATGGTTCATAGATGATGTGGTGGTGAGATATCTATGGGGAGAAATCAAATACTGGAAAAATATGAATAACAATGTAAAAAATTTTTAAATTAATAATAAAAAAGTGAAACAGCACTGCTTTTATCTAAAATGATGGCTGGAGGGTCCGGGCTGACAGATGCAAAGCAGCCACAGTATAAGGGATTCAAGGCTGCCCTAACTAACTCATTTCCATTCCCATCATTGTAATTCTGCTTTCCAAAGATCAGCCTGCCCTTCAAGTAAAAGAAAACAAGTGAGAACAAACACACACAATGCGGGTTCTCAGCTCACAAGCTTCTGTGTCCAACAGCCAAAATAGACCTTTTTGAGTTGCAGAATGAGGCAAACAGAAGCCTGGTTATTATAGTTAACTCAATTTAATTAAAGCCATAAAAGCAAACCACCGTTTTGTAGTGGGAACTGACCATTCTGATTGCAGGGAGCGCATAGAGGCATCCTACTCGTAACTGATGGGCAGAGGCCCAAGTTGCCACCATTACTCAGCTTTAGTCACAGGGCCATTTGACCTAGACTCCCGTGGTTGTTCTTGTGCACACTATTTCTCCTCCATGTTATTTACTTTTGAAGATGATTTTCCCTGGTCCTTTTCCAGTTGTAGTATGAATTGTCTTACATTCTTCTTCCTTAACAAGTTCAAAAAGCTGAGTGAATTTTTTCCAATTCCTTTCTGTTTTCTATCTGTTTTATCGCCATCTGTCAATATTGCTTCTCCCTTCCTCTCTGTCCCCTTCCTGTTCCCCTTCTGGTTGACTGCCGTTAGCTGGTCCCCAGACTGCCATTTCCCTGAAAGTCCAGTGAGCTCACTGGCAAGGCTGAGTCACTCCATGGACATTCAATGAGGAGGAAGGCTCCACTTCATTCATTCAACCCCAACATTGATCAGCATTTACCGTCTGCCAGGCCCTGCACTGGATGCCAGGGGAACAAAGACAGTCCCTGGCCTCAATTTCCCCACAGCTCAGATGGAGAGACTCACACAAAACAGCCCTCCCCCTGCCCCAGTGTGGTATGGTACATAGGATGGCACAGCGATCACCTGGAATTTGAAGGTCCAGGACACCTAACCCTAGATGAGGGCATTACCTAGAAAGGAGCCTTCTCAGTCAGTGACATTGCCAGGGAAGAAGGCCCCGAGGAGTGAGTGATCATGCCAGAAAGGCTAGTGGTTTTGTGTCCCTGCTTAGCTAGCTCCAGACCCTGTGTGATCGGGCCTCTGCCTACCCCTCCAATCCTGTCTCTACCTCTTTTTGTCTATTTTTAGCTCCTCGTCTTCTGTCTTTCAGTTTTATGAATTTCTTTCTAGTCTTCTCCACTCTTGTCCTGGCTCATGCCAACTCTCCCTCCAGGTCTCGAATCAACTGTCCCTTCCTCTGGGAAGTATACCTCACTTATTAAGTCCCAATGGCTTCTCATTTGCTTATTCTCATAACACCTTGGACTTGGGTACCTAACACTTAGCACACTGCATTGTTATTGCCTATTTGTGTGCCTTCCTGGACCACAAGTTCAGGACTAGTTCATGGACTCAGGATAATGTCCATGTTGTTTACCTTTGTCTCTTTGTGCCAGAAATAGTGTTAGGTGCACAGTAGGTAATTCATCTCTATGCAAGCACTCAAGAAGAGGTTGCCAGGGCAATAGCGGTTCAAAATGAAAGTGGAAAGGTAAGTAGAGCAGATCATGAAGCTCCTTTAATGCTCTGCTAAAAGAGGAAGAGGTGCCTCCCTGGTGGCACAAGCATAGCACAAGTTCCATCTCCCGCCAGTGAGGTGACCCACATGGTGCAGCAGACCTCTCTTGTTGCTCCCGTTGCTCCCCTGGGCAGTGTATTTGAGTCAGTCTGCCTGTTCTGCTCCCCACTCTGTCTCTGATGAATCCTCTCACCCCCTCCCACCTCTGGCCTGTACCCCAGTTCTTGTATGCAAAAATAAATACATTTTTAAAAAAATAAATAAAAGAGGAGAAGAAAGGATAGAGTATGTGGAGAGACAGCCCTTGTGGAGGAGGGTGTTGAGAGCTACCAAAAGTGTCCTAAAGCCACTCACTGGAGCCAGAGCCAGAGTTACCTCATCCCAGTTTGGATTAATTTCCTCGAAGGAGAGAGAAAGCCCTCTTATCCCTGAACCATCTTTAATTTTCTTGCAATAAGATAGCAGAGTCAAATGAAGGTGACTACTACTTTGTGTCAACAATTTCTTGAGGTAGTTAGTGTTTGCTCACATCTTGAAACATGGGAGAAACATCTGGAGATGGCGAGACATACATGCAACAAAGAGGTGGGTGCTGTCTCGACGTTGGGGCAGTTTGGCCGTGACTGAGCATCCATCACTGTCACTACCAGGGGTGACACTGTCACCTCTGTTGGGGGCTGCCCTCAATGCTGGGACAGCTTTGCTGACACACAGGGAGCGTCGGGATAGGCAATGCCACAGGGCAGCCCTTACCAGGCACAGGACAGCAGACACTCCATCCCCTGGCCCCGAGGAGGACCACTCAGATGTCTGCCTGCCCTGAGCTCCACAGCAGGACCAGGCTTCGCATCCCTCCTTGCTCGGCCCCTCCCCTAGACCGTCCTATGCTCTGCGGGTCTTCGAGGGAGCACTCATGCTCAAATCTCCTTCACAAGTGGCATGGTCTCCAGCTCCATCTGAGGAACCAAGCCTGTGGCAGGACAGAAACAAGTGTTCCACCAGAGATGCAATGCCCTGCAGGCTCTTCCCAGCCATCCACATGGGTATTGCCATCAAATGCCTGTCATTAGCGGTAATGACACACTAAAAAGAGTTTGCAGCCCGAACAGGATTTTGACCAACAGAAGATGTTTCATTTTTCACATCTCTGAAAGAGCCAACCCTCAGCCTCAAGGGTGCATTCAAGGACTGGTGCTTTTGAGCATTTGGCGTGGGGAAGAGGTCTTACACTCCCCCCAGGAAGAATCCACCCCCCCACCCCCCACCCCCCACCTCGCTTCCTTAAAGAATAATCCAGCAGGTCAAAGCCATGTCCTGGATGAATGGCTCTGGCCAGGGAAAGGATAGCGTGGGGGTCACACTTGCAGTCTTTCAAAATGTGGAGGAAGAAATTTGTGTCTGGGATGTGCCCATTTATATCTGAGGAATAAAGTTGTAAAAGCAAATCTAATTTCTATGTCATGTGTTTACCTGAGAGAAATGTTTCAAATATGCATGGGGAAGAAGGGAAATGTTTCAACTTCTTTAGGATGCTATGAGCCAGGGAGTTGCTTACTTATTTTCCCTGAGCTTTACTCGGTTTCTGTTTGTGACATAAGGATGCTACCTTGAAAGAGACAAAACACATTCATTAAAAAGTCAAAAACAAGGCTTTTAATTTAACAAAAGAGGAAAATATGATCTTTCCTTGTTGTCCCTCAAATGAGAAACAGGTATTTGCCATTTATTTAGATCTTTAGGTTTGATTTCATTACATGGACATTAAAATCTGGCCTCGGTCAAGTTCATGAAAGGATAAGCAGCATGTAAAGATGATAGTGGAGTCCCCTCTCATTCCTGTGGGTGGGTTTCCCCAGCTAATGAGTTACTCTATGATTTATTGAATGCCAGATCATGTAGGGCAGCGACTGGGTGCTTAAGGCTCACTTCTCCCCTTCCCAAGTGCCCCACAAGGAGATTGGTATCATTAACTCTTTGTGGCTGGAACTAGGAGTCTGCTGCGTGTCCTGCATGCCCTCTCCTGTGTGCTACTTCTTTATGCCACATGGACCCTGAGACGAGCCTCAGGCCTTCCTCTGCTTATCGCAGCATGTCTCATTGCACCAAATCATTCCTGAGCTTAGCAACTAGCTAGCTGGCATTCACATTTCGGGTATCAGCATCTCAGTTCCCCACAAAGCACCAAACTGTCTCCAGGCATAATTTTGGTGAATGCAAATGAATGCAACTGCCCTCATACTGTAACATATGGACAGGCACCCCCATGTGGGACCCCAGCCTTCCTGATTCTCAGGGATATTGTCTTGGTGCCCAGCGTTCCTATTTGTCGGTTAGGTGTAGGGTCATGGAGGGGGCCATTCACCAGGGCAAAAGTCCTGGTATGAGGAACATGCTGGAAAGCCAGTATCTGGTGAAAACAGCAGGCAGATGTTAGGATAGAGTCAATAGGCTTTGACTGGCAGGAATAATGGAGCCCCCAGGCAATGACCCCTGGTCACTCCACCCTAGTTTATAGCCCCAATATCATCCCCCACGCATGTGCACCCCCCATGTGCTTGCCCACCTTTGTACTTGATTCCAATAAACATGAGATTGGCTTTGGCTGGGGCTGCACATTACTGCCTGGTGTCGCCCCTCTAGGCTTCTCATTGCTCCACATGGACTGTGTGGGTCATCTCTTTACCCCATGCTGCATGGACTGTGAGTCATCTCTTCACCCCATGCTGCACACAGTGCTGCCTCTGCATGAGACAACACCCCCAAATAGAAAATTCTACTGAGCTAGTAAGATCCTTAATATGAATTTGAACCCAGGTCTATGTGAATGTCCCCATCGCTAATAGAGCTGGCTGTATATGGGTGACTGAATCAACTGCCTGGCTCCTCATTTTTTCCTGACTTGTTTCCCCCTTATCTTCACAGGCCTAGAATCTTGCCCCTTGGGGCCAGTCATTGACTGCAGGCTCCCAGATCCCACCACATCCAAACACCTCCCAGTGTCTCTTCCCTCCACCCTGGCCCATCTGCTCCAACCACCTCTCTGCACTACACCTCTCGCTTTCCTTCATGGGACCAGTCACCTCTACTTTCCTCGTCCCACATTCTCTGTTTATTGGGCATCTTCCCATTGTCTGCCCACTGAGCCGGCTACTGTCCTCAGCACCCACATGCTGCTCCCACGAGGCCTTGCTGATGGCATTGGCTGCATTCAGAAGGCAAGGAGTTTCTCAACTCTTTCTTTCTTGTCCTTTTTCTGCCTTATTCAGAGTGATTTGATTCTCCACTGTTCCTAACTGCCAGGTTGCTCGAGGGAAGATTTGGAAGCACCGATGTTAAATGGAGTGACTGAGACATCTCTACCTCCCTTTCTCCTCTTCTGTCCACATCAACAGAGGTGACAGCTGTTCCAGCAAAGATTTTGGGTTGATCCATTTCCTTCCAGCTCCCTCGGACTTTCCCATGCAAAGCTAAAAATAGCAACTTCTTTCTGTTCTCAAGCTGCAAGGCAGACACAGACTACCACCATCTGGGGGAGAAAATGGTGGTCCTGTTCATTCTGTGGTAGGCACAGGAGTCTCAACCTTAAAGAGGAAACACAAACAGCACTGAGAGTTTGGAAGGGATTCTTAGGAGGGGTTGGTCTGCATCTACTGTCCAAAGGGATGAACTGCTTTTGTCACAGGTATCTACTCCAAATATTACAGTAGGAGTTGGAATTCTCAAACAATCTGGCAACCACTTGGGGCTTTCCAAAGGGCCTCATGTGGTCCACCAACGCATGTGTCCCTGGACAGCCAGCTGAGGGGTAGAGTTCACCACATAAGCCCACAAACCCCAAGCTCTGGAGGCCACAAATCAACTCAAAGTCACCCCAGGGGGTTCTCGACCTTAGCTGATGAACTTGATATGTGCAACCCCATGTACAAGCCAAGTTATGCAACTGTCTCTATTTCGTCACTCAGTTCTTTCTCTTCTCCTCCATGAAGGCTTCCCAGACTGGCTTCTCCAGCAGTGTCAGCTATTGGGTATTTACTCAGCTTTAGTCTTATAGTATCCCCAGCATCCTATACAGAGCTTTGCATGACTGCATTATTCTTTGAAGAGGTGTGTGTATGTGTATGTGTGTGTGTGTGTCCTAGTAGAAGTGTGCCTGCTGGGAGCAGTGACTGAGTTCCGCAGAGTATTGAAGAGACACAGCTTGGTGAGAGACACTCAACCCCTCGTTCTGGATCTGGCCTAAGTAGGGGACTCTGGATAATTGATACATCTCTCTGAGCCTTTCCAGAAAGATATGGTCACTGATGCCGGAGTGGAATGAGTCCTTTCCCAAATTTGTCTGTAATAAGGGAATTCCTATCTCCTTGTCCAGGAAAAGTTGGCCAAAACTAAGCAAGCTTTAGAAATGCATTTTTAGGGATTCCTAGGAGGCAAGTAGCAGTTGTGTTCAGGGTAAGGGCCTGGAAGCTGACAAAATATAGATGACAGATTTTGTTTATAAACAGGTAATTAAGAAAGATGCATGTTTGGAGAGGCTGAGAGCAGGCATTTGGAAGAGTTTCCTGAAGTCATACAGGAAAATCTCCAGTGAGAAAGAAAATTGAAAAGCCACCTAATTTTTAAAAGGTGCTCATCAAGATGTCGGCAGTCTTTCCCCCAGAGCTTCTCAAGCCTGAAACCAAAACAAGCTGTCTGGAGCCCGTAAGTCACACCCCGTGAGGGAAGAAGATAGTAATAATGGCAAAGAAAAGATCTTTATGTCAGTGTAAGTCAGGAAATGGCTGTCTTATCTCACCTGCGCTCCACAGAAAGCTTCATGATCCAAAATGGCTAATTGACCTGATGGGTCCTTCTCTTCCTCTGCTTTCTCCCCACTCCTTCAATTCCAAGTGTCACCGCCCTCTTATGAACTCCCATGATTCTTTATTTGAACATCTCATAACATTGAACTATAGTTAGTGGGGCAAACATCCTTTGTGATTAGCAGACCAATAGAAAAAACTGAATTACTTTCATAATGAGCAAAGCTGCTGCCATGTGCTTTAGAAAGGCCTATTGCAGTCCTGACAGTGAAAACATTTTTCCTTTCCAGAGTACTGGAGGGTTTCTAGTTTCTACAGAGAATGATTAAAAAAAAAAAAAAAAACAGCAAATTGCACTGTAGGTTCAAATTATGGAAAGTCTATCAAGGTCGAAGAGGAAGAAGTCAATTACATGGGAAGTTGGGAATTATGGGACAAGGTAGGGCAGGCCCTTCTGGAGACATTATCTTTGAAGTACAACTTGAACAATGCATATGGACTGGCCAAAATGGCAAGGAGAAGGTGGAGGTGGGCTTCCCTTACATCACGGAGGCCAGAAGTAAAGGTGTGGGTCCGTGAAATTTCAAAGACTCTATATTAATATCTGTTGCTGCCTAACAAATTACCCATAAACATATAATGACCAAAACAACTTACATGTATTATCACATAGTGCATACGGGGCACTGTTTAAGCCCATCTTAACTGGGCTCTCACAAGGCAGCAATCAAGGTGCTGGCCAGGGTTATGGGCTCAGCTGAAGTCTCAGAGGAAGAATCTATTTCTAAATCCACACAGCTGTTAACAGATTTCAGTTCTTTGATGCTATTAGTTCTGAGCTGGCTATTTGCTGGGAGCTGCAATCACATCCTTGCCAAGTGCTCCTCTCCATTGTGACCACTGATCTCATGGAAGTATGCACGCCAGAAATGCAACAGAGGCCACTGTGAGAAATGACATCATATCACCATTGTCATACTCTGTCAGTTAGAAGTGAGTTGCTAGGCAAGTCTACACTCAAGGAGCAAGGATTCTACAGGAATGGGACTAACTGGGGTGGGGACCAGGAGAGCCTGCTCCCCCCCCCAACTTGGGAATTGTAAGCATTGTTATACTAGGAGGGTAGAGTGGCAGCAAAGGCTGGAGGCAGGCAGGTACAGACCATGAAGGTGGCATAAGCCCCGACAAAGGACTAAGGTGTTGTCTTGGAAAGGGTGGGTTTCCCTTCTTTATTTTATTGCACCTTTGGTTTTTCAAGATCATTTCAGCTCCTTCAATTCTTTCACAGTTCCTCTTACACTTACAGGCTCTATGCCGTCAGTTCCCCATTTCCTTCCCATGGTTCCAAGCCTAGAATAGTCACCATCACATCTGTCATTTAGATGCACCTCAGAAAGACTCAAACAGATAAAACTGAAATCAATTAAACTCCCCTGACCCTAAACAAGGTGGCTCTGCCAAATCCATCACTTAGACTTTACAGCTGTTGGTTTTGTTGTCCTATAAACCAGAAGGGTGCAAGCGTGTGGGGGAGAAGAGTAGGTCAGGCAAGAGCTAAATGGCCTCCTCAGACGCCCAGCCCTTCCTACCGGTGTCCGAGTGTTCCCTAATCCCGCGGCTGCACCAGGCCTTAGTCTTTCCAAATCCATCATGGACTCCACTGCTCAGAGACAGGTTCCTTAAAAGCCAAAACTTCCCGGGCCTCCCCAGTGGCGCAGCAGTTGAGCGCTGGGTTGCGAAGCTGCCCGCAGCCTCTGCAGCCCCGGTTCGATCCCCGGCTGCTTCCCGGCCACCGGAGGAGGGTCCCACATGGCACGCAGACCTCTCCTGCCGCCCGCTGCTCCCCTCAGCAGTGTGCTTTGGTCCTTCTGCCTGTTCTACTCTCCGCTCTGGCTCTGGTGAATTCTCTCACCCTCCCGCGCTTCTGACTGTACCCAGTGCTTGTATAAAAAAATAAATAAATAAATAAAAATTAAAAAAAAAAAAAAAAAGCCAAAACTTCCCAAGTTGTACCCAACTTCTCTGAGGGAATGTCCTAATGTCATGAGCCCTCCTAGTGGGACAAGCCTCTTGACAGCTGTTCTCACAGTGCAGGTTGGTCTTTATTTTCATCTAGGTTGAAAACATCCACAGTTCTGGCTTCTGCAGGTTGTTGCTGACTTCTTTACCTTGATCAGTTGTCCTGCACGTGTGAGAGTGTGTTCTTGCCAGAGCTCATTTCTCTGTGCTTAATAAAGAATTTTATGTGCTACTTGTTTGGCAGAAAGCCCCTGCCCTCGACCCTTTGATCTGCAGGCTCTATAGGCACAGAACCAGTATGGAGTAAGCATTATCCTTCCAAATATCACTAACTGGTCCAAAATACAGCCCCCAAGGTTCCATTTGTAACTCCAGGGACGCTTCCTGTGAGCCTTACATCCCTTTGACCTTGCCTCACCTATTATTAATCTCCCAGGGAAAAGTATCAAAGCTGTGAAAATCACTGGATTTTCATGATTTCCACCCAAGGACTTCTCATAATGAACCTATACCGAAAATCCAGTTGGAGGATGGCCACCTTTTAAAAATGGATAGTGACAATATTTCAAGTGCAACAGCTTTAATCTCTCAGCCAGAGGACATCTGCTCCCCTATTATGACATTTTTACCTTCTAGATTCAAGCCAAAATTGTCCTCCAGTTCCCCAAGCATGTCTCTCTATTGGAGTAACCTTCCTTCACCTTTGCTTCCTTGGCTTCGTGCTATCTCCTTCTCCTTCCAACACGTTTGCCTCATCCCTCCATGTAATATTTTACCTTGGACCAAGAGAAATTCTGCAGCTGACAGGCGATTGGATTGCCTTTGAAGTGAGTTGGCTCTAGGTTAGTCTCTGGCTGGAAAAACTACTTACTGGAATTACTTAGAAGTCTCCTTTCCGCTTTTGTTTCCTTCTCTGTGTTTATTCCTGGAGTAGAATGTCAAGGATCAGGAGGTAAAGTACCAAACCTTCAGTTTTCTCTGAATCAGCTGAGGATGCATTTTCCCACTTCCCCTTCTACAAAGAGTGGCAGTATTGAACTAAGTCCCTATTTCTCTAGCTCTGTCCATGTCCCAACCTCATTCCCTCTTCCAATCCCCAGCATCATCCCTGCTTGGGAGAGGCACTGGGGTATAACTCAGTTGTTACCCACCTGGCAAGAACAGACTGATCAGAATCGCCCCCCTCCACCCCAAAGAAGCATTTCTTTTAACTTTCACCTGGGCCCCTGCTCCTTTTGCAAAATGCAGAGACAGGTATAGGCCTCAGTGGGTTACCAGGAGATTTGTTTAACTGCTTCAAAATTATTATTTGCATGCAGAAGACTTTGGAACAAAAGCCCCTGTGTGTGTAAAAATACCACAAGATTAAGCCTTTGTTTGGATTCCTTCTAAAAAGAAGTGTGATCATACAAATAGCAAGGATACCTGAGAGCTAAATGAGCTATCAAATGACCTAACAGACTCAGCTATGAAGCTCAGTCTGGCACACGGCCTCCGTTCCGGCAATGCACCAGTCCATTATGCTTGGGGATTGGCCCTCATTGCTCTGCAAGTCTTGGCTTTGTCTACAATGAGGGGCTTGTTGGTGGGGTAGGAGAGAGGAGTGAGGGAGTAGGGCAGTCAGAGGATGGAGGTGAAGGTAGAAACAGCAGGGACACAGCCCCCGGCACTTTCAAGGTCCCGGGAAATGTTACTCCGTGAGTCATTTGGGCTACCAACACCATGACCCACCAGTTCTCCGGCCAGACTGGAGTTGAGATGTCCTCCAAGATTAGCGAGTCTTAATTCAACAGACTCTGCCCACCATATCTCCACCCCCTGAGAAAGCAGTGGTGTTCCACGACAGCAGTGAGCCACAGGGGCTTAGGAAGGAAGCCTGGGTGCAGCTGAAGTTCTGGGACAGTAAGGAGAATGCTCAAGGTCACACAATAGTGTGTCCAAATGAGTTGGAAGTGTAAATTTCATTCACTCAGATGCAAGTTCCAACACTGGCCTCCTTGGCAGGTTTCCCAATAAATACAAAGTCATAATGTAAAGCCCTCCTAAGCAAATAGAGTTCATGAATGCCACATACTCAGGCTCTGTCTGCAGAAGTTGAGGTAGAATGTTACCATCTGCTTACTAGGCATCCCCAGGTTCCCAGAGAGATCCCAAATTCTGTGCACCTGCAACTGAACTTGGTAGCACCCTCAAACACCCACTATCTGCACCCAAGTCCACCACTGTGATCAGTGGCCCCTCACCTGCTCCTGGGGGTTGGCCTCAACTCTTGCCTGGATTACTGCTAAAACAGCCTTCTCACCATTATCCCTGCCTCATTCCACCCCTTCCTATCCATCTTCTCACCAAAGCACACTGAACTACCCAAAATACAAACTCGATCCTGCATTTCTCTCCTTCCACTCCCCTTGGCTTCCCCAGGAGAATATGTGGTGTCACCCACCCAGCCTTTCATGGTCTGGCCTCTGTCTTCTAGTTTCATTTCTCTCATCTCCCATACACCCTCTGCCCTGACATGCAGAAATATTCACATGTTCTTCATCACCTCTGTGCTTTTGCCTATGTTATTATCTCTTCTCACAAGGTTTTCCTAAAGTTATCTCCTAGACTTAAGTCATCCTTCAAGTCTCAGCCCTAATGCTATTTCTTTCAAGAAGTCCTCCATTACCATTATAACTCCTGTAGCAACTTGTGCACACTCTAATCACAATGCAGAATTAATGTTTACTTTTCAATGTCTTCACTAAGCGATAAATTCCTGAAGAGTAAAGATAGGATTCCATCCAGCTTTGTATCCTAACACATTGCCTGGAATGTAAGAACTACATAAGTGACGTTATTTTATTAGATGAAATGAATTTATTTATTGAGCACCTACTATATGCCCTGTACAAGGATTATAGTAAGGAACAAAACAGAAAAAAAAAAATCCCTGCCCTTCTGATGTTTATATGATAGTGGGAGAATTGGACAATCACCAGATGATAACTACCTAACAGCAGTCAGTGAGAAGTACTAAGGAGAAAACTAAAGCAGAGCGAGGACATGATGGGACATGGGTGATACTCTTTCAGATGGCTGGAGTCAGGGACTACCTTGGAGAGGTGACTGGGCTTGGCCCTAGATGAAAGAGGGAGACCCATTCTGGGGAGAAGAGTTTTTCAGGAATAAGACAGAATATCAAGGTTCTGGATCGAAGTGTATTTGACATATTTGAGGAACACCAAAAAGAGGCCCAATGTGGTTGGCACACAGAGAAGGCTGGGAGGAGAAAAGCTAAGGTCAAAGGAATGCCCAAACTACATAGGTCCTGGTGGGCACACATATGCACATGTGACCATATTTCTTTTGAAAAGAAACAATGAAAACAAAATTGAAAAGAGTGGGAGGGAGTGGAGACAGGGAGGAGAGCAAGTTGCTGTATTTTCTCCTCTGGGGTTGATCAGTGGCCCCGTGAGTGTTGTTGGAGAGGGCAAAGCTTTACACAGTGCCCTGAGTATCACTTCATTCACAGTGTCTCAGCCATGGAGTCAAGTGCAGAAGAGTTGGGACTGGGCGGTGCCAGGCCAAGAGCATCACAGCCAGGCTTGGGCTGAGCCAGACACTTTGGCAACTCTGGCATTTGTAACCGGTGTTAGAGCACAGCACTGGGATTCAGACAGATCTGAGAACAAGTTCCAGGTCTCTAACACTAAGAAACTGATCTGAGGCAAATCCCTTAGCCTGCCTGAGCCCCAGTTTCTTAACTGTCAACTGAGTGTGTTATTTCCCCAGGGCTGTACCTTAAAACAACAGAAATCTGTCCTCTCACAGTCCTGGAGGCTAAAGGTGCCAGCAGGGCCGTGCTCCCTCTGAAGGCCTAGGGATGGCTCATCCTTCTAGCTGCTTGTGGCTGCCAACATTCCCTGGCCTTCTTCAGCACCCCAATCTCTGTCTCGATCATCACCTGACATGCTCCTTGTGTGTCCCTATGTCTTTTATGGCAGTCTTATAAGGATACCAGTCACTGGATTGAGGGCCCACCTCGACCCAGGATGATCTTATCAAAACTAATTATAATGAAGTCATGTTTTGAGGTTCTGGGTAGACAAGTAATTCTGAAGGATCACTGTTTAAACCAGTCCATAGAGAAAATGGTAAATAACTCAAAGGTTTATTATGAAAATTAATGTATATGAAGTATCTAGTACCATACAAGCATTCAGAAAATTTTAGCTAATATATTTATCATAATCCATCTCAGGGAAAGTTTCCTGTTTCTGTTACTATTCTATCCTTTTGGCCAAGGTGACCACAAATGAAACTGTCACACAGCCTAGATTAAACCTTAGCTGAGCAACTTCTGGCAACCTTTCTAACGTCAGTGTCTTTATTCACACTGATGGAGTTATATAAAATCTCAAACACTTAAATGGTATTCACTGTGTGCCGGGCACTGTCTAAAAGATTCATGAATATTGTCTCAGTCAATCCTCACAATCATCCTATGAACTACTCTATTTAACAATCAAGGAAATTGAATCAGCACATATTTAAGATAGTTGTCTAAGGTCACATAAGAAGTAAATAATGGAACCAGAATTCGCAACCTGGCAGTCTGCTCCAGAAGTCTTCCAAAATTAAAAGAGGTTTAAATAAAATATGTAGCCAGCATTTAGCATATATAAGCAGTCAATAGATGGTGGTGTAGTAATGATGGCTCCAGACGGTCCCTGTGCAGACCTCAGGTCTGCCTGTCTTCTTTCTTCTCGCCTCAGTTCAAATGTTCCAGTGGTTGCTCCTGATGATGTTCAGCCTGAGACAAGATTTAAACACTCGGGCTGCTTAAGTTCCATTCAGTTACCTGGGGTGCCTGTCTCTTTTTTATCTCATTCTTATTCTCCACAGTGTCCTGTGCCTTTTAGCTTGAAGGGGAAGGAGGAGCAGCAGCTCTAACCACTGATGAACAGTGGGTGCTTCATGCCTGGGGTGGGGACAGAGTTGAGCAACAGACTGAAAGATACATCTCGGGAACATCCACCCAATGGGGTCACCCATTACACCCAGAAGCTTGTGGGCTGTCCTTGCATAAAGCTATTTGAGCGATCCATCTTGGAACAAAACCTCCCTTAGAGGCCCAGAGGAGGAGGAGGAGGAGGAGGAGGAGGAGGAGGAAAATTTCCCCTTAAGAAGGCGAATCCATGATGGCATCAGAGGTAGGAGGAGCAGCTAACTCCTGAGCATCCTTCCTTGGACGTGGTAAGTCCCCAGTTGGCACCACACCCCTGCCCTCACCCTGCCCTGCCCTGCCCTGAGCAGGAGGTGTTCACACCACTCAAGTCCAGTTTCCTGGGGCTTGGCATCTACCCTGCCTGCTGCTAGTTGGACTCTGCCCTCTGATAACATGGGTCGAAGCAGCAAGAGCCCCACCCCAGCCCAGTTCTCCTCCTGCCTTCTCTCTATTGCCAAATCCCAGTGCAGACAAGGCAACTCTTGTAGAAATACAATCATTCAGAGATCGCACACTCTTACCCAGGATGGGGGAACTGGGTACATCCAATGAAAACTTAAGCAATATCTTCGCAAATTTATTCACCCTCCCCAAACGAATGGCATGAGGACATGCTTCCTCCAAGAGGTAAAGTGAGGGACAGCTCTTGGCAGTGTGATGCAAGCAGTTTGCAGCTACTGCTCCACCCTTCCCCTTTTGGGGTCCCTCCTTCCATGCTGCCTCCCAGGGACCTTGCCCCTTGTGTCCCTATGGCGGTAACCACCCACTGACCCTCCGTTGCTCAGGAGACACAGCTTTCTTCCCCAGCCTTTTACAGGTTGGGTCTCATTTCAGTACCAATGGAAATTATTACAGGGACATATCCCTGCTAATTCATCAGCCCATTATCGGACTGCCATTGTGCCTTATCCTGGTTCAATATATGATAGCTGTGGCTGGTGGAGAGTCTTTAGGAATTTCTTAAATTTGATATGTTCACCTGCAGGCAGCTAAGATGGATGCAGCATTTATACTTGATGCTGGGAGGTAAGGAAGACGAGCTGGTTACGAAACCCTCGAAAACACACTGACAGAAATCAATAAAACCTTTCTGCAGAGAACTATGGGGAGCTGAACAAGTTATGTCATCGCATTTGTGCCTAAGTTCCAGGAAGAGGGCAGACACAGGCCACTACCCTCCAAGGGTTCAACTTGTGCCCACTGCAAGCGGCAACACCGGCCCAGCCCAGCCCGCCACCCTGTGCCCCCATCCTCAACACTGCATGCAACTCAGCCCACCGTACTAGGGATTCGAGTTCTGAGGACTGAAATAAAGTGTGCCCTCAGGGAAGAATAAATCATAACCATTTTCTTTTCCTACCTGTATTCACTTCACGTGTCTTTCAATTTTGTCTAAAATGCATGGAAAAGCTCAACTTTTCTCCTTACCAAATGTCTTCTTCACACTTTTTGCATTATGAATGTAAGAAGAAAAAAATAAATGTGTATTTATTACTTTCTACTTTAAGTATCTCATATGAGTGGAATCACAGAACAGTGTGTGTGTGTGTGTGTGTAAATCCCATTACATGAAATACCTGGAATAGTCACTTTCATAGAATGGAGGTTGCTGGGGCTGGGGGAAGGAATGGGCAGTTAGTACTTAATGGCGACAGAGCTTCAGTGTGGACTGATGAACAACAGTCTGAAGAATCTGTGGGGCCTCCCCGATGGCGCAGCAGTTGACCGCTGGGCTGCGAAGCTGCCCGCAGCCTCTGCAGCGCTGGTTCGATCCCCAGCCGCCAGCGAGGGTCCCACATGGCGCGCAGACCTCTCCTGCCGCCCGCTGCTCCCCTCAGCAGTGTACTTTGATCCTTCCGCCTGCTCTGCTCCCCGCTCTAGCTCTGGTGAATTCTCTCACCCTCCCGCGCTTCTGACTGTACCCAGTGCTTGTATAAATAAATAAATAAATCTTTAAAAAAAAATTTAGAAATGGTGAACATGGTAACTTTCAGATTATGTGCATTTTACCATCACTATATAAAATACAAGCTCAACTCTATAGGTTCACTCTCATTAAGATTTACTTGCACTACTAGTTTTCAGACAGTTTACATTTCACTTTTTGACTCCTCTCCTTTTTTAACATAGCATGCCTTCGTTTGAAATTTTTACCTTCTAAATATTTTCTGGACTTGGGTTTTACACGCCAAGAGGAGCACCACCGCTTTGATTAAAAACAAAACAAAACCCAAAAAACCCACGCTCTCTCTCCTCCTTTTGCGTCCCTCACGGCCACCCTTTCCTTGGTTGCTTTTAAGCAGAAAGCTTTCCTCGTTAAAGAGCAAGTCCGTGATTTTCAGTGGTACATTTAATAATTCATAAATCATGAGAGGTTCAAACAGGTTCAAAGTTTAAAAGTTTAAAAGTTTTGCTGGAGCTTTAAAGTTTAAACTGTCAGAGCTTTTGACAAAAAACTTTTCCTGTCTGGAATATTTAAGATTGTTGTGCCATATTAGATTCAGGGTTCTCTGATATCCTCCTGTCCCAAAACGTTTCTCCGAAGAAAACCCCAGCATTGTCTGCATCCAGCATTTTCCTCAGCGACCTTGAGACGGTGGGAGGCCCCGGAGGCGGGGAGGTGAAGGAGCTTACCTGGGGAGGAGGTGGGGACTATGACAACTGGAACTTTGGGGTAAAGCACTTATTTGGCCAGCATCACTATTGTGTGGGGATTTCTCTTTAAAAGAATGGAAATTGTAAAATGAGATCCTGGCAAGTGTGTGTAACAAGGTCTTGGCGGAAGACAGTGAGTTGTGCATAATCTGCTATTTCAAAATCTGGAAGCAGAGAAGCCAAATCTTCCGCTGGCCTCCAGCTGACCTCTAATTTTTCAGGCTTAATTACTGTATTTGCATGTGCAATTGAGTGTGGTGTCAGCCACCCACGCCAAAGAACTTTTTGGAGTTTGTTGGGACTAGAACAAACACAGTCATTCCCATCGAAGACTGTGTTTCACTAAACAAGCATAGAACGTGGAGGTCACTTCTGACATTCTGACCTTGGACCCTGAGGCTGCATATACTGTGTTGTTTTGATAACGTCACTCTATTTCTCAGAAACCTACCAAGCCCCCCCCCACCCCCCACCCCCGGCCTTTCAGGTCAGATCCAAGGACTTAGTCATGAACTTTCAGCGCCATGACCCTCACATCAGACGCTCACCACAGACAAGCAAAACTTCCACCTCCCCTCCTACCTGCCTCAGATGATCTTTGTGCCTGTTGTTCCTCACACCTGAGAAGATTTACTTTTTCCTTTTCACCAAACACTTCAGAATTCTCTTCTTTCTTACCATTTCACAAGCCATCGGCGTCAACGCCAAGAATAACGACGGCATAAGCAAACTCTTTCCCTAGGAGCTAGGATTTAGTGACAGGATGTTGTAAAATGATCCTGTGACTTGAATGTAGTGATACTTGACTCCCTTGGATGATAGTAACTGAACTTTCCATAAATTATCTCCTTTGATCCTAAGAACCTCCCATTCATGCCTCCACTTCCTGTGTTGAGACCTCAGTCCTAGGTGCTCTCCGACTTCTCTAAGGATCCCTGATGAGAAAACCCAACACCAGTTTTCAGGTCTCTCCTAGGTGGCTGCCTGGTGACATGACCAACCCTCTCCTCTTGGATCCCTCTATTCTTTTGCTATCAATTGACTTGTTTCTCCTGTTTCAAACCTCCCTCCACAACTTCTCTAGGTCTCCTTCTCCAGGTCCTCTCCCTTCATTTTGGGGGTACTCCCTCTCAGCACATTCATAGCCACTCCCCCTTGCTCCACATTGCTGTCCCAGGTCAATCTCCTTGACCTATCCTTGAGCTACAACCCCCAGCCCAGTGAACCAAGTCTGGGTGTCTTCTCCTCCACTGTCTCCTGGACCCCAGTCCCCCACTCCCCTCTCTCCCTTGGCTCCCCAAAACTAGAATCCAGCCAACTCAACAACCATTCTTGATTATTACTTACCATCTGGATAAAAACCCGTAAAAGAGCTGCCCTCATTGTAGCTCAGCCTCCTACATCCACCTCAAAGTCAGTATTTCATTTTCTTTCCACCAGTCCTCCTTTTGTACCTCCCTTTTAGACAAGGATCTGGTTTTCCAAAAGATCTCTCTTCACGCTGCACCCCCTTGGCTTTGTCATCTAATCTGAGAGCAACCTTTGCTGCTTCAACGCTAACAACCTCTCTCCCCTCCTCTCACTCTTGCCCGTCCTGAAGCTTCTTCTTAACTTAGTCCTGCCCATCTCTTGTAATTATCACAGTGACCTCATTTCTGGTTGTTATTCTTCCACATCTTTCCTCTTTCAATCTTTACATGGGAAATATGCAAACAGTTATGTCCTTGCCTGTCAACTGTACCATTTCCCAAATCTATAGTTGATGCTCTTAAAAACAAATTCTAGCCCCTTCCCAGGGTGACTACCATAGACCTCATCAGTCACGTGCTCTACCATCGCCCTCCTCCTCCTCCTTTTGCGCTGGCCAGAACCAACACTGGCCTGAAGCAGGCAACTTCTCCATGTCCCCCGCCTTTGCAATCCAGTTTCTCCTGCCCAGAAGGCCTTCGTGTGCTCTCTACCTGGTGAGCCCTCCTTGTTCCATCAGGCCTAGTTCACTTCCACAATGAAACTTTAGGGGACCTCCCTCTCTCAGGGTCCCAGGTCACTGCACTGTGCTCCACATGTGGTCCCTCCGCTAGTCGCACTTTTCTTCCCTGTGCGCCTCTGGGCTGCTTGCCTCAGCACGCAGCACAGTGTGTGGCATGTGGCACTGCAGGTGTCAGTCTCTCTCCTGAGAGAAGTAAATCTCATGGCACTAAATGACACCCTCTGTGTAACTAAGTGCACTTGGGGGGGGGGGGAAACACAATCCTTCATCCTGATTCTTTATTCCATTTCAACCTGATATGTTCACTATTCCTGGATGGTGAGTGTAAGTTACTGGAGAGAAAAGAGAAAGATTGTCATTTAGGTAAGTCCATTCTCCCTAGCAGACTCATCCACCTTTCTCTGTGGGTTGTAAAAACCGTTTATCTAGTGGCACGAGTTTTAGGTATCATGTGTAATGTCTGGTTTCTACCAGCGTGACTGTAAATCATTTCTTGCTAAAACCATACAGATATTTGTGTGGTTCATAGCGAGCTCTGTAGTTGGACCTCTGTTCTGGCATATGAATTAAGAATATCTTGGAGAAATAAAGACATTGTGACATTTATGGGTATGTTTTCCTTTGTTTCAGTAATGAAAGGGAACAGCTTATCCTTGCATACATCAGGTTTTGAAATCAGACAGACCAGGCTTGTCTGTCTCTGTGTGACTTGTAGCACAGGACTTCACCTCTCTGCCTCAGTTTCCTCATCTATAACATGGAAAAAAATGTTGCCTCACAGGGTTATTGTAAAGATTAAGTGAGATCATGTCTGTAAAGCATTTATCAGAGAGGAGCCCCTGAATCATTGCCACAGTAAGTGCTTAAAGGCTAATGCTTAGCAAGGAATGCTTATAATGGTCCGAATCATTAACACAGTAAGTGCTTTAGTATTATGTAATGAGATACAAACAGGAACATGTAAATATACATATAGAAATATAATGCCTCTACTTATGTATTTATATGTGTGCATACGTATTCATAAAGAAAATATACACATACACATTGCCCGTAACAACATAAACCCTTACCAATAATAATTGTGTAAGTGATATAATTAACCCCACTTTACAGAGAAAGAAACTGAGGCAGCTTAAGTAACCACCCAAAGTCACACAGCCAGTAATCAGTAGACCTGGAACTTAAACCTAGGCTATCTGGAGTCAAAGCCCATACTCTTTACCCACTCAGATGTCTCACAATGCTCCAGTGCTCTCTTCAAGACAATCAGTGGTACTATCACCATCATCATCGTCTCCTTCATCACATTATCACTGTCAGCATCACAGTTGTCCAGGGTGCCAACCAGTCCATCTCATATTACAAAAGTGCTGGAAGGAGGCTGGCCAGTCATTCGGCCCTGGGGTGGTAACTCTGTTGCACAAACAAAATTGTATTCATCTGGCAGCCTCTGGGGCTGCCCCAAAGGTCAATTCTTCAGCGTGATGCTTACACTTGGGTGGTAGGAAGCACTGTCAAGGCCAGAAGAATCAAGCCAGGATACGAGCTGGCGCAGAATCAGAGTGTGTGGCCCTGGCACAACTTCATCCCATTTGCTTGTTGTCCTCCTTCTTCTATCTGGAGAAGGAGACCAATCGGTTCCTGCCGCCCAACCAGCTCCAGCCAGACTGAGGTTTTGTAATCATGTCTGTCTCGGATCCCGGCCCACAGAGATCAGACATGGAAGTGCTTGCTTGGGTTGTCCATGCATTCCACTCCTGATCCAGGAAATGAGAACTTCTAACCCAATGTCACTGCTCTGCTGTAAAATTAAAATTACTTGTAAAATATGTAAGTGGGATTAAAAGTATCTTTGGGGTTAAGGGCTGCTCGAAGTTTCAGTAACCCACTGAGTCCCATTCTAAGCAGCAGAACTGAGCCCTGCAAAGTTCATGCTCTTTCAGCAGAGCTGCCTGAGAGGTAGAGATCCTGTGATGGGGGCTGGGGCAGAGGCAGCTGTTACAGCATCTGGAAACTGGGGGGACGGTCCCCCACATTGCAAAGAAACTGCGGGTAGCATTTGCCTGTTGTCACACAGTTATATGTTTGTGTTGGAATTTGAAGCTTGATCCCAGGATCTGTTTTTCCTGCTCTGCTAGACTATCTAAGATGGCTCTGAACTTGAACCAAGAGTAAATAAAGATTGGCATCCTTTCTTTGAATAATTGAAAAAAAAAAAAACTTACTTGTTTACTACAAATTTTATTTAACCTACTTTTTGTTTTTAGTTGCTAAATATATATTTTTTTCACCAGAAATACTTCTTTTTTAATTTTTATAAATTTTATTTTTATATTCCCCATACAATTGCAACCCTTTATTTTGACCCCAATCCCTCCCCTCCCTGCCCTCCACCCCTCATAGAGTGTCTCTGGTTCATAGTTTTTGTTGTTTTTGATTTTCAATTTCTTATAGTTATTCATTTTCCTGGTCCCTTATTTAAGTTTTCTAGATTCCTGCTATGAGTGAGACCATCCGGTGTTTTTCTTTTTCTTTCTGGCTTATTTCGCTGAGCATGATCCCTTCCAGCGCCATCCATGTTGCTGCAAATTGCATGTGTTTATCTTTATTGAATGCTGAGTAATATTCCATGGCGTATATGTACCACGTCTTCTTGATCCAATCATCTATTTTTGGGCATTTGGGTTGTTTCCATAGCTTAGCTATTGTAAATAGTGCTGCTATAAACATAGGGGTGCAGGGGCTCTTTGGAATTGATGTTTCTGTGTCCTTTGGGTAAATACCTAGGAGTGGAATTGCTGGATCATATGGAAGCTCTATGTTTAGTAGGTCTATTTAACCTACTTTTTTTCATGTCATCACCTACATTTGCTGACCATCTATTCTATCTGTTTCCCCCAACTTCAATATATTCTGCCTTGACCCCCTGCTAAGGGTTTTTGTCCTATGTAGTTGATGCAAAATATTCCTGAAATATTTTTACGTTTGGAATTCGGGAATTTGCCTTTCAATTGTGATTGGCATTAGACACGCTGCCTCTCTAGGCCTAGTTCTTGCATTTGTAAAATAGGTATAAATAAAGACCCCAAATGACAGAGTTGCTGTGATGATGATGTGCAATAATAATAGTAGCTAACACTCATTACAAATTAACACATTGATTACTGTGCAAGATGCCTTTTCCCAAGTTTGCAGACTGAAAGGAAGGGCAAGATTTTAATATCCTCTTGGCACAGAGCCTCTATGGGGCATGTCTGCACCTGAGGAAAGGGGGGAGGAAGGTGGTCCCATCCTCCAGATGTCTGCCCATGGCACTGAAGCACAGGCATTGGCTCATTTAATCCTGACAAAACCCTCTGAGGAAAGTATTGTTTCTATCCCCATTTTACAGATAAGGACTTGACATTAAGAGTAACTTGTCCATGGTCTCCCAGTGAATAACTACCATGCAATATAATAAAAATAAACAGTAACAAAACAAAAGCAATAACAATTAGTGGTTATCGCACATGTGCCTAGCACTGTGGTGGGAGCTGTATGTGGATTATCTCATGTCATCCTGACTTCAATTCTACAAGGCAGATACCATTACTCAGCTTGCTACAGAGACATGTAGATAAAGAGGAAAGGGTGTGAAATGACTTGCTGAAGGTTGTAGGGTGGGTAAGTTGACAAAGCCAGAGCTTGGACACTGGAGGAACAATTTCAGAACTAGGATCTATCCCATGCTCTTTCTTTAAAATGAAATAGGAATATAAAGGGCTTATAAAGGAATATAAAGTATCTGACACTTAGTGATCACCAACATATTCTTATTGACATTGTGATCATGATTTTAATCACAGCCATTGTTTAAATTTTTCTGTTTTGGGAGGGAAGACAAAAGAGTCTATGTGATAGTTCACGGGGGTCTTGGTGGTGGTAATTCTATGGGGACAACACCTGAGAGGAGAAATCAAACATTGTACCAAAACAAACGATGTAAAAATATATAAATAAATTAATTTTAAAAATAAAACTGAAATGTTACGCACACACAAAGATAAATAGATGTTCTGTTTTCTAAGAATCTCTTCCTTTATCTGTGTGCTGTGACCCTCAAATACAAATCTGAGCAGATAAGAGCCCATATTCCTTGATTCATTTGATTTTGACTCATCTCCACCACTTTTTGTAAATGTCAGTAGTAAGGTCCCCATTCTAACTTAGGTTTGTCATCACCCAAATTTTTGCTTTCAGTGGCTTTTAAAAAAAAATAAAAAATTGACATCAGAAAAAAATAAAAAATAAAAAAATAAAATAAAATGATCCTGAATATCATTTTCTCTTTATGCCACAGTGCTATATTCATTTTCTGTGGCTGTATAAAAACTTACCCCAAATTTAACACTTGAAATGACGTACTTTTACCATCTTACAGTTTCTGCAGGCCCAGGGGACCAGCGGCAGCTGGACTAAGTCCTTCCTCAGAGTCTCCCTAGGCTGAAGTCAGTGTTGGTGGACTTTCCTTCTGCATTTCATTGTCCTCTTCCAAGCTCACTTGACTCTTGACAAAATTCAGTTCCTTGTGGTTGTAAGGCAGGGCCCCAGGCTCCCCTCAGCTGTTGACCCCGGGGGTTCTAGAGAATCCTTGCAATTCACGGCCAAGCGACTCTCCCTGCAAGAGAGAGTCCACATCAGAGTAATGTGCTTCGAGGTCTCACTCACCTTCCAGAGAAGAAAATTACACACATTGAGTCATTAGGGGTTACTTTGGTGTGTCCACAAGTTACTTGGCCTCTTTTTTTTTTTTTTAAATTGTAATACTTTTTATTGAGGTAACTGGTTTATAACACGGTATATGATTTAAGGTCATAGGTTCACTCTTCTTTAGATGGATGTTATAACACTAAACCCACCACCAAAGTCCTAATAATTCTCCACCATAGTCCACGAGAGCCCCTCCCCTCTTTCCTTACCACCTTGGCTTCAATTTTTATCTTTTCCCTACTTGCCCCAATTTTTCTTCCTCCAAAATATCACCTGTTTCTTACTGTGTCTATAAAATTCTGAGATTCATTCTTCCTCTTTTCCAAGCCTCTCCTTTTCTCTCCATTTCACCCAAGGTCATAGTTGATTTCTTTTTAACTGCTTTATTGATATGTAATTTACGTGCCATGACAGTCAAAGTGCCCCAGGCAGTGTTTATTTACAAAGTTAGTTAGCCATCACCATAATGTAATTTCAGGATATTTTTTCATCATCCCCAAAAGACACTTTATACCCTTTGGCAGTCGCCCCTCATTTTTCCTGCCCCACCTCAGCCCTAGCCAACAGTGAATCTATTTTCAATTTCTGTCATTTTCTGTCTCTATTTTAGCACATGTGCTGCTAAGGCAAGCAAAAGTTTCTATCGTTGTAGACTTGCCTACTCTGGACATTTCATATAAGAGGACCTGTACAATTTCTGGCCCTTTGTGATTGACCTCTTTCACACAACATGTTTTTGAAGTTCATCATGTTGTGGTATAAACTCTACTATTATGGCTATCTAGAATGTTTAGAATGCTATAGACAAAACAGCTAGGCGATGAAGAATTTTAAAGTATAAAAATGGGTTGAGAATAAACATTCTTTTCATTTTCCCATCTCACAAAATTTTTTTATGAGAATTTACTGTGCATAAGACCCTGGAGGGGAGAAATATTATGTGAGATGCAACCATTGTCCTTAAGGAGCCCAGACTATAAAGAAAAAGGCAAATACATATCACAATCACCATAGGTCTGGCTATACATCACATAAACACCAGGGGCGGGAAATGCAGAGTGAATTTTCAACTCATTAGGACAAAGCAGAAGATAACACAAATCTCTTTACGATGTGAATTATTTTTAGGGAAAAAAAATCTTGACCAATAGTCTTGCTTTTGTTATATGGAGTTTAATGTTGTTTTTTTTTTTCTTATTTTTATGGGGTGAGGCTTGTTTTGAGCACTATCCATGTGATACACAGAGAGCGGGCTGGCTTGCAAGTCCAGCAAGAGTGCTCCAGGGGAGGGCCTGGTGTTCCCTCTCTTAACATCAGCCCAGTGATCCCATCATGCAGCGATGTGCTCGTGTTTGCATGCTCCAAGCTTGAAGGAATTTCATTGCACTCACAATTTTTCATTTACCGAGAGGTCAGTGTTTGAATATTGAAAACACTTCTGGTTTAGACAAGCTGAGGAATGATGAGACTAAACGGTTGCTGTCAGTGGGAGCGAGCCTATTTGTGGGAACTCTGGATGCTTTACAGAAGGGCAAATCCAAGAATCCTCAAAACTAAGAAGTGTCTATCACATCAACTGAAGAAAACAGTAAAACAATGAAACATTTACCACAAATGTAATATTCATCGTGTTTCCAAGCATTCCTCTGGGATAAGCAAGAATCTTGCTCAAGATTTTCAGACAGGGCCTCATGATTTCAAACTCCAGTCATGGAGCAAGGCCAGAGTCTTGGCCATGGAACTGGCCCCTCCCATGGCCAGCAAGCAGCGTGGGCTGCCCATTACCAGCTGCTGGCTACCTTGGAGGATGGAGGGGGGGGGTCTGTCCTCCTCAGCAGGCCCTATAGGTGTTCCCTGTCTTGACATCAGCCCCAGTAAGGGATTCCTCACCCCTAAGCCCCTCTTCTCCCAGACTTAATAACTTGAAATTCCACCATTAAAAGTACATATATATCGTGGCTTCAAAGCAAATTCTCCTGAGAAAAGAAAAACATCTTTTATCAGTCATTTGCTCCACAGTGCAAATGTGTTTATCAGAACTTTTGCCAGAGTCTATTTCCAAAGGGGAGGAAGTGAAAGGAACTATGAGCAAAAAAATAAATAAATAAATAAAGGGAGGAAGGAAAGTAGAAAGGAGGGAGGGAAGGGAAGGGAAGGAAAAGGAAAAATGTCTGAGGATACAGAGGATAACCAAAAGTCACAAAATAACAGAAAAGCAAGACACGGTGGCCTGGACACAAACAGCCTATTTCCAGGAGCATTTGCCTGAGAGGTTGAAGACCTGACCTAAACTTGTCGGGATCAGATTTGGGGAAGAAAAGGGAGTTGGGAGTGGGCAGGGGTTGTGCCTCTGGCTATAAGAGTGGGGCTTAGAGGCCTTCCCTGGTGGTGCAGCGGTTGAGCACTGGGCTGCGAAGCTGCCCGCAGCCTCTGCAGCACCGGTTCAACCCCTGGCCGCTGGCGAGGGTCCCACATGGCACGACAGACCTCTCTTGCCACCTGCTGCTCCCCTCAGCAGTGTACTTCAGTCCTTCTGCCTGTTCTGTTCCCCGCTCTGGCTCTGGTGAATTCTCTCACCCTCCCACGCTTCTGACTGTACTCAGTGGTTGGACAAATAAATAAATAAAATCTTTAAAAAAAAAAAAAAAAGAGTGGGGCTCAGGACTGGCCCTGTTTGTAAAGCAGTAACCATCTCTCAGCGGGACATTCTCACAAGGAACAAAAGCACTTTCGGGACTTTACCTGAGCAATTCAAGCAAAGGAGAAGGAAGCAAACACCATCTTACCAATTATCAGGAGTGCTTTGTTCCACTTTAGTCTACCAAGTGTTTCCAGTCTATTTAATCACACAGACTTTTTACGTTTAAAGAAAGTGAGCAGTGTTTGTCCAATAGAATGTGATCTTGCACTCATGAGGAAGGTGCTATGCTCCAGCACTCACACTGAGTTCCAGATCTACCAACAAGGTGACCCCCAAACCTGGCCAGATGCTGACTTGTTTATATAACATGATGATTTCACAACAGTCACAAGGGATTAAAGCTCAGAGCTGTTCAGGAGGTCAGGGAATCCTATGAGAGTGGAATCCTTCATCGTAGAATTAGCTGCTTCTAAAACAAAAAAGCCTTCTTGTCTTCCTACGGTTGGTATTATTCTGGGGAACCATAATCCATAGTCAAGGCTCTTGGCTGAGCCCAAATTTTCCAAACTTATATTCAGTTTATGTTACTGGTGGCAAGCCCACTAATAATTCTTCTGATTATGCTTTCAGACCAAATAATGGTGAGTCGGGAACACATTCGACATCAGTCTTAGATAGGTATATATCCACATCTCCGTTTTTAAGATGTAGGTATTTAGATGGGTCTTTTCAAAAAATATATGGCTTGCTATCTCAAAGAATGGAAATGAAAGATTTATGTGGTTGCTCCCCCAAATAATTTGCCTACCGAAAACACAGTTAAAAGGCCTGGAGAGGAAATGCTGACTTGCTCTAATTTGCCTAACATCCGATTCTTATTCTAGAGATTTCATTCTTCTGCACTGTGAGAAGGAAACTGTGTACCTCAGGAATAACAGTGTTAAAAGATCCTCCTTGTAAGTGAATGTTTAATGAACTGTAAAACTCACCATAAAACACTTCATATGGCTTTCGTTACTCTGTGAGCCAAACTACGCCTCAGGCATACGAAATTATACCTTGCTCCTCTTTTCAGATGCTTCAGCGAGGCTTTACAGAGCATGGTCCTTTTTCCCTATCCTAGTGTTTCACTTTTCAGCCTTTCTTTCTGGTTAAAAAAGACTGGAGAATCTAATTGGTTTCTCTTCCTAGAGAAGACTAGCTCTGAAATGCTTTTTAAAGTGTGTTTGTGGCATCTGAAAGTTCCCTACCTCCTACTCTCAAGTACTAAAGTCTGAAAGAATACATCATTTCTAGTTTGATGTATATCCAAAATTGAGAACACAATGCAAGGGAGTGCATGCCATATTTCACTCCACAGTGGAGTCACAGTTTTTCCTTAGACATGGTTTTAGCATAAAGTAAATTGTATTTCCAGGATTGCTGCCAAATACAACAATACAAATGATGATGACCAAAAACAGCAAAATGTGAGTGCACCAGAAGTGATGATGTTTCATAAGGAAATCCCATAAATGTTCTAAATATGCTTTGGTTTAACTTAAGATTAATTAACTAAACTAGGTTGGCAAAATCCCAACATATAAAACTATATTAGGAAAGAATTGAATAGAAACCCAAATAATAATTATTTAATGCTTCTTAATGCAAATGGTAAGTTAGAGCTCAATAATTAATGAATCTGAAAATGAAGTTCAGAATATTCTATTTGTCCTTCTTCTTCTTTTTTGTACTGACTAAATACTTAACAGTGACTAATTTCCAGAACCTCTAAGTTATTTCATTTCTGGTTTATAAGAATTTCTAGCAAATCTCCATCATATCAGCACCAAATCATTCATAAGCATCAACATGAATTTACCTCCTTAATAATCTTCAGCTGAGTTGCGAGGTAGGGGGTAAGGAAGAGAACTAACAAGTATTCTATAGAGGAATTTTTCTAGGTTGTTCCATGGTTTTCTCATGTAATCCCCACAACACTATAAGATAGAAATTAACATCTCTATTTTACAGATAAAGAGGTAGAGGTATATTCAAGTTCAAATTTACTGTAGATGTCAGATGTGGAAAGGAAACAAATAGAGGTTTTTCAAGAGTATTGCTCTATATATTCTACTTTAGATTATTCAAGAAATTCAAGTGAAGACACTGGCTTCATCTAGACCACAAGGCCATGTTCTTCTGGGAACAAACACTATGGGTCTCTTCCATGTAAGCATTACACCTTTACTGGTATAGTGTTTTGCCAAAATGAGGGAGGAAATCTTTTAAACAGCACTATAACATGGTATTAAATCTCAGCTTCAGAATTATTCTTTTTTTATTTCCTTTCTTTTATTGAAGTAAAATAAAAATTGACCACGTTAACTATGTTACAGTGTAAAATTTGTTGGCTTTTAGTACATTCATGGTGCTATGCAAACAATAATTCCCTTTCAATCCTTCAGACTGTTTCAAGAAAAAGTCTGTTTTGTGTTGATGTATCTTTATTAATGTTTGATAATTTCCCTTTTAAAAAAGGAGTGCAGGCTAGGAGCCCTTGGTAAATAAATACACAAGAAGAATTTGGTAACATAATTTTGTGTTTTATTTGTACTTATTTTTATTTGCCCTAAAATTTTATTTATACAGCCATAAAAACTCCTTATTAAAACTATTTAAGTAAATAAGTTGATTTACAGTAAAACTTCAGGTAAACAATATCATTCATTGCACCTAGGTACAAAAATATCACAAAGAGGTACAGGAATGACAGCAGTTTCAGAACCTCTCTTGTGGTGGGATGGGGAGTGGCAAGAATAGTCAGGCAGTGGGCATTTTGAAGGAAGATGCTGGGCAGAAAGAAAGAACCAGGTCAAAACCTCACAGCAGTGAGGGACTGGGGGAAGGTAGAATCTAGTAATAAATTCTAGAAAGTGGTCCGGAATCTTCCTTCCTATTGAAAGTCCACTGGCCCAGGCTGAATTTTGCAGTGATTCCCAGAAAGACGTGGAGAAACTGAGTTGTCTTCAGTCTCCTAATTACAGAAAAGTGCCCTGACTCAGAGCAGTCAGCAGGTCCTCTCTCCAGCTGGGCCTGAGAACCAAGGGCAGCAGACCCTGAGGGCTGACTCCATAATGGATAAGCAGGTGTCCCACAAGGAAGCTTACAGTCTCCCAGCTAACTTGTGAAGAGAGGTAAGAGAGGTGAGGCCAAGGACTTGAGAGGAGAGCTTTCAATGGAGGGCTTGTCCTTTTGCCCTCAGGCTTTCAGATGAAGGCTTGTAGTGAGCACAGCGGTGTGGGAGTCACATGTGTAATGAGTTGTCTTCCCTCCCATGGACCTGCTCACAGACCCCATTTGTGCAGGAAACGGACTGCATGCCTCAGAAGTGAGGCTCTGCTGCTGGAAGATCTTTCTCCACCTACAAATCTGTTTCTAATGATTCACCATTTGTAAATGGAACTCCCATCCCAGGCTCTTCATTAGTAAGAGGTTATCAAGAAGAAAAATGGGCACCCATCTGGAGATAAAAATCCCTGATGCCTAACAGATTGTCAGGAAGATTTCCAGCCCACTGCATATAAAGCCAATGCATGCGCTCTCTCTCTCTTTCTCTCTCTCTCTCTCTCTCTCTCTCTCTCTCTCTCTCTCTCTCTCTCTCTCTCTCTCTCTCTCTCTCCCTCTCTCCTTTTCCCCCAGAGCTGAACCATAATATTCATTCATTCAACATATAATAGGCTGTCTACCACATAAAGGACTAAGTTCCTCCTTTTCAAATATAAACTACAAGTATCTGTGAGAAAAACAATACAATAAGGCATCATTCCTGTACAATTGATCTAAAAGTGTAATACAATACTTTCCCCCAAGCCTCTTGGAGAGATCAGAGAAAGAAACTGAGGAAAATGACAGTTTAATTCATTGACGCTGCATTTCTCTCCAGTTATTGCCACAGTCTATGTTTTTCTTCCTGCAAAATTAGTCTCAGGCAATTTGTTGTCCCTTGTCTACTTCTTCATCCCATATTCTCCCCAACCTGGCTTCCATTCTGTCCACAACACTGTAACTGCTCTCATCAGAGTCACTGTGGCTTCACATTGTCAAACCCAATGTTCACTCAGATCTTGGAAGCATTTGACACAGTTGACCTCTAACTTCAAACACTTTCTTTTTTTTAATTTTATTTTTTATTCATTTTTGCACAATGTATGCATTTTCATCTTGGTTATAGTCCTCGTACAATTCCCACCACCCTTGTTTTGATGCTACTCCCTCCCCACCCACCCAGTGTGTCTCTGGTTTATAGTTGCTTGTTGTTTGTTGATTTTTACTTTATTATAATTAGTTTTTTTCCTGGTCCCTTATTTAGGTTTTCTAAATTCCTGCTATCTCAAACACTTTCTTACCTTTGCCTTTGTAACATTAAACTCTTCTGATTTTCCTCCCATTTCACTGGTCACTCCTCAATCTCCTTCCCCTAGGTGCTATTAAAAGTAGGAGAGTCACAAAATCCCGGCTTTTTCCTGAGTGACCTCACCTAAGGCTAAGGCACTGAATACCACCTCTAGGCTGATAACTCCAAATTTAAGTTGCTAGTTCTCACCCCTCCTGGGTTTGGACTCAAATTACCAACCACCTACTCGATATCTCAAATTGCAGGTCTAATAGGCATTTCAAACTTAATCTTTCCTAAATAGGACTTTGATTTCTCCTCCATATTTCTTCCTCTGTCTTCCACTTCTCAATAATGGTATCAACATCCAACCAGTGGCTAAAACAAAACCATCTTATCTTGCACAAACTATTACCTTCTCCCTGGTCTCCCTGCTTCTGTTCCTCTATTCCATATTCTCCAATGGGCCTCCCTGGTGGCCTAGGGGTGAAGTCTTGTGCTATCACTGTTATGGCCAGGGTGCTAACCCACATATGGCACAGAAGACCTCTCCTGTCTAGCCTGCTGCTCCCCTCAGCAGTGTATTTCAGTAAAATCCACTTATTCTGCTCCTAACTCTGCCTCTGGTGAATCCTCTCACTCCCTCCCCCCATTTCTGGCCTATACCCTAGTTCTTCTATGGAAAAAAAAAATTTCCAATGGCATCCCATCTCAAAAATCTAAATCCTGATCTTAGCACATGATTGGCCACACCCACCTACCTCCCCATGACCTCGTCTACTCCCACTTCCTCTCTACTATACTCCACTCCCACAGCGGGCCTGCACACTGCTCCTCCCAGGCGCCTACATGCTTCCGCCAGGGCCTCTCTGCTCACTGTTTCCGCTTCCCGAGCCCCACTGCCTGGGATCTCAGCACGGCTTACTTCCGCACTTCCCTGCTCCAGCATCACCCCACCAAAGAGTATTCTCCTGATTATCTTATCTAAAACTTTCCTTCCTAATACTCTACTGTCTTTCTCTATCTCTACCTGACACGTGGTTACTCTCCACCAGCATGAAAGGGCTAGGAGGCACTTGATCTGTGATGTACACCCTCTGTTTTAGAGCCTAGAAGAACCCCTAGCATATGGTAAATGTTAAATCAGTATCTGTTGAATTAGTTAATACATCTTTAGATTTCTTTTCGCCAACTCCTTAAGTTCAGTTCATCTGAAAAATCACCCTTGCTTATCTGTCCTGGCTGCAGCCATCAGGTAAGTGAAGATGGATACTTACAAGTACATCCAGGAGTTATGGAGGAGGAAGCAGTCTGATGTGATGCACTTTCTTCTTGGGGTGCACTAGGGGCAGAACCACCAGCTCTCAGTGCTCCACTGATGCCCCCACCCCACTGCCCCACCTGGCAGGATAAAGCCCACAGACTGGGATACAATGCCAATAAAGTTATGTCATGTATTGGGTTCATGTCCAGGATGTTGGCTGCAAATGTCCAGTTCCTGGGACTACAACCTAGGGCAAGCTTGTGTTAACCAACTTCAGTTTCCTGAAGCCTTCAGGCAAATGGTGAAGGGTGAGGAGTATGCCACTGGGGGTCTGAGAGTCCTGAATTCTTACTGACTTGGTGAAGACTCCACATACAAATTCTTTCAGGTTATCCTCATTCATCCATTCCATAAAACTATCAGAAGGCATTTTGACACCCCTGTGGATCACCAAACCCTCCTTCAAGCACAGGGGGTGATGCAGAGCTGACATCAGCAGGTCATGAGACCCAAGGCCTTGGACAGGGCCACAAGTGCCACCACACTGTTAGTGCAACTTGCAGAAGGAGTCATAAGCTCTCACTCCACTGTTACAGCTAATAATAAGGAATGTTTGCAAAATTCTTACCTAACAAACAATTTGAAACAGTCAAAAAAACTTCCTTTCATGTCAATCCCAAATCCATCCAGTTCTATCCCATTTTAACCACCACATCTTAGCAGGACCATGCATAGCACTCTGTCTGGTCTTCCTGTTTTCTCTCTTCAACCCACTCTCCAAGCCTCAGTAAGTGATTTAAACACACACACACACACACACACACACACAAATCAGGCCCTTTGTTTAAAACCTATGAACAGTTCTCAGTACTTTTTGGTGTTTTTTTTTTGTTTTTTTTTTGGTACTCTTTGAATAAAGTACAGACCTTTAACCCTGATTGAAGGGCCTCCCTAGTGGCACAAGGGGTTAAGCACTGCACTAAGAAGCAATCTGCAGCCTCTGCAGCACGAGATCGATCCCTGACCATGAAGCTACCCACATGGCTCAGCAGACCTCTCCTGTCTCTCCCGCTATTCCCCTCTGCAGTGTATTTCAGTCAGTCTGCCTGTTCTGTTCCCCACTCTGTCTCTGGTGAGTCCTCTCACCCCCCGCATCTCTGGTCTGTACCCAGCTCTTGTATGCATAAATAAATAAATCTTTAAAAAAAAACAAACCCTGGGCCTCCCTGGTGGCACAAAGGGTTAAGCACTGCACTATGCAGCAGTCTGCAGCCTCTGCAGCACAAATTTGATCTCTGGCTGGCTAGGGAGCAACCCACATGGCACAGCAGACCTCTCCTGACTTGCCCACTGTTCCCCTCAGCACTGTACTTCCGTCAGTCTGCCTGTTCTGTTCCCCACTCTGTCTCTGGTGAATCCTCTCACCCCTCGCATCTCTGGCCTGTACCCCAGCTCTTGTATGCATAAATAAATAAATAAATCTTTAAAAAAAAACCAAACCCTGATGTATATGTTCTGTATGACCCAGCATTACTGTCTTCCCCCTATTGTTCACTAGACTTCAGCCACACTAATCTTTTTCCTTTTTTTGGAACACACCAAGTTTGTTCTTGTCCTAGAGGTTTTTCACATGCTGTGCCTATTGTGCAGACAGCTCTTCCATGTGACTGGCACACTCTTTTTACCCAAGTCTCAACTTAAATGTCACCTCTTCAAAGAGAAGTTGGATTCCGCCCCAGAGACTCTCTTTCATGCTATTATGCTTATTTTTTAATCACCCTTAAAAACATACTTTTTTCACTTCTATGTATTTTTATTGCCTTCCCTAGTTAAAATATTCTGCCTTGTTCTCATTACATTCCCAATATATAAATCTTGGCATTTTTATTAATATTATTACCATTACTATTATGTTTTGCACATGAGTAATTGAGCATCAACTTTTTGTTAAGTTGAACTACATTTGGTGGTTTTTTTTTGTTTTTTTTTAATTTAAATTTTATTTTTATATTCCCCATACAATTATAACCCCCTTATTTTTACCCCAAGCCCTCCTTTTCCCACCCCCCAACCCCCATAGAGTGTCTCTTGTTCATAGTTATTTGTTGATTTTGATGGCCAACAGGCATATGAAAAAATGTTCAACATCACTTGTAATCAGGGAAATGCAAATCAAAACTACCATGAGATACCATCTTACACCAGTGAGAATGGCACATATTAAAAAAACTAGCAACAAATGATGGCGAGGGTGTGGAAAAAAAGGAACTCTCCTGCACTGTTGGTGGGAGTGCAAACTGGTCCAACCACTATGGAGAGCTGTGTGGAGATTTCTTGATCTTAGAGCTTCCATATGATCCAGCAATTCCACTCCTAGGTATTTACCCAGAGGGTACAGAAACATCAATTCCAAAGAGCACCTGCACCCCTATGTTTATAGCAGCACTATTTACAATAGCTAAGATTTGGAAACAACCCAAATGCCCAAAAAATAGATGACTGGATCAAGAAGATGTGGTACATATACACCATGGAATATTACTTAGCATTCAAAAAAGATAAACACATGCAATTTGCAGCAACATGGATGGCCCTGGAAGGGATCATGCTCAGCGAAATAAGCCAGAAAGAAAAAGAAAAATACCAGATGGTCTCACTCATAGCAGGAATCTAGAAAACTTAAATAAGGGACCAGGAAAAAGAATAACTATAAGAAAGAAAACATCAAAATCAACAAATAACTATGTACATTTGGTAGTTTTAAAAAAATTTTCTTGGACGAGTTATTGTTTTCATAAAACATTCTCAGATTTGATATAAAGATACATTATTTGTATTTGTCAGACTAATAATGGTAATAAACAACACCAGAACTTCAGGGGCTTAAATCAATGGGAGCATGTTCTGCATCCATTTCACTAATGAATGAAGTAGTTATGTGAATAGCAGTCTACACATTGTTTTCAGGATCCTTCCTTCTTGTGGCTGCATCATACCCTGCCTTCAAATCCTCTGCTGGATTTTCTTTTTTTTTTTAAATATTTTATTTTATATAATTCTTACATCATTTTTCATCTTTGTACAATGTATGCATTTTCATTTCATTTGTCTAGTCAGCATGAAAAGAGAAACAGCAAACCTCTCCTCAGAGATCAGGTTGGGAGAGGGCATTGATTTGACTCACATTCCATTGACCAGAACTAATCAGACAACTGCACCTTAATTGCAAGGAAAGCTTTGCTCCCAGGGAGAGGGATCAGGACCGGTGAGCAGCTACTCTGTCTCTGCTGCACCTTTTCACACAGACAGCACCATGGCTTCGAGGTGTCTGCCACATGCCCGAGTTTGACCAATGTCTTTTTTTTTTTAAAGATTTATTTATGCATATGAGAGCGGGGGTACAGGCCAGAGGTGTGGAGGGGTGAGAGGATTCACCAGAGCCACAGTGAGGAACAGAACGGGCATATTGACTAAAATACACTGCTGAGAGGAGCAGCGGGCGAGCCAGGTCTGCTACACCATGTGGGTAGCTCCCTGGCTGGGGATTGAACTCGTGCTACAGTGGCTAAGGACAGCTTCATAGGTTGCATCTTAACCCCTTGTGCCACCAGGGAGTTCTGACCAATGCCTTTTAAGTACACAGGCACCGATGAACAAACAGCAAGTGAAGAAGACCAAAAGGTAGTACTTCCCGACACTACCCAAGCAGATGAACTTGAAGCTCTGCCAAAACAACTCTAAGCCCCCCAGCAGGTTTTTTCAGCATTCTTAGGAATACAATATTTGGGCCTCAGTTCTATCCACATCAGCCCAAACTTATAATCTTCAACAGTTAACTTGAACTGTTGAACTTCAAGTTTTAGTTTCATGCTAAGACAAATACATTTTGAGAGTCACAGTTTTAAGGTAACTCATCTGTCTCTGTGATTTCTCCATGTTAGTTTGAATGTACCTATTTTTATTTGGCTATAAACAATATCTTACAATATGTGATATCTTATCCAGTATCACGGGGAGTGACCTACATAAATCAATTATCAATAGCTCAGCCAGGGAGGGGTGGGAATAAATTTAAATAAGCAGTTACCTAGTTCTAAAGGAATGGATTTGGATATTTTCAGATTTGTTGTGAAGAAATTCAAAGAGGATAGGCCACAGATGGCAGTGAGCACATATTTACTTTATCCTCTCCTTTGTTGCTTTTACTCCATTCACCTTGTAATCTGGAGTCTGTAATCTCTATCTCGTAATTGTTTCACTTAAGTACTGAATGGAAATTACAAGGTCACAAAGATAAGGAAACACAGATATATATTAGAACAATGTGGAGATCAATGGATGAAACTTAAAAATCCAAACCTTAACCCCATTACAAGAACAAGCAGGAGGGCATTGAAATAAAACATAAGAAATAAATGTGTTGGATCATACATGGTACTCATTTCATTGATTTCTCTAATAAAATTAAATACCAAATTATACTCAGCTAACTAGTGTTAGGGACAGAAAGGAGATAAAGTTGACTAGTTGTGGAGAGGTGATGTGTATAAGTAGACAAATTGCATAACAACTTAAGCAAGTTTCAATTTCTTTGAAAAAGTTCTGTAATTACAAACCATAGTCAGAAATATTAGATATAAAAGATTGTTGACAATGGGCAAGAGCAGGAACATTGAAGAAAGGAGTCATGTGGATTGGGTGACAGGAAGAAAGGAAATTTGAGGGGAATTGGGGTACAGCATATGCTAATACATGAAGATGGATGTATATGCACAAAAGAGAGAAGAGAACATGAAGAAAATGAACTTGCTAAAGCAGGGCATGTGGAGTGGGATGCTCTGTGAGAGCAAATGGAAAAATATGATTTATTGAGCAAGGCTCATTGTTAGCAGGCCGAGTCCAGACTTGAAGTAATCAAAAATAAGGAAACATTGTAGGGTCTTAATCAGGGGAGAGAGATGATGAAAGAAATGATGACTCTGGCACAGTTTGTGGTTTAAATTGAAAGTGAGGAGACCAGTTTAGAGGTTGCTACAGTAATTTATATGGGACTTGATAGGGACTTGGCTCTGAGAGGTGGCAGCTAAAACCAAGACCCAGAGATAAATCCAGGAGACCCTGCAGAGAAAAGAGAGATGCTTGTGAGTGACTGGGTACACAAGATGTGCAAGAGCGGTAGGAATGAACAAAAGCCATGGGCCCAGGGCATTTGTGGTGACACTTAGTAGGTGAAAATTATAAAGTATAGAGTTACACACATAGAGTTACACACATATACACATAATCTGAAGATTAAATTTTGTAACACTTATTACTATATTAGTCATCATGGAATATTTCTTTTTAATTTCTAATTCTGACACACATGGTTAAAATTAAGGTTAGTATTCTTGTTGGCTTCAGCTTCATATAACTTTGAAATTTACAAAGTTGGGGGCATGCACATACTCATCAAAACAGTATGTAGTTGCCAGATCATGCTTTAATCCATAAAAGAATAGCAGAACAGCACTACATGTAATCAAAACGTATTTTACTAGCAGAGACAATCAGAGCTTAAAATCAAAATGGTTCTTGAATAAGTGTAGCTGGTATAAAACAGCTAATTGATCTTTTAACTATCACATAATCCTTTTACCCAACATCTTCTGCTCTTTTTTTATAGTTCCTTATAGTAAGTAGAAAGAGATACAACTGATGCCAAAATTCAAAAAAAACTAGATACTCCATCCAGAGTACAATAGACACCAGGAAAGATGTTAAAAACCTCGTGAAAAGAAAAACATGCGAATTTCAGGAAGAAAGAAAGGCCCATATGTGAAATGAATGAAACGTGAAGATCTGCCAGGAGTAAATGGGAAGGGCAAAGGAAAGAGCAGGAGCGTCCCACCCTCCAGTGGAGGTCTTAGGAGAAAGTTGTAGTGAACAAAAGTGAACCAGAGATTCAAAAATTAGAAATGTGTGACTGATCATGAAATATTCAGCATAGACACTTTAGCCTTTGACACTGTCAAAAGTAGAAACTTCTTTAGATTAATGAGCCTCCAGCTTGTCTGAAAAAAGCACCCTTTAGCGCCAGAACAAAGATGGCATAACTCATAACACTATGGGAGGTGGGAGAGAAGCAGGGGCACATGGATGTGTTCATCAGAAGCTCTGCGTGCAGGATCTCTGCATGACGTCCTGAAGGCAAGACTGCAGAAGTAAATCATTCCAAACCAGCGATTTACCTCCAGGTACATATATTCAAAAGAAGTGAAAACAGGATCTCTCAATATATGAATATATGGATACATAAAATAGAACATTATGCAGCCATGACAAAGAAGGAAATACTGCCTCTTAGGACAACATGGGTGAAACTTGAGGACATGACTCTCAGTGAAATAAGTCAGACAGAGCAAGAGAAACACTGTATGATATCACTAATTGCAGTAGCTTAAAAAGTCAAATTCATAGAAATAGAGACTAGACTGGTGGTTATGAGAACTTGGGGGATAGGGAAAATGGGGAAATGTTGATCAAAAAGCATAAACTTCCATGTAAAAGATGACTAAGTTTTGGGGGTCTGGGGTACAGCAAGATGGTTATAATTAACCATACTGAATTATATACTTGAAAGTTGCTAAGACAGGAAATATTAAATGTCCTCATTACAAATAAAATGGTAATTATGTGATGTGATAGAGGTATTAGCTAATATGTGCACACCTTAAACTTACACGTATTATTTGTTCATTATATCTCAACAAAGTTGGAAAATAAAATAAAATAAATATGTAATTCCCAAAATTTGGACACAAAGAAGGGATTATAGAAGGAGGAAGAGGGGGACCCTCCCTGGTGACACAGGGGTTAAAGATAGATCGCTATCAAGCTATCACCAGCCACGGTGGCAGCATGAGTTCTATCCCTGGCCCACCAGGGAACAACCTACATGGCACAGCAGACCTCTCCTGTCTCTCTTACTGCTCCCCTATCAGTGTATTTCAGTAGATCTGCCTGTTCTGCTCCCCACTCTGATTCTGGTAAATCCTCTCACCCCCCACCCCTGCACCTCTGGCCTACACCCCAGTTTTTGTATGCATAAATAAATAAATCTTTAAAAAAAACAAAAGAGGAAGTGGGGAGTATACTGGGAATAAAAGCATATATCAGGGATTTCTCATTGATTTCCTATCAATGATGATCTCCAATCCCTCCCTTTTTATTCATTAATAGAATTTCCAAATGTTAGCAGGCTATAGGGCTGCCTATAGCAGCCCTATAATATTAATTATAGAATAATAATTAATTATAAAATAACATTTCCCAGCCTCTCTTGCAGCTGAGTTATATTCACCTCCCTAAATTTTGGTTTGGTCAATGAATTATGTGAGAAAGTAGTGTGTGTGCAACTTTAGGAAATGTCTTCCAAAGAATAAAGTTCTGCTCTTTGCCCTGTTCTTGTGGATTTTTCATTCACACTCACTGAAATACAAGTTTTCTGACTGAGATTAGACAGGCCATCTCAGTGCTCAAAGTGACAGCCGCATATTGAAAATGGTGACACCATACAGGGCCTGGGTTTCTGGTGACGATGGAACCACCAAGACCAACTATAGACCATGTTTACTTGAAAATGAGATCAACTTCTATCTTGTTCTATCTTGTTTCAGTCCCTGATAATTATCCTACAAAGCTCCTTTAGGATAACTAGAACTTAGAGAGAGGGGACAGGTTCAATGCAAACCAAATTGGTATGAAACTTCTGCTTTAGAAAATGGATAGGGTCCTATCAACATAAATATTTTAGATAAATCAGATAAATCTGATTTGTGTGAATAAGCACGAGTTTTAACTTGACCATGAGGAAAAAGGGGAAAATAAGGTAATCATCTAATGAGACAATGGTCAGAGAAGGGCTTGGAGAAAGTAGAGCAAACACATACAGGCATTTGCAATCTTAGACACATGCAAAGTAAAAAAAGAGGGGTTCAGCTCTTGAGATAAATGGGAGGTGGGGATTTACAGAGCAACCATTAGCACGTTGAGAGTCAGCAATGGCCTAAGAGCTGCCCAGTTACAAACACGGGAAAGGATGAGGATGTTGCCCAGAAAACATAGGATGTGAGGCACAAAATCAATGGCAAACTTGAGAAATTCTTGCAGGGCTAAGAACGTACGCAGGATTTTCCTAGGCAGAAATTTCACAGCTAAATAATGACTATATTGCTATGGAGTTCTACTATAAGGCAGAAATCTGTGAGTGGAAATCAAAATTGTTAAATGAAAGTGAAGAAACCACAAGATTAAGTGAAGCAGAAAAATGGTAGACACCGTACAAGTTGAGGAAGACAGTTTGACAAGGCGGGGAGGCAAGTCTGAGGATCACACACAAGACTGCTCTTTAGAATTCACGAACAAAGGAAATATCATGGCCTTGGCTTCGAGTGCTAGATAAGAACATACACAAAACATATTGCTATGTAATAGTAGTTACAACATGATTTAGTTTCACATTCTGGCAGAAAATTCAAAAACTCCATTATGCAGTTACTCAATATTTAAAAGGGAACTATGACCAATCCACATCAGCAATTCAGAAGAAAAAGGAAAAAAAAGTATTAAAAGGATTCACATAAAGAGAAATTGAGAAAGTCGGGTTATTGCTTAACCATTATTAGAAGCCTAATCAGGATTTGCTGTGAATAAAAGAGATACATTCCTTTAAAGAAAAAAAAAAAAATCTGCATGACCAGACAAACAGAAACCACTTCTATTTTAGGAGGAATTTTTTTTTTTTTTTTAAGATTGACCAATTGCTACGATCAAGTATACACACAGAGTTTGAAGGACAGGTATAAACAGAAACTGGTTAGCAAAAGAATGTAAGGCCTATTAGGAGAGTCATACAGAAGTAGGAGGATATGGAAGTTCAGCTGGAAATCTATAGTGCCCTTTTGATCATGGTGACTATTTGACTGCAGATGAGAGAAAAACAAGACTAAATGGAGTTTTGAGGGAAATTTTGCCTCCCAAATTCATCTTGGAAGTCCACTGTTGAGAGAGAGTAAATACCCAAAATGTTCTAGATGTGGCTGAGAGAACAAAAGTAGTCAGAGTCAGAGAACAGCTACTCAAAAGTTCTGAAGAAACTTTAACCAAAAATCACAAGAGACCATCACCAAAGTGTGGCAGTCGTGCTGCCTGGTAAGGTTCTCATCCACAGGCAAATCTTGAAGAACATGTGCAAACTAAAGCAGGGGACTCACAATCATACCAAGTAACCCAAGAAACAAGAAGATAGAATCAAGCAGAAACCCTACACATTTTTTAGATGTAGCAAAATGGGGGGAAATCATGCTCTCATCATCTATTGTTTTAGGAGAGAAAGAAACACAATGACAGGGTAACTGAAAGCAGCAGGGTCTGCTTTGAAGAAAAACAAAAGAAAGCAAAAAAAACCTCAGGTCTGACTTAGGCCTCACAACATAATGTTTTTCTCAATGATTTTTTTTTGAGGATACACAGGGATGATATTACATCCTCAACTAGTAAAGTACTTGAGTTCCCCCAAGGCAGGTCTTTCTCCCTCCCTCCATACTCGCCTTTTCACTTCTGAAGGCTGCCCACTGGACTTCTCATCCCCTTTCCATCTCAAAAATCCTGGTCATTGCACATTCCCACCTGACCCCAAAGAGGCTACAGCGAGCTCAATGACATTCGGCAAGAAGAAACTCCCTCCACAGCCTAAATATGAATTACTTTCAGTTCTTTAACAATGTTCTTAGGAATGCTTAATTCATACAGTTGTATAATGCCTTATGTATATTAATTCCATTAGTCATTTTCTCTAGTGGCTTTAAGTATATTAATTCCATCATCACCATCATTATCATCACGTCCTCCAATCTGGCTCCAGAATCCACATTCTGAACGGCCACCCCATCCTCTCATCTTTTCCCAGTGGGGCTCTCTTCTTGAGATTTCTGTCAGTGAATGACACTCCTACTCCACTGCTCCCTCTCCCTCATCTCCCATCTGTTCAGGACACTGGACTTGCATGGCCCCCGCAGCAGCCTCCCCTGCCTGTGTTTTTGCAGGAATATGTATATTCACTCTCACATACACACACTCACGCACCATTTTGTCACTATATGCAGCCACTGTGTAGGGTGTTGTAGACTGAAGGTCAATACTTGAGCTTCTAGTCTAATAGGATTAAAAAATAAACACATTGGGCCTCCCTGGTGGCACAAGGGGTTAAGACGCAGCCTATGAAGCTATCTGCAGCCACTGCAGCAAGAGTTCTATCCCCGGTCAGGGAGATACACACATGGCCCAGCAGACCTCTCCTGACTCACCTGCTGCTTCCCTCAGCAGTGTATTTCAGTAGATTTGCCTGTTCTGTTCCCCACTCTGTTTCTGGTGAATCCTCTCATCTCCCCCCATACCTCTGCCCTGTGCCCCAGTTCTTGTATGCATAATTAAATAAATCTTTAAACCAAACACACACACACACACACACACAAAGACTTTGAATTTGTTCTGGGATTTTATAAAACAAAATCTCAATATTTCTAGGCAGATTAGATTTAGCATAATGTTTAAGGAGCCTAGAATTTTTAGAATGGTAAATGAACATGACTTCAACTTAAAGTCACCAGCTACATTAGCCTCCAACAAAAAGTCAGCCTGTCCTTTGGAGCTTTGAAGTCAGGTACTGAGTTCTCCTCTCTGGCTACAAAAGTCCTAAGTGGCATCTTCTTGCAATAGAAGGTTGTTTTGTCTACTTTGAAAATATGTTGTTTAATATAGCCACCTTCAATTACCTCAGCTAGATCTTGTGGATACCTGGCTGCTGCTTCTACATTGGCACTTGCTACTTCACCTTGTACTTTTTTTTTTAAAGATTTATTTATTTATACAAGAACCAGGGTATACGCCAGATGTGCAGGAGGGTGAGAGAATTCACCAGAGACAGAGCAGAGAACAGAACAGGCAGACTGACTAAAATACACTGCTGAGGGGAGCAGTAGGTGCGACAGAAGTCTGCTGTGACATGTGGGCTGCTCTGCAGCCAGTGGGGATTGAACCGGCACTGTAGAGGCTGTGGACAGCTTCACAGCGCTGTGCTCAACCGCCTGCGCCACCAGGGAGCCCTCACCTTGTGTTTTTTTTTTTTTAAGATTTATTTATTTATGCATACAAGAGCTAGGATACAGGCCAGAGATGCAGGGGATGAGAGGATTCACCAGAGACTGTGGGGAACAGAACAGGCAGATTGACTGAAGTACACTGCTTGAGGGGAGCAGTGGGCAAGACAGGAGAGGTCTGCCTTGCCATGTGGGTTACTCTCTTGCTGGCTGGGGATCGAACTCGTGCTGCAGAGGCTGTGGCTTGCTTCATAGTGTGGTGCTTTACCCTTTGTGCCACCAGGGAGACCCGTATTTTGATGTTAGGGAGAAATCATCTGTCTTTGGTGAATTCTCTCACCCTCCCGTGCCTGTACCCTGGTTCTTGTATGCATAAATAAATAAATCTTAAAAAAAAAGTCACTGATTCACAGGTCATCATAATTATGATACAATAATAATGTAAAAGTTTGAAATGCTGCAATAATTACAGAAACATGAAATGAGAACACACTATACGGAAAATTGTACCTACAGACTCATTAAATGCAGGGTTGCTACAAACCTCCCTTTTGTAAAAAATGTAGTCTCTATGATGCACAATAAAACAAAGTACAATAAAATAAGGTATGCCTGTACATTTATCACCATCATTAAAATGAAAAAACGTAGTTCAAACAAAGCAGCTCTTTCACCTAAGGGGGTAATACTGGTTTTTCATTCTGGTCACAGTATAAAGTACATTTTAGGCATAATGTAAATAGATCCTTAATCAGTTAGGTTTTAACTTTTTTGCCACAAAACTCCAATTTATTTTAAAAAATTCAATTATCTGTGGAGTACAATAAAATAAAGAGCAATAAAACAAAGTATGAGGGATAAACGAATGGGAGGAAGGAGTCAAAACTCACCATCAGGTTCTGATTTTATTAGCACAGTAGATGCTTGTGAGGCAGAACCAGATGGCTTTGGATTTATTTTTGTTTCAACCGCTCTTCATTTCTTCCTTCCTTTTGTGAATTTTCTAGTTGTTTTGAAGAGTCTTGAGGGTAGAGTGATGGTTGAAATGAAGGCAGGCGGTAGACTGGCTTGGAGATGTTGAGTGTGAGATGCCCATAGGAGAGTATGCTGTTACTCAAGCCAAAGTGGCCCGCGGCACCCGGGCTCACGGAGACCACTCACTGAGCTGGAGAGTTTGTAGGAGAGATTTGTGGAGGGAGAGCTAGAGTTCAGATGGAACATCCAAATGAGATGTCACTGAAACATTCAAATAACAGCATTAAAAAAGCAGTTCCACATTTATATCTGGAGCTCAGAAAAAAGAAGGGCTACAGATACAACTTGAACCTCTTCAACATAGAGGGATCATTTAAATCATGAGAGAGGATGAGATTACTTCAAAAGAGAAAGAAGAATGAGAGCAGAGAGGGAGAATAGGAAAGGAAGGTGTCAAGACAAGAGGGCCCAACATCAAGCCATAAGGAATATGAACACTTAGACCCTGCACAGCAGAAGAGGAATGATTGGAAGAGAACAAAAGGAATGGCCAAGGAAGAAAGGGAAACCAGAGAGTGCATTTCCAAAGGAAAAAGGTATTTCAAGAAGGGATATCAATTGGTTAAATGAGGCTGAGGGATCAAGTAAGAAGTAGATGAGGGCCTCCCCGGTGGCACAGTGGGTTGAGCGCTGTGCTGTGAAGCTGTCCACAGCCTCTGCAGTGCAGTTCAATTCCTGGCCAGCCAGAGAGAATCCCACATGGTGCCACAGACCTCTCCTGTCTCACCCGCTGCTCCCCTCAGCAGTGTATTTTGTCAGTCTGCCTGTTCTGTTCCCCGTTCTGTCTCTGGTGAATCTCTCACCCTCCCGCACCTCTGGTCTGTACCCCAGCGATTGTATAAATAAATAAAAAAATCTAAAAAAAAAAAAAAAGAAGTAGATGAGGTCAAATAAGATGAGAATTTAAAAGTATCCATTGAATGTAGTATTTAGAAGTCGTCTGTGAGCTTATCAAGAGCAGTTTGGGTAGGATGGGGGAAGGGAAGTCAGCTACAGAATGAATGGGAGATAAAATGGAGGCAGCATATGGGCACAGTTCTTTTGAAGGGAATGGAAAAGTAGGGTAATCTTGGCAAGGCCTAATGAGTGAGTGTTTCACTGTTAAATAACCAAAAAAATGGCTTTTCTGGGCCTCCCTGGTGTCTCAAGGGGTTAAGCACAGCGCTGTGGAGCTATCCGCAACCTCTGCAGCATGAGTTTGACCCCCAGACAGCCAGAGAGGTGACCACGCACATGGTGCAGCAGACTTCTCCTACCTCACCTGCTGCTCCCTTCAGCAGTGTATTTCAGTCAGCCTGCCTGTTCTGTTCCCCACTCTGTCTTTGGTGAATCCTCTCACCCCCGGCATCTCTGGCCTGTACCCCAGCTCTTATATGCATAAATAAATAAATCTTTTAAAAAATTGGCTTTTCTTTTAATTACTTAAAAAAATTGCTTTCTATTTTAAATGTAAGACACAGAGTATATTTGGATGATAAAGCCAAGAGGTTAGGTATGCAAAGAAAGGGATTAGCAGAAGAGCAAAGCTCCTGAAAAGTAAAGTCTAGAACCCACCCTTTAGTGGCCCTTTCTGTCCTCTCTTCTGTTGGCCTCAGCAGATCTCTCATAACAAGACCTCTTTAAAAGCAACAATCACTCCTGTAGGTTCTTTTCTGTGCCCATGGTACAAATGGCATACAATGACTGTTTGAACTATTTCATCAGTATATTAATGTATATATAATGCAAATGAATGAATAAAATTTATCTGGTAAAATCTGCCCTGAAATAAGGAGCAAAAATATATATGTATTTAATTATTTCTAAATCAGAGGAGATTTTGTGTAGATTTGGTTAATATCCCCAGAGCATAAAATAAACATACTAAAAACCGAATTCTTATTATTAATATTTTAGAGACAAGGAATGTGATTTTTTTTTTCCACAATTGAAGAGCTACTTCTTATGTAGATCCAAAGGCTTCTTTCATCATTCCAGGGTAAAGAGTAATTGCTGTATTTTACATCTAAAATTCATTCTCATTTATCAAAATACTTTAGGTTAGAAAATGCTGCATAATTATTTCCATTATTTACATAACATATCTACATGTTGACATAGCATTATTAGGCCATCAATTATCAATTATTAAGTTAGTGATAGAATCAAATTCTGGATAATCCTAAACACTGAATAAATAGAGTTGGGAACAGCAGGTTTGTCATCCTAATTTGGGCTCATTTGTGCTAATAACTTGATGACAGAGGTTCTGCTCAGATATGTGGAAAGGGGCCTGCTCTGCTTTCTTTAATTCCTGAGATCTTGTTACAAAGTGAATCAAGAACTGGCTAGAAGGTCAGATTTCTCTGCAGGAAGAAGGTTACATAGTACAAGGACATGGCAAAAGGCAAAATTAGATTCACAGAATTTAGAACTGAGAAATCACCCAGATTTTCCCCTCCTTTTACAGAAGAAAATAAACCCAGAGTGACTGCAAGACTTGTTCAAGGTCACGCAGAAAGTTCATGAAACATCCTCCTGATAAGTCAAGTCTCATGTTACTTCATCCCAGTACACTATACTATCTTGCATCCCCAGAGTTGTTCATTTCTGGTGTCTTCTCCAGCTAAAATATGGTGTTCAAATTCTAAATGACAATTTAAAATGCAAAGAAAAAATTTAAATGAAGATAAATAAGGCATTAAAGAAATTCAGATTTTTAACACTTATGCTAAGCCGGACATTGCCCCAGCAATTAATTCATTCAATCCTTTAAAAGCCCGTGTAAGGTTTTATCACATCTATAGAAAAGGAAACAGGATACATAGAGTAAGTGATTTTCGTACTGCAGAAGTTTGACTGCAGGTCACACATCTAGCAAGTGATAGATCAAGAAAGACTTTAGGTCTACAGTTCTAAGGGCTCTTCTTTTTCCACTATATCACACTCCAAATGTGATCATGCCTTCCAGTCCAAACATATCAGAATCCAAAATACTGAAAAACTCAGATGTAAATTATGCAACTACTATTGGCAATCTCAGGGGGAGGAAAAACAAGAAGGACAAACAGGTGTCAGAAGACGGGGAGATAGCTTTTGATTGTGAAATTCTAGAAAGCCTAGGTTCTGGGCACTATCTTTTGGTCATAAGCAAATTCTTTTTTTTTTTTTTAAAGATTTATTTATTTATTTATACAAGCACTGGGTACAGTCAGAAGCACAGGAGGGTGAGAGAATTCCCCAGAGCCAGAGCGGGGAACAGAACAGGCAGATTGATGAAACACACCACTGAGGGGAGCAGCGGGCATGGCAGGAGAGGTCTGCGTGCCATGTGGGACCCTCGCTGGCAGTGGGGGATCGAACCGGCGCTGCAGAGGCTGCAGGCAGCTTTGCAGCCCAGAGCTCAACCGCTGCGCCACCGGGGAGGCCTCGTAAACAAATTCTTGATGTCAAACCTCGGCAAAATTCTTGAACAGAATTAATAAATAGCTCGTTCTCCACTTAGAGAACAATGCTCTGTGCATATGGAGCCAAAATGGGGGTACACGAAGGTTGTGATGCCAAACCATCAAACATATCCACTAGAAAATGAGGCTTAGCCTATAGGGCTGTCACTATGAACGCACAGAAAATATGAGGTTAAGATAAAAGGACAGTTGGATATGTTCACACTGGTTGAAGTTGCCAGTGGTCTTTCATATGACCCTGAAGGATAGAACACCATGAAAAAATTAGCAATATCTATTTACAACTTTGAAAATTATTGGATTTGTAGATAACTCAAAGTCCGAAAGAGGATGTTATACAATGATGCTTGACATTTGCCAGCAAATATATTGTCACTGACTGCTTTTGTGGCCAGCCAAATTTACATATATTTGAAGTGACAAGAAAAGGGATTCCCTTTCTCAGCATTCATCTGAAGGTGAGGATAATAGGAAGCAGAAATAATACTGAACTCCCCCACAATTTCAAGTGGCCCACAGAACAAAGTTGAGCTGTTCCTCTATTTTCTGTTTCTCTATTTTCTTTTGTCTCTGGCAAATTTGTGAACTACCACTGGCACTGCACAGGCCCCATCACTGCATCATAAGTTTGTTTTGCTGCTTATGCTTTTCCTTGCTACAGATGCCAAATTTCCTCTACTATTTCCTGTTCCATTGAAACCAGGTATACGCAGTTTATTCTCCCTAACTCATTAACATATTCACACATTCATTCATTTGTTCATTCAAAAACTATCTATGGCCACTACTTGTAAAAGTAGTTCTCATTTAATGAACACATGTCATATGCCTGGAACATCTCTCACTTTAGCTTTACTAATCATCCAAGCAGTTCTGGGACATTTATACCACTTTAAGTTAAGAAAACTAAAACTTACAGAATCAAATTAATACAATCAAGATTACAACTAAAAAGTGATGACACTATGCTATTCTACTGCATTACTGTAAGGAAGGCATTGTGTTATGAGTAAACTGGGGTTTAGGGAGAAATCTATTCTCTCCATAGGCTACATGTGAATAATGTACTTTACACACACATATAGGTAACTATATCTGTTCCCCTTGGCCAACTCTTGAACCAAAATGTCTTATACCACCTGGTGCCAGTCTCAATCTCTGGATTGTGGTTGAGCAAGAGATGCAGCTCCAGATGAGGACTAGAGTTAAGATAGGGCTACAAGTCAGGAACTGTTTTCTTTGTTTTTTGAGTAGGGGGCATAACCCTATGGCACTAGCTCCTGTTATAAAGATCCAAGTGCTTAACCTCTGGTTAGTAAGAACACTTAGTTATACCTTGGTTCTGGCCCTGGGTGAGGGTAAGGCAGGCATTTTGCATATCACAGCCTCAGCCTGCAAATAATAGGCTCTTCTATGAGAAGATATTGGTGACCAGATCTGTCTCCAACTGTCCTAACTTAGAAGCCTCAGGTTCAAGCGCTCTACATTACTACATTAGATCTCCAGTGGTGTACTCTCTGTCCTGCACACCAACACTGTGCACGCCCTTTATACAGTATAGTGCTCAGTTTTTGAGGTCCCAAATATGGGTGTGTGTTCTAGAATCAACAATTGCAGAGGGCCTCCGTACCGCAGCCACCCTCCTCTCTCATGGGCTGTGCTGCCCTGTATCGCCCTAAACAGTTTCATTACAGTTTTTCCTACCCCTTTCCACCACACTGTTACTCTGATGTATGGGGTGGTTGTACATTTATCTCTCAGGAGTTTCTGACTTTGCTTTGTTGTAATCTGGCTGTGCATATTTAAAGGAGGTGAGTCCAGTATGAACACTCGGCTGTCATCGTGCCAGACTCTAGAAACCGACCTTTACAAATAAGTTAATATTTTTTAAAAGCCACCCAGAGTCAAAGAATAAATCACAGGAAAATTTATAAGACATTTTTAAATATACTGTAATAAAAACATGACACCAACCTGTGGAATGCAGTTAAAATTATAGTTAAAGGAAATGTGAACTAATGCATATATGTCATTGAAAAAGCCTAAAATTAACATTTAAGTACCTAGCACAAGAATTTAGTACCAAAAAATGGCAAATTAAATTCAAGGGAGCATGAAAAAATAAATAATAACATGGATTAATGCAATAGAAAACAAATGTACAAGTAAAAAAATCAATAAAATTGGTTCTTTGAAATGATAACAATGATAAACACCTATCAAAACAAATCAAGGGGAAAAATTGAATGCAATCATTGCCAAAATCAAGAATGGAATAAAAAAAGAAAACCTACTGCAGATTATACAGACATTAAAGATAGTAGAGCCAGCCAATCAGAGGCAACATATGACTGGGTGGGGTTCAGGGTGAAGATCTGGTGAGGACAGAGAAGTGGTCATGACATTGCACAAAAACAGGTCTGAGCTTCAGCACTGCCTGTGCTACCCATGTCAGGGCTGAGATAGGCGCTGCCAGCTGCAGGGCTCTGCCCAGAGCAGAGACGGGAGTCTATGCTCACGGACATGGCTCAAGGAAATGCTGTCTCCTTCTCCAGGATCTCACCTGTCTTTATCCCCACCCAAATCTGAAGCACACAGTGAGAGAAGCCTGTTCATATCACTCCAGCCCAGGCCCACGTGTCAAGGGTTCCTGCATGGGTGGGATACCCATTTCTCACACCCAGTGTGATGTAGTTGTAGGAGAGTGACACAGGCAGAAGGATCACCACGTATAAAGGTTTGGAGGTAGGACAAGCTGAGTAGACTCAGAAAAGAGGTGAGGGGCTTCTTGAATCTTCAGGAGACAGAGTGTGAGCAGAGCTACACCTAGAATGGGGGCTAAAGAGATGTATGTCATTCTGAGTGTCCAGGGATTCATGGACTGTTGTGTACAGAGGAGAATGTAGTCTAAGTAAAGGTTTGAAGAGTTTCCCAAAGTCTACTCAGAGAGAGAACACACTGGATGGGAGTCATTGGGACACTGAGGCACAAGGAAGTTGATTTCTTGTTGCAGTTCAGAGAACTGGTAAATGTCAGCACTGAGGACTGAAGCACGGAGGTTAGTCTGTCAGCCTGAAGTCACCTGGCTCCAGGGTGAGCATGAGTACAAGGGAAGTCTGAGCACATGGAGCCCAGCCATGGTCACCTGCTTCTTCTCATGGATTCCAATGACCAAAGAAGCACATGTAGAATCAGGGCCTCCCATGTGGTGCAGCAGTTGGGGTCACAGCACTATCAAGCTATCACCAGCCCCTGCAGCATGAGTTCGATCCTTGCCCAGGAAGCAAACCACATGGCTCAGCAGACCTCTCCTATCCTGCCCACTGCTCCCCTCAGCAGTGTATTTCAGTAGATCTGCCTGTTCTGCTCCCTGCTCTGTCTCTGGTGAATCCTCTCACCCCCCCCCCACACCTCTGGACTGCACCCCAGTTCTTGTATGCATAAATAAATAAAAATAAATCTTAAAATGAAAAGAAGCAGCATATATAGAATCTACACAGGCAAGTGGAGGGCGTCCCAGCCCCTTCCTAGTTTCAGCCCCATCATAAGGTCACTGGAATGGCAGTGTCATGAGAATATTCACCTCCTGTTCACCAAACATGGGGACCCTGGATATAGCTGAAGCCCAGGATCCTGAGTCCAGGACAATGATGATATTTAAGGGTTCCCAGTTCTGGGAACCAGTGGTAAGAAATGTAGACGTTTATTCCAGAAACTGGTACCAGGATGTGCAAATTTTAAATGTTAAGCTTGAGTCGGGAGTGCCCAAGAAGTGACATACCTCCCTTCTTTCAGGGGGAACAAAGAAGATGAGTCACAAGTCAGGACTGTCATGACTGCTGAGAAGTTGGGCATTGCTTATAGAGGTAATGCGAGGTTTGCATCAGAGAAGGAAGAATGTCTCACCCAGGTACAGACTCCATTTAGCTGCAGAGTGAAGAACAGACTGGGGGGGAGGAGAGGGAAAGAAGCAGGGTCCCGGGAGAAAGCTACTGTAATGGTCCAGGTGATTGTTGACTATCCAGAGTGGTAGCCTTAGAGCTGGGAGAAGTGTTGGTTCTGAGTCCATTTATTAAGGCCAAATAGATTTTCAGATATTGTTAGTAACATAGAGAAAAAGAGCAGTCGAGAATTACCCCAGGGATTTTTTTTTTTTTTAAGTAACGTTGGTTCACAACACTGTATATGAGCTACAGCTATGGGATCACCCCCTTCAGATGTATGTTACACCAAACCCACACCAAGCTGCCCATAGCCCATGGAGCCCCGCCTCCCCTCTCTGGATATTTGTGGTTCCGTATGAATTTCAGTCATGTTTGTTCTATTTCTTTGAAGAATGTCATTGAAACTTTAATAAGGATTGCACTGACCTGTACACTGCTTTGGGTAAGATGACCATTTTAACGATATTATTTCTTCCAATGCATGAGCAAGAAATAGCTTTCCATGTCTTTGTATCCTCTTCCATTTCTTTTACCAGTGTCTTATCGTTTGCATAGTACAGGTCTTTCACCTCCTTTTTAAAGTTTACTCCTAGATATTTAATCTTTCTTGATGCAATTGTAAATTGGATATTTTTCTTGATTTCTTTGCCTTTTAGTCCTTTGTTTGCATATAAGAAGGCAGATGATTTTTGTGTATTGATTTTGTAACCTCCTACTTGAGTGGTTTATTGTTTCAATTAGCTTTTTCAGTAGTCTCTGGGTTTTCTACGTATATTATTATGTCATCTGCAAATAATGATTTTTTTACTTCTTTTACAGTTTGGATTCTTTTTATAGTTATCTATTGCCTAATTGCTTTAGCTAAGACTTTCAATACTATGTCAGATAATAGTAGTAAAAGTTGACATCCTTCCTTGTCTTGCACCATAATTTAGAGGAAAAGCTTTCAGTCTTTCACCATATGTTAGCTGTAGGTTGTTATACATGGTCTTTATTATGTTGAGACATATTCTATCTATCCCCATTTTTAAGCATTTTTATTATAAATGGATGTTGAATATTATAAAATGCTTTCTCTGCACTATTTATATGATCATATGATTTTTATCTTACCTTTTGTTGATATGATGAGTAACATTGATCAGTTTCTGGATGTTGAACCATTCTTGAGTTCCTGGAGTACCTTTCACTTAGTCATGGTGCATGATCATTTTAATGTATTGCTAAATTCAATTTGTTAAGATTTGGTTGAAGATTTTTTGTATTTATGTTCATAGGAAAATTGATTTGTAGTTTTCCTTCTCTCTTTTTTGTGGTGTCTTTGCCTGGCTTTGGTATTAGGGTAACGTAGACTTCATAAAATGTTTTTGGATTTATTTCCTCTTTCTCAATTTTTTTGAAGAGTCTAAGAAGGATAAGAATTTGCCTCCAAGTTTTGATAGAACTCACTTGTTAAACCATCTGGTCCTGAACTTTTGTTTCTGTGGAGAATTTTGATTACTGCTTCAATTTACCTGCTTGTAATTGGCCTGTTGAGGTTTTCTGTTTTTCCTGTTCAGTCCTAGATTGTTGTGTGTTTCTAAGAATTTATCTATCTCTTCTAGATTATTCAACTTGCTGGCAAACAAATGTTCACTTATGATTCTATTTCCAAAACCTCTGTTAAACCTTGTCCTCATGTTTCTGATTCTATTTATTTACATTCTCTACCATCTTTCTTTGTGAGCTTAGTTAGAGAGTTGTCTATTTTTTCCCAAAAAAGCCAGTGCTTGGTTTCACTAATCCTTTGCATTATCTTTTTTATTTCTATTTCTTGTTTTTTATTTTTATTTATTTTTATTGCTATTTCTGCTCTAACTCTTATTATTTCTTTTGTTTTAATGATTTTTTATTTTATGTCTTCATCTTTTACTCGCTTGTAAGGTGAGAGATAATATTATCTATTTGACCTCTTTCTTATTTCTTGATGTGGGCCTGGACTGCTGTATAATTCCCTCTGGGTACTCAATTTGTTGTATCACAAAGGCTCTAGTATTGTACCCTAATTTTCGTTTGTCTCAAATTATTTTTTTAATTTCTTCTTTGATGTTCTCATTATCCCACTAATGTTTAGTAGTGTGTTGTTCAATCTCCATATATAAGAGAATTTTCCTGTTTTCTTTTGGTTGTTTTGATTTCTTTTGGTTGGTGGTTGATTTCTACTTTGATACCAGTGTGATCAGAGTAAAACCTTGATATGATTTCAATATTTATGAATTTATTGATATTTGTTTTTTGATCTAATATGTGGTCTATCCTGGAGAATGCCCTATGTATGCTTGAGAGGAATGTGTATTCTGCTTTTTGTTGGGGAGGGTAGAGGGCCCAATAAATATCTAATAAGCCCATGGGTCTAACTCTTTGCTTAAGGTTATTATTTTCTTGTTTATTTTCTGTCTGGTTGACCTGTCCATTGGTGAAAGTGGGATTTTGAAGTCCCCACCACTGCTGTGTTTCTGCCAATGTCTGTTTTCAGATTTGATAATAATTGCCTTATATATTTTGATGCTTCTTTTTTCTGGTGAATATATATTGATAAATGCTATTATTCAGTATGTCTTCCTGATGCATTACTCCCTTAATCATTACATAGTATCCATCCCTGTCCAAGAAGTTGGATTTGCTTTTCTGATTCAACCATTTACTCTGTGACTTTTGATTGGTGAGTTCAGTTCATTTACCTTTAGTGTGATTATTGATATATAAGGATCTGCTCTTGCCATTTTTTTCTTTAGTTTCTGGTTCTGTTTCCTCGTTTGATTCTTTGTGAATGTCCTTTGCTAAAGGACATTTTGATAAAAGAACTCCTTTCAATATTTCTTTTTTTTAAGATTTAATTATTTATGCATACAAGAACTGGGGTACAGGCCAGAGGTGTGGGGGAGTGAGAGGATTCACCAGAGACAGAGTGGGGAACAGAACAGGTGGATCGACCGAAATACACTGCTGAAGGAAGCAGTGTGTGGGTCAGGAGAGGTCTGCTGCACCATGTAGGTAGCTCCCTGGCTGGGGATCAAACTCATGCTGCAGTGGCTGTAGATAGCTTCATAGGTTGCATCTTAACCCCTTGCGCCACCAGGTAGGCCCTCCTATCAATATTTCTTATAGGGGAGGTTTAGTATATGCAAATCTCTTTAGCTTCTCGTTTTCTAGGAAGGCTTTTATTTCTCCATAATATCTGAAAGGGAGTCTTGTGGATTATAGTATTCTTGGATGGCAGTTTTATTTATCTTTAAATGTTCTGAATACATCATTCCATTCTCTCCTTGCCCATAGTGTTTTCCTCAGAGAAGTCAGATGTAAGATTAATGGCTGTACCTTTACAGGTTATCTGCTTCTTTCCCCAACCACCTTTAGTATTCTTTCCTTGTCTTAAATTCTTTGTTTTGAGGGCCTCCCCTAGTGGCACAGTGGTTGAGCGCTGGGCTGCGAAGCTGCCCACAGCCTCTGTAGCACTGGTACGATCCCTGGCCACCGGCGAGGATCCCACATGGTGCGCAGACCTCTCCTGCAGCACCCGCTGCTCCCCTCAGCAGTATATTTCGTCATTCTGCCTGTTCTGCTCTGGCTCTGGTGAATTCTCTTACCCGCCCCCACGCTTCTGACTGTACCCAGTGCTTGCATAAATAAATAAATAAATCTTTAAAAAAAAAATTCTTTGTTTTGACCCTAGGGATTTTTTTTAATCACACCAATGAAATGGTTGGAAATGCCATACACTAAAATCGGTATTATGACATGAACTCTGTGTCCCTAAAACTCAAATGTTGAAGTTCCACTTGTTTATAACTCAGAATATAATCAAATTTAGAGATGATGAAGTACTTAAGGTGGGGTCCTAATTCAATGTAAATAGTGACTTATAAAACAAGGAAGAAACATCAGGCTTGTGTGATCCTGGAGACAAGAACTTCCAAAGGGACAGGAAGAGAGTGACAATGTGAGCCACCAAGAGACCCTCAGGAGAAATCAAGCATCCCACACCTTGATCTTTGGCTTCCAGACTCCAGAACTGTGAAAAAAATTAAATGTTCTGCTTTTTAAAGTCAGATAATAAGAGGGTGCCAAGGTGGTATGAGGGAAAAGCTGTCTTTTCAACAAATGGTATTAAGAAAATTGGATAACCATGCACAAGAATGAAATTGAATCTTTACCTGCACCACTCACAAAAATTAACTAAAAATCAGTTGAAGACTTAAGTCTAGGAGTTAAATCTCTAAAACTCTTAGAAGAAAAGAGAAGGGGAAATCATTACGACAGTGGATGTGACACTGGACTTTCATCTGCAACAAAAGAAAAAATAGGTAATTTGTACTTCATCAAAATTAAGAACCTTTGTGCCTTGAAGGACACAACCAAGAAAATGAAAAGACAACCCATAAAATGAGAGAAAATATTTACAATCTGGTAAAAGGCTAATAGCCAGAATATATAAAGAATTCCTGTAACTCAAGAAGAAAACAAATAACCTTATTCAAATGTCTACTTGAATAGACACTTCCCCAAAGAAAATGTCCAATAGCCAACAAGTTCATGAAAAGTTGTTCAACATCACTAATCATTAAGGAAATACAAACCACAATGTCACATCCATGAAGATTGTTCTGCCTAAAAAGAAACAGAAAATGGCAAGTGGTGGCAAAGATGTGGAGAAATTAAAACCCTCATGCATTGCTGGTGGGAAAGCAAACTATCACAGCTACCATGAAAAACAGTTTGGCAGTTCCTCAAAAGGTTAAACAAAATTACCATATGATCTGGTAATTCTACTTCTAAGTGTATAACCGAAAGTAAAGAATTCCTGGAAACAGGAACTCAAAGAGCTTCTTGTGTACCCATGTTGGTAGCAGCATTGTTCTCAGTAGCCAAAATATGTAAACAACCCAAGTGTCATCAATTGATGAATAAATAAAATATGGTACATACATACAATGTAAAATATTAACCAACCCTAAAAAGGAATGAAGCCAACACATGCTACAACCTGAATAAACCTTGAGGACATTATGCTTAGTGAAATAAGCCAAACAAAAAAGGATAAATATTGCATGGCTTCACTTATATGAAATACCTCAAATAGTAAAATTCATAGAGACAAAAATTGGAATAGAATTTTCCAGAAACTGGGGGGAGAGAGAAAATTATTGTTTAGGTACGGAGTTCCTGTTTGAGATGATAAAAATGTTCTGGGAATCGATAATACTGATGGCTTCACCAACACTGGGAAAATACTTGATGTCACTAAGTTGTAACCCTAAAAATGGTTTAAATGTTCAATTTTATATTAGGTATATATGGTGCCACCAAAAAAAGTAAACAGGTGTAATTCACCATATTAACAGAATAAAAAAAAAAATCATGATCATTTCAATAAATGAAAAAAAAAAACCTATTAGAATTTAACATCAATTGGTGACTTTTTTTAAAAAGTTTAGGTTACTAGGAATAGAAGGAAACTTCTTCAATTAAATATCTTTTAAAAAGCTTAACTGGGCCTCCCCTGGTGGCATAGCGGTTGAGCGCTGGGTTTCGAGGCTGCCCGCAGCCTCTGCAGCACTGGTTCATTCCCTGGCCACTGGCGAGGGTACCACAAAAAAAAAAAAAAAAAAAAAAAAAAAATCTTAACTAAGTATCTTTTCTTTAAAAACCTGAAGCAAAGGAAATATTCAATAACAAAATATTGGAATTCCCCTCCACCCCCAAGAATGGGAATAAAACAAGAATATTAGCTGTCACCTCTTCTAATTTTCCTGGAAAGTCTATAAATCAAGAAAAAGTAACAAAGTTATAGAAATTAGAAAAAAGATATAAAAGTCATTATTTGTAGATAACATGATTGTGTATGTAGAAAATCTAAAGCATTCCACAATTGAAATTAAAAGTGAAAGTAAAAGTCTCTGCTTCCAAAGATCAATATACAAAATCCTATATACTACAATTAGAAAAATGAAAGTTTTTAGATAATAACATTTGCAATATAAATCAAAAAACCGAGTACCTGGGAATAAATAACAAAATATGAACAAGACTGGAAAAAATATTGTGAGACATTCTTTATTTAAAAAGATCTAAATAGAGGAATGTGCCATGTACATGGCCCAGCAGAGTTCAGATATTAATTCCTCCCAAATTGATCTAAAAATTCAATATTGGCAAAATGATTCTAAAAATTTTATGGAAATACAAAGTCCCAAGAATAGTTAAGGCAAGGGAATTGCTCTGGAGTCCCAAGAATAGTTAAGAAAAAGCTCAAAAACTTAAACTTCAAGACAGCAAGAAAAATTAAGCTACAGTAATTCAGACAAGGTAAGGTTGGCCCAAAGATAAATACTGCCATTGAACAGAACAAACAATCTAAAACCTGACTCACTTTTATAAGTCACCTGACTTATGATAAAGGTAACACTACAGCAGAAAGGTGGTCATTGTCAATAAATGGTGTGCTGTCTAAGGGACTATGGTGATGGTATACAGGTGAATTGGTGGTGGGAATTTTATGAGACTACACCTGAGAGGAGAAATAAACATTGTACAAAAGTAAAAAATGGGGCCTTCCCTGGTGGCGCAGCGGTTGAGCGCTGGGCTGCAAAGCTGCCCACAACCTCTGCAGCGCTGGTTTGATCCCCGGCCACAGAGAGGATCCCACATGGCGAGCAGACCTCTCCTGCCACCTGCTGCTCCCCTCAGCAGTGTATTTCGTCAGTCTGCCTGTTCTGTTCCCCGCTCTGGCTCTGGTGAGTTCTCTCACCCTCCTGCACTTCTGACTGTACCCAGTGCTTGTATAAATAAATAAATAAATAAATCTTTTAAAAAAAGTGAAAAATGATATAAAATACACATATGGATATATGTGTGTGTGTGTGTGTGCTGTCAATTGGAGATCCAAATGGGAAAATTTGATTTTGACCTCATACCAGACACAAAAATCCATTTCTGATGATTATGAATCTAAACATAAAAAAATAAAGCTTTCTAGAACAATGAATGGGGGAAATGACCTTGTAGGTAGAAACAGATGTAAATAGGATGCAAAGAGCAACGTAGTCTAGAGAATTGCTCTGGAGTCAAACTGGTTTTGAAATTGAATTCCAATTTTAGTAGAGCAATTTAATCTTTCTGTGCCCCAGTTTCCTCCATCATAAAATGAGAATAACAGTAAGCAGAAGACTAGTGTGAGGATAAAATCCTATTTTATATATATATATATATATATATGAAGTGCATATAACAGTGCCTGACACACAGTAAGCATTAACAAGAGTTATTGCTATTATCCCTTCTATGAATATTGAGAGGACCTTCTTTTAGTGGAGATAGTTATTTTCATTTTATGTAGAAACCTTATGTTCTGTGCTTTGACATACAATTTTTCTTTTTCTTAACTTAGACCTATCTATATTGGCAGCATTGCTTCACAATCCACAAATATTTGTTGAACACCTGCCTGCCGCGTGCTGGTCTCAGGTCAGGGGCAGGGAGAGGAAGATGCTTACACAGGAAGCAGCTGGCATTTCTTTCCAGTTTCAAAAAGTTCCCCATACATTATAGTTTGGCAGTAAGACATAGACCTGAGAAGCTCCTGGAGAATGGGACAGCACATACACAAGACACTGCTCCGGTTCACAAAGTAGGTAGTTAGAAAACATGACAGCAAGTCACCGGCGCTAACTATACGTATAGCTGTGTTTTAAGGAGCTGGAGGAGGGAGAAATCAAAGGCACAGATGAAGCAGTGATACTGAGTCATGAGAAGAAGTCATGAGCAGTTGCCCTAGAATACAATTTATGAAAGGTGGCAACCCCTAACACTGGCATGATTTGCTATATTTGCTTAAGAAACACCCAGAACTGGAATTGCCTGGGCAGGGATTACAGGTTTGGACGACAGAGCCCTGGCAGGGAGAGGATGAGAGGAAGTCAGCCGGGGGACACCCACCCACGGCCTTCTCCTCGCTGACATCAGCCCTCTCCCTGGGCACTTTGTCAAGTGATAACTCTAAGAAGCCCTTTGTATGCCGGCACTACTGAGCCATCTCCCATACAGGGAAATGCAGGCTTCGTCCCTTCCCATGTTCAGTATCTTATTTAACTAGATTTGGGGTAGAAACAGAAAGTGCCACCTTTCACTACTATCCAGAACGCCCCAAGATAGGATGGCAAATCTAAAAGAGATGAAATTAAAAAACATGTAGGTACTTTATGCTGCTAACCCACACACAGAAGCACAAGGAGCAGGTCCACAGATGAGCTAGTCTTGGGAATATGCACCATTTTCGTTCTTAACTTCTCCCAGTCTTGCCTGTTTGGTTCTCCAATCTCCACATGATTTAAGCAGGTGAATCGTCAGAATATAGCTTATCCAAGTCCTTATTTCTCCTTTTTCCCTCTTTTTTGTTGTTAATCACCATGTATAGGGGCTAGAGAGATTGAAATGCTATTAATGTTAGGAGAAAAGGGGAAACATACCTGAAGTCAGGGTTTAAATTTTTTCCAATTAGTATTTTTATATGTGGTTTTCTTTATGCAGTCTTCCTCTTTCTCAAGTCTTTGAGATTCTCCCCTACCTATTTTAAATCATTAATGTCATTTGGGTTTGGATGTTGCTTGGTCCTGGCTGAGATTATTTGGCTGTACAACTTCCTGTTTACACATGATTTCTGAGGATTTTGTTATATTGAATAATTTTTTGATAACTGAATTCCAGATGTAATGAAAGATAAACACATTTGAATCATTATCTTCCTAGATTGTAAGTTCCTCATATAACTACAACTTCTTTTAAAGGGGGAAAAATCATCTCCCACCCAAAACACATGTTCTTCCCTTTTTATTCTAAAAATATCTCAGATGGTGGCACATTTCCATCATTTGCCTACACTAGACACTAAGAGTTGTCCCTGACTCCTTTTTTCCCCTCACTTTCCACCCTGGCAATCACAAGTTCTGTCGAGGGTTCACCAACTTTTTGTTTCGAGACACCCCTGCCTCCCCAAATTTCTCAGAGAACTGTCCGTCTCCTGCCCTCCCGCCTTCCCTCCGACAACTGCAGAAGTCTCATACCCCGACCCGACCCCCTGCTCTGCTCCTCCAGTCTGCCCTCCACACATAGAGTCGATCTCAAATGAGAATATATGTTCAATTGTCAGCTCAGGATGAAGGTCAGAGGCCTTGGAGAAGTTGCATGATCAGCTCTTTTGCCCACCATCCCAGATTTGCTCTTTCCACTCTGGAAACCTGACTTCCTTATGGTGTCCCAGTTCCCCCTGCTGTTTCTCACCTCTATCTCTCTTTCATATTTGAAGCCCTTCTTTTTTAAATTTTTTATTAATTTTTTATTTTTTAAAACAATATTTGCTTCCCCTCACCCCCTCAGGTTGAGTCCCCACAGAATTTCCTTTCCCAAGGCACCTGTGCACCATCACCACAGTCCCCTGTGCTCCTCCCTCCCGCCCTCTGAAGCCCTTCTTGATCCATTCACTACTTTCTGCTCCTCCGTTCTTTCAGGTGTCCCCACCACTCCATTCTCTATCTGGCTTGTCAGTCCCAGTCTACATGTCTGTCTTCTCCCACCACTCAGGAGTGGCCTTACCTCTGCGTCACTGGCACCAGTCTGGCTTGCAGCAGGTGCTCAACAAATATTCCCCATGTACATTAGATGAATAGTTGCATATGTAACGTATATCTAAATAGCTTAGAAGTTAGGTATAGAAGACATAACATACGAAAGAGTAAAAAACAAATATGTTTTTCAAGCTTTTTCATTGCTTTGGATCCAGAGCACAGAACCAGTCCTTTGTTCTTCCCACAAATCATGGCAGGCAGCCAATGCATTGGATTGCCTTTGCTTCCTGAATAATCAGAGTAAACATCTATTGCATTACTTATTAAATGCAGGTGCCGAATGCTTCACATCGATTGTCTCACGTAATCCACAAAACTACCCTATTAGGTAAGAAGTATTGTTATATTTGAGGAAACTGAAACTTAGTAAAATTAATGTTAGTTGTTGGTGGAGTTACGATTTGGATTCTGACATCTAGCCCCAAAGTTCATGCTCTTAATTATTAAAATTTCCGCAGGAGTTTGGGTCTGATGGCAGCATATTGGGTGAAAGTGTGTAGAGTTGAAATTACTCTTAGAAATTCCTTCTCATCAGAAATCTGTACCTCTTTGGCAGAAAAATAAAACACAAGTTACCATCATCGGCACACAAGGGCTGGGCACTGTCGGCACATGTCAAATGCTGTTTCAGTGTTCACTAAAATTGTACACATATTTGACTTGTCTCCTTAACAAACATTAGTGCTTGATGACATTCACCTCTCTCGAATCTTCATGACCCCTGCTAGACCGAACAAGGCCAGATGGTGAACCCCATTGGAAAAGGACACCCTTTCTCTCAGGAGCTCAGCACAGCCTGCTCTCATCCTGGAGTTGAAACTAACCACTGAATGTTAGATGAACAGGATTACTTGCATGGGAGAACCATGTTATAAGGGAATAAAAACTGCTAGAATCACACTCATCAGGGTGAGATGTTTATACTGAGAGCATGTGAGAAAGCTCAGTTGCGAAATAGAAAATTCCTGCACTCCCGTCCCATTTTCCTGTGGGACCTCAGTTTGAATAATAGGCCTGACTGCCAACTCAATTTAAATGGCTCCCTCCGTACTCAAATGTGTACATATTTGAGTTTGTGGAAATTAAATATGCAAATGGATGATCCCATCACATCAGGACCTTCCCAGTGCCCTGAAGTTCAGGACTACTGATATGCACAATGACATATATTTTTATTTTGAGATCTGTCTAGGAAACACCACAACTGACATGCAGGTCTCCTTTCCCCTGAACTAAATCCCATAAGCTGCATCTAAAAATGGTCTCTACCTGCCTTGTCCTTCTCAGAGGTGAAAAACAGTGGTTCAACAGAGATACTTGTCATTTCCAAAACTTTTCTGTGTAGTCTGTTTCTTTGCAGTAACAAGAGAAAAGCAGATGTTTGCAAGATCCTTGAACTATAATGATAGATAGATAGATAGATAGATAGATAGATAGATAGATAGATAGATAGATACTAGATAGGCAGACAGATAACCAAAAATTAGGGCCAATGTTTTTTTTCTTTCTTTATAAATTCTTTTGAGAAAATTCAAGGAAGCTCACTGTTTTCACATAGGAAATTCTATTTCAGGAATTTGTATGTGTGTGTTTACAACATATTCTATGGCCAAACTCTAATTAACTTTAGGTAAAGGAGGGCAAGAACAAAAGGGCTGAATTAACATAGAAGAATCATCAACCATCACAGAATACAAAGAGCACAATGGAATCTACTATGTGAATTTTTTTTTCCTGGTGGACATAGTAGCTTAGCAACACATATTTACTTCCTGTTATAAAAAAGACGGGTTCTATAAAATGAAGAGTTCTTACATGGTGAACCATATATACAGCCAGTTTCCTTTAGAAATTATGTGTAAGGGCTCTAGGAAATAGAAGGTGGTCACAAGCCATTGTATTGTCTTGTATAGGAAATATATGTATCAGTAATAAGGTCAAATAGAGAAATGAAAGCACTACAACCACAAGTCCAAAGGTCCCAGCAGAACCATCACAAAGCAAATCAAGTTACTTCTGGTTTTCAATGCTGCAGCCAATGGTCTCAGCTCAGGGAACCCACCAAGCAGCAGAGAGAGCTAGATCCCGGAGGTTCCTTTCATCTGGGGCAGGCCACAGTCCATCAAAGCTCCCAAGTGAGACAAGACCTCCCATCCCACGCATCCCCTCTGGCTGCATGCTACATTCTTTCAGCACTATTGTTTTAGACTCCTGTTTTCTATTTTTCAATTGTGTTAAAGTACACTTAAAATTTACCATCTTCACATTTTTAAGTGTACAGTTCAATGGCATTATATACATTGTTGTGCAACCATCACCACCGTGCACTCATTTTGCAACACTGAGATTCAGGACCTGTTAAACCCTATCTCTCATTCCCTCCCTGCAGCCCGGGGCAATCACCATTCTAATTTCTGCTCTGAATTTGACTCCTCGCGATATCTCAAATAAGTGGAATCATACTGTATTTGTCGTTTTGTGAGTGACTTATTTTATTTAACATAATGCCCTCTAGGTTTGCCTATGTTGTAGCATATGTCAGAACGTCCTGCCTTTTTATGGCTGGATATCTAGCTAGGTGTTATATTTATTTTGTCCTAGCTATATAAAACCTGTGTGCAGTGAGAGGAATACAGATTGATTCATAGTTTGTCCATACCTCCACTTACTATAGAATGAACTTCATACTTGAGATAACATTTTTTTTTTTTCTATCACAGAGAGGGCCACCAAGCATCCAGAATAAAATTCCTTGTAAAAATGTTGTGAGGACTATAGGTTAGACCAGGAATTTGAAACTGAGGCCCATGAACATTTAATGAGCCGATGGTTGAGTTCCAAGAAATTTGTGAACTCCCTGAAATTGAAACCAAAATTGCATGCCTTTGTTTTTTCCTGGGGAAAAGGCCCTTCATTTTTATCAGCTTTTTTGAAGGGATTTTTGACCCCCAAATGCAAAGCTTCACTGGGTTTAAGTATATTTCATTAAAATTGAACTGAGAACTGGATGGATTGTACTGGCCCCTTCATGCTTTCACTCTCGCATAAAACAGCAGTCCTCTACAACCTCTATGACAAGGTACTCTCCACTGTACCTTGAACCTCAAGAGCACCTGCTTCCCGGGAGTGTTTTCAGAGGATTCTGCAGCTGATTATGTTTGGTTTAATTATTCTCATAATATGTAAGAATCACTCCATCAATGACAGAAAAAAATGTAACACTCAAAATATTCTAACTAGATTCAATTTCAAAACAGTATGATAATGGAAAAGTAAAAACAGCATGCAAAACATGGTCCCTCATCCTGAGGAGCATGAAATTATGTGAGAGAGACAGAGCATGAACACCATCAGTGAACATTACTAATAAAATCAACACGACCAGTGAATAATATAGATACAAACCAGATGTGTGGCATTGACCTGAATTTGCTAGAAGAATCTTCTTAGGGTCACAGTCTGTTTAAATTATGCTTCCCTAGTGAAGAAAAATCCTCCTTATGCTAAGGTGTAGGAGAAAATCTGGATTCTGATACAAAGTGGGAGGATTTCATTTCTTCAACCAGGAAAATGATATAACTAACCCTCACCTTCCTTTATAACATGGCCACCAGGAAGCTCAAAGTCCCATTTCTGGCTTAACAGTAGCAACTCTGTAAGTCCAAATGACCTTCACATTTTTGCTTTATTCCAACCTTCTTCTCCCATTCCTTTGATTCATGTTTTCTATGATCTGGTTTCTATTTTAGGGTTTACATTTATTCCTTCAGGGTGTGTTTTCACGGCACACTAGCACAACTCTTTGTAAAATGGCATTTGTTGTCTATAATAGAGACACTAGATGGGAGTTGGGCACAGGCAGGATGAATGTGCCATGTGGGGTATTTTCTGATGACCTCCAGATAAATGCTCCACCCTTTTAACACTCTGTGTCACTCTGCCAGACTGTGGGCAAACAATGGCTGTGTTCTTTTACCAAAGTGCCCAGCTCTAAAGCTTTCTTCAAGTCTTAGTAACTATTCCCACCTCTTGCCCCTTCACTGCTAGGAGCGGTAACAACTTCTCCTTTTGACTCCTGCTGGCTCCAGGGTGTGTCCCAACCCTTACTGGTTTCCTTCAGCCATGCCCAGACCTATGTAAATATTGGCTGTGCAGTTTCCTCAATTTCCCATATGAGTGTGAGCTGGGATGGTAACTGACAAAGCATCAGAATGAGTTGGATGTTTTGTCTTTTCTTCCCGCACACAGTAAGTTAGAATCACACTTACTTTGTATGTATTTCTGTGAAAGCACCACCACCCTCTTGCCTCTGACTCTACATGCATTCTACTCCTCCCACCTTCCTTCCAGCTCATTCCCTTCCACTGAGGATGCCATGCCAACTCACTCCACTGAATTATCATTCTTCATTTCTGAGTCTGTCCCCACTTCTAAGCTGTAAGGGTAGTCTTATGTCTGATTGTTTGTTGTGTCCCCAATAACTGTTATTTAATAATAAATTGTTGAGTGGATGAGTGAATGAATACATGAGTGACTACTAAGCTTTTTGCTTTTTTTTTTAAAGATTTATTTATTTATGCATACAAGAACTGGGGTACAGGCCAGATGCGCGGGAGGATGAGAGGATTCACCAGAGACAGAGCAGGGAGCAGAACAGGCAGATTGACTGAAATACACTGCTGAGGGGAGCAGTGGGCATGACAGGAGAGGTCTGCCGCACCATGTGGGGCCCTCGCTGGTGACTGGGGATCGAACCGGTGCTGCAGAGGCTGCGGGCAGCTTCACAGCATGGTGCTCACACATCTGCGCCACCAGGGGAGGCCCCACTACTAAGCTTTTTGACCATGTACCACCACTTCTAGGTTGTGTCCTAAGTACTTGCCTTCAGGACTTCCAGGTCAACCTCCCTGTGGCCTGCAGGGCTGAGCAGAGGCCAGCACAGACCAGTCACCGTGTCTATGGAGGACCCCCAAATGGGCATGCCTGAGAGGGACAGGGGAAGATGAAAGATGAGAAAGGGAGGCCACTGCAGGAACCTCAGTGGGATTCTTGGGCATGACTCTGAGATAACTAAAAGTCACCCAGGCTCAAAAGAGCAAGATGGCATGCCTGGAGTATCCTGAAAGAGGGTGCGTTTGCACATGGATGTGTAATAAAGGAAGGAGATGATTCAAGGAAGGGTGTCCGCTGAGGGATAGGGGATAACAGTTGAGCTGTGAAGGGCAAGGCAAAATGACCATGGGTAGGTATATCCCACAAAACTAACAGCTCCCACTCCTTTCTTGTTTTCTCCTAAAAGTTTTTCTCCTAGTTCCTGTGTAGCCATGACAACCTTAGCAACTGCTCTGAGGTTACAGTTACAAGTTGCTCTTCATTAAAGTCAATCTACTGGAGTAACTGAGAATGTGGCCTCTAGTATCATTTCCCACTAAGGGGAAATAAGCTAAGATACTTGGTAAGTAAAATCAGAGTTCCACTAAATCTGCCCATCATATTTCATAAAAGAAGGGGAAAAAATCTGTAAAATGCTAAATCATAAACACCATAGATACTGCTTTACTTTTTAACAACAAAAGATTTCATTTTTTAATTCCTACCACACCTCTGGACCTCGGTTCAGCTCTTTTCATCATTATCTTAACTCCTCACTACACCCCTAAGTTCAGAGTCAATTTTCCCACTTCAAAGATGAGTAAACTGAACTTCAAAGAGCTTGCTGACAGCTAAAAATGACCAAAAGTAGGAATTGGCCCTGAAGTCCACGCCTGTCCACGTGCTTCTCCAAGTGACATTTTCAGATTCAAATGTTACCAAACACATGAAACTTGATGGTTATATCTGTTAGAAAAACCCTGTGTGTTTATGAAAAAGAATTTGCTGAGTAGTGTAAGTGATGAATTTCCAACTACTGACCTATGGCATCCATTTGCATGTATAGAAATGCAATCTAAATTTTTCCTTTAAAGTTGAACATCTGTCGTGTTGGCTTCTTTTCCTTGCATGAGCTGGTCTCCGCCACACGCCGAAACGTGCTAGCCCCATTGATGTTGCTGGCACTGGGTGATCAGCTTGCCAGGGAAGTCAGGGCTTGCACCGTCCCCTGGAACATCTCTAAAATTCCTGCCTCCATGTGTAATGTTTGGACTGTTTCTGAGCCCCGTCACCCGGCCTGTATTACATCTTTGACACGTCTGCAGATACTCGGAGAGAGGTAGAGTTGAGAGAAAGAAGTAAAGCCCAGAAACAACTGAGCAGTAATAGTTCCAGCTCTACACAAGTGCTATTTTGGTATCGTAGCCTTGTACCTGACAAATGGATGGGACTTCTGAGTGGAAACATAGATGTCCATTAGTATGAGAAATCAAGGAAGGGGAGGGCCCTTTCTAATGCTACGAGTTCACTTGACCTTGTTCCTCATAGGACAGCAAATATGCCAGGGTCCTCCCATGTTCAGTTACAAGAGACACTTTCATTTAGCTTGTCCTTAAAATGCGCGACAAGAAAATAAAAGACAAATTGTGACAGCACACACTTTGGGGTTGACAACCTACATCTCTGTGTTGTGATGTGTGTGCTTTTGACTGCACCAGATAGGTCAGCAGGGCTCATACTACTAAGTTCAACTTGCCGATGGGGAAATTGAGACACAGAAGTTAAGCCAATTAGCCAAAGTCATGAACTGGGAAAAATCAAAATTCAAGGATTACCTTCAATTAAAATGCATTAGCTAGATAGAGGGAGGGGTGGATAGCCAATAACTCAAATCCAAGATCCAACTGGTCTGAATCCAAGTCTGATGCCCTTTTATTTCACCAATGTTTTTTAATTCATTGTTATCAATGCTGGAAGCAAAAGTGCCTAAAGAAAATTTGGAAACGTACTTTCTGCTCTGGCAGCCTCTCCTCAACAGGCTGCTGGAGTCAAGAGCCATGCAGGTGGCCACAGACAGTCCCCTTACTGTCCTGAACCATAAGGAAACAGGTTTCGAGCACCGTGGCTCGGTCACACTACAACATGTCCCCTTCCCTCTCCTGCTCAGCTCCGACTTGTCTTAGAGGCCACTCGCCACACCCCACCTGCTCTGTGAGGTCAAGACAACTGTGTAATAAGAGTTGCCGGCTGCTGGCTCCTCATAAGGGAAATTTCCTGTCCCCCAGTTTACAGAAGAGCAAACTGAGGCTCGGAGCTAAGAATCCCACCAGAGCCCAAGGTCACAGACTAGTCGTGGCAGAACTGGGAATGACAACCCAACACAGGCCGCCCTTTGTTATCTCACTCTCACAGCAGAGAGGGTTCGGGAGACCTCAGGCGCTGCAGAGGCGGGGTGGACGGGCCTGGGAAAGGGGCCCAGCTTTCCTGGCTTCCAGTCTGGGCCTCCAGCCACCACGGGACCACGCCGCTGCCCCGCAGCAAGGCTCTCTAGAAGTGGACAGTGGATCACACTCGAACAAGGCAGGTGGGTGTGGGTATATTTTCCAGTGGACTATTAGGGAAAAGGAAAATAAAAGCAGTTCAGGTTAGTGTAGAGATCTAAGGCCCAAAATACCAAAAGGGAAAGCACGGTAATTCACGGAGGACTTAAAAAGAAAACAAAGGAGGGAAAATTGAAACAAAAGCTATCTCATTGACGATCTGCCATTTCCTTTTTTCCAGTTGCATTTTTTTTCCCTCTTGGGAAACTGGCATCTGTCTCTCCCCTTACCAAGCACATAACATGTAAAGACAAGGGCTTGAATAGCTGGGTCTAATGAGGTATTAGCAGAATGTGACTTCGGGGCCCAGGGATCCACCGTCCCCTGCTAGTGCAGCAGGCGGCTCTGCCCAGGGCCTGGCGAAGGCGTCCCACCTGCTTGGAAGCTATTTATCGACACTGACTGGTTCAGACAAGGCTATTGCTTTTAAAACAGGCCCCTTTCCTGGATTTTATTGTCTGGTTCCATATTGTTTAACTAAGAATAATTACCTTTCTATAACTTTACTTACACTGAGCTTTCATTTAGAAAAAGCAAGCTTAAGAAGAGAGCTGAGAGTTTTGTGTAAAACAGATAAGTCAATAACTCAAAAAGAAGGAAAACCTACTTTAGGCCTTTCACCTTTTTTAAAGTTTGAAAGAACTACTAAATTTTGTGAAGTTGCTAAATCAAGTTAGCTTTTACAGGGAGTGTGTGATCAGGCAAATGTTCCAGTCGGCCACCAAATGACACAGGTGACTCACACAGCTGATTCTCAAGTGTTCCTTCCAAATGGCATAGCTCAAATGGACACATATCCCCAGGCAGATTTGATGGTGTGGTAGGCAGGCTCTCTAGGAATGGTCCCCAAGATTCTACACCCAAATGCTCAGAATCTGGGACTGTGATGAAATATCACAGCAGGTAATGTTATATATGGTACTGTTGACTTTAAGAAGGGGGAGATAACCCTAGTGGGTCAAATCGAGTTCCCTAGGCACACAGAAGCAGAGAACTTTCTCCAGCTGGTAGCAAAAGAGGATGGAAGAAGGAGACAAAGGGATTAAGGTTTGGAAAGGCCCTGATGCTTGAAGACAAAGGAGACCACATGAGAAGGAAGAAGGGCAGTCCCTAAGAGCAGAGAGAGGCCAGTCAGGTAACAGGAGCTCGGTCCTACAACCACAAGGAAATGTTAACAACCTGAATGAGCCTGAAAGCAGAATCTTCCCCAGAGCCTCGTGATAGGAGCCCACATCTTGATTTCAGCTTTGTGAGACACTAAACAAAGGCTCGAGGAACCCAGCCACACTCCTGGCCTATAGAACTGTAAAATAATAAATGGATTTGTGTGAAGCCAGTACATTTGTGGTAATTTGTTACAGCAGCATGGAAAACTTACGCAGGCTGGCAAAGATGGGTCATGATAGAACTCAGTCTGCAGCAGAAACACAGAAAAAGAAACAAAGCAGGGCGGGATTGTAGAGAAAGAACCAGAATGCGATTTCAGGATGGATTCCCTAAAGGGCTACTTTATCACCATTGCAAGTTCCTTTGGATCAACTCAGATCATCAGAGAACTAACTGGACTCTAGAGAAGTCTCTTTCATGCCCTTTCCGAATAGTAAACTTTTCTGCTCCTGACTGATGGGCATCAGATATTCACCAGTCAGAAGTTTCTGCTGAGTGGGACATGAGGAATATTTGAGCTGTGCAAAATATTCATATGGCATGGCCCCTGCTGAACAATGTAGATGTCAGGACAATGACAGAAGACCACCCCTTTACCGCCTTCACCTCTAGTCCTTGCTCACAGCTCCCTATCCTCTCAGCCATTCACCTCTCAACATATTCCACAAACGCATCCCCTTTTCTATTTTTGTTATTTTTTAAATTTTTCCCTTTTCACAGAGGTTTTTCCTCTGTATCACAATTTTGGCCAGATTCAGTTATGTTCTTAAAGACACACACAATAGCCCCAAAGAAATATTATTCTCTAAATGGGGGTAAATTTATTTTTGAAGAATTTACTCTCCCTACTCAAATTCCATCCTTTCCTTGATGTTGAATCAATTTTAAATAAAATTAAAGTAAAGGAGGGTTATGGGAGGCTTCAGGGGTGTCACAAAATTTCAAATTTCCGATTCACTATCCTACATTTCATCCAAGCACTCTGACTAGCTGAAGTCAGTCTAGAACTTAACTTATTTCTCAAGTTTACTCAAGTTTCACTTCAATCCTATAGGTACTTATTGAGGGTCTCCTACATGTCTCTTACAGCAGAGAACTCTGGCACAAATAATTCAAACACAATCACATGATTGAGTTGGGACTTAGAGAAGAATATGACTGTGATCCACAGCCCTGGTCTCACTGCCCTAGGGTCACTGGGCAGTAAAGTCACCAATCCCAGCAAACTGTCAGTGCACATAACCCAAGGGTAAAAGTCTTAGAACATCTATGTACTCCACAAATCTTCCTTGAGCCTTTTATCTAGGCACTAGGCTTTGAGCTATAAGGCTCACAACAATGCCCTCTAGAAGTTTACAACCCAGGAGTGGGCAGTACTAGTCCACAAATGTGTCCCTGGAATAAGAAAGTCACTTAGGCCTGTTTAAAGACCCAGGTGAATTAAAGGATGAGTCTTTCTTTAACTAAACTCTTCTGTATACTGATCTAAAATAGAAAGAAAGGCTTTGTATAGGCTTTCCAATGCCGCCTCTTCCACCTTCTACCTCATGGGTGTGATGTCCCCAGGCAACCAACTCAAGAGGCACGCATATTGTTTTATTTCAGCAATGGGGCATAACCATCCAGTGGAGGTGGAATTATAGCAAAACGAGCAGTGTTATATTCATTATCCCACCACTGTCTACTGCTCTGGTAATTCCATACCTGTGACAGTCAGGCCATCACTGATGAGCTTGGAAATTGCTTTTTAATGGTGAATTGTCCTCTAAGTCTTCCTAAAACAAGTCTATATGTCTGTTGTAGTCAGGGAATTTTTCAGAGTAAACTCTCTATTTCTCAGTTTATTCATAAAATGGAGATGATGTTCTTTATCTTTCAATAGAGATTGCTTTCTGTAGTGACCAGAAATATTTCTGTTAAGAACCTAGCACAGGGCCTCCCCGGTGGCGCAGCGGTTGAGCACTGGGTTGCGAAGCTGCCCGCAGCCTCTGCAGTGCCGGTTCGATCCCTGGCTGCTCCCGGCCACCAGAGGAGGGTCCTGCATGGCGCGCAGACCTCTCCTGCTGCCTGCTGCTCCCCTCAGCAGTGTACTTCGGTCCTTCTGCCCGCTCTGCTCCCCGCTCTGGCTCTGGTGAATTCTCTCACCCTCCCGCGCTTCTGACTGCACCCAGTGCTTGTATAAATCAATCAATCAATCAATCAATCAATCAATCAATCTTAAAAAAAAGAACCTAGCACAGTGGTTGATGCATAGCAGGCAGAGATTCACTATTGTTAGGTTTGTTGTTGTTGCAATTTGTATTCCTAACAGCCTTCTGGCCATTTGTAAATAGATGATCTAAATGTCCCTACACTCAACATGTATAAAACTGAATGGTCCACACCCCAAAATATGCCCCCCATGTTGCATTCTAATGTTACTACCACCACCCACCCAGCTACCCAAGCTATAATACTTGTCTTCTTCCTCAACTTCCTTTCCCTCCTCCTCCTTCTTCTTCTTCTCTTTCCAAAATCTCTCTCTCTCTCCTCCCCTGCCCCCACCACCACAAAAACCATCGTCATTGGACTATACAGCTCAAATATGATCATGACTCTCTCATCACTAAACACTTAGATGACTTTCCACCACGGACAATATAATACCTAACTCCTTGTTACATACAAAATGCCCTTCACAATCTAGCCCCTTCCTACCCTTCCAGTCTCAATGCCACCTAGTACCATATATCTCCACTACAGCCCTCTGATCTTCTGGCTAGTCCTCAGATATGCTAGTCTTCCATAATTTTTGCCTCTGTTTAGAATGCTTGTCTCATATGTTTCCCCTTGGAAAAAGCTGCCTCTCAAGAACTGATTCAAATAGTCCCTCAATTTGAAGCCTACACTCATTTGAATATCAGATATCTGAATATCAAAATTAATCTCGCCTTCCCTATATTGATACAGTATTTTTCTAACTACTTTAATTGAGCTATAATTCACACACCATGTACTTAAAATGCACAATGCAGTGGTTTTCAGTGCATTCACAGGGTTGCACAACTATTACCACAATCTAATTTGAAAAACATTTTTACTACCCCCAAAATAAAACTTAGACTAATTAGCAGTTACTCTTTCTCCCACCTCCATCTGCCCCAGCCCTAAGCAACCTCTAAGCTATTTCTATAGACTTGTTTCTTGTGACTACTACATATAAATGGAATCACAATATGTGAAATTATTTTGTGACTGGCTTCTTTCATTTAGCATGGCTTTTTTTTATTAAAGTTTGAACAGTACTTCATTCCTTTTAATTGCTGAAAAATATTCCTGTGTATGGATTTACCATATTTTATTCTTCTATCCATCGGAAATTTGGGTTGTCTCTACTTTTTGGCTATTACGACAATGCTGCTGTGAACATTTGTGTACAAGTGTTGTGTGTCCCATACCACTGTACAAACAACTCCATTATAACATTGCTCAAATTGTATTATAATTTTTTATATTCCTGTCCACTGAATTATAAAATCACCTAGGATTTTCCATGGCATAAGCAGATCCGTTGAACAAATGAATGAATGCAAAGATAAGCAGAATAAATAATGAGAGGTGACTCTCTTTTTTAATAAATGTTATTTTTAGAGCAATTTTAGGTTCAGTATAGATATTTTTGAGCAAGGTAGACATGAGTGATCACATTTATTGGCAAGTAAAAGTGTTTTGGCAATACGTCAGGGAAGCAGTGGCAAAGTAGGAAGAAGATAACCCTAAATTCAACTAATAGCAATAGCACCTTCCATGCACGTGTGGATACTGCTTTAAGGTTTCCCTTCTTTCATGAAATCATCTCATTTGGTAATGAAGACTGGCAACCTACGAGAAGGATATGAAGTGCCAAGGTAGTGCCTGCTCACCCACAGATCCTCCCTTGCCACCCTCTCTTGGGAAACTGAGGCTATCTCTGCTACAAACCTAGAAGAGATAGAGCAACTGGGACTTAATCTCATCTTTCCCCACAACTCTCTGTCACAGTGGCTTCCGTTCGGTTTTGAGAATAACATTATTCTAACCCCATAGTTTTAGTCTCCCAAGGCCACAGGACAAGGATGCTTGCAAGAAGCTAATGCAATCCACACCTCTTTGGTGTCCACGTGGAAAGCCAGCAGTGAGGCTCATCTGGCAGTCAAGGCAGGGGACAGTCCCAAGACACTCAGGACTAGTGCCAGTGACCAGCAGGACACTTACTGAAGGAGATATCTCTCTGTGGATTCTTTTATTGAATGATTTGGACTCATCCTAAAAACTGCATTGGCCTTGTCTCCAAACTGGCCCGCAGTTCACCTCCACGGAGAAGACACCTCATTCTCTTTTAAGCCGATTAGAAACGCCAACACACATCGCAGTTGGACTGTGTGCGCCTGGCCTATGCTATTTAGAGCCCCTGACAGTCTGCCCAAACTCTAAGTGCCTCCCACCTCCTGCCCCTGAGTGCTGAGAGTGCAGGACGATGCGGCTTGCTGGACACTTCCAGTCACCCCAGAAATTCAGGAGGTTCCTGGTGACAGCTCTCAGGATGCACAGACCCTAAAATAACTGATTAAGAAGTGGGTGCTACTTCTAAAAAGTACAGCCTGTCCCGTTTGGGATGCCAGGAGATTATGTCACGTTATCTGTTGCCATCACAAAGAGATGCTTTTCTGGCCTCCAGAATGTTGGTTCCCTACGCCCACTTCAGAGTGGCTTCTGCACACATTGGGGCCAGGAATACCAACCAGGTGAAAGGTAGGAGTTTCGCCTTGAACACAAGGGAGGGATATTTGAAAACATTCAATCGTGCATTCATTCCAGGTTGCCATGTTTGCCGTGTGGGAGGAGGCATGGAATCCTGAAACTCAAAGGACGCCCAAGTGACCTGAAATGGCCAGATTGGAGACTCACTCCAGGCAAGGAAAGTAGCTCCATTTCTCTCAAGCACATGACACATGACGTGCGGGGAGTGGAAAGTGGCCAAGCCCTTTTGCTAGCCTGCCAGGAGAGAAGGGTGCGCTTACTGTCCACCCTCAGGTTCCCAGGAAGGGGGAAGAGAGAGTGCCCTCCAGATGGCCACCTCCCAGCTGAGAAGTGATGAAGGGCTGGCTGCAGGTTACAAGTTAACATTAATTTGTAGACTTCTTGTAAAGACAGAGTGGATGAGACAGAGCAACTGGGACTTAATCTCATCAACCTTTTTTTATTCATATATAATTTACATTCAACCTTTTTTTTGAAGGTCTGGCACATAAAAAGTGACATGGAAGTGGACCACAAATTAAAAATTAAGACGACCAGCTTGACTGCAGGATTTTCATCTAACATCATATACCGTGGGCTTTCTGAGTTGATGAAGCCCGGGTACCAGCCATCAGCAATCTTTTCACTCTTCTAAGATTGGAGAACTAAAGACAAGGCCAATGCAGAACTAGTTGCATATTTTCAAATGATAAAAAATAATGATGAGGATAATAACTGTATAGTAAACCAAAGACAGAGGAGGATCTGCCAAGTTAAGTTTGGCCATTTATTCAGACCTTCCTTTCTAACTATCAAAAGGCAAGAAACACCTGATATTTAGGAAACTCTTCAAAAAGTAGGATGTGGGGGAGGGAGAAGACACTTTTTCTCAATTCCTAATAATTTCAAACTACATAATATATCTCAAAAATTATCCTCATCATCCATTTCTGTCTGAAACAGAAACTTTCCATGTGGCGATGGAAGGCAAGAATATCGGGTTCAAAAAGATCAAATGTTCTACAACTTGTTTCATTATTGGGGGTCAGGGGAAGCATGATTACAAAAGAAATTTAGCTTTTCTATTCAAGGACACACTATCAGCCAAATTTCAACTTTGGGCTGTGGGGTGCACCTGTGAAAACAGACTCTTCCCACCTGGACCTGCCAAAGCCTGGAGCCTGCGTGACAGCCACTATCCACAAGTGTGGGAGGGCGGGGGGTGCAGGCAGGCCTGGGGTGAAGCTCTGCCCACAGTTGGGGCTGAGGGTGGCCTCACCAGCCCTTTGAGATGAGCCTCAGACACAGAGATGGTTCTGACCACAAAGGCTGCTAGATAACATGATACAGCCTGTCCCCCTCCTTTTTCTTATTTTTCTAATCTATGGCCACAAGGTTTCCCTTCTCAGGAATGCCACCTGCCACCACAACAGGAAACCTCTCTAGGACTTAAGTGTTTTCTGTGCCACTACACACCTCTTACTTACTACCACTTTATGACATACATGCAAGAAAAAGGAATATGTGTTCTCAAAAGGAACATAAAGCCCAAAACTCAGAGGAGATGTCGGTTAAGCTTCAAGAAATGAAAATAGGAAAGAATATTTTAAAATAAAGACAAAGGAGGAGGAGTAGGAAGAAACCTTAGGTTTAAAGCAGGTATGACAAGACTGTCTTCATCAGTAAGTACAAAGTAAATATTCAATAATATTCTTTATTTTATTCACTCGCACACACACACACACACACACACACAGTGGGTGGCAACTCATTCCTTCACTTAACAAATACCTATTTGGCACCTGCCATGTGCCAGGCATGTTCTAGTGTCAAGGATCTGTCAGTGTACTGGCAGATAAAAATCTCTGCCCTCCTGGTGCTCGCCTCTCATGAGGAAGAAGACAACGAGTGAGCAGAGCATACAGAATAGTAGACGGTGCTAACTGTCACTAAGGAAAGTCAAACAGGGAAGTGGTCCTCTGCAAACCAGAATTGAACCTGCTGGACCTTTATCTTATTTTTTTTTAAGATTTATTTATTTATTTATGCAAGAACCAGGGTACAGGCCAGATGTGCGGGAGGGCTAGAGGGTTCACCAGAGACAGAGCATGGAACAGAACAGGCAGACTGACGAAATACACTGTTGAGGGGAGCAGCGGGCATGACAGGAGAGGTCTGCTGCGCCATGTGGGACCCTCGCTGGTGGCTGGGGATCGAAGTGGTGCTTTAGAGGCTGCAGACAACTTCACAGTGTGGCGTTCAACTGCCTGCACCACCAGGGGAGGCCCTGGACCTTGGTCTTAGACTTTCCACAGTCCAGAATTGTGATAAAGTAAACTTTTGTTCTTCAGCCACCCAGGGCATGTTATTTTGTTATGACAGTCTGGGTAGACTTGGTTCAGGTACTGAAAAGAGGAATGTTGACATGACAAATACCTAAAAATGTGGAAATAGCTTTGGAAGTACCACGAGAGGCTGGGGAGTTTTGCATGAATGCTAGAGAAAACCTAAGTTGCTGTGAAGGGATTGTTGGTAGAAATATGGAATTTCAAGGCAGTCTGGTAAGGACTCAAGAAAGAAAAGAACAATAGAGAGCCTCATCTTCTTAGAGAATGCATAAAGAAGCATGAGCACAAGGTTGTTAGAAACACAGACATTGAAGGTCCCTCTGATGAGTCTCAGATGGAGATGAGGACCAGGTTTCTGGAAACTGGAGAAAAGGCCATCCTTGTTATAAAGTGGCAACGACTTGATGAATTGTGTCCCTGTCTAGTGGTAGGTTGAACTTTCAAGTGACAAAATCAGATATTTAACTGAGGAGATTTCTAAACAAATTTTGAAAGAATGCTTTCTCCTTCTAATAATAAAAGGTGAGATGAATGAGATAAATTGGAATTTTTAAGCAAAAAGAAATCAGCTCTTGAAAATTTGAAAGATTCTCAGCCTATCCATATGGTAAAAAATGAGCAAATGTTCTGAGGAGATTATTAAGGGTGTAGCTGAGACTTGATTTGATAAGAAGATTAGCATGGGTGTGAACCTTGAATTTAATCAGCCACTTCAGAAGCCAGGAAAAGATGGGATTACACCAGCAGAAATATTGCCAGGACAGGGAAAGAACTAAAAGTCAAATGAAGGAAAGTTTTTGGATTCGTAGATGTTACAGAACTGTCAAAATAGATATTGGGCTGCAAATGTTCTCTATTCTTCAAGAAGAGGGAAAAATGACCCCAAGGTAGTTCAGAAATCTTCAGGGCTGCTACCATCTCTGCTTCAAAGGGTGGGGCAACCACTGTGGTTTTAAACAGGCTGAAATGTCACCACCCAACGCCCTTGGGGACAGCCCACTTGGCAGAACCACAGAATGGGATGAGACCCCTATCTAGGGCCATGGGTATTGGAGAAAGCAAAACATTGAACCTGAGGATTATTCTTGAGCCTGAAGAGCTAATGGAATTTTCCTTGCTAGTTTCTGGACTTGCCTGGGACCTGTCCCCCCTTTATTCTTTCCAGTTTTTTCCTTTGCCTGTCCACTATTGCATTTTGGAAGCTTGCATCTTGTCTAGTTACACAGCTTCATAGCTGGGGAGGAATTTTGCCTCAGGATGAATCTTCTTAGTCTCATTATATCTGATTTAGATGATCTTTAGATGAGGCTTTGGACTTTAGAGTTAGTGTTGGAATGAATAGACTTTGGAGACTGTTGTGATGGAATGAAAGTATTTTGCATAAAATAAGGAAATGAAATTTAGTGACCAAGGATGGAATGTCATGGACTGAATGATGTCCTCCACAAATTCATGTTGAAGCCCTAACACCCGAAGTGACTATTTGGGAAATAATCATGTTAGGAGGTAACCGTGGTTGAATGAGATCTGTCCTAATCTAATAGGATTAGTATTCTTACAATAAGAGATACCAAATAATCACATAAATGTAAGTTGTACCAGTAAACATTATTTAAAGAAAAATATTGGGCCCCATTGAGAGTATATAGCTAGGTCATCCCAGCTGTGGGTGAAGGGGGCATGGGATGTGTCTCCCTTAGGATAAGATATCCCAGCTGCAGGATAATGGAATTTAACCAGGGGCACAGGGGTAGGGATGCAAGGGAGGAGAGGGGTTTCAAGCAGAGGGGAAAGCTGGGTGAAGCCTTTGAGGTGTGTAGCAGATAGGTGGTGCTCACGTGGCGAGAAAGCAGCAATTCATGGGGCAAGTAGCACAAATTAATCATGAATAAAGATTGGGCAAGACCTCATGGGGTCTTGTAAACTATACTAAAGATTATTTAATTTTAAAGCAAAAGGGGATGCCAAGGGGATTTTAAGTTAGAGAGGGACATCATTTCTCCATGTGCATTTTTAATGGAAAGTGGATTGAGAAGACATGGTGGGACGCTCTTGCAGAAAATCCAGGTGAGAGATCCTGGCAGGTGACCCTGGGCAGTGGTTATTATATGTTCCTGAAGTAGTTTAGAAGTGCTTTCATGCCAGCCTTAAACCCAAGCATAAAGCAATGAAATGGACCATATATGCAGTGTGGTGAGCAGGACTCAAGCAGAGCCCAGGTCTAAGACCCAGACAGGGAATTCAGTCCTGGAATGCCCATTGAGGAGGACAGAGGGTGGGTGAAGTTCACCTCCAAGGAACAGAGGAGGAAAAAAATAAATAAATAAACTGGTGCCTACTACTGCCTGGTCTGAAGCTTTGAGCTAGCTACAGGCCAAGAAGGGAAAAAAGACACAGGTATCACCTCACCATCAGGAATTGAGCTAACCTGCCTGCCAACTCTGTGACTAGGTCCTTGATCCCCAAATCATTGCAGGACCAAAGCTCTAAAAAACCATTATAAACTTGGCTCTGGACTCAGCATCCCAAAGAACTGGTGGAGGAAATCTGAAAACCACTAGAAAGGGAGACATAAGCCAGAGGAGATAAACTAATTCTATGGAAAGAAGCCAACAAAATCAACAACCAGAATAAAACACACACCAAATTAAATTCATTTTACAGAATATAAATATATAGAGCGTGTGTTCAAATGAGAGATAAACTTACATTTTAAAAGTATAAGAAATTAGGAGATGAAAAACAGTATGAAATGAAACATGAATAAATGACTAAAAATGATTTAAAATCTTGGAAATAAAAAAAAATCATTATTAGTTTAATAACAAATAAGTGGGGAAAAGTCTCAACATAGCCTAAGAGAAAGTAAGTGAAAAGAAAGTAATCCCAAGGAATGCAAAGATGGTCCTCTTTAAAACAATCAAAAGTGGGGGCCTCCCCTGGTGGCACAGTGGTTGAGCACTGGGCTGCGAAGCTGCCTGCAGCCTCTGCAGTGTCTGTTGGATCCCTGGCCACCAGCGAGGGTCCCACATAGCACTCAGACCTCTCCTGCCGTGCCTGCTGCTCCCCTCAGCAATGTATTTCGTCGGTCTGCCTGTTCTGTTTCCCCGCTCTGTCTCTGGTGAATTTCTCACCCTCCCACGCTTCTGACTATACCCAGTGCTTGTATAAATAAATAAATGTTTAAAAAAAAATCCAAAGTGGAATCTTCAAGAAAGGAAGACTTAAGGAATTGTTCCAGACTGAAGGCAATGGAAGTAACATGACAATTAAATGCATCATGTGTTTCCAGAGGAGATTCTGGACCAATAACAAAAAAAGACATTAATGGGATATGTGGAAAATCTGAATGGGCTCTGTAGACAGTAGAGTATTGATGTAGCAACATTAATTTCTATGTTGAGTTGAAAGTTATTTAATAGTTATATAGGAACAGGTTAGGGAGATATATACCCTGAATACATGAGGGTTTAGGGGAAGTTCAAGTCTGGGGCAGTTCATTCTCAAATGATTGAGAAAAATATTAATGATAATCATCAGGGAGGGTAAGTCTGGTAGTGGGGAAAATGGGTGAAGGGGGTAAAAAGGTACAAACTTCTTGATTGAGATAAATAAATCCCAGGAGTTTAATGTACTACATGGTGGTTATAGTCAATAATACAGTATTTTATATCTCAAAGTTGCTAAGAGATAGATTTTTTTAAAGTTTTCATTAAAAAATGTGTAAGGTGATGGAAGCTAACTGAAATTATTATAGCTATTACTTTGTAACAGACACATATATCAAATCATTATGATATACAACTGAAACTAATACAATGTTATGTTTTTTATATCTCAATAGAACTGGAAAAAAATCACGAGAGAAGTGGTGACAGGGCACATGCAGAGAAACAGTGAAGTATTAACAGTTGTAGAATCAAGGGCTAGGTATGGAGTTCTTTGTACTGTTGTTACAGATTATCTGTAAGTTTTAAATTATTTTATAATAATCTATGTAAAACACAAATAGGAATTTCAACATATTTGTTAATACAACCTAGGACAGCCTCAAGCAGGAATAGTTAATTCTTGATATCAATATATTTCTTACTCAAACAGAAAACATTTGTCTTACAACCTAAAAGTTATTTCTAAAACCCAGAAACATGACTTTATACCTCTTTGTTTAAAATAAAAAATAAAATGCCCAATTAGGCTTTATCTCAGGAAAGCGAAGAAGTAAGATTATCTCCCATGTATGTCAATATGAATTGATTTTTACTGTTTATTCCTTAGAAGGCAAAGCCTCCTTCAAGAGCCAGGAAGGTCTGACAACCACCTGACACATTTAGGTGTGGGAAAGTGCTCCAGCCCCCTGCTCTACTGGCAGAGCTATCGAAGGCAGTATTATGCTGAGAGAGATAAGTCAGAAAAAGACAAATGCTGTCTGATCTCACATGTGGAATCTGAGAAAGCCAAACTTAAAGACACAGAGTAAAGTGGTGCTACCAGGAGGTGGGGGTGGGAGCATAGGAAAGATGTGGTTTAAGGGCACACACTGACAGTGGGTGGTAAATAAGTCCTAGAGCTTTCATGCACAACACACTGTATTATAATCATCAAATTTATTAAGAGACTAGACCTTAGTTATTCCAACCACTAAAAAGAAACCATTAAGTAACATGATAGAAATGTTAATTATGGCTACAATAGCAATCACATTACAATACATAAATGTATCAAATTTACATGTTGTATACCTTAAATTTACATAATGTTATGTGACAAATATATTTCCAAAAAAAAAAAAAAGATGTGGGAAACTGACTTGTTCTCAGTTACTCACTTTTCCCTGTCTATATACTCTGATCTATAACTTTGTGAATGGTTTTGGGGCTGTAGGTTTTTTTATTTGCTCGTCTTTAAATATCTACTGTTAGTTGTTTTACATTAACAATAAATAATAAAAGTGAACCTTTATTAAGTACTAACCGTATGGATGAAGTGTTCATTTGACTATATTTTCTTAAGGATTTGTAGGGAGAATTAAACACAGAGATTTCATATCAGAAAAGCAGGATACCACTTAAAGTATTTAATAGCCTACATGTGGTTGAGAGTTTGGTCCATCAAACTTTGTTGTTGTTTTTCTTTCTGTGATAGCAGAGAAAATGTGGACGCCATGTTTTAAGAGTGACGTGGGTAAACGAGAGTACTTCCTGAGGAAGTGCCAGGATGGCAAAGCGTCTGGGAATGAAATGCCTACAAAGGACCAGTAAAAGGAAGCGAAGGTGTTTATACCAGGAGGAGCAGCCTTCAAGGAAACACAGAGCTGCTTTCAAATACAGCGAGACAGTATGTGGGAAAAGGATTACATTTACCCTAAGTAGTTCCAAAGGACTAATGATAGCCAATAAGTGAAACACATGTGGTGGAAGATTTTAGACTTAAAAAAGAAAATTTCACCAGTGATTTGAGTAATCTAACAGGAAGTGGCCTGCTGTCCTGAAAATCAGTGTCTTCCCGTTCCTGGAAGTCCATAACCTCAGCACTCTGGAGGAGCAATTCCTAAAGTCAGTAAAAAAATATGCCAGATGTTATCAAGACTATTCTAAGTCTATATGACATCTCCAAAATCACAATTCCTTTGACTCACTATACTTGCTATTAAGTATTGAAATATTTACTTTGTATATCAATCTTAGAAATGCACCAGTGGTGAGGTCAGTCTTCACATGGTGATATTTATGAACTTTGACTACACAATAAACTCAATGAGAAGAGGTTATTGTTGAATTAATGATTCATCATTTGTGAAGAACAGGGCTTTTTAAAGTAATAGTAGACCGATATTTAAAATCTATAAAATAAATGTGTTTAGGTTACATAATGCCTATTTCTTGTGTGTATTTCTATTGTATGTTTAAAAAAATTATCATCTGACTAAGCCTCCTAAAGTGTTAAGTCTTCTGCTAAAGATTTAAGAGATCTCATAAAGGACATATTTTAAAGAAGGGGTGTGCCGCCCAGGTAAGAACTCCCATCCTCAGCGTTAGGAATACCTAGGTAGGCCTGGAATCCCTCCAGAAGAAAATAATAATATGCTTCAGTTCCAAAGTGCAGGACTCCCCCATCTTCCTGCTCTCTAGAGAAGTAGACGTGACCTATGCAGAGTAAGGAAGAAAAACTCAAAGGACTTAAATGTGCCAACAAGGGTCTTTATTTTTCTTTCTGAGTCATCAGTAGTTTGAATACAAGCTTTAGCTTAGCTCATTCAAATGGCCTTCAGGACAGGGGTGGGGGTGGAGGGTAGGAGGCTGAACAGGGGCAGCACGAGCAGGTCCCTGGTGGTGCAGGCATAATTCTTTACCTTGATTAGGGTTGTGGTCATCTGAATCTGCATAGAAGGAAAAATTGCATTGGAACACACACACACACACACACACACACACGAAATCTGAATAAAGCTTATAGTCTAATTAGCAGTTCTGCACCCATGTCAATTTCCTGGTTTTGATATTGTACTAAAGTTATGCAAGATGACTCCATTGGGGGAAGCTGGGGGAGGGCCAAGGCGGGGATTCCCCACTATTTATGCAACTTCTTTTTCTATTTTCTTTTTTAATTTTTATTTTTGCAACTTCTGAGTCTATAATTATTTCAAAATAAAATGTGCAAAACAAAAAGAAGAAGGAAGAGGAAGAAGAGGAGAAAAAGCAAGAAGAAAAGCAAGAAGATGCTCCTTGAACCACCTCTCTCAGGTCTAGGGAAGAAGAGAGAGTTAGGGGAAAGGGATACCCCATAAGAACTGATTGCTTATCTTCTGGATTCCTCATTGGAAGTTCCTAACTAGACTCCTTGTCTTGTCTCCCTCAGCTCCATCTTCCTCTTAGTCACCAGACACACTTTTTAAAAAATCTGACCAAGCCTCTCTCATTAACAGGATACTCCACTCCCCATGCTTTCCCCACCCACTATGGACTTGGGGAGACAGGGATGCCGGCATCACCTTGCCTTTTACCACTTCCTCTCATGAGTTCAGGTCAATGTCCCTGCCTGGCACACCCTCTCCCTCCCTCTTCACCTAACTCTTCCTCCCTTTCAAGCCATCAACTAAGAACCCCACATTCTGAGGTGCCTCTCCTCTCTTCTCCCAGGGCTGAGCTAAGTCTTTCTTCTTAGTTTTCTGATTTCTTCTTTTTGTCCAGGTGATGTTCAGTTCAGGGGTCCATTCACTCAGATCAGGAGGCTTGACGGAACCAAACAGTCTCAGGGAATTTCTGCACCCCTCAACTTTCACGTAGTTTTTCAAATGATACCTTTGTGCTTGGTCTCCTCTAGATTGAGAGCTCCTCAAATCAGAGACAGTCTTCCTTCTCTCAGCCTCAGCGCCCACTGGAGGTTGGAATGTAACCTTCTGTTTGGAAAGCAGGGGGAATAGGAAAGGATGCTCCTCTCACTTAGTGTCCATTTTCTACTGAACTCTTCTCGTCATAGCTGACGAGAAGCTGATTTAAAACCAGAAATAACAGACTTTACTAGAAAGTGAGAAAGATAAACAACTGCCAAAAGATATGTTTTGGTTCCATCTTGATTTTCTTTTTGTCAGGGTCCATTATTTTCTAAATTTACAGAGGCTGCATGCAGCAGTAGTTTCATAACCTTTACCTTGGAGTCGGAGTTGGGGGGTTTGCATCTCTTGGGGAATTCCTGAATGCTAATCTCACACCAATTCAAAGAGGTGATGACCTGAGATCTCCAGCTGTGGGTGTTGGGGAACACCTTATGAAAGGTGTGCTTTTCAAACAGATTTACAGTCCAAGGTAATAGATGGGCAGTGCCTAGAAATTAGTCAGGGAAAAATGTTATTTCTGGTAAATGCCAACCTCCTAATAAAACAGAGCTCCCTTTCCTAGTATCACCCCAACAATTAAAGGAGCAAAGCAATGGATAGTGGGGGAGGGGCAGGGAGAACATTCCAGGTAATTTTTCCACCTGTAAGTCCTGCAAAGGGAATAGTAGTAAGGCAGGCCAAGAGTGCTTAAATAAGAATAGCTGAAGAAAAAAAAAACCAAAATGTTTAAAATTAGGGTGTCATCTTTGAGTCCAATTTGTGATTCTAAGGCTAAAACCAAAATAATTACTCTGGAAACCCACTGTGTAAGACCTCAACAGCCAGCCCACACCTCATGCCACATCAGTGGTGGGGGGAAGGGGGTGCTGAGGTGGGGGAAGGTTACTAACAAGCAAGTCAGAGGTTGGCACCACGTAAGAAAGAAAAAGAAGTAGGAAAGTTGTTGAGAGGGGCCCTCTGGAAAAGCACGGGGTGTGCCTGATGTTCTCTACCTCTGAGGGTCCAGGGGCCTCTGTATGGGCTTCAGAGGCTCACTGATTCCGAGAACATTAGACCTTCATGATTTTATCTCTCCCTTTTACAAATGAGGATGCTGAGGCCTGAAAAAAGTACTGTGACATGCCTACAGGTTCAGAGCAAGCTGGCAGCTGGTGCCTGGTGTGTGGCAACAGTTTCCTAAATTTAATGCATCAATTTGGGCTCACCAATTTTCTTAATCCTGAGCAGAAAGGCTGCCGTGGTTTCTTAAACAAGAAGTCTGTCGATGGCCTGTCCCCTCAGCCCTCTGAGGTATCCCAAACCACCAGAGTTACCGCGAGTAACACTCAAGCTTGACTATTTTTTTAGCAAAATAAAAAGGAAAAATAAATAAGTAACCCAGAGTCTTCAGTGACTAACAATTTCTAACACAACTGTATAAAGAATTTATAGGAAGTCATTAGCAGAACCTTTTGGAAAGTTTTGCATTGTTTTCCTAAAGGCCCACTCGCTACCCAGAGCAACTATGAGCTCGAAAGACTTTGCCCTGACACTTTCCACTTCCTGCTCATCCTCCTGTTACCAGGATATGAATGGGGTGCGGAGGATGAGAGAAATTTCCTGAGGCCGCATAGCTAAGGTTGGGCTGACCCAACTGGAGGAGGCTGTCTCCAGCAGAGCTGGGAGGAGGAAATCTTGTTTCCTCTTAAGTCACCCCAGAGGTGGTACAGAGGGATTTGTAGGAAGTCAGTTAATAGCTGCTGAAGTCACAGTCTGTTTCTGAAATGTGAGGATCACAACTCCAACTACCTTAGAGCTGAGAGAGAGGAGGGAAGTTGAAGGAAAAGTTTCCTTAATCACTTGGAGAAGTGGCTGAATTGACTGGCAAGTCTCCATTGGCTCAGGCAGGTCACATGACCCTCCCAGTCAGGAAATCCAGAAACCAGGCACCCTGAGTACATTACCCTTCTCAAATCAAAGGCTAGAGGCACCCACTTTGCTTTATGCTCTGCCAAAAGTGAACAGGAAAAAAGTCTGGTTTTGAAAGTTACTCCTCTATAGTTAAAATAAGACCATTCAACATGCTTGGGAGGTAACCCAGGGAAGGAAGGCATTTGGGAACTATTGTTAGCTGGAGAAAAAAACATTCGCACTATAAACATGTATAAATGGTCTGGGTAACTTAGTTGCCCAAGATCCTATTGAGAACTTTTACTCATTATTCTTGTTATTGTTATTATCAGAGACATTCCCTCCTACACATCCTTCCTTGCTCCTGGCTGAAGATATGTCTTGATCAAAAGCAAAGAATACTCACTCTCCCCTTCCAATTATGAGGAATGAGACTGGTTGGGGGTAAGGGGAGGGATAATATGTCAAAGCATTTTTCCACCATTAGTCAGAAATAAGAATTTTTAATAGGCATTAGTCAAGCAGAATAACTCAATCCAAATAAAGACTTCTATAAAGGAGGTACTAGACCCATGATTTAGAAAGCTGTGAAGAGCAATTTAGGAATACCTTTCAGAAAGAATACATTGAAAACATGTTTTCTATAAAATCTATAGAGGTAAGATAGCATATACCACCAGGGACTGTGTGGCCTCAGGTAGGAATTTACATTAACAAAGTCTTAATAGATATAGGCCATCTGATAAACTCATGCCATTTGCAGCAACATGGATGGAGCTGGAAGGGATTATTCTCAGTGAAATAAGCCAGAAGGAGAAAGAAAAATATCAGATGGTTTCACTTATAGGAAGAATATAGGGGAACCAAATAAGGGACCAGGAAAAAAATTACAATAAATTAAAATCCAAATTAACAGGCAACTATCAATCAGAGACACTCTGCAGGAGAGGGGGAGGGAGAGGCACCAAATCAGGGGAGGGAAAGTGTTCTTACACAAGGGACTATGGTGATGGTGCATAGGTGAATTGGTGATGGGAATTTTGCGGGGACTGCACCTGAGAGGAGAAAGCATGCATTGTACAAAAAGGAAGAATAATGTAAAATATATAAAAAATTTAAAATAAAGAAAGAGGCCATCTGAAAGGAGATTGGATTTTTTCCCCATTAAATAAGAGCTTGTCCCAACCTTATTTTGCCAGCAATGAACAACTGAGAATAAATGCAGAGGCTTAAGCTTCAAGGTTCTGGTCCCAATGTCATATTGTCCTTGAAGCTTTCCCTGGATTCCACCCCTCCCCCTCCAAAATAATCATCCCTTTATGATCCCACAACACCTTCCTCCTACTTCTATAGAGAAAACTCTGTCTGGCACAAAATTAGCACTAAAAAAAAAAAATGTTCACTTAATGGCTTATTAAATCAATAAGTTAGTGAATGAATGAAAGATGTGATAACCATGGACAAGTCTTTAAGCACAGCCTTTATTCCATAAATGCTTTGGAAATATTTTCTACTTCTGGGAGTATATTCTAAGGAAATCACTTTTTGTGGGGAATATAGCAATTCACTGCTAAAGACTGAAATTTTAAAAAATAAAGAATGTGTTCTGAGATTTAAATATCAAAATCAAATCCAAAGCAAGCAAGTGAATACTTGTAACTTCTTCTTGAACTAACTATTGGTAGAAATAACTCTCACCCCTGAGACCTGCGGTCTTGATGAAAAACAGCACACTGTATCTCTGATTAAGTTTTATCGGCTGTGAGTACTAGAGCCAAGATATCAGAAAATTGCCTTCCATGTCACATACAAGAAAAAAGAATCTGAGGCATTTTGATATTTGCTAAGGTCCCTTCCCACGGGACCCCCCATTTCCTTCATCAGGGCCATCCCTCGCCAGTAGTTCCCTCTTCTCATTGAAGAAGTGATGAGGGCTTGGAGAGCCGCCTTCCTTTCCTTTGACCCACCTCCTTTTCTGGTGCCAACTCCTGTTTGGAGGAAACTTACAAGGAATTGTTTGTGTAGGGAGTGGCTCGGCCTTCGCTTTCAGTCCCTGCAGCCACCCCCTCCTCCTCTGAGCTTTGCCACCTAATTCCCAGCAGCTGGCTTTGTTGCCACAACAAGTGGGAACTCTTTCTTAATGTGGCACAGAGGTGTCTGTAGGCAGCCAACCATGGGACACCGCTGGCCACAGCTGGCTAGATGTGGTTTTAGAGACTTGTTTGTGCTCCTGTGTGACTAATACTTACCTGCCGGCTGGCTGGCAGGAGACCTCTCTCCTACTCATCTGGCACTTGGAACACCACTGGCTGGCTTCCCAGTCACTGCCAAACTCATTCATAGGCAAGGCAGAGGGGCTGGATTTGGGTGGAACTGAACAGCAAGGTCCCCACAGGCCCCAGGGGCTCAGAGACATTGGGGCATGTTCTTCTCTGAAGGTTTTACACCCTCTCAGCTGATTGGTATAGCTTATGGGTGGTCCTGTAAAACTGGGGGGCAAGAAGGCCTTTCACTTCTCTACTTGTCTATTTGCAAAATAATATTTTGCTTATACAAGAAAGCTAGGTTTAAATTAGTCAAGAACTTAGAAAGAGATGCAGGACAGGCTTTGGGGTTAAAAGAATTAGTAAATAAACAAATGAGTAAATGAATGAATAGACTGATAAGGAGATGTGGAGGAACTGGGGAGGCAAACAGTCTCTGTATTCTAGGAATTTACCCACAGATACCCTCCATACATGTAAAATGACTAATGAACTGATTAAATAAATGACGGTGCATCTGCTCCCTGGAATACACCACTGTGTGGCTATTAAAAAAAAATGAAATACATATGGATATGAAAATATCCAAGATCGACTTTATATGAAGAAAAGAAAACCTAGAGACAGACAACATGGATAGCATACTACTACTTGTGTGGCTAAAGATTTTTTTTTAATTTATATATGTAAATGCATAGACTATCTCTGGAAAGAGCATAAATGGTAACAGTGTTTGCTTGTGAAAGGAGATAAATGGCTGGGGATCAGAGACATGGAGCTGTTCTTCCTCCTGTGTACCCTCTATATCTTTTGAGTTTTACACTCTGTTCCAAAAAGTTAGTAAATTTTTTATTAATAAAAAAATTAAAAGCAACAGATTTATATCTATGGAAATATACACATCACTTATATTTAAAATGAAAAAGAAGTCACAAAATATAAACAACATGATACTATTTATGTTTTTTTTAAGATTTATTTATGCATACTGGGGTGCAGGACAGAGGTGTGGGGGATGAGAGGATTCACCAGAGACAGAGTGGGGAGCAGAACAGGGAGATCTACTGAAATACACTTCTAAGGGGAGCAGTGAGTGAGGCAGGAGAAGTCTGCTGCAACATGTGGGTCACCTCCCTGGCTGGGGACCACACTCATGCTGCAATACAGCTTCACAGTGCTGACGCTTAACCCCTTCCACCACCAAGGAGACCCACTATTTATGTTTTTAAAATTACTCTGTGTCTGTACATTCATGTGGGCACATTAAAACATTTTAAAAAGATGTGGGAGGGAAATGGTGAAGGGACTTTCACTTTTTTATTCAGTATTTCTGTATTATTTAAAAGTTTTATGATGTGATGTTTAATAATTAAACATGTAAATTTTTAAAGTAAGACCGCTCTATAGGCACTGATTATTTATCATCTCTAGGATAGATAAATTTAGGCAAGAAAAGAAACAAAATAGTCCAGATACTACTCCTAGGCAGAGTCTAAAAAACTGTGATCAGATCAGAAACTCTCCCACCAGTTCTGGGACTAGCCACTTGCCACCACATATGCAAACAAATGGACTTTGGCGCGGGGAAGAAAAAAAAAAAATTTTATACTAACTAGCAGGGGAGAGGGAGAAGGTCCAGTTACTAATCAGTGGTTCAAGGTGGAGTTGTAGCTACTGGAGCTGCCCGGGTGTGGCAAGTCTCTGCTGCTGCCGAGGTGTTGGGGGTGGGGGGAGCAAAGGCCCACTGCACAGCAGGGCAGCCACTTCCACAGCAGCTCCAACAAAAAAGAGTGAGGCCATGTGCCTTGCTCCCTTTTAAAGTTTCACAAAGTGACTATCAGCTCTGCCTCCGACCTCTCCCAGAAGGTCCCTGGCTCTGGATTTTAGGGTGGCATTCACATCAAGGCACCAAGCAGGCATCTTCCCATCCTGCCTGGGCAGTGTCCTGGCGTCAGGGTGCAGAGTTCAGTCCTCATCTGCACCTGGCTGCTCCAACAGCAGCCATTTGTTTGGAAAGTCATACAAGAAGGCAGAAAGAATCCCTGAAAGGGTACATGTGGTGTTGACATTGATGGCACTCTCTGGGGAAAGTTAACGGTTAACTGCGGTTCAGATCAATAAGGAACTATCCTCTAATGGTGTTTCAATTGAACATTTTGTATTCAATTGAACATTTTGTATTCTATTCAAAATTGTTGTTATTTTGAAATTTTAAATATAGACTATAATAGACTACAGGTTATGTCAATAATAAGATGAAAGCTTAAAATAACTTATAAATCAAGTGGGTTATTTCCCTCAACAGACAGATACATAGAACAATGATTTCTTAGGAGCTAAAGCTTCCAGGAATCCATGAAATCACAGCAGACCTCTCCTGGCTTGCCCGCTGTTCCCCTCAGCAGTGTATTTCAGTAGATCCTCCTGTTCTGCTCCCCACTCTCTCTGGTGAATCCTCTCAACCCCTGCACCTCTGGCTTACACCCCAGTTCTAATATGCATAAATAAATAAATCTTAAGAAAGAAAGAGAGAGAGAGAGAAAGAGAGAAAGAAAGAAAGAGAGAAGGAGGGCCTCCCCGGTGGCGCAGCGGTTGGGCACTGGGTTGTGAGGCTGCCCACGGCCTCTGCAGCGCCGGTTCGATCCCCGGCTGCTCCCCTGCCACCAAGGAGGGTCCCACATGGCGCGCAGACCTCTCCTGCCGCCCGCTGCTCCCCTCAGCAGTGTACTTCGGTCCTTCTGCCTGCTCTGCTCCCTGCTCTGGCTCTGGTGAATTCTCTCACCCTCCCGTGCTTCTGACTGTACCCAGTGCTTGTATGTATAAATAAATAAATAAATCTTTAAAAAAAAGAAAAAGAAAAAGAAAGAGAAGGAAGGAAAGAAGGAAAGGAAGAAAGAAAGAAAGGAAGAAAGCAAGCAAGCAAGCAAGCAAGCACCCCCTGGAAGAACCAAAGCTCAACTCCTCACCGGTCTCTCAGCAGTTAGCATCCTTTTGACACCCAGCCAAGAGGCCCCGCCCTGCTTAAAAACAATATTGAGACAAGACTAAAATCAAACTATTGCAATATTTTGCTCTAAGCAAATTATTCTAATCATTCAAGAACCACTTGTCAAATGGCTATTGTATACAGCAAGTGGGAATTCACACCCCTCCACCCCTTTGTCTCTTGAATGTGTCAGGATCACAGACATTGAGGCCCATCTTAAAAAAAAAACAAACAGATTAATACAATTTGGTAAAATGTTTATTTTTAATTCTACTTTTTTCAGACCAGGAATAGTGGGTAGTATGTATCATCTGTCAAAATTCCCCTTCTCTGAGCAAAGTCACAATTGTACATCCACATAGTTCTACAATTTGTCTAGATGGTTAAGGGGTAGTTCCCAAAATAATTGCTCTGAAATTGACCCAACTTGCCAGGAGTCCCAGAAGGGGGTTCCTTCTGTTCCAACTACACCCACCCTAATCCAGGCTCTGGGGTCTGCTTTTCAGCCTCTTCAGTGGTCTCCTACCTGCTCTTCCCACCTTCCCCAAGGCACAAGAGGGATTCAGTGCTCACCCCAGGTACTGCACACCTCTGCCCTTACTAATCCAGCCACCGAAGTTCTTCCCCTCCCTGCCATCAAGATCCATTCTAAAGCCTCAGCAACAATCCTGTTTCTCCAGCCACCCATCCTGGCCAAATCTCTTCCACACTGTGGCTCTTCTACTGACTACTTTGGAATTCACTGTGCACCCTCTTGGGACAGATGACTCTTCTCTTATTGTGAATTCCATGACTCAACTTGTTGGTAATAATTACAATAAGAACCTAGGGTTTACAGGGCAGGAAGAGAAGTGAAGTGACAGGACAGAAGCCATATTTTGCTGGTATAGCTTGGCAGAAAGGAAGGAACCAAGTCAAATTCAGCAGGCTTTAGGATTTTCTGAAAACTTTCTGCAGATGGGGAGAACCCTAGAAAAGAGTGGGAGGGGAGCAGCTAGCTTCAAATCCCTGGATCATCTCAGGCTTCCTCAGGGTGCCATAACCCAAGCTGTGGGGTGGAGTCTAGTGGCAAAAATGATGCTCCACCCAAGTGGAGCCTCTTTTGGTCCCTCCCTACCCTTATTCCAGCATGTTTTCAATTCCCACAGCATTGTCCCGAGGCTCTTCTCTGTAGGACTGTCCCTCAAGCTATTGAGACTATTTTACCTAAAATGCAGAAAGCCAGAGGGCCTAGGACTCTAGGTCCTCATACCCCCTTGAGGTGGCCTATCAAGTGAAAGGTGCTGAGACAATTCTGAGGCATAACTTACATTCCAGGAATCTTGTACTTAGTATCTAAAGCTACCTCAGGGGGGACTTCTCCCAAAGCCACACCTTTGCTTGTAGGCCTCTGCTTCTCAGTCCCTTCTCCTCTTACCTGTCTTCCCTGGAGCATGTCCTTGATAAATCACATGCTCAGAAGCCCTGCTCTGTGGGCCTGCTTTTGGGGAGCTTGAACTAGAACAGGGAAACAAGGCCTGGACGAAGGACCTTGGTACATAGGGAATGGGATTTTGCTCTGATTTCTCATGTACTTATATTTCATTGACTAAACTGGACTGTGAGCAAACAAGGTCAAGGGTCAGGAGTTGCCTTTATTCATAACCAGGGAGTTCTAAGTGCTGTGCTAAGAGCTCTAAACCCAGCCTCTTTTTTTTTAATTCCCCAAAACTACCCTAACAATAATAGTCCCACTGTTCAGATTAGAAAACTGAGATTCTGAGAAATGAATTGGCCCAAGGTGACACAGTGGGGGCCAGGCCCACCTTCTCTTGTTCTGTGTATGATTCATGTCCCTTATATGCCTAGCCTAGGACCTTAAATGTCATTCAAAACTTTTTATTGATTGCTCTGAGGGGAGAGCCCTCAAAATAACCACAAATAGCCCTCCAAATAAACAGATTTCAAAGTTAAAAAAATTGTTTTTACTAAAATCTGAAGTAATCTAGTTGACGGAAGGGACATGAAACAGTTTGCCTTTAGATCATAGATTGTCATCACCCCTCCCAGGATCTTCTAAGAGATATCAGGGGGAAAAAACAGGTCTGAGGTCTCCAGGGTTAGGCCAATTTCAACTTTGTAGCTTCCAGTTCTCCCCTTGTTATATATGAGTTTCACCTCCTGTTTTCCCCGCTGCCCTCCCAAATAGGCCAAGTAAGAATTTCTATAGGGCCTCCCTCTGTGGCGCAGCGGTTGAGTGCTGGGTTGCGAAGCTGCCCGCAGCCTCTGCAGCACTGGTTCCATCCCCGGTGCGAGGGTCCCACATGGCGCAACAGACCTCTCCTGCCGAACCCGCTGCTCCCTTCAGATGTGTATTTCGTCAGTCTGCCTGTTCTGTTCCCCGCTCTGGCTCTGGTGAATTCTCTCATCCTCCTGCGCTTCTGACTGTACCCAGTGCTTGTATGGATATTTAAATAAATAAATCTTTGAGAAAAAAAAAGAATGAGTGTCATGAAATGCATATAAAATTCTTTTTTTTAAGATTTATTTATTTATACAAGAACCGGGTACAGGCTAGCCTGCACGGGAGGGTGAGAGGATTCACCAGAGACAGAGTGGGGAACAGAACAGGCAGACTGACTGAAATACACCGCTGAGGGGAGCAGCAGGTGAGGCAGGAGAGGTCTGCCGCGCCATGTGGGTTTCTCGCCGACCGGCCGGGATCAAACCTGCACTACAGAGGCTGCAGACAGCTTCACAGTGTGGTGCTCAACCGCCTATGCCACCAGGGTGGCCCTGAAATGCATATAAAATTCTTAGATTAGAGTAAAGTTGTTCCCCTTTGTTTGCCCCTTTGTTGGTCTCCTTCATTAATTAGAGAGCCCCACCAAACATGAGTCTGTTAGATTGTTATGGGTTTATTTTAATAACAGCACAGCGCCATATCAAAAATACTGATATTGCTCATCTAAAAGAAAAAAGACAGAAAAGGAAGCTCCTTTTATTTAAGCTTGCTATCCCTCTGACAGATCTCTGTTTGGGGCTCACAGTGAGAATATATCAAATGACACCAGGGCCTTTCTCTTCCTTGTGTGGAAGCAGCAGCATGCACAGTGGCTGAAGAAGCAGCGGAAACAGACATGGGGGTAGGTATGAGGGGCAAAGGCGTGGGGGTAGCAGGGTGTCTAGGAGGCAGCTGTGAGAGGTAAAGGAACCTACAGAGATGGTGGCCTCCCGGTGCCCAGCAGGAGGCAAGAAGGGAGAAATGGCAACCACAGAGGCAGCCATCCCAGATGGCGGCTGGAGTAATAAGGAGATGATTGACACAGATGAGGGGGGTGAGCAAATAAAAAGGTTGAGGATCATAGGAGCCCATTGCTTATCCTCAGAGGAGGAATTTATAAATACCAAAAGGGAGAAGACCCAAATGAACATTGATGTGTCACATTAAAACCAGATGTATCATTTTATAACATATTTGCAGAAACAGATATTGGTGTATTGTGTGTCTATATGTCTGTGATTGAACCATTTCCTGGGTTTCTAAACAATGTACTGAACTAAAAGGAAGCAGAGAGGTCCCTGGAGAAATGGCTGATTCTGAGACTGGGGCAGTGATAAAGGCTAAGAGAATGATGGAGACATAATAGGAGTCAGTTTGAAGAAGTTTCTGCTGCTGAGATACACATCTCTTAGCAGAGTAACAAAAAACTAAGTAATATTAAGTAATATTAAAACTAAGTAAAATTAAGTAATAGGAATTCATGCATCCATTCACATATATATTCTATGTACTTACATATAGATTGAATATATATGACAAAGAAATAAATGGAGAAGGGAACGTACTGCTTACAGAAGAATAGTAGCAGGTAGAAGGAATGATGAAAATAGAAAACCATCATTTGACACCTGTCATAGTGGTGGCTGATTCAGAAAGGAGTAGTCAGGTTGGTGGGACACAATATTGATTTGACCTTCTTACAAAATCCTTATCAGCTATAGAAGAAACTGGAAAATATAAAGTGGAGAAACAAGGTGATGGAGGCTAATCATCCAGTGGTGAAACAGCTGGCAACAACTAGGGAATACCTGCCAAGAACGCATGGCCATGGCCGGAATCTGGATATGAGGAGATTATCAGAGAAACTCAGGGGTGGGTCACCCTCAGGCAGAAGACCAGGACTCTTTCAAATCAAGGTCCTGAAAAATAGGAAAGGACATTCCAGTTCAAAAGAGATTGCAGAGACTTGACCAAATACAACATATGCTCCTGGATGAGTGAGAAAGAAGAGCTATTATTGGGTCAGTTGGCAAATGGCAAATGGCAAATGGCAGTTGGAAAATGGAGTCTGTGGAAGAACTGATAATGCATGGAACTGCCTGGAGGGTTGCCTCATGGCTGTGTAGGAGAGGATCCTTGCTTTGGGGAAATCCGCACTAGAATAATTAGGGGTGACAGAACAACAGTTCTGCAATTTTTTCCACATGTGGTTTGAAAAAGTCTATAAATTATTTATATATGTATAATATATATAATTAAAGTACATATATGAAGAGAGAGTCTGCAAATATTAACAAGTGAGGAATCTTGATGAAAGTGATATAAGGTCTCTTTGTGCTGTTCTTATAACTGCAGCACTTATTTAAAAATAATTTATTTAGGGCCCCCCTGGTGGCGCAAAGGGTTAAGCACTGCACTATGAAGCAGTCCTGCAGCCTCTGCAGCACGAGTTCAATACCCAGCCGGCCAGGGAGCAGCCCACATGGCGCGGCAGACCTCTCCTGTCTCGCCCGCTGCTCCCCTCAGCAGTGTATTTCAATCTGCCTGTTCTGCTCCCAGCTCTGTCTCTGGTGAATCCTCTCACCCCCCTCATCTCTGGCCTGTACCCCAGCTCTTGTATGCATAAATAAATAAATCTTTAAAAAAATAATTTATTAAAAAAAATAGGATGTAGGCAGGTCTGGAGATGACCAAGAGAGGAATTGGAATGGAAAAATAAAAAGACAATGAAATAGGAAGTGAAGAACACAATTTATGGCTTTCTCCCCACTGTTCTTTTAAAAATAAATGGCTTGGAAAAGACATGAAATATAATTCCAACTGGCTCCCTTACCTGCCAAACTTGACTCTACATATTAATAATGTGCAGAGCAAGCTGGGACTTTGTTGTCAGAGGATCTTGGTTGCACACACTGCGTAGCACTTACAGTTCTGTACCTGAGACACATCACCTAACTTTTGAGCCTCAGTTAGCTCCTGTATAAAATGGGGATAATCACACATATCTCACAGTTAATTTGAAGATGGGGAAAGATCATTTACAGACAACACATAGATCATCCAGGAGCAGACTGTGTGGGATCAATTATTGAAGCAAAGTTCTCTCTAAGAACAAATTATTATTTTCGCTTATGTTTCACATTAGTGTTTGATACAGAAGTTTTCTCTTAACTCTTTGTGTTTAAAGGAAATAAAGCAATCCAAAAACTGTTTCAATTAGGGATTGGGGTCGTATAAAGAGAATGCCATAGAGACCTCAGGTACATCTATGATTCTGACATCCAGCAGACACCCACTATTTAAATGAATTCTTAACTTGCTAAATGTTATCTATTTACCCTGTGCTTGGTAAATTATGCATAATTACCTCCATTCACTTCTGAAACAAGTATTCATCAGCCACAGTTCTTCTATCACACCCTAAAATTTATGACATTTCAAATAAAACATTTCTGACATTTGTTGGTCTTTTGATAGGGTTTCAGTTGTACCCAATACTGACTTGTCAATTTTCTTGACTGTGAGCCCTCAAATCCCATCTCTGTAACCCACAAAGATGTCACCAGTTGGTGGGTCCATAATTTCTGTTCAGGAGAAGATGAGGTTAAAAAAAGAGAATTAGGGGACTTGTCTTACAGGGATATTTTATAGAAAGAACATCTTTTGAGACGAGTTGAAGAAAATGGCCAAGTTCCTTTAGAATTGCACAAAGAATTGAAAGAAAACAATTGTCCAGGTCCAAAGGCATTATGTAGGTTACTATTTTCATTGTTACAAGGTCACTTTAGTGGGGCTGATGGAGACAATGGAGGATGATAAATCCGCCCCTTTTTTGGCCACTGTCCTCAGCCCAGTAACTGGCACGTAGCTGACTTTCAAGCCAGTCAGCCCACCACTGTCTTGCTGGGTGAATTTAGAAGCTTCTAAATTTGGCTCTCAATGAATGACACAGTGGAACCCATCACTGTCCTTTACTGTGTTATCAGGAGCTGCTCTGCCCTGGGACTCATACCCTCAAAAGCAGGAGACAAGTGGGCCTCCCCTGGTGGCGCAGCAGTTGAACGCTGGGCTGCGAGGCTGCCCGCAGCCTCCGCAGCGCCAGTTCGTTCCCCGGCCGCCAGCGAGGGTCCCACAAAAAATTAAATAAATAAATAAATAAATAAAAGTAGCTGTTTAGTTTAAAAAAAAAAAAAAAAGCAGGAGACGAGGCAAACACACATGAGAAATAAAGGCAAATACAACCCAAGGAAGGTATATAACTAATCACAGCTGTGTAGTCACGGGTGGAGAGGGGCTACAGGAGTGGTTTTGGGGATGGGGCCAGCTGGGATTAATGTGGAAGAAGTCGGGGTGGGGGAAGGTCAGCAGACCAGCGTTCCTTGTTACTTGCTGCTAATCAAAAACAAAGGGAAAGGTAAATGTTATTTCAGCTCCTCTTGCCAAGACATATGATTGAAGTGGTCATGAGGAACTCTCTCAATTTTTTTAAATTGATGACACCTCCCCAAGGAGTCTAAATGGTTGAGCCACCCCCAGATTCCCAGGTTCAGCCCTTCATTCTTTCCAGGCACTGCTAAAAGCCCCAACTTGCCTGTCTCTATGATGATCTTTCTGCCAAGAACAGAGCAGGAAAGGCAGGATTTTGGAGGTTTTGGCAAGTAGACCTGATGGCCAGGCCACCTCCAGTGGCTACTGGGCCATGGGCCTCCACATTGCTAGTTTGTGGTTGCTGGACCAGGTGCCCTGTGGGAGTCACGTGCCTTCTGGGTCCAGCCTCTCGGGAACGATAAATGGTCATTAGATGATTGAAGTGGTCATGAGGAACCCTCAATTTTTTCAAATTGATGACATCCCCCCAAGGAGTCTAAATGGTTGAGCCTCTGCATCCATGGATAGATGTCATGAAAGAACAAAACTGGCTGATGCACAGAATATTCTCTCCTCTCTACGGAAGCCATCCCAGAGACCTGAAACACTTCACTAACTGATCATTAATCATGAGGAACAGGTTTTGTGAGCAATACTCCCATACAAACACTCAGCTGCTGCCATTAAGTTGTATTGCAGATGTCAATAGATGAGAGCACCAGTTTTGAATACCAGGAATGTGTTTCTCTCAGACTGGAGAACGATGAGGTGAAAAGAGAGATTTATGCAAAGCAAGCTATTTCTCTCTTTTCTTTCTTCCTCAGATTTTTCTCTATCTTGAGCAAAGTTCAGTTTTTGAAAGATCAAGCCTCACTGTAAACAAGTCTTTAAAACCTTTGCACCGCTTTACTGCAGAATTTATGACCTGTTTACATTTGAGGCGAGGAGCCGGCAAGAAGGGTAATCCTGAAGCCTTTAGTAGACTACTCAAAAGAAAAAAGGGAATTCAGGACACATGAATAAAAATACTTCCTTGTTCCATTCATGATTTGTGGGTGCAGAATTCTCCCAGAGAGGTCATGCCCTAAGGAAAATGGTCCCACCAGCTCTTTGTAACTACTAGCGTGAGCCTTGAGATCTTAAGAGAAACTTCCAGAAACCCACAGATTTCAGGATTCAGAAAATGCATGAGAGAAAAATCTGAGGCAGGTGCCTCAGTGGTGATTTGAGGTGTGGTAGGCACTACTGGGGATCCTAAGGCCAATCACCAGCATGATGTGGGGGTCTTCCTTAAATGGTACTGAAGAGCAGTGGTCAGGGCTACTCAGACCATGGAGTTAATTGACCTAGCCACATAGTGGATACCTAGAGAACATTCCAAAGAGGAACCCAGTCATGAGCTGTCCTTTGGGGGAAGACTTTTGAACATCAGAGGCAAAAGAGAGTAGTTCAGTAGGAATCAAATAATCCAAGATTTTCTCAACATAAATCACAGAAAATTTAAATTCCTCTTTGAGTTAAAGAATTATTTGTGATCTTACCACAGAACTTTTAATATAAATAAGTGGATTAAGGAAAGGAAGAAAAGACCTGGGGTCTAGGGAGCACTCATACCCACTACCAACTGGTTATGGAAACTCCAGCAAATAATGTACCAGTAATATGGAAACCAGTATGTGCCACTCAGAGACTGTAAGGATCAGCATATGTGAAAATGCTAGGGAGAGTTAATCTCACAAAAGGTAAAATATTTTTATGAGTAGTAATGGCAATGATAGCTATGATAAATACTTTTGAAATAGACTATCAGCCCCTACCCTAGAATGAATGGATTTTAGAAAGAAAGATATCCACCTTTTTGTAACAGTGCATCTCCGGTTAGCACCCAAAGACAGGAGGAGGACAGCTGCAGCTTCTGCAGATCTGCCTTAGCCTGGACCACCCGTTCCTAACTCAAGGTCCTGTCTAAGACTTTTTTGCAGAGAGAGTTGCAGTCCCAGCTGGAAGTGGGTCCCTCAATGGTGGGGGAGGGGAATCACAAGGTGGGGCTAAGAAAATGGGTTCCATTGCTGTTACTTACAATCTCTGAAGTTCCAGGGGAGTTATTTGATCCCTTCCAATCTCTCATTTTTAAATCTGAGATAACCATAGGCTTCGTAAGTCTTTTCCAGTACTAAATTCCTATGATTCTCTGTCAGGTGATAGGTAGATAAATTTAAAAATAACAGACTACCTGACATACATCTCAGTAATATCTTTAAAGATACTTTCCCCAAAACAAAGAAAGTGAAGGAAAAGATGAACATCTGGGATTACATCAAACTGAAAAGCTTCTGTTCAGCAAAAGGGATATTAACCGAAACCAAGAGATACTCCACTGATTGGAAAAAATTTTTGCACACAACACTACTGATTATGGACTAATCACAAAGATCTACAAAGAACTGATGATACTCAAAAAAACAAAGTAAACAATCCAGTCAAAAAATGGGCAGAAGATGTCCTGTTCCCCATTCTACCTCTGGTGAATTCTCTCACCTTCCCATGCATCTGGCCTGTACCCTGGTTCTTGTATAAATAAGTAAATAAATATTTTTTTAAAAAATAGGCAGAAGAGCTAAAAAGACACTTCTCCAAAGAGGAAATGCAAATGGCCAACAGGTATATGAAAAAAATGTTCCACATCACTTGTAATCAGGGAAATGCAAATCAAAACCACATTGAGATACCACCTTACACCAGCAGAATGGCACATATTAAAAAAATAGGAAACAACAAATGTAGGTGAGGATGTGGAGAAAAAGGAACTCTCCTACACTGCTGGTGGAAAGCAAGCTTGCCCAACCACTATGGAAAGCTACGTGGAGTTTCCTCAAACTACTAAAAATGGAGCTTCCATATGACCCAGCAATTCCACTCCCAAGAATCTACCCAAAGTACACAAAAACATTAATTCAAAAAGATACTTACACCCTTATGTTTATTGCAGCACTATTTATAATAGGTAAAATATGGAAACAACAGATGCCCAAAAATAGATGACTGGTTCAAGAAGATGTGGTATATATACACAATGGAATACTATTCAGCAATCAAAAAAGATAAACTCGGGCCTCCCTAGTGGCTCAGCGGTTGCGCGCTGGGTTGCAAAGCTGCCCGCAGCCTCTGCAGCGCCGGTTCCATCCCCAGCGGCTCCCCGGCCACCGGAGGAGGGTCCCACATGGCGCGCAGACCTCTCCTGCCACCCGCTGCTCCCCTCAGCAGTGTACTTCGGTCCTTCTGCCTGCTCTGCTCCCCGCTCTGGCTCTGGTGAATTCTCTCACCCTCCCGCACTTCTGACTGTACCCAGTGCTTGTATAAATAAATAAATAAATCTTAAAAAAATTAAAAAAAAAACCTTCAAAAAAGATAAACTCATGCTATTCATAGCAACATAAGTGAAGCTAGAAGGGAGTATGCTCAGTGAAATAAGCCAAAAGAAAAAAGAAAAATATCAGATGGTTTCACTTAGAGGAAGAATGTAGGGGAACTAAATAAGGGATCAGGGAAAAAATAATTACAACAAATTAAAAGACAAAATTAACAGGCAACTATTATTGAGACACTGCAGGGAAGGGGGAGGAGGAGGGATCAAAACAAGGGAGGGGATGTGTTCTTATACAAGGGATTATGGTGACGGTGCGTGTGTGAATTGTTGATAGGAATTTGCCGGGACTACACCTGAGAGGAGAAAGCATGCATTATACAAAAAGGAAGACTGATGTAATATATATACACACACACATATACATAAAACAAATTAAAATTTTTAAAAAGATGAAAAAAATGATAGCTGATTTCAGGATAATTTCTTATTATAAGGATATGTTAAGTAACAAAAGAGATTAAACAGATCTGTTATGAACTGACATGATGCACAATTTCACTTGGGTTTTGTTAAGATTTTTTTAGTAACTGTACAACTCAAATCTACCCTGGGATTGGCAGCCATTCATATAGGATACACTTCCAGTTTACTGTTCAAAAGACAAGATTAAAAATCTTTAAGTATTTATTTAAGGAATTTTGGGTAGTACTGTTTGTTTTTACCAGGCATCTCAAGTATTTATGAGAGAGTGTGCCAAAATTCATATTAAACAAAAGATGCAACAACACATGTGCCCGGTTGGTTATATGAGCTGTTGGTTGGTTGGTGATGGCCCATTTCAGAAAAGAAGTAGATTTTACAGCCAGCATAAAGCTGCCCTGGTATCAAGCAGGAAGAAACGGAATAGGGAACAATTTAAATGTATGTATGTTCTAACCTCTTCAAAGGCTTCTTGGAATCTGCTAATGTTACACAGACTAAATTGAATTAGGTCATATAAAATATGAAGGGACCTGGTTGCTTACAAGTTTAAGTTCTATCACAGAATTCCCAAAGATAAATGAAATAATTGGAGCAAAAAACTATAAACAATAAAGCTATACAGTAATAGTGTGCTCATTTGGATCTTTGAGTTACAGCACACCAAACTTCTGGAGAGCTGAAATTTCCATGAAAACCTAAGATATAAATGACTTCTGGGATTTTCCAGTCTATCAGGTTCAGGATGCATTTTGCTACTGCCTCAATTTCTGCAAAGCCACAGTCAGTGCTGCAGCGAAGTTGTTCACACGTGTCTAATAAACTTTGTGATCGGCTGTGAAGAATGGCTGCTGAGTGAGAGGGACTGGCTCATACCTCCCAACTTCTTTCACTATATATTCTTGTAAATTAGAACTCCCACCACGGAGTTTGTTTGGGAAAGCAGTATGGCAGATGGACGCGCCTGCTCTCTGCTGTGATTCTCTGACTTGGTGTGTATGGGGCAGGGTCGGGGGGCGGGGGGTAGTGGTAATAAATAAAAAAAAAAAAATCTAGTCCAAAAATCAGAGGAATCAGTTTGTAGGCAGGCAGGGAAAAAATGTTTACAATGGAAATATCTAATTTTCTTGCCCCCCAAAACATTCCTAGTCTCTTTTTGGTCAAACAAGTTATTCATAATAGACTGAGTTTTATCTGCCTTGGGGTGTTGTATTGTATATTCTTAGCACCTAGAAAAGTGCATGGCACTTAAGAAATTTTTTTTTAAGATTTTTTTCATTTATTTATGCATACAAGAACTGGGATGTAGGCAGAGGTGTGGGGGGATGAGAGGATTCACCAGAGACAGAGTGGGGAGCCGAACAGAAATACACTGCTGAAATACACTGAAATACACTGCTAAGGGAAGCAGCAGGCAGACAGAAGAGGTCTACTGTTCCAAGTAGGTAGCTTCCTGGCCGGGTATCAAACTCATGCTGTAGTGGCTGGCGATAGCTTGATAGTGCTGAGCCTCAACCCCTTGCACCACCAGGGAGGCCCTTAAGAGATGTTAAATTTGGAATGCACTTAAATAAAAAAGTGGCTATTTTATTTTTTTTATTTCATTTTTTTTTTTTAAGTAAAATTATGCCTCGGTATTGGGACAGATAACAGGGCCTCATGCTCACCCACATTATTGATTCATCAGATGTTACACCTGTGAGGTGCCTGGTTGAGTAAAATTCCCCATTCTTACAGGCCCAAGGTCACTACACTGACTACAGCATAAGCACTAGACACGGAGTTAGAATGCTGAGATGCCAGACTCCCCATCTCACTGTTTAACTTCCCGGTCACCTGTAAACAAACTCCTCCAGAAATTCAGGAGGCAATGCAGTGTGCTGGTTAGAAGTATGGGCTCAGTGAATTCAGGATGCACCCCAACCAGCTCTGTGGTCTGAATATCTCTGAGCCTTAGTTTCTATCTGAAATATGGGAATAATAGTGATACCTACCACATTAGATTGTTATGAGAAATAAATGAGGGAAGGCGTGTAATCCTATTGCCTCTGTGAAGCTGGGAAGAGAAAGGGGATTTTTACCATGGATGTGTTGTACTGTACGCGCAATCCAGGCCAACCCCAGGATCCATTGTGTCTATTGCACACTGAAGAAATCCAAACCATCATCAGCTGATGATGGTACATCTGAGAGACACCAGAGCCCACCACTGATGATGAAAAGAACCCCTTCAGCATAGCGTGGAAGGCCTGGCACCCCCCAGCCACCACCTTTCCCTTTAAGGAGAAGAGCCAAGAGGTCGAGGCCTGGAGAGAATAGACAGTGTCTTGGTCTGTCTAGATCTCCCTGCTCCAGAAGCCTGGTTAGAAAGGGGGGGAGGGAATGACCCCCAAAAGCAAAAGCAAACTGGAAAGTAAAAGAATCATTGCAGGATATTCCTAAAGTCCAACACTAAAGCTAAAGGATTACTGAATAAAGTAAAATTTAAGTAGCATTTTAGAAAAGTGTTTTATAGGAGGAAGAGTTTCCATTGCACTCGCTTGAAGTAACTTTAAAAATCTTTATTAGACATTTCTCTGCAACCTTCTCATCTGCCACTCCCTTTCCATCACCCCGAGCATTTGTGTCTCTGCTCCTACCCAAAAAAAAGTCCAGTCCTACTGATTCTTCTCCATCTCTGATGGATTTTTCCTCTTTCAACCTCTCAACATAGAACTATTCTTGCCTCCATTATGCAAAGCTAGTTAGCACCCTAGTACCTCATATTCCAAACCTTGCACATTCCCAAAAATGGCACTAGCAAGATGAAATCCAGCTTTGTTGGGAGGCAGCTGTGGTTATAAATAGCAAAATTTGCCCCACTACACCTTAACATATTGCTTTGATCCCCTAGGGAACATACTTATTGTTCAACCCAGCATCCATATGAACTCTTTTCAACTGAACCCATTTTCTCCTAGTATCCACCTCCTCCATTCAGTCCTATCTTTTATCCCAGCCCCAGAAATGCCCCCTGCTTAATCTGAGCCAACGAGAGCACGCCCTATGCCATTACCAAAACACTTGCTTCAGGGATGGGCATGTAAGTAGGGCCAACAGAAGAAATGAAAAACTTGAAAGCTTCTGCAAAAAGAATTTCTTTGCACTTCTAAGAGAGCTAGAGGATGCCAGGTCTCTCCTACTGGACATGAGAAAGAAGCCTTAGCCCTGACTGCTACCAGATGCTCTCTTATAACCCACCATCAAGCAGCCTTGGATTGGCAGAGAGAAGCAACTGAAAGAAACTGCATCTTAGATCATGTTACTGAGGTTCTGGAAATCCAGCCTAAAAGCAGTCTTACTTCTGATGTCTAATTTCTTGACCAGTTTCTTGTTTAAGCCAGTTTCCATTGAGGTTTTTGTTTTTCACAGTCAAAAGCGTTGTAACTGATTTAGCCCCCATTGTTTCCTATGTACTGATCTTAATATCCAACTAGACCACAAGTCTCTGAAGGACAGAGACTTAGATTTCTTGGTATTTCACACAGCACTGGGGACAGCACAGCAGGAATCTGTGTATTCAATATAGTCTGGTTTAGAGTAAGGGGTCCTTGGATTTTGTGCATTCCCTCTAACGTAATTAGTTTACTCTCAGACATTCCATCAATAAATAATTGCTAGTTGATAGAAATAATGCTCGTGGATAATCTGGAGTTGTAACCATTTGGGAGTCATTATAAATTGCAACTCTACACCTTGGGATATTGGAACATTTTTCTCCATCTTGTCCTCTATATTCCTGAACATCAACTTCCACACAGGCAGGATCTGACCAAACCTCCAAATTTTAGACTCTCGGTGGTTTTTATTAAATGTATTGTGCAATTTGGAAGAAACTTTTAGTGAACATATTAATGAACTTTAAAGAAATAACCCTTTCCATGTAATTCAGTTGAAAACTCTCCAAAGTCTATAAAAGAAATAAAAATTATCTTACTTAAGCAACCAGCCAGAGAGTGGCAGCTCCTGCCCAGCAGGGTGTAGACTGTATTGTTTCAAGAACTAGACATCGAGTAAAATATGCAGAAGTGCCCAGAGCCATTGCCAAAGTCACAGCACACTGCAGCACCATACAATCTTCATCTGAAAGATTAGCTCCAGTGATGGTGCACGGGTGCACTGGTGAAGGAAATTCTATGGGGACTACACCTGAGGGGGTAGGGGGAAGCAAATGTTGCTTAAAAATGAACAATGATGTAAAAAATAAAAATAAAATTAATTTAAAAAAGAAAGATCAACTCCAACCAAACTTGATGGTGTATATCTTTAGTAAAACTATTTTCGCCTGCATAGAAAACCTCCTCAGAAACTACACACATCTTCTTGAGTCCCACAGAAAGACTCCACAGGCACTAAAAGACCAGCTGAATTTAGGGAAACAAAGTTTATTAGGATTTCTTATAACACGTTACACCTCTCCTGCATTAATCCCAGACAGTATCTTGTGTAATAGTTCCCACATATTCAGTGCCAACGTGAAATTCCTTTTCCAAGTTCTGTGTCTTCTCTTGAGCCTCACTCACTGCCTGGAATCTCCTGCCCCTCATTTAGAATTTCTTCTGTGCTGTCACCCCAAAGGCCACTGTTTCCATAAAGCAGTCCCTGATTCCCTGGAAGACACTTTAGATACCCTACTAAATAACAAACTTCACAGACTTCCCCACCACTCAAAACCCCACAGTACATAGTAAATTATGCATTTACCATAATGGAAATACTTTTGTTAACCTAGGCATTTTTAGTTTCAATATGTTTGCCTACAGCTCTGTGTTATCACTCATCACGAGCATCCAAATGGCAAGGATCCTGTCAGATTTGCTCATACTGTATAATGAGGAAAAACCACAAGGCATATGGAGCTTCATTGTTCCTTCTCCTTTGTCCTGGCATGCTGTTTCCCAGATAACTACTCCTATAATACCTCCAACCTCTGGAATCTGCTTCCTCAACCCCTTCCTCATTTTAAAATATATCTGACCAGCACCTCAAAGTTCTGCTCCTCAAAGTTCTGTTCCTTCCTAAATTTTCAAATAAACCATACGATATGAGTATGTCTATGTTATCCCATTCAGTTGACATCAAAGCAGAACAAATTATGATACTTTGCCATGACAAGGAGAGACTGTTTGGCGCTACCAGACAGCAGAGCCCCTTCAGTAGGTACCTACTAAGTCTGTGAAAGCCAGATTTAGAAAAGGGACTGCCTTGACACCCCATAAAAAGCAAAGCTTCCATAGATATTGTTAATAACAGGTAAATAACAAGAAAAATCACTTTCCTATACGTGTTTCTTTCACTGTTTACAAAGCACTGTTGCATATATTATCTTATTTCGATAATGATGATATACATGCACATGCACAAAAATAAAACCTTAGACTCTGAGTGGTGCTTTAAGCAAGTCACTCAGCATGTTATTCCACAGGATAAGGAGCCATGGTGTTTTTTACAAATTTAGAGAAACTGCTATTTTTGTTTGTAGGTTCACTCTTCTACTTCCTCTAAATAGGCAGAAAGAGACTTGAAGTCATCCTTATCTTGTGTTCTATCATATATCTTTATACTATGACCATCTCCACACCTTGGAATGTTCGTTGGCAGGAAGAAGCTATTTCTTCCTGCTAAGAAACCTAATAGCAAGGCAAGCAACATGTCAGGAAGTAGTGTTCTTTAGCAGAGGAAATGCTTATGACTCTTTGACCCTCAAGGAATACATAAAGGAAGATTTCCTTCCTCCTCTTCTCCCCCATGACCTGCTTACTCCATTTAAGGTGGGATGAGAAAAGCGACTTCAGGCAGCGGGTGGAAGCTGGGGACCCAGGAAACTGGGGATTGATTTCCCCAAGCATCAGCAGCATGTTAAACTCAAACCGAGAGCTGAATTTCCAGCCAGGACCTCTACAGCTTCACGCAAAGATAAACATTGAAGGGGTGTGCCTGCCCAACCTCCAGGTGGTAGTGCAATTCGTACCTTCTCCCCAAACACGTATGTTCACAAATCTCCAGATTCCAATTGGGAGTAGGAGGCACAGAGTGGAAAGGCAGGTCAATCAGATACTTAGAGACGAAACAACCCAGGTGTGAGGCCAGAGGCCAGGTGGCTCTGCATGAAAGGTAGCAGTTTTTGTTTATCTAGAAAATGCATAAGGGAAAGCCTGACATACTCAAGGTACCTTCTCTATTCTGTTCATCCGAACTAAAAATTCAACTCCACATGTCACTGGAGAGAGATGGGATTTTACAATGTATCACAGATACCAATGCTTACCAAAATCTTACTCTTCACAAAATATCCGAGGAGAGAGACTAGTCAGGTAAGTTTTCATAGGAGAGGTACTAAAGGGAATTCAAGAGTATGCACAATTCAGTTTTAGCATTTCCAAAACTTTGCTCCACAAAATTCCTGGGGTTCCACAGGCAGAATAGATGAGGAAATGTCACGTATGATTCCCCCTCATGAAAATGCATAATGCCTGTGAGCATTTTACAGGTAGATGGGTGGGTGGGTGGGTGGGTGGGTGGATGGATAAATTAAAATCTCTGTATCAAACAGGTGACAGAAATCAAGTGTTGGCAAGAATGTAGCAAAAAGGGAACACTTACTTGTTAGCTATTATCAAGAAGGTAATTTGGTGCAGCCCTTTTAACTGCAAAAGGGGTTCTCATATGGTAGAACTACCATATGAGCCCACACTAATTCCACTTGGGATAAATATATGAAGGAAATGAAATCACTAGCTCCAGATGTCTGCAGCACTATTTACAATAGCCAAGACAAGGAAGGAGCCCAAGTGTCCATCAGTGGATAAAAAGATGAAGAAAATATGACATATAGGATGGAATATTACTTTTTTACAGCCATAAAAAAGAAGGAAAGGGGCCTCCCTGGTGGCACAAGGGTTTAAACACAGCACTATGAAGCTATCCTCAGCCTCTGTAGCACAAGTTCGATCCCACAGCCAGCCAGGAGCTACCCACATGGCCCAGCAGACCTCTCCTGTCTTGCCTACTGCTCCCCTCAGCAGTGTATTTCAGTCAGTCTGCCTGTTCTGCTCCCCACTCTGTCTCTGGTAAATCTTCTCTCCCCCCACACCATTGGCCTGTACCCCAGTCTTATATGCATAAATAAGTAAATCTTTAAAAAAAGAAGGAAAAGTTACCATTTTTAACAACATAGATGAAACTCAAGGCATAATGCTAAGTGAAATAAGACAAAGACAAATGCTATATGATTTCACTTATGTGTTGAATCTTAAGAAACCAAACCTATAAAAACAAAGAACAGATTGGTGGTTGCCAGGAAGGAAGGATGGGAGTAAGGGAAATAGGTGAAGTTGTTCAAAGCTTACAAACATCCAGGTATAAGATGAATGAATTCTGGGGATATAATACACAGTATAGTGACTGTAGTTAACAATACCGTATTTTAAACTCGAAAATTGCTAAGCACAAATTTTTAAAGTTCTCAACACACATATGCATACAAATTCTAATTATGTGGGGTGTTTGTACCTTATTGTGGTAACCATTTTGCAATATATACATATAACAAACCACTATATAGTATACCACAAATGTATACAATGTTACATGTCAACTATATATCAATAAAACTAAATTAAAATCACTAGCCCCTAGTTGGCTGCATCTACGTATACCCACCTGGAACCTTTCCATTGCCAAGAGTTCACTTTGTGAGTTTTAAGTAACTCCTGCAGCAGCCACCTTGGAGACAGCTGATGTTCTTTGATGTTTAATAGTCTGCCAATCTAAGGTCTCTCACATATATTTAAAAGCTTGTATCTGTTTGACACCTGCAGCTAAGCAGACCCAGAAGAGCTAAATAACAATTTCAGCATTAGGGATAACAAGCATTTACAGTAGATGCTTCTTACAATAAACCTTCTCTGGAGGAGGATGGCATCTGTTTAAGTAGAATTCCAGGGACCACTACAATTCCTAGCACATACTCAATACCAATATTGTGTGTTGAAGAATGAATTTCAAACCTTCTCTCTGAGATTGAATTTGCAGACACAAGTGCCAAGAAGCAGTCACTTTTCAGCTACTCTCATGCTTGCTTGAAGAAGAAATCTCAGAGAGATGGGTGTACTTCGAATTTACATTAAAGTCTATTTGTTCCTAGATATCTATGACTGTCAGAAATTGATCTTCTATACTTCTGGACTTTTCCAATTTCAAGGAATTCAGTAAAATCACTGAATTCAGTTCTACACTTAATCTACAATTCCCAGTAGACTCATGTCATGAATCTCCGATTGTGATATGTAAGACCTCTAAATGGTTCTCTTAATCACTTATTTGCTGACATTTCAAATAAATGATATCCACGCATAGATCTGAACCCAGGCCTTTCCTTCCCAGAATCAAAGAAATGGTTGAGCAAAAGCAGCCAGTGAAATGAATAAAAGCAAATGGAGAGATGGCATAATTGTTTGACTCTTGTTTCACAGAACAGTGTGCCCATGGTTGCCTGGCTCTCCTCAGCATAGCCCGGTGTAAGGTCAGGAAGAACAAACTGAGCAGGTTTTTTGATCCAGCAGACCAGGTAAAGGAGGAGTCAGAGTCCTTAGTGGTTTTTTGCAGGTCTTTTATTGGGGAGGAGTCCTGGAGCCCTCAGGGGTTTTGCAGGTCTTTTATTTAGATTTACTAGGCACATGGCAGGCAGGAGTGCTGGGGGGCCGGGAGGCTGGCAGTCCTCCCAGCCCCCAGCAAATCCTCACTCTATCTGGGCTCTCCGGCCTTCTCTCTGCTTCTCTTCTTCTCTTGGCTTCCGTTCATTCTTGGCTTCTGCTGGCATCCCCGTAACACCACCCTTAAAAACTCAGTCTCTTAGCCCAGGTGTACCCACTCCAGGTGCCCGCCATCAGGCATGCATTCAGGACCACAGGGTTCCCTCATCTATCCTAATGGCGGGAGGGCAGAAAAGCCTGATACTTTTACCTTACCCTACAACCAGGCTCCCTGCTCACTCCCTGCACAGGAAAGGCAGCCAGATAGGGAGAGGAGACTCGCTGTGAACACTGCACACACAGTCAGTACCCACACCCACTCCCTTCCCCAGTCCATTCCCCTCTTAAAACAGACATTCTGCACCATAGTGAGGAGGTACTTCATGCCACAGATCTGTATGCTTAAACATGTTTAAGATGGTAAACCTTATGTTGTATATATTTTACCACAACGTTTAATTTAATTTTTTTAAGTTTTTTGTTTAAAGATCCATTTATTTATGCATACAAGAGCTGGGGTGCAGGCCAAAGATTCGGGGGGTAAGAGGATCCACCAGAGACAGAGTGGGGAACAGAACAGGCAGACTGACTGAAATACTAGCTGAGGGGAGCAACGGGCAAGACAGGAGAGGTCTGCTGATAGGTGGGTTGCTCCCTGGCCAGCGGGGGATCAAACTCGTGCTACAGAGACTGCGTATTGCTTCATAGTGTGGTGTTTAATCCCTTTTGCCACCAGGGAGGCCCTTACCACAACATTTTAAAGTGAAAAAAGAAATGTACTCACCAGTTGAAGAGCAAATCTAGCACCTATAATACATTTGTAAATAAGTAAGTCCTTCTATAATAACAATAATAGCTACCATTTATTGAACCCTCATTTAATGGTCTCATTGAAACACAATCTATTCTTATAACAACCCTCTGTGGTCAATAGTAATATTGTCTCCATTTATAAATAAAGAAACTGAGGCCCATGGAGATGTGAAGTCACCTGCCCAAATCACACAGTAGTAAAACGAATGTACCAAGAGACCCTAAAGAAATAGAAGGCAATTTATAAATTAATTAAATTGCAATTTTTTTCCTGTGATAATTTTTTTAATTTTATTTTATTTTTATATTCCCCATACAATTGCAACCCCCTTATTTTGACTCCAAGCCCTTCCTTCCCCACGCCCCTCCCCCCCACAGTATGTCCCTGGTTATCGGCAGTCCACAAAAATGTTCACTTCTGCTAAGTCATCAAAATGTGTACCACAGAGGCTAAATCTACTGAAGATTCAAATCAACATTATCATGGCTAATTTTTGTTTTCTTTTGATTTTTTTTTTTATCATGGCAGTTTTGCAGCATTTCTGACACTGCAGACACTTAGCATTCCAAAAATGATCAGAAGTGCTAATTCTCCTTCAAAACACACTTCAGAACATTTCATTTATAGTCCTTTATGTGGCCTACACATGGTGTCTAATGGATACTCTGAGCTGACCAGTCTTCCCTTCTCTCCCCTCCTCCAGTGTTGTTCCCTTCCATTTCTGGACCATATGTATTGACTATTTCACCCAAACAAATTCCACTGGGTTCTCTGGAATTTTAAAAAACATACAAATGATACCCACAAGACAGACAGAAAGACTATAAGAAGAGACAATAGGAGCAAATCAAATCAAAGAATACTCAGCAAGACAAAAAAAAAAAAAAATGCAGCCACATGTGCCAGCTCCATTTCCAGGCATTTAAGTTGTGCTTCTACCATCTTTCCAGCTCTAAATGAGATGCACCAGAGATGTCTCTGGAAGTAACACTATGATGGCCACCCAAGGAGAATCCCAAGTTCAGTTAAAAATTGTATTGGTTGGTGATGGTGGTACTGGGAAAACTAATCGAGTGTTTGAGCATGAATTGTGAAATATTATTTGACCAATGAATTTGAGAAGTATATAGCTACCTCTCACTTGAGGTCCCTCCCCTAGGTTCCATACAAAGAGGACCTATGAAGTTTAGCTACTCAAGAGAAACTGGTGGAATGAGAGATTATATCCAAGTCTAGTATGCCATTATTATGTTTGATGTAACTTCAAGAGATACTTACAAGAATGTGCCTAATTGGCACAGAGATCTGGTACAAGTATGTGAATCCGAAAGCATCCTTAAGTTGTGTGGCAACAAAGTGGATATTAAGGACAGGAAATTTAAGGCAAAATCCATCATCTTCCACCAAAAGAAGAATCTAAAGTACTATGACATGTTTTCCAAAAGTAACTACAACTTTGAAAAGCCCTTTCTATGGCTTGCTAGAAAATTAATCAGATACCCTAACTTGGAGTTGGCTGCTATGCCTGCTCTTGCCCCACCAGAGGTTGTCAGCTTTGGTAGCACAGTATGGGCATGATTTAGAGGTTGAGCAGACAACTGCTGTCCCACATGAGGATGATGACCTGTGAGAGAATGAAGCTGGAGTCCGGCATCAGAAGTCCAGTTTTATAGGCTACTGTCCTGTGATGCAGGACAGGACGATGGTGCAGTGTTTGCCACTTGATTACACAGCTAAGCAGAACAAGTGCTTAGTCTTTGGGATGCTCTAGGAGATGAATAGGCTTTGGAGTGAATGTAGCAGTTTAAAAACCTTCATTTTTTGGATCTGCATATTTTGCTGTTTTGGAATACAGTTGTTTCCTTTTGAGTTTCCAATATAGACTGTTACAGTCACATCATAATATTCACTGTGAAATCTTGTTTGTTACTGCCATTCCAGTTCCTTTTTTGATTAAAATTAGAATAAATTTGTATTTCAAATATTTATTTAAAAAAAATAAATTGCCACCATTTCCCACATCAGGGAGACAACATGACACTGGACAAATACTTAATGCTGAAATAAACAACTGACAGGCTGGATTTCTTGCCCTGTTTTGCCTCAGTGTTCACTTCTACAAAATGGAAACAGACCTATAACCACTTCACATATTGTTCTAAGAATAAGAGAACATACATATTATCGGATGTATATATATGTGTATGTATATATACGTGTGTGTATATACACACATGTATATATGTGTATATATACAGACATGTATATATGTGTATATATACGTATACGTATATGTATATGTGTATACGTATACATACTTGTATACATATACATATATGTATATATGTGTATATGTGTATGTGTGCATATATACATATATACACACACACATATTATCGGATTTCTATATTCCATATATAAGTGAAACCAAAAAAAAGGGTCAGAAAAAAGACAAAGCTTGCAAGCTGACCATAGATTTGAGGCCCGCAGCAGAGGAGGGAAAGGAAGAGGGGTCAAAAAGAGGAGCGAGGGCCTCCCTGGTGGCGCAGCAGTTGAGCTCTGGGTTAAGAAGCTGCCCGCAGCCTCTGCAGCGCCAGTTCGATCCCCGGCCACCAGCGAGGGTCCCACATGGCGTGCAGTCCTCTCCTGCCGCCCGCTGCTCCCCTCAGCAGTGTACTTCGTCAGTCAGCCTGCTCTGCTCCCCGCTCTGGCTCTGGTGAATTCTCTCACCCTCCTGCGCTTCTGACTGTACCTAGTGCTTGTATTAATAAATAAAAATAAATCTTTAAAAAAAAACTACTTTAAAAAAATAAGAGGAGGGAAGAGCATAAGGGACTATGGTGATGGATCACGGGTGCTATAGTGGTGGGAGAAGTAAGGGGACTACAACTGAGGAGAGAAATCAAATACTGCCCCAAAATGACCAGGGATGTAAGAAAATAAATTAATTAATTAAATTTAAAAAAAATTAAATCAGCTAAGGGGAAAAAAAGAGAAAATATATATTAAAGCACTTATTGAACTATAGAGCAATACGTAAACAGAGCTATGGGTATCCCTCCTGTGCAATTCACATTTTAAAAAAGCATGTTTATAAGCATCAATACATATCAGATACAAAAACAGATTCTTTCTTAGAAAGGATCCATTTGTAGAAACAGCCTACTCAAGTTTTTCAAAAACATGTCAAAGGTAGGATTTTCTTTTCTATCCCAATTGATATAATTTCTATTTAACAATGAAAGCCCTTAGCTAAAGTTGCAAGGCTGGTTAGGTATATATCATTGACTTAGCAAGAGATTTTCACACTTGGAAAATCGTCTCCAAAGTCTACCCTCCAATTAAAAAGCTCAAATTTTAACCCACATGGCATAACAGACCTCTCCTGTCTCACCCACTGCTCCTCTCAGCAGTCTATTTCAGCAGATCTCCATGTTCTGCTCCCCACTCTGTCTCTGGTGAATCCTCTCACCCCCTGCGCCTCTGGCCTACACTCCAGTTCTTCTATGTATAAATAAATCTTTAAAAAAAAAATTCATTGTGATTATTGACCAACTAGATGAATGGGGTTATGCACTAATAAAATAATTAATATATTTTTTTAAATATGCAAGGTAAAGAACACATGCAACACCTTTAGCTCTAATGATGAGAAAAATAAAAATGAATATTGGTCTTGACACACACACACACACACACAAAAAAAAAAAAAGAACACATGCAACTCAACAACAAAAGAACAAATAACCCAATTTAAAAATGGGCAATATATCTGAATAGACATTTTTCCAAAGAGAACATTGATGGTCAACAGCACAAGAAAAAAATGTTAATCATCACTTCTCATTAGGGAGTGGAGGTAAAGGAACCCCAATACCCCATTGATGGAGATGTAAATTGGTGCCACCTTTTTGGAAAACAGCATGGAGCTTTCTCAAAAAATCTAAAAGTAGAACTACTGTTATGACCCAGTCCCGGGTATTTCTCTGAAGACTATGAAATCATTTGCATCAGTGTTCACCTGGCATCATTTACAACAGCTATCACAGATGAATGCATAGCGATGTTGGTGTATAGATACACAATGGAATACTAATCAGTCATTTATAAAAATGAAATTTTGCCATTTGCAGCAAAATAGAAGGAATTTAAGAGGATTATGTGATGTAAAATAAGTCAGCAGGAGAAAAGCAAATATATTATTTTACCTATATGTGCAATATAAGGACACAAAGCAGATGAACAAACAAAATAACTAAAAATAGACTAGTGTACATTAACAAAATAACTAAGGATGCCAGAGGGAAAAAGATAGGGGGTAGGAGTAAGGGTGGAAAGGGTCTAATGAATGGTAAGGGTTGGAAAAAAATTTTTAATAAAATAAAAATAGGGCCTCCTTGGTGGTCTAGGGGTTAAGTCTCAGTGCTACTACAACTTTGGCCCACCGAGGCGGCCTGAATTCAATCAGCAGACCTCTCCTGTCACACCCACTGCTCCTCTCAGCAGTATATTTCAGTCAATATGCCTGTTCTGCTCCCCACTCTGTCTCTGGTGAATCCCCTCACCCACTGTGCCTCTGGCCTACACCCCAGTTCTACGCAAAACTATATAAATAAAATCTTTTAAAATAAAATAAAAATAAAACAAAATAAGTTAAGGAGATGTGAAGTACAGCATGGGTCAATAATATGATATAGCACATTTAAAAGTTACTAAGAAAAGGGCCTCCCCGGTGGCGCAGCAGGTTGAGCGCAGCACTGTGAAGCTATCCACAGCCTCTGCAGCACGGGTTCAATTCCTGGCCAGCCAAGGAGATACCCACATGGCGCAACAGACTCTCCTGTCTTGCCCGCTGCTCCCCTCAGCAGTGCTTTCGGTCCTTCTGCCTGTTCTGCTCCCCACTCTGTCTCTGGTGAGTCCTTTCACACTCCCGTGCCTCTGGCCTGTACCCCAGTTCTTGAATAAATAAATAAATCTTTAGAAAAAAAAGTTACTAAGAAAAGATGCTAATAGGCTTATTTTGATGACCGTTTCCCAAATTCTATCAAAAAAAAAAAAAAAGGATGGGAATGTTGGACCAGTGTTTTACACTGGGGACGGAACCTTCCCAGTAAAAGTAATAGGACTTAAAAGGCAGAAGAAAATGGTATTTGACTCACTACCATGAAGTCCCAGTCACTGCTTCAAGTACAGGATGTCTAAAACATACACTTGAAAACCTGTGAGAAAACACAGGATAAACTGCTCTTCAAACTGCATGTTATGCAAAAGAATGAAGCTTGACTACTACCTCACACTATGCACAAAAACCAACTCAAAATGAATTAAAGAACTAGACATAAGACCTGAAACCATAAAATATATAGAAGGAAACAGAGGTGAAACACTACATGACATGCACTTCAAAGACATCTTTACAGACACATCACCCAAAGCAGTGATAGTGAAGGCAAAGATAAACAGGTGGGACTACATCAAATTGGAGAGCTTCTGCACAGCAAAAGAGGCAATAACTAAAACAAAGAGAAACCCCACCCACTGGGAGAACATTTTTGCACACAACACTAATGATAAAGGACTGATCACAAATATCTACAAAGAGCTGATGAGACTCAACAAAAACAAAGAAAATAATCCAGTCAAAAAATGGGCAGAAGAGCTAAAAAGAAACTTCTCCAAAGAGGAAATGCAAATGGCCAACAGGCATATGAAAAAATGTTCAACATCACTTGTAATCAGGGAAATGCAAATCAAAACTACAATGAGATACCATCTCACACCAGTGAGACTGGCACATATTAAAAAACTAGCAACAACAAATGTTGGTGAGGATGTGGAGAAAAAGGAACTCTCTTGCACTGCTGGTAGTAGTGCAAACTGGTCCAACCACTATGGAAAGCTGTGTGGAGATTCCTCAACCTACTAAAGATAGAGCTTCCATATGATCCAGCAATTCCACTCCTAAGTATCTACCCAAAGGACACAGAAATATTAATTCAAAAGGATACCTGCACCCCTATGTCTATAGCAGCACTATTTACTATAGCTAAGCTATGGAAACAACCCAAATACCCAAAAATAGATGACTGGATCAAGAATGTGGTACATATATACACAACAGAATATTACTCAGCAATCAAAAAAGATAAACACATGCAATTTGCAGCAACATGGATGGAGCTGGAAGGGATCATGCTCAGCGAAATAAGCCAGAAAGAAAAAGAAAAATACTGGATAGTCTCACTCAAGCAGGAATCTAGAAAACTTAAATAAGAGACCAAGAAAAAGAATAGCTATAAGAAAGAAAAAAATCAAAATCAACAAACAACTATGAACCAGAGACACACTATGGAGGGGGGCACGGGGAAAGGAGAGTTTGGGGGCAAAATAAAGGGTTGTAATTGTTATGGGGAATATAAAAATAAAAAAATAAAATAAAACATTGTTTGAAAGAAATAAAATTTATGTGCAAAACACAAAAGCCAACAATCTAAAAAAAAAAAAAAAAACCTGCATGTTATTTAGTTTTTCAAATAATATGTTCAATTTGTTTAAAACTCCAACACATCACCTCCCTGGTGACACAAGGGGTTAAGCACCACACTATGAATCTGCAGCCTCTGCAGCACAAGTTCAATCCCCGGCTGGCCAGGGAGCAACCCACATGGTGCAGCAGACCTCTCCTGACTCACCTGCTGCTTCCCTCAGCAGTGTACTTCACTCAATCTGCCTGTTCTGTTCCCCACTCTGTCTCTGGTGAATCCTCTCACAACCCTGCACCTCTGGCCTGTACCCCAGCTCTTGTATGTATAAATAAATAAATCTTTAAAAAAAAAAAAAAACAGGATTGTTAAAACTTAGGGAAAAAAAAAAAAAAAACAAGTTGAAAAGGAATTCCACGCCCGCTGCCCAATGTAGCTGAAGGATTATCTCAGAGGTGTTTGCCTATCATTCCTTTGTCTACAGCCCTGAATTCAACTCAACAGGACTGGAAATGCTCCATGAATTGCTGTTCAGTGGACAGCACCCTACCTGAGCACCCACTCAAATGACAATCTCTCCTAATAGCAGAAGCCCCAGGCACATTTCTGACAGCTCAGCATCTATTGTTCCAAATCTCTCTCAATACCCAAGACTGTGCTTATGGATCTTCCTGGGAAGCCCCACTCATTGCTAGCACTGGTTCTACCTCCCCAGAATATCTGTTCTCATCTTCTAATTATTAACACTTTACAATGGCAACATTCCACATTTGCCCAGTGCCAGTAGCACTTTCTGTTCTCCATGGCACATGTAAAGACATGGTCCTTGCCTTGAGGACTTGTGATGTAAGTAGGACAAGAAATAATATTTAGATAAGCCATCAGATCAAGAGGCTGATATGATTTAAATGTGTGTTGTTTCTCCCTCTTTATCCCTCTGAGGTCTGATCTTCAGAAGGGAATCAGGAGTGAACAGATCATTCACTTGATACCCTTCCGGGAACAGGGAGAGAGATATTCAGGGGGAGACTAAGGGCCGGATTTGGACTAAGGAAAGACCAGGAGAAAGAGGGGGAGAGGAAATGAAGGCAGAAGCATAAGTAGGAACGGAGAGAAGATATTTTAAAGGAACTGAGAAAGGACTTCACAAATAGCCCTGTGCCGTTTGAAAGTATTTTTTTTTTGATCTCTCAAGCTTTTTTTAATTTTTTAAACTTTATATATTTTTTACATCATTTTTTTGTTTTTATACAATGTATGCATTTTCATCTTGGTTATAGTCCCTGTAAAATTCCCATCACCCTTGTTTTGATCCTACTCCCTTCTCCCCCCTGTAGTGTGTCTCTGGTTTATAGTTGCCTATTGATTTTGATTTTTAATTTATTATAATTAGTTTTTTTCCTGATCCCTTATTTGGGTCTTCTAAATTCCTGCTGTAAGGCCAATAGGCATATGAAAAAAATGTTCAAAATCACTTGTAATCAAGGAAATGCAAATCAAAACTACAATGAGATACCATCTGACACCAGTTTGAAAGTATTGAGCATCTCCCTCCAGTGGGAACAGAGGCAGAAGAGCAGCACCATCTCCACTAGCTCCTTTTTCCAGTTGTCACTGCTCATATTTCCTTAAGAAAACAATTTCAAAGAAGATAAGGAATCTACACACCAAAATGTAGACACACTGGCCACACCAATAACAGAAAATCTAGAAACAATAAAAATGTCCACCCAAAGGATTGATGAGTTCATTGAGGATGTCAACATGATGAATACTGTGCTGACACTGAAAAATGATCATTAATGATCTCTGCATGAAGACAATGCAGAGACATGGAGAAATATGTATGATCAAACATTAGGTGAAAACTACTACAATACAATGCTACATAAGCATGTTGCAATGAGCTTGATCCCAATGCCTGCCATGTGTATATGGATGAAGACCAAAAACAATGCAAATATAAAGATATATATTAAATATATGTAGGAAGTTTTTTCCTCAAACTTTTTAATATTTTTATAGCTATTTTTCAGTTTAAAATAACTCTAAGTGTTTTGTTGGTTTCATTAATGAAGACATCCAGTTTTTTGTGTTTTTTTTTTAAAGATTTATTTATTTATTTATACAAGCACTGGGTACAGTCAGAAGCATGGAAGGGTGAGAGAATTCACCAGAGCCAGAGTGGAGAGCAGAGCAGGCAGACTGACAAAATACACTGCTGAGGGGAGCAGCGGGCGGCAGAGAGGTCTACGTGCCATGTGGGACCCTCACCGGCGGCTGGGGAGCAGCCAGGGATTGAACCAGCACTGCAGAGGCTGCAGGCAGCTTCGCAACCCAGTGCTCAACTGCTGCACCACCGGGGAGGCCCCCAGTTTTTCTTTTGTTTTTTTTTTTTTTTTAAGATTTATTTATTCATGCATACAAGAACTGGGGAACAGGCCAGAGATGTGGAGGGTGAGAGGATTCACCAGAGAGAGATTGGGGATCAGAACAGGCAGACTGATTGAAATACACTGCTGAGGGGAGCATCGGGCAAGTCAGGAGAGGTCTGCTGCGCCATATGGCATGCTCCCTGGCCTGGAATTGAACTTATGCTGCAGTGGCTGCGGACAACTTCATAGGTTGCATCTTAACCCCTTGCGCCATCAGGGAGGCCTGACATCCAGTGTTAATTCAAGTATCTCAGAAGAAAAGAGCAGGGGAAGAGGAGTTCTCCTTAAATACACCTATAACCCTGCTTGAACAGGGCAGAAGGGCGCTAATTAGTGATTTCTCACAGTTGCTGATAAATAAGCCACCTCCGGGAAACTACTGGAGGCGTGGAACACAGGTCACTTAGGAGACCCCCTGGGATGAGTTATTGGCTTAGAATGGAAGCTGTGAAATAGCCTGAAGATGCTAAACAGCCACTTGGACCATTTGCCTCAAATTCTGATAACCTGCCTCCTCAGCAAACCTTGGTTTCCCTGAGGGCATCATGGTCTCACCGGTTTCCTCACCCTTCAGATGGGAGTTGAGCTTGGCTCTCCCTAGGCCAAGCCTAACTATTTCAGTCAGCCTTGTTTCCCTGAGTATTTTGTTTCTTAAAACTCAGCACCATGTACATATATACCATGGAATATTACTCAGCATTCAAAAAAGATAAACACATGCAATTTGCAGCAACATGGATGGCGCTGGAAGGGATCATGCTCAGCGAAATAAGCCAAAAAGAAAAAGAAAAATACTGGATGGTCTCACTCATAGCAGGAATCTAGAAAACTTAAATAAGGGACCAGGAAAAAGAATAACTATAAGAAAGTAAAAATCAAAATCAACAAACAACTATGAAGCAGAGACACTCTATGGGGGGCGGGGGAGGCAGGGGGCAGGGAGGGGAGGGATTGGGGTCAAAATAAGGGGGTCTCAATTGTATGGGGGATATAAAAATAAAATTTATTATTTAAAAAAAAGAAAATGAGTCTTTAAAAAAAGCAAATAAAATAAAATTAGATTTCCTCCTTTGAAAAAAAAAAAAAAAACTCAGCACCATGGATAAAACAAAGAAAGACTAAGTTTTCTGCAACTCAGCAAGTCAAATGAAAAAAATAAATATAAAGTCTGTTGAAAGAATAGCTTATTGTTTTTTACTGACACTGAATCTCCTGAGAAAGTGTTAACTTTGGGGAATGCCCCTAAATGCAAACACAAACAGGGTTCTCCCTTAATGACTAACAAGCAGAACATCACTTTCTTTGCTGGCTTATTATTGAAGCAGCACAAGGAAGGCTCCAGAGCATGGAAGGAAATCTTGAGAAAAGCAAGGAGATGTCCTGGAAACCGCTGCTCATGATACCATCAGCATGGAGCTGAAGTAAATTACTGCACTCACTGAATCTGTCTCAATTATCTAGAGGATAACTAACACCAACCCAGACTCCCTAATATATCATTCATCCATTCCTTTATCAGGCACTGAAGTAAGAATAACGATAAAGTTTTTAAAGTTGCAAGCATGTTAATAGTCATATTAATTTTTTTAAAAAAAAGAAAAACATACATGGGCTGATTCAGGTATGAGAACTGCCCCAAAAACTGACAGTTGATTGCTCAGTTTGGGAACTGGCCTAGAACATCTGTAACCAAGGTCCAGAGCCCCCCAGTGTTAGCGGAGCCCTTGAATGAGCCCCCCCCACAGGCCACAGCCATCTATTGAAGAACAAAGGGGGAAACAACCCAGAAAACCCAAGCAAAGTAAAACTCAACGCCCAGCACTTCTGGGCAGGTAGGAGCCCACAGCCGGAGCCTCAAGGCTCTCATTACCAATGAGCACAGCCCTCAAGGAGGCAGGTCCTCCGCCCTCTCCCACCAACTCCAAGCCCGGGGCTGCTCACTGTCAGTGGCACAGGCCCCTGAGTCACTCACATGTCAACGCCCTGGGTTTCCCTTGGATCCTCTCCCACCGGTGTTGCCAGGTAATGAGATCATAGTACTTGACAAACCCTCTTTCAAAAGTACCTTTTATCCAATGGATAAAAAAAGAATTTAACAGGCTTTATCATACTGACTGTCCTGTCTTTGGCAAGGCCAGCAGCTCACCTTCAATTGTTTTGGGCTCTTCTTCTTTAATTTTGTTTTTTTTTTTAAAGATTTATTTATTTATGCAAGAACTGGGGTACAGTCAGAGGCGCGGGAGGGTGAGAGAATTCACCAGAGACAGAGCGGGAAGCAGAACAGGCAGAAGGACCAAAGACACTGCTGAGGGGAGCAGTGGGAAAGGCAGGAGAGGTCTGCCGCGCCATGTGGGTTTCTCCCTGGCCGGCCGGGAATTGAACCCATGCTGCAGAGGCTGTGGAGAGCTTCACAGTGTGGCACTCAACCCGCTGTACCACCGGGGAGGCCCTTTAATTTAGTTTTTGGAGCAGTTTCAGGTTCACAGCAAAATCAAATGGAAAGTACAAAGATCTCCCATGTGCCCCCGTCCCTATATGCGCAGCATCCCCCACTATGGCTATCCAGCGGTGCATTTGTTAAAAGGCCATAATTTATATTGGTGCTCATGCTCGGTGTTGTGCATTCTATGACATAGTCTTCAAGGAAGGAAATAGACAAAATGGGTTCAGAAATCCCCAAACCAATCAAACAGCTAGGACTCTGTGCTCCATGCCAAAACATCCCTCTCTCAGTGTGAAGTTTTTCTTCTGCAGTCATCAAGCAAGGAACACTTGATGCATATTAACATGTGGGAAGTGTTTGTTTATTTTTAAGTCATCTAAGCCGGTGCTCCTCAAGCTTTCATGTGAATGCAGATCCCCTAAGAGCCTTGTCAACTCCAGATTTCGCTTGACTAGGTGTGGGGTGGAGCCTGGGATGCTCCAACAAAACTCCCGGGTGACACCCAAGCTGCCAGACATCAGACCACACTGTGAAGAATGAAGCTCTGGCTTCCAGGTGTGTTCACAGGGAGGGGAGCTTTCAAGTTAAGTGAACTTGGGTTCAAATCATAGCTCTGCCATTTGCTGGTTTCCCAGCCAGCCAATAGTTAGAACTATATGGGATGATCAAATCTACGTCTCAAGAAGAGGCAATGTAATAAAGAATGCAAAATTCATCAGAGTTGGCACTCAAACTGCTGAGTAACTCGTACTAGTATTCTTTTTGTTGCTATTTTTCTTATGTTATATCTGATTTCGATCAGTTTCTTCTCTACCTAATGTAGCATAAAAAGCATAGTAACCATTTTCAGACAAAAAACACACGCTTTTGCAAATAATTCACATTTAATCTCACTCAGAACACTTCATACAACCAGGTTAACAAATGAGTTAATAGAATGATGTATGGAAGCCAGTATCTTAAATACATTCCAATTTTTTTTCTTCTACTCTGGTTTTGGGGAAGTCGGAGGCTTCTGTGTCCTTGTTCTCTCCCTCAAGTCCCTGGTGTATACATCAGCTTTTCCCATCTGGCCTCACAAGTATTCACTTGAGTTATTTAATAGTAGATTTGGACAGAACTTGAGGGGTCCTAGCCCAGTTCTCTCATTTTAATATGAAAATGAAGATCGGGGCCTCCCCGGTGGCGCAGCGGTTGAGCTCTGGGTTGCGAAGCTGCCCGCGACCTCTTCGGAGCCAGTTCGATCCCCGGCTGCTCCCTGGCCACCGGCGGAGGGTCCCACATGGCGCGCAGACCTCTCCTGCCGCCCGCTGCTCCCCTCAGCAGTGTACTTCGGTCCTTCTGCCTGCTCTGCTCCCCGCTCTGGCTCTGGTGAATTCTCTCACCCTCCCGCACTTCTGACTGTACCCAGTGCTTGTATAAATAAATAAAAATAAATCTTTAAAAAAAAAAAGAAAAGAAAATGAAGATCAAAGAAGATTTAGTTATTTGCTCAAAGTGATGCTTATTCTTTCTTGGAACCAGAAGTGAAGTTTACATCAGTTAAATTAAATTTAAAAAGGAGCCCATTAGGCTGAGGTGATTTGAATAGCTAAGTAGCCTAAGTAAACAAACCAAACCTAAGCCCATAATGCTTCAAGTTCAAGAAATCAAAACCTAAGGACAACCAATCACAAACGCCAACAAGTTCTTCCCAAATAAGGCAACTGCTTAAACTACAAACCAATCAAATAATAGTAATAAAAAAAAAAGTTCCAGGCCCCAAAATTCATCTGGGTCCAGACAGGGAAGAGGGATGGCCACCCTGAAACAGGACCAAGCACTGCAGTCTTTGGGATCATCTGGGTCTCACATCCACATCATTCTCAAAGCCCATGGAGGGGGCAGGAAAAGACAGGAGAGAAGAAAGTTGATCCAGGCATATACATATATATGGCATATAATTGGTTAAAGAATACCTATATACACACTCTTTTGTCTGTAAATTTCACTAAAATAAAGATATTTAATTGAAAAAGTCTTCTCAGTTCCTACTCTCTACTCAACCTGAAATTAGCAGGATGAGCCAATCACTAGAGGAGAGTTGAATGTATCTTTGCTTGTCCCTGTCTCTATATTCCTTCTGTACTTTTTAAAAAAGATTTATTTATTTATACATACAAGAGCTGGGGTGTAGGCCAGAGGTGTGGGGGTAGGGTGTGTGAGAGGATTCACCAGAGAGGGGAACAGAACAGGCAGATCTACTGAAATACACTGCTGAGGGGAGCAGCAGGCAAGACAGGAGAGGTCTGCTGTGCCATGGGTGTTACTCCCTGGGCAGGGATCGAACTCATGCTGCAGTGACTGCAGATAGCTTCATAGTGCTAAGACTTAATCCCTTGCGCCACCAATGAGGTCCCGCCTTCTGTATTTCTTTCCCTTGTTTGGCTTTTTGTTTCCTAACCCTGCTGGAATTTGAGCAGCAAACCTTCAGTAAGAGAATGTGTGAAAAGGACTCTAACATTCGAGAATGAGGCTGGGTCACCAGGAACCCCTGCCTGAAAAGAGGCCAATTAGGTGAGTAGAACAGAACCCATCCTGAAATCCCACTTCAGCAGCCTCAGCTCTGGATGAGAAACAGGAAGTGGCTAGACAGGCAACAAACTGCAGCCCATTGTTACTCAGTCCAACTCTAAAAGGGGTGCACTGGACAGAAACAGCTCACTCACATTTTCATTCTCTATTTTGCCATATAAGTCTCAGTCATCATTTTTGAAAAAGCTGCTTGTACTTGAAACATGAGTGAGTATCCACTACAGTAGAAATTAAAGTGCTTTTGACTCTGGAAATGAAGAACCAGGAACCCCAAATCCTTGGCCCCTGGTTAAAATCAGCCCTGTGGCAAATGACTTTATTTACCCCACATGAAGGTGGAGCTGAGCTGAATGATGAGGTTGACCTGGCTGGTTTGCAGTAACCAAAGAAGGTATGAGCTCAAGGACATGCAGGACACCAAGCTCCATCTCCAGTGATTGAAGGGGTGTCAATTAATACATTGTAGGTCCCTCTGTGCACAAGAGATACCTTCCAAGATCCCCCAAAAGAAGCCTGAAACTGCAGATAGGACTGAGCCCTACATATGCAGTTGACACTTGAGCAACACAATTTGAACTATGTGGGTCCACTTTCATTTGGATTTTTTCCAGCCCTCTCTCTCTCCTCTTCCACAGCTTATTCAACAAGAGGACCATGAGGATGAAAACTTTTATTTATTTGTTTAAATTTTTTTTAGGATTTATTTTTATTTATACAAGAACTGGGGTACAGGCCAGATGCACGGGAGGGTGAGATAATTCACCAGAGACAGAGCAGGGATCAGAACAGGCAGACAACCAAAAACACTACTGAGGGGAGCAGAGGGCAACACAGGAGAAGGTCTGCCACGTCATGTGGTATCTCCCTGGCCAGCCAGGAATCGAACCCGCGCTGCAGAGGCTGCGGACAGCTTCACAGCACTGTGCTCAATCCCATGCGCCACCAGGGAGGCCCGAGGATGAAAACTTTTATGATGATCCACTCATGATTTTCTTAATAACGTTTTCTTTTCTCTAGCTTGCTTCATTGAAAGACTACAGTACATTATATGTAATACAGACAAAACATGTGTGGTTCAATTATGTTATCAGCAAAGCTTCCAGTCAACCACAGACTACTAGTAGTCGACTACTAGTAGTTAACTACAGCAGTTAGGCTTGGGGTGGGGTCAGAAGTTATACACGATTTTCAAGTGCATGGGGGGGTCAGTGCCCCAACCCGCACATTGTTCAGGGGTCAGCTGTACTGTTTTCTCCTATTCAGACATACATATGATAAAGCTTACTTTATAAATTAGGCACAATAAGAGATTAGCAACAATAATAATAAAATAAAACAATTTTTATAATGATATACTGTAATAAAAGTATTGGAAATTAAGAAATATCTTTACAAAATATTTTCAGGTCATGGTTGACCACAAGTGACTGAAACCATGGAAAGTGAAAGTTCAGACAAGAGAGGACCACTGTAATACTTAGAATGCAGTAATGTGGCCCCTAGCCACTATTAAAGGAAAGGAAAATTTAGAACCTATCTTCTTTGAAAAATAGAACAGTTGAAAGAAATTGGTTAGGGCCTCCGTGGTAGTGCAAGGAGTTAAGACACAGCACTATGAAGCTATCTGCAGTCACTGCAGCACCAGTTCGATCCCCGGCCAGGGAGCTTACCACATGGCACAGCAAACCTCTCCTGTCTCTCCCCCTGCTCCCCTCAGCAGTGTATTTCAATGGATCTGCCTGTTCCGCACCCCATTCTGTCACTGGTGAATCCTCTCACCCCCGACCCACCACATCCTGGCCTGCACCCCAGCTCTTGTATGCATAAATAAACCTCTAAAAAAAAAGAAATTAGCTAATGGTAATTCACAGCAATTCAGGGCTTCAATTACAGCAGCTAGAGAAAGAAGGCAAGTGCGTTCTGGTCCAGTGATGCTGTCCACCAGCTGGACAGACCCTGAACAGACCCTCAACTGGCCCAGGGCATTTGGGCAGCCTGAGCAGCACAGCATCTTCCAAACTCTTTCTGCAGCTGAAAAAGAATTTTTCTCCAACAACCACAGAGCCTTGTTTTTAGTTAACTATTTAGAAGATTATTTACCATTATTTCTATAAATGATAGTATTCTAAATCTTTTGACTTAAAGTAGTATTTTAATAACTCTCCCCCACCCCCACTATTCAAGCTTTTTGAGGCCTTCAAGAGATCATGGAAACCAAGATTAATTTTAAAATATTGGCTCCAATCCTGGAGTACTCCTACTCCCCCTAAAATTATTCTCTGAACATCGTCAGTGAGGTATTAAGGAAAAATATACAATATTTCCTGTAATGATTCATCACTTCTTCCTAGACTGGAAAAACTGCTGATTCCTAGAATACAGACTGCTGTTTTAAAAGCAAAGTACTACAGGGCCTAACCCTCCCCTTTCCTCACGCTGAGATGGTGACCACACCCTTATGCAGTTTTAGAAAAACAAGACAGATAAGCTCCTGACCCCTCTGAAAGTGAGCCTCTAGCCTCAAACCTAATTGTGGCTTTGCATTTCTCTGGAACTTCAGAAACAATTTGAGGAAAAAGAAGGAAATTCGTTTTTATTTCACATTGTCATGCATAATGCTTGACAGAGGGGATTTCACCTAATTTCACAGTCTATGAGCTATCCCGTTACTCCAGTTTTACAGATGAGTAAACCGAGGCTCAGGAAAGTTAAATATTATCACCAAGCTGGCACAGCTGGTAAGTGGTAAAGCCAGGATTTAAGTCTAGATCTGTCTTATCCCAAAGCCTTGGTTCTTTCCAATATATTCTACAGTTCCCTAAATTTCAGGAAATCTAATGTAGAGGGTGAGTCGAGCTATCATTACCCTGGAGCTCCTGCTGTGAACATGTTATTTTATAAGACATACACTTTAAAAATATTTTTTAATCCAAAAACATCTATTGAGCACTCACTAGATGAATGACATCATTACATCATAGTGAAAATAAGACCTCAATTTTCAGACCAATAAATTTGATGTTCATTCCTAATGCTATTTGAAAATATGGAGCTATTTCCAAAGAAGTGAAGCAATCGCAAGACATAAATTCCTAACAAATCTCCTCAAATCTTACACCAAAACAACAGAAACCCAGTGCTAGAAACTGAGAAGGGACCCTAAGCACATCAAGTCAAAATGCCGCCCCCCTCTCCCCTTTATAGACAAGTAAGCTGAGGCCCATGGCTTGTCTGGAGTCACAGAGCAAAGCCACAGTGAGACCAGCACTGAGCAGCTGGGGATGGAAAGCTCCCATACTTAATACAGCACCCCCTCTACAAACAGTCCCCTAGGGAAGAGAGAGTCCCCGAGAAATATTCTAGACAGAATACTCATTCTGAGTGAATTCTAACAGGTCCCTAAGGACTGTTCCAAGTGGTGTCATCACAATGTCCACTGCAATAAAGCCCTTTATTAACCATATCTGAGGCTCAGATGTAAGGGTCAATGACCCAGTTTGTGGAGTGTGATGGAATTTATGTGTTAACTTGGCTAGAATATAGTACCCAGTGATTCAGCCAGTCACGTATCAGCATAGATTGTTGCTGTGAAGGTATTTTTTAGATGTGATTTACGTTCTAATAGTAGACAGTGTAGGGCAGATCACCCTCCATAATACAGATGGGTATCATCCAATTAGTGGAAGAGCTTAAAGGCAGGAGGAGAAAAACTCCTCAAGAATACAACATAGAAGGGGAGGAGGAGGGTGAAGGATCAAAACAGGGGAGGGAAGCGCACAAGGGACTATGCTGATGGTGCACAGGTGAATTGGTGGTGGGAATTCCACAGGGATTACACCTGAGAAGAGAAAGCATACAAGAACGATGTAAAATATATATACAATTTTAAAAAATAATAAAAAAATAAAGCTGATTAATATAAAAAGAAAACTCAACATAGAAATCCTGCCTGAGTATCTAGCCTATAACCCTGCAGAGCTCAGACTCAAGACTTCGGCATCAACCCCTTTTTTTTTTTTAAGATTTATTTATTTATGCATACAAGAACTGGGGTACAGGCCAGAGCTGCCAGGGGGCGGGGGTTGGAGTGGGGAGGGGAAGCAGTTGAGAGGATTCACCAGAGACAGAGTGGGGAGCAGAACAGGCAGACTGACTGAAATATACTGCTGAGGAGAGCAGCAGGTGAGACAGGAGAGGTCTGCTGAGCCATGTGGGTTGCTCCCTGGCTGGCCTGGATCGAACTCTTGCTACAGAGGCTGTGGATTGCTTCATAGTGCAGTGCTTAACCCCTTGCGCCACCAGGGAGGCCCTTCAGCATCAGCTTTTAACCTGACTTGCTGACATGCTGGTCTGTGATATGGCTTTCAGACTTGCTAGCTCCACAAGCATCAAGTAAACTAATTTCCTAATCTGTGTGTGTATGTGTTTGTGCACAGACATAAATATAGGAATATACTATATACAAAGATCTATAAATAATATATAAAGTTATAGAGCAATTATATGTGTATACATGCACACACACATATATATACATATATATGAATTCTTCTATTTCTCTAACAAAACCCTGACTAAAAGTTGGAGAATGAATGAATGAATGAATGATGTTGCTATAGGTTGCACATGAAGGTAGGAAGGGACTAAGCCAGTGTCTATTTCATGCAGGCATTATACTTGCCTCATGGCTAGGGTTACAAACACTGTTCCTCTTTTCATAAAGCTAAAGTTGAGGCCAGCAGCAAGGCTGATGATGGGATTACACAGTGATAAGACTATTATCTTTTTTTGCAATGAGAACACTGCGGCCTGAAGACATTAAGTACCTTGTTCAAGCCACAGACTTTGGTGTACTGGAGCCAAGATTCAAAGCTACATTTGCATGACTCCAAAGTCCACCGTCTTTCCACTTCATCACAACCCTGATTTATCTATAATGTCATGAAAGTCCAAAGGGAAGGTTGGAGAAAAAATAGGATGGGCCACAATAGCAAGTGCTTCAAAGCAGTCAAGGAAGAAATGTTGAACTGGGAAGAAGATCCCTTTACTTCTATGATCCAAGAAATCCTGCCTGAGAGTTTGGCCTCCTACCCTGCAAAGTTCAGATTCAAGACTTCAGCATGAACTCTCAACCTGAGTCACCAGCTTGATAAAGGCTTCCTATGAATAGTTCCAAAATAAAAAAAAAAATCTCTAACATATATTTGTAAAGAAGAGGAGACACCTTCAGTAATTTCTCCAGGAAGGGCCCAACTAGAAATTTCACCACTGAATCTAGTGGTGTCAAAGAGTTAAAAAGGTTTCCTGTAGACTCAAGTAATCAACAAAATGAAATAAGCAAACAAACAAAAATGCTGGTAAAACTACAAAGAATAAAAGTTTGTAAGAAAAAAGTAAACAGGATAAGAATTATAGAAACATTAAACATTGCACAGTCTATGCCAGTGTGTTCCATGGTCCAGTTGGTATCTTTGTACAGCTTTATAAATGATAGATAATACACAACAGGTGCTCCTAACATGATTTTAATAAATAAGATGTCTTGTATTCTCAAAACACAGGGTGTCTGGATTAAGTATAGTGGGCTTGCGAAGGTCATTCAACTGGAGTTCTCACTCTCTCCCAGCCAGCCCAGCTACTGGTCATTGCCCAAGCCAGTTGGAGTCAGAGAGCTTTCCTTTGCCAGATTCAACAAGAGGGAGGCATGAAGAATAGAGTCTCTTATTTACAAGCTGTGAAGCCTGCAAAAAACTTTGCAGAGAATATCTATCCATTTGGTGATAACTGATCTCCAGAGACTCAGAAAGAGAAGTTGTTTGGGTTAGCAAGTGTAGGTGTAGCAAGTATAACAAGAGAGAGATTTCCTGCTCTCACAATGCTTTCATTTATTCCAGCAAAATGCAGCCCGATGATTCACCAGGGACCATGGTCATTTGTGCTACTCCCTGGTGTTTGGGGACACAGGCAATCTTTGCAAAAATCTATTGGACCAAGTCTCAGAAGCTTGTTAATTCCTAAACTGATTAATGGAGTAGTAAGAAGTTACAGTCTTTTCCAAGTATCATTCAGTGATCTCCCAGTTTAGCCTAGAGTCAAGGCCATTGGCCAAAGGATCTAGAAACCCAGGTCCCATACTGACCAGCAGAACTAAACTCTGAGACTCAATTTCCTTAGCTGGACCTCAGCAAGGTCCCTTTCATCTCTAAAGTTACTGTGATTCCAGGATTTAGGAGAGTAAGATAGTCTCTATCTCCTTAGAGAACAGTGAGGGCAGGGTTTCCCACCAACACCCAAACCATCACCAGTGCAAATAGAAACTGCATCTTATCTCCAGAAAACATAAGAGAATCTACTGAAAAAAAAAAAGGATATGAAAATTCGAAATCATTCTGAAAAGCAAGCTTAATATACTCTTAGCATGCACAAAAATAATTGAAAGAGTTACACTAACATCAAAATGTATGAAACAACCAGGAGTAAACTTAACCAGAAATATGTACAATAGCCACATGAAGAAAAGTTTAAATGCTAATGAGGGAGGGACACAGAAAATTATTTTTTAAAAGGAAAAGATACATTTTATCTTGAATAAGAAGACAACATAATAAAGATATTAATTTTCCCTAAGTTAATTTAAAATTTTAATATCATTCCAATAAAAATACCAGCAGGATATTTTCAACTGAAGAAGCTGATTCTAAAGTTTATGTGGAAAAATAAATAAGTAAAAATACAAGTAAAAATACAATATAATCTATTTTTATAGATTATAAGAAGGGGCTAGCCCTCTGGATATTAAAATATTTTGCAAAATATAAATAGCCCAAGTCAAATGGTATCAAAATATGAACAGATTATATTTAAATAGAAAATCCAGAAATACGCAGATATAGAAAAAAAATTATGTTAAACATATATCCCCATAAGAATTTCTACAAGAATGCATATTATGTGAATTCTTATATTTATTTTTTAATTCCCATTTTGAATCTGTGGGAGTAAATGGATGACTCCGGTAATGATGATGGCACAATTAGGTTGCCACATAGAAAGACATAAGACTGAAAATATACATATTGCAACAACCAACAACCAAAATTCCAGATGGAAACAAAATGTAAACCTCAAAACAATACCATAAAAAAAATTAGAACATGGAACTTTTAAAAATAATCTTAATAATGGAAAAGATTTTCCTATGTATCATAAACAACTCCAATATCACAAAAGAATGATAAATTAAATTACCTTTTATAAAAGAAAATCATGGTTTTTAAAAAAGTGAAAACAAAGTCACTGAAATGAAAAACTAGGGATAAACATCATTAAAGTATATTTCAAACAAAGGGCTAATTTCCTCCAATAGGTAAAGAAATTCTCAAATCTATAAAACTAGTAATTCAACAGAAAAAAAAAATAGGTAGAGAATATGAAGAGAGATAATCAAAGAGTTCAAATAGAATTACTTGTGACTCAATCATAGGTAGAGATGTTCGACCTCACTAACAATACAATAAATGCAAAATAAAAAAGAAAAAAAAGCAAAAAAACTCAAAAAACAGAGTGTTTGATGTGTAGATTAGAAAAACCTCTGTGAGAACAATTTGGCAATCTATCAAAATCGAAAATAGAATCATCCCTTCATTCAGTAATGCCACTTATAGGCAAATACACTATATGTAAGACAATAATTGCAATATTGGCAAAACAGACCTCTCCTGCCTCGCCCGCTGCTCCCCTCAGCAGTGTATTTCATCAGTCTACCTGTTCTGTTCCTTGCTCTGTCTCTGGTGAAACCTCTCACCCTCCAGTGCATCTGGCCTGTACCCCAGTTCTTGTATAAAAATAAATAAATCTTTAAAAAAAAAATAATTGCAATATTGCTTAAATAGCAAAAGACTGGAAACAAATGTTCTTCAACACTGATTAAATAATGATCTACTCAGATTTATGAAGATTAAAAAATAATATGCAAAGCAATGTGCATTGTATGTGTAAAAGTATAAAACATATATACTTGAATGTTTGTGTATATATTGACAGCCAATAAAATATATTCTATCTGGGAGAGGAACTGAGTGACTAGTTAGAAGGGCAATTATTTTTCACTATATTCCCTTTATAACTTTTGAATGCTGTACTATTCAAGAAAATTTAATGAATGCAAAGACTAAATAATGCAGAGTCCTCAGTCTTACAAAGAACCTGCAGAATCAGACTCCCCGGAGAAGGAGTTAGGAGCTCTGCAAGTTTAGCAAACACTATGTGTGATTCTTGCACACAAAGAAGTTAGAGAACCCTAACAGATCACAGGCGATGCACACTTATCAAAAGAAAGGCAACAATGATGTCAGCAGTAATGAACACTTATTTAAAAAGATAAAGTCTGAGGAACCATTGCCAAGATCTTGAACAAGTTTTCCTTAAAGTCCTTTGGCACAACCACAAAGAGATTTTACACCCAATGAAGTATTCCTTGTTCTCTCTGCTGTTCAGTTTTAGACACTATTAATAATTTCACCAGGGCCTCCCCGGTGGCGCAGCAGTTGAGCGCTGGGTTGCGAAGCTGCCCGCGGCCGCCGGTTCAATCCCCGGCTGCTCTCTGCCACCGGAGGAGGGTCCCACATGGCGCGCAGACCTCTCCTGCCGCCCGCTGCTCCCCTCAGCAGTGTACTTCGGTCCTTCTGCCTGCTCTGCTCCCCGCTCTGGCTCTGGTGAATTCTCTCACCCTCCCGTGCTTCTGACTGTACCCAGTGCTTGTATAAACAAACAAATAAACAAACAAACAAATAAATAAATAATGCATGCCTCTTTAAAAATAAATAAAATAATTTCTCCAGCTTGGGCCTCCCCAGTGGCGCAGCTGTTGAGCGCTGGGTTGCGAAGTTGCCCGCAGCCTCTGGGCCGCTGGGCGAGGGTCCCACATGGTGCGCAGACCTCTCCTGCCGCCCGCTGCTCCCCTCAGCAGTGTACTTTGTCAGTCTGCTTGCTCTGCTCCCTGGTCTGGCTCTGGTGAATTCTCTAACCCTCCCGCGCTTCTAACTATACCCAGTGCTTATATAAATAAATAAATAAATATTTAAAAAAAAATAATTTCACCAGCTTTCTAGATTTTGCAAAATGCTTTATCCTAATCTTTTGAGCTAGGAAAGAGCCTTACTTGATATTACATGCACAGGAGAGAAGTGAATTATTCAAAGACAGTGTGATGGAAACCTCCAAACTCACCACTTTCCAGTTACAGCATCTACAACATATTGTACAACAGCATATTGTACAACAGCATCTACAACATATTGTAAAGAAACCTGTAACTAGAAGAAGCATACACATTTACTAGCTTTCTTCAACCGAGGCATACCTGTGTTGCCTAGAAATACAACCATGTATTTCTGAGATGCTGGGAATAAAGAACATGTGAAATCTCAGACAGTTCTGACCCCTCTTCTGTGTTCTTCAATTCAATATTTAAAAAAATATTTAATCAAATCTACCATATTACCATAAAATGTAATATGGTAGAATGATTAAGACTATTGTCCTAGAAGGAGCCTGATGGGATTCAAATGCCAGTTCTACCACTGTGTAATCTTAGACAAGTTGCTTAACTTTTGTGTCTCTGTAGACACATCTGAAAAATGGGACAAGCACTACCTAATTCACTTGGTGTGAGGATAGCAAACTGATATAGGTACAGCACTCTGTATAGAAACTGGCACATAGTAAATGCTAGATAACAACTTGCTAATATAATTTCAGGCCATTCTTGGAGTGTTAAAGAATAGAATTCACAAAAAATACGGGTAAAACTGAGAGCAGGGGTGAAAACACAGAGAGGGAAACTCCATAATAGCTAAAGAGAGACACAGAAAGCAAACAATGAAAAGCTGGTTGTTTCCAAGAACTAAAAAACCAACTACAAGATATTGAAGTAATGGGCCAAGCAAAGCAAAGCTGTTTTTTCCTTGTTCGGGGGACTGCTCAGCTGCCAGACTTTTCCATTTTCCGGTCTGGGTCCATATCACTGTATAAGGTTTACAACAGTGGGCCCAGACCAAGCAAGGTTAGCATTAGGGGGCCATGGCAATTCCTACCAAGCCCCGGTATTCGTGACTATGACCAGGACTGACTCTCTGTGTCCAAGGCAGCAGGAGGACTGGCTTTATAGATGAAAACCAAGGTGGTGAAGCAGCAGGAAAAGGACTGGAAGGAGATTCCAATTCCACCAGCATCCCTAGTCATGGAGAGGGTCTGAAGTGATTCCTCCACTCTGGGACCCCAGACCAGACCACAGACTCATTATTACCTCACTGCATATTACCTGCATAAGGGACTGTGGGGAACACATGCAGATGGATGGGACCTTTGCTCATGGCCTGACTTATCTGCAGCAGAGACTGAGGTACAGGAAATGACTTGCTCCAAAACTAAAGAATATCTGGAAGAATCTCTCACCATAGGGGCCCACTGGTAATAGACATGCACACTCTTCTGCTAATTAAACATCATTTCATCAGCTATTTCATCATTAATAGCTATATTGTAGACATCTTTAAAAAGTTAATTAAAAAAAAAAAGCTACCAAACCAAATAAGTATCTCTTTAACTGAAATAGCAACATCAACTGTAGGACAGCCAGTTCTAGGGATAGCAACTGAGCAGGAGGAAGAGCAAGGTGCCAACTGTCCCAATAGTTTCCCAGGGTGGAATTGAGAAATGCTGTGGATCCTCCCTCCACATGCACCTATAACACCTGTAACATCAGAACTTTCCCTCAGAAAATATTAGGAACTATCAACCATAATTTATTTACATATTTTATTTACAGAGAGAGAGAGAGAGTGCATCTTGTTGGTGGCCTAGGGATTAAGTCTCAGCACTATCACTGCCATGTCCTGAGTGATCCCTGGCCAAGGAGATGACCCACATGGAGCAGCAGACCTCTCCTGCCCCCACCCCACCCCTTGTTCCCCTTAGTAGTGTATTTCAGTAAAATCCACCTGTTTTGCTCCCCACTCTGATGAATCCTCTCACCTCCCTCTGGGCACCAGTGGCCTACACCCCAGCAGTTCTTCTATGCAAAAAAAACAAAGACAGAAAGGGAGTCATTTATTTAGGCTCTTAGCTTACCTATATCTTTCAGTTGAACCAACTGAAGACTACATGCTTCCTTTCCTCCCAGAATCCAGCTGCTGCTGAAATTTCAGCCACACAGAACCTATCCCAAAGCTTCAGTTGGCCAGAATTGTAGGTACCCAATATTTATTCCCAGACATTAGTTTTGAAAGATTTTTGTCTGACAAATTTATTACTATTTCTCACTTAAATAATCAAACTCATATCTGACTATCCATTAGAACTGCCAAACAATAGGAGATAACTAATGTTGCCAAATTGACTTGCTATTTCTAGCCCCAAACAAGTCACCAGCTAGCTAGAACTGCCCTTATTCTGATGGTTGGTCTCTGCTCTGTCCTTCCACTAACTACCCTCCTCCCTCCCACACACAAATATTATTTCCTTCTCAATCAGGAGGATCCAAAGCTCCTGTGGACAATGACAGTTCATAGAAAGAACTTAGCACTGCAGCCACCACAATGCCCCAAACTGAAAGCAGCTTAGAATCTGGCAGAACCACCAATGGCTTGCTGTACTAACCTCCCAGCAGCTAGTTTATCTATGATCTCAAATTACATCAAATTTCCAAGGACTAGAGAAAACATTTCCCATGAGCAAGAAGTTAAATTATTTGCAGGGGGAAATGAATGTCTCCCTTTGCTTTCCTGACCCTCCCATTGGAACCAGGAAGCAACACTAAGTGACCCTGAAGAGAGACCCCAGGTAGAGCCTTCAGTTACATAAGATGATCTAAAATCAGTCACCAGTGAGAACGCACAGCATTGGATCTGAGGACTCTCTAAGCTGAGGTGTAATGTCTATTAAAATACACTCCCTATTGAGAAATGATTTACTTTTTAATGCCGCACTTTAGAGGACAGTTGCTATGATTGTGTTTTGGAAGAAATTATGAAGCTTCTGCTTCATGCAATCACATGTAAGAAAATTACCAATAAAAAGGCCCAAGCTGGTGGAGTTCATTGTGTTAGCACAGACTATAAGAAATTCCCTCCCCTTCCGCCATCATAATTTATTTCATGGAAGCTAGAGGAATTTAGAGCCTAATGGCATCTTAGGGTTTGAGGAAACACTACTTGAGTCCACCTCAGAAAAAAAAGATCGTTTGGACACCCCAATAAAAAAAATTCATTTTCTAATGAAAACATAATAACTAACAGTCCTCAGCCTACCACAAGGCACTCAAAGTAACGAATGCTTTGAGTAAGTGCATGGAAAGGGGGAAATGTGCTCATGTAAATAATTATTTGCTCCTACTGTCAGACCAGCCTTGTTCTATAAAACATCCCGCCAACTCAGATTGGTATCCTTCAAGCATCTTTTCATCTCTGCCTCCCCATGCTGGGAGGGATCCCACATTTCATGCTCCCCAGCCTTGCTCAGAAAGTGCAGGTGAGACTAGGAACAGACTCTCAGAACCATAAATTTTGATACTCCATACTGCACAGGGAGTAATACATTATTCAATCTACCCATATTATACGAGCTCACACTACCCTCCTTCAAAACCAAGTTAACACTCAAGGTTCCCATATTCGAGTGGATTATGTCATTTAATCTTATGAGTTATACGTTATTGGCCTTATTGTATAGAGGAGGAAAACGAGAGTTGGAAAACTTACCTGAGACCACAGAGCTTGGAACAGAAGCTTGATGGTCTGACTCCAAACCCTGCACTTTTAACCCTTGTTAACCCATTAGGTGGTATCACAGTGCATTCAGCTTTGGTGATTTACACACCAACACCAGCCCTGAATCTGACTCCCAACACAACCCCACCTCAAAGGGAAGAATTCCCATCAGCTAATAGAATCAGAAGGGATCACACAGAATAACTGTAATCAGTATATGAAAAGAAGTCAAAACCTACCCTTAGGCAGCCAAAATGAAATGCTGCCTTTTTGTGTGGTGAAACAGCCTCCTGCTTTTTTGAAATCCCCCAATGATAGAGTCTGTTCAGCTCATTAGACATCTTCTGGTAAGTGTAAGGACTGCAATCCCAGCAGAGTTTTAATACTTTGTGCACTTTGTAAAAGGAAAAACTAGAACAGAAACCATTCCAGTTTGTGGTCTCACATTCAGAGGGAAAAACACCCTGAACATTTTGATGATTTTAAGAATTGACCTTAAACAGAATGCTTATTATCACAGATAATGTCATAGAATCCCACGTCCTTTTCACTTATAAAAATCACCCCCAATGCAAATTCAAAGTGGTAACTGTCAACTTCAAAAAAGCCAAGTAATAAACAGTTCCGAAAAAGACAATTCATTGAAATGAAGGCTGTAAGGCAATTTGCAAATACCACATGCACTTGTTTTATATGAATATCTGTAGCCACATACAGTATTAAAATGAAACGTAAAGGGAAGGAATTCACTGTACAGAAAACAAAACAATACCCTTTTTTATTTTTTAAAACTCTGGTGAAATAGGTTTCCATATGACATCCCATTAAAAAAAAATTAATGTAAACCAACCTGCCTGTGGGTTAGTCACACTAGAGACTTCATCATAGTGTGTACAGATGCCTAAAGTATTTACAAATGTTATCTGTTAGGTAGTAAAGTTTTGCTGCAAATTTTCCAGCACATATTCCACAGTAAAATAAAGGGGAGATATTGGTGTCCTTGTATAAAAATTCTTAACAAATGGATAAAGGCAATTTTCCTGAGAGAAGATTTGTTCTTGAAATATTTTTCTTTAACAATTGGAAATATAGAAATGGGATGTAGTTGTAAAAGAAGCATAAGAATGTCTAAGTTAACATTTTTCTTTTAAATTATTTAAGTACCATTAAGTTAAAATGTTTACATTCATTATAAAAATGTTGTTAAATCTTATGCAAATGATTTAACACTGATTGCTGCAACGCAAATTGCACTTTTTAAAAAAATTATTGTATACATGGAAGAAAAATATCTTGTTTGCTACCCTGTTTACAAATTCCGACTGACTTCAGATCAGTCACACAATATGAACTTTGAGAAACATCAGTCACAGTGTAGTTACAGTTAAGATGCAGTCTCGAAAACTGAGAAACATTTTGACAAGAGATCTTGTGAACGACTCCGCCTCCAGAGGTGTGTACCAAATGGCCTCAAATGGTCTTCTCCATGAGCGCATGTGAAATTTGGGTGTAGAAAAGGTATGAAGAAATTCTGGAATAACCAAAACCAATCAGAAGAAGTACATGATTTGGGGCAATAGACATAAAATCTTTTTTTAAAAATCGCTCTCAATATCCCTTAGCAGGCAAGGCCCCGGTCCTAGTCCCGGTCTCTGGAAGTGGCACAGCAAACATCAATCCCTGGCAGTCCCTGGAGCAGGATGGCTGGCGGTGGCCAGGTTGAACGCTGTGACTGCACCGGCCCTTCCCAGGAAGACCTGTCTTCTGTCTCTCTTCAGAGATGGGGCTTGGGTAGTAAGGCAGAGCGAACCTCTTGGGAAACACATCTTCTTCAAAGTAAAGGCACGGAAATCACGCGTCAGAGGCATGTTCTGTCAGCATACTTGCATCAATCAGTGTGGACTGCTTGACAAAACAAAAGTCAGCAGGGGTCTGGTCCAGTGGGGCCCTGCAAGCGCCCTCTGCTCCACCCACGTGGCTCAGGCCAGGGCGAGAGCGCACCAGGAATCCTGTCTCACCGAGGATGTGACTTCAGCCGGAGAGGCCAGGCTGACGCCTATGTACAGCCCATCTTGACCTGAGTACTTGAGCTCGCTGTTGTCAGGATTAGTGCTCTCTCCAGCACCAGACATCACCGAGGCACCCGCCTGGCCAAAGAGGGGTCAGAGAGAAGGGGAGAGAGAGTTACGATAAGTTTGTCAGGGGGCACACTCTTGCTAGGTAAGCACATGGGGACAAAGGAGACAGCCAGTGAACCCTGGGAGAGCAGCTCACTGTGTGTGTGGTGCCACTGAGCTGACCCAGGCAGAAACATTCTCCGGTTAACTTGAGAACTCATGGAAGTAACCAGCTCGCAAGATGCAGCCAGACAAAGGTAAGAAAGGGGAACCGGAGGGAGCTTATTTGTAAAAGAAAAAGAAGTGCCAAACTCTCAGATCTGACCGTGAAATAAACCATACCATGCACATAAACATGATAATGATGCCCACCAATCTAATCATTTAAAAAAAAAAAGTACAGAGCAGCGTGGATACACACACACACACACACACACACACCCCAGCACCTCGAGGCTTAGCAGCCATGGCAAAGCTTAAAAAGGAAGGCTACACAGTTCAGCATGGTCTGATAAATGAAAAAAAAAAAATTTTAAGATTTATTTATTTATTTATACAAGCACTGGGTACAGTCAGAAGCGCGGGAGGGTGAGAGAATTCACCAGAGCCAGAGGGGAGAGCAGAGCAGGCAGAAGAACCGAAGTACACTGCTGAGGGGAGCAGCGGGCGGCAGGAGAGGTCTGCGCGCCATGTGGGACCCTCCTCCAGTGGCAGGGGAGCAGCCAGGGATTGAACCGGCGGCTGCGGGCAGCTTCGCAACCCAGCGCTCAACTGCTGCGCCACCAGGGAAGCCCCTGATAAACGAAATTTTTGAGCACTGACTTCATGGAAAATTAACCCATGCATACACAGACCTTATCTACTTCACCTAATTCTTTCCAAGAACAGAGAATGTTTGAAGCAGATGGCATTATAAAGAAAATGCCCACACCCTATATCTGTCATGATCACGGCAAACAGGTCACCTTGTTCTATTTCATTCCTTTCTTCTCCTATCAAAATGAGAGGCTGAATATGAAACATTTTATTTTAGTAGAATCAAAACAGAATAATCATGTGTTTTAAATCATGCTTTTCCTTCTAAAAACTCAGAAGCCCATTATTTCTTCCTAGCTTTCAGGGTACTTTTCCACAAATTTCTAGACACTTGTTTTTTTGACATAGGTAGAACATTTTGTACATTTCAAAACTTCCCCTTTTTATATACACAACCCCATTAAATCCTTAACTATCCATTTGTGCGGCTGAGTTGATGTTACAGTTGATATTACAGCCCAGAAACAGGGTAAACTGAATAGAAGAGTCACAGAGCCTCTGAGGGACCCCTTGTGGGACTGGAAGTAAATGTGATCCTGCTCTTCCGCTAGGCCAAGTTCTGGTTTTCTCTAATCCTCGCAGTAACCTGGTAAATCTGGGAAGCAAGACTCCAGGGGGTCTGAGCACATGAATTCCTGCCTTGCCCATCCCAACTTCCTCCCAACTGGACAGGCCAAGTCCAGGCCCCCCACAGGCATGCAATACTTTTCTTTCCTAGCAAAAAGCAACCCCAACACAAACTTTTATTGAAACAACACAACTTGGGGCCTCCCTGGTGGTGCAAGGGGTTAAGTCTCAGCACTATGAAGCTATCGGCTGCCACAGTAACACAAGTTCCATCCCTGGACAGGGAGCTACCCACATGGTGCAGCAGACCTATCATGTCTCACCTGGTGATTCCCCCTCAGCAATGTATTTCAGTCAATTTGTCTGTTCTGCTCCCCATTCTGTCTCTGGTTAATTCTTTCATCCCCGACATTCCTGGCCTACACCCCAGCTCTTGTGTACATAAATAATAAAAAATAACTCTTTCAAAAAACTAATTAAATTAAAAATTTTAAAAATAAATTAACAACACACACTTAAAAATATACACTGAGGGCTATGTATGTATAAAAAAAGAAAATTTCAGTCACTAAAATGTCTAAAGTTTTAAAATAGATTCGTGTGAAATTGTTGAAATAGCTGAGCGCATACTGTCTGACAAAAAAAAAAAAAAAACTATGATTTTCAAGTACCACTTTCACAAGTCAGCAAAAAGAAGCACCAACAGGTACCTGTGAGGCACTACGATATGAGCCCCAAAGAAATTGCTGCCTTGCAGAAGCTCCTAGGCCTCCTCAGAGTCAGGAAACAGACTAGAAAGTAAGCTGCTTGACTGTCTACTATGAATGATGAGTGAATGACACAAGGGGCTGAAGGGAATGGTGAGAAAAGGAATTGCAGAGGGGAAAGGATGCCTGCGAAAGGGCCTCAGACTGTCTGCATGGTGGGGCGCAGCTTAGGCTTCCAAGTACTGGCTGGCGCAGCCACCTCCTGAGTGTGGTCTCCTCCCTGAGCCTCCTCCGGGGTAACTGGCCTGCATCTTGCCTACCTCATATGTGCTTGTGCAAATTAAATGAGATAATGTTTATAAAACTGTCAGCATGATGCTTTGCCATGTTAAACATTCCACAAAGTGAAGTGCAACTAAGTCATAAGGCTGTTGCAAGAATTGAATCAGTTATTGTTAAAGCCCTTATACCGGTGCTGGCAGCATTAAAGATGACAAGTATATACTGCTTCCATTAATATTTTATTACTGTTGTTAAGGAATATGGGCTTAATTTAATCTTCCCAATTTCAACCTTCAGCCCAGGTTAGGTACTCGGGCCACCATCATCTCTGGATGGGAACAGGAGAGGGAACAGAACAAAATGAAAATCACCTCAGCGATGACCTTATTTTAATTGTTACGACAGCTCTTCGAAAAGAGAAAGCAAGGTGCCTCTGTAAGATGTTAAGAGGATCACTGATCCTTGTTCATGTAAGCCACATTCAAAAAATCCCAATACCTTGAGAATTATTCTTATACTTGAACAATAGATCCCAAAAGCTACCACTAAAATACCTATTGCCTTCTTTATTTAGGCAATGTTACTATGGTGTATGGCAGTCTGAGAGTCCTATTCCAAAGGCAGGCAACACTAATTCACATAAGTGATGGGCTCCTGCAAAATTATCAGCTCATTTGAAATCAAAAGCCCTATTATTCATCTGTTAGAAAATAGGACAAGTACTTTACACACTGTTTCAGAATGTCATTTTCAAATACAATATTTGAACACAAAATACTGCAATACACAGCTTTTTTGTAAGATGACTGTACCTTAAAAAGAGAGCGATTAAAAATCCCATGATGACACATAATGATGAAATTGTAATGACCCCAGGACCCTCACATTTATGTCCAAGTGGGAAGCAGTCCACATTCTGGTACATAACTTAGAATGCAGTTAGCAGAGCCACCAAAAAACTGACACCCTCCTTAGCTCTGTAATTTCACTTCTAGAAATATACCATAAGGAAAGAATTCAAAGGAAGGAAAAAAGGCTCCACATGGGAAGACAGTCATTGCAGGGTTACTTGTAATAGTGGAAACCATGGAAATAATCTAATGTCTAATGATATGTGGATGGCTTGAAAAAGCAAGGCATATCCGCTCAATGAACTATTTCGCAATTATTAAAAATAACAAGCTCACGTAGCAAAATGGAAAAAATCCCATAATGCATTGTTAAATGAAAAACAAAAAGATATAAATTCTAACTATGGCATCATGACAGCTTAGCCATGCACATGCAAAATATTTTGAGAGAATTCAGGAGGGAATGCGGGACAGAGAATCAACCCATAGTCATCTATACCTTTCTTTTTTAATTTCAAAGGTGCAGTGCAGTCTAACTTTGGGGAAAAGACTCTAGCACCAGAAACATAAGACATAAGCCCTGGGGGAGGAGCTGGCCTGGACAGCATCATAAAGTAGCATGAAAAAATAGGGAGTTTTCAGAGTGGAGGCACAGCAGAGAGAAGGGAGGATCAGAAAGAGTCCCCAGGTATCCCCAAAGTATCTCCATGCCACCTGACATAGGTGGGAGCCTAGCCAGTCATGCACATGTGAAACACGGTTCCACATTAGTTAAAACACCAAACACACTACATGGGTTCACTAACCTGAGTTTTGGAAACTGGTATTCTACTGTGAGAGTTGAGAACTGACATGACTCTCCTTAGGAAATCTGGTTTTTCGTTTTATTGTTGATCTTAAGTCACCCTCATTGGTGACATTCAAAAACCGCTTATCAAAAATCAGTTCAATGTGGGGGAGAAAAATCAGAAAAAACCTACTGTGACCCTGGACCGAGTACGCGTGCGCGTGCACACACACACACACACACACACACACGAATAAAAATTTCAGTAAGTTAATCATGTTTTCCCTCATCTAGCTATATCCTTGAAGCCCTTTAGTTCAGACCAGACATCAACTCAGCAAAAGCAGGCACTTCACTAACCTAAACTAACAAGTATTCCTAAACAAAATGAGAGGAAAGTGCACTGGCGTCCCCACGACTGAACCATCTTTCCTCCTCAGGCAGGCAGAGGTCCCGACTCTTTCTCTGATCAAAGTGCAATATGAGGGTGGAGCAGAAATCTGTTCTGTGTTTCCATTCAGGGCTTATCTGCCCTCCACCCTCCCACAGACAACTGAAAATGGAGGCACTTCCTGTTAAAAGAATGTGTTATCAGCCGCAGACCCAGCCTGGGCTCAGCACTGAAAGCAGACCAGGCTGGGTGGCGGGAGCCTGGGCAGAGCGGAGCTCTGAAAGGAATAAACGACTTCAGGGACACCTGTTGCAGACTGGGACATGGAAAGAAGACACTTATTTTCTGAAAAGGCAAGGTTTTCTGATGTGATTAATACATATAGTCACTGCCCAGCAGAGGGTGGCTCACAAACAATGTCCCTCCTTGCTCCACATTGTAATCTCTCTTAATGCAGCCTCGATCTGAAGTAGCAGAACACTGCAGCTGAGGCAGAGTGAGGGCAACTGTGGTCTCATTCCAGAAGAAAAGACTTTAACGATGCTCATGCTGTCTGCTTAGCTGGAATCAAGATGGTCAGCTTCCACGGCCTCTGATCGGTCCTTCCTACAGTTAAGTTGGCGGTTCATTTTTTTTCTTGTGTGAGAGGACACCAGGCATCCCTCACTGTCAAAGCACTCTGATCTGCTTTTGTAACCTGTAGGTTAGTTAGACTCTCATAGTGCTTTAAAGCAGTCTTCCTTGGCAGAAAAATTTTAAAACTATGTGTGTGTTCCAACAAAGAAGAAACTCAGATAAATCTTAATGTCCACTCTAAAAAGCCATGCTCATTTCAGCTTGCATGAGGGTAACAGTACCAGCCACAAAAGTGATTCCATAATAGTTAGGAGGTGACATATGGAAGATACACATGCACACAGGTTCCATCTCTACCAGAACATGCGAACATCAATCACAACAAAACCCTCCAATTCGCCCCTAACAGCTCAATAAAGCAAGAGATCAAGGGCGCCTTCTCTCACAAGAGGGGAGAAGTGCAGTCATCTGAACTGATGACCTAACTCAGTTTTCAGCAGAACACTATTTTTTGTAATTTAACGAATAAATTCCTTACTAGGAAGCTCACCAGCTGACTCCCCATTACTCCCACTGGGTAGGCCAGGTTATATCCATCTCAAGAGATGCTGCCCCTTTCAAGGGGGGAAGAACAATTCTACCCACACAATCTGTTCTGGGAGCAAATTGTTTTACCATCTCAAACAGCAAGCATGTTGTAGTGAAGAAAGGCATGGCTGTAAGTTTAAAAGTACCCTGGGGTTGTTACTGCAGTGGGAAGGGCTTGTCCCTCAACTAAAGAAAGAGTTTATCTTGTAAAATGAATCAAAACTGATGACTATTCTGGTCTTCAAATTAAGTGGCAAAGGATCCCAAGGCAAGATTTAAAATCTGTGAGTTATGATCTTAATTTTAAAAACCCAACTTTTTAGGAGGTTGCACGGGCATTTAATCTCACCATCTCAATTAGAGAAAGCATACCATGGTCCAAGAATCAAGCAGTAATTGCAAGAAAGTATTATGAATACTAAGTTTTCACAAGGATTGAAAAAATGTTGGTATCAGAGAAATAAAATATTTAAATTATGGTTACTTTATTAACACAATACCTCTACATTGCTACATTTCTCCCATTAGAAAAGTCAAGGATTTAATCATAATGTCCCGGGATTTAAAAATGCCATGCAAATAAAGCACATCATTATTAACTACCAAGATCATATTTAAATAGTGCTATTCTTCTTGAGCTTCAAAGAGGTCTGCAGGCATCTCCAACTTACTACACAATACTCCTAAGAACCAGATGGTAGGAATTACTTTTCCCTTTTTTAGATGGAGGAAAACAGAGGCTTCACAAAACCTTGGCAGCTCGCACTAGTCACACACAAAGCTGCCGGACTGCCTAAATGTTTCCTTCCATCTGCTAAACCAGGAACCCCCAAAATAAACTTCAGACTATATTCAGGCTTTGCCATGAATCAAATGCTAAATGTATTGTGAGCTTTAAATTAAACATATTTGTGCTTTGTAGTATACAGACTTGATTTTGGAGTATGAGCCCCCAATTCTGGTGAAACCACACCGTGCTAAAAACTACCGTGTAAACCATCATTTAAACATCATCAGATACTGACTTGGAATTGTTTACTTATACAACTCCAACAGAACACTAAATCAGTACCTGTTGTTCATTTGTTCACATCTTTCTTAAAATCTGAGATCCATGAAATAACCTCTTTATACTCAGTCTCACAAACTCTAAGTACTGAGCCTGATGTGATAGATAGCTGACTTATGAGTTATCACATATGGGAGCACCTGCCTCTGGAGATGCTTTTTAAAGTTATTAAAATTTCAGAACATTAACAGGTAGGTCTAAACAAGAACAGAGCTAACAGATTATATTTAATTCATATCCATTAGATCTTCATATTGCTAGCAACTCTTTTGGCAGACACCCATGAAATACATAATAAATTACTTTTGTTCCAGTAAAGGAATTCATTTTCTTCAAAGATTCATTTAGCAATAACATTTCAGAGCATTCTAAGTCAGATTTCTTAAATTTGGCCATGTTTTCCCGTAACATTATTTCATGTTTTGTGACAATTGTGTATATTCTTATAGAGACAGGGAAAAAACTGCAAAAAATCAGTAATCTGGAGGGAAAAAAGCTATGTTCTGAGAGGAAGTCTTTTAACCATAGGCAATATGAAAAGGCAAATAACCTGACCCATTTATTCTTTACCTAGGTATTCCAGTATTCCAGCCTTCAGATTGTGATAAGTCACTTATTAAATAAACCACAGCCCTGTGATAAATTGGGTAGATATATATATTATAAACTACTTAAAGAGCAACAATTTTACTGATTCTTAATATACACACTTAATATCCAAAGCTTTGGATGTTAATATAATATAACGTATTCTAACTACTACTTTTCCCCATGAAACACACACGCAAAGGAAGGAAGTCTAGAAGGGCCTTGAGATCAAAATGAAAGTATGCAAGCTCCACATGCTTAAACACTCCCTGCCAGGCTGACGTGTGACTTTCATGGCGAAGGCCAATGTGGTCAGCAGGAACGTGAGTTATTAGAAGGGGCTGTGAAAGAAGAAAAGAAAGAGAGCCTGGCACACAGGGAGCATGAAGATAAAATGCCAACAAAATATTTATGTTCATGGCTCATAGCAAGTGGCAAGTGGGATATTAATAACTGACGATTGGTCAACTGCCGGGGAGCAGAAAGAGCCCTGGACTGGGAGGCAGGAGACATCGGTTCCAGTCCCGGCTTCAACACAGGCTTGTTCTGTGACCTTATGGAGTCACTGGGATCCTGGTTTATAAATGAGGCAATAATAATACCTAACTGCAGCTCTCTTTCACAGATTCTGTGAGAGATTAATGACTTTTTAACTCTTTTTAAAATTCATTTGAACTATATCTTGAACCATAAATTCTAGGGGTAGGAGGATGGACATTTGCCTATTAAGAAATGCTCTTTTAATTTCCTAAAAATTCACTGGAAGTGACACGAACATTTTGAAATGTTGCCACTAACTTAGCCCTTTGTATATATGGATTTAAATCACAGTGTTATAAGTTTTGATATTTATTTGCTATTAAATATTCATATTTAATATTTTGAGTGTTTTTTATAATCACATTAGGTATATCAACAACAGTAAATTCTACTACCTATTATTATTTTATACTATACAACTAACATAATCTTAGTATTAAAATACATTTTAGTGTATTACAACAGATATAAAACATAATAATATTATATAAATATTTAAGGCACTTTATATATAAAGTGCCTTACATATTTGGGTCATTAGCAAATGACATTTCTGAAGCTGTTTTCCTATCTGTTTCATTGAAATGATATTTGATGCTGAAGTTACTAATCAAAACCTGTCATATTTCCTTAAAAATATTTCTGAAAATATTTCCTATCACATATTAAGTTAGTATACTATAGTGATAACAACACTGGCTCCACAGCTGCTGCACCTATGTCGAAATCCAAGTCCTGCCTCTTATTTGATAACCTTGAGACTGTTATCTTCTAAGTCTCACTCCCCCAAAGAAAAATTAAATTAAAAACACCTCAGATGTAGAGTAATAATTAGGGATAAAAGAGAAAATGTTCATGAACACCTGGCACATGAAGGTTACTCGACAGAAGTTAGTTTCCCCCTTCTTACATTCATTATCTTATAAATGAGAAAGTGTGGGAGAAAATGTCTCACCAAAAAAAGCAGTATTATGATAAAATGTCAGACTAATCCACTAATGCTCTGTTCTCAAGTCTTCTAGAGGCTCTGTAGTGTATTCAAGTTAAGAGTTAGGCAACATTGGTTGGTCCCTGCTACGGCAGGCTCTCAAGTAAGAGGCCCTCTTCATAGTTAAATTCCTGAGTGAAAATAGTTCATACTTTATGTGTGAGGCCTTCATGAATGTTCCTGTCAGCTATCTAGTTATTATAAGGAACAGTTAATAATATTTTGTGATGAACCACAATACCATAGGAAATCCCAAGTGAGTCAATTACTTAAAGAACACAGTGGAGTATATACATATGCTAAAAGTGAGTTAAATAACGAAAGGTGCATTTTCTACATTTCACCACAGAATGCAAATATTAATACTAAAAATAGTCTATTTTTATGTATTTAAAATACATGAGGTATTTTGTACTTTACAAAAGTACAAAGCATATTTCCTCAAAAAGTCTCAAAGACATTCTGATATCTTAATGTGTCAGTCCCCAAATCACTGCCTGTCCCTAAATCAAGCACTTAGGCATGTGTATTAACTCTTTCAAACCACTTCAAACACAAGATTAGCACCTCGCAGCTCAGGATAAGTATTTCTCATGACATCAGTGTTGAATAAGCTATTACCAAGCAGTGACTACAGTAAGGGAACAGTTCTTGCTAGGCACACAGCATCCCAGAAGAATAAGTAAGGCAGTAAGAATAAATAAAGACATCTATTTAATACTGAGAAACTTGAGCAGTCACCCAGTGACACATCTGAAATGTGGTCCTCGTCTTCATCTAGGGACATTTGCCTCTCTTTGTGGAGGTCATCTGTCACCCAAAATGAACCACAAAGGTCACGAAACACTTCCTATCACTAATATACCATGCCTGATATGATTTCATTCAGAAAGACCAGGCAACAGCCACCCCAAACCATCTTTCTAAGAAACCAAAAAAAACTAAAGTACAGGCCTACAATGGAAGCTGTGAGGTTCACACACATTGCCAGTTCCTTACTAATTGTGAGGGGAAACCCAGCTTGTAAAAAGTAGGACCATTTGTTTATATCAACTATCAAAATATTTTCAATTAAGAATGTTTTGGTTGACTCCAGTATACACACAGAAATACACTTGCCACTACAATGGGGTTAGTGGCATTAACTAAAGCACATCATTTAGAAATGAATGAAATTTGGACCCTTCTTAATAAGACTGACTTGATAGTGATTTGAAATATCTAATTTCACCTATTTGACTAGACTCTTATTCTGCCTTTGGCTTCTATACCCTTTACTCCAGCCACACCCAACTCCTAAAACAATAATTCCTTAACTATAAGAGACACCTGTGCTGTTCTTCCTAGCTATCTCTATTCCAACATTTCCCTTGCAAAAATCCTACACAACTCATTCAAACATCCCTCTCATTTCCAATGTTACGGTCAGAATTCACTGCTCCCTCCCTCCTTTCAACTCCAACTATACTTTGTCACTCATTCAAAACACCTCCCAATCTAACGAACAGTAAGGTCTGTCTATATTTGCCCCACACACACATACCTAACACCAAGTTATGAACAATGAGGTCAGAGGCCTTGATTTACAAAATGGTATAGGGATCCCATAAAAAATGCTTACTGTAACAACAACCAGTAAAAAAAGCAAGGACTAGTCAGATACATTATCTTATCACCTAATAAGCAATAATAATTTGCTTAATAACTTCATCCCCAAATTAATCCCCCCATCACAAAGGAAGTAGTTTTTAATCTACAAATTTGGTAACCAAGCTTAAAAGTTAGTATATATAGGGGCCTCCCTGGAAGTGTAGGCGTTAAACACAGGACTATGAGGCTCTCACCGCCACTGCAGCACGAGTTCCATCCCAGGCTGGCCAGGGAGCTAAACCACATGGCGCAGCAGACCTCTCCTGTCTGCCCACTGCTCCCCTCAGCAGTGTATTTCCCAGTTTTTGTATGCATAAATAAATAAATCTTTTTTTTTAAGTTTAGCATATGTTTATATATGATATGTAATACATACGTATGTATTATATGATAGAGTATCCAATTTCACAATTTTTAGATACAAGTGTAAGAGAAATGAGAATATTTATAGACTATCAAATCTATTGCTAAAACAGAACATGTTACCACATTTTCCTCCTCAGTAATAGTAACAAATCTATAAAACAATTCAGTCAATAAATGAAATTCAATAAAGATTTAATTAATCTTAAAATCCAGAGGATGTGAATACCAGAGAAAATCTAACGTCTATTTTGATTAAATACACATTTTTCAGTAAATCTGCATTTATAAGAAAATTTTAGTCAAAATGAAAGACTATTTTGGTTAAGTTTATCATCAAGTAAAAAAGTCACAAAAATTAATCAATAGTTTATCAGAAATTTCACACATTTCTTAATAAGTACCAAGAATTCCAAAGGAATGAGATAGACTTTTTAATACTGGGCTACATGGTAGCAGATTTTCCTGATTTCATACAGGAAACAAATTGCCCTCCCTCTACCTCTTATTGGTGCACACCACACAAGCACAATGAAAAGAAATCGAGACATAAGCGCGCCATCAAATGGTATGTTTCCTTTTTACCGAGAGATCTAGGGAAAACACAAATTAGCAACAAGTACATAAAGTTAAGACATGAAAAAACACCAAAGAAATCAGGCTATGGTCATCACAGAAATGACTTTCATGGCACTTATGATGCTTGTTCTGCAAAAAATGTTGAAAGGCAAAGCCTGTGCTAGGAATCCTACCCACAGATCTGATCCTGCTGAGGCCAGGATAGGGGGAACCCGGCCTGGAGCCCTGATTACAGTGCCAGACCAGTAAGAAGCCTCCCTACAGAACACTCAGCTCCAGTCAGGCCACGATGGAGACCAGGTGCCCTCACAACAACATGCACACATGAAGGGCAGGGCAGAAACATCAGGGTTTGAAAGAAGTCTGCCTGAGGGTCATCTCCTACAGTTGATTTGGGGGGGGGGCATTAATATGATGTCAAGTTTGATAGGGACCTCTGTAACAGCTTTCTACTTCCTTGCTGTAACTCACACTCATTAAGGAAAGGCAGACAAGCAGACAATCACAGCCATCTCTGAATGGAAGAAAGTGGCCCCCCAGTTCCTGTTTTAAATTGCCCTTTGTTTTTTTAACTTGGTTGCCATGATTAAGCTAGGACATCCCTCTAATACTAATTTTCACCATATCAGTTGTAGGGGCCACTGGAGATCAATGGGATGGACCCATCATCACAATAGGAAGCTGGAACATTGAGCCAACCACGGTGGGGTGGAACACATTCACTGTCTAAACACCAGCTATGACCCTTCTATGTGGATTTAACATTTTCTTCACCTGCAGCACTTCACGAAAGCCTATAAAGCAGTAGTCCCAACAACAGTTGCTCTCCAACATCACACACCATGACCAAAACGGGAAAAAGACACATCTTGGTCAATTCAGTGACCTTTCATAAATGCTTCTGCCAGCTGCTCACAGATAACTCCCTCACGGTGGTCTTCACACACCTCAGCTGTCATGCTGGCCACACATACAAAGCTCAGTCTATCCAGGGAAGCCTGAAAAGTGTTGCTCCATCTGCAGCAACATGGATGTTGCTGAAGGGGATTATGCTACACTGTTCTTTTTTTTTTTTTTTTAAGATTGGGGTACAGGCAAGAGGTGTGGGGGGTTGGTGAGAGGATTCACCAGACAGAGTGGGGCTACACTATTCTTGAAAGGGACAGAAGCCCAAGGCAACCAACTGGTGGAGACATTCTTGATAGGCTCACCGTAGGAGGAAAATGGGCAAGCACAAACTCAGCCTCCAGCCAAGGTCAGGAGTGGGTCCCTGGAGGGAGTTAGAAGGAGGGAGGGCAAGCCCCACCCCTGCCCTGGGGAAAGTTGTCAGGAAACATTTCTGTGGCTGGATGCCTGGACTATGACAGCTGCCCTTAGTTTGCAGCTCACTTAGCTGGTTTGCGTGGAGGCTGCCGGAATATGGGATGGAAGGGAGCTCAAAGCAAAAGTCCTTGTCTGGAACTATACTCAAACTCCCCCAGGTTCTGAAATCCTTGTTGCTTTGCCTCCTGGCTGAGGACTAAGATTCCCTCTGAAGTGCACTGGCTGCTTAACTGCCTCAGGCTTGCTAGGTCTAAGGTAAGAGATACAGGGACACGTGGACACCAAAACAGTCAAGGCACCCGCTGCAGGAGAGGTCCCTCGTCCAATCAAGCAAAGGCAGGACCACGTTACAGCCATTTTATGTTCCTTCCCTGCAGGTAACTGATTAGGCTTATAAATAGCCAACTCTGAAAGTTTACATCACAAAACCAGGAGAGCAAAACAGACCTCACCCACTATGCTTCCTAGTTCCCAAAACCCATTCTTGGGCAAAAATCTCTATTTGATGTCATTTATCATTCAAACTTGGATTTTGCCACACCTCAACCAAAATGTATTAGCAACAAAAGCAAGTTTTTGGCAGCAATTGTCATTTTAGCTCAGAGAGACAGACACCAGACATGGAGCAAAAAACCTGACAGCTCCCAATGTTTTACAAGACCAGAACATTGTTTTCCTATGTAAGCATCAAATTGCTTCTGAGAATTTAGGGCATAATAAAAAAAATCTAAAAATAATTTTGATCTTTCAATTCCCCACAAAGAACTGTCTATTTACCACTTTAGAGTCTTAAAGCTTCATCTAACCCTACCATAAAAAGTATACACCTTTAAAAAGAAACATTCTTTAACAAGTGTTTGCAACAAACAAAAACTGAAAAACTTTACCCCTGTGAAACTCTGAACTTCTTGCTTCATTAAATAAAAGCCCAACTGAATTTGGGTTGGAGGACAAAAAGAAATACCAAATACAATTAAGCACCATTTATGTTTAATGTTACATTTTTATTTGTTTAAGTCAGTAAAAATGCAACAGAAACCAACTCTGGTTCCCAAACCAAGGAAGACACCTTGAGGGCAGTAATTTCTTTTTCACCTGCAGCGCTGGTTCAAAAACACACATTTCTGAGCCCCACCCCCAGGAACTGACTCAGAAAATCCAGGGTGGGGCCCAGGAATCTGTAGTATTTTAAAGTACCCCAAATAGGGCAAAACCAAATGTAGAAAACTATTACTAACTAAAAAGGGATTTTAACCCTGATGCTTCCTCCTAAACCTGTCTTAGCATCAGCCATGCCTCGGCCCCGCCCCGCATCTCACTTGGAGGGTGAGGCCTGGTCATTTTAAAAGAGCATTCCAGGTAAACTAAGGAAGCACTAAGGTTAAGAAAAATGCTCTTAAGGAAAACTGATTTCCAGTCATGGCTTTACAGACTAATTATGTGATCTTCCCCAATACCCTGGCATCCCAAGTCCAGGGGCACGAAATGCTCCCAAACCAAATTGCTCGGAGGTTTATCACAGGGCTGAAGCAAGCCTGGGTACAATTAACATGCACTTAGAGAAGTGAGGCCTCCTCGCTACAGGACAGCTGGGTGAAGGAAGGTCAGGGAATACAGAAACACGTGACACTTAGGATGAGCTTTGCTTTGGGAAAAAGATAAAGAAGAAAAGAAGACAAAGAAAAAAGCAGCTGAAGTTGGTATGATAAGCTAAAGTAATTTAAATGTCATGGGCACCCAGATACCTTAGACCACTGAGCTGGAAGCCTTTTTGATTTACATTAAAAATACAAATATATATTTCATTTCCACTTCAAACCACAAAACTTCTTGCTTTCAGGTGGATTAATTTAACCATAAAAATGATATCTTAATTAAGAGGTTTATAAAGTACTTAAGTTTGTCATTTTGTTTACATTTAAATGTAATTTCCCCTAAAAACTATTCTTAGAGATCAGCTCACTAAACTGAACTGTTGGTTTAGATTATTGCACTACCAGATAAGATAAAATTTGAGATAATATAGTAGAGAGCAACTCTCTAGCGTAGAATCTACTGCTTTAACACTTACCCCTGAGGCTGTAGGTTGTGTTGTAGGGGAAGTATTTTTGCTGCAATCATCTGAATTAGAAGAGGTGGAAGTTGGAGTCATAGGAACAGAATTATTGCTATTACCTGCAACATTCAAAATTAACCTTATAAATATAAATGTCCTCTACAGTCAAGGTTGTCAAAACTTTACAATCAAAAAGATTTTACCACTTACCAGAGCAAGCCTTTGACTTATTTATGTTCTTAGGTTTTCGTTTCCTGGTTTGAATTCCCTCCTTTTTCATTGCAAGAGGTCGAGGGACCTAAAAAAATGTTTTACATAGGCTATAAGTACAATAAATATTTTATTAAAGAAAAAACAAATTTTAAGATCCAATCATCAATACCAAAAGCCCTGTTTTCAAATAATTTGCATACATTTCAATCCAATTTTTATATACATTCAATAAATTTCAAGTACAAAAAGACTATACTTTCCTGAGCAAATGCATAGACTCCTTCCCTAAAGTGTAGTGATTTGCCAGGGAATTCATTCCTTCAACATAATGTGTTGCTTTAATCAACTTTAATTATAGAGTAAAACCAATGAGTATAAACTTTTTTATTTTAAAGGGATCGTATATTCTCTTCCTTCTACATATCCAGGGTTATCTTCCTTTATAAAACTGAGGTCATTAAGGTGTTATGTGATGTTCTTAAAATGAAATATAGGCTCTCTATAGCTATCAGGTATAATTACTCCTTTCTAGACACGTATCAATGTATTTGATTGAACTCAAAATTTTTTAAGACAAATTATTTGTGTATTCCTACTTAGTTGCATGGAATTTTTGTGTTTTTTAAAAGGGGGTTATTACCAAGTTATCAAAACCAAAGAGCACATTTTTCTACATATTAATATTTTTAAAACTTGGATGTCTTGCAATGGATGTGTATCACAGTTTATTAAACTGTCAGCACTGTTCATTTCTTAGTGGGATATATGATAACAATTTATATTATAATTAATAGCATCCTAGGTTAAGTAACATGCATAAAGAAAATTAGACTTTTAATTTCTATCCCCTCTCCTGTGTTGACTTTTTAAAACAGAAACAATGTACAAACGAGACACAAATGAGTGGAGTATGTGGCGCACCCCATGGAGTTTCATGTAGAGTCCACAAGCATTGCACACTGGTTCACCCTCGGCATTTCTGCGCCACAAAGTGGTGGTTGTGGTGTGACAGTTGGCACAGGACAATCCAAGCCGCCGGGAGGAAGGCTGGAAAGCAAGTGTACAGATACAAATTACTTACATATATGCTACATACATCAACATTACGTCTCTGTCATCACCAAGTATGTACCTGGTTACTATAAATAAAAGCACCCATAAAGAAAAAATTTGAAATGTAATTAGGTTGACCTTCTGGACCAAGTAACTTCATTTTGCACACTGTGCTCAATCCCCTACATGTTTGTTTGCTCCAGTCTATAGATTATAGATTAGCCAATAACTCCACTCACTGTTGTCAGAAGTCTGAGATACAAGAGTCATGAAATGCAATCACAAATGGCCTGCCAATGTACTTAATTAAGTGTCTTTGAGCAGTCTCCATTTCACTTGAAACTGGAGATAATCAGTAATAATCTGAGATATGTATAGAGGAATACACCAGAAATCTTAGAAGGACCTATACATATTATTAGAAATGAATCTTGGAAAAGGCACCAAATTTTGTTAAAAATAAAAATATATATTTTAATACCTTCCCTAAGTACCACTATCACGTGCTGCCTGAATTTTAGTACTGTCCATGTTACAAAGGATCGGCCATGTTCAGCGTTGTCTTAATGCTGGCATCATCTTACAAACAGTGATAATCTATTTCATTTACTGGTCAGTATAACACAAAACTTTTGTTCATACAAGGGTTATACGAAAAGGCCAACTGCCTCCCACTGTTACTCTAATTTCCATGTTTCCTTTATGCCCATGACATGTAAATTATTTTTACAAAGAGAGAGGATTTAAGCTAATATAAATTCCCCTCCAGAATGGCAAAATCTAAGGTTCTAAAATTACCAAGATAGGCAAGTAAATGTGCTACGACTTCAGTAAAAGGAGAGCTAGAGGGGTAATCTACAGACTGAAGCAAGTTAAAGGTTACAGAGTTGGAAAAGTTAGCTATGCCAATAAATTCAATAAGATGTAAAGAACCAACAACAAAAATATAAATTGAACATGTATTAAATAGTTGCAGATTTAAAAAGATAAAGTTGAATGCTGCATTTATAATTAATATCTTGCAGTATTTTGCTTGCTATACTGTACTCTAAGATTACTCTTTTACAAACAAGTTATAAATACAGAGGCACTGTTATACATCCCAGCATTATAACATTTCTAAGTTACTGCTAAGAATCAAGTAGACTTCTGGCTGAAATGAATACACCTGGCTGACAGACTATTTGGGAAATTGTTTTGCTAAAATAATGGAAATATAAAATCTTAACACACCAGGGCATCTTTCCCCCTTTTTTATGGTTAAAGAAAATATAAGAGCACACCTCTTTCTCTTCATAAATATAAAATCAGTAACCTAGGAAGGTTCATTTTACAAATAAGTAATTTATGACAGTTTCCAGTGGAATTTGGAGCCAATGTGAAGCAAACATGTTATCAGAATTTGCCATTATAACAAAGAACTTTATGACTGTCAACTGCAGATCATAAGTGAAGCCAGTGCTCATAAACATGTGAAATGAAGGTGAATGGTTATAAAAGTTCCTTGTAACAAGTGAACTCAGTTATATTCATCACTGACAAGGAATTCAAGTTACACCATAAATCTCTTATTTTGCAATGTATTACAAGTTCAAATTCACAGTGATTGGTTCTATACTGCTGGCTAAACAAACATGGGTTCAACATTCTCCTTCTGAGAACTAAGCTAGATCCATCAAAACCATAAATAAGAAGCCTACAAGGAGAACTAATTGATAGACACACCCTTCAATTGGTATCATTTATAACCCATTTACAAAGCACATTGACTGACCTTGGTTACTGCCAAGACACCTGCCATACAGGAGGAAAACTAATTGATTCAAAGATGTTAAAACCTTTTCTTCTGGTTATTTGTACTGGTAAATGCACAAAACAAATGGCACATCTAACTACAGATGTTACTAGATCGAATTTATAATGCAACTGGAACCTGTAGTTTTTCATCCAATCTCCGAGAAAATGTTACCTGTCCGAGCTCAGCTAATTCTCAGTTCAGCTAATTCTCAGCTAATTCTCAGTTCAGTAATATTAAAAAAAAGAAGAAGAAAACAGTTTTATGCCGCAGACATTGGCCAATACATAAAAACAAGGAACTTCCTGGGAACATTTTTTTATCTCTACTTTTTCTTTGTCAAGAAGATGCATGGTGAGAAAAATGAAATCCATAGGAAGTCAGGCACTGAAGTTTAAAGATGCTCTTTAAAGAAAATTTTAAGCTGTAGGAGGTGTGACAAGTTTAAGGCACATACACTCATTAATTAACCCTGGCCACTTTATTTTAAACGCATTAAAAACAAAACAACCATAAAACTAATTGCTTCTCTTTAAGGTGTCAGACTTACATTGTGATGCAATTTCACTCTAATCTATTTAACACAAACAACATGTGTAGCATTTGTTCCTGCTAATTACAGTATAACAATTAAATAAATTACTTAGATACTTAAGATGTCTGGCATCTAACTATAAAATATTTTATTTTAACAGGCATTAGAATATAAATGCTTGACTAAACATGTTAACCTTACAATGGGGCTTGGGGAAGCTTTATTTTCTCCAATCACTGCTGCAGTAAATACCCTCCTTCCAAAACACCCATAACAATGACAATGAGATTAATCCCACACTTTCAAGCACAGTGTTCTAATTGGCAAAATCCTCAATTTTGGAATTACACAGACTACATTTTTTGTCAAGTTCCATGTAATTCTCTGAACGATCAGAAATCTAAATAACAAAAGGTTAGAGTGAACAATCTTCACCAGACTCAAGGACAATCCAAAAAAGACTGAGGAATTTGGGGCTAAAATCTATCTGACTTGGAGGAGAAGGGATAGAAGGGATCCAGAGGAAAGAAGGGACAAAATAAAAAGAACCAGAATGGTTCTGGGAGGACAAAGGCAGAGTGAACTTGTCATACTCTATTTAGGGGAGCTGGATGTTATGGATGAGCACGGTTTTCAATGATGAGAACCCTTGAGATCTAATATAGCTAACAAATATTCTTCCTTCAGCTCACCAGGGTGGGTATACCCGACTTTCTCCCCTAAGTTACCACCATTACTAATTTCTTGTGTTTCTTCCAAAATTATTTCCGTGCATTTAGAAGCACATCAAAATATATGTATACATTACGTACTTTTTAAAAAAAAAATGGTAACACTGTACACCATCCTTTTTCCCTCCCTCCTTTTTATTTAGGGACTTTATTCCCCACGGGTAATTATGCGGAAAGGCGGTCTCCGCTCCCCGGACACTAGTTTCGGGATAACCTCCACCCGGCACCGGCGGGTGGGGGCTTGAAAAGGCCACGAAAGGAACGCTGCAGCTCGGTCCCAGCGCTCAGGGCTCACCGAGGTGGCCCCCGGCTGCAGCTCAAGGTGCCCCCCAGGCGAGCCAGGAGTGGGCCGGGCCGGGAGGGAGCGCCGCGGGTCCCGCAGGAGAAGCGCGGCCGGGAGCCAGGCCCCAGGGGCGGGCGGCGCTCGCACTCACCACGCGCTTCTGAGGCTTGATGAGGGGCCTGCTGAGCCCGTTCATCTTGCTGTAGAGGCCGCAGGCGTTGCACAGGTAGTGGCCGGTGCCGTCTCGCCGCCACAGCGGCGTCTGGATGGAGCCGCAGTTCACGCACTCGCGACTTTCGGGCAGGTCCTCCAGCAGGTCTGCGGGGAGAGCGGGGACACGAGGCCGAGTGAGACCGAGGGAGGACACGCCAGCCCGCCCGCCCAGCCCCGCAGCGTCCCCCGAAGACGCACAACCCCCAGACCCAGGGCTGCGCCGCGCTGCCCGACGCCCCCGCCCAAGCCCTTCCCGGCGGACCTTCCTGCTCAGCCGCCAGATAGAAACCGGCAGCCCCTGTGGTCGCTATCGATCTAGCCACGATAGATTTCTCGAGTTCTTCTGCACCCTAAAAACACCCACACAGTCGGAGCAGTGTTGGAAACTGAGGCTGAAAACCATTAGTTTCCGTCTCCGAGGTCCTGAGTTGAGATGGGCTGTGAGGAGGCCGGTTTGGGTCCCCTGACCCCTCCTTTCCGGCTGTTCCCAAGCTTTTCACAAACTAAAATCCATCATAATTACAGTATGCCACTTGCCAAACCCAAGCAAGACACACCATATCAACACCGATTATTGACCCGGGCTCCAACCCATAAATATCCCGGGACACCGGGAGGCTAGGCTGCCGTATTTATTTTTTATCTCAAATAATTTTAAAAAGTACTTTCTGTATCTGACACACTTCTTTTTGCCCCAATAAAACTCACAAGGGAAACTAGAAATACTGTTCTTGGGCACTGATGTCAATTAATTAGAAAAGTAATCAGTTTTCCTCAGGGAAATAAAAGACATTAACATTAATAAGCACGAAGATAAAATGGCTTATTTTCACACCACAAGGACCAAACACTAAAATAATCTGATTTCAAAGTAAGTCTAATTGATTCTATCATGCAAAAACTCTACAGACCGCTGATACTTTGACTCAGAAAATTACAAGACAGTGCTAATCTGTCTGCATAAAAATGTCTCACATTTTCCTACAATACAATTTCCATTTATGCAATCTCAATTATGTTTGTCACTTTGCTATTTGATTAGTTTTTAGAGTTCACAACTAACCTAATGGTGCTAATAAAAAAAATCTTAAGTATCAATGGTATAACATTACTTCCCCTTAAATTAAAAATATTCTCTTAAATGATAGGCACTTATTACTTTATTTAGCATTTTTAATACACAAATTTCAATTTAGGTCTTTATATTTTAGGGATCATAAATGTCCCAATGCTTTAAGGGTTATTTCTGAATCAATTTTTAAAATGAATAAACATTGCACTTTTTGAGTTTTATTTGAAGACTCGGTGTGCTAATGAGCCTTTTCTATCCCATCTCATTCCCTAGCAGTTAACAGCTTGTATCTACCATCAACAGTTGTAAAGACGTTTAAATGTGATTTTGTCATGAAAACTCTAATTTCATTAATACTATTTGCCCTAGACAACAAATCTCCTTCCTCCTCAAGAAATAAGTTTAAAAGAAAACTACCACCCTACATAACCTGAGTTCAAAGTTGTCATGGGGATACTGCAACTTACAACACATCACAAAGATTTATTCTTCTCTGCCCTAAAAGCCACTATTGACTACGGTAATCAGTAAAATACTCAGGACTTCAAGGACACTGAAGTTAAACAAGGTATTTGTCTTTGTTGTTGACTTTAAAATGTTACCTATCAGAGCCCCTTCTCCACAGAGTAGTGGGGCATTCCCTGGAGAACCAAGCCCTACTACGCCTGGCCTCCTTCCCTTTGGCTCGGAACAATAAGACTCCCAGGAAAAGAAAGTGTGAACGCTCCAGGTAAATCTCTTCAGTCATCTGAAAACCTAAAGACAAAACTAAGTCCACTTTGGATAAGTGAAATTTACAATTAGCTTACTTTTAGTCAAATAAAATGCATGCCCCCCATTCCCTCCCTACACCTCTTCCTACCACTCACCCAGCAAGCTATGATCCTAAAATAAGAAAAATCCTGTTTTTAATAAAAGTTATACAAAATCTGTGCTGAAAGCTCATTCACCAGTTTCCCCTGCCCATCTTCTTTCTCCTAACAGAGGGGGGGGGGGAACGAATAGACTCAGGAGGGAAGGGCATAGCCAGTGACTGTATCCCAGGACCCAGACAATGAACACAGTTCAGCAAAAGCTTAGGAGAGGACTGGACCCCAGGACTGAGGGCTGTGAGGACCTCCTTCACCCCCATTCCCACCAAAACCACGGAGAGGTATACAGAACGCATTCCCAAAGGCCTCCACAGTGCATGTTGAAAAAGCTCAGTGTTCAGGTTTAGCCCTGCAGTTTGATCAAACAAAATGTGCCTCCAAAAAAGGTTTTTAAAAAAGAAAATCAAAGTGGCTAAGTGGGGACACTAGGTAGGAAATCTGGGAGGAGGGGAGCTGGAGTGGAGGTCTCTAGCATGAGAACACCTGTGAGGACAAGCAAAGTTAGGGTCACTCGCCTCCCCCATGCCTTCTTCAAATAAAAGACTTCTTCCCAAACCATCCCCATTTTGATTTAACATAGTCTGGATCTACAGATTCTTCTCACTTTGCAGTGACCCACTCAGAAAATGAACAGGTTAGTGAAAGGATAAATTAAAATAAAAATAAATTTATATCTTCTCTGCAATTACACCCTACTACTCTTAAAGAGTTTTCCATAGAGAACCAGTTATTTTAAACATCTGAAGGCTCCAATAATGTATTTTGGACCATTTCTGTCTCATATTTCTCACATATAAGGAATACGGAGCTCAAGTTAAGTTGTGTTAAGCAGTCAGAGCAGCAAGGTCTGGCTCCAACTGCAGCTGCCCCTATCCTATCCAACTCGAATACCTTTCTGACTCCCTGCAGGATTCCTGACTGTGAAAGCATCACACACTGACCACCACCCCTCCCAGTCTTTGAAGATGCCTCATTCCTCCATCTCTGCTCCTGGGAGCCAGACACAGGTCCCTATGCAACAGGAAGGGTGACAGTGCTCTGTTCTCAAGTGGCAACAGGACACCACCCCCATGCTTCACACTGACAGTAAAGAAGGTCTCTGGGGGCAGCTTGGCAGGGGAAGAAAGATGGGATTTTGTGACCAAACTCTTAGAAGCAGTAGAGTAAGAGAGGAAGGGCTCACCACCAAAAGCCTCTTGCCACATCCCAATGTTACTAAGACAGAGCTATTCAAGTTAGATCCTTCACTTTCACGCCACTAGTATTTCCAGTGGGTTTTCTGAAGACAGGGTTCACAATGCTTCACTTTATCCTAACCAATAAGGTCCCCTAAAACACTTGCTGTCCCAGGAAAAGCCCAGATCCGGGGTGCAGGAGCACCAGCTAGGAGAACTTCGATCAATGTGCCTCCTTCCTCTTTGCAATTTTGCCACAGTTTCTCCTCAAAAACAGGGGGGGGGAACCTTTTTCCAGGAATCTGTCAGGTTACCAAACACATTAAAAGAGACTGATGAAAGCACCAAGGAGCCAGAACGCTGCAGCAGAGAAAAGAAGCCAAAGCGCCTTTGTCCAGGCAGACAACAATTCACACCCTCCTTTAGTTGAGTAGAATAAGACACTTTTCAAGCTCAGATACGTCCAGGTATTTTGACAATTCTGTTTTCAAAGTTCTATCTAAATCGCCTCAGACACTAGAATGATAGTAGGAATGGAACCAGAAACCTAAAAATTGGTGGGCTGAACTCTGGAGGAAGGATAGGTGTGGGACCCTGGGAACCCCGAGTGCCAGCCTAGCAGGGGAGGGCGGAGGCAGCAAGCCCCAGGCCAGCCTCACCCTGCCACCCCCAACAGCCCAGCTTCCCTCTCCAGCCAATGTCTCCAGTAAGGGTCTGTCCCTCTTTCTCACCAGAGAGGCAGGAGACTGAGCAGTGCAGGGTCTGCTCCTTCCCTCTCTGGCTGAAGGCAAGGGAGGATCCAGCTAGGTCCTTGGGTCTTTTCCCACTGTGAAACCCTTTTAACTACTCTCGAGGAAAACACACACAATTTTTCACCTTTGAGGAGTTAAGCTGGTGAAATGGCTTCTGTATCTGAGTAGCGGTTAAATCAAGTGCCCCACATTCTCCTAAACTAACTAACCCCTGCTTTTCCACTCAAGCAAACTGGGGTCTGCCACCCCAGCTCACTCGAGGTCAGGCCTCCTTTTTCCTCCCCGATTACATTTTCTGATTGCCCTGCTTATCCACCATCCAACAAGTCCCTCGAAATTCTCCAAGACACTGAGGTGTGTGTGTACGTGTGTGATACATACATACATACATATATACATACATACATACATACATGAGCTAGGTCTCATCTGTACAAACAGAAGCACCACATCAAAGCCACCAGACTCTGCCACAAGTTTGCAAATCCTGCCCGGGGTCAGCGTGACCACTGGTCACCCAGACAGGAAAGCCCTAAAAACTAGGCCCAAGCAGCCGCTCCCCAAGCCTCTTGTCCCACCCTAACGCTGCGGCATCACCCTTACCTGCGCTGGGGCCCCGCGGCACCGGCAGCGGCGCTCCGGCCCGGCTCTGCAAGCTGTGCAGCACCGGGGTCTCAAAGGGTCCGGCGGGCCAGGCGGGCGTCAGTGGCGCACCCACGTAGGGTGAGTAGGGGCTGGGGTGGTGGTGGTGATGGTGGTGATACGTCCCGTTCAGGGGCCGCGCGGCTGACAGAGAGCTGTACTGGTGCTCGCGGCCGCCCATGGCCGCCAGGCTGCCGCCCCCGGCTCCGCTCACGCCGCCCGCGCCTCCGCCCGCGGCCGCGGCGTAGCCCCCCGGCTCCCGCGCTGCGCCGTTGGCCATCGGCGGGCTGGGCGAGTAGGGAAAGCGCGCCGAGACGTGCGCCGCGGCCGAGCCGGCGCTGCCAGGCCCCGCGGCCCCGCCGCCCGCCGCGCCGCCTCCGCTGCCATACGGGGGGCTGTCGGCCGAGGCCTGCGGCCAGCCCGGGTGCGCGCCCGCTGCGCCCGCGTGGTTGGCGGGTCCGCTGCCCGCTCCCTGCAGGTACGGCAGGCCGGGCAGCATGGAGCCCACGCGGGTGGTGGGCACATAGACCGGGGAGCTGGCCGCGGCCGCGGCTGCTGCCGCGGCGGCCGCCGAGTGCACGAAGCCGCCGGGCGCGCCGTCGTAGGCGGCCGGCCCCTGGCTGGAGAGCGCGGCGAGGGTCTGGTACATCTCCTCCGGCTGCTCGGGGGCGAAGGGGCTCAGCTTGGCGCCGCGGCTGGACCACAGCAGTTTGCTGGCGGTCGCGGCCTGGTCGAGGTCAGTGAAGAGCAGCAGGTCCTCCCAACTCGACAGGGCGCTGCCAGGGCCCGCGACCCCGGGCGCCGAAGGTCCGTGGGGGGGCCCGAAGGGATGCGAGGCGTAGGGGCCGAGCAGCAGCGAGCGGGTCGGGGGCCCCGCTGCTGCCGCCTCCGTGTCGAGCTGCGGCGTCCTGCAGTTGCTGGCGCCGCCGGGGCCGCGCTCCCCACCCCGGGAGCAGCAGGAGGAGGGAGAGGAGGAGATGGGGGATGGCGGCGTGGAAGGCTCCCGCGCTGGAAAGGCTCGGGAGTCGCCGGCGTCCACAGCCGTCGCCCCAAAGCGCTTCGGCAGGCACCAGCCGCCGTCAGTCAAGGCCATCCACGACCGCGCGCCGCTCCAAGATGACTTCTAGCTCCTGCGGTAGGGTGAGGGCGGGGGGGGGGGGGGGACAGGGACAGAAGGACAAACAAAAAGGTGTTACCAAAGCACAGGCTGCACGACGTCGCACTTGCACGCTCTTTTCTAGCTAATAAGACTCCTCCGAGGTCCCGGGTTTTGGCGCGGGGGCCGGGGAAGCAGAGCGGGATGGAGTCTACACGGCGACCGGAGGGTCCGCCAAAGACTGCGAGCCCCGCCGTCTCTCGCCCTCGCCCTCCCCGCCCACCCCCTGCGCAGCATCCCTGCTCCGCGCGCGCTGGACCCCAGGGGCGATGGCGAGGCTGGCCGAGGTTCTCCTCCCGCCCCAAAGTGACTCCCCTCCCCGGCAGATGACACACAAAAGAACTTTTTAAGTTAACAGGGCGCGTCAGCGCTGCCTCATCCCACCTCCCCGCGGGTGCCTTTCGCCCGCAGTGCCTCGGCGTGAGGGTGGCCCCGATGAAAATCAGAAGCGCAAGGAAGCCAACCTGTCCCCGAAAACGAAACCGCCAAGTTCTTCCATACGCGCCTCCCAGTGCTTCCCGGGCTGCGCCGACCAGACGGAACGCGAGCCCCAGAGAGAAACGCAACGCAGCCCGGGAAGGTGGGGCGCCAGGGCGGCGAGCGCTGTCTCCGACCTTACGGCCTGAGGCAGCGCGGGGCGCCCAGGGGTGGGACCCTCACGCCCACCCGGGCCCCGGCGCCGAGGCACACCTTGGACGCGGCTCGCGTCTGCGGCCACCAGCGCGTGCCCTCGCGCCGGCCCCGCCACCGGCCCACCCCGCGGTCAGCCGCAGCGCGGAGAGGCCAGATCGTTCCGGAATCGGACGTAGCGGGGTGGAGCGGAGCGCAGAGAAAAGGAGGGGTAAAGACAACGGGGGCGGGGGGAGACGGCCCGGGAGCCAAGGCCACCCCAAAAGGGGGAGAGGGAAGAAATGACAGGGAGACTCGGAGGGGGTGGGGAAGGGGGGGAAAGGCAGCCGGGCTGGCCTCCCCCAGGTTGCTCTTCCAAATCGCCTGGGCTCGCAGGAGATAACCACACTAAAATGAATGCCCACACACAGACCCAGGCTAGATAGCAAGAAATAAGTCTCTCTGCCCGCCTGACCGCCGGCTCCCGCCCCTTTGCGCCGAGATAACTCGGAGATAAGGCTGAGCGCAGATAAGCGCTTCGGGGAGAGCAAAAGATACCAGAAGTTGGTTCGCGGTGCCCCGGGAACCTGGTTGCTGCCACAGCCCGCCGAAGGGGAGAAGGGAGACACGTCGGGACCGACCGCGGCCCTCAGAGGGCCGGAGAGACGAGGCCGAGGGGCCTGCGGGTTTGGGGGGGGGGGCTGGAGGAGGGAAAGGGGGGGGCACGAGCAAGGCAGGAAACAGCCGAACCTCGGGTGGGCGCAGCGCATGGAGAACCGCGGCGGCGGCGGGTGCTCCCGAGCGCGGAGAGGCCGAAGGCGCCGGCGGGCGAGCGCGAGTCCGGGGTCTGCGCGGCGCTGCTGGTGAATAAAAAGGAGAGAGGAGGCGCCTCTTACTGCTCCGCCGGAAAACTGCAGCCTGCGCTCCTGATTGGACTCACCGAGCCCTAAACAAACAGCGCTCGCCGAAGGGTGCCAGGCTGTGGGTCGGAACTGCGCTCGGCGAGCAGCTGGGCGCTGGAGGTGAAGAGGCGGGAGGGGGAGGGAGCGAGGGGAGGGGAGAGAGAGGGTGGGGAGGGATCGGCGGGCGGGTGGGGGAGGGGAGCGCGCCGCGGGGCAGACAATGCGCGCCCGGCAGCCCGAGGGTGTGGGCTGAGCGCGAGCGCCGTCCCGGGAGCTGGGGGGGAGAGTCCATCCTCGGGGCGCCGGGCCCAGGGACGCCGGGGGAGGGGCGTAGGTGGCGGAACGCCTGACCTGGCCGGCGACCCACACCCATCCGCGGAGGAGCGCCTTCCTCCGCCCCCAGTTACACGCGCATTCAGGGGGGCGGGGGTGGAAGGAGGCACGGGTCGAGCTGGCCGCGCGCAGCCCCGCGTAGCCACCGCCGCGGCAGGGACGCCCCGACTCCCGGGTCAGCGCGCCCCCACAATAAGGGGGGGAAGTGCTTTGCTCTGCTGGCCTTCCCCGCGCCTCCCTCCACGTTAAAGGAGCTTTCTGCTTCGCAGATGTGTGTAAAACCGACCTTAAACTTTCCCCGACCTCTTCTCGAGACCCAGGAGCTCAGGTCGTGGTGGCCGTCGGGAGTCGAGGCGCCCTTGGTGGGGCAGAGAAGGGACGCCGATGCCCAGCTCCTCGCTCTCGCTTTCTCTGTCTCTCTGTCTCTCTGTCTCTCTCTCTCTCTCTCTCTCTGCCCTGCGTTTTAGAAATATACTAAATTCCTGGGAATTTGGGGGAATTCACATGGCACTCCCCAGCTAACCTTTGAGAGCTTTTAATTCGGGGCGGTGGCGCACCTAAAGATGAATCCTGAGGTGCGCAGTATGGGAAAAATGCTTCCACTCCCGTTGCGCCCAAAGACGCACTCCGAGCTTTTGTGTCCCGTTTGCTCTGAGCTTTCCCTGAAGAATTTCAGGTAAGTCTCAGATTAGTCGTTTGGAAAAGGGGGTGGGGGACACCTTCCCTCAACCCAGGGCGACCTCAACCCACACCTCTCTCTCTCTCTCTCTCTCTCTCTCTCTCTCTCTCTCTCTCTCTCTCTGTCACACACACACCCCTACGTCGATCCCTCCAAACAGTTATCACAACTGTGTACAAACTGATACGGTCCTTAGCCAGCAAAAGGGCTGGAAATGAACGTCGCGGGGTTATCAGCGCCGATCTGTCAGCAGCGAGCTGAGCGCCCGCAAGTTCGTCCGCGGCAGAGCGGGGATGTCTGCCTCGCTCCCTTTCGCTCACAAAAAGGATTTCTTCCGACAGACCTGACCCCAGAAGGCTGCGGAGAGAGAATTTTAACTAGGGCAGGAGGAGTTGTTTTATGGGAATGGATTTTTACACTTTTTCCAGGTAAATCGAAGTAAATGATTTTCTAAAGGTCAGTCTCCCTGAAAGCGGCTGGATTCTGTTTTTGTGTTTTTCCAGTTGTGAAAGGGAGGGAAGCCTAGGTAGCGCTGAACCGGGGTAGGCAGGGGCAGGGTAAAACGGTTTCCAGAGATTTCAGACCTCGTCGCTAAATGTTTCCTCTCTCTATAAAGTGAGTTGTGAACCTGTAAATCTTAGGTTCACAGATACACAGAAGAGAACAGGGTCTGGCAACGCGGGGGAGGAGGGCGTGGAATCAAGGAAGCTGGTGATAATTCTTTTTTTTTTTTTTCATTCTTCGTTGTAAATTGCTGCTAAACGCTTCTGAATTTTAAATTGCTACTGAGATGGTCCATAAACCGTTCTCATCCAATTTAGTCACTTTTATTACATTCCTCTTTGCCTCCCACAATCACTGCAATGGTCTCAATTTTAGTGTAGCTGCTTTTCGGAAAGACTGAGGTAGAAAACTCTGGATCTGCGGCTGGCCACTGGGGCAGGATCCAGGGGCTTTAAAATTTAACCCGAGTTCGATCGAACACGACTACCAGAAGAGACAGTCTGGTGTCCACCGCACACTTAACTCTAACCTAGGCTTAGAGTGCTTTTGTTTTGGTTTTTACTTGTGTTCCTACCAAATTATTAAGTAGACTAAGTTTTTCAGAAGCTCATTTGTAAGCAGTTACACAATGTTGTGGACATTTGATTTCCTTAGAGCCCCACTGTTTTGAAATGTTCCTCTGGTTTGCTCTTAAAAGCAATGCTTTTAATTTCATATTTCAGTAACATGATTTCTAATGAAGACTAGTTAACAAATCCTTTGGCTAAGTTAGAGCCCAGGCTGGGAATGGCCTCCAGGGTTGATACCCCCTGGAGACCCAGCCCCTACCCCCTGCGCAAACCTGATTCCTGTTGTGTACGTTTCTTTATTTTTGCAAGTACCCGGGTGTCCGTGTGAATTTCCCAGGACAATAGCTAACCCCCAGGGTCCTGCCTTTCCTGTAGCAACCCAGCAGCGTTAAGAGGGTGTTCTGGCCCGGCAATGCTGGAACATAGTGGAACTGCTGACGCGGAGGGCTCTACAACTTAAGGGTTCTAAGAACTGAGAATGGACTCAGCGTTTTACTTTCCAGATTCCCAGTCTCCTTTTCACATTGCCTAAAAGAGAGTGGGAAATAATTGTTTGCTTATTTGCGGGGTCACAAATTGTTTTTAGACTGGTTTTTCAACCAAAGAAAGAAATGTATAGTAAAATGTTTTTGTCAGTTAACTTGAAAACAGAACAAAACTGTTTAACGCATAGAGTTGGTTTAGACAGAAAGCCAGGTTGCTTGACCCTTCCAGTCTGCAGTTTCCCAAGGCAGCTGATTCGGCTCTGGGGGCAACACCCCGGGAAGCGACACATTTTCAAAGTCACCCCCAGGGCCTGTAGGCCGGGTTCTCAGAGCTTCCTCTGAGGGCCCCAGCAGGTTCCGGGAAACCGGCAAAATGGGAGTGCGGAGGGAAGCAGTGTACCCCAAACTAGGGAGGGTCCCAAGTGCAGGAGAAGATCCCCTTAGAGGTCCCCACGAAGACAGGCAGCCTCTGAGAAATTGCTCTTTCTCTTCGTGGTTTCTTTCTATTCTGTTTTCCTTTCCCTTCCGCAGCCTCTTCTTTGAGGCTTGCTAATCGGAAACGAAATCTTTTCTCTCCAGACTATTTAGAGCCCAAGAACGGTCCCTCCAGAGCGAGCCGTCCCTCCCCAAGCAGCCCTTCTCACTCTCAGAGGGGCTGGATCCAGGGCGCGGCCTGTCCCAGGGCTGATTTATTTGGGCCGCGCACACCACCATTAGCGACTCGAATCCAGCCAGAACACCGCAGCCCATTGGGCAGGGGGCGGGGGCTTCGCTGCCAAACAGGAACGCGTGTCTGGGCACCCAGCGTGCGCTTTGGCCCCAGCGGCGAGACCCCAGCGAGGACCCGCGTCCCCACACGCCTTGACCCCCACAAACGTAATTCCACTGTATTTTCACTTCGCAAAGCTCCTGGCTTCTTTGCGGCGTTTCAGAAAGAATACAATTTCCGACTTAAAGCACAGTTTTAACTTGAGCTATTAAAAAAAAAAAGAAAGAAAGAAAGAACCAAATTGATGGGGCCTTCTCGCTTATGCCACATTTCCTCCCGTCCCCGGGAACTCCTTCGCCAAAGACACGGGGTCCCCTCGCAGTCCCCCGTTTTCAGCTGCAGAGAGCCCGGCACGGAGCGGAACCGGGGATTTTAAATCCTAAGAAATGTCAGGTGGCCGCGGCGGAAGCGCGAGCGCCGCGCAGCCCAGGGTTCGCCCCAACCCCCTGCCCCGGCTCCCCGCCCTGCCCTCCCGCCGCCGGCCCCTGCCGGTGAGAGCCGCGCGGGGCCGCGCCAGGGCCCGGGCAGGCGGCTCCGAGCCCCGCAGCCCCCGGCCGACCCCCGCGCCGCCGGCGGCCGCCAGCGTGGCGCGGAGGTGGGCTCGCTGCGGCGGCGCACGAAAGGTCACCGCGGTGCCCTAGCTCTCCGCGCCCTGTTTACGCGACTTAATGTACTTCTGCGCCGCGGGTAAGTCAGGGCCGCTCCGAGGGGGCGGCCGGGGGAGGGTCGCTGTAAAAGCCCCACGCTGGGCGCCTTCCAGCCCTCCCCTCATCCATTAACCTTTTTACTTTCTTCTCCCTCTCTCTTTTTTAAAGCTCGTTATCTGGGCCACCCAATAACCGACGAAAGATTTCCCCTCTGTGTCTCCCAAGGCCGCTTTAAACCAAATAAATTTAGCTATTAAGGCCCAAGATGTCTGACAAAAGATCGAAAGGTGTCTTCCCGTGATCGCTTCAAGAAGCGGAGGACAAGCTTGTGGCTCTCGGATCCCGATAAAGACATTCCACTCCGGCGCCGGCCGCCCTCCCCACGGCCTGGTAGCGCCCGACACCCTGAGGTCTCCACGTCAGCCGCCCAGATGTCGGGACCTGTGTCTGCTGCACCCGGAATGTGGCGGTCCCACAGGTTGCCGGACCTAAGGGTGCCAGACCCTGGGGTCTGAGCAGCTGTGGAGCTCGAGACCCGGGCTGGGGTCCCAAGACAGAGCCCCACCCCTGCACTTGGCAGAAAAACCCAGCCGAGTTCAGTGAGGTTTGAATTGCTAGCCCATTTTGATTATTCTGTGATGTTGATAAGACAAAAGTAACACCCTACCTTGCCGCCCCACTCACTCACTGCCCTTCTGCTGAGGGGCAGTGTTACCCACGTCCCTGGTGGCGGTAAGCAGACCTTCTTTTGAACCCGGGTCAGAGCGCCATGGGAGGAACCGGGCAGTTGGGTTAGTCTGAGGCTAAAGGGGAGGGTGTGGACTCGCAGACTAACAGTGTGCAGGTGGGAGGCGGAGGTCCAATCGTTCAGTCATCCGCAGGTTGGGTTTGGTTATGAAGTGTGGTATTTATTATCATTATTAATTACTGCTGGCATCAATACATAAGGCCGAGGGTTGCCAGCTGGGTGGAGGCTCTGCCCCTGGGGTGATCCCTTCCCTTTCAGCAAAGGTGAAGCAGGGAATAGCCAGTTTCCAGATCCAGGAAAGTGGGCTTGAGAGATCAGATACCATGATTTCGTGTTTCCCCCATGAGTCCTTTTTCCCCTCCCTTCCACCCCATACCCCCTCCCACCCCCACCTTTAGTAGGTAGAGCATCCCCCAGACTTTAGACCTTCAACAAGCCTTTCTACTACTTTGAAATATGGTAGGAAGCTGGGGGAGGCTGATGAGACTCCTTGGCTTCTCTGCAGTGCGGCTTCTGCCTTTCCCATCTGTTCTCTGATGGCTGTTAGAAACAGGATTCTGAATTCCAAAAGGCAGTGTTTCTCCAGTTTCTGTCTGTGACATTATGCTGGGTCCCCTTTTTTTTTATGGTCCCCCTCCAAATAGGTGAATGCCCAAGTCATCCACCATATCTAATTCTTCCCCCCTCACCCAGCCCCTGGGAATGGAAAAAATCAGTGTGAGTCTGAATTTCTAGAAGAGAGAAAGGGAACTTTGCTGCTCCCTCCCAAGAAGATGAAAAGATGAAGGTCCAACCCTCCAGACAGGCAGAACCCAGGCTTACCCTGGATTTTGCAGGTATTATTAGTTGTGCAGGCAATGCAATTTTAGGGTCAGGGTCCAGATGCTACTGCCCCAGAGCTGCCTCAGCTAAGAGACCTTTCTGACTGCTCCCCCCACATCAGGGCCATGTTGGGGGCGGGGGTTGTTGCTAAGGGGAAGCAGAAAAAGGAGGTAGCAGAATTTTGGAGATTTGCTAAGGAACACTCTTCTTTGACTCAAGTGGGGGAAGTGCCCAAGAAATTGAAAATTTCTGCATTTGTCACCCAGAAATATGACCTCTCCATTCAGCTATGTTGCAAATATGCAGAGAATTAGGACCAAAGGGTTGTCTACCTATGTGCAGTCTCCACTCTCCTGCACTTGCCCAACATTACTGAGTATGCACTGCACAAAGAAGAACTAGAAGAGTTAGCTCCCAGCTCTGAAGTGTTTACAGTCTAGAAGGTTTGCACTTCTGTCCAGCCGGTTAGGCAAAGCACCACCACCAACTTTTACGATACAGGGAGATGTCAGATCCTTCCCCCCTCCCCCTTTCTCTAGAAAAGTATCCAGGCTCAGGTTGTCATCTAGTCTTCAAAGTCAGTTTGTATATAGGAGTCAGTCTAGCTCACACACTAAATTTCTAGGAGCTTGGACTTGAGGCCAGCCTGTCGGGCTTGAATTCTTATCCCACTGCTTACTAGCTATGTGACCATAACCAGTTGCCTAGCCTCTGTGTGTCTGTTTCTTCATTTGTAAAATGGGAATGATAAAAGTACCATCCTTACAGGATTGTTGAAAGGATTAAGGGATTTCTTTTTCTTTTAAAGATTTATTTATTTATGCATACAAGAACTGGGGTAGAGACAGAGTGGGGAGCAGAACAGGCAGACTGACTGAAATACACTGCTGAGGGGAGCAATGGGTGAGTCAGGAGAGGTCTGCTGCACCATGTGGGTAGCTCCTTGGCTGGCTGGGAATCGAACCCGTGTTGCAGTGGCTGCAGATAGCTTCATAGGTTGCATCTTAACCCCTTGCACTACCAGGGAGGCCCTAAGAGATTTCTTCTATGTAAAGTGATAATAGTATCTGGAACATAATAACCAATATGTAAGTGTGAACTGTTATTACCATTATCTATATAATTGTAAGTAGACTCACATCAAATTTCAATTTCTTATTTAATTCAGTTGTCTCTCAGAGCTAAACTGATTTCTGGGAAAGAACTTCTTTGAACACTTACTCAACTTTGAGACCCATCATTCACTAGAGGGCTCAGGCTTTTTCCACATACCAGCAGTGAGCACTTTATTTATTGCATTATGGTAGGAAAGGGGAGGAGGCCCTTTACTTTACTTTCTTTTGGTTCCTTTGAAAAGGAAACGCTCCTCGTTGTTCCACTCACAAATGCCAGCAGTAGACTCCAACGTCTTCTTTAGGACAAAGACGTTGGATTTTGAAGCTCATCTTCTGCTCAAAGCAAAGAATCCTAGTCCTCAGCAGAACCCCTCCCTGGAAAGCAGAGAGGAGTGAATTCACAGATGTGCAACCTTGAGAACTGGCGTTAGATATAAGGAGGGAAAAAAAAGAACTAATTGAGTTGACTTGGTCCTCTGACTATACTTTTCTTATGCTTTTAATCTTCCAATTTGATATTGCTATATATATGCAGGAGACCTTTTACATTAATCACATTTTATTTAAGACTAAGAAAATAAAGACCTCTGAGAAGCTATGGAGCATGTCATTGGTAGAGGAAAATCTAGGCCAATCCAGACATTTTCAACTGATTTTCTTTCTGGTTTTGTCTTATAGCACCCCATCTTCTAAAACAAGATCTAAATGTCAATAGTGAAATCTTTAAGAAATCCGTGAGCCATAACAAAGAATACTGTTCTCTAGAGAAAATGACAGGGAAAGAGATTTGTTTTTCAGAAGGCGAAGTCTGCAGGGAACATGAAAGTCTTTCCCTCCCTGCAGGTTTGCAGTGGGGTTTGTGCCCAGAGCCTGTTTTTCTCTTGCCTCTGACAGTCCTGATCTTCTCTATGTTTGATTTACTGAGTGCTGTCGTTTCTCTGTTCTTTACTTTCACAATCACACATTCAAACCTGATAAAGTTCAAGACCCCGAATACTTGCAGCTTCCCCAGATTTACAGTCCTCCTGCCCCCCACCCCGGCCAGTGGTCAGAGTCTGATTGAATCCTCATGGACAGAAGCTGTGGGGGACCAGCAGAGCACTAGTGGGTCTGAGATGACTGGGATCCATGTGGAACATTAGCCCCTATGTCAGCCCTGTTAGCTCAAACAAACCTTCCCCTAGAAAGTGATTATCACAACTTCTCATTTTCGTTCTGTCTTCAGTCTATAAGCTGTCTATGGGCAGCTATAAGAACTGTAACTTACAAAATTTAAAGTTGGTGAGAACTGAATGCCAAATTAGTCAACTTGCGTGAGTGCCTGATTTTCCTGGATCTACTAAAACAGCCTTGTGATCTAGGGAAGCCACTTAACCCCTCAGTGCCTCTGCCGTTCCATTCATAAAATAGTAGAAATATTACTTTCTACAAACATTAATCACAAACTAATGACTTGGGTCCTCCTCCCTGCATGTAACTCTGTCAGGGTCCCGGAAGACCGTTATCATATGTCTGATCTGGCTTTTTGAATTCTGTCAGGTTAAATACTAACCTACAAGTTAATCTAAATACTACACCAGTGGGCTAAACAAAAGGAATGATTCATCTCCAAAGACTGAAGAGTTAATTTAGGCTCATGTTTGCAAATCACTGAATTGTCCTTGCATGGAAGATACTATCAAAAAAATCTTTGCCTTTAAATATAAGACAAGTCAACTAAATCACAGAACACGGATGAATAGCAATCAGCAAAGATGAAAACCCTTACTTCCAATATGGTTACTATGTAGGGACTTTGTATTTACCAAGTAAGTAATTATTTTACGTGATTTCATTTTTTATTTGTCTGCATAAGGTAAACATTTTAAGTAGCAGAGGTTTACATATCTCTTTTTAAAAAATAATTGTTCCAGTTCATGAATTTAAAAAGTTGTGATTTTTTTTTTATAGATTCATGAGCTAAAATGTTATAATTCTAAGGGGGAAACTGTATTCACCTATTAAAGAGAGAAATAGAATTGCTGCCTACCTTTTTTAAAAAACTATCCTGTCAGGCGATATCCATTACAGTGTATTATGATGTCGCTTTTTCCTGACCATAATAATATTCACCTCTACAGAAGTGAATAAAAATAGAAACTTGACTTAATGGATATCAAATAACTTTTTTTGGCTACTCCTGAACCAGATTACTGCTCTGTTTAGAATACCACAAATTAAAGGCATGCAATTATCCAACAAAAACAGTGTGAATATTATACCATTTTAAAAGATTGAACCACTTAGCAGATGCCCGCAGATACTAACCAAAACCACAGTGTGGATCCACAAATAAAGCTGACAACCTTTGCATTTCAAAGGTATCTTTCTCTAGAGAGCTAAGTGTTCTCTGGGTAGAAGTGAAGCAGTCTTTGTGAATAGGTAAGATCCTACCCAGTGATGGAACTGATGCATCAGCAACAAATCTGTCTATAACCTCAGCAGGTGGCTAAATTTAGTAAGTGTATATTTGAGATTAACAACCTGGAGGTTCAGGTTCAAATCACAGCTCTACAGCCTGTTCGCTGGCTGTGTGTCCTACACGATTGTTAATATCCTTCTATTCTCATCTGTTAAAAAGGGGGAGAGGAGCTGGTAGATAGTAACTACCTCAAAGAATTGTTATGAAGACTAGGTGACTTAATGTTTATAACCTGTTTAAAGAGTGCCTGGCTCAAATGCAGACTACTTGAACTGTTTGATAAATAATAACACAAATTTCTATTTCAGGCTGCTTCTTCAGGCAAAGGAGATGAGGAGAGTGGAGGTACCAAGGGCTTAAAAAAGAAAAGAAGGTGATCAAAGGCATAAAGAAGAGATAGAATATCATACATTCCTTATTGGGGATTATTTAAGTCATAAACACCCTTTCTGTTACAGCACATTCCAATATTCTGTTTTCACAATGGCAAATGTGCCAATAGTTTTTGTTGTTGTTGTTAAAGATTTATTTGTTTAGGCACACAAGAGCTGGGGTACAGGCCAGAGGTGTGGGGGATAAGAGGAGTCACCAGAGACAGAGTGGGGAGCAGAACAGGCAGATTGACTGAAATACACTGCTGAGGGGAGCAGCGGGTTATACAGGAGAGGTCTGCAGTGCCATGTGGGTAGCTCCCTGGCTGAGGATGAACTCATGATGCAGTGGCTATGGATAGCTTCATAGTGCTGAGACTTAACCCCTTGCACCACCAGGGAGGCCCTCTACATGATATTTTTAAATGCAACTTTTTCTTCTACATCCTCCTAAATAGAATCTTCAAACAGAAAGTTTGAATATCAGCTTTAAGGAGGAGTTTACATTAAATAGAGTTGATTATCAAATGATAGCATAAATCAATTTCTTATCCCAAAATCCTAATACAAAACTAATCCCAATTGTAGCCCGTGGCACTTTCTAATCCCAGGCATTGTAGGCTTGGACCTACAAAGGAGTTGCTCTGAGACTGTTAATGCAGTGGGAATCATTCCTTTACTTGCAAGACTTTTTCTCTTTATATTTTTATAGACTTTATATTTTACTACACTCTACTACCACCAACTTCGGAGCACCCCCTCTCCACATTTTTTCTCCTAATTCAGCCACAGTAAAATATTATATTATCCACAAGGGACTATGGTGATTGTTCATGGGTGAATTGGTGGTGGGAAGTTTACAGGAAGTACACCTGAGAGGAGAAAGCATACAAGCATACATTATACCAAATGAACAATAATGTAAAATATATGTATTAAAATGAAATTAAAAATATGATAAAATACATTGAAGTAAAAAATGTAATTTTGCTGATGATTAAAAGAACTAACTATTCTTGGCAAATAAGATGAAATATTACATTGTCTATATTAGTCAATAATTTATTAAGCCAATTAGAGCAATTCAAAAGAAGAATTAAAGGCTAGTAGTACAAATCAGCAAGAATTTTTTAAACGTCAGTGGCATCCCCAGCACCATGAATAAGAAGCGTGGGTGTCACTTCCATTTTCACGGCTGAGTGCACACATCTCTGGTTGTCATCCTAATTTTAAGGAACAGATTTCCGTCTCAAGAGACTAACCATTAGGTGTAACATAAAGAAACAGATTTATGACTGCACCTATTAAAAATATAATAGGATAAGAGCATACCAAAAAAAGGGGAAAGACCCGCTGCTCCCCTCAGCAGTGGATTTCACAATATACCTGTTCTGCTCCCCACTCTGTCTCTAGTGAATCCTCTCACACACACCCCATCTCTGGCCTGTACCCCAGTTCTTGTACGCATAAATAAATAAATCTTAAAAAAAAAAAAAGCAAAAAAAGGGGAAAGAGTATGAGAAAAATAAATGTCACTTCTGAGGGATTCATTTAAATTAAGTTCCTTTCTTTTTTGCAGAACTCAAGAATACTATCATTTATGTTTTCCATTGTGTTGTTTGGGATAATCCAGGCTTCTCTTCATTCAGGGGAAGTGCCTAATATGCGAACTGGTGACCTAGCTGAAGAAAACAGCCATCATCCACACCAAGAGTCTTCCCACCCCAAATACACAGGAACAGGACAAAACATGCTACGGAAATTAATTAACATGCTTTCCCACAACACTATAAAAGGTGGAGCACCTTACATGATTACCATAGGTAAAGTTCCAACCCTAAAAAACCTTTTTTAGAAAGCTGTCACTATGAATAGCCTACCTATTAAGATGCACCCCATATAGATCCATAGCACAGACCCAGACTGACATCAGCTTAATTTACTTCTTTCCACAACACATAGTGTAAATGCCTGTAACCTATTTTCTTTCATTTTCTTCACTTCTTTTGTACTTATAGGAGCTGTGAACTGAAGATAAGGAAGAAACCAAAAATTATTGTCTCTCACTTCCTTCCCCCTTGCACCAACTCAGGGGCTTACCTTCAGTGATGCCTCTTCAAGGCATCATCTGGGACATAATGCTTAGTAAATTCAGGGGAGAGAAGCTGCCTCCAGTTGAATTTCTGCTGTCAGAGCAACTCCCAGGCCACAGCAAATGTGTCTTCTGGACACTTCTTTGTAGAGGGCCATACAATGAGCCACAACAGAACAGAGAATAGGAATGATATGGAAGATTCCAATGCACACCCTCTAACACTCCAGAAGAATGGGATCTATTGACTTCTTTTGACTCAACATATATGGGAAGATCCAAGTAATTGTGTAAGATAAGTCAAACTGCCTCTGGTCCCTGTTCTCATACCCTGTGCTAGGTGACCACCAGGAGCTCTCAGGAGCTAACTCCCTCCCTTTTTCCCTGCCCACAATCCATCCCCTTTTCCCCCCAATAGCTAACAACCAGGTTGATCTAAGCCAGTGTGCTACTGAGAGTTAATGGGATGATGACCAGCCCATCAGGGTGATACATTGTTGTTTCAGTGGAGATTTTGTATAGTACAGTTTCTTAAAGGAGTGATTGGTGGAATTTCAGTCTCTTGGTGATCTAGTGAGCAAGATTAGGAGACAGAGTCTCTAAGTAATATTTAACTCCTACCAGGTAGGCGATCACCTACCACACTTTCAGGCAAGGTAGGTTTTGCTTAACCATGACTTGAAATATGAATATTTTTATTTCAGGCTGCTCTCTGTGTTTAGTTGGTCACTTGTTTTTTAATCTCTAACTTAAGTGCTGAACCAATAGTATTATAAACCATTGCATTTTTGTGTTGAAAACATCAAGATGCCAAACACCTCTACTCTAAGAAAAAAAAAAATCCCTGTTTTCACTCATCCGGGGTGGAGAAGGAGGAAATAAGTATTTGCTTTTGCTTAGAAATATGAGCCTGTTCAGATCTCAGGTTTCCATAAAACTGACAAATCAAAAAGTGAGTTTGCTATAGGAAATAAGGTATTCTGTGTATAAATATTTAGAGGCAAGATGAGAGAGCTATTCTAGAATTTTAAAAATGGTTATAATAATGATGGTAAGTCATCAACTGCTATGAAAACAAACAAGATACAGCTTGCTGGACAAGAAATGAACAATCTTCAAATGCCATCCATATTATTCAAGAAGCCTGTGCGATTATAGGGATTCTCTTTTACTCACTTTAAATGAACCAGTAACAAAGAATCATAGAACGTTAAAGCTAAAAGATTCCTTAAACTTCATCTAATATTACACCTTATGAGAAACCTGAGACCCAGAGGATCTCTCATCACTTATTTTAAAGGTGCCTGTTTGAAACTTGGAGCAGATTTTCTCATAGAAAAATGTGATAACTGTGAAAATACTTCTCTTCTCCCTCCCATTATAAACTATTATATACTTGAATAGTTCTGTTTCCTAGTATTGCTGTCTGCAAGTGTATCGTGTAATGCACATTCTAAGTTAGTATGTGCAACTGACTACCATTTATAATATTGCATCAGAAGGAAGACACAGCCTCTAACGATGAGCCATGCATTGCTTACATATAAGATACCTCTACTCATCTGTAAAATAAATATTTTTGGTTCCAAGATACAGAAACTCTTCTTTAATACCAAAAACATTCTTGTGTTCTTGTAACAGAAGTTCAGAGTGGGCAAACTTCAGTCATGTTAACCCAGGAGCTCCTGCTCTGTTTCTTTGTCACTCCCTTGCATGTGCCTCTCCTGTTTGTTGGCATATCTTTAGGTTCCTTGTCTCCGGTAACAAAAAGACTGCGATGGTTCCTATACTTCCCAGCACCCAGAAACATCAGGACCCTAGATATATATGACTCATTCTTGGTCCGCTGATAAACTTGCTTTGGTATCATTGACTTGGAAGAAACAATGGTGGTCCACTTGCCTAGGTCTCTCTCAATCAATCATACAGTAAGAATTGCAGGGTTAACCATGTGGTTATTTTTTTAAAAATGTACAAAGAATTGGGATCAATCCTGTCTTCACAGCTACCCTCATGTTAGTAAAAGTACATTTTCACAATTCTCCTTAAAATCTCCTCTTTTTGATTAATGGTGCTTACAATGTTCATTCATGAGCCATCAAACTGTAAAATGTAATAAATGGGTTTGTGATTGGAAAATAAGCTGGAATTGGATTCATGACAATCAATGAAACAAGGGTCAATTACTCAGGCTTCTCAACAAAATTGTCCCACATAAAGATTGATTTCTATCTTGTTCTCACTGTATTCCAAAAATCCCTCTTTCTAAAATAGTGGTTTCCCAGTAAATTACTGGCTCAGAGCCCAGGTCTCTCTTCCTGGAGCTTTCCAGAGTTCCAAGTAGCTGCAATCTTGCTTGACTGAAGGCCTGGAAATTAATTGTTCTGTTAAGGGTTAAGTTTAAAATAATCTATTGTGTTGCAATGGTAATGATACATTTGATGCTCATGATTGCTCATAGTCTTTTTAAATGGTACCTTGAAGACACTGTGCCTGCTAATTCTAGGAACTGAAGGTTACCTGTACTGGGTGTGGAGCCAAGTTTCCTATCTGACACCTGGTCTACCAGTACCTGAGGTGGAAGACACAGCAGCAGAAAAAGGCAAGCAAGAGTAGCATTTTCTTTATAAGGGTAAATAATTTTTTAAGTTTGGACTTTCATTATTTATGAAAATAAAACTTTTGTTTCAGAATGAAACATATATATATATATATAAGTGTATATACATACACTTCAGAGAAGAAATGAATGTTAACTTTTAAGAACTTTCTCCTTTTGACTGAGTCTTCTCCAAAATAGTTTCTCTTTTTAACTAGAATGATTTCTCTTTTATTTATTTATTTATTTATTTAAAAGATTTATTTATTTATGCATACAAGAAGTGGGCTGTCAGCCAGTAGTGTGGGCAGTGAGAGGATTCACCTGATACAGAGTGGGGAGCAGAACAGACGGATCTACTGAAGTACACTGCTGAGGGGAGCAGCGGGTGAGACAGGAGAGGTCTGCTGCACCAGGGCCAGGGATCCGACTCATGTTGCAGGGGCTGGCCATAGCTTGATAGCTCTGGCCCTGTGCCACCAGGGAGGCCTGATTTTCTCTTTTTAAAGAGAAAATGTTTTTTAACTTGAAGCCATAAGTGACAATGATCAGCGTAACAATATTAGTCCTTTTGTCTTTTTTTAATACTTAATTTGGGGTATCATTACTTCTTTGCTTTACCTCACAAGTTTTTTTGTTTAAAGGTGAATGCCCTCTCCTCAATTTAGGGTGAGGTTTCCAGCCATGTTTTCCAGATTGTTCACTCCCCTGTGATTTACCCTCTCCTTCACAGGGACACAAAGTTAAGTCCAGAGGAAATGGTTAGTTCACTCTCACTACACCGGGGCCTGCTTAAAAGGAAAGGAGTTTTGAAATCCTTGTTTCTCAACTGTCAGTATTTAAAGTATATGGGGCACAGAAACATTAATTCAAAAGGGCACCTGCACCCCCATATTTATAGCAGCACTATTTACAATAGCTAAGCTGTAAAAACAACCCAAATGCCCAAAAATAGATGACTGGATCAAGAAGATGTAATACATATATATATATATAATGGAATATTACTCAGCAATCAAAAAAGATAAACTAATGTCATTTGCATCAACATGGATGAAGCTGGAAGGCATCATGCTCAGTGAAATAAGCCAGAAAGAAAAAGAAAATGCTGGATGGTCTCACTCATAGCAGGAATTTAGAAAACCTAAATAAAGGACCAGGAAAAATATAATTATAATAAAGTAAAAATCAAAATCAACAAGCAACTACTCTGAACCAGAGACACACTATGGCGGGGGGGGGGGGGTTGGGGACGGAGTAGGATCAAAATGAAGGGAGTGGGAATTGTATGGAGATATAACCAAGATGAGAATACAAACATTGTGCAAAAATGAAAAATCATGTAAAAATTATATAAAATAAAAATGAAAATATATGGGGCAATAGCAAGTAGACTTAAATGGGTATAGACTTTTTTGAAAGTAACTTGATAATCAACTTTACTAGGGAGTTTACTGTGGATTATGTTCTCTCCTATGGTGGCAAACTTATGACCTACAACAAGGAAATGGTTAAAATGTGTCACATTACAAAATGGTTCCTTCTATTGCAGTTAAAAATTTGGTTTTAACAAAATAAACAATCCAGTCAAGAAATGGGCAGAAGAACTTAAAAGACATTTCTCCAAAGAGGAAATGCACATGGCCAACAGGCATATGAAAAAATGTTCAACATCCCTTATCATCAGGGAAATGCAAATTAAAACCACATTGAGATACCACCTTACTCAGTAAGAGTGGCACATATCAAAAAAAAACAAGCAACAACAAACGTTGGCAAGGATGTGGTGAAAAAGGAACTCTCCTGCAGTGCTGGTGGGAGTGCAAACTGGTCCAACCACTATGGAAAGCTGTCTGGAGGTTCCTCAGTCGACTGAAAATGGATCTACCCTGAGATCTGGCAATTCGACTGCTAGGGATCTACCCAAAGGACACAGAAACATTGATTCAAAAGAGCACCTGTACCCCTATGTTTATTGTAGCACTATTCACAGTAGGTAAAACCTGGAAACAACCCAAATGCCCAAAAGTTGATGACTAGATTAAGAAGATGTGACACATATACACAATGGAATATTATTCAGCAATCAAAAAAGATAAACTCATGCCATTCACAGCAACATGGATATATCGGATGGCTTCACTTATAGCAGGAATATAAGTGAACCAAATAATACATCAGTGTAAAAAAAATAATAACAGTACAAAACACAACAAAGCAAAAACAGACAATTACAAATCAGAGACATCCTGCAGGGGAGGAGGAGGGAGAGGGATCAGAGAGAGGGAAGGAAGAGCACAGGGGACTGAGGTGATGGTGCACAGGTGCATTGTTGAAGGAAACTCTACGGGGACTACACCTGAGGGGGTGGGGGGAAGCAAATATTGTTTAAAAATGAACAATGATGTAAAAAATTTAATTAAAAATTTTGTTTTTAAAGAAATAATAAATGGGGAAATATTCATCTTTATAGCATAAATCATTTCTATGGCTGGCAAGATGGGGACAGCTTTATTTTTGCTCTGTGTGTGTGTATGTGTGTGTGTTTTACAAGTTTCTATAATGAGCATATACTGTTTTTTGAAATGGGTAGGGGGAGGGAGTTGGGCTCACCCTGGGTGTAAAGTTTGACTCTCACAGGGTCCGTAGATCAATCACCAATATGTAGCCAGTGCCAAGAAAGGGGGCAAGCACTGGGGACACAGGTGATTTTAAAAATAAAACAAAACACCACCACTCCAGAGGGGAGTCTGCCCTGGGGGTCCTGCCTGTGTGAATGAATGCAGGTGCTTACTGTCCCATTACAGTAATTCTAATTACTGGCGCCCTAAGGAAAGGAAGCTAGTCTAACCACAGATATATTAGTAATTTTATAAATTCAAGGTACCAATCACCAGCAAGTCCACATAATCTAAAATTTTTTTCTCCTACTTGCTATTTTTAGGAAAAATATAAATGACAAGAAAACAGGGTAATCATCAAGAAGATGATTTTTAATGAGGCTTATGCAATGAGAGCCACTGTTCATACAATGTAATATACTGCCAGATTTTAAAGAATACTTTCCTTCATCTTTTGTTTGGAATCTTTGTAGGTGATGATCCTGCTATATTTAGCAATGTTCAGTTAATCAGAACTTCTTAATCATTCTGGATAATGAATTTAAGAATCATCAAGAATTTAAGTTCATCATCAAGAAATCAGCTTGAGATAAGCATATTTTTGCAATGTATAGCTGCAAGAGCTTTTGTTGGAGTAACTATTATTGCTGTTTGCAAATAATCGATTGGATTATAATGGATTAAAGTATACAACATAATTAGCCAGAAGAAAAACAAACATCATTTGAATGGATAAAAAAATAAATCATTAACCAAAGAAATGATAGTCCTTTTAATAATGATTTTGCTTAAAAACAATATCTTTTCTTGAAGATGTAGCATGTTATCCAGAAGTAATGTAATTTTTAGAACAGCTCAGATAGGAACTAAAAACCTCCAGGCACTGGGATCTAGTCCCAGGTGTGCCACTATCTGATCTAGGGCATTGTATCAACACCCTGGTTTTCATATCTCTCATCTATAGAATGGAGGTGAATTTTCTACTTCTTTATTACCTTATAGTGATAATATAATGATACACATGGTATTTTCAATGCCTGTGATCTTTAGGCAGAATGAGGCAGAAAATCAGGAATCAGTGCAGATACTTGAAGATCCCTGTCACCTGAATGCCTTTGTCTGGGTAGATCTACCTTTACTGATCTTCATGTGCTCTGATAATAGGAACAGCACAGAATGGGTGGTAGGCAAATATCCTCTTCATTTGCTTTAACAAAAGGATTATCAGAGCCAGATAGGTTAAGGAAATCTATAATGCCTATCCAAGGTAAATTGCAACTAATAACCCTAGAAAGAATAAAGCTTATTTTTAAAATCATCATCTGGAAAATACCATGGTAATAATTAGTTCAGGGAAGAATTATCAATCAATGAAAGTTCAAATTAGTCAGTGCAAGTATGAGAAAAAGGATTTTTACATAGTCTCAAAATAGTAAGGAAAAATACCAACTTTACAGTGGAGAAACCTGACAGACACCACCTTCCCCAGATGATTAAAGTTAACATTCTCTGTAATGGGACAGATCATCACATGGTGGTACAAAAAAATCCATGAAGAAAAACAAACAACCTAAATTAAGGATTATATGATAAAAATCACTGGTCAGTGATTTTTCAAAAGATTCAAGGTTGTGAAACCAAAGAAAGTTTGAGGAATTCGTCTAGATTAGAGGCTAAGGACATATTACGGTGAATGCATCCTGGATCCTTATTGGATCTTGGACTAGAAAAAGAATACTGTGAAGCAATTAGTGAAAGCTGAATCAGGTTGGTAGATTTGATAAGATTATATCATAGTTAATTTCCTTATTTTGATCATTGTCCTGTGGAATCTTGGTGTACGGCAAATGGAAATTCTTCAAACCAACTTTGCATTTTTCTTTTCTTTTTTGTTACATCTGAAAAAATATTGTCCAAGATAGACACTAGACAGAAATTTCTTAAAATCATTTAGTGAAAGTGCTATTCACAGAAAAATACAGGAAATTCAATGTAACACATCAGGATGTCTCAAGAGGTCCCTCTTAAGAGGAATTAAAGATGGAGAAAATAATTTAAGAAATGGTTTTCATTTCTCAGTGCCAATCATAGAATGAGAGACTCTCAGTACTGGAAGGAATAGTGATAAGGAAAAAACCAGTTACAACCTTGTCATCCAGGGGCCTCCCCGGTGGTGCAGCAGTTGAGCGCTGGGTTGCGAAGCTGCCAGCAGCCTCTGCAGCGCCGGTTCGATTCCCGGTTAGATCCCCGGCTGCCGGGTGAGGGTCCCACATGGCGCGCAGACCTCTCCTGCCGCCCGCTGCTCCCCTCAGCAGTGTACTTCATCAGTCTGCCTGTTCTGCTCCCCGCTCTGGCTCTGATGAATTCTCTCACCCTCCCATGCTTCTGACTGTACCCCAGTGCTTGTACAAATAAATAAATCTTAAAAAAAAAATAAAGCTCCCCCAGTCATCCCAGTGTGCATTGATAATGTACCCCACCCCCAAATCAATTCTTTAAAAAAAAAAAAAAAAACCTTGTCATCCAACAATAGTGGGATAATTCATTATGGTTCATCCATTTCATGGACATAGGCAGTCACTAAAGGTAATGTTTATGAGAAATCATGTAGCAAATGGGATAATGCTTGCACTGTAATTTTATTTCTCAAAAAATAAGGACGCAAATTATATGCATATTTTCTAAATCCAACTACTAAAACATACAGATATGAAGAAAGACAAAGGAATTGTATGATTAATTTGGGTTAGATAGTGGAACTTTGGAGGAGATATTTTTCTTTTTTATTTTCCAAATTTCCTGTGATGTTTTAAAATTCAAGATTTTTACTTTAAAAATCAAAAGTTCTCCTAAATTTGAGACAAAATTTTTCCTTTCATTTGATACATTTTAAACCCTCTTTCACACAACTGCCTTGCCTATAAACACCCCCTAGAAACTTCCACTTGCTCGACAACCTGACCCAGCCACGTGGCCAATGCCCATGGATGCCACCAGCCTTCCTAGGCTCTTGCCGCTCTGTGTTTGGTATAATATCTTTCATGTTTGGGAGCTGAGTCCTGGGAAAGCTTCACGTACAGCTTTAACTTCACTGAGTTTGCCTCCAATTCACCAGGAATTGTTTCAGTTCCTCTTTTTCATTTTCATTCCTCCCTGAAGCTGAAGCTTCATTCCCCTGTTGGACTATAACAGTCTGCCTGGTCTCTGCCAGTCCCTCTCCTCTTCTGGGAGCTGACCTCTATTCCCATTGTATTTGTTTGCTCAGGCTGCCATAACAAAGCACCACCAACTGAATACCTTAAACAACAAAAATTTGTCTCACAGTTGTGCTGGGGAGAAGTCTAAACTCCAAGTGTTGGCAAGGTTGGCTCCTCCCGAAATCTGTGAGAAAGAGATCTGCTCCTGGCATGTAGATGTCCAACTTCTCTTTACGACTCTTCATGTTGTCTTCTTTTTATGTGTGTCTCTGTATCCAGGTTACCCTCTTGTTTTTTTTTTTTAAAAAGATTTATTTATTTATGCATATAAGAGCTGGGGTACAGGCCAGAGATGTGGGGGGATGAGAGGATTCATCAGGGACAGAGTGGGGAACAGAACAGGCAGTCTGACTGAAACACACTGCTGAGGGGAGCAGTGGGTGAGACAGGAGAGGTCTGCTTCACCATGTGGGTTGCTCCCTGGCCAGCCGGGGATCGAACTTGTGCTGCAGAGGCTGCAGATTGCTTCATAGTGCAGTGTTTAACCCCTTGTGCCACCAGGGAGGTCCCCAAGTTATCCTCTTATAATAAGGATACTAATTATTGGATTAGGTCCCACCCAAAATCAGTATATGCTTATTTTTAATTGATCACATCTGCAAAGAGCTTATTTCCAAATAAGGTTGCATTCTGAGGTATTGGGGGTTAGGACTTCCATGTGTGAATTTAAGGAGTGAGGGAAAACACAATTCAACCACATCCAAAGTGTCAGCTAGAGTAATGGCTGCAAGGGAGAACACAATACCCTTCCCCCCTCTCCCCCCCAGAACCCCACAGACTCTCATGTTGGACTTATTTTTATGGTGAATGATATTTCATTTTGTCATTTCTGTTCACAACTGAAACTCTGGGAACTCAAAATTAACAGCCTTGCCCATGAGCTTCTTATAGATACTGGAAAAGATTTCAGCCTTTTATTCCATATTGTTTTGCTGTGCTTCATCCAAATGAAACTTTATGAGCCAGCTGCCTTCCAGGGTCACTCAGATTCTCATGCCCACAATTTCACCTAGAAGACCCAGTCCTCCTAGACTGTATCAAGTGTAGCCCTCAAAGTAGGGTAACTGAATGTCAGGCTTTTCTGCCCTCCAGCCATTAGCATTGATGATGGATCCCTGCGGTCCTACGTGCATGCCTGATGGCAGACACCTGGAGTGGGGTGTGGGCATGCATAGGTGGGCACACCTGGGCAGAGATGGGGCTTATAAGGGCAGCATCATGGGGAACCAGGAGAAGAGAACGGGAGTAGCAGAAGCAGAAGTAGAGCAGAGCGAACAAGGAGAACGAGAGGAGAGAATGCCAGAGAGCCCAGAAAGAGTGAAGACTTGCTGGGGGCTGGGAGGCCTGCCAGCCTCCTGGCTCCCGAGCCCCCCGGCCTGCTGTGTACCTGGTAAAATCCTAATAAAAGTCTGAAAAGCCACCAAGGGCTCCTGGACTCTCCTTTACCTGTTTGCCTGGATCATAGAAAACCTGCACTGTGACTTCCTGCCGCTACAAATACCTTCCTTAATTTTTGTAACACTTTTTCAAGTTGGTTTCGGGGGTCCACTTAAATACTCCTCTAAGCAATAAAAACAATGTGCTTCTCACTGAACTTTTTCTCTAATTCACATACTAGCCAGATGTGGATTTTCTGGAAAGACTTCAGCTGAGCAATGTCAACAGGATAATGGTAGCGTTTGATCACCCCCAACTTTGGTGTCCTTAGTTGTTGTTATATTGAGCTTCCTCAGTTGGGCTTAGAGCTTCAAGTGCATGTCCAGTTCAAGAAGAGCCTGAGAGATGCCAGACTCAAAGCTTGTCCAGCTTCTCACCCTCGGGCTTCACAATCTTTCTGTTTGAACTGAACATGGCCTTCACTTTGCTAAGTACAACATAGGAAGAGACCACTGTTGAATCTTTTTTAAAAATTTTATTTATTTTTATATAAAATAACAGGTGTACAGGCAGAGGTGTGGGGTGCAGGGGCAGGGAGAAGATTCACCAGAGATAGAATGAGGAGCAGAACGGGCAGATCTATCGAAATACACTGCTGAGGGGAGCAGTGGGCAAGACAGGAGAGGTCGGCTGCGCCATGGGGGTAGCTCCCTGGCCGGGAGCTGAATCAAACTCAAGCTAAAATAGCTGCTGCTAGCTTCATAGTGCTGATACTTAACCCCTTGCACCACCATGGAGGCCCCATTGTTGAATTCTTAAGCAGACCTCTTTGGGCACTCATGATCCTTGGCTATAGGGGTTTATTAGCCTAGCTGGAGGGCTGTCCCCATGGGTGAGAGTCAACAGTATTTGCCCATCATAAAGAATCTGTTTGCCTTAGCAATATTACAGTACATTTTTCAATTAAAAAAAGGAAGTACTGTTTGATTCTCTGTAGTCTCAACTTGTACATTTTTAAATAGTTATAGAAAACATAAATGTTTGTCAACCACATACACAAAAAAACTTTATAGAGATTTTTGAGAATATCAGGGTATCTCTTTTTTAAAGTCTTGGTCAGGAGCTACATGCTATTCAAGCATAAAATTTGACTTAAAAATGTTATATGGATGAAATCAAGGTCAGATGTCCCAATAAAATTTTTGAAAGGATTTTGTTTGGGTGTTTTATACAAAAGCGATATTTAATATTTTCCCTATTACCTTCTGTTCCAAAGATATGTTGTTGTTGTTGTTGTTGTATTAATGTTCTGATTTGTTCCTCCTAAATGATCATCTTTATGCTTTTCAATGGGTTTCCACCTAGTTCTTCTACAACACACACAATCTCCTTCCCATTTCAAAGGAATACTTCTTTCGAGTGGAGCATGGACTTGATTTCATCAGTGTATGTCAGTCTTGAGTCCCATCCACCAGGTTTCAAAGAGATCATCATGTTTATGCCTGGTGTTATAATCCCAAGTTTATTATGCTTGTTACCTATGCTTTGTATGTTTGTACACAGATATCGAAGATCCTAAGTATTGTTTCTGGCCTCCTTCCCAACTTTCTCTCATGTGAATCACCAGGCACCTCCTGCTTCCCTTTTCCTTATGATTTACACCCATTACTCCTCAGAGTAACTGGATTCACAGGACTACCTGTGTGTTTTCCTCTCTCCCTTACTCTCTTTTCAAGCTCAATGGATAAATTATATATCCGGTAAATTCTTGGGTTATTATTTAAAATTTTGTGAGATAAACTCCATCATCACTTGCAGAATCAAGGTCCATAAATCCAAATACAGTAAAACAAAACCTTCCCCATGGCCTGACCTTTCATTCAAACTTACAAATGTCAGTAGCAAGATTAAAAGGAATAACCAATTGGACACCCAAGGCCTAAATTTCATGATCTCTTAAAAATATGTTTCTTTTATTTTTTTTACTTAAAAAGTCATTCATTCCCACAGGAGGCAGAAGTGATTATTTTTCAAAGTCCTAGGCATTATATTCAAGCAACCAATCTCTCCCACTCAGCCACTCAACCCATCTTCTAACAATTCTTCCTGAAATACCTCTTGGATCTGTCGCATGTCTATCTTTTACTGTATTGCCTTATTTGAAGGCCTAGTTAAATCCTGCTGAAAACATTGCAGTGGTATCTTTTGCAGTTTAGTCTCCCACTTAGCTGCCACCAGCTAAATTATTACCTGATGCTTCTCCAAAACTGTCAATAGCTCTCATTACTGCAAAGTGAAATTTGTCACCTTTGACCATATGACCCAGCCCTCTTTGGTGGCTTCATGGTGTGCCAATAACCCAGTACAAAGTCAGCAACTAGCAAATCCTAAATGCATCACACACTTCCATGTTTTGGGGCCTTTCCCTGTACTCTAATTATATAACTATGACCCCATCTTTCAAAGCTCATTCAGAAAACTATCACTGATTCTTCTCCTTCCCCATACCTTGCCAACATTCATCTTTCCTTACTCTAGTTCTTCTTTGAGCTCCAACACTATATTTCTGTCAGCTGGCAGACAAAGATAGCATCATAAACCATTTTGCCATCTCCCTTAACTCTTGACTCAGAGTCTGACGCAAAAGTGCTTGGGTTATTACATTTCCATGAAAGTGTGAGCTAGTCGATTTTGCATCCATTACTTGAAATTAGCCATGGTGAAAGTATTTAAACCATGGAAATTGATGACCTTACAATAGGAAGCTTCGGGGTAAGGAGCAGCTGCTTCTTAATCATTTCCCAGAACACCACTGATCATACAAGTAATACATGAATGCAATAAAAATAAATGGTTTCCTTCAATACCTCTTATATCCAATCCCAATCTCATCACCAAAACCAAATAGTTTGGTGTGTATCTTCCATTTTATGGGTTATTTGCTATGTTTAAGCCTGGTAGTTCACTGCCCTTTGGCCATAATGGCTCTCAGATTGCATCTGCTCTGACTATTGTGACATTGCTCCGAAATGCTTCAGCACCAGCTGCATCGTTCCTAACACCTGAGAGCTTTGGGTTAGTAAGACTTTAAGCTAGGGCCTCTCTGGTGGCGCAAGGGATTAAGCACCGCACTATGAAGCAATCTGTAGCCACTGCAGCATGAGTTCGATCCCTGGCAGGGAGAAACCCACATGGCGAAGCAGACCTCTCCTGTCTAGCCCGCTGCTCCCCTCAGCAGTGTGTTTCAGTCACTCTGCCTGTTCTGCTCCCCAATGTGTCTCTGGTGAATCCTCTCACCACCACACCCCCCATCACTGCACTGTAACCCAGCTCTTGTATGCATAAATAAATAAATCTTGAAAAAAAACATAAAAAGACTTTAAGTTAATTGGGGGAAATTATCATTCATACCTTAAATGCCTGTATTTTCTACAACATATACTCTCATTAAGATGACTACATTTGGGGGTCACATGAACATTGTGGCAACTATTGCTAACACTACTGTATTATATACTTAAAAATTGATAAGAGTAGATCTTAAATATTCTCACCACACACAAATATGGTAGTTATGTGAGGTGATGATATTAACTAACTTCATTGTGGTAATCATTTTACAGTATATAGGTGCATCAAACATCACATTGCCCACCTTTAACTCATGAATGCTCCATGTCAGTTACATAGCCTAAAACTAAAAAAAAAAAATAAAAATAAGACAACAGACAGATCCTCAAACAAAGCCAGTGTTTAAGTCTTTGATCCAACGTCTTTTTAGGAAACGTCAGGTGATGTCTGCATGTACCCTTAGATATGAAAGCATGCCAAAAACACGTACATTTGGGGACTTTTCTTTATTTTTCATACAAAGGTCAACTTCAATTTTTTCAAGGCACTGCAGTCCCAGTCATGGAATAAAAGACAAGAGAACAGTTCTGCTTTTATCTGTCAGCATGTCTTTATGTAGATAACGCTGCCATTGCTTTCTACACTACTCGGCTGTTTGGATGGAGCTGCATGATGTAGGAGAACACCCACACTTTCAGAAAGCAGGGGTTCATCCCCTGTGGGTGTGAGGCTGCATCTGACCAATAACTCTACTCTGTTGTGCCCAGCAAGACACAGATACATTTGAGGGTCAAAGTGAGTCCCCAGGCTTGGGCTGCAGACTTATATTTCAGGTCGGGACAAAAGGTCACATCTAAAATCCAGTTCAGGGCCTCCCTGGTGGTACAAGAGGTTAAGACACAACCTAGAAAGCTATCCACGGTCACTGCAGCATAAGTTTGATCCCTGGCCAAGGAGCTACCCATATGGAACAGAAGACCTCGCCTGTCTTGCCTGCTGCTCCCCTCAGCAGTGTATTTCAGTCAGTCTGCCTGTTCTGTTCCCCACTCTGTCTCTAGTGAATCCTCTCACCCCCCACACCTCTGGCCTGTACCCCAGTTCTTATATGCATAAATAAATAAATCTTTAAAAAAATAATAAAATCCAGTTCAACTGAATTTCTTTATGACCCTAGAAACAGAAAAGGACTCCATAAGACACCCTGCCCTATTCTTTGCTGCAACCCTAAGATCACCAGGCCATCCTATCTGAAGGACACCAAGAAAAAGGTTGTGGTATATCTAAACAAATGAAGTAAGATAAATCCACCCTTCTACAATAAGATTATAAAATTTAGGTGTCTGAGATGAAGTGATGGAGTTTCAGTCTTCATGAGCTGTTTTCTTAAGTGTTAAATGAAAAATTTAAGCATATATAAATAGGTATGGAAGAACCTAGTCTTCTTGGTTGCAATTTGAGAAAGGCAGTTAAATTTTCCCTAAAGGGCACAGCTATGTCTCATCTATATGTATTCTTAGTCTATATGTATCATCAGTCACTTCAGAGCCTTGTGGAAAAACAAGGAGATGCTATTTTCCTTAGAAGAAATGAGTACTGTGTCTTTTTAAAAATCTTACATTTCAAGTGTCTTCCTTCACTTTTTTTCAAATAAATAAAGAGAACCCATTCCCCTTCATTCAAAATTTAGAGTAACTATACCTCATAGTTCACTTCTGACAGAATCCAGGCAATGAAAACAAGTTAGTACTAGAAAACAAAGGTCCCAAGATCTGGGTAAAGTCATGGCTCCTCCACCCCCATCCCTCAATATGTTTATTACCAACACTATGTTTATTACCAGCAGAGTGATTCTGAGAAAGTCGACTACCCTTCAGTCCCCAATATGCTCCAAGCAGGATCCCTGACAGACACCGACATGCGCACCAATTTTTATTTCCCAAAGAAGCATCTAACTTTTAGTAATTCCAGATATTTTTGGCTTAAAACTGGGTGGCCAGCTTCAGAATCTTTCAGTACCTGAAATACAGTGTGCTGGACCTGGGCTTCTCTGCTCAGAATCATCGTCACTGTGTTTCAGTCTCCCAAATCACCAGGACTTGTCAAATTCCCACGCCTTCATGCATGCTGCTCCCTCTGCCTGAATTATACTTCACTGGATGTCATCATTATCATGTGGTTTCATTTTTTGTTTGTTTGTTTGTTTTATGGTCTCCCTTTCCCCATAAGCCAAAAGTAGCTCGAGCTCAGGAAGCAGGTCATTTTTGTTTACCCAAATTTGATCACATCACCTAGCACAGCGTGGGCACTCAATAAATGTCAACTGAAAAAACTTGTGAGTCTAGGTAAAGACTACCATGATGTTCACTAAACTATTCTTTTAACTTTTCTTTAGGCTTGAAATTTTGCAAGAAAAAAAAAGGTAGAGGAGAAAAGATAAGTTGAAAGGTCACTAAATTTCTGAGGTACAATACTTAGGATGCTGATGATTTAGTCCTTCCCAAAAAGCAGCAGTCCTGCCAGGATCTATTGGTAAAAGCCCTTTGAAATGTCTAAAGGTAGTTCTGTGTGTCAGCAAGCTGGAGAGGGCTGAGGGAGGGTGTGGCAGGACTGGGCGGGGTGCGGCGACTGGGGTACAATATCCCAGCTTCCATCAGGGGAGGGGTCCCTTCCCGGCCTCAGATCTGCCCAAGGAAGCCTTGAATGAAGACATTGTACCTGGAGCAAAAATATGAGATGAGAACTCCACGCACTCCCCCCAGGAGTAAGCACACGTGCTGCTCACAGTGCAGCAAATGCCTCTCCCTGGAAGTGGCCACCAGTGACACCAGCACTTGCCTAGCTTCACCCCCAAGGACCACTTTCTTAGGTTCAGACTCTCTGCCACCAGGCTGCATCTACTAAGCTGACCTTCATCCCACTCCACCCGTAGCCTTGATCTGGCCATCGTACCCGTCACCCCTGAACATCCACTATGGAAACTGGAAGCACTTAAATTGTTGGTCACTGAAAAAAGTGAGAATTCATGGTATATTTATTTGTTCACAATTTAGTCCCAGGATTCAGCCTCCTCTTCTCTTTCAGTTAATGTCAAGTAGTGACCTTGTCTCAGTGACCTGGCTCCCATTACATCCCAACCCCTTCCTACTGTAGTTCCCTCCTCCAAACACCAGCCTCTCTTTAGTTGTCAAAGGTGCGCAGAGAAACCCTTGAGGAGTCAAAACGCTTACTCTGGAATTCTTTTCTATTGAAAGCATTAGCTACCAATAAACTCTAATAGCCTGACTCTCCAAAGTCAAGAGAAACATTTTTAAAACTGGATGACATCATTTGAGTAATGATGGCTAGTAAATCTATGTTGAACACAAATGCTAGTAAATTTACATGGCTAGTAAATCTATGTTGAACACAAATGCAAAAGAGACATTTTTAGCAAATGCAATTTTTGGGAGTAATTATTGATCTTTTCAATGAACTATTACTTATAAATCAAATTAGCAAAGATTAAAGAAACATTAAAAACCAGTGTCAATGAGGGCCCCCCGGTGGTGCAGGGGTTAAGTCTCAGCACTATCAAGCTATCTCCAGGCACTGCATCATAAGCTCAATCCCCACCAGGGAGCTAACCAACACAGAGAAGTTTGCAGACCTCTCCTGACTCTCCTGCTGAGCCTCTCAACAGTGTATTTCAGTAGATCTGCTTATTCTGCTCCCCACTCTGTCTCTGGTGAATCCTCTCACCCTCAGCACCTCTGGCCTAGACCCCAGTTCTTGTATGCATAAATAAAATAAATCTTAAAAAAAAAACTAGGGCCTCCCCTGGTGGTGCAGCAGTTGAGCGCTGGGCTGCGAAGCTGCACGCAGCCTCAGCAGCACCGGTTCGATCCCCGGCCACGGGTGAGGGTACCACATGGCATGCAGACCTCTCCTGCCTCCCACTGCTCCCCTCAGCAGTGTATTTTGTCAGTCTGCCTGTTCTGCTCTCCTCTCTGGCGCTGGTGAATTCTCTCACCCTCCCACGCTTCTGACTGTACCCAGTGCTTGTATGAATAAATAAATAAATCTTAAAAAAAAAAAAAACTAGTGTCAATGAAATTTTAGTGAAGTAACTATCACATATTGCTGGTAAGAGCATAAAATGGAGCAGTCCATTAAGAGAACAATTTGATAATATACATTAAGAGTTAAAAATCTCTATGGTCTTTAACCCAGTAATTCCATATCTGCAAATAATTTGAACTATAGAAAAAATATGCACCAAGATTGCAGCATTTTAAACAATATCCTTAAATTAAAATTATCCAGTCCCATGGGAGAAAAAGGGTTAACAAATTTTGATTCTACAATAGAAATCAAAAATAACATTTATGATAACATTTTAGCAACATTTAACCTGCTTTTTTCTTAAGGGAAAAAAGTTCAATACAATATTTCTACAAGGTTTACCACTATATAGCTTTACTTATAATATTTCATTTTAATTTTGTTTCACGTGTTTACAATTGTATATAAAAGAACATGGCAATGTTTAAGTGTTGATTTTTGTTCTACTCATTTTATGAAAAGAAATTTTGACTCTTCACAAACACCTTGAAAATAGCATCTTTTTCTTTGTTAAATGACATTCTTTAAAGTAGACCTTTCTTGACATTTATACATACAAAAGAGTATAAAACCATGGGTTTGTTGCTCAACAAATTTCCTCTAAGTGAGCACAGACACGTATACACCCAGAACAACAAATCAAACATTGCCAGCACCCAAAAAGCCTCCTCAGTTCCCCTTTCAGCCACTACACCACAAAAAATAACCATAACCCTAACTTCCATCATCATAAATAAGTTTGGACTGATTTTAAGTATGTAAGTAGAACCATACAATATATACTTCTTTGTGTCTGTTATCTTTCGCTTAATTTATGTTTGTGATATTCATCAACATTGCAACAATTAGTGTGCCTCTTTCATATATATATATATATATCTCCTTGTATAAATGTAGCATATTAACCTATTCTACTGTTGATAAGTAGTTTGTTTCTATTTTGAGGCTGCTACAAATGGTGCTACAATGAACATTCTTACCTGTGTCTTTGGTTACACAGATGTACATATTTCTGTTGGCTATATAGCTAGGTGAGGAATGGGTAGCCATAGAGTGATTATGTTCTTTTTGGTAAATTCTAACTTAAAGTTTTCCAGAGTTGCCAATTTACACTTCCATGAGAGGTATGTAAGACTTCAAATTGTTCTCTTTCCTAGCCAACACTTAGTATTATCATTCACTTAATTTTTACCAGTTTGATAGGTGTGTAGTGGTATGTTATTGTGGCTTGAATTTGCATTTTCCTTATGATTAATGGTGAAGTTGGACACATTTTTATATGTTGATTGGCCATTTGAATATCTTTTTAGTAATGTGCCTGTTCAAGTCTGTTACCCATTTTCTATTCCGTTGTCTTTTTCATGTCCATTTGTAGGAAATATGTTAAATATTCTGATGAGTCTTTTATAAGATACCTTCATTGTAAACTTTTCTGAAGAAATGTGTGTGCCTTGCCTTTTCACTCTATTCAGTATATATTCATTGAGCTTTTTAAAAATTATTATTTGGCGGGGGGGAAAGAGCATAGATAGCTCCAAACACTACTTTCAATTTTTTGTTTTGAAGGAAATACATGCAACATTTCCTTCTTGTTTTCACTTCCTAATGTTTTCCTAAAAGTTTATTTCTTGTTATAGAATTTATATTTAAAAAGTAAGTATATTATATGCCAATGACTAAATTTTTAAACGTTAATGGTAATGATAAAATAGAAGGGAAAAAATCCAGGAAACAAATTTGACATTGTCATCTGAAATAAAGGCATTCCTATTCTTATTAGAAAACAAGAATTAAAATAATTTTCTCAAAATTCCACTGGACAGTCCTCAGGAGATAATACTGGGAGGTGAAGTGATACCTATCTAAGGGGATTGTGCCTTCCTGCTAGAGGGGCTGACCCCACTCTCCTAAGGGACACGCACACACAGGATCTCCCTTGCCTGGTTATTTTCCTTCTTGCATACAGAATAGAGTGCCAGAGACAGCGGCAGGCTGGTGGGAGCAAGCCCTCCCAGCAGACCGAATGACCTTATTTTTACGCATTAGAGTTCTTGGTTGATCATGGGACTCTGTGTTGAAGAGAATTTAGATGTAACATCTATTTTCAATTTTCTTTCCAGAAATGAATTAGGTCTGATTCTTGAAGAGGAAACCGATGGAAATGAAAGCTATCTGGATGTGTGGTGAGCTACTCTGTTCCATTAGGAATGATTTTTAATCATACTAATCTCATCCATTTGTGCATGGATACAAGGCACAGCTTCCTTCCTTTGCCATGCCTATATGGCATTTTTATCTCTTCTTTTGAATGGAGTTGTTTTATGGGGACACAATTATTTTCCTTAAGGGGGTTTAGAAATTGCTACTGCTAAAAGACATGGCAATTTCTTTTTTGTTCTCTTTTTTCCCTAGACACTCAAAGAGACTCACAGATTCTCTTATTTAATATTTTCTCACCATCTAATCTACAGAATTTCAACTGAAAAACAGAACACTTTGGACGATGCATGGAGATTCTTATGTCTCCCTTCCTCAAGTTTACAAAGGTAAATCAAAGTTCAATTTCATCCGCCAAATGTACTAAGTCATCTTTGAAATATTTTTCAACCTGGTAGGGGTTTGGGATAGATGCAGGGTACTGGTCTGGAGCTTCCTATAAAACAGCTTCAGATACTCCCCGGCATAGTTCACAGGATGAATGGCCTGAGGGCCACACAGGTATTTGGGGAGGGAGGTGGGGGTGGTGGTAGGGGAGACACAACCTGCACTTGCACCTGGATCTTGTCTCATCTTGCCCCAGCCTATGAGATGCTGACCATGTTCCCCTCCCATGTTCCCAGGGTGAGAGGTTCCCCCAACCTTTTCCTCTGGTCTCCCCTGCAGCCTGACCAAACCCTTCCTTCCTACCTAAATACTCACAAAGCACACCAGCACAGACTTCGGAAGCTGAAAGTCATATGACTGTGGTGCCTTTGCAACCCTTTTATATTCCTTACTAAAGTTCATGCTGAAGTTTGTTTTATTTTTATTTGCTCTGAATTAGTTTCATTTTTTATAATATCTCTGTAAATGTGATAAGATCAAACCATGTCAACGATCTGGCTCTGTCAGTCCTAGAAGACAAGGTATGAAGCTGTCCTCTGTGTGACTTAAGATTTTCCTAAATGACCTGCATTTTCAAAGTAACCTGAATGCCAGCAGCAATTAGGCTAAGCAGTTTGTCTCAGGTTTTCCTTTACAAAGTTACCACCAAGACATCTGTCCCACTACAGTTACTTAGCAGGATAACAACAGATATGTGAATACATACTAGAATAGTAAACCCATCTGAAAGGTTGCTTTGCCTCCCGGGCAGCTAAAGCTCCAAACTAGGCTGCTCAGAAAATGAGAAGCATACAGATTTAAGTTCCCATCTGCTGTTATGGACTGTCAAACAAACAAATGTGCGTCATCAACAAAAATAATGATTGCTTAAGCCTCTAGTTCTCGCGACTTAATTTTCCCTCTGCCCCTGTTTTTCCTTATGTCTTACTTTATAGAAACACAAGCCAAACACACTTTAAAATCATCCACCAGAAGAACAAATAAGTCCCCTGTTCTCCCTGCTTCAAATTCTCTAGTCATCTATCCAGGGTTCTTTTTTTTTTGGTTGCTAAATTCAGTGATATTTAGGCAATCCTACTTCCACCATTAAAATGCCCTGTACAAGAGCAAGGAACTGTTTTCCTCCCTTTGACCATCCTTCCTCAAAGTCACTGGAAGCAGATGTGTGGACTGGCAGAAGGGGTGGCTAGACATGCTAGTGCCCCAGACCTTGCCAGAAGGACCTCCAGCTGAGAGCAGGATAGCTCCTGGCCCTCCAGGGCATCTCACATTGGCCTGTGTGCCATCAGGCATGAACAGTGCCAACTTTTGCTTCCCAACTCCTTTACCTTCCTCGCTCAGTGGGTGGCAGATAGGGAAGGTGGATAAGATAAGATACCTTTTTATTTGAGTTAACTCCAATAAAATTAAATAAGGGCAAGCAAGGTGCTGGAAGTTGGTTTCAGAAACAGATAGTCTCTTAGAATCTCCTTTTTCTCTGCTTTTTGCTTCCTCAAAGGAACTCTAAAATCCCTAATTTCAAACTCTCTAGATGATTCTGAGGCAGTCACAGTTGAAAACTACTGCTTTACACGTACCAAATAGGAATCATTCTATGTATTAAACCTGATTTTCAAAATCCTTGATGCAAGAGCACAGTCTATGCAGATGCTTTAAGCATCATCAGAGAGGCACTATCTGGAAACACTCTCCGTCCTGAAGTCTGTGTTGTTCTGAGCATCCAATGTCCTCCAGCCCGTGAGTATGTTCGTGAACTCTGATGCAAGTGAACTCTGGGCAAAAGGCAGAAAAAAGCTCAGAAAGATAACTCTGAAGAACAACACTAAGGGGGCCTCCCCGGTGAAGCAGCAGGTTGAGCACAGCCCTGTGAAGCTGTCCGCAGCCTCCGCAGCTTGGGTTCGATTCCCAGCCTGCCAGGGAGATTCCCACAGGGCGCGCAGACCTCTCCTGGTGCACCTGCTGCTCCCCTCAGCATTGTATTTTGTCAAGTCTGCCTGTTCTGTTCCCCCCTCTGTCTCTGGTGAATCCTCTTACCCTCCCGCACCTCTGGCCTGTACCCCAGCTACTGTATAAATAAAAAATAAATCTTTAAAAAAAAAAAAAAACAGCACTAAGTCAGAGGGGTGTGGAGGGGTCCAGGGCATTTGCCTTCTACCTGGAATTCAGGACCAGGGTGCTGATTATTTGAAGACCACAGTGCATTTAGGCTGTAGACCTCCCACAGGAAGCCTGCTAGCTGGAGGCCCATAGTGTTCCCTCTCCAGGCTGCCCCTGGGTAAGGATTCAAAGGTAAGAAAAGGAAACTTCAGGATTTCTCTCCCGTTTTCTTTGGCACTCCAAATGACACAAAAATATTTTTTCCCTGTGACCTTGATGACCAAAGTCTAGCTAACTGTGAGATTTTCTGTAGATCCCAGGGGAGCCAGGTACCACTTATTTCTTAGGGAGAATGAGCCACTATACATGGCTCAAACCACACCCCATCTTGGTGCTGCCCTCAAGGAAACAGATTCTTAACCTCAGACTAGATGCCCAGAGAGCTCTATTCTGATGACTTTGGGGTGGGGAGAGTCGGGGGAAGGAGCGGGGGTGGGGGTGAGGCGATGCTGGTCATCCCCAGGCACAGGGCCACTCCAGTGTGTACTTGGCAGACAGGAAACTGCAGGAATCTGATCTCCTCACTCCTGGGCCCAGCTATCTCACCTGCTATCTTTATTGTTTAGATATATTCATGTTTTTCTTTCATTCACTCACATAAATCAAGGAGGTCCAAATGTCCCAGATAACTCCAGATAAAATAAGTGTGGCAGCAGTTCATACAAAGTAAGCCGTAGCACAGTATAGGAAATGCTCCCTGCAGAGCAGCTGTGCAGCTCAGTCCTAGGGGGAAATCCCAGCATATTTGTGCAGGGCCTGCACACTCGTAGTGCTTCAACATCAGGTTAACACCAGCCCAGGGACCTTTTAAATTTCAGCAGAAATGGAAACCATTGAAAATATACTCCTGAAGCAAAATCAATTGGATCTATAACATCAATGCCAGACACATATTTAGAAATCCAGTAGAGCCAACCATATTCATGTATTTAAAAACAACCTGAACTCTACTTTCATAAAAAATGCATTTTTAAAATTGAAAACTAACCTATGCTTGTTCTACATGAATGGACACTTTGAAAGCAAGTTCATGCAGTCAAATTACCTTGGCCACATGCAGATCAGCTTTTCTGGAAATACAGATGATTTTGGATACATAATGTGTTCTGTCAACATTTATGGAGGACCTACATAGACAATGCTTACCTGTCTTGGAAACAGTTTAAGGAGTATTTGATTTAACTGCATTTGAGGATAGCTGAGAAAAGCTTGTGTCCCCACAGCGGGGACCTAACCTATGGGTTTTGTTGCTTTCTGCCTGGTGAGTGAGCGACCCAAAGGAAGAACACAGCCTCGGAGCTGGAAAGACCTGAGTTCAGATCTTAATCTACAGCTCACTATCTTCCATAAATCCCTTAAACATTCCAAGTGAAATGGAGATGGGAAAGTCTGGGTTTCAGAGTTGTTATGAGGCTTAAATACCAGCATTTAAAGTGTTTGACCTGTAGTAGGTGCTTGAGAAATACACAATGATGTCTTTTTTCTTCCTTGAGTTTATTCTTTTATCCTTGCTACCCTTTGGACTTTTTATCCAGTAGTGTTGGTGGTTGTTTTGTTTTGTTTTTTTTTTTTTTTACAGCTCATAAATACTTTTTGATGTGCTAAGAGGGCTTAATAAAAATAACAAAGTAAGGAAATAAAGTTCCAGCTTATTATGAAATGTGATATCAGAACAATTTCTTGAAATTGGGAGTTCCCACTCTATTTTCTCTCACACAAGGACCACCCCCATGGGGGTGGGGGGGGAGGGGAGTAATCAATGTTCAAAACCAGGGCAGCTCCTCCCTGCTCTGTATCGTCTGTGTGATCTTGCTGTTCCCCTTGTCTTGGAGGTGTCCTTCTGCCAGAAGACGGACAGGTTTGGAAGCAGAAGGGAACTTCCGCTCTTCAGCTGCTAAGCAGAGCTAGATCCAGGTGGAACTTTTCAAGTACTGATGGCACTTACAGAGATGAAGGCACCTGATGAAAGTAACAGCCCCCTCATCTTTGCCCTGACTGCCACTCCCCCAAACATGAGAAGGTCACCCTTTTCACCTCTCTTGATGAAGTCTCCCCTGATACTTATAATGTGAGGGTTTCTTGGGTGACACAGGAGAGGGAACTGCTGGTTTCAATTGGGGGCCATAGATCTTCCACCAAAGCTGGTAAGAGCAAGCTCGTGAAAGAGGGGATACCACTGAAGGAAGTTTAAGTGAGGACCCCAGAGTCATCCCAAGTTGGGAGCACATTCTTGGTGATCAGAAGAATCAGGTTTCTGTTTGAAATTTCACAGAATCATGAGTTAACTGGAAGTAGTACCAGAATGATTGGGCAAATGGTAAAAATAAGATAAATCTGAAATACTTAGATATGTTAGTAATATCTTTAGAAAGTGCCCTTTTCATTGAAACTTTTAACAAAAATGTATTTCCCAAGTCACAATTGTTTGGGAAAAAAACATTTTAAGGCCTGGCTTGTCATCTTATCTTCTCAGCCTTCTTATGCTGTATTTTGTGCGTGTTTAGGTCACCTTACAAACAATCAGAACATTGCAATGATTTTTTTTTGTTCTTTATTTTAAAAAATTTACAGCTCACTGGGTCATAATTTCAATGACCTTTGTTAAAAATTTTAAAATTAAATAAGTCATTAAAGCTGTGCTCTTGAGCAAACATGGCTTGTAAAGAAATCAATGAGTTACACAATGCAAGGCAATATTGAGTACATTCCTTATTCAGTCAATTGGACTTAATTTTCTTTTTTTAAAGATTTATTTATTTATTCATAAAAGAACTGGGGTACAGGCCAGTGGTGTGTATGTTGGGGGGAGAGGATTCACCAGAGACAGAATGGGGAACAAAACAGGCAGACTGACTGAAATACACTGCTGAGGGGCGCAGCGGGTGAGTCAGGAGAGGTCCGCCGAGCCATATGGGTAGCTCCCTGGTGGTGGGGTTGAACTCATGCTGTAGTAGCTGTGGATAGCTTCATAGGTTGCATCTTAACCTCTTGTGTCACCAGGGAGGCTTGAACCTAATTTTCTAGTCAAAAGATAATTGAACATGCACATGCATTCATGTCTATCATTTAAATATACAGAGATGTTTAAAAGTTTAAAAAATGCCATTCAAAAGAGCTCAATGCAATTGATTAAAAAGATCCTAAGGAGTGGAGAAAAGAAATGTGAATGAGAACTATAGTAATTATTTTGAAATGTCATCCTAGAGAGGATCGTGTACAGGTAGGTGCCAGCAAAAATGTCACCCTGGGCCTCCCCTGGTGGCGCAGTGGTTGAGCTCTGGGCTGTGGAGCTGCCCGCAGCCTCTGCAGCGCCAGTTCAATCCCTGGCTACCGGCAAGGGTCCCGCATGGTGCAACAGACCTCTCCTGTCTTGCCCGCTACTCCCCTCAGCAGTGTATTTCATCAGTCTGCCTGTTCTGTTCCCTGCTCTGGCTGTGGTGAATTCTCTCACCCTCCCATGCTTCTGACTGTACCCAGTGCTTGTATAAATGAATAAATAAATCTTTAAAAAAAAATGTCACCCTCACACAGATGGCTTCCATTACTGGGCCCGCTTGAGACACTCTACCCTCCTAACTGCATCACTGGCAGGCCTCTCTAACAGAATTGTAACTCCCCTTCACAGGTTACCTCAGGTGCTGACTAGGGAGATCACCATAAGATCCTTTCTGCCTCATGAAGCTCTATTGCATACTATGGGTGATTGGAGCTCCCCCAAGTTTTTGTGTCCACACTTCCTAAGGTACTGACTAACTTGGAGTTGGGACCAGAAATATACCTAGTACTTATACCTGCCCTTACATTTAATCATATCTACACATCTATGAGGAAAATACTAATCCTCTTACTTGGCAGATGTGGAAACCAAAGCTGAGAGAGTTCAAGTAATTTGCTCTTTGGTAGAAAAGCTAGGATTCCAACTTTTGTCTGCCAATTCCAGGAGCCATGCCTCTCCCACCCCACCCCAGCTCTGTCCTTCCAATGCACAAACCTGGCTCAGCTCCCTTCTCACTGCCTCTTTGAACTCTCCCTGTATTCACCTGAGTGCCCAAGAGGCTGATGTGATACTTATCTCTACTTTCCCTTCCTTTCCTTCCTCTCTTCTCTGGGTGATTTGGGGTGACATTCGTGATGGCTGGTGAAACCCAAAGTGAGTTAAAGAAGATGAAGTAATGAGGCAGAGCACCCTGGGGCCTGACCCGCTCTCCATTTCGGGGAGAAGTAAATGCCTCCAGACACAGAGCAGATATAGAAAAGATCAGACAAACAACCAGCTTAATGACTCATCACTTCCATGGGAACCACACCTGAGGCAACCTCTGGCACAGCGGTCAATCACCCCAAAGGCCTTCTTCTTTGTGTGAAGATGTTATCAGACCTGTATCAGATCTGCTTACCAACATGAGATGGGCAGGTTCCCAACACTGGGTCATCAGGCAGAATTCCAAGGTTCTGGAAGCTCCAATCCTCGGAGCCGGTGCCTGGGGCCCTCAAGAGAGGCCTCCAGAACTTTATGATGGTCTACTCAGGACACATGGGGGGACAGTAGGGTTTAGAGGTGAGGTCACAAAGGAAGAGCAAGCCTACACATGTGACCCTGGGAAGTCACATTCCCAGGGCAAGCTTGCCCTCCTATGGACCACAGCCTCCCTCCCAGGCCACTGCAAGGACACCCAGAGGAGCAAGCACTCAACTGCTTGACAATGGCAGGAAGGTTAAAAGCTGGCACAGAGACCTGGGTGGAGCCAGCACTGCCAAGGGGTGAGGAGGTTGTTTGTGCAAGGATGGGTCCTCGCAGCACCATCTGTTGGTGAGTTCACTTCATTAAGGACATGCCACATGGGACTAGTCAGGTGTTATTTTAAAAAAAAGGATGCTGTTCAAGGGCACGTCCCTCTTAAGGCTGGTCATGTGAGACAGTGGCACTTGAAACAGCCCAGGGCTAAAGCCCTGGGTCCCCCCTGGGGCCCAGTTAAGAGCTGCACATGCTGTGGATGCCAGTCTGCTTGCCCAAGGGTTGGGTTGTCCAGCAGAAGGGAAATCTTTGGAAACCTTGGGCTCAGTGAAAATTTCTGGATTATCTTTCCCCTGCACGCTACATATTCCTCCCCAAGCCCATTTTAAAAGTATGTAAATATATATGCACATAATATACCCTGCATATGTAGTATGTGTCTGAAGATCTCATTTATTTTAGATAAATGGGAAGAGAAGCCAGGAAATTGTCCTGAGAGATGTTGTCTAAGTCATTCCTCCTCAGCCAAACTGTAATCTCATTAAAGAAACAAATGAAGTTAGTAAGTCCATCAAAAGATGAACGATGGGCCTCCCTGATGACCTAAAGTTTAAGTCTCAGCACTATCACTGTTAGGGCCTGAGTTCAATTCCTGACCAGGGAACTGACCCACATGGCGCAATAGACCTCTCCTGTCTTGCCCTCTGCTCCCCTCAGCAGTGTATTTTAGTGGATCTGCCTGTTCTGCTCCCAACTCTGACTCCGATGAATCCTTTCACCACCACCCCTCTGGACTGCTCCCCAGTTCTTCTATTCAAAAATAAATAAAATATTTTTTTTTAAAAAAAGATGGAATGGTTATCATACTGGGTCAAAATATCTCTAAGTCCTTTACTCCTGTGAGAAAGCTTTTGGGGTAAAATTTCTCTCAATTTTATCCAAAAAAGAAAGAAGTAGTGAAATGGAAGAAGCTTAATTTTGCTAATATTCAGGGACAATAAGAAGTCATTTATATTTTCATTACAAACACCTTTAACACTGACATCCCTTTCCATACACTCAGGACATCTTCAGAATCTCCTCCCACTCCAAAGTCATCAAAGTGGCTGTTAGAAAACACTAGGGTGATTCTCCCTATGTATAAACCTCAACGGTTCTCCACTGCCTTCAGAACAAAGGCCAAGCTCTTGGGCTTGGCACCACACCCCTCCCCAGTCTATTTCACCATCTCAACTGAAATAGACTCTGTGTTGTGTTCCTTACCCTGGAACAGAATATTCTCTAACCCCAGAATTGTCCTTTTTCTTTTATCCTCTGAACTCTGGTCTTTGGTGATTTTGTTCAAAAATACCTTTTGGTAATCCTTCATTCCTAATAATGTCAATTATTCTCCTTTTTGTATCTTTATAACTTAGTATATGTTCCTTGTAATGCATTTAATGAGCTGTTGGCCTGTCTGTTTCTTCCTCTGCATCATGATCTTAAATAACAGGAGCTTGGTGTTCATCAATGGAGACCTCCAGAACCTATTGAGGCTATCATTGTCTAAAGAGTATTGTCCTGAAAAATGGGGGAAAAAATAACACCTCTTAAGATTTCCATGAGTAAGAGGCCTTGCTGCCTCGAATATAGTATCGAGCCACTAAAAGTCTGAATATTACATGCCAGTTAAATAAATTCTTAAATGTCACTTTATCCAATTATGCACACATGGTCATGCAGAAAGTTCACCTGAGTAAATTTGTGCAAAGCTGAATCAGACAGAGGAGGCAGTTTGGAGGCAGAGCGAGGAGTTCTGGAATGCTTGGGTGCCATTTCTGACTCATTTGGCCCCTGTTTGGCTCAGCTTCCTGCGTTCTACAAATTAGCCATGAGTATTAGTCACTGGCCCAACCCACAAGGCAAGTGGCTCCAGGAGAGCCAGTTACAACATTCCTGGAGCTCCACCAATAGCATTTTTAAAGAACTTACTATAAAGTAAAAGCAATGGTGGAAATAAAAATAAATCAGCATTTTTCCTGCTTTTTCCTCTCAGAGCTCACAATTTACCTGGTGGCAGAAACACAAATGAGGGACAGTAACACAAGCTAGATTTTGTTGAATGGAATAAAAGGTATAAAAAGAAAGGAAGAGAGAAATTTTATCCTAGGGACTGAGAAGCAGTGGCTCAGATTGTGTGCCTATCTTAGGCTCTGTGCTTTACTTGGGTCATCTTATTTAGTCCCCACAATATTGTGAGGGAAAGGGTGTTAGTTCATCTTGAGATGAGGGAGGAGATTCAGAGAGGCTAACTAACTTACCTAACTCACATTTGTTGCACATGAGCTTCAGATTCCAGCCTTTCCAATTCTGATCCCAACACTCTGTATGACACCAAACTGATCCCCTAGAAGGGCTGGGAAGGCCTCATGAAAGTTGTGAGACCACAGTAGGAAGGAATGTGCCCAGGCGAGAGTACAGGGGACCATGTGGCTAAAGACCCGGAGGGCAAAATTTGAAAAGGGATGTGTATGTGTGTATATGCGTGCACGTGTGTGCAGGTGTTTGTGCGTATATGATGGGGAAGTGAGGGGAGGGGAGGGAATTGTGGTTGGAAAAAGATAGGGTAAAAGTCTAAGACTAGACCATGTAGTACTTTGAGTTTCAATCCTAACATAATGGCCGTGTGTGTGTGTGTGTGTGTGTGTGAGAGAGAGAGACAGACAGACAGACAGACAGACAGACAGACAGGTTTTTCTAGTATATTTCTTATGGCCAACTGAATAATATTTCAGATCTGTGATGTTCAATTCCTCTTGACATTTACCCTCTTTTATGGACTGAGAAATAGATAAAAAGCTTTTCAATAATTTGTGCAAAATATAAACAATAGGCAGAGTAGACCCTTGAACAACCCCTGGCAATCTAAAATACACTCTACAAAGCTAAATAACATTTGAACTCTGGGCCTCAGTCTCCTCATCTGTAAAATGGAGATAGCACACATACAGGGCTTTTTTCAAACTGTACAAGATGGCACAGGGTAGGACCTACAGACAGGGAGATAAGCAAATATTTCCTCTACTCCTGGAAATGTCATTAGGAGCCTTGGGAATAGGGTGCTAATGTTCAAAGGGATTTATCTGAAATGAGAAATCTACAGCTCCATGAGGCTGTGCTGGTGGGCACTCAGGAGAGGAAACCAGCACCTTTGCACATGTGAACCACTAACAATGACTTTTCTTGCTGAATGCGCTACTTTACTGCGACTAGTAAAGTCTTGTCAAACAGGAAACAGGTTTTTAAGGCAACAGAGTTCCTGTGAGTTCAAACTTCTGCTTTCAAATGTTCTTACAAGATGCACAATTGGCACAGACTTACAGGAAATATTTAATTGGAATCGGAAGGCACTGGCTCCATGGGCCTTGTTTTATATTGTCTGCAGGCTCCTGCTAAAATGACTTTGGGTGTATGTACCGGTCACTCATTTTTGTATTTGCCAATGGGGAGTGAAATCAAAACAGACTCCAAGGGTGCTTCTGGGGCACAGGCACAGTCTCCACAGTGCTAGGAAAAGAAAGGGGAGACACACTGTCATACGAGAATTACTCTTGGGAAGAGAAGGGTTGAGACTGAACTCAGAGTGACATTTATGAGCTTGGTATCGGTTGCTGGTGCTGATAAGTGCTGGTCATTCAAGGAAGGAACAGTCACCTTTGTGTATATAAAATATACAAGATTCGTAGTCTGAAAAGACTGAACAGGAAAGCATTAGGTAAATAGAGGATATCCCTTAAAGTATAATGTGAAAATTGAATGACTTTAAGAAGGAAGAAGGGAGGTGTTTCTTTCAGAGTGAAATGTTGAGAAAACCAGCAAGTCAATTTGATTCAAGCTTAACTGGCTTTCATCCTCTTATAGTCCAGTTCTGAGAATAAGAAAGAAATGCCTCCTCCCTCAGAAAGTCCTTCATTCTCCCTGTGTCCCCTGCCTGGCCTCAGTGTCTGAGGACAGGTTTTAGAATCAGCTGGAGGTAGGGTAGGCCTTCAGCTGGCTCAAAGAGACCGAGCAAATTACTTCATTCTCATGTCCCCATTTCTTTAATTTACAAATACAGATAGTAAGAGCACTTGTCTCTTCAATTGTGTGAGGATTAGATGAGAAAACTCATGTTAGTTACCCGTCACAGACCTGGGCATTCGGCAAGAATTCCACAAGGTAAGTGTTAGTCATCATTGTGCCATAGATACTGGTCTCCCCAATCTTCCCAGACTTCTGTAATTATCCCAACTGAATGTCAAGAAATTCTCCTTGTGACTCCAAAGGAATATACTCCATTTTCAAATCAAGGTCAATGTCTAGAGTATTTTTGTAGGTGAAAGAAGGGGTTGGAGATCGAAAAGCATTTCCTGCAAATTTTAGCAAGATTTAGTTTCTCAATTCTCAACCTACCCTGCTGCATGGAAATGATTCTCTTCCTTTCTCCACCCCACCCTTGGTTTTAGAGTATTCAATGGCTTCTAGATTAGGTCTCCCAAAGTAGATAAAGGTCCTCTGCCTCCACTCCCTCTACCCCTAAACCTTCCCCCATTCTTTATTTCCTACTTCCTCTAGGAACCTGCAAGATTGGGCCTGATAAGCATATCTTCATTGGGGCCAGACTTTGCATATCTCAGAACCCACCCTCATCCTCAGACTATTCACCTCTATCACCCACTGAGGGTCCCCTCTCAGCTCTCGCACACAATCGTAGGTTCCTGAGTGATAGAGGTTTGTGACAAAATGTTCTTCCCTCAGGCTGGCTTACACAAAATATTCTCAAGAAGAAAGAGACAGGAAAAAGGACTTATCTTTGTAGAATTGTCAGTTACACAGGAGAACAACTTATAAATTTGCATCTACCAAATTTGCTCTTGGAAGCCTCTGTCAGTGTCTTCTGCTTGTCAGTCTTGCTCACGTGATGTAAAAGTCATTCACAGAAACCTACTTTTCATATGTTATACCTCACCTCTCTGTCCTCAAGCTTTGCTATGACTCTCCCACAGTGCAGTGCATGTCTAGTTTGATTTTAAGTCACAGATTCATATCTCCTCTCATGGGATTCAGCCAAAAGGAACCCTCAGGGATGTCCCAACAGTTCTCATTAACTCATTTCCCACATTAGCAGATTCCAATTTGCTTTTACTTATTTTCAGAACCTCCATCTACTCATCACCTCCATCGTGAGTGCCCTGATCCAAGATACCTCCATCTATTACCTGGTTTACTGCAAGAGTCTCCTAACCCGTCCCCCTCCTTCTACCCTGTCCCTCTTAAGTCTTTCTATACACCAGCCAGAGATATTTTTTTTTTTTTTTAGGCTTACATCAAAGCTATTTCTCTGCTCAAAACCCTCCAGTGACTCCTTATCTCCTTCTGAGTGAAAAGTGAAGCTCCTATAAGTCTACAAAGGTCAACACCACCCAGCCTCCATGTGTTCTCTCCCTGGTTTAGTGCTTCTGCAGCCATACTAGTCTCCTTTTGGTTCCTCAAACATGCTGAGCGTGGCCCAGGGCCTTTGCATGCTCCATCTGCCTGGATGATTCTTTCCCCAGATACCCACACTGCTCACTTCTGCATCTGCTTCAGCTCTTTCTTGAAACCTCATCCTCTTAAAGTGTTCCCTGACTGCTATATTTAAAATTGCAGCCCTTCCCTTGTAGCTTATATATTCATTTTTTAAAAAGATTTATTTTATTTATTATGCATACAAGAGTTGGGGTGTAGCTACTGAGACTCAACCACTTGCACCCACAGGAAGGCCCCATTTCATGGTTTCCTTTCTGCATAGTGTATGTCTTTGCCTAGTGGATATTTATTTACTCATTAATTTTGTTGGTTTTACATCTCAGAATGAAAGCTCCAGGAGGCCAGGGGTTTTGCCTGCTTTGGTCCCGATTTGAGTGCCTAGACCAATGCTTGGCACCAATAGATGCTCTCATCATACTGGAGCTCAGTAAATAAAAGAATACAATGAACGCCCTTCATGCAATGCCTTAATCCTGTGCAGGGCAACAGTCATTTTAATGAGAATGAGAGTCAGACAGAACTGCTCTTTCATTACTTAAATACACTTGATTTTGTACCTAGAATTAGTGTTGAATCCCATAGTCCACTATCAGCTAGCTGTATGAACGTCTTTAAGACCCATACCCCAAAACTGTAGATTTCATCAGTGCAATGGGAATGATAGCATTTTCTATCTCCTAAGATTGTGTGACTGGACAATTATAAAAGTGCTTTGTCCGGTACTTCAGTAAGCACTGGATATATTTGTTGTTTTACTGTTATTCTCAGACAGCATAAACACCCAAAGTAAAATTCTTCACCACAGGGAGAGAGGGAATGAGGGGTGCTGCACCTCCCTCTGCAGCAGAGGGGATCCATTTTCAGACTAATTACCAAATGGAAGAGCGACTGCAACTAAGGAATCTGTTGGATTTCTCACTATATGTTGCTACATTCTCACTATTATAAATTATATCATCGATAACTTCCTTAGAGAAGGTAAAAAGGGCATGGCAGGAAATACAAAACTATTTTCCAACCACTGCAGATTACAAAATAGACTCCCTGCATTAATCAAGTGTTTTCTTCTTCCAGTGGGGTAATCTCAAGTACATGACACAAGATAAACACTGAGCCATGCTCCATTAAATTTATGAAAGGATGTTGTTTATTTTTATCACATTTATTAGACTTGAAAGATATCTTTTAGTTCCCAAATCAACATCAGCGTCCATGTTTATTCCTGGGTTGCTGAGAGCTTTAACAAATAATAAAAGGCTGATCTTTCACCTCTTACAGGCTAGTCACATGCCAGAGGGCGAAGTATTGAAGAAGTTAGGGAGGTGGTGCACTGCATGGACATGCTGGGTTTAAAAAACCTTTGGTGATTTACGGGAACCTGAAATTCTGTGATTCAGAACATGGAAGTGGTTCTCTCTGGCTGGGAGAAGGACACAACTCTGCCAGATTTGGGGCTCTCACGAGTGGTAAGGGCATTATGCAAAAACCTCTCACTGTTTGTGCTAGGAACAGAAAAGAAATAACTGTAATAATCCTCCTCCTGCTGCCCATTGCTTTTTCAGAACTGTTATCTTCCTTTCTGGAGAAATCTAATGAAAGGAGGTGACAGCTAGGACAGAGGGAGGGGGTATAAGCTCAGTTTTTCTTTCCCAGAACAGTGATTATGTCAGTGCTAGCACACATTTGTGTATTTCCTTGTCTTGGGGTCCCCCTGTTCTATTTCTCAACAGAAAAGGGGATCAAGAGGTTGTTAGGCAGTGAAGATTTCTCCATCTTTTATCCTTTACTATCCCCTTAACATCAAAATTACTATTATTCATTACTTAATATCAAATTACTATTAACTCCAAGTAAAGTAAATCTGGGGTCTAAGATGTTTTACCTTTTCTTTTTTAAGAAAGACAATTTAGTAGGATTTTTTTTAAAGATTTATTTTTATTTATTTGTGTATACAAGAGCTGAGGTGTGGGCCAGAGGTGCGGTGGTGGGGAGGGTAAGAGGATTCACCAGAGACACTGTGGGGAGAAGAACAGGCGGATTGACTGAAATACACCACTGAGGGGAGCAGTGGGTGAGACAGGAGAGGTCTGCTGCGCCATGTGAGTTATCTCCCTGGCCAGGGATCAAACTTGTGCTGTAGTGGTTACCAAAAGCTTTGTAGTGCTGAGACTTAACCCCTTGTGCCACGAGGGAGGCCCTTAGTAGGATTTTTTGACGAGATCTGCTCAAGGATTAATGACCTCAAAGAACTGAAAATAGTCACCAAATCCTTAGCAACAGGCAAGGAATGACTGAAGTCCTGAGAGCTGAGTTTGGGAGCTCTGGCTACTTGGAGATTTCTTTCTTGCAGCTCAGAGTTCCTGTTGTAAGTTAGGCAATATATGAGCGCCACATCCATCCCACTACCATTTCTGCTAAATGTTTTCCCAAAAAGATTTAGTCCAGGACCAGATGAGTAACCACCCCCCATTCCCACCTCTGATTCAGCTCTGGCCCACACCCAACACTCCATCCTTGCTGGTACTATCAAAAGTCCCCAACATACTGCTCATGTGAAAATCAACCTTTCTGGATATTCACACCATAGTGAAGACTGGCACAGATGCCTGTGATCTGGTCCTGCAGGAAAGCCACAGCTCCCAACACAGTGCAATTAGCAAGTCTCCCAAAAGATAACCAGTCTGTTCCCAGAAGGGGGTCTCCCATAGACCGATGATGACCAGCTTGCTGAGCTGAAGCCTCATCATTGCCACTCCTTTGGAGTTAGGACCATAATAAGGCAATGCCCAGGTCTGGAAGGGCAGTCTTAGTAATTTGCCCTTCAAAGAAAAACAAGGTTGTTGCATTTCATCTGAAAAAAGAGGTCACCCCCAAAGAAGCAGGACTCTGACAAACAGACATTCTTCACTCATGTCATCCCTCAATGAGAGACACTTCATATAAAAACTTCCAAGACGGATACAAGGATGCATGAAATCTCCCAGTCATGCTAAGAACACCATGACTTCGGGAATTATGTTAGACAGGGCATCTAATGTTCCCTTGTTCTCTAATGCTGCTAGATCCGATGACATTTTAGGGACAAGCCCCTGCCTCAGCTGTTAAATGGAGATGCTGGTCTACAGAGTTTTACGATCCCTTCCATCGTCAAAGTTCTGTGACTATGAAAACAATTACTTCCCCTGTTAGACTTTCATTCCTAGAGTGAGGTTATCAGAGTTGTAACCAGGGGCCCCTTGGAATCTAAAGTGTCTTCCAGGGGATTTCACATCCACCACGATCAGCATGGCGGCCCTACAGGATTCAGGAGTGGAGGGGCCACCCAGGAATCTGTAGCAACGAGGGAGGTCCCTGCATATGAGCAACCCCAGCCCAAATGGAGACCCTGTGACAGTCCCACAGCACCACCTCGGTTTACTGATTAGTGCACCTGAGATGGGTCTTTGCTGAACAACTTGGTCATTTAATCACATTCTTTTTTTTTTTTTTTTAACTACCAAGTTCTTTCCCCCGAAACTGAACATGGGAGTAGCTGTGGGTCAGAGGCATAAGAACAAAGGACACCTTCCCCCAGGGAGGAAATCCAGAAAGGATTATCCTTTTTCAAAGGTACAATAATGAAATACTTTCCTTCCCCTGGACAGGCAATTTTATCAGGGTTCACTGCAGGGGGAACAAGATGCTATTGTCTTGATTTAATTGGCATAATATCTCCCCCTCCTCCAAATGTTAGTTCAGACATTGGCTAAATGCTTTCTGCTTGAAGACGAAATCCCTTTCAACTTGGCACTTTCATCTTGCCCAGGCCCCTCAAGGGGCTCCAGGGGAGGTAGTTCAGCGATTGCCTCCTCGCTGAACTGGTGGGTGCAGAGCTCTCTCTGACGTTCTTATCTCTGCCCCTCACCTCTGCACAGCATGGGCACCAGGCTAGTCAACAAGGGAGCAGCCTCACCCATCCCTATAAAGTCACGGAATTCCAACGCCAGAGTTCTTTCTAGATCTTCACTGAGACTTCACAGTTGCAGTGAGGGGAGTCCAAGGGTGGGGTTCACTGAAGAGAATTCCGACATGAAAAGCCTGACCTTTTTGTCCCTTGGAGTGGAAGAAAGGGAAAGTTGAATAACTGGCCAAGTCCTGCTGACCAGGGCTTGCATGACCCAGTTGTTCTACCTCTACCACCTCTCTTCCTTATCGTTCTTGCTATTCACCAGCCAGCTGTCCCCTCAGCCAGCAAAGCCAGGTTGGCTCCACCAAGGCAGTGCTGGCCAGGTGGCTACTGGCCACCCCCTTCTGGCTAAAAGAATGTGAAGGTAAGCTGCCCAGATATCATAGCTGGGACTCATTTCCAGAGGAATTTGAGAACAGGGAAATTCAAAAGGGAGTCAGGTGATGAGTTGGAAAGTGTAATCTCACAAGGAGAACAATGGAAAATCCAAATATCGAGCAGGTAGATATCGGAGACACTTGAATACAGAGGCACACTGTTCTCAGCCCAATTGTGAGCTTTCTTGATAACTGAACCCATGACCAATGGACCTTCAACCCCGCCCCACCCCACCACCAGGTCATGGACATTACTGAAGAAGACTCTTAGATCTCAGTTTAGAAGTTCAACCCAATCAGTTAATAAATTCCTAAAGATCAAATTAAACTTATTCACAAGATCACTGTTCATCCCCCACCACTTACCTCTTCCCCACCCACCATTCTGCAACAAGCAGAAGAGGATTGAAATGCCTGGGGCTTTTTAAATGAGGACTCTCTCTGTTCAAGAGCTTCTCTAAACCAACTGTCTAGCTGTGCTTTGGTGTAGGTCCTGCCCATTCCAGGTGTGCTATGAAACTTACAGAAAAACAGGTCTCTGAATCAGAATGTTAAGCCAGACAGGAATTACCCCAAGGAAACAGCAAGTTTAAATGTCAAGAAACAAGAGTCTGGAAAGTTCGGTAAGAATTAATCAAAACTACTCGTAGAAGTGGAGGGATTTCTCACATATTCTTCCACTTTTTTAATAGGAAAGCACTTTTCATCAGAACTGAATTCCACCCAAGCTATTTCATAAATCCAGACCAAAAATAAAGAAGGAAAGAAAAGAAAAGAAAAACTAACTCAAGAAAAGAAGCCTGTTTCCCCATTTGGTTGGAAGATATGATGAAATTTCATTTTAAAATCTTAATTCTGGAATATCATAATCTTCCCAGAATAAAATCAGTGGCACCTACCCATATGCCAGCCCACAATGACACAGGTATCCAATGCAGGTCTAAAAGGGCTTTTTCAACAACTCTGGTAAGTTAAAGGATAGTTGTATGGGGTGGTGTCTACCAAAGTTTTCAGACTTCTAACAGTAAAGGACCCTTTCCTTCTAACCTTCTGCAGCCTGTGTGAGCAGCTCAGAAAGTCAAGTGATGGTCCCCACATTATACAAAGACCCCTAAACCAAAAAGGCTTCCACCTTCCACCACAGTGATATCCAGCCCCATTCACATTCCAACACAAAACACAGCAGACACCAACAGTCCTCAGGAGCTCTGAGAAAAGATATCAGGTCAACAAGGAAAGGGGTCTTAGAGGTCTATAAAATACAGGCTTGGAACTAAGCCTCATTTCAGGGGAACCACAGTGCTCATCAAGCCCTTCCTCGCTAGCAAATGGGGGTTGAGGGGTTTCCCCTTCCTCCAATTTTCCCTCCAACCCAACCCCACTGAGAGAAGTGTTCCCATCTACTCAGTGCATAGCTCTAAAATGAAAGGAGAGTGGTAAGACTCAGAGCCATGGCTCCAAGTTTTGAGACAAGTTGTTATTTCACCAAACTGCTGTGATCTCTTATACCTTTTACATTTCAATTTTCCCTGAGAGTTTCTGTTCAGGCCTCCTATCCTTAAACCACCACAAATGAGCCATCTGTACACTTGTCTGTTCTGCCCACTCTATACCTGACCGTGGCCCTTCTGACTCAGGGGATACAGTTCTCTCAGGCAGCAGATCTGCTAATCAAAAAGGGAAGGAGAGGATGGAAGATGGAAATGAACGGTTTACCTTTCAACACACCAGCAACATTTATAAGCCTTTCTGTATCTCAACTCTCTATTGAAAGCTCATTCCCCAGCCCTGCTGAGATATTTTTTAAAATCATAGCTGCTAGAAGTGAGGGCCAGATCCAACTAGAGAATGGCATCTGTAATGTTACATAATAAATGCAGCATTCATTAGGTCTTTATAATAATAATAAATATAACATAAATAAAAATAATAAACAGAGGGCCTTGCCAGTGGCGCAATGGTTGAGCGCTGCGCTGTGAAGCTGTCCACCACTTCTGCAGCGCCAGTTTGATCCACAGCCGGCTGGAGAGGGTCCCACATGGCGTGCAGACCTCTCCTGTCTCGCCCGCTGCTCCCCTCAGCAGTGTGTTTCATGAGTCTGCCTGTTCTGTTCCCTACTCTGGCTCTGGTGAATTCTCTCACTATCCCGTGCGTCTGACTGTACCCAGTGCTTGTATAAATAAACAAATAAATCTTTAAAAAAAAATGAACAGAAAACAGTTTAGAAAACATAGTATTACTTATAAATTTCATTTCAGAAAAAAATTTTAAGCAACAGAGTTTGTCCTTTCCTTTTCCCCACTATACTTTTCTCTGATGACAATGTTATTTTACAAATAGGTCTTTTTTTTTTATAAGCTTTGTCCTTTCTGTGGCCTCTTGGGCATGGCCATAACTTGGTTCTCCTTTCATTTTCCTTGTAACAAGATGTATTAGTTCCGCTTTCGCAGACACCTAGAACTATTGTTGATCTCTTTTGTCATGAGGTTAACATTTTTTATTTCTTCAAAGTAACTTCCAGGTATTTTTGTTTGTTTTTCAATTCTTTTTAAATCAGAGAAAATTGAAATATACTCATCCTAGACATACTGTTTCTGGTATTTGTGTGCTGTTAAAAAAGAAGAAGAAGAAAAGAAAAGTGGAGAGGGGGTGGGTAGTAGAAGTTTTAATACCTCAGCATAGATTGGGTTTCTACTGGTGCTTCTCTTTTCTATCTTTGTGAGGGTTTTAACATTTTCTTTCCAAAATTTTCTCATCTTGTTCCTTGAGAAACGTGTTCTCAAGAGAGGTTAACAGTAAATTGTCAAATACTTTTGATGCAACTCTTAGTTAGCAAGTTCCATAATTAAGCAATGTATCAGGAGAGTTTATAGCCAACATTTGTTACTTTAACTGTAATTTGGTTATTTAACAAAAGGCAATGGCTCCAGTCTGTAGGCCAGAGAGAGGGAGAAGAAGGAGGCTGAGTCAGGGCCCTCGGCTCCATCTCAATTTGCTGTGTCACTGTGGGTCACTGGTGTAGCATATGGGGTCTGTTTCTTCATGCAAACATGGACTGTTTTTCTGTCTACTCACAACTCAGGGTCATTGCGGGATTAATAGAAGATGCTTGCAAGAGAGAGATGGGACTCATTCACTTATTCAATCAGTGTTTCCTGTGGATCCAGCGTGTGTGACAGGAAGCAAGCCTTGCACAAGTATGAGAGGCGGGCTGGCGTCTGGAGCCTTACCCTGTCTTGCTCTGTCATCAAATGGACCTCAATCAGGTCAGAAAAGGGCACAGGGGAAAATACAGGGTCTATTTCAGCCTGGTTTGAAGGCAAGACAAGTTCTACATGAGCAACCATCCTGGTTTTAAACACTCTGAACTGCTGTCGCTGGGTGTATATACCATTGTCAAATGATCAAATTTAAAAAAGTCATTATCAATTTTATATTGGGAAAACTTGGGCACTACAGCCAGAGAAGTGACCTTTCTGATCATTTGTGTGTCTAGGTGCCTTTGTATCCAACTGAATGTATGGCCACTGATGAGGAGTCATGTGTCAGTTCCTGTGGACAGCCAATACAAAATGTCCAACTACTGGCTTCAGAGAAGTGTTTGATGTTTTAAACACACATGAATAAATCGTTCAAAGTCATGAGAGAGACTCATGGAAAGCGCTTTTTTATATTACAATGGAATTTTTCCTTTGCTGTTTAAAAAAAGCAATGAATTCTTTAATCCTCTCAACTGGAATTTAAAAATAAATCACCTCCACTAAAATCTCTGGCATTTGCTAGGTTATCAGTCACATGCGTACCAAGAACCTTTACGATATATTTAGACAGAAATTAAATAAAGCTTCAACACTAGGGTTTTTCACTGGGGGACTCTGTATGCCCCTGATGAGAAGATCTCTCCTGGCTGATGTTCGTGAAAGTGCTATACCCCTTACCTGCCACATCTGGGATTGAACACAGACATGTGGAAAGAAGGGTTCACTGTAGTTTGGTCAGGTCAGGAGGTCCCAGGTCAAAGATCAAGGCAGGATAAAGAGGTCTTTAAAAACATCTAATATAGGGCCTCCCTCGTGGTGCAGTGGGTTGAGCACAGCACTGTGAAGTTGTCCGTAGCCTCTGCAGCACGGGTTTGATTCCTGGCAGGCCAGGGAGATTCCCACATAGCACAGCAGACCTCTCCTGTCTCGCCCGCTGCTCCCCTCAGCAGTGTTTTCAGTTCATTTGCCTATTCTGCTCCCTACTCTGTCTCTGGTGAATCCTCTCACCCTCCCGCACCTCTGGCCTGTGCCCCAGTTCTTATATAAATAAAATAAATCTTTTTAAAAAATCTAATGTAATGTATTTTTCTGATATCTCTCTACATATCTGCCTCCATCCTCAAGACTACCTCCTCGAAGGTAGATATGTTATCCATTCACTAACATTTACTTCTAACTTCTAGACCTTCCCAGGCTTAGAATCTGCACAAAAACGTGTTCAGCTGCTGCTCCAAAACTGCTCAACTGAACTAGGGTCCAGGCCTTGGAAAGACTGGGGTCATGGTCTCAGCTGGTCTCCATGTGTCTCTGGGGGAGCAGGAGGACCCCTCAGTGTCCAAAGGACGTTCTTTCTTTCTTCTCCTTCCCCTCAGTGATGTTGTGAGGGAGGTGCTGTCACCTCACTATAGATACTTAACTTCAGGCCACCTGTACCCTTCCTTGAAGACCCTCAGTCTCTGATCACAGGATTAGACTGAGGTTCTGCCAAAGGGCTCATGGTTCTGTGCAGCCCAACTTCTACTAGCCTCTCTGAGTGAGTAATCGATGGCAGCGAGTTCTTCTCCCCTTTTCTTGTGGAATAAAGTCCAAGGGACACAATGAGAAGCCGCATAACCTAAAATCTTCTAGCAAGGCTCCCCAGATGCTTAGAAGGTCCCTACCCACACTCTGCTCAATAATATGCTCTCATTCTCTTGAAATTCCTAATATTTTTTAAACAAGGGGCCCTGAATTTTCATTTTACACTGAGTTCTGCAAACTCTCTAGCCAGTTCTATCTCTCAAGTGCAAACAAAGAGAAAATGGAAGGGCAGAATCAAAGTGTGGTTATCATATAATACAGATAATGTCATATCATATCATATCTTCGAAAAGAGAAACAACTTTGACCAGTTTGTTACTAGGAAATATCTATAATTACAAATTTCGAGGAAATTATTCTTTTCTCCTTGGAGGAAAGGTGGTGTGGACAAAGAACATTTTTTTTAAGATTTATTTATTTATGCATATAAGAGCTGAGGTATAAGTCAGAGAGGTGGTGGTGAGAGGATTCACCAGAGATAGTGGGGAGCAGAAGAGGCAGATCTACTGAAACACACTGCTGAGGGGAGCGGTGGGCAAGATAGGAGAGGTCTGCTGCACCATGTGGGTTAACTCCCTGGCCCATGATCAAACTTGTGCTGTAGTGGTTTCCAATAGCTTCATCATGCTGAGACTTGACTCCTTTCGCCACTACGGAGGACCCTTTCTGTCATATTTTATCCTCAGTTACAAAACAAAGAAAATATGTTTAAAGAGATGAGGATCCAGGAAAACAAAGAGTTTTAAAATGTTATAAAGAAATTACTTGAAATTTCCATTGCAGTTTTTTAAGATCTTGAGAGTGTGGATGTGTTTCCAGGTTAAAGTTTTTGAACAAGAAGCCCTGCATTTTCATTTTACACTGGATTCCACAAATTATCTAGCCAGTCTTATCTCTCAGATGAAAACAAAGAGAAATGGAAGGGCAAAAAGGGAAGCCATTAATATTCAAGATTCACTCATCTTTTTAAAATAATCTTTTAACTTTTAAATAGTTTTAGACTCAGAAAAAAAGTTGCAACAGCCATACCTAGAATTCCTGTATACTCCTCATCCAGTTCCCCTATGATTAACATCAGTGTCCCAGATTACTGTTGTCACAATTAAGAGAAACATTGGTACATTACTACCACCTAAAATCCATGCTTTATTCCAGTCTCATTAGTTTACCCACTAATATCTTGTCTCTTCTAGTATCCCAGTCAGGATACCAACATGACATTTAATCCTTAGATCTATTTAGTCTCTCTGGTCTTTGAAAAGTGATCAGCCTTTAGAAAAGATTGTCAATGACCTTGACTATTTTGAGGAGTACTGGCCAGGTATTTTGTTGAATGTTCCTCAATTGGGGTCCAATTTATCATATACTTATGTTTCTACTGAAGCTGTGGGTAAGACCACCGCAAGTGTGAAGTATGCTTCTCATTACATTACAACAAGGGTAGAAGCTAGCAATAGGACTTTTCACCAATGATGTTTACCTTGATCACCAAACCAAGGTAGTATTGTATTTGCCTGACTCTTCCACTACAAAGTTAGTCCTGTCCCCACCCCTCCTCGCCCTTTCCTGCCAAACCCTACTCTTTGGAAGCAAGTCACTAACCACAGCCCATACTGAAGGTGGGGTGGGGGTGGGAAGGGATCTTAGTTCTACCTCCTGCCAGGAGGAATATCTATGTAAATTATTCAGAATTCTTCTACAAGAAAGAGTTGTCTCTTGCCTCATTTCTTTATATCAGTATGGATTCATGGATATTTATTTTATGCTTTGGGTTATAATTCAGATGTACATTATTTTATTTTCTTGAGCAAGTTGTCCCAGTTCTGGCCATTGGATTGGCTCCTGTGTCCCTTTGACTTACCGCATCATTTTAGTTTTGTTTTAGTTATTTCTTGCTTTCCAGCACTACAAGATGCTTCAGACTTATCTTGTATTTCCCTTCCCCAGTATCAGCATCAGTCTTTTCTCCAAGGAACTCCTGTTCCTTTTACTGGAGAATGGTTTCAGAGAACCAAGATCTATTCTAAGCATTAACCTTTTCTTTCAGAAATTCTTCTGCTTAAATTTTTCTGTGGTTCTGATTGCAGAACAAAGCCCATAGTTTTTGGCCTCTCTCACAACTGGCTCCCAGTCCAGTTTCCCCAGATGTATCATACCGACTCCTCACAATATTTCATGTGTCCCAGATACCTTGTACTCAGAGGGTCCAAACTCTCTTTACCCTTTCCCATTTCATTTAAATTCCTGCTACTTGGAGAGTCCTTTCTCTGCAATATCACACAGTTAAAAAATACACACACACACACACACACCACACACACACACCACACACACACACCACACACACACCACACACACACACCACACACACACCACACACACACACCACACACACATCCCCCAACACAAAATAATTCCTCCTCTACCACTGGTCTTCCTTGCCTACCCAACAGGAAATGAGGGTATCTTCCTTTAAAATCCTCAATATATATCATATGAACAATCTGCAAAATATTTTGAGATCTCTGTTTTTATTTAATTCTCCTACAACCTAGTTTGCAGGGGAAGAAATTAAAACCCAAGATGGTAAATCCTCAGAGTTAGGAAGAAGCCAGAACCAAGTCTTCTCCAGCAGTTTTACTGGTAGTCTACTTTATTTTGCATTATTTTTATTTTTATATCTATGATTTCTCTTATGTGATCATAACCTCTATAAGGAACAGAACTAAGTCTCATATTCCAAATGATTCCCAGCACCTAAAACACATTCAGATATAGTAGGGACTTGATAAGTATTGACTAATAAATGAACAAAATCTTTCTAAAAATATAAAGGGCATATCCATTTACTTTCCCGTGAAGAATGTGACAAACCTGCTGTGTCTCCTGCCTGCATCATCACTATCACCAGGAGTACATTTTTTGGCTTGTTTTGTTTTGCTATTAACTTTGACAACTTTAGGAGGAAAAAGCAAGGTCATATTGCTGTCCCAGTTTGTGTCTTTGATTACCAGTCACTTTGAACTTTTTTTAATTACTGGTATTGGATAACTCATCTATTTCATTTCCCTGTCTATTTTTTCCAGTAAGGCAATAGCAATTTTCATATTGATTTACAAAAGCACTCTTTGTGTATTTAAAAACATTGAAACTTTATCATTTTTTTACAAATGCCCTCTTAGTCATAGTTCAACATCTCCTAATTGTATTTGTATTTTTAGATGTACTAGGTTCTACAACATTTATGGGAAGTATGTTGGTCACAGTATAAAAGAAAAAACTGGAAACAGTACAGACATACAGTAGTGAGGACTAACTAAACAAATACAGTGCATCTGTTTGACTAGAATGTTACTCATTGAATATAAAAAAATGATTTTTTAAAAAACTTATTTAGCTTTCTGGCTTTGAGCTTGTGCCATCCATACAATTTTCTGCTCCTCCATAAGGTAGGCACACTTGATCCTGTCATGGACACACTCAGCCAGCACTGCCCCACCGTGGCCTAGCTAATGCCCATTTTCATTTTAGCTTTATAACAACTCTCAGTCTCATAGCACAAATGCCTCAAAGTCAGTCCTGCCATGCAACACACACAAATGCTGGTGCTTTCCTAACCTTATTGGTATAAAGGTAAACAATTCCTACTTACCAGAACATGGACAGCCTCGCTTTGGTAGAGGCTAATTTGATGGAGAACCTCTGACAGGCTATCAAACACTGGATCATTCTGTCTTCCTCTAGACAGTGTCCCCAGAAGGGCTGAAAAAAAAATTTTTTAATAAAAGTTAAGTACCTATATCTCTTTCTACCAAATATTAAGAGGAAAAGTATATATAGGGTCTGACCCCAATTTAAAATATATATGTATGGGCCTCCCTGGTGGTGCAGTGGGTTAAGTGCAGTGCTGGGAAACTGTCCGTAGCCTCTGCAGTGCGGGTTCGACTCCTGGCAGGCCAGGGAGATACCCACATGGCATAGCAGACCTCTCCTGTCTCACCCGCTGCTCCCCTCAGCAGTGTATTTCAGTCAATCTGCCTGTTCTGCTCTCCACTCTGTCTCTGGTGAATCCTCTCACCCCCACATCTCTGTCCTGTACCCCACTTCTTGTATAAATAAAAATAAATCTGGGCCTCCCTGGTGGTACAGCGGTTGAACGGTGGGTTGCAAAGCTACCTGCAGCCTCTGCAGCGCCATTTCGATCCCCGGCCACAGGGTAAGGGTCCTACATGGCGCGCAGACCTCTCCTGCCGCCCGCTGCTCCCCTCAGCAGTGTACTTCGTCAGTCTGCCTGCTCTGCTCTCCGCTCTGACTCTGGTAAATTCTCTCGCCCTCCTATGCTTCTGACTGTACCCAGTGCTTGTATAAATAAAGAAAGAAAGAAATAAAGAAATAAAGAAAAAGATTTTATAAAAATAAATCAATAAATCTTAAAAAAATATGTACAAATAGTATATTCTTCAAAGTATATTCTTTAAAGCATATTCTTAGTATATTCTTTAGAATATTCATAGTATATTCTTTAAAGAATTAAAATTCTTTAAATTTACAAAATGTTTATTTTGGAGTTATGAAATTATAGGCAATTTTTATTTTCTTCTTTAAATATCAATAGTTCTGTGTTTTCCAAATTTTCTATGATGAACATGTATTTACAAACAAGGGGTGGGATGGATGTGCTATTAAATACCAATCAAAAAGCATGTGTTTGAGGGGCATGTTGGTGTGGGGGGAGGTGTTCTTAGGAAGCTTCTATAACTCCTATTTGCCTGAGAGAGAGAACTAAGGCCCAGGACAGTGGAACGTCTTCCCTAAGGTGACCCAGAAGTGTGAACTCTGTAGTCTGGCCTTTCCAGAGTTACTTGACAACCCATTCCCCACTCCCCACCCACCACCCCCACATACACTATTAATAATTATATTCTTGCACATCACACACAGGACACATCTAGATAAGAAATCATGCTGTGTCTATAAAGCTGCATTTAAGTAATCAAATAAGAGATGTGGAATAGCCTGCAGATTCCCAGAATCAACAGTGTCCTATTCCCCAAATGTCACCATACCCAGTATTTACCATAAGAAGACAAAAATTGCGAGTCTTTGTTATCAAGGCAAGCAAAAGTCACATTTCTCAGTGGACCCCCTGGGGGAATTCATAACCTGTTAATCCCAGCCAGAACATTCTTGGAAACACCACCTGTGTATGCCAGCCATTCTGAGAACAGGGGCATGGATCACAGTCTTTGGTGAGGGAGCTCTGGGAGTTATTTAGGGATCAGTGTTCCTGTGAGAACAAGGGAGCCTGGTGAACATCCCCCACAGGAGAGTGGCGCTGTCTGCACTTAACACAGGCTTGGCAACATCTCACACCATTGCCTCTCCAGGACCACGGCCTTCTCCCTTCCTCCTAAGGTTTTTTGGTTTTCAGCAAAGGGGGAAGTCCCAAAGCAAATTGCTAAGATAGCGTGAGTCAGAGAGCCTTCTCCCTCCTCTGCTCTGCTCTAAATCTTTGTGGTGAGGAGAGAGTGTCTGACCCCTGCAGACTGTGTTTCCCCTGGATCTGTGTCAATTGGTTTTTATCTGGATTCAGCAGCTGGCCAACAAGAGGCTCCAGTGAGGAGGAGGAAGGGCCTGTCTCTCCAGGTCCCTCTCTGCCATAGAGGATGCATCTCCTCCAGCTCCTGCAAGATGGACCTGCTGTCAGGTGGCCCCAGTCCCTACACTAAGCGATACCTCCTCCTCATTTTATCCTACCTGCCTGGGGTGGTGGAGGCTTAGCGTTGCAGCTACCCTCTTGGCTGCCTCGCTGCCCCATCTGACTTCTCAGCAGTCCCTTCAGATGTGACCGATTCCTAGCATTGAATTCCCTCTTGGAAATATGGATATCCCCAGCTTTTCAAAAGTCCACCTTACTCCACTTTGATTATACGGAAGACCTACACTAGTAATTCTTCACTAACTGAAAGAAATCCAAAAAGGATGTTCAGTTTTATGACAAAAGGTGAAAATCAAAAGTAGCATTCGGCATTTTTTTTGCAGTAGACCAAGCAGCAAGAGTGGACCACCAAGCTCCGTCCCTGGGAACTACTTTATTATACAGGCTGGTATGACACAGTTTATCATATTGTTCCTGTTTTACTATATATTAGAATTACTTTAGGTTTTATGTGTTATTTAATATGGCATGGTAGATTACTTGGGGGAATCTAGGGGCACTCACATAAATTAATGGTAATAAGTGCTGCTTCAAGATACACTATATGAGCTTATGATAGGTTTCATAAGAACACTCTACTTCCGGATAATGGGGGAAACCTGTACTCGGAGTAGGTCCTGCCCTCACTCTTTGGACACTCACCCTGGCAGGAAGGGTGGATATGGGTACTATTTCAGTGGACTTCTGTCCTGTTTCAGTTCAAAGGCCCAAAGGTGGGAAGACATTGGTCTGGAGTAAAAAGAAACCACTTTGCAGACAGGAGGGCTTCCAGTGAACAGCAGTCTTGCAGCTGGCCACAGCTTCCTCATGATGGGAGCACTGAAAACCAGCATGGGACAGCGAACACCAATGACATGCTGAGTCTCCTTGTGCATGGAGACATTTTATAACCTCCTTCAAGAGCTGGGCAAGAGGTGATGGCTAAACATATTTTTAAAAGCCTGTTAGTATTTTGCTTCCAAGAAATCTAAGAAATCTTAGAAAAATCAGAATCATGTGAATTCAGTACCAGCATAGTCACCTTTGAAGAATTTCCCCTTGGGAAATCACCCTTGACACCTTCCCACGTAGCGGGTCAGAGATTGTTCAGAAAAGATTTTGTGTAACCTCACGGGAGAAGGAAGGCAGATGAGTCAGGGATCCACTCTTGATGTCCATGTGTGATCCAAAGCCTCTAGAGAAGGTGACCGGGGACAGATCGTTTGTCCTCGGACTCGGCAGCCTTAAGAGTAGGACTGGAGGAAAGTGACGGCGCCTCACTGACCAGCCACACTGGCTCTGGACTGTGCTGGGGAGACAAGAGGAGGCCTATTCTGCAAGTGCAGATCCCCTGGATGGGGAGGAACAGCAAGTGCAGATCAAATGAGTTTTACCTCCTCTAAAGTGCTCTGCTGACTGAAGATGTTTGAAGCCAAGGCCCAGAGGGCACATTTGTCAAGCTCTCAAAAAATAGAAACCAGGATCAAAGTAGAAGCACTTTCCAAATATAAACATTTGTCACCTACATTCACTTTTGATGTGCCCCATTTTGAATACATTTCTCCTTTATAAGAAGGACAGCTTAATCTTTTCGTACACATACTTGGGTCCTTCAAACGCAGCCCAGGGACAATTTGGGGTGGTGGGGGGAGGTGAGAAAGGAAGTTCCAGCCAGGCAAAATAAAAGAGAGGAGGAGAAAAATCCCTCCAGAAGAGTGAAACAGGAAGGAGAAAAAGGAAACTAGCCTTTATGGAGCCTCTGGCATTTTATATATTACCTCATATTTTCCTGCAGATTAACTCTGGGAAGAGGGCATTTTGTAAAGAGTTTAAGTCACGTATCCAAAATAACACAAGCTTATAAGTATAGAGTCAGAATTTCTTCCTAGCTATGTCTGACCCACAGTCCTCACTGCCACCTGTAATAGTGGCCTCATCTACAGAAAAGTGGTGACCTCAGGCTGGCAGAATACCCACCAGACACACGCACACACACACATATGTGTACCTGGGAGGTACCACGCATTTTTGAGCTGGAAATGCCAATAAGATCCTCTAGTCCAGCTCTTTCCTGAGAGCTCTATCCAAATCTAAACGGACAGCAATTTTGTTCTACACTTAAAGCCACCCATCTCTGCCACATTTCTACAAATGGCACAAAGGACCTCCATTATCAAACAAGCATGTTCTTGCCATCTACCATGGATTGCCCTCACCTAGAATATCCTCTTCTTACCGTCCAAACCTTACTCCCTCTTGAAGGCCCAGATCAAGGATCTGCCCCCCTCTACAAAGTCTGTCAGATCATTTCAGCACCCATGCACTATCCACCCTCCTTTTGTGTCTTATATGTATTCAGTGGTTCTCCTAGATTAACCCTTCGTCTTTAACTGGATTGTAAGCACCTTAGAGCAAATGGAGGGAAGAGAAAATTCGCAGGAGGAGATGTAGACCTTTCCCTTCCCAGAAGCAGGTTGCACAGGTGGAAGCCATTGGGAATTGTTGTCAAAGGAGGAAACGAGCAGGGTGTTGGGGAGGCTTTGGTCTCCCTGAGAGTTAAGTGGGTCATTGCTCACAGTGACTGGCTTCTCCCCGTGGCCTAGACAAAGGAAAAAATGAAACTCATTTTCTCTGTCATGAATCATAAACCTTAAGAACCTCACCTTCCAAAAGAGAAAGAGGCAAGCAATCAGTACCTAGAAGGAAGAAGATGGGACAGAGGTGGGGAGAAAGTTTCTTCCAATCTGTCTTTCTGATGGGGTACTGGTTCTGGTTTCGACATTCCTGACATGAGAAACCTTGCTCTTTGCTGCCCCTGAACTGGGAATCAACCTTCAGATTATTTAAAGGCCAGCCTAGAGAGATCCGTACTCTGCAAGCTGATATTTTCTCTTGAGGAAATTGTGAGACACATGATAATAACAAGAGATCAGGTTTAATTTAGGAAATTTGGTAATTGTTGAGCATGGTAAATCATCTTTAAAATGAATGCACTTACAGTCTTAGAGATAAAGTTCATTCCCCTGTGATGAGGTCGTTTCATGGAATGCTACTAGGTCCCGGGCAGGGTTTCAAAGCCGTTAAGTTACCCTAGGTGAGAGAGAGCAGCTGGGATTTATGGGAATGTTGGCACCCAGGTGACACTTTGGATAATCTTTAACAGAGGAAGTCTGTCTGGTGCCTGCTCTTTGTTCCAGCTCCACTTTTATATTTGAGAACCCTTGTGATATACTTGCTATTCACAGCCGTGTCTCAGGCTGTCACAAGCACGACCTGGCGTTGGATGCTGAGCAAATAAAGCATTGCTCCCTCCACCCAAGTCTCCCTCCCTGAAACCCTGAAAGTCAGAATTTGCTCTCCACCCACTAATGTTTTGCAGGCATTGAGGCGCACTTTCAAAAGCAGATTTCATATAATTTGCTTATTTTCTTAGGTAAAACATGATACATTGGCGGCTCAGAACATGTTTTGCAAGTTTGGCTGCTGGTATCACACAATGTATGTCTTGTAAAAGGTAGTTTCTCTAGAAGGACATAAACTCTCATCCAGACAATCTTGAAGATTATGACTAGAGCAGGACACAGAAGACAAGTCAGCATCTTTATAAGCTATCGAGGACCTCGGGGAAGAGATATCAAGCAATTTGATTTAAAATCTCTGACTCTTGTCTCTACATGGACAAAGTCTTTGAAAGACACAATGTCTACACATGAATCATGGTTGAACCAAGAATGGCTTTTCACCAACACGTCACCTAAAGCCAGTTTTTCTTTGTCCATAGCATTGATAATATCTAAGAAAACTTGGGGCCGCTGACATGTTCTTTCTATGGAAGGAAGATCTGATCCCCATCACAATGTTGCTGGTGAGCACACTGATGGAGTTTGTTTAATTCTGTTTGTCATATTAATTAACTGGAAGTCTTTTGAGAGCAGGGCAGTGTCCCAGCACTACTATAGCCTCTGTACAATGGGCTCGATAACTGCTTCCTTAGTGATTGAAATGAAAGGTACATTAGGGTTTTTTTCTCCACACACACACAATGGCCATTCAGCATCACTTCTTGCAATATACACTATTAAACACAACCACCCTGGGATGCAGAGGGATCCAGAGGGATGCAGAAATAAATGAGATGTGGTCACTGTTAGCTGTGAGCTCAGAGGAGGGAGGCAGATTGATAAACAGCTGTGAGAGAATTGCTACAAGAAGTGCAGCTAGCAGGCAGGGAGGAAAGCTGGACCCTTCTCCCAGGAGGGAAAACATGGCCAAACTCAATGCTGCATTCCTGGACATGAACCTAAGTGGCTGATTCTCCTCACAGCAGAGACCCCCAACAATGCTAGCAGCACCTGAGGACACAACCAAATGCTGTCAGCAGCCAGAGGGCAGGAAAACTCAGACTGTCTCATTGAGTAAGCCCACACCCTTGTGCCTGAGCACTGGGCCCCAGGCCAGCCAACACCATCACACTGACCCTAAGGTCATGTTGCACCACCCCCCCCTCAGCACTCAGCAAGGGCTTTGGGTGAGACTAAGGAGAAGGGAGTAAAACCTCTTAAGAATAAAAATGTGGTATATGTACACAATGGAGTACTACTCAGCTATCAAAAAAGATAAACTCATGCCATTTGCATTAACATAGGTGGCACTGGACAGGAATCTGCTAAACAAAGTCAGAAGGAGAAAGCCAGGCACAGCAGACCTCTCCTGACTTGCCCGCTGCTCCCCTCAGCAGTGTATTTCAGTCAGTCTGCCTTTTCTGCTCCCCCACTCTGTCTTTGGTAAATCTTCTCACTCCCCCCATACTTCTGGCCTGTACCCCAGTTCTTGCATGCATAAATAAATCTTTAAAAATAAATAAATACAAAAAAGGAGAAAGATAAATGCCAGATAGTGTCACTTACATGTGGAATATAGCATCAAACAAAGCATCAAATAAAGACAAACTTTATTTTTGTGTGTTTGTTTCTCAGTTGTTAATGAGCTTAGCTTTTTTTATTGGGTCGTATTTGGAGAACATGATCCAAAACTGATCTAGCAAGAAATCAGACTGTTAAACTTTTATTCCTGCTTGCCAGAAGTTCACTCTATGAAGGCAATATTTGGTTTGGCCTTGACATAAATTTATTACATGATCGTGTCAACTAGTCATTCAGTTTTTGGATAAGATACACTCTTATTTTATTTTATTTGTTTTGAAATTTTCTTTTTTTTTTTAAGATTTATTTATTTATTCATACAAGCACTGGGTACAGTCAGAAGCATGGGAGGGTTACAAAATTCACTAGAGCCAGAGCGGGGAGCAGAACAGGCAGACCGATGAAGTACACTGCTGAGGGGAGCAGCAGGTGTGGCAAGAGAGGTCTGCGCACCATGTGGGACCCTCGCTGGCGGCTGGCGATCAAACCAGGGAGGCCCTCAAAGGTTGCTTTTAAATTGTCTTTACGAGCACAAGGGACCATGGTGATGGTTGACAGGTGATGTGGTGATGGGGTATTTACAGGGACCACACCTGAGGGGAAAAATCAAATAATGTACAAAAATGAACAACAGTGTAAGAAAATTTCAAAATGGGGCCTTCCCGGTGGTGCAGAGGTTGTGTGCTGGGCTGCGAAGCTGCCCACAGCCTCTGCAGCACTGGTTAGATTCCCCGCCAGCCAGGGAGATACCCACATGGTGCAGCAGACCTCTCCTGTCTCGCCTGCTGCTCCCCTCAGCAATGTATTTCAGTCAGTCTGCCTGTTCTGTTCCCCGACTCTCTCTGGTGAATCCTCGCACCCTCTTGCACCTCTGGCCTGTACCTAGTTCTTGTATGTGTAAATAATCTTTTCTTTTTTTAAAGCAATCTTTGAAAGCTGACCACAGAACTGAGGCATCCAGAGGAGGAAGAAGAGGCTGGTGAGTGAGACTGTGGTGGAGGACTCTGGTGCATTGGTGGTGGGTGTTATATACCTGAGGACGGAGATCCAAAAGCTCCAAAATACTAACAAGGATTTAAACCAATGGCACTTTCATGGCCTCCCTGGTGGTGCAAGGGGTTAAGTCTCAGCACTCTGAAGCTATCCGAAGCCACTGCAGCACGGGTTCGATCTCTGCCCAGGGAGATGACCCACATGGCGCAGCAGACCTCTCCTGTCTTTCCGGCTGCTCCCATCAGCAGTGTATTTCAGTAGATCTGCCTGTTCTGCACCCCACTCTGTCTCTGGTGAATTCTCTCACCTCCCCCACCTGCCTGCTGGCCCCACATCTCTGGCTTGTACACCAGTTCTATTGAAATATATAATAGGGCCTCCCCGGTGGCGCAGCGGTTGAGCGCTGGGTTGCGAAGCTGCCTGCAGCCTCTGCAGCGCCTGTTCGATCCCCGGCTGCTCCCCGGCCACCAGAGGAGGGTCCCACATGGCGCGCAGACCTCTCCTGCCGCCCGCAGCTCCCCTCAGCAGTGTACTTCGGTCCTTCTGCCTGCTCTGCTTCCTGCTCTGACTCTGGTGAATTCTCTCACCCTCTGGCGCTTCTGACTGTACCCAGTGCTTGTATAAATAAATAAATAAATGTTTTTAAAAAATGAAATATATAATAGTAGAAAATTGAAACAAATAAAAACTGGAACCTGCTATTTACCAGGAAAAATAGTTAGTGAACAATAGACACTAGACTTGTATGCAGAAATAAATAAGTAAATATTTAAAAAAAAAAACCAATGGTAATTTAATAAAATAAAAATAATAAATTTAAGGAAGAAACCACCAAAAAAAAAAAAAAAAAAACCAACAACAGTAGACTGAGAGCCGGTACAGTGCAAATTCACTACACCTGAGGCCCAGAGGGACTATTGACCTTCCCCAAACAACAAACTTTGCTTCAGGTGTAACTTCTGTAACTTCACTGCCCAAGAGAGCTGGGGTCATTAACAAAGTAATTTAAGGATTTATTTCCTAAGAGGGTTTTCATTAGGCCACTGGTTTGTTAGAAAAATAAATGTATTTCTTATGTGTCCTGACGTAGGGGAGGCATGAAATGTCATGAGCGGAGGCTTTGTGCTTGCTCGGACTGTCCACCTGCCTGGGCTCAATACCCTCGTGTGTAAAATAAAGGATTGAACGGGGTGAGCTCTGAGGTCTCACGTTTCATCTATTAACTTCTCTGCCCTAACAAATCGTTTCCCCAAAACCCTCTATCAGCAAAGCCCAACTTTGGCTTCTCATTCAACCACTATTTATCTTCATCACTAAAGACCTTTCTCAAAGACAAAGAAAACTTACAGGAAAGAAAAAGTAAGGAAAAAAGACCCAATAATCTCCTCACCCAGATATTTATCCATCACAGTGCTTTATGTAGAGAGTGATTTTCCTGTTATATTTAGATTATAATCAAACTGTAAAAGAACTGTTATCTCCCTGTTCCTGCTTTTTACTTTAAACTCTGAGACCTTTGTCCTCCTATAGTAGAGAAGCTGTAAATACTACAAGAGAATGTTTACATTTTAAAAATCCATTTTCCTTGATCATTTGTAGAAGGAAGAAAAAAACCTTTGTGCTTACACCCCAATTCATCTTGGTGTGGTAACAACTATTTCCCATAGAAACTGCTTTTAGCCCAGTCACCTGAAGGCTTCCATTCAGCAGCACTCCCCTTCTCCCAGAGCTCCCACTCCCAAACAGCAACCTCTCATTTCCCCCAGTCTTTGTCATAGTCTTTCTGTGTGTCTCAATTTTTCATTCTCTTGTCCTTGCAAAATCTCCAAGTTGGAAGGAGAAAAGCAGAACCAGCCCTGGCAAACCAAAGATCAGCCCTGTCACCAATGCAGGGCTTCAAGTTTGCTGTGTTCTAACTTTGTAATTAGTGTTAGCATGGGATTTATTTCTAGTTTTTTAGAAAAATGAACTTGGTAGTCCTTTCTAAGAATTAGAAAAATCCCAGTCCAGTTATCAAGAAACCAAATAGCAGCTCTTACTTGGTCACTGGGAAAGCAAACACCTGCTGGAGAAGCCTTTGATGGCCAGCAAAAGGTTAAGTAAAAGACAAGCAGAGGAAATCCAAGGGAGGTGTTTGGCAAGAGCATTCAGGTGAATTTCAGCCAGAACAGATCTGTGAAGGCCTGTGTTTTCACTTCACACACACACACATGCACAGCAGAAGCACTCTGGAGATTTAGATCAGAACCACAGCCTGCACGTGTTGGTGTGGAGTGCTGGCCCTGGTAAAAAGCAGCCATGTGTGAATCGCATGGATGAGGTGAGTAGAGATGGTGGAAGAAGGATGGTGGTGAAGTCATCATCACTGGATTGCCCAACAAGTCAGGTCCTCACTGCTGAGGAAGTAACTCTGGAGGTTTTATCATTGCAATTTAAAAGCAATTGGGGTCTTCCTTGGAGGGGCAGGGCCTGTGTCTTACACTATGAAGCTATCTGCAGCCTCTGCAGCACGAATTCGATCCCCAGCCAAGGAGCTACCCACATGGTGCAGCAGACCTTTCCTGTCTCACCTGCTGTATATTTCGGTAGATCCACCTGTTCTGCTCCCCACTGTCTCTGGTTAATCCTCTCACCTCTGGCCTAGCCCCTACCTCTGGCCTAGCCCAGCCTTTTCATGCATAAACAAATAAAATAAATCTTTAAAAAAAATAACAGCAATTGGAAGAATTTGGACGGTGATATCATATGATGAGCCCTAAAGTCTTTCCTTCATTCTAACGTCATTTCTCAAACTTCTGTAGATGTCATGCCTAACAGAACCTTGAAAAGTCAAAACTGATACATTCAACTATCTCCTGAAGAAATTCCATGCCCTGTTCACCTTACTGAGAAGAGTGATAACAAGATACAGTTCGGTCACCACTTTATTACATATGATCTTATGAAAATCCTTGTTCTTAGAATGGAGGGCAGAGGGGATTGTTGAGGAGACAAGATTCAGCCAACTGCTGAACAAACACAAATAATTATATTAGATATATAGCACAAATATATAGCATGACACCATGAATAAATGAATCTGTCACATAGTTGGCGTTCAATAAATATTTACAGAATAGATGAGAGATTAAATGGTAAGAAAATACAAATATTTTGGAAGCATCGAAGAAAAGGTATTATTTCTGGCTGGGCACATTTAGAATCTGACATTGCAATTTGACCTTGACTAGTAAGTAAGCTTTTCTCAGTGATAAGGTAAAAGTCATTCCAGCTTAGGGAAGAGTGGGAAGAAAGAGTGAAAACTAGAGAATGTGCACTTTTATAGCAGTGGCTAGTGGCCTGTTGGGATGGAATTTTTTTTAAGTGTTTATTTATTTATTAATATATTTATTTATACAAGTACTGGGTACAGTCAGAAGCGCGGGAGGGTGAGAGAATTCACCAGAGCCAGAGCGGGGAACAGAACAGGCAGACTGACGAAGTAAACTGCTGAGGGGAGCAGCGGGCACAGCAGGAGAGGTCTGCGCGCCATGTGGGACCCTTGCCCCGTGGCCGGGGATCGAACCGGTGCTGTAGAGGCTGCGGGCAGCTTCGCTACCCAGCGCTCAACCGCTGTGCCACTGAGGAGACCCGGGATGGAATATTTTAAGAGGAGGAGTGGAAACTGGTTGGAGTCATGACAGGCAGCCTTGAGTTGAAAAAAGGAAACTAAGAATGTCAAAGCAATTGGGACTAGGGGGACTCTTATTTTAAGAATGTCTATGAGGTTCACCTATTGATCAACCTGTTTACAATATCATTCAGTTCCTTGGTTTCGTATCTTTACACGTGCTGACCTAAACCATTTTAAGGGCATTCTGATGTAATATTTGAGCCTAACTACACTTACTGTAGCAATGAGGCCGATGAAGAGTGAATTATCAGGGCAAAATAGAAAACAGTACTGTCCCTCAGCCCAGTATGGATGAGGGAAGGGAGGATCTAAGCCCCTAATAACCCATGGGAATCCAAAAGCAGCTGCAGTTTCCATTGAATTCAATATAGTTAATAGTTAATACTCTGGCATGTTCATCTATGCTACTAAGAATCCTTAAAAAGCTGATAGTCCAGTAGGGAATATCCATCACATAAATAAATATGAGCTAGCATGCGAGTGGCCCAAATAGAGTGACTTTGACTTCCAGGGTCTCAAGTGAGGAACTTTTGGATCTGCGTGCCTTGGACAAAAGTTATGAAGTAATTATCATCTTTGGGGCAGGAGCCTGGAACAGGCAGAAACCTTCCATCAAGATCAGCAAAGGGGCCTCCCCTGGTGGCGCAGCGGTTGAGCCCTGGGCTGCGAGGCTGCCTGCAGCCTCTGCAGCGCCGGTTCTTCCCCCGCCGCCGGCGAGGGTCCTACAAAAAAAAAAAAAAGATCAGCAAAGGCCTTGCTTGGGTGGTATTTCTTTACCACATTAGAATCTGATGGCATGTTAGAATCACCCAGAAAACATTCCAAATTTTCCATGCCGAAGCTCATCTCAGAAATTCTAATTCAAATGATGTAGGGAAAATTCTGTGCATTTGCATGATTTAATACTTGGTAAGTCTAATGCACAGCTTGGGTGATAGCTGATACCTGTTTCTATAGAGCAGGAGCATGCTGGGGGAGAGGGGTTTCAGGGTTGAGTTACACTGTTTGGAAAAGTTGGGCATAGAAAGTAAGTGGGGTGGGGCAAAACCTGCAGAGTTGGGGACACCTTGGTGTTAACTGGACTTCATATTAACCTCAAGTACTGAAAGCATTCTTCTTCAACAGACCTCTCCCTGTTGCCTACAACAGGGAAAATAATAATAATAATGGGGGTGGGAGATTAGGATAATGTCTATAAGGTTCATCAACTGATCAACCTATTTACAATAGCATTCAGTTCACTGCTTTGGTGTCCTCACACATGCTGACATGAACCATCTTAAGGGCATCCCAACACCCTTACACACCTCACAGCTTGGGAAAGTCCTACATTGGTAATTGTATGGCAGATTTTGTCACTTTTTCTGACAAATCCTTCCAACCAGCATTCGTAGAGAGTAAGGAGGGTAATGAAAAAGAGGCAGCAGAAAGACATTTCATTTTCGTCTTAGCAAAAGAAGAAATAATACATTATAAGTAGAGAGATAAGTATTCTAAAAACTATTCCTTTCTGGTCTCATCGACCCCTCCCTTCTCCCACCCCCATCAAATAATGCATAACAGTATGTATGCTGTCTTTGGAGTTGCTGTTCCTCAATATTCTGGAAGAACCAATACACTTATCTGATATTAGAGGATCCCAGATCTACCATTCAACATACATCAGGCTTAGCACATGAGTCACATACTGGACAAATCAGTAAGTTCATTCAGAAAAATTTACTGAACACCTGCTCTGTGTGCCAGGCTGTGTTTTAGGGGATTGAGAACATAGTACAGACCAAGTCCTTACCCTCAGGAGCTACACGTGTAGACAGACACTGATCTCCTGCGACTGAGGTTGCACAGGATGTTACCTGGGCACACAGGAGAGACACCCCAGTCAGACCAGGGAGAGCAAGGACTTGGACAAATGTTGGGGGAGGGGGCAGTACGGACAGCAAGAACTAAGGCATATGAAATCTGACAGAGAACATAAGACCAATTTTAGACACTAACCACAGTTTTGTTAAATGTGACAGAACCGTGAGTTCCAAGGATGAGCTTATTTTTTAAAACGAGACTGGAGAGAGTAGTATAGTGAAGTCTAAAGCTTATTTTAGGTAGTGGGAATCAGCAAGGGTTTTTTTTTTTTTTTTTTAGTAGGGAAAAGACAAAATCAAGGTTTGTGTTTCAAAAGATAACTTGTGGTTTGGAGATGGGTGGAGACTGGAGGAAGGGGCAGCCGCAGCCAGCTCAGGAGGAGAGAACTGGTCACACAAATGAATGGGTCATTCATCTGATCAGCTGGCATAGGCTAAACAGTATCATGTTAGTAGACATCAAAGGTAAGTAAGACAAATGGGGACTGCTTTTAGTAAGCCAATATTTCTGGGGCGAGGGTAATAATTTAAAAATATTAAGCAAATGACAACACAAATAATTACAATTGTGATCGATGTTAGGAAGGCGAGATACAACATGAGGAGAAAAAGAGCCAGGGGCACCCAGCCTGGCATGGGGTATCAAAGAAGGCCCCCAGAGAAAGATATATTTCAATTGAGACTGGACATTGGTTTGGCAAAGGGATGGAGGGTGGGCGTATGGAAGGGAAAGTGCATGAGGGGTGGGGTGCTGTAGCAAAGGAGCACACAAAGACTCAGAGATCTCTTAAAAGAAAAGAGACCACCCCTGGGTGCCCAGTAGAGCACAGTCCAGGACATGAAGAGCAAGTAGGCAAGCTGAGGCTTGAAAAGCAGTTAAGATCCTGATGGGGGCCTCCCTGGTGGTGCAAGGGTTAAGGACAGTGCTATCAAGCAATTGGTAACCGCTGCAGCTTGAATTCCATCCCAGGCTGTCCAGGGAGCAACCCACATAGAGCAGCAGACCTCTCCTGTCTGCCCACTGCTCCCCTCAGCAGTGTATTTCAGTAGATCTGCCTGTTCTGCTCCCCACTCTATCTCTGGTGAATCCTCTCACCCCCTGCATCTCTGGCTTACACTCTCCACTTTTGTATGCATAAATAAATAAATCTTTAAAAAAAAAAAAAAAGATCTTTATGGGCAGGTCATCACGGCCAGGTTGTGAAGACAGTGGTCTGTACCTAAAGGCAAAGGCAGGTTTGATGGAGGAGAAAATGGAGCTGTCAGATGTGATGTTATTCTAGTTGCAGTATAAAGAAAAATCAGCAGTTTTAGGAAATATTAAGGAACTGGAAGTGATGAGAGTAGGGTCTAGGACAGACACCAAGAAACAGCAACACATCCAGGACCACAAAAGAAAAGAAGCCCAAAGAAGGAGACAGCGAAGCAGCGACCGGAGAGGCAGAGAGAAAACCAGTGAGGCCAATAAGCTCTGGGTGAGAGTTCAGGTGAAGTCAGGCATGGGAGGGACAGAAAAGCATCTGCTGGATCTTGCCCTAAGTAGACAGCAAGTGACCTTGGCCAGAGCAGCTGGCGTTGAGTGGTGGGTCCAACCAGATTCCAGTAGACTGAGGTATAAATGGAAATGAGGAAGCAGAGACTTAAGCATAAACAAAGCCTGGAGCAGGGCTCTTAAAAGGAGAAGGGAGATGGTTTGGAGGCTCCTCAAGAGAGGCAAATGGAGCAATGCATGTGAAGGGCACAGTGACCTAGTACTCTGTGACCAAATTGCTCACGGTTATTAGAGCAGAAGTAGTGTCCAAATCCACACCCACACCACCCGTTGTCTTTCTGTGTGGCGCAGGGCTCTGTGCTGACCTACACCAAGACTCCAGTCTCCTCCGCAGCCCTGTGACAGCAGAGTGACCAGCGTTCCTCTTTTTAAATGACAGCAGGGAGGCTGGAAGAAGCACTGGCCGCTATGAGCCAGAATCGATTCGGGATTAAGCCCAGGTCTGTCGGCCTGCGAGGTCTGCGTTCCTTCCTTTGTACAGCACTGCCTCTTTGTGTGGTGGAAAAGTCTTCAAACAGACATGTCCTGAAAATCCCTGAATCCCATGGGGTTTGGCTCCAGCAGTGAACCAACCCTTCACTCACACTACCCCAGGGTCAATGAGGCTAGGCCGCTTAGTGACGGTCATGAAATTTGGATTCAACCAGACCTGGGTAAAAATCCTGTTTTAATCACTTATTATCTGTGAGCTTTCATTTTCACATCAGGGGGGAAGAAAGAATATTTTTAATGGGGGAAGGGAGGAATGTTGACAAAGTGTTTCATCCAGTGAGACACAGTAAGTATTCAGTGAATGGTGGTTATTAGTAATTATAGCTTCTCTTCCTCCCTATCACATAAACCCAAAACCCAGACTTTCCACAACATACTGACCAGAAACAACTACTGCTGCAGGTCTACCCCCAAAACAAGAGAATTTAGACGCAGACTAACTTGGCCTCCTCTGGATCATTTCCAGGAAGTTACCTGACCATTTTTCACTATCACCCACCCCATTGGTGGACTTTGAATCTTGGAGAATCTTCCCTAATCTTCAGGAATCCCCTATTGAAATGTAATGCAGGGTGGGGTAGTGACCTCTGACAGACAGGAAGCAGGCAGGAAGCAAAGAAAAGATCAATGGAGTTGGTGCTAATAACATAACGTTAGAGCTTAAAGCCATCTACTCTAACCCCACACTACCCAACCAGACCAGAGTTAATTCAACACTAAGGTCACTCCAAAAAATATGAAGTAAAGTTGACAATTCCCCCTACTCTTTTCTGTATCCCATTCCCAGGAACAAGCATAGTCTTCCATTGGACACATATTTTCCAGATATTTGAAGATGTTTAAATTTTTCTCCAACCCACTTCTTCAGTCAACACCACAGATATATATAAGTTTGTCAGAAATACAAACTTATTCCCTTACTATTAATAGTCACATCATTTTCTGACGTATAAATTTCCTGTGTCTTTTAACCATCAGCACCAATATTTTGTTCTTATAAATGGCATTCCATGAGATAGAAGACTAGAAGTGATCAAACTAATTTTTTTAAGCTATCCTTTAAAAGAAGACTGCCTTCTGAAAATGTTACCCTTTCCTTTCCAGGTCTGGACATGAGGGCTCCAGGCCCAGCACCCTCTCCAGGATTCCTAGGCACAATTGTGATCTAGCACATTCTATGTAAGAAACAATGAAATTAATCAAAAATAGTCAAACTGTTGAGAGCAGTTTCAAGAAGGCACATAATACATGTTGGGGGAGATTAATATTTAAAATCACTGAGCAGGGGCCTTCCCTGGTGGTGCAGCGGTTGAGTGCTGGGCTGCAAAGCTGCCTGCAGCCTCTGCAGTGCCAGTTTGATCCCTGGCCATCGGGGAGGATCCCACATGGCGTGCAGACCTCTCCTGCCATTCCCGCTACTCCCCTCAGCAGTGTATTTCATCAGTCTGCCTGTTCTGTTCCCTGCTCTGGCTCTGGTGAATTCTCTCACTCTCCCACACTTCTGACTGTACCCAGTGCTTTGTGTAAATAAATAAATAAATCTTAAAAAATAAAATCACTGAGCAAACCATCATTGAACTCCTGTATTTTGCCGCCTCTGTAAACTGCTGGGGCCAGAAAGACAAATATGTCCACCACGCTCACAGTGTGGAAGCAAAGAAGGCAGATCTGGTCACAGAATAACAGTCTTTCAGGGCTGAAGGGGGAGGATAAGACAACAAGAGACATGGAGCAGAAGCAGCTTGAAGAAATTGGCATGAGAGTGGTGTAGGATAAGGAAAGAGAGGAGGAAGGTGCCAAAACCCTAAGGACTCAGAATGCCATATAAAACTTTCTACCTTTTTCCCCAACACTATAGGAAACTACTGAAACCTTTTCAGCTTTGGAATGACATATGGAGAGAAAATTCTAGGCAGAAGAGTAGTGCAGTTTTTATGCCTTATTGTGCTAGGAGCTGGGGGCCTAGATGAAGGGTAAAGAATCTTCTTGAAAGGAGGTGATTTAGGTGACTGGGGAATATACTGATTTTACCAATGTAGTGAATTGTCCCCCACCGAAAACCCTGTCAGTGATGAGCTATTAATTCCTCAGTTGCTGAAAGAAGTTTTGTAAGAATTGACAAGAGAGTACATGGGTGGTGTAGGAGGCGGGGGATGGCGAGAGGTGCCGGTGCACAGCCCGGGTGAAGAAGTTCTTAACAGTGAGAGGAGATACAGGATTCAGGCCTGCAGGGACTGGCCTCAGGTCTTCTCTGACTGGGGCCCTATGTTCTGATGTAGCTGATGTTTTCCTTTTATTCAGTTTGTAATTCCTTTAACAGGACAAAGGGCCTGAAGTACCCAAGTCTTTCTGGAGGGGGTAAACAAAAATAACTGCTGATGTTTTTCAATAGAAGAGATCATTGCTATGATCAAAGTGATTTTGAAGAAAGCTGTGTGTTTCAGCCTTAAGGATTTCACTAACACCTGTATTTCATTTTATTTTTTTTTAAGATTTATTTATTTATGTACAAGAACTGGAGTAGAGGCCAGAGGTGTGGGGGTGAGAGGATTCACCAGAAGACAGAGTGGGGAACAGAACAGGTGGACTGACTGGAATACATTGCTGAGGGGAGCAGCAGGTGAGTTAGTAGAGGTCTGCTATGCCATGTGGGTCACCTCCCTGGCCAGGGATGGAACTCAAGCTGCAGTAGCTGCAGAAGGCCTCATAGTGCTGCGTCTCAACCCCTTGTGCCACCAGAGAGACCCTGCCATCTGTATTTTATTTTATTTTAGTGTATATATTTATTTTATTTTATTTTATACATTTTTACATCATTTTTCATTTTTGCACAATGTATGCATTTTCAACTTGGTTATAGTCCCCATACAATTCCTACCCTCGCTTGTTTTGATCCTACTCCTTCCTCCCCTGCCCCCATAGTGTGCCTCTGGTTTATAGTTGCTTGTTGATTTTGATTTTTACTTTATCATAGCAGGAATTTAGAAAACCTCAATCAGGGACCAGGAAAAAAACTAATTCTAATACAGTAAAAATCACCTGTATTTTAAATGAACCCTTAGGTCCCTAGTTTTTCAGGGACCCAACTCAAGAACAATGCTCTCAACACAACACAAGGTGACAATGAACTCCAGCACAAATTCAAACCTGGAAGTTTTCTTTCTGCCCCCAACTTAGCCCAGAACTTGTTTTCTGAGGCCCAGGAATGAGCTCACCCTCCAGGGGTGTAATTCAGTATCACACCAACCAAGGAGGATCACAGGACACCCTCGAGCATTGGCCAAGCACTTCTAACACACTCCAGAGACTAACAGAGGCCAGCATTGTAGTTCCCATCCCCCAGAAGAATCAATAGGAGCCAGTGGCGTAAACAGATCCTCCTCTGCTCCGATGAAGCCACACAGGAGCATCTAAAGGAGCATTAACAACGCTGCTTTGTGCAACAGCTGGCACAGCGCCATCTTGCTTCTCACTCCCAAGAGGCAGCAAAGAGTGCTGGTTGCATATTTGAACGTAAGCCTCACTACACATTCGGGAAATATCCACAAGCTATTTGAGAAGTTCATTTGGGGCAGCAGGTTCACCCAGGCAGAGGCCAAAGCCACACAATGTGACACAAGTGTTCTCTCACTCTCTCTTTGGAGGACCACTGATCATTTTTTATGTATTGGACCAGTGTCTTGTCTGGTTCAGTGAAGAGAAGCAGAAATAGAGTTGTTGAGGCAGGGGGCATACAGAGTGGCATCCTGTGTCCTTTCCACCCTACAAACCTTGAGCCTTACACAAAGACCCTCCTTCAAGCAGCCAGTCTGTGCCAAGTCAGTTCTGTTTTCACACCTCTGTTCAGAGATAAGAGGCAATGCTTGGGAATCACATAACCAAATTGCGAAAGGAAGCTGATCAGCTAAAATGGACCATTTTAAGTGCCAAAGTGGGAGCCAGTTTGGTAGGTCCTCAATGGGGCCCCTGTTTTCCTTCCCCCTCACCCAAGAGCAGTACATTTCTATCAGCCTCTGGTTGGACGGCCTGTTGGCCAAGGCTGAGAGAATGCAGGGACTTGTGCTCAGTCATGTGCACTGATGTTCATTCAATGCATTTTGGAGAGCACTGGGGTTAGCTGACACCAGGAAGCCTGCTTTTGACCCTCCCAGCAGCTCAAGCAACACCTCAGGAGCCCAAATGCCCACACTTGAGGAGTTTTAAGGATCAAGGTTAGCTACTGAGTTGAGGGCCCTTGGGTTTCTGGTCTGCTGAAGTACCACCTGCCAGGATGACCACAGATCAGCAAAGCATTATGTGTAAACCTCTGGCACTCAGAACCCACTAAGTTCATGCTTGATCCATTTCCTGAAATAAGATGGAAGAAAGTCTTTATCCAGAACTATAAGGAGAAGCTGTAAGGGCAGGTACCCTTGGGAGACAGCAGTGACTCAGATGGAGTTTTTTGCATCTAGTTTTACTTACAGACTCACTTATTTCCCCATCCCAGCACTGAAGCTGTCTGTCCTCTTCAGCTTCCTCTCTTAGCCAGTCAAGCTTAAGAGGCTCAGCCAAACCAAAACCTGGCTAATTTTCACTGAAGTCGCACTAGTATTCGTGTCAGAGTTATCATCCCCATTACTGTCATTGAGCAGGTATTGCCATGGTTAGGGCATTATCAGTTTCATAGATCTTGGGCCCCAAGTTGCCCATAATACCTTGCACAAAAAAAATTATTGAATGAATGGATAGGTTAAAGAATAGGTGAAGAAAGAGTCTTTCTCATCCTCAAAATTGAATGAGATTAAATACTAGCTCCTGCAGACATAACCTGAATATGACTTTCTGGATTGGAATAAGGTGGGGCTAGAAGAGGGGAGTTTGGTTTCAGACTGTTTACCTTGTCCATGCCAACACAATTAGGCTCGTACAGCAATGGGCAGGTACAAACTAAGGCCAGATTTGAATAGATAGTCTAATGGAGACTCACAACCTCTTCTTAAGGTAAGCTCCAACTGGCAATGACCCCTCAAAAATAATCAAAACGAGGGCCTCCCTGGTGGCACAAGGGGTTAAGTCTCAGCACTGTGAAGTTATCCACAGCCACGGCAGCATGAGTTTGATCCCCAGGCAGGTTGCTATCTACACGGCACAGCAGACCTCTCCTGTCTGGCCCGCTGCTCCCCTCAGCAGTGTATTTCAGTAGATCTGCCTGTTCTGCTCCCCACTCTGTCTCTGGTGAATCCTCTCACCCCTCCCCCAACACCTCTGGCCTGTACCCTAGTTCTTGTATGCATAAATAAATAAATCTTAAAAAACAAAAAAGAATAAGAATGAGTGAAACAATGCCTCTGCCTTGCCTTCTTTTTTTCCCAGATTCTGGGTATTGATTCTGGGCCCTTTCTCTCGGTAGGAAGCTCTGCTAGGCTTATGCCATTCGCCACATCTTTATTTCCTCATGTTTAGCAGATCTTTGATTCTCCTTGAATTATTCAACAAATCTTTAAGAGCAGGGGACCCCAATCTTTGCTCAACCACTACTTATTATTATGTTTTTTTTAATTCTTCCTCTTCATGAAAATCTTTAATAAAAGCAAAATATGTATGCAATCTGAAGAGGAACCAGAGTATTACTATTATTATTATTATTATTAGGACTCCATGTGCTGAAGATCATGTACACCAAACAAACTGCATTTATTAAATAACATATTTTCGCAATCAGCATAGTTGACCACATTGGGTAGATGCGATTCTAGCCCAAAACAGAGGACCTGAATTTCTTTAATCTTCCTTACCCTGGGTCAATGCATTAATTCTGTTTTACTATTTATAATACTAAAATAAAGAACTCCCTGTGCCCCCACCACTCAGCCAGTACTTCCTAGAGATCCCAAGTTAGAAATAAAGACAGTACATTAACCTCCTCTTAAGAGAATGAGGTTTTTGGAACTTGCAGAATGGGGAGAATTCTTTGCTTCTGGTTTTCTGGGTTAAGGAAAGCTAGTGGGTTCAGAGACAGACCTGGTAGAAAACTAGCCTCCTAATTCCCCAGCCTTAGGGTTGGCCAAACCAAGATTTTTTATATATCAAGCTGCCTCCTCCTCCCCATCCAAATAAGGACTGAGTCCTGAGAGCCTGCTTGCAGAAGGGAGGCCCACAGCGGTGGGCTCTTCTCACTCCCATGTCCCCTTCAGTGATCCTCCTTTGCTCACCTTTTGTAAGAACTTTTGCCTCAGGTGGGGGGGTAGGTACAGTAGCAAGGACAGCAGCATTTAAGCCCCTCTTATCTGGATCTAAGTACTTTCCAGAGGACCTTATCTCTCCCCCCACCCACATTACTTATTTTGCAATCAATAGTGCAGGGGAAAACCAGGGCCTTTGGCTGGGGGTAAACAGTGGTGTGGCCGGTGAGGTTCAAAACTTCCAGGGTAGGGTGGGTATAGTTTGAAAGCATAGTTTGCAGGGTAATTTTATATGTGGAAAATTATAACAAATACCTATTGCTATCACAATATATATTTCAAAAAGAGAAACTTGATTAAATCTTGGCTAATAGAGCTCCAAAGAGGTTAACCAGCTGAATTTAGAACAGATTCATATCTCCAGGGGGTGGTGAAAATGGGGAGGCATGAGATTCTTATGTTGATCAAAAGGGGGCTTTGGCATTTCTCTGGCCACAAGGTCTACTTCCAGTCTCCAAGCATTCTGCACATTCCTGCCTCCAGCATTTACTCCACGCTTCCCTTCAAATCCTCCTCCCACTCCAGCCAAGTCAGCTCTCTGAGACCTCTGCCTTCCTCTGAACATTGCGTTGGCTGATCCTGCAGGCTACTGGCATGCGTTTGGTGGGATCATCGCTCCCACTGGCAGTGAGGATGCAGTCCATTGTGCTTGCTTAAGTGCTCATGTTTGTTCTCAACCTGACTTTTAAGTAATTCAGCATCTCTAAGCCCTAACATGAAGCTCCCAGAATAAGTTCAGAGCTTTCTTTTTTTTTTTTTAAAGATTTATTTATTAATGCATACAAGAGCTGGGGTGCAGGCCAGAGATGTGGAGGGGTGAGAGGAGTCACCAGAGGCAGAGTGGGGAGCAGAACAGGCAGAGCTACTTAAATACACTGCTGAGGGGAGCAGCAGGTGAGACAGGAGGGGTCTGCTGCGCCATGTGGGTCACTTCCTTGGCCGGGGATCAACTTGTGCTGCAGTGGCTGCTATGTCTTAACACCTTGCACCACCAGGGAGGCCCCAGGTTCAGAACTTTCAAAATGATTTCATAGTACTCTATATCTTTTCCTTTGTAGATCTAATTTTGATCATTAAACTTTTTGTACATTTTTTGTTCAAGGTTATATCTTCCACCAGACCACAGGGACTTTTTTGTTGTTTTTATTGAGGTAACATTGGTTTTAACACTGTTCATGATTTAGAGGCCAAGGCTCACACCCTTCAGGTATATGTTACCGCACCCCACCCACCACCAAGGCATCCTTAGTCCACTGGGTCTCCTCCTCACTTTGCTCTCCCACCTCCCCAACCCCACCCAGATAGCCTCAATTCTACAGTCAGATTTCTAGGATTTGTCAATGGTTTGGTTTTATCTGACCCTTTGTTTTGTTTCTATACATTCCACATATAAGTGAAACCATTCAGTAATTGTCTTTCTCCTTCTGACTTATTTAGCTTAGCATTATCCCCTCCAGTCCCATTCATATTACACAGGAACTTTGTTTAGATTGCCAGTGGTTACTGTTAACTCTTGTTAACTATGGGCCAGCCTTATATACTCTAGGGCAAGAACTGCATGCAAGGAATTTTGCACACATCATTCATATTAACCCTATGAATTCGGTGTTATTTCCATTTTGTAGCCTAAGAAATTTAATCCAGAGAGATTATCTAAAATCACCCAGCAAATTTGTCTGGGACCAGGATTGGAACTCCAGTTTAGCTGATGCCAGAGTCATTGTGCTTTCCCTGATATCAACTGCCTCTTATCCCCTTGGCCAGAAATACTGTATTTGCTAGGTGAGTGAGTAAGTCAATAAATGGATGATATGATATTTAACAACTTAGCATCCACATTCCTAATGTGAACCATGTTACTTCCAGGCTGTGTCTTTCTCTATTCTTATTCTTTATTTTTTTTAAAAATTCTCATTCCTAATCCTAATCTTTTCCCCTTCAAAGACCATCAACAATAAGTGTCTTTACAGAATGTTAAATACATGCTGGAGTATTGATATCAAATTCTTAATTTGCCAATTCTGGACAAAATTCCAGTTTACAGTCACCAGTTTACATGTCATTGCCAGGATGGTTGACAGCTCAGTTGCCTCTACTCCCAACACTGCACAATACCCCAGGGTGCTTTCAGTCCCATTGGAGGCAGTCTCCATTTTTCCATGATCCTGCCAGGCAGTTGCAGCTGGTTATGTGAGACTGGGGATACAGGCTTCCCTCTAGCCCCGGACATCTTGGACTGTGTCAGGCAGGATAAGAAATGGTCCACTTATCCTTTTTGCCATTGCATCCCCAGAAATTGAGTCTACAAAGATATCATCAGAAACAAGTTTCTACTACATGGCTTGATTTTTTCTTTCTAATGCATATAAATTTGCCTTACAACTATTAAGAGTGCTCTAACTTAGTGGTTATGTGAACAGATTCTGCAGACACATGTCTGTGTTCAAATGCCAACTTCTCTGACACTGCTTACTCAATTTCTCTGTCTCATTTTCCTATCTATAAAAGAGAGATAACAATGCTAGTACCCACTATGCAGGGTTGTTGAATTTAGAACAGTGTTTGCAGTACCAAACTCTTCGTGAATATTGGTCCCTATTGTTGAAGGCACATATAGAGTCTGAGCCCATAAAACCATATAACATAACTTCTGATACTGTCAGAACAGAAAGTAAAATAAAGAGTAACCACAGAAGATGTGTTTGGCTACACCAAAGTTATTCACTTTGTGATCTCTAATGACAGGGCCTTTTTGGTCTTCTAAGACCAAACACTAAAGTTTAAACAACAGAACCCCCAAAGAAATCTGCTCCCTTTCCCTCTGTCTGCTCTGAGAGTTTTACAACAAAGGACTTCTGGCTCTAGGAGGACCTGTCCCCCCCTAGTCTATAAGGTGTACCTGGCTGACACCTTTGGATTTCTACTTTTTTTTTTTTTTTATCACTTTCTGATGTTTGAGTCCTTGAGAGGTTAAGTTGGATTAGGAAGACCTGGGACAAGACCCTGGGAGCTTGAAGGCTGACACTGACTATAGAAAAGAATTCCTCCTCTTTCATGCTATGTGACTCAGGAATGACTCAGTCCTGACAGTCGTATTTGGGCCATACAAAAGAGGCAGTTCTGGTGGTTCTCAAGCTGGAAATTTATAGCTTATTTGTCTTGGACTCATGCAATATTTTCTCTCACAGTGAAAATGGAAGTGTTACTATTCCCCACACTTCCTCATGGCCTGCAATTTATAGCAGGTAGGTTCCTGAAGTGTCCCTTTTATTTATCTGTGAAGTTAACTTCAAAAGCTTGTGCTCATCTCCCTCATCAGCCATACATGAGGGCCTTGAAATATAAAATGGACAACTGCATGGCTTTCTGAAAAAAATCTTCACATTCACTTTGTTATGGTTCCACCCATCCCTACCAATTTCTGACAATAAACTCAGTGGAAAGACCCTTGAGTGGACAAAAAAACCCAATCCTTCCACAAAGCTATAAATACCTTGAGAAAAGGAATCTTGTATTTCTTTGATTCCTTGCAGCACCTAGCACAGTGTCTTATGCATAGTAGATACTCAAATATTTGTTGATTGATAAGATTCCAAGACTTAGAGCAGAGTGAATGGACAACATTTGTCTAAGGAAAAATGAATGGTTTCATATACAAAACCTCTTAATTCTCCTTATCAAGGGTAGTCAAAATTCTAATTTACACTAAAATATTTAAATGCAAAAATTACAGCATGGTAAAATATTTTATAAGTTTTGGAATCTGCCCATAAGGTGAAGTTCATTTGCTAATTTGCTCATTGATAGACATTTATCAGGTTGTATTTTTGTGTCAGACACTATTCTAGGCATTAGAGAAACAAAGATGGACAGTGTTCTTGCCTTAAAGTCACAACCAGAGTGGAGACTGGCAGGCCAGCAAGCAATTCAAATATTATGAAATAAGCAGTTTGATGAGGGTGTCAGTAATTCACGGCAGAAGAGTAGAGCTGAGATTCTGAGGCCCAGGAGCTGATCTGGAGTTGAATTGGTATCTTGTGAAATCAAACACTTCGGTGTCAGAGCTTGAAATGGGATTGAGTGCTGCGGTGCACACCAAAGCCACCAAGGAAGCCACTGAAGTTTCAGGTGGAGATTTGTTCATTTTTAAATTGGAAATACAACAACAAAATGACTAATTTGCTGAGAGAATTAAAATCATCGTTTGACCATTGTAAAGCATACACAAATAAGTTATCTGAAAAAGAAATATGTTAATAAAAACTGACTTGGAGAACTGTAGTAAGAATGCATTTATTTCATGCATGTGAGTATGCTTAGTTACCTTGAAGAGCTTCAAAAATATCTGTACCATTTTTAAATTAATCAACGTCTTGCCTTCATCAAGGTCAAAGCCAAAAATCAAAGATGAAAAACTGGACACTGTCATCTTCAAAGTGCTTTATTTTTCTTCAGGACAATGTGACCCAAAGTTTGGCCAAATCTCAGGAGGGAGATTTTGATGTGGCTGATATTGGCTAAGTTAACAACAGCTCGCTGGTTGAATTTGTTCATAATCCACAACAGCAAAAGTCCTATGAATTCTTCTAAGTGCTCATTAGATTGAGTGGAATTTCATTTGACACATTTTAATTTGGGGGGATGTACAGTAATTTACAAAACTAAAACAAGAGAACAAAGCAGAAAATAGCTTTAGACTCCAGGCCCACAGCTATAACTGCAAGTCACAGTGATATATTAATACATCCTTTTTTGAGACTGAGATGAGAGTCCTGGTGTCCTTTCCTAACTTAGGGATCAACACATATCAATGGGTCACTTCCAAAATGACTTTTTATTCATGTCCATCAATATTATGATGGAAGGGATGAGCCCCTTGAAAGTGGGTCAAATAGTAGCCAGCAAGGAATCAAGAAAATTAAATACCTGCAAGCCAGTGAATTGTTTGTGCTCTCCCCCCATTCACCTAAAAAATAGTAAAGAGTGAAGGGAAATGGGTTTAACTTAGGCTTGCTAACATGCCCCTATTTTCTCCATTTCCTAATCCTTTTATAAATTCCATTGAGATGGGATTTGCTTTTAGACTGATTACGTGGCTTAAAAATCAGCATAATTACAAGATATTTGTTGAAAGGAAACTCCTCATCTTGGCAGTTTCATTTCCTTTCCAGTATAGAGGGGTGGGTGACCAGCTGGAACCAGTTCTATCTGGACCTACGCCCAAGCACCTAGGAGGTAGAGAGGACCTTCATGATAACCTCAGAATTTTTAAATGAGAAAACAAGGACCCAAAAGTAGGCAAATGCTTTTCCCAGAAACTCAGTGGCAAAGCCAAGAATTAGGTGCGCCTTCTCTCTTGCATTGTAAGAGAAGAAGGTACTCTCTTCTAATGAGTTAATTTATTAACAATAGTTATTATTTTAAATAACTAACAATATCTGTTATTCTAAAGTTAGAAAATGGGAGCTTGAAAAACCCAATTTTAAATATTTGGGGAATAATTGCGTGGTGAAAAATAGAATTGGAATTTCAGTTGTGATCTCATTACACACACGTTGATTTGTAAAGATGCACAACTGAGATTTACATAACACTGTACTGCAATGTTACTTCAATTAAAAAAAAATGAGAAGGATACTAAACACATACCAGGAGATAGATATATGTATATATACACACACATATATCTGTCACGGAGCCAGTATTTTAACAGTAACATGAATCGTAATATATTTTTCCCTTTGATCAACAATAGGGCTCTTAACCAAAGAATTTTTTGGAAATGAAAAATGCAGGCTTCCTCCATATCTCCACTTCCCTTTTGACCTCAAAATGGATGTTCTGGGATGTTCCAGGTCAGAATTTTTCTTGTTCTTTCTTTGGATTTCCAAAGACATTCCAGAATTTCTAGCATCAATCATCATTATACTATGAATAACCAACACTTGCTGATTATCATAAATGATCATTGTAGGGACTGAAAGAGGAGAGAGATTAAAATCCCCACTTATACAGAATTTCAGTCCAGACAACATGATCTGGAATTAGGGGAAAGAGTTATTATTATAATAATAGCAATAAGAATATTTTTTATTTTATTTTTTTTAAAGATTTATTTATTTATGCATACAAGAACTTGGGTGTAGGCCAGAGGTGTGGGGGTGGTGAGAGGATTCACCAGAGACAGAGTGGGGAACAGAACAGGCAGACTGAAATTCACTGCTGAGGGGAGCAGCGGGCCAGACAGGAGAGGTCTGCTGCGCCATGTGGGTTGATCCCTGGCCGGCTGGGGATTGAACTTGTGCTTCAGTTGCTGCTTCATAGGTTGTGTCTTAACCCCTTGTGCCACCAGGGAGGCCCAGAATATTTTTTATTAAGCCAAGTATATTCCTGTCTCTTCTAATCTTCACATTACGTCCCACACCCATGTTATAGAGAAGAAACTGAGACCAGCTTCAAAGTCAGAGTGTCAGTCATGACCCACAAGTATCTCACTCCCGAGCCCATGTGCTTAAATGCTAAATGAATCTGTCTCCTGTGGGTGTGTGGGCTGGAGAGTGGGACTGCCCAAGGAAAAGAAATAATGTAGGCTCTCTCCTCAAGTACGCCGCTAAGATACTACATATTACTCATACTATTTGATATAGCTATTATTATTACACAGTTTAAACCTCAGAAAAAAACAACAAAGTTTTCTCATCAAGGACACTCACTAAAAAAAACAAAGCCCCTCTTTACAACATGCCTTCACAATGATTGGCTATACTAATGTATTAATGTTCCCGTTGTAGGAACAGAGCTTACAAAGAGGTTTTCAATTTTTTCTTATTATTCCTAATTCATTTATTGAGTACATAAATTTCTGAGTACTAAGCATGCCTCTAATAGTTTAGTCCTTACAATAATCCAAAGAGGAAAGTGCTGTTATTATTCCCATTTTGCAGATGACAAAATGGAGGCACAGAATGGGTAGGCAATTTTCCCAAACTTGCATAGCTAATAAGTTGTGATGCCACATCTAAACATAGGCAGTCAGGCTCCTGAATCTATACTTTAACTAGTACATGGTGTTGCCACAAACACCACAGCAGTCAGGAAAATGTTAGACACTAACTCACACCTCTGGGGAATCAAGTTGCTTTGCTTTGCAGAGCTGTTGTAGAGTTGTAAGATTGCTTGTTAAAGTGGCATACAGGGGCTGGTTGCTGATTTTTTTCATTGATGTTGCCTCCTCCACAGCCTTTTATAGAACTTGTGTGTCCAATCAGTTCTTAATAAAGTGAGGATGAATTGAATGAGCCAAAATGTTTGTGAAGGTCAATGTTAAAAGAGGCGTCCTTCAGTGTTTCCTTTTGCTTGTTTCTTCTGGAAATAAACAGACGTTTGGATCACAAAAACAGCTGGGAATGTGGATCAAGGACAGACAGTGTGCATAGAAAAACTGTTTTTGAGGCTCTTTTGGGTAGAAAGTGTTTAGGTTTTCTTTTCTTTCTTTCCATTTTTTTTTTTTTTTTTGGAGAAAAACTACAAGATTGTTTTAATGCATAACCAAGCAGGATAACTTTTTCATTATTCCCTTGTACTGTTCCAAATTTCCCATTGTTTTCTGGTCACTTCTAAAGGTTTGAATTGATTAAATCTTTATGAAAGAGGATTTTCTTGTAAATATTTTTAATCGTGATGACTAATTTATTTTTACACCTTCAGAAAATGGCTCACAATGTAAACCAGCTTTACTAATAATTGGTTGACTGAGCAACTTTACAATTAAGAGAACATTCATAAAATGTTGTAGCCAACATTTGAATTTAACATTTTATTCACTTTCTGACTCAAATAGGGGTGGGAAAAGGGAATCAGCAATGGCTGTTTTTCTTTCTAACTAAGCCACAACTCAGCAATATGTCAGGGATAATAATTCTTACCTACCCTTAACTTTATTCCCAGGATGCTGGAAATGACTAGGACATCAGACAGTAATACCCAGAAAGTTAAACAGTGACTTGTGTGTGCAGGCTGTTGTGAAAAATACATAGGAGTAACTAGGAGAGAATTTCTACAGCAAGGCCTCACCTTTTTCATGAGAAAGGTGTGGAATGGGAAGCAGCACAAACAGAGGTGTTAGTTTTAAGTTTATGCATGAACAGTTTTCATCTAGGCGACCAATGGGTAATTAAACAAGGAGGTATGATGGAAGAAACTCAGTAATGGTGTACAGGTTAATATATATGAGGATGGATAATATTTTACATGATATATAGATTTAAGAAGGGAAAGTGAACTTTGAATATTATGTTCAAAAATCTGGTTGTGGCAGATCATTTGCCAAAATGCTGGAATAATGTGCCCATCCTTGTCCAATTGTTAGGGGGAAAGGATGTCCTGAGCTAATCCCATACAGGCTTTGTGGACCCCACCCCCACTCCAGACTAAAGCCATCAGGACATTGAGAAAGACAAATCCCATCACCACCAAAGGGAGGGTGGCTGGGACCTGAGGGTGGAGTTAAGCAGCCAGGTTGGGTATAAAAACCAAACACGTGGGCCTTGGGCTGGCTCACTGTCGCTCGCCTCCTGGCTACACAGCTCCTGGCTTGCAGCCAGCTCTCAGAGCGCCATTTTGGGATTCCCGATCGGCGGATCGGGTAGGACTCATTTAAAACTTTGTCTCCCACTTTTCTCCCAGAGCTGTACATTTCCTCATTTCCCCTTCCCTTGTCAATAAACCTTTTATTAACCTTTTGCGTGTGCCTGCAGTAGAGCATTGATAAGTCCTTTTAAGCGCACGGGTGAGGACCCACAGTCAGGCACCCTGTTTTGTATCGGGGTTGCTCTACAACACATACACTCTTTTGTAATGAGTTTGTCACTCCTTTCATTGAAAAGTAAAGTGCTTTTCCCTACCCCTTGAATCTGGATCAACATTGTGACTTGCTTTGAGCAATAGCTGTAGCAGAAATGACATTGCATGACTTCCAGGCCTAGGCCCTGAGCTATCTTACAGCTTCTATTTTGCCCTCTCATGATGGTGCCCCTCTGAAGAAGTCCACACTCACCTCTTTAAGGAGAGATCACGTGGAGTGAGAAGTCCAGGTGCTAGCCATTACCAATCCCAGTCATGTGAGTGAGGCCATAAGATCAGTTAATCCCAGTTATTTACCAGCTGACTGTTATCACGTGATCTCAGATGAAACCAACAGAAGAACTGCACCTCTGAGCCCAGTCCAGATTGTTGGCCAGAAAATTGTATGAAAATAGTTACTCAAAGTTACTACATTTTGGGGAGGATTATTGGGTCTCAATAAACAACTGTTGTTTTTTTCTCAGTTGTTTATTGTACCTTAGAAGTTGGCACTGGAAGTGGGGTGCTGCTATAAAGAGCCCAAAGTAAGTGGCACTGACTTCAAGACAAGGTGGAGGGCAGAAGTTGGAAAAGCAATGAGGAAATTATTAGCGAGCTAACTGTCCTAGAAATGCAGTGAGGAAACTGCTATTGGGAACTGAAAAATTGTTTTATGTAGTAACAGGACAATTGGCAAAATGTTGCCCATAGTAACTTGGAAAAAAAGAAAATATGCCTAATGAACTGTAGATCAAAGTAAAGAGATTCTGTCTTGGAAAGAGACAGTTAAGGTAAAGGAGGAACTACACAGTTTGTGAGCAGAATTTAGAGGGAAAATAGAAGACCCAGTATGTGGTCGATTGAAAAATAAAATCATTTTTCATCTCCAAGTCTCTCCAATTGGCAAAAGGACTTCTGAGTAAGAAATGGCTTCAAGAAAAGATAAAACCCAAAGTCTGACTTAAGAATCCTCTGTCAGCTACACAAAAGAATTCTACAAATCTTTTTTTTTTTTTTTAAGATTTATTTATTTATTTATACAAGCACTGGGTACAGTCAGAAGCACAGGAGGGTGAGAGAATTCACCAGAGCGGGAAACAACAGACAGAGTGACGAAATACACTGCTGAGGGGAGCAGGGGGCGGCAGGAGAGGTCTGAGAGCCATGTGGACCCTTGCCGGTGGCCGGGGATCAAACTGGCGCTGCAGAGGCTGCGGGCAGCTTCGAAACCCAGCGCTCAACCGCTGTGCCACCGAGGAGGCCCAGAATTCTACAAATCTTAAAGCCATTTTCCTATGGCTGCTTGACTTGATGCCTAAAATAAAGAGTGGCCTGTCTATGGGAGTGGATTACAATCTGATATAGAGGAAATTCACACCGTTTTTAAAGGACTCATACTATATCAGACCAAAACGGACAGAGGTAGTTCAGGAAGAAAAGAGATTTCTGGGTCCTAAATTTTCTATGCACAGAAGCATACTGGGAAAGCAATTCAGTTGGAAATCTGGGCAATCCTTTGAGAAAAGGAAATATTTCAGAGGGTGGAGTTAAGAGGGCAGAACCAAGTGGAGGAGAATAACTGGCTTTGGGGGGCAACATCCAGGAAGCAACTCTGTGTCATAATCAGGAAAATACCCTCCCTGATAGTAGAGAGAACTGTAAACAGGGTTTGTTATATAGCAGTGATTGTTATGTGTCTTCTTTGTAAATAGGGATGCCTCAGGGATTGTCTGGTCTCTCTCACTATAGTGCAGATTCCCTATAAGTCAAAAATAAAAGTTTTCTGTACCATTCTGTGCTGAACATACTATGGTGGTGCTGTTGTTTTATAATGTAGAGGGGGAAAATCCAGATCTAGATCTTTAATAACTAGATCCTGGACTTCAAGTCTGAATCACTAATGGAGTGTGTCTTTAAGGATCAGTGTATTTTATGGTAGAGACAATGTAATTGATTACAACAAGTGGTGGATTTTGACATATGATTTGTAAAAATGCACGCAGTAATTTTTTCATTCCTGTATAATCATCTCTTTGTAGTAGGACTTGGCTGTGTTTCCCATCAAAAGGTAGGGCCTATTTACCCACACTTGGAATCTGAAGAGGCCTTCAGTAGACTATAGCTGGAATGCTGCCACCTTGTGAAAAGCCTCAGCTAGTGTCTTTGAAGATGAGACCCCTCTTGAAGAAAGGATCAGGCACCACCAGCATGAACTACCTTCATGTGAGTGAAGCCATTTGAGACCCCTTGTCCCAGCTGACTCACCAGAAGACAAGATCAGTCAGTCAGTCAGAACTGAGTCCAACCCACACCGACCCACAGAGTCAGGAGTAAATAAAAATGGCTATCGTTCTAGGCTATTTGTGGTTGATTTGTTATACAGTAGCAGATAACTGATGTAAAAGGGAATTGTCTATCACAACAGTAAATGATTTTTTTCTCTCCTTCCTTCAAAATAGTTTCTGGTTCAATACGAAGCAAACAAAGCAAGCAGGGGTTTGGGCCTAGTCGTGATGTCAACCACTGTGTGCTGGTGTGTGGTTGGGGGTCTCTGTCCCTCCCTAGAAGGGGGAAGACTATGTGCACACACGTCGCTCTCCATGAACTCCTTTTGAGACTCTAGACTCCCTCAATAGTGGACAAGGATGATAATAACAACTGGAGCAACTATTAGTGACAGCACAAACATTTCCTTGGCTCATCTACTTCAACAACAGGTACAACTGTGGGTATTTTCGTTTGCGGTAACTGAAACTTGAGTTATTTCACTGGATTTCAAATCTAGTCTCATCCCCACAGCCTTAACCATGCTTTCCTGGGACAGAGATACAAGTTTAGAGACAGATAGGAAGAGTGATTGGTATAGGGCTCAAGGTGCCAGAGTTGGGATATGGAAAAAACATTCAAGTATTTCTTTGCTCAGGCCTACAATTTTCTCCAGACTCCCACACTCCAACTTGGTTATTTCCAAGTTTGAAATAGCTTCATTTGTCATTTCTAAACTCTGGGAATGCCTACTCTAACTACCAGGTAAAGCGGATGCACGTCAGTCTGAATGGTGGAGAAATACAAGCACTTGTTTATTTCTCCAGTACAACCTCCTCACCAACCCCTAGTCACACTTTAGTTCTTTTACTCTGTGCCAACTTACCAAAAACTAGAATAACAGCCACTTTATTAGATTTGCACCTACTGAAAAAATCACAATGTGAATTCAAAATTCAGAACAAAAGCAGAGATCTGGGCGCATGTACTACAATGAACACCTCAAGTCTCTCATGCTGGCAGGCTTTATTTTAAAGAAACATGATATTGAGTATAACTGATGCTTCTGGCTGTGCTCTGGGTCAAATTCAAGTTCTCTGACTTACAGCTCCTGGGGAGAGTAGCAAAAGAGAAATGGATAGGAGGGAGGAAGTTTAATAGTATAGTTAGGAGAAAGAAGGAAAAAATACAAATTAGGAGAGAGAGAAAACGGAGATCAGGGGAGAATAATGAAAGAAGATGGGAGCAGAAAGGATTGATTTAAAGAAAAAAGTGAAAGATTTGAGAGAAAATTTGGAACACTGGAAGGGGAGGTAAGGAAGAAAGAAAAAATGTGCTTTAGTAGTGTGAGCATTAACAACTTATTTTTAAAAACTGTCACTCACATTCCTTCCTCTCACCACAAAATACAAGGCTAGATGGAGACATAGATCTCTGCAGAATTAGCATCCTCCATCACACACACACATTCACACACACACTATACATACCATACCACAAATACACACATACACACATCACACGCGACACACATACACATCACAAATGTATGCATGTGCTCCACTCACATGCACATATATACCACACACATACACACCACACATGCCATATAAACATGCTACATACACGGTGCGTGCACACACCACACATATACACATGCCAGACACACACACACAGAGTGATGGGAGAGGGCAGGAAGCCAAGATTCTGCACAGGCATATTTTGTGGCCTGTAATTCCCTGGTGTTCCCTTTCCTTTCCAAGAGACTTATAGCTTTCCAGGTCTCCTTAGCAGAGGACAGACAGGCAAGTCTCTGCTGAGCCTTCTGATGTTGTCATCTCCCAAACATTTTCATAAGATAGCAAGCTAGGGACCAGTGTGTGTTCAAAGGAAGGATTTAGTCTATTTACAGATTCATATCAGTGGGTGGCCAACTTAGTTTGAATCTTGATAGAGGACAGGAAAACAAGAAAGCTGGCTTGCTTAATCAAAGGTTTTCAAATATCTATTTGGAAAATAGATGGAGTTTCAAGAAAAATCCCAAACATATTTTCGGTGGAGTCTGTTCCTCCATGTGATTAACACTGTGTATGCTTCGGGTTGTACTTTTCTGAGGTTTCCAACAAATGAGAGAAGATTCTACAGCAGCTACAAAGGAACTTTCAATAAACATTTTGGTAGTTCAAAGAGCTATTTATGTCTTTTCTTCTTAAAAAATGTGTTTCCGGGCTTTCCTGGTAGTGCAGGAGTTAAAAGTCTCAGTGCTATCAAGCCCCTACAGCAAGAGTTTGATCCTAGGCTGGGTTGCTGATCCATATGGCTCAGCAGACCTCTCCTGCCTCACTCGCTGCTCCCCTTAGCAGTGTGTTTCAATAGATCTGCGTGTTCTGCTTCCCACTCTGCCTCTAGTGAATCCTCTCACCACAACCCCCTCCCCCCCGCCATCTCTGGCCTAGACCCCAGTTTTTGTATGCACAAATAAAAATAAATCTTTAAAAAAAAAACCCTCCTCTTAAAAAAAAAGTGTTTCCCCAAAATGAATGAAAAGAAATACAAACAGTTATGTGCTAAGTTAGAGAGCTAAATGCTAGCCCTTTTACCTTCTGATTCTTAATGTTGGCAAAGTCTGTATTCCTTTCATTGAAGTATAAGTTGTATGACACTGAAGTGACATTTTTTTAACCTTACAAATGTCCAGAAAACATAACAAAATAAGAAATACCAAAGAAGAGCTAGAGACAATCTTGGCCTCTTTCTTCCTCTGTCACAGCCCTGTCTACTCCCCCAACACTATGCCAGACCCTGGCTTCACCGTAGTACACAGGAGAGGGCCTAGGTTTGGAAGGGGTTTTTGCCATTATAACAGAGTAAATAATGAACACAACCACCATCTGGCTTCTTCCGGAGTCATAACTCAGGCGCCTGTGTGACATCTAGGTTCTCAAGGGCCTTCAACAAACACTGCCTTACTCATCACCATGCTCATGTGAGCAAAAGGAGCAGAACCATTAGGATCCTCTTTTCCACCATGAAAAAAAAAAAGAGAGATAAGAAGCTGTGTCAAAGGCCACATGCCGTCAGAGGCCCAAACTAGTGGCACTGGTACAGAGAACGTTGGATCCAGATCCCAGGGCACCAGACACTGACACGAACAGTTACTGACTGCGTCGGCCCATCTTGTTACCTTCAACAAGTCCACACCTTGGGCCTGCACCATTTCCTTAGTGATAACACAGTGGAAACTGTGGAATGTCCATCCACTCAAAGTACAAAAAGAAAGGAGGGGAGCCAGGCAGGGGGTGAAGCAGGAATTTTTCTGCAAGGTTTTAAATTTTCCCATGCCATCTTAAACAAACTTTTGTGTAATTTTCCAGTGGCCTTGATTAAAGATGTTATGTAATTCAATATAACTATAGCTTGAAGAAATTAAAGGCCTTGGCAGGCTTATCAAATGTTTGGACCCAGCATGAGATCCACAAATATTAAGTGCTCAAAATATGGCCAGCTTATTTTGGTGGAGATTGTTCCTTAGGATATCCCCTCCTTTGCATGGTACTTAAGGTCTTTTATAATCTGGCTATAATTTGTCTTTCTTACTGTCCAGGCCACTGCTTACTTCCACATACCATTCACTCAGCCAGTCTACTTCCACATACCATTCACTCAGCCAGTCTCCTGGCTCCATCCCCCAACAAGGTTTCTGTGCTGCCTTCCTGCTTCATTTCCAGCTCATCTCATATTCCCTGCTTATCTGAATTAGGCTCCTTCTTGGGGAAGACTTCTTCACCACCGCAGTTCTCTGAACTCCAAACATTTGCCCTGGTCCAGGTCAGACTCTTGGTACAGGAATAGATTCAGGTAGCATCCCTTACCTGACAGTAACTTGGGCATATCCTTGCCCTCTCTGAGACCCTTCCTCCTAACATCAACTTCCTTAGTGGAGTTTTGTGAAGATGAAGTGAGACAGTCCACATCAAGCATCTAGCACCAGTAGTGGGCCCCCCACATAGACAGTTTCCTGTCCTCTGTGCCTAGGCATAAGTAGTGGACAATGGGGGAGAACAAGTTCCCAACACATGCCTGACACCATGTGTTTGCCATATGTGAACTCTCATGACCCTCGGGAAGTTTTTTTCATTTCTCTGTGCCTCACTTTCCTCATCTTGAAAATGGGTTTATCTATAACAGCCACACCACGGTCCATATTATAAGCTCAAAGAGTTAATGTCTAGAAATGGCCTAGACCATTGCCTGGGTCAGTAAATATTCAGTAGGGCTTAGCTATAATGGGGATGTAGGCAGAGGGAATATTGTGGTGAACTTGACAAATGTGGTTCTGTCTTCATGAACTGAGCAGAAGAGATAAAACACAAATACATTTGTTCTGCATACAACTCATTTGGCATTTGACATATGTTATCTTGAGTTATTATTATCTATTTACATATATGTCTTGTCCCCTATCAAGATGTTAAATTTACTGAGAGGAGGGCCTGGATCCAATTCTGCCACATCCCCTACACTAACCAGAATGTTGTGTATATAGCAGACATTCAATAATATTTATTGCTAATTACCTAAAATGTTGATCTTTCTTCTGCAATAAAAACTTATTATGTAGATTTTATTCATCAATGAGGATCAAAACAATGCATAAAAAATCAACACATAACCACTGTCCTGGGGACACCAGGACCTCCAACTCTTTCCACAAGTAAATCCATCATCATTTTGTTTCATGGGCATCAAGCTCTGATACCACCAATGTTTTCGGAGAGTTGGCTACTATCCCCCTGAATTGCATTTTTTCATTAAGTCACAATACAGACACAGTATCACATTTAATACCGACAATTCCCTCTGAGGCAGGGACTCCTACCACCCAAGCTTTATAGGTGAAAAACCAAGATTTAAAGAGCTGAAGTCATTTGCCCAAAGACACAGTGAGTGTATGAAGTTCTGGCGGCTGCCATAAGTTTGGAGGGTGCAGAACCCTGAGCCAGACTGCCTGAAGGCAATGGCATATATAGAACCAGTGACATAGCACAGCCCTCTCCCTCTGCAAGCCCCCAAGAGAAGACCCGGATGGCAGGGATCTCTTTCCTCATAGCCACGGTGAAGATAGCCTGGGACACAAGTGGCCACTTTTCATAGGGTTCATGGCAACTGGGTTTCTCATACTTGTTTGTGGAACCCTGGCTCAGCCTCTCACTCAGGGACCCCCAACAGGGCCTCAACCAGGCCCTCTGGAGTAAAGACACTGAATCACTTCTCCTTTCCCTAGTACTGTCTCTTGGTGATTTTTTTTTTTTTTAATTTATGATTTTCAGCCCAGCCGGTTGTTAGCCTGCAGTGTTTGGAAATGGTAGATGATTAAACCTCCTGGCCAGGTGTAAATGCAACCTTTGTCATCTGGAGGCTGGGAGAATTACCTTGTTGGGCTGCAGGCTCTCTCGCTGGCTCCGAACTTTCTGCCCCAGCAGACCCTCTCACAGGCCAAGGTCTGCACACCTCAGACCTCCCAACTGATTGCCCTGCTGTGAGCCCAGCCCAGAAGCCAGAGATTTCAGATGAATCAACATGACCACAAAAACACTGAACAGACCCTAAAGTTTTGGGGAAATAGCAAGCTTCCTTCTTTTCTTTATTCAGGGAATTTTTACCAGGTAAATAATAAAAATATGTAATCATTGACTAGGCTTTAAACCTGAGTGGAACAAACGTTTGCATTTCTGTTGCCAACACCTATCCTGCATAGCCCTGACTGAACCTTACCAGCCATCCTGTGGCTCTCAGAATCCATTTGTTCTCTCAGCCACTCAGCTGTGGCTTCTGGCTTCAGCCCAGTAAGCTGCAGCCAGGCTTGAGGGGGCCACGTCTAGAAATGGGCTTTCAAGATCCTCCTGAGGGAAGCCCCACAGCACCGCGTCCTGACCACAGCACAGGGAACCCTGGCTCAGGCTCTGTGCTGTGAAGCTGCTAACCCGAGGTTGGGAAGTCCTGGGTCTGGGGTGCGGGCATCAGCAGCCCGGGGCTCCTGGAGATTCAGCCAGGAGCCTTCTGTTGACTTTTTCAGGCCGAGTTCTCACCAACAGACATGTGCTTCAGGAAGGTTACCGCTGAGCAAATAGCACGCGGCAAGTGTGCTTTCCATGTGCGTTCCCAGCGTGCTGAGCTTGGCTGCCGCTCAAGGTGAGCTGAAGGCAGCGAAACCTGTTCTCAGGCTGCTTTGCTTTGTCCCAGTCCTCTTTCAGGTGCTAGGTGCTCTGCTGAACTTCGCTGTAATTTGGGCAGAAGTAAGAGCCCACTTGGGGTTCTTTATAGGCAGTAAATGTTTGTCAAAGCCTGAATGAATATATCAATAAACCCATTCATGTGCAGTTGATGAGCGTCACCCATGAGCCCAGCCCTGAGTAACAACACCCTGTGGGAGACTCAGAGACCCTCCAGCAGCAGCAGATTGTCGGGATAAAATTAACATCTATGGGATCGTTCCAAGAAATTCTACACTAAACCATCCTGCTAGAATACTTGCTTTAATTTCCTTCCATTTTTGTCTTTGCAATTTACGTCATGTGGCTCTGTGAGTTTTGCAAAGACTTTTGATTAAAAGCAATGAAATTTGAAACGGTGACGTTCCACAGCAGTGCAGGGCTCCGTATGCTAGCAGCGAGGTGATATGGGAACAGGTTGGAGAGATCCTGCTGCAGGTGGAAGGATGGGTGCGCACAAGGGGAAGGTGAGCTCAGGCAGTGGCAGGAGCAGTGGAGGGAAGGGGGGAAAAGAGCAGATTTTAGAGAAATTTTGAAGAGACAAAAGACAGAATGGGTGACAGGCAGGTTGTATGAGACACCTCAAGGGATTTGGGGATGGTACCCTGACTCCTGAGAGATGGGATTGGGAAAATGGAAGTGGGAGTGTTGGGAAGGGATGACAATAAACAGGAGTGGGAAGCTCCCTGGCTGTGCACTGACATCTCAGCCTCTGTGAGATTGAAATTTCAGCCGCTGAAGGACACCCCGCTTTTCTTTCTACCATTTTGGCCTCAGGATCTCCCATCTTCCAGATTCTCATTATGCCCCCGATTTCTTTCCTGCACAGTCTCCTCTTCTTCAAATGACCGGCTATTTATTTTTTAGAAAGAAATGTTGAATGGAAGAAACAGTCGACATTGAAACCACAGCCTTAAATACCACGGGAGATTCATATTTAAAAGCTTTAATAATTTGTCTCTAAAAGGTCACCCCACAAAGTACCCTACATTTTCATTCAGAGAAAATTTGAATAAAAAGACAAAAAGGGTATTCTAAAGACGGAAAGAAACTGAGGAGGTGTTCAGGAAGGAATACGGGGCCTTTGGTGGAAGACAGGGAGGACTAGGTCTTCGGGGTTGGCACCACCCCTAACATTGACGATTGATTCAGGTATAAGCTTTCCTGAACCCTGTGCTGGGGTGGGAGCATCTACCTAGAAAAAGAAAACACACTTCCTACACTGTGGGACCACAGTTTCTGCAAAGACATGCAAGGAAGACCATCAAGACAGTAATTGTCCTGTAAAAGATACAATGACAAGGCACTAATTCTCCCCAATGAGCCGGGAAAACCCTACAGGTGAAAACTCTACAGGTGAGGAGACACTTGAGCAAAAGAACATGTGCTTATGTGTTTATCTTACATATAAGATATAAACACACATGTGTGCACACACATATAAACACATGCACACACACACAGCAAAGATGCAAGCAGGACCCACCAAGTCATGGGTACCCAGACACATGCATGCTGCAGGCTTGAGAGTCTGCGATGTCAGGTGCAAAGGGAGAAAGTCAGGCAGGAGATTGGGGTTCCATGACACCAGAACTGACAATGGGTCCCCAGGGGAAACAACAAGATGGAGTGGGAAGATGGTAGCAAACCAACAAATTCTGTTTTGTGCACATTTCCTATCATCCTTCATTCCCCTCCCAAAACAATCTGAAAGACACCCGCTCCCCAGCCTGTCATTTGATCTACCACATTTTCCAGAGCACAAAATAGACAATTGAGCATGAAACAGGATTATTTTCACCAGAGAGTTTCAAATGCCATCATTTTAATTTATAGCAGTCCTTCACTTTGGACTATGACTCCAAGTGGCCAGTATTCAATATTGTCCTAAAATGTGGTGCCATTAATCTTCAACCTAAAACTATTAAGATTCTCTACAAAAGCACTGCATATAGCATATATCCTAATATATGCTATAAATTCAGCATGTGATGGTGAACATTAAATAAATGTTTGTTAAATGAATGACTGTTAAATGAATGACTCACGGGCCCTAGTGATATGGCACACAAGTAAACTATAGTCCCTGCCCTCAAGCACTTCACAGGCCAGTGAGAAAGACAGGTGTGTAAACAAATTGTTACAGTGAGATTGCTGTCATATAGGAGAAAATGCAGACATATAATAAGCACTCTTTATTGCTGAAGTACAAGGGGTAAGGGGCCATGTGGCCCAAGCCAAGGCAGGCACCAGGGTGCCACGCTGAAGAATCTGATCTTTATCAGGGAAGCAACAGGGAGCCATGAAAGAGTTTTAAGCAGAAGAGTGACATTATCAAGGCTGCATTCTAGAAAGATCACTTTGGCAACTATGAAGGCAGCAACCTAAAGAAGACCGGGGAGAAGGTAGTCCGGTTAGGAGGTCATTACAAATTACATAGGATCCACAAGAAAATGTGGTACATATACACAATGGAATATTACTCAGCAATCAAAAAAGATAAACTCATGCAATTTGCAACAACATGGATGGAGTTGAAAGGGATCATGCTCAGCGAAATAAGCCAGAAAGAAAAAGAAAAATACCGGATGGTCTCACTCATAGCAGGAATCTAGAAAACCTAAATAAGGGACCAGGAAAAAGAATAACTATAAGAGGGCCTCCCTGGTGGCGCAGCGGTGGAGCGCTGGGTTGCGAAGCTGCCTGCAGCCTCTGCAGCGCCGGTTCAATCCCAGGCCGCCGGGCGAGGGTCCCACATGGCGTGCAGACCTCTCCTGCCACCCACTGCTCCCCTCAGCAGTGTACTTCGTTCCTTCTGCCTGTTCTGCTCCCTGCTCTGGCTCTGGTGAATTCTCTCACCCTCCCGCGCTTCTGACTGTATCCAGTGCTTGTATAAATAAATAAATCTTCAAAAAAAAAAAAAAAAGAATAACTATAAGAAAGAAAAATCAAAATCAACAAGCAACTATAAACCAGAGACACACTATGGGGGGGTGGGGAAAGGAGGGATTGGGTCCAAAATAAGTGGGGTGCAATTGTATGGGGAATATAAAAATTAAAAAAATGTAAAAAATAAAATAAATAAATAAAAATTAAAAAAAATTACATAGGATCCAGATGATACATGCTGCCTTTTTTTTTTTTTTTTGGAAGTCATATTGCATTATAACACTATAGAAAGTTCAGATGTGCGTCATTAAAATTCAACATGTATATACACCATATATTGAGTTCACCACTAAAATGCAACTCCATCGTTCATCATGCAATTGACCCCTTTAACCTGGTGTACCCACTCTTTCCCTTCTGTAAACTATTAATTGGTCTTATAGGCTACGAGTTTATTTTTATTTTATTTAATTCATCCATTTGTTTGGTTTCTCTACATATTACATATAAATGAAACCATAACATTGTTTTTCTTTCTCTGATTTTGTTTCAATAAGCATAATGCCCTCAAGGTCATCATTTTTGCAAATGGTAGGATTTCGTCCTTTTTTATAATTGGGTAATATCATATATATCAAGTCTTCTTTATCCAGTCATCTGTCAGTGGGCACTTAGGTTGTTTCCAGTTCTTGGCTATTATAAATAATGCTTCAATAAACATGGGGGTGCATATATCCCTTCAATTAGTGTTTTGTGGGGTTTTTTGGATAAATACCCAGAAGCTGGATAACTAGATCATATGGAATTTCTGTTTTTAATTTTTTGAGAAATCTGCATACTGCTTTCCATAATGTTCACAACAATTTATATCCCCACCAACAGTGTATTCAAGTTCCCTTCTCTCCACACCCTCTCCAACACTGCGTTCCTGCCTTTCAGGTAACAGACATTCTCACAGGTGTAAGATGGTATTTTGTTGTTTTGATTCTTGTTGACTCTCTGAACCAAGGGAGTACCAGGAGGGGACGAAAAGGAAGAAAAGCATTTAAGAGGTGCTTGGAAGTTAGACACAGTTGAGCCTGGCGACTGACGTAACATAGGAAGTGAAGGGAAGGTGTATGTCTGTATGGCCCTCATTTCTTGTTTGCGTGCCTACGCAGTTGGTGAAACATTAGCAAGAGAGGAGACCCAATATGAAATGCAGTTGAAGCAGAGAGGTGGAGGACAGGTGAAGAAGTAGGAATTCCAGTTTGAACATAATGAATGTTAATGAATGTAAAGAGCTGAGAGTCATGTGAATGGAGGGCCAGGATGACAATGGATATTCAAGACAGTAGAAAACAAAAATGACACCCAGTGGGACTCACCTGCTGCCTCTTGCAGCCAAGGACTCTCCATCTGAACAAGACAGCAATAGATGTGCATGACGCCAGGGGGCATTTCAACTCACCCTAGGATACAGTGGCTGCCCACAAGTGAGATGACACGGGTAAAGCAATCAGCATGGTTCCTGACCCATGGTAAGCCTTCTAAAATATTAGCTACAGGCTGACTTATGTTCCCCAAACTCAGAACCCAGACCCCAGCATTGGACTGTGTTTGGAATCAATATCTTTAAAGCGGTAATTATGTTAAAATTAGGTCACTAAGCTGGTGTCCTTATAAGAAAAAATTGGGAGACAGGCAGGTACAGAGGGAAAACCAGGTGAGGGTATAAGGAAAACGTTGCCATATTCAAGCCAAGAGAGAAGCCTCAGAAGAAACCAGCTCTGCTGGCACCTTTATCTCAGACTTTTAGACTCCAGAACTATGAGGAAATAAATTCCAGTTCTTTAAGCCACCCAGTCTATGGCACTTTGTTACAGCAACCCTAGCAAATAAATGTGGTTATTAAATCACCAAAAAGGGAAGTTGGTTAAATGTGTTTGGTATCATTGAACAATGATATCCTATTCAGCCATTAATAATGATGATCTTGGCATATATTTCCTGATCTATAATAACATATTATTGATATGCGGGAAAACAGGCTATAAAATATGTAGAGACTAACACTTTGATTATATATGTGTGTAAATAAAATGTGGGAAGCATGATTGTCTTTGACAGTGAGAATCACATAAGATTTATTTTCTTGGGGGCCTCTCCGATAGCGCAGCGGTTGAGCGCTGGGTTGCGAAGATGCCCGCAGCCTCTGCAGCGCCAGTTCGATTCCCGGCTGCTCCCCGGCCACCGGAGGAGGGTCCCACATGGTGCGCAGACCTCTCCTGCCGCCCGCTGCTCCCCTCAGCAGTGTACTTCAGTCAATCTGCCTGTTCTGTTCCCTGCTCTGTCTCTGGTGAATCCTCTCACCCCCCCGCACCTCTGGCCTGTAACCCAGCTCTTGTACATATAAATAAATAAATCTTTAAAAAAAAGAAAAAGTGTCTTTGGAGCCAGTCACCCTTAGGTGGGCCAGAGCTGATGTCAGTGAACAGGAGTCCCCAGACATAAACTGGAGAAAGACAGGAGCCGAGACTCAATGGGTCAGTTTGACTTCAGGACTGAAGGATATGTGCAGGTCATCCCCATTCAAAAAAATAAATCGATTAATTCTGGAGCATTCATTTCTGACCAAAGATTCCAGGACAGATTCAAAGGAGAGCTGCTCCCTATTCTCTCTTCCACTGCAACCAACTCCTCCCTCCCCACGTTCCTGTCTTTCTGGAAAGCCCACGGGTCATAAACACGGTGTGCCATGCTCCAGGGACCAGGGGCAGTCTGCAAGACATTTAGATTTGCCCCTAGGATTAATGACTTCAAGGAACGTTTGCCAGGAACTCTTCAAAGCTGGAAACAGAAGCCCCGGAGCATTAAATATAAATAAATACTTAGTCGATTGGTTTCTTCCTTGCTTTTCAAAGAGCAATTTACTTCCTGGATTATCATTACAGTAGTCTGCTCTCCGGAAACCAGGATTATTCAAGTGCTCAGCTCAGAGTTAGAGAAAAAAAAAAATCTGAAGATCACCTTGTTATAGATCTGCTGTGTGCTTTATTTCCTTGTAGTTTGCCTGCATCTGGAAGGGCAAGAGCAAAAGCGTTATTGTTGTGCATGCCCCCACCTAACACATGTTGTTTTCAACTGCAGGCCGGTATTTTTCTCCCTTCGAGGTATATTAATTCCATTTGAGGGAAGAAAAAAAAAAGCCCAGTTTTTCTATAGTAACAAGAAAGCAGTTGTCCCTGTAGCTAAGGTGGGGATTCAATTCCACAAATATTTAATGAGCTCCTAGAATGTGCCAGAAACTGTTCTGAGGCCAGGGAGAATACCAAGATAATTTAAGTCCATTGTACAAACATGGACAACAATGTAAGGCAGAGGAAACAGTCGTTCCAACAGCATGGTTTTTTAACCAAGACCAGCAGATGGGCCCCCAGTCTGTGATGTACAGACGTTGCCGGTGAAGTTTGCCATGTGTGCCTACAGATCTGCTCAAAGGAGGGGGCCCCATGTCCCTGGGCTTTCAAAGGGTGATGGGACCCACAGGTAAGAGACTATGGGAGCAAAGGGTAGGCAATCTTTCTGACAACTCCCCTCTCATCTTGGTGGTGAAATGAAGATTCCTGAGCAGGAGTGTGGACAGCATGCCTGTTCAGCTGAGTCCCAGGAAGCGTTCTTCCCTTTTCTCAGAGTCCCTCACTACCACCTCCCACGGGCAGATGGGGAACTGGCAGCATTAGGTCTTGGCCTTCTGGCAAAGAGCCCGTGGTTGTGTTGAAAGACTTTAGGGGAGTTTTCTAAAGGCGTTCCATTACAATCTCCTGTGGCCTGAGTTTTGGGCACATCACTCTCTACCTCTCCTAACGGGAGGAGAGGAATCCTCCATAAAGATTAGCTCCTTTAAAAAAAAATTAGAGACCACATAAGGAAAAGAAACAACCTCCCATGAGTGAGAACAATAGATACCATAATTAACAGGATTAGAGTCCCAAGAGCTAAAATAATAATTGCCAGTTGTATAACTTACCATAAATCAGTTATGTCACCTTATCATACAATGCTTTCCTATACTTTCCAGTAATTAAACATGGCATTTCTATGATAAGAACTTTTTCAAATTATTCAAATTACTTCTGTTGCATATTTTGAACTATCCAATTATACTTTAATATTGTTTATAACAAAATTGATCAGTTATTCGTCTTATCCAACATCACTCCTAAGAAAAAAAGTATGTCAGTTGTTTTTCATGTTTTCCTATTATATTTCAAAGACTTAAATAGTATTGACCTTTTATTAAAAAATAAATAAAAGTAGTACTTATAAATGTAAACAAATAAATAGGGTTCCAGACTCCCTGAGGAATTTGACCTTCAGGAAAAACATTCTCAGAATCACTGAAAGTTTGCCCATAGTTTTAAGGTAGTTTTTCCTTACCCCAAAGATTTTCCTGAAAACCTCTAAGTAAACTTAAGAAAGTGATACCAGAATCACCCCAACCATCTCTGAGGTCCATTTTCTCAACTCTCCATCACCTGTATTAGTATCAGATTCTTTTCAGGATCTAATTGTGGAGGACAGGAGACAAACCACACCCATAGGAATGTTCTTTTTAAGGGTTATAAGTAGAAAGAAGAATTCTTGAACTTCAAGGTGTTAGAAAACTTGTCTTCCTAACTCATCAGCTCTTTTTTTCCAATTCTCCGTGCAGCAAATAAAAACCCTTTTCTTGGAGATTTTCTTTGTCAATTCATCTAACTTAGAACACTTTTCCTCATTCTGCTGACCCATAAGCTATTTTTTTCTTTGAAATCTGAGACTGCGCAGTCTTAGCAAGCACGCCAACCAAACCTCTGATCATTCCATTGCTTACACCCCTGGAAGGCTCATTCACTGCAAATCCACTCTAGGTAGTGATTCAAGCTTGTTATTCATTCAATACACTTTTATCTAGCTCGAATTTGTGCCACACACAAGGAATTTTATCTAAATTCTTCATCAGTCCTGCAAGACAGATTTATTTGTTTGACAAATCAGAAAACTGAAATTCACAGAGGGCAGAAAAATTGTGTCAGTCTGGACACCAAAACCAGAATTCAAAACCACCAACTCTAGTTGAAAAGTTGTTGACCTTCTACAGCACTTAGTATGATTTTGTACAGCACTTAGTGTGAACTTGAACAGGACTTAGAGTGTGCTAGGCACTGTTCACCTATGTTCTTCAATCCTTATAAAGATGCTCTAAGAAAATTTCTAATATTATCCCCATTTTATAGACAAGTAAACTGAGGCAGGGATGTTCAATGCTCAAGGTCACACAGTTAATATCAGTGTGCTACAGTCTAAATCCAAATAGTTAATTGACTAGAGTTTATAGTTTATGCTCTTAATCCCAGAGCCTTAGAAGGCTGAACTTCAAAGTTCATCCTTATCCCTCCAACCCACAATATTTATTTATACTCCATTTGTTGACTTGTGAGGTAATAACATTCTTTTAGAATGTCACATATCAAAAAAACTAGAAACAACAAATGTCGGCGAGGAAAATGAACTCTGCTGCATTGCTGGTGGGAGTGCAAACTGGTCCAACCACTATGGAAAGCTGTCTGGAGTTTCCTCAGTCTACTAAAAATGGAGCTACCATATGACCCAGCAATTCCACTCCTAGGGATCTACCCAAAGGACACAAAAACATTGATTCAAAAGAATACTTTTACCCCTATGTGTATTGCAGCACTGTTTATAATAGGTAAAACCTGGAGGCCAGAGAATACACGGTCTGCTTAAAGAACATCTAGAAAGCATGTGTAGCTGGCACAACTTAGGCCAGGGGTGTACAGACCCTATTGAGCCTGGAAGGTCACTGGAAGGCCCTTGGCTTTTACTTTTGAGTGAGAGAGAAGAGTCCAAGCAGAGGTGTGACCTGCCCCAACTGGGCTGTAAGCTGCCCTCCTGATGGCCCACCAACCCCCCTTTGCTCTCCCAATCCGTCCTCACCCATTCCCAATCCACAGATCTAGGAGACCAGCTCTACACTACCCATCCAGATGGTAGTTACCATTTTTTCTTTCTAATTCATGCTAATCTTTCCTTTTACTGTATGTACCTAGTGGACATAAAGTCTAGTCAGAGGTCATTTCACTTATGGAATCTCCTACAAGATTGTGAGCTTCTTGAAAGCAGAGACCACTGTTACCATTTCTGATTCATTATTGTAGTTCCAAGTGGTTGTCAGCCACTCCCTGCAACAGGATTGTAACAGTCCTATTAGAAGTTCTCCTGCTATTGACCTAAGGGCCATATTCCTACAGCACCCAGCCTCAGTCCCTGTTTTGGCCTTAGTTGCTGTACAGAGCATGTAGACATTCTCTCCCACCTGGCAGAACTTGGAAGCTGTAATGGTATTCTTTTGTGCATGTAACATTCCTAGTATCTACTAAGCTGGTAAATGTCACATCCCCAGGCCCAGAAAACTGCTCCATCTGGCCCAGACTCCTCACCAAAGTCAAACGTTACAGCCACTCCCTAACATGTGCCTGACCAACCAATATTTTTTGTCCTGGTAAAGGCCTCATCCAGTCACCCCCAGCAAAGAGAGGGGATGCAGCCAAGAGCCCCAGCAACTTCAGGGGCTCCAGAGACATTTTCCTCCATTGCCTACATCTCTTTTGCCCACCCTTCTCTCTACCTCACCCACTTGCCTTGGCTGGACACTTTTCCACGCCCCTCTTCAGTGGTCTGGTTTCCCTCCCTGCTACCATGCATCCCTCTAATCAATCCTCTCTCCCTGCTCCTTCCGTGATGTTTCTAGAAGGTAAATATGCCCTCATTTCTCACCTGCTGAAAACCTTTCAATGTTTCCTATTGCCCTCAGAATAAATCCCAGACTCCTTAGTTTGACAATTTTTTAAAAAGGACCAACAACTCTGACTATTGGAAATTGAGACTCAGCATCTCAACAGAGTGGAAACACAAAATAAAACTTTAAAAGAAACTATTAGGGAAAAGACACACAATTGCCCTTTGTTAAGGTTGAAAATATAAGTTTATGTGGAACAGAATAAGGATAAGTTGGCCTACTAGCTTTTCCTGAAAACCAACCACCCTTGGGGCTCCTGACAACTGGAGTCTCCATATGTGACAACAGCATTAAGTGACCATCTGCAAGAACACAACAGTTTCATCCTGTTCTGCAGGTCACATGTTTTAGGTGGAAAGTTGGTCTCCTGGAATTTTCCCCAAGGAGGGAGTGATAGTTGGCTGCCCCAGCCAGAAGAGAGCTCTTTATTCATTTTAATTCCATTCAATCAAATTGAAAGATGTTCTTGGCCACTGTGTGCCTTTCTTTAAATCACAGTTGTATACTGTAAAACTTTGAGAATTTCAAGATCATTCTCCAGCCATGGAAGACTAATACCTCCTTACCCCCGCTCCATTGTTCTATCATTTCCACAGCACTTAACTCTTCCCAACATACTATGGATTTTCCTTACTTATTATGTTATTGTTGTTTGTTTTCTACTGTTAACCTATCACCTCTATGAAGGCAAGGATTTTGGTTGGCTTTATTCATTGGTGGACCCCAACCAATGCAACAGTATCCCAACCAACTGCCTGCAACAGTATCTGGCACACAGTAGGTAATCAATATGCAATCATAGATATATATATGACTATATAAATGATAATCTAGTGGAACCCGCTGTGGAATTCTACCACCAATTGTACTAGCTCTCCTTTCAGCAAAATTGAAAAGTATACCTGTTATAGTTTCACCAAGAGTGGTAATTACAGCGTTGGAAAGTGTAGAGCTACAGAGATGCTGATGCATGTGCTCCAACAAATCAGTGCAAGGGTATTCATAGTCACAAGGTTGGACATAGCAACCTTGGACATAGCAAAAGCTTACCCATACCTGCTAACCATTAGAAACCTGGAATAGTCACGCATTAGACTATCATGGAGTCTTTTTTTTTAAGTGAGGCAGATCAAAGGTACTAATTTTATGTAGTAGTCCTAGATGTATCATTATATTACAAAATGTATTTTTTTTCTGGTGGTTAATTAAATCTTGCCTTTTGTGATAGAATGGGCAGATCTTAAGGGCTACATGAAATAAGTCAGACAGAAAAAGACAAATATGGTTTGATCTCTCTTATATGTTGGAATCTAGAAAAGTAGAATCCATAGAAACGGAACCCACTGGTGGTTACCAGAAGATAGGGGGTAAGAGAAACAGGGAGATGTTAGTCAATGGTTACAAACATCCTGTCTTAAGATGAATAAGGGAATCTAGTAAATAGCATAACTATAGACAATACTGGGAGCTATACTTAAAAGTTGCTGAAAGGGTAGCTCTTAAATGTTCTCAACAAACACACAAGTGATTATATTAGGTAATGGAGGTGTTCACTAACCTTATTATGATAATCATTTTGCAATATATATACATATCAAATCATTACATTGTACACCTTAAACTTAGACAGTGCTTTATGTCAACTGAATCCCAAACAAAATTGGAGGGAGGGGTGGAGAATGGAAAGAACATAGCAGCTTTATTATGCTTCTATTTAAAAAAACAAAACAGAAGTCTTTTATACATCAGCTTTACCCTGCTTTTACTTTTTAATTTGGCTTCTTTGGTTTGGTTCGTAGTTGCATTGATATTTCTTTAAGGGTTTGCTTAGCAATAATTCAACAACCAAACATTAATTTAGCACCATGATATGCCAAGCACGTGTAGAACCTTTAAATATACTGTTTCCTTCAACCTGTGGCAGAGTAGTCACTATTCTTATTTCACAGTTGAGAAAATTAAGACTCTATGACTTACCGAGGATCACACTACTTCTAGATTGTATTGATCCAGTAGTGACATGGCCTTACCCTTCTATGCTTTTTATTTTTCTGGCCATGCATTTCCCTGTGTCTCCTCCTGGTATGCAGACCATGCAGGGGGTCACTGCACTGAGGCATCATGGCCTTCCAGGTGTTCTGGCTTGGAGGAGCCTGGAAGCTCATCCCCTCTCCCCTGCAGAGGTGTGGAATGACAAGGTATTGTCACAGTCCTGCCAGAGAGTTGGAGCCGACAGGTCTGTCTCTCACCTGCCCAGGAAACAGAACCTGGCAGACATGCATGTCTGCCCACCCAGGCAGGAGAACTGCTACTGGCCTGTGACCTGCAGCAGATCTGTGCCCACTTGTCCTGATAGCCTCCCCCACCAGCACTTGTGTTTCCTCTGCTTCATCAGGGAGGCAAGGAAGAGAGACGCTTCATTCCATCAGGGCAGCCTCCATATCAAGGCGAGCTCTGTTATGTCTAAGGCAGAAGGCCAGAATTTAGTTAATTTTATCATTTTAGGTGATTCAACTGTTTGCGTGAAAAGAAGGGGCCTTGGAACTGGTGGCGTCATAGATAAGAAGTGCGGGCAGCAGCAGCAGATGGGTGACCTTGTTCTGCATATTAACTCCTTTCCATCCTCTCTGCCCTTCCACACCCCCTCCCTTGATTTCATTTTCTAGTCCAAGGTTTTAACACCAGGAGGGAAGGAGTAATTAGCACAGCCAAGCCTTGGGAAAATGCTGCATCAGGGCAATCCACATGGCTCAGCCAGATCCATGGCCTTCAAGCAGGGACCGGCTGGACACTCCCAACACCAGGCTCAGCATCCGCAGGAGGAAGAAGGCAGCCAGCCTGGCCCCCATGGGGGCAGAGGATAAGACTGGCGACAGGGCCAGGCAGCTTGTCTGGGCTGAGGCACTCCGGGAGGTATTAACCCAGGTGGCTCAGGAAGTGAGGGAGCTCTGCTAATTCTCAGCTTGCTAATTCAATCCCAGTCAACAAACATTTATTGAGCGCCTGTTATGGACCCAATTCTACTAGGACCAGGGGGCTGGAGAGGAATGATACCTGTCCCTACCACCCACAAAGAAACAACCTGTGATTATTTAGGCTGACAGAGCCCAATGGGTGATGTACATAAGGGCCAGAGGGAAATTGCTGGAATAGACTAGGAGCAAGAAATGCGCCCAAAACCCCAACTTGGAAGGCTCGCTTGACCCGAAAACCCAAGATCTTCTCCTAATGGGAAATTGCCACAAGAGGCAAGAACCAGTAGGGGACTGGAGGGGCCAGGAAGTCCTAATTACAAATATTCTATTTCCCCCTTAAGAATGTTTGTATTTCTCATTTGATAGGTCCCAATTTGTGGCTTGAAAATATGTTTTCCTAAGATAAGTACTATGTGACAGGGTGTGTGGATGTGTGTGTGTGTGTGAATATGCTGGAAATCCTGCTACCTCTAACTAGTTCCATCTCTGGCTTATACCCTGCGAAGCCTCTAAACCACACACTTCTATTAATATTATCCACTTAAGTAGAAACCCGCTGTGCTAAGTTTTGAGAGTTCTATATTTGACATTAAAACATGAGACAGTATTATTGGTTTATAAGGAGACTATGATGTACTCTAAAAGTATTTTTTCCAAAACCAATCATATCCCACATGTAAATAATTTTTCAAATCATCATTGGGGTAAGTTCCTGGATATTTTCAAGGAAGAGAGTTTCTTTATTTGGCATTACTGGTTTACAATCTATTCACACAAGTGCTTGCACAAAAACTTTGTTTTAAATAACTGTATCATGCTCTTCCCTGCCTGGTAAAATAGTGTGCTGAACATTATCTTGATGACTCAGTGTGTTATTAGCTACATAGTGAGTACACATTTTACCATGGTACAGCATAGTGCCTCCCAGTGCTATTGAAGTACTTTGAGCTGTTTTCCTTTACACTGACATTGAATTATTGTTATTATATTTATGATTTTTTTATCATTTTTTGCCTCTTTCCTCCATGTTAGGTTATCACTCTAAAATATTGCTCCTAGCACTCCCACTTACAACACCTACTTTGCTGCTGACATTGATAATACTAACAATAATATTAATATTAATAGCTATTTGTCAGTTGCCATGTACCTGGCACCATGCTAAGCTAAATCAGGAAAATTTCTTCATTTGATTCTTCTAAGTATTCCATGAGACAGGTACTATTGCTACCCACCATTTACAGAGGAGGACACTACACAAAGGCTTAGAGAGAAATTAACTTGTCCTTCTTGGCACAGCAGGAGGCAGGGAGGGAAGCCATGCTGTCTGAATGCAGAGCTCACACTACAGAGGCCTGAGCTACCAGACAATCAAAATCAGTTGTGTATGTTTGTAAACTGAGTTCCTAGACTCCAAATGGAGAACTGCTCAACTCCGTAATGTGTAAAGTCCCTGACTTTAGTGAATGTCCTTTCTTTGCCAACCTCTTTGTCCTCAAGCATAGTTCAAATAGCTAAGAGTGATGAAAAAGCAAAGCTGGCTAGCTAAGTTTTTTTTTTTTTCTTTTCCTAGATACTACCTTGCTTTTATATAGCGCCTATTCTAGAATTTGTTCAGAAATATACATATCAAGCTCATTTATCTTTACACCATCTCTGTGACAGTCTATTGTTCATAGGCATTATTACAAGTTTTACAACTTTTAAAATGAAGTTAGACCAAACGCCAAAAGGACAATCCACAGAAACGTGGATGCTCCCACTGACCCCAACATTTCCTTGAGCCATTGTCCAAAACCGTAGGCCCACTTGCCGTCGGAAGCCCAGGGTCTGCTCAGATACCACTGGGCAAATATTTGCTCTCCTTCTCTGTTCTTTTTCCCCTTTTTCATTGCTTCCAAACTGCTCGCTCACAACGTGTGAGGCTCCATGCCAAGAGCCAAGAGCAGATTTCCTCCCTTCCATTCCGTCACGCGTGGAGCTGCTGGAAGGGAATGCAGACTGGCACGTGAGATGATTTTAGATCTTCACCTTTGTAACAAAGGCAATTCTATTCTTGAGCTGCTTGGGACAAGCCCTTGAAGCCCTTCCTGACTCCTCTCTCTCTCATACACCACACACAATCCTTCAGAGTCCTGTCACCCCAGTCCCTCAAAATATACCCAGAAGGGCCTCCCCGGTGGCACAGCGGGTTGAGCGCAGCGCTCTGAACTTGTCCACAGCCTCTGCAGCGCTGGTTCAATTCCCGGCCAGCCAGGGAGATACCCACATGGCGCAGCAGATCTCTCCTGCCTTGCCCACTGCTCCCCTCAGCAGTGTATTTCAGTCACCTGCCTGTTCTGCTCCCTGCTCTGTCTCTGGTGAATCCTCTCACCCTCCAGCACCTCTGGCCTGTACCCGAGTCTTTTATAAAAATAAATTAATCTTTAAAAAAAAAAAATATATATATATACACCCAGAAGTTCACAGCTTCTTACCACCTTCAGCCCCACCACCTGCTCCAAGCCCCATCATTGTGTCCCTATGTTATGGCAATGATCTCCAAGATGTCTCTCCACTCTTACCCACACCCCCTCAGTCTATTCGTCAACAACCGCCAGAGTTCTTTGGAAAGCTGTTTCCAACTGTGCCACCTCTCTGTTCAAACCTTCTCAGACCCCCTGCTCTGACAGAACAAAGGTCAAAGGTCTGCCTCTGTCATCCTCATCTGCCCCACCCACTAGATTACTCCTCTCCTCTCCAGCCACTCAGCCTCCTCTGGGGCACCTATGGGTGACAGTTATGTGTGTCTTTCCAGAATTCTGGACTCTTTGTTGTTTTATTTTCATCACAGCTTTTGACCTGCAGTTGAATACTGGAAGACTGTAGAGAGCTGCCCAGTAGTCCTCAGAGACCTTGGCAGAGGCCTTGGTAGAACAAGGGGGTCTGGCGCTTTCCCAGCCTCCTGACCAGCCCCCACCCGGGCACTGGAGTCTTCCCTCCATCAAGCAGGTGTGCCCGCCGCCAGTGTCCGTCCCCCACTGCAGGCCACAGCAAACATTGGTGGCGACAGTAAGAACACACTTTCTTTTTCTATTTGCTATAGGTGGCAGAATGCCCAAGACCGGCCCAGCACTGGCATTTCAGGGAGAAATTCCGGACTGAAGAGACACCTAGAGAGAAAGGGAGACATGGAAATGCTTATGGCTTTCAACAGTCATCCTCTGAAGCAGGCTGGAAACAGGGGAGGTTAAGAGGACGCTTTGAGGGTTACCTAAAACCAAGGCAGAGACAAATATATGAAAGAAAAAATACATGTATAAGAAGCAGGTATCTGGCACCGGACTCCTTAACAGACCTGCTGCCACCAGGACTCAACCTGCCGCCTGCTAAGGCCGAGTTCCCTCTCCTGCCTCCCCACTCTCAAAGTGCAAGGTCAGGGAGGGTGGGTCAGCAACAAAACAGATCTTCTCGAGTTTGATATCTCAGCCACATCACATAGCCCCTTGCACATGTAGGAGCCTGGCACGCCTGCTCCCATGCCCCCCTTTTCTTTTGATTGTGAGCCCACAGGCCCATTCCTCTAGCTACACAAAGGACTCCCTTCCCCTTCTTGCCTTCCCATCCTTTTGGAGAAACAAAGGGTGGGGGGGCTGCTCCCAGAAACACTGTCTCCCAGAGTCAGGAGAATTCCCGGAATGGGCAGGGACATCACCCAAAAGAGAGAAAGGAGAACTCTAGGTGAAGGCAGAGGGGAGCAGGGAGCAGATCAAAGAGAGCCTGGACAGGTCAGGAGTAGGGAGTGCTGGCAGGAGACAAATGAGGCTCCATAGGGGTCAGCCCAGGGACAGGCGTGCCTGCACTCAGATGCAGTGACAGCGCAGGAACACCTCGGAAAAGGCCGGTAAAGAGACAATAGATGGAAAAGATAAGGGAAGGTGTAAATTAATGGAGAAAAGGACTGGCCAGAGATAAGGGTGTCTCCCTGTAATTAAAAACGTACAGCCTTGCCATCTCCAAGGTTGGTGGTGTCCCAGGCTATCCTGGGCCTGAGGTGAGAGTTAAGGTCTACAAGCTGCAGAAATCAGACCAGTTAATGATTAACTCCAACAAGAAGGTTAAGAAGCTGACTCAGTTACCTGTGATGAGGTGAGTGACTTACCCAACTCAGGAGTCATTTGACACGAATCCTTACTTCTAAGGCCAGCCAGGGTAGACTGTTTTCTATTGTTCAGGCTTTTGTTGTTTGGTTGGTTGTTAGTGATGGAGGTAGTTTTTTTTTCTACTCTAACATTCTAAACCCTGTCTTGACACTGGTTATATTTGAACTTGATCTTGCTAGTTCCACCCCCAAAAAGTGTGCTTGATGGTAATTTCTGGTGAGATGTGTTTGCCTACAGTCAGAATTAATTAAATAACAGAATGGGGAAAACAACAGTCTAGAACCAGGCTGCCGATGTCACGTCCTGCTTTGTGCACTTGCCACCTCTGACTTAGATGAGATACTTGACCTCTCATAGGGTGCCCTGGGCACCAGGCACATGGCAACCTCTGAACAAGTGCCAGCTGCTAGCAGCACAGCAGCAGCATTGTCATTCAATTATTACTATTTCTCCTACAACCTGGGAGAAACACTTTGAAATAAGTGTTGATTTCTTTTTAAAATCTCATTTCCTGTCTTCACATTTGAGAATGCTCCCAGCCCCTCAGCACAGATGCCGTGGACTTACCATGAAACAGTCATTTCAGCGGACAGTGACAAAGAAGCCGCTGTCTCAGATGTAAGTCGTGGTGGCCAGGGGAGGTGATTACAGGCTCCCATGCATACTGTCTATAAATCCCTACTTCTTTCTCCCTCGCATCCAGTTCTTCACAAATCCTGTCTCGTCTGTCACCAAAGTAAACCCTCAGTCCATCAGTCCATCCACTTCTCTCCATCTTCACTGCGCCCTGCCCAGTCACAGCCATCATCACCCACCACCTGAACTGCTGCAATAGTCCCCTGGCTATCCCCCCAACTTTGACTCTTCCTTGGAACTCCCAATCTATTTCATACACTCCATATAGAGTGGTATCTTTAAAGCTATGGCTAAAGAAACTACATCACTCTCCCTCCTAAACCTCCCTCTGATCCTCCACCACCAATAGCTTCCCATTGCACTTCAGATAAAATCTCAAGTTCTTAGCTGGTTTAAAAGACCCTGTAGGACTGGCCCCGTTTCCACCTGAACAATCTCATCCGGAGCCACACTCCTCCTTGTCTGCTACACTCCAGCTTCACTGAGTTCCTTTCAGTTCTTCAAACACCCTTTCTACCTCTTCAAAGGCCAACTCCTTTTCAAGTCTTAGCATCAATGGCATTTTTTTTTTTTCAAAGAAAACTTCCCTGGCCTCTCTCTAATTACCTCCCCAACTTCCCTCTTTGACTCTCTTTTACAGCATCATGTTCGTTTTCTCCATTGTCTTTATTTCTGTAACTCTACAAGTATTTGCTTGCTAATTTGTCATTTTCTTTTTTGTCTCTGTCACCACGCTGCATAAATGTGAAAATAGTGGACTACGTGAACGATGAAGAATGAGGAATATGAATCATTTGATTTCTAGGGTTTGAGATCCTGGGTGGAAGGAAAGGAAAGAGGGGAGAGAGGGAAAGAAACTAAATTTCAAACCTTTGATTCCAAAATGGCAAGCAAAGACATTTTCTCTTGTTTCTCTTGTCAAAAGAATTCTTTTATTCTGAAACAGAATTAGAAAATCTGTCAAACTAAAAGATCTGTAACCTCAAACAAAAGTATAGGAAGGGCAAAGTGAATGGAGAAATGCTAAGTGACTCAGCACAAAAGAGGAAGGTCAAACATAAGTATTTTGCAGGTTGTGGCATATGAGATTGGCAGCAATAGCTTTAATTTTGTAAAATTCCAGGAGTGTTCCAATATCAGAGACAGCGGTCAATGCTGAAGGTAGGAATAAAAAAGTCGTACTGAAAACAGAGGAGTGGCTTGAAATTCTATGTAGAAGTAGCTAGTCCCCCCACTCTTCACTGCATAGTCAGACAAAAACTCCTCACCATCATCATTCTTCTTCCCCATATTTCCTTGTAATGAACCTAGACAGTAGCCCAATGGAGAAGTCAAACAAAAAAGGCTCCATCCAAGAAATTCTACTTCCAAATACAAGGAATTCCAGAAATATATAAAAAATTTACATAGAGGTGTTATGGGTCGAACTGTGTCCTCTCAATGTTTATATGTCCTCGGTATTTTAGAATAACTATACTTGGAGAGGAAATCTTTAAAGAGATAATTAAGTTGAATGAGGTTGGTAAAGTAGTGCCCAAATCCAGTATATCTGGTTTTCTAGAAGAAGAAGAAAAGACAGCAAGGATGCCTGTGCACAGAGAAGCCAAATAAGAACACAGTGGAGAGGTGGCTATCTGGAGGCCAAGGACAGAGATCTTCAAAGAAACCAAACTTGTCACTGCCTTGATCTTGATCTTCCAACCCCCGGAATTATGAGATAATATACTACTGTTGTTTAAGCCACCTAGCCTGTGGTATTTAGTTATGGTAACCCCAGCAAATTAATATAAGAAGGGAAGAAATTATCAATATAATATAAGAAATAATGTAAGAAAATAATTTAAGAAATAATATAAGAAAAGTTGAAGGGCATGAGTATATTGACAAGCCCAGTGACAAGCATAAAGAATGAAGGTTCACACCAAGACACTATCAACTTTTCACAAAAAAATACAAAAAACAATGCAAAAGCTTCTAGACAGGCACTCTAAGTCATATGGTAGAGTCAAGTGTGAAAATGGGATCAAATGTTTTAATACCATCATGGTTATTAGACGATAATGAGGTAATACCCTCAAAATTCTGTGAATAAATATTTCCTAATTATAATTTTATATTCAATCAATCATCAGTCAACTGACATAGTAAAATAAAGATATGTTTTAGATGTTAAAAGACACAGAGGAAAATGGTACTTCCTGTGCATGCTGTATTGGGAAGCCACTGGAGAATATATTCCACCAAAATAAAGAAATAAGTTAAAAAAAAAAAAACAAAATATGGACCTAGACAGCAAAGAATCAATAGAGAAGAAAAGGAAGGAAATTCCTAGGATGGAAGTGAAGGGGAGTTCCCATGATAATCCCATGGTTATATAACTACAGGTCAACTAAGCAACCATTTCAGACTGAAGCATGATGACAAAGGTTCCAGTAAAAAATTAGGGCCTCCCTGGTGGCAAAGGGGGTTAAGCATGGTTCTATGAAGTTGTCTGCAGCCTCTGCTGCATGAGTTTGATCCCCGGCCAGCCAGGGAGCTACCCACATGGTGCAGCAGACCTCTCCTGGCTCACCCACTGCTCCCCTCAGCAGTGTATTTCAGTCAATCTGTCTGTTCTGTTTCCCACTCTGTCTCTGGTGAATCCTCTCATCCCCCGCACCTCTGGCCTGTACCCCAGTCCTTGCATGCATAAATAAATAAATCTTTTTTAAAAAAATAATTAAGAGGCACTTACACTTAAAAGTAAAATAGGTAGTTATTGGTGGGTGAAGCAGAACTTACATTTAAAGGAAACTAGAGGATGATTTCACTCATTATGTGGAATACAGAGAAAGAAAACAAAGGAGCTAACAAAACTAAACCAAAAACTGCAGAATTGAGACTACTAGAGAGAGATTACTAGAGAGGGAAGGAGAGAGTGAGAAGAAAGGGTGGAGGGGACCCAATAGTCTATGGAAAGGACTACGGCTGCTTTGATGGTGACATACATCTGAGAAGATGTGAACCCGTTTTCCTAAACCACATACAGTTTTGTAAATCAATGTTATCTCAATAAAAATAAAAAAAAAGTAGAAGAAAAAGCCAACCATTATTAGCTTCAGAAAAATAAAACTTGAACAGGAAAGGCAATGTGATCAGACCACACAATTTTGTTTAGCAGTGAAAGGGATTTACAAATACACAATAATGAAAATGTAAATATTAATGTAATCATAATTGGGATATAATTGTGTTATGAGATAAGGAGAAGGAAAGAGTCTACATCACAGGAAGCAAAACTTATTGTGTAAAGTTGATGAAATAAGTATAATCATACTATTTAGAAATAAAAATATAGGAAACTGATTTACAAATTTGACCATTATTGAATAATAAGTTTTGGACTTAAAATCTATAATCTTAAACAACTATAAAAGAAAACAAAACACATGAAACTACTATTTTTAGGCATCAGGCGAGGATTTGGTCCTCGAAAGATGGGAAATACATAAAGCAAGCTCCACATAAAGCAAGCTCCACATTCACTCAGTTTTCTGCTGGGAATACCCTCCAAACCAAGGCACAGAGAAGTAGAGCTGCTGGGATAATAGAAAGTAGGTAATTGTGCAAAGGAGAGTTGTCATAAATCTTCATAAGAGTCTCCTTGAGTCTTCAGGTAAATATTAAGTAACACAGGCAAAGGGTGAGATTCTGCAAGGGATAGCAGACAAAAGTTCTAAGGGTTTGTGAACAGAACAGGGAATTCTGAAGATTGGACTGGGAAAATTGGAGTTTTAAGCAGACCAAAGAGATTTTCCTGAATATCCCAAGCATTCAGTTGAGACTTCAGAAAGACCACACTTAGAAAAATGGCTACTTTAGCCTTCATAAAGACTTGGCTTGACCTCCACTAACAAAAGCTAAACTAAGCTTTACTATGATCAGACTGATCCACCAGGAAAGTATAGTCATGCATTGCTTAATGATGTTTCCATCAATGACAGATTTCATATGTGATGGCAGTCCTAATAGGTTATATAATGTAGCCCAGGTGTGTAGCAGGCTATACCATATAGGTTTTTGTAATTACCCTCAATGACTTTCACACAATGACAAAAATCACCTAACAACACATTTCTCAGAATACATTTCCATCAAGTGAAACATGACTACAACTGCCTCCCAGAAAAAAATTTGCTTTCAAAGAAAACAACAAATCAAAAATTATCAGTAAATGGAGTCCATAATGTCAAGTAAGCCATAAAAAAATTATTAGACATATAAAGAAGCAAGAAAGTGTGACACTCTTATTCTGCTTTATATTCCCTCCAGAGTGCCCCACCCTACAAGCCTGATTGGGCCATTTTCAATACTAAGCATTTGACTGGACTGTTTAGCACCAATCAAATCATTTCCATTTTTCAATCCGAATGAAGTGAGCTTGAACCTGTTTGGTCCATTTAGCTCACACCTGATTGGTCCACTTAGCTTATACCTGATTGGTCCACTTTAATATTTTTGCATCAGATATAAAAGGGTGAACAGCCCAACCAGGCCTGCCTACCAGGGTAGGCTGGTGTTGCTTCTCAGGTAGGTAACTATGGCTAGAGCTGGCCTTGCTGGGGCCAGAGGAGGGAAAATGCCTGCAGACTTCAGCCCCAACAAAATAACTTTGTCCTGCGGCCTCTGGATGGCTGTGGGGATCCAGTAACAATTTGTGACTTTCCCATCAGTTTTATAACAGCTTTACACATTCCCAACTCAAAACTAGGTGTCTTACTTTAATGCCTAACATGACTGAATAAAGGAACTTGGTCTTCAACTTTTTAATAATTTTTTTAGAGTTTTGTTTGATTTTTGAATGGGTAATATATGAGCACATTGAAAAAAAAGCAATTATATATTAGGGAAATTCAAGCAGAAATTTTAGGAGTAACACACAGTCTCTCTAAGGGATTTGCTAGATGCAATTACAGGTGCCAGTAAAGTAGTCTCTAGAGCTATTGTCTTTACATCTGATGCCAGAAGTTCTTGGGAAGATGAATGTAAAGTGGAAGAGAATAAGGCCAAGCAGGAACCTACAAGTATATACTAGAACCCTGAGGATGGACTGAAATGTGTGTCAATCCTTGCTGCTTGATGGTGGTATCTTGCAGGAGAAAATCATAGAGGATTCAGAGTTAACCCACAGTCAGAAAAGAAGAAAAAGGACCCAAAGGGAGATTGAGCTTCTGCAGGTCTGATCAACAATGCATTAAGCTACCAAAAGTACTCCTTTATTTCCATCCACTAAAACTCACCTAATAACCTCTTTGGAGGCCTACTCTAACTGGAAACATATAGAAAAGAGAATTACAGGTAATGTAGTTCAGTTTAGGCAGGTTGACACGCCACAAGACCTTCACCTATACAAAAAGGTTCACACTGAAAATATCTCCCTCCTTTCTAGTCTCTGAATTTTCTTCCCTCCAAGCAACTAGCTTTTAGTACCAGTATCTTGTGTTTTCTTCCTTAAATAGTCTGTGCACATACAAGCATACACACACATCTTGTGTCTTTCACACAAAAGAACACATGCTGCAAAATCTTGCCTTGTTTTAAATTAAACAATACATCTTGGAAACCTTCCCATAACCATATAGATAAATTCATATTTTTTCTTCTTGCTGTGTAATATTCCACTGTGTGAATATATATATAATCTATTTGACTGAAAATTTATTTATTTATTTTTAAAAACTTTATTTATTTATTTGTTTGTTTATTTATACGAGCACTGGGTACAGTCAGAAGCGCAGGAGGGTGAGAGAATTCACCAGAGCCAGAGCGGGGAGCAGAGCAGGCAGAAGGACCGAAGTACACTGCTGAGGGGAGCAGCGGGCAGCAGGAGAGGTCCGCGCCATGCGGGACCCTCCTCCGGTGGCCGGGGAGCAGCCGGGGATCAAACCGACGCTGCAGAGGCTGTGGGCAGTTTTGCAACCCAGCGCTCAACCGCTGCGCCACCGGGGAGGCCCTTGACTGAAAATTTATTGATGAACATCTAGATTATTTTGTAATTTTTCTATTTTAAATAATCCTACAAAGAATAGCCCTGCACATACATGAATGATTCATGCAGTTAATGTTCATTGTCTAAATGGTGTGGAATCAACACAAACAAAACAAAATGAGAGACTGATGGTACAAAGCAGCGCAAATGGGCTGCAACTGCCTCAAGTTCCTTTCAGACGGTCAATCCATTTAAAGTGCACCATTTGTAAATCCATATTACATCTCCTGGGCGTCTGTCCCTTTTTCTGTCTCTGTCCTTTGTCATAAGCTGCATCTCAGACTATTGTGTGGGAACTCAATAAAATACTCTACCCAGAAATTTAATGCCTATGGGAGCCTCCTTTAAAATGTTCATCAGCAAATATGTTGTTAATTACTTAGATGTATTCATCCAAAACAAAGTAACATGAAAATCTCTTGGCAGATAAAAGAAGCAGTTGACAAAGATGAAAAATCATTCATTGTCCTGCCATCTTAACGCGACATTTTCCAATGGCAGACCTTTCAACTATCAGATGGAAGACAAGTTGCTTGAGTAAAGAAATGTGAGACCCCAGAAGAAAGAGATTGGGCAGTTTCTTTTACTATGAACATTTTCATTGATTTTTCCATTATTGAGTGTTTGCTTAAAGGCCCTTTCACCCTTCCTCCCAAAAAGATTTTATAAATATCACATTTGCTTCATTCATACTTTTAAGATCTGGCTCACTCTTTGGTGAAAAAGCTTTTCTTTTAGGAGTCGTTGTTTTAAAATACAAGCATGGGATATCTTAGCTCATAGCCTAATGGCAGCAGGAAATAAGACACATGCACAAAAGGTGAAAACAGAACCACTTGTAATAGTATATCCAGGATTGATTTGTTGTGTAAGAAAAAACCCCAAAGAGCAAAGAGAGGGTGAGGAGGGCTCCTCACTGCCCCACAGCCTCTTAACCTACACCTCTTCGAACCCTTTCTTATCCTCCTGGTTCCTTTTACCTCCAACAGCCTGTGGCTTGTAGAAGCCATTTATTGGACAATGTATCTGAAGGTCCAGCTCCCAGAAAGGTTAGACTTTGAGCCAAAAACAAAGCAGTCTCAAGAAGTACTGTGAAGTCCCTTTTGGCTAGAATAAAATATAGAAGCATGGAAATAAGAACTGGGATGGAATCAGATTGGAGAGCCCCTGAAGTGCCTGATGTGTAAGAAGGGAATAAAGTTACTCTACCCAAAGGCAAGCCTAACGAGTGGCTCAGTAGGAAAATGCCTGATTAGGGGTCTGGGAAAGGAGCTAATATTAATAACTGCATTATAAATGGATACACTCAAGTCTGGATGAGGAATATGAAATTAGAACTTCAGAATGGCTGGGTTCCAGGCCTGTGCTTAAGCGATCTAGTGAGCTGGGCTACTTACAGAGCTCAAAAGATTTACAAACACATTAGGAAGGCTCAGCAGAGCCAAAGCCAGTGGTGCGCCCCAGTCCCAGGCTTGGTCTCCTTCATGGAAAGGCTGCAGTAAAACTGCACCATTGGCCCCTGGCCACATAATGAATCAACTGGAGTAAGAATGCTTCATGAGCTGAGTCCAAACAAGCTCCCATCGGGGCCTACAGACCAGTTCCTAATTAATAGGCTCTTGGTCCACAAGTAAGAGTAAAAATGTTTACAACGATAAAAGGAAAATAGCATTTGCAATGGGGAAGGGAACTAATAATGAAAGCGGAGAGAGAGATACAATGAGAGGATAGATCCAAGTCTAAAATTAGCTGAGTAGGCAATAATTCAAACCTTTATTTGTTCAAATCAGATGTGAACAACTACATACACTGGATTCCTAGTTTTGAACTTTAGTCTACATAGCACAGACTATGAGAAACCAGTCTACATAGCACAGACTATGAGAAACCACATTGATATGGTTCAAAAACAGATACAAATCTCCATCAAAAGATATTTTGTGAATGCCAGCTTGGTGCACTGCTAGTGCAGGGACTGGGAGAGTTGATACAGGATGGGGACACCAGAGAAAGATGAAGATGTGAGAAGTTCTTCCCTGAAAAGATGGCTTCTGAGCCCCTGTCACGCTCAAATGTCTAAATACACTGCCTTCCGAGAAGTGTTTCTTCACCTGTGAAGGACACAGGACCATGTACCAGAGAGAGTTTAGGTTTGCTTCTGTAGTGTTGACAGATTAGAAGAGAGGGTGCCAAAAGCACAGAAGACTAATTTAGAATAATCAGGAACAAAACTTCAGAAAGCTTGGAATCTTTCATATGTTTTTACATTTGATGTGTGATTTTCTCTTGCCCATCTTTTGGCATAAATTTTAGCACACTCCAGCCTGATAATACCCCCATGTGCCAGGAAAATTTGCAATAAGGAACATTAGTCTTCTGAGACAGCAGTAGAGTCTTTTAGACTTGTACTGACAATAGATTGGTGGTCTTAAAATATGTCAGTGGGCTTTTTGGATATGTTAATGAACCTTTTCTAATAGAAAGTGTTACAAGTAGAGAATAGGCCCCTGCCTGAGCTCATAAAGCTGCTTAATAAAGATCCTAAATGTCACACATGCATTTGCAATGAAAAATATATAATACTGGAAATCACTTTTTGGCCAATGATGATGTTTTGACTATGGGTTATATTAGATGTAAAATGATGAAGACTACCTTGGGAAATTATAAAAGTGTTTTCAAAACAAAAGGTGTTCTGAATTCCATCTAGATTCTACAATTTGGGTGAGTCAGTCCACACACACCACTCCGGGAATAGTTCCTGCTCTGGGGAACTCCAGAGGGAAGATGACGCCAATGGCCCTTGTGTATAGGATGTTTCCAGGCCAGGTATTTTTAATTTGGAAAAAAAGTCTGTTTAATTTCTTAAATGGTGAAGGAAAATTTAAGTGAAATTCGTATGTTTTCTACATTTCTTCAGAAGGTCTGGACTTTGTTTCATTGGCACGCCAGCCAAGCTGACACTTCATCAGGAAGGATGCTGGGAACCATGCTCCCTCGTCAGGAAGGATGCTGGGAACCATGCTCCCTTGGAGAGCTGGGTGCTGCTCCCGGCTCAGCTCCTTAACAGCTGTGTGACTGGGCACCCTCACTTACCTGGGCCTTCACTTACTCAAATTACATCTGATACACTGTTCCCAGGGTGCTGTGGTGAGCACCTAATGAAATAATAATGCTGCCTTCTTTTTGTGTAATGCTTTGGCTTTTTGAATGCATTTACACATTTTACTGTCCTGCCAAATCTGAAAGAAAACTCTGTCAATTTTCATGTCTTCATGAGGCCCAAACAAAAGAAAATATATATGAGTCCAAGGGACTCACCCAGCCACCCACCACAGCATTGCCTGCTCCACCTCTTATTGCCCTAATACCAGCTGGTGGCAGAGAATGTACTATATTTTTTGTTTCTTCTTCACTACCTAGTAAAATCATAGAGGAACCCAGGTTTTGGTTGTGAAGAGAGATAAGAAGGATGTTATCCTCACTCAAACACTTTTATATGTAAGTTTCCCTATATCCTTAACAACACACCCTATCAGCCATTCAGTATGTGTGTTTAGTTTGTCCCCATCAAATCACCCCATCACTGGGTGACAACATACAGAGCTTCGCTAATGCCCCGATGGGTCCATTTCTTGCCTGGTATTTTCTGTGGTCACTATGAACTCACACCTCCATGGAGACACCCATCCTACAAAGGAACCGTGACTCAAACAGTGGTCAATGGGACCACACTCAATAGCCCAGCCACTTAGTTAATCATAAATCATCTTTATTCTCTCCTACTCCTAAGACCAGTTTGCCCTTCCCAAAGCAAGTCCACGTCCTCCCTTTGAGTAATAGGTTTGACAACGCAACTCAAACACAAGCCTGCCTTGTGCACAAACTTATCAGGGCTGCTTGGAATGGACAAGGGAAGGCTCCAAGGGAGAGAACAATGGCGGGGCAGCTTATCGGCTGCCATCGGAACAGGGCCGGCACTTGTTTTCCTTTCTGTTGAGCGTGCAGGCCCGTTCCAGTGTACAGTACCAGGAGGTGTAAAAGGCTGCTGCTGGCCCCTGTGTTTGTGAGGGCTATTGACATAAGGCGGTGTCCAGGTGATGTAGGTTGATTCTTGCCCTATTTTTTTGATAGCCTTCAATGAGAGAAACGCCACAGACCCCTTTGCTGGAGCTCGGGAATTCCATCATTTTGCAGATGGAGGTTTTGTGCATCCTGGGAAGAGCTGTATTTGGCTTTCCAGTGGGATGAGGTGCAAGGTATTGGAGAGTGCACATTATGAAGAAAATGTGTTCCAGTAAAACATCACAGGCAAATGGAATCAAAGAAAAAAGAAGTAAGAATTGTCGCAGAATTTGAAGCCCATGGCTCTTCAACCAAACCCTCTTCTAGTCATGGAACCTACCAGACAGACTAAGGAAGAGACTGACACTGCCCTAAACTTTAGCTTTAAGGCCAGGCTGTGCTCCATTCCGTACAGTAATTCACAGAATGCAGAATCATGGATTTCCTAGGGATCTCACTGGAAGCTACTTTGATTTTCCTGCCTATTCGTATACTCTGGGAGTTATAAGTATTCTGGTTCAGTTAAAGATACCATATAGCACATTTCACCTGATTCAGGGTCCCTTGGCAACTACCCTATTTGGCAACTACCCTATTCTTAGCCTAGACTTCTTTTTCCCTACCTCAGCTTCACATTTTTTATAATAGTTACATGTTTGTTAGCTACTTAAAATTCTTACAGGAAGATAGTATAGTAGTGAACAGTAAGTCAAAAATAAAACACTCTTGAAGGAGCTGTATGTACTCTTTCAGTGTGGGATTTCAGACAATTCTAGGGGAAGCTTCTTCAAATTGTTTGAAGGCTTTATGATGAAGGAGTTTGGAAATGGAACCAGGTTTTGGGGACTTGGGGAAAAGGGAATGGTCTAATTATCCTCTAGGTACAAATACCAGTCATGAATTGAGGTGTTTTTTGGGCTACCTTGGACTTTGTTCTCAGGTTCAAATCTCAGTTCTGTTACTTGCTACCTTGAAGAAATGGGCAAGTTACTGAACCCCTCCAAGCTTTACGTGCATATGTAGGTCATACCCACAAAGAAACAGGCACCAGCAGGGTCATACAGATGACTGCATCTGCCCACTACACAGTGGCTAACAGAGGTTTGCCTCCTCCTTATGTCTTCAGGGTGCTCTTTTCTCCGTCCCACAGCAGGATTTCCTTAATTTTTTTTAAAAGATTTATTTATTTATACAAGAACTGGGGTACAGGCCAGAGGCTTGGGAGGGCGAGAGAATTCACCAGAGACAGAGCAGGGAGCAGAACAGGCAGACGAACTGAAAACACTGCTGAGGAGAGCAGCGGGCGAGACAGTAGAGGTCTGCTGCGCCATGTGGGTATCTCCCTGGCCGGCCGGGAATCAAACCCACACTGCAGAGGCTGTGTACAGCTCCACAGTGCTGCGCTCAACCCGCTGTGCCACCAGGGAGGCCCAGGATTTCCTTTAAATAATCAGAGAATCAGGCCAGAGAACAAACAGCACCTATGTTGCCACCAGCGGAAAGAATACTTTGTTCTTTGGTTTTATCTGTCAGATTGTTAGCATGGACATTCATGTGGAGGTTAAGAGAACAATTTGTGGAGCCAGTCTGTCTGGATTTAGATTCCAGTTCCATATGCAAGCTCTGGGCCTTGGGCCAATTACTAATCTCTTTAGGCCTCAGTTTTATCATCTGTTAACTGGGGATAGTAATATAAACATCATATAGGTTTGAAGAATTAAAAGAGACAATCCAAGCGTAATGCTTTACTTAGTGCTTGGCATATGATAAGCACCCAACTAATGTTAACTATGGTTAGTTAGTATTTATCACATTAAAATTTTTGTGGTCAGGGCCTCCCCGGTGGTGCAGCAGGTTGAGCGCAGAGCTATGAAGCTGTCCGCAGCCGCTGCAGTGCCGGTTCAATTCCCAGCCAGCCAGGGACACTGTCTGCCTGTTCTGCTCCCCGCTCTGTCTCTGTCGAATCCTCTCGCCCTCCCACGACTCTGGCCTGTACCCCAGCTCTTGTATAAATAAAAATAAATCTTTAAAAGTAAATAAATAAGAAAAAAATTGCTTAAACCTTTAAAAAAAATTATCGTGGTCATGGTCGAATTTACTGTTATTATAATCATCACCACTATTAACAAGAAAATTAGTCAGTTCCATGAATCTCAAACTTGTTGTCTTAATGTCTATGAAATATAGTAATGAGAATGATTTTTCCTCCTTTACTTCCTATTGGTCATTAGCTATGATTAAACTATGTGTTATTACTTAACTGGGGTCAGCCTGCACTTGGTAATCTTCTATGCATTCTCACTGAATCCTCATAATAACCCATGAATTCAGGTACTTTTATTTTCCTATTTCAAGCTAAGAAAAAAGAGGCTTAGAGAGAGGAGATGATTTAAGTGGCTGACTTAAGAAATCCCTAGATAAGCTCTGCCTCAGGGGCCCAAAAGTGATCTCTAAAATTCCCTTCCAGCTCCAACATCTATTATTCTAAAATGAAAATAATTTTGTTTAACTACTACCTGCATGTATGTGACTATATTACATTGGATCAAGTCTAAGGTATAAGGTTATTAAAATTTTATAGACGTTCTTGTTCCAGCAAAAACTTTTTTGTTGTTGTTCTTTGTTAATAAGCTTGTTTCTCTCTTTGTGTCCTCTCTCTCTGCCTTTTCTAATTTCTTTTCTGGTAACAGCCCACAAACTCCCCTATCCCTCTGCCATCCTCTTCTTCCAGACCCGCCTCACAATCAGTCCATCTGACACCAAGTCCTAATGGCTATTTCTCTGAACATTATCAACACCCAGTTCCATCAGCAGCATTGCTCTGAGTCATCTGTAACACAAAGTCACATCAAAAAGGTTAAAAAGAATGCAGCAAATGGAAGCTGCTATTACCCCCTCAGCAGACATCCATTCATTCCTTGAGCACGGGTTTCTTCAACAATGACACACATGCAAATTATCTGGAAACCTTTTTAAATGCAGATTCTGTTAAAAATAGATTCTGATTCAATAGCACTGGAGTAGGGCCTGAAGATCTGCATTTCTGCAAATTCTCCTGGGGTGCGCTGCTGCCTCAGACCCCACACCAAACACCTTATCTCACTTCTGCTTCTTAATATCCCATCAAGGAAGGCCTATTGGTCGCTTATAGATGAGAAATGGGTTTAGGACAGCTCCAAGGTCCCAGAGCTAGTGAGTAGCAGAGGAGGAATCTGAAACCAGCCATATCTTTCTGACTTCATAGGACAAAAAGGAAAAGGAAAACGTAAAAATTAAATATAGATGTATATACAAAATGGCTTTGAAGATATTTAATTGCCCATTTCATTTCCATGACATGAATGCTCATAAATAAGAAAGCGTTTCCATCCTCCTCGTTGCCAGCATTTTACGACATTAATCTGCAGTGTGAGTAGGAATGCAGAGGGTACTGCGGCCTGGGAGGCCTGCTGCTTTCATTTTGAGCAGGTCTTGTGGAGGCCTTTCCAAATGTTCGAACTCCACACTTACTTATGTCACTGATTAAATGTATTGACTCTAACACCTTTTCTTCCTCTAGCAATCCAGTTCCAAAGAGAATCTCACAAAGATAGGCATTTCATAATTAATTTGAATTATGAAAGTAAGAGTGTGAAAATTATGTATCATTGATGAGTGATACACTTTGTGAGTCACTGCCAGCTCACAAAGAAGGAACAGGATGTTATTAAGTCAGCAAGAAAGGGGATGTAGGCTTGTCTTCTTCAATAGGGGAAAGCCATAGTATGTATACTATAAACCAGGCTGATGCTGGGTGCCTTTTAAGGGTCCCATGATCTAGCTGGAATATGGAGGATGGGTAGGATGGAAAAACAAATTAAACAGAAAAAGCACAGGATGAAGCAGCAAATATACAAAAGATTATGAATGGGCATGTGAGTGGGGGTTAGATGCCATTAGAGTCTAAAGTGGAAGGTCCTGGTGGTTGTAGTACAGGGTACTGTGAGCAGGCAGGACTTCTATCAGGAGGGAATGATATTCCAGGTAAAGGTAGAGATGACCCAGACAAATGTTTAGGGAATGGGGGAGTGAACCCAGGGTGTTCTCAAGGGATCCCCATCCAGGAGAGGAGCAGAGTAATCATGTGAGCTGCCTGCCAGTTGGAGAGATGACTACCTTGGGGTCTTTGTAAGCCAGATCCAAGAGTGAGGCCAGCACACAGGCAGGGATCATCAGGGTTAATAAGTAGTAGACAGAGAAGCAGGGAAAATCCACAATCAGGAAAAATTCCTTTAAACCCTGGTCTCAACATTTCATAGATGAAAAATGGGAATCACATTGCAGTGATACCTACAACCTGCTTTTTCATCAGTAATTGGGCATATTTTTTTCTCATAGTATTCTTTCTGTAGGACCTAGTTTAAAATAATTATAAATAAAAGAACTTGGCTAAGGAATGCTAATGGCTCAGAGGAGGAATCGGGTGATAGGCAGTCGGACCCCTGGCTTTGGTGACTTACATTCTGGTCCCAGAGCTAGTCAAGAGGACGCTCAATCAGTTACCCCACATCCATTATATCTGCAAGGCATAGAGATGGGCAGAGAGGTGGAATAAACTAGGGCTTTTGTAAGGGGTGCAAGATCTCCAATGACAAGCTTGTCCCAGGGCCTTCCTGAGGCCCTGCCTGGCAACAGGGTACAAGAAACCAAGTCCAAACTAACCTGATGAGACAGAGAATCCAGGACCTCTACTCGGGCACCTGCCATCACTCCCTGAAGGGGGCTTCCAGTACAACCCAAGAGGAACAGGACAGACAGCGTGCCAGCCACCACAGCCAGGACACCTCTTTTCTTTGTGAAGCATGAGAGAGGGGTTCAGGTGAAGCACATTCAGTTTGCCTTTTTGTTAACAGATTAGATGAACAAACAGCATAAGGCCTCTGAGAACAATGGGCCTAAGAAAGAACCAGAGAGGATGCAAGTCCAGGATTCCTGCTCCTTGAACACAAGGACCAAAGGCTATTTGGGTGAAAGGTCTATCTGTGGCCGAGTTGGAAGGAACGTGGCCTCCAGGCTCAGGGGACTATCTGCTTGCAGTGGTTCATTATTCATTCACTTTTCCAATTCTATTTAGAAGACAAATGTTTTCTGCATACCCATCCAAGAGGGACATGTTTGCATAATTACACTACTTATCACAACAACCCTGTAATTTTAGGTATTTTTAATCCCCATTTACAAAAGACATAAAGATTCAGAGAATTTAATCCAAGTTCCAGGATTCAAATCCCAGTTTCCCTCTTGCCCAGCCCAGTTTTTCCCAAGATGCTCAGTCTAAGCTTTCTTGCTTCCCTCTTTCTCATAGCCACAGGCAAAGTTTGGAAACTTGTCCTAACATGATCCCTCCTACTATGTTTGCCCATCTACAGCCACTTACCATTAACTCTTTAGGCTGCCCGATGTGCTATTCCCAAGTCAAAATATTATTAACATTACTACAAATATAAATGACTTTCATTTATTGAGCATCTATTGTGTACTCAGCACATGAGTTTGTATAGATGATCTTACTGAATTTTAGAATTGTATCTGTTTTATTTATATATTAGGATACTAAAACTCAGAACAATAACCTACTTGCCCAGGAACACACAGGTGTAAGCGGTGACAATGGGACTTGAACTTACGAACTTGGACTCCTGAGAATGCAATTTTAAACACCAGCCTTGCTGCATACACATACACGTCCCAACCAATTCTCCCTATTTCTGTCTTAATGGCTTTGGAAATGTTCATAAATGACAGGAGAGTGATATTGTGGAAATGATCAAAGCATGGACTAAACATGTGACAAATAAACTTGTGTTAGGGACTTTCTGTGGAAAATTATATCACTATCTACCCAATTGGTCCATCCAAATATCAGAGCCACCTTGATTTAGTATATTTTCACATACAGATAAGTATAAAATGGACAGATTTATTTAAACTATACAACAGAGTTCAAATCCATTAAAATGGTGATTACGCCTCCTGAGTTGTAGAATTTAGTCTCTATTTGGACTTCAGTCATGAAATACCAAATCCAATTGTCCAAATACCAATGTCATGCCAAATCCAATTCCTGCTGACAAGTGTACAAATGAGCTAACCATTCTAGAATAAATAAAACCTTTCATGACTAGCCACATTGTTTCACTTCTACACAAACCTGCAAGAAAGGACAACCATCAGCAACATATTTGTCTATTGTACAATAAATTGCCATCATTAAGACCAACAAACTTTAAACCTTTCAAGTGCTTGGAATCTAGAATTTGGGGACTTGGGGAGACGTTGGAAGAGGAGATGGCATCCTTAAAAAGAGGACAGGAGTACCTAATCTAAGAAAATTTTCCTTTAATAATCCATGTGTACACCTTAGTGAGAACAGCAGAGTGCAAAAAAGAAAAAAAAAGTTATCATTCCAAAATCTATCAGCATGACATTTCACGCGGGAGAAGAAAGGGAAGACCTGGCTCACCCATTACCAAGTCAGACCCCCAGCTTGCCCAGTGGGGAATGCATCCCCAGTGTGCGCGCCGTCTCCGTAGCAGGGGTGGAGGCTAGCAGGATGCACCCAACAGCAGCTCGCAGCAACTCTCTGTCCTCCATCTGTCCTCAGGACTCACCCTCCACGTCCTCAAGGAACCATACAGATTAAAGAAAGACACTGAGTCTCCAGTGCCTCACTTGGGGATCCCGTGTTTATTTTTATCTATATTGTAAATATTCCTTTGACTTAAACGAGACCTTTCATTTTGAAGTGTTTGGAGCCAGACAGCCTTCCGGTGTCAAAGACCTGAATTGCTAGAAGCTACCAACATCCTCTGAAGCAAGCGAGGTCATGGTCTGATTTTGAAAAGCCCTTTGGCTCAGACCTTAAGCAGCCCTCAAAGCCTAGGAGAATAGAGTTGCCAAGTGGAATAAATACAGTGACTGTTCTGTACTGTGTGTGACACCACTGTTTGCTCTATTTGTTCTGTGGTTCATGATGCCCATAAAATGACACCAGCCACCTAGAGCAACAGAAGTAGCCGAACTTAAGGTCCACACAAAACTCAAGTGCCCAGGAAGTATACAAGCCCTTTTCTCTAAGAGCAATGTTTTCAGGTATTCATCAAAATATTGTTATGGATTTTTTTAACTTTGTAAAGTTGTTTTCACCTCACAGAGATGTTCATGTTACTAGTAAAAGAGCATCGCACCCTGTTGTTCCACTAAATCTGTTCTGCTAAGTAACGTTTAGTGTTGTTCCACTGAATCTGTTACAGAATTCTTAATTCTGACTTTATTTTAAAAAAGTAAAAGGAACAATCTCAAAACCCAATAGCCACCTTGAAAGGAAGAGGACAAGCACTCCAGCCACTTAGATCAGTAAATTTTACAAATAACAATTCTATCTTTTTTTAAAAAATTATTTATTTATGGATATTTTACATCATTGTTCATTTTTGTACAATGCATGCTTTCTCCTCTCAGGTGTAGTCCCTATAAAATTCCCACCACCAAGTCACCTGTGCACCATCACCACAGTCCCTTCTGTTCTTCCCTCCCCTGTTTTGATCCCTCTCCCTCCCCCTCCCCTGAAGAATTTCTCTGATTCATGGTTGAATGTTAATTTTGTTTTTTTATTTATTTTAATGCTATAGCTGATGGTCTATAAGCTGATGTTCTATTAGCATATCAAAAGAGAGTTGTTTCTTTTTTAACAGTGAAGAAGCCTCCATTTTCATCATTTTCATCCTTTGGGTGGGGGTTAGTTGGAGAGTGGATAGAGGAAAAGAGGAAGTGTGAGTAAGTATTTTGAAAACAGGAGGATTTTTTTTTTCCGAGGATTTATTTATTTATGCATACAAGAACTGGGGTATAGGCCAGAGGTGTGGGGGGTGAGAGGATTCACCAGAGACAGAGTGGGGAACAGAACAGGCAGATTGACTGAAATACACTGCTGAGAAGAGTAGTGGGTGAGTCAGGAGAGGTCTGCTGTGCCATGTAGGTATCTCCCCGGCCGGGGATCAAACTCGTGCTGCAGTGGCTGTGGATAGCTTCATAGGTTGTGTCTTAACCCCTTGCATCACCAGGGAGATCCAAAACAGGAGGACCTTAACTCAAATTCATATTTGACTAAGTTATTCTTTGTGGTCAGGGCAAGTTAATTTTATGCCTCTGAGCCATTTTTTACAAATCCATAGCCTCAGGTTTGTAGTGAGATAAAATGAAATAAATGGGAGGCTGCCATGCAACAGGCACTCCATGCTTTTTCTAATCCTTTCTGGTGCTAAGCATCCCTAGCCAGTAGTCATACCTGGTGTTGGAGTCACCCCACCCTTGCCTCTTCTGACATGAGAATCAAGCTCATGTGAGGCCCCATCACTCAAGGCAGCTTCGACCAGGCCCAGCATTGCAGAGATTCCTTCTATTATTCCCAAATTCTTCTCGTGTTTTTTAACACTCTCTGTTCTTTTCCCCAGGTCAAAGGAAAGGGTATGATCTCTACAATAAAAAACAGACTTATTTTTCCCTTCGGCCTGGTGAATATTTACTCCCTAATTGCCCAGAGTAATGATGTAAGCACGCCTGAGGAATTCCTCACCCAGCATTCTTATCTTTCCTTGTTGAAATCTGGGTTGATTATTACAATTACTTTTGAGGGATTTTGAAAAATAAAACTGGAAAATGAAACAAATCTCTATGTGTTTGTTCTGTCCTTGGATTGCGGTGGCTAAAAAAGAGATCATTGATTTTAAGTTGCACATTTCCGTACCTAGCCCCCAAGTGCTAACTCAGAGATTTTATAGACTACAAGCCCCAACCTATTGACCCAGGTCCTCTGTGTCCATGGTCAAACCGGAAGGGCCACCCTTCCCACTGGCTTTGCAATCAGGAGGCTGACAACTGCCCAGCCAGCCACCCGTCAAAGTCCCTGCTGGTGACTCTCCCCCAGCAAGCTGCTTCCCTTCCCCCGCTTTCCCAAACATCTTGGGCATCTCAAACAATCCAATTACACTCAGGTTGTTTAAACAAACAGCAGCACAATTCCCCAGCCCAGAGCCCCAACTGAGGGATTCCCTTGGGTCCACTCTCACCACCTCCAGCCCCCACCCCAGCCACTTTCAGGCAAGAGCAGCCCCAACAAAGACAATGGGCTCTGCTTAACAGTGGGCAGTTTTACGTGTCTAAATGTTTGCAGACACTTGGTAAAGTGTCCCAGGCCAAGTTTCCAAAGGACAATACCTCCACACTGCATTTGTTTAAGCAGGCAATCCCAGATAAGAGGGGGGTTGCCTCCCCTCTTCAAACGCCAAGAATGCAAGACAGGGGCTGGAGGCAATGCTATGGGAGGTTGGGGCAAATTCCACTGGAACAGGGAATGCTTGAGTCCCTCTCTCCACTCCCACCCTCCCTTCAAAGAATAGGCTTACTCTAAAGAGAATGTGAAATCAGGGAGTTGGTGAGATTTTTTAAGTGTTTCCTAAATGAGACAACTGGTATAAGGAAAGCATAACCTTCAGTTCTGCAGCTGAGCTACACCTAGTTCCTCCAACAGTTCCCTCTGGGCAGCCCTTATCATGACATACCAGTGAATACCCAGCACCTTACATCCCTTGGCTTGTTGAACTGAGAAAAAAAACTATCCTAACCTCCAAGTCTCTCCCCGGCCATTTCTATAAGGGCTGCTCCCAAATCTGGAAGGACGAACTGATAGTGTGATGAAGCCCATCTACAATTCATTTACTTACCCAGCAAATATTTATACATTATCAATTTATACCTTATCTACAGTAGTGTGAGGTAGGCAACTGAAAAGTGTGGACTCTCAGGGGTCTCCCTAGTGGCACAAGGGGATAAGCACTGCACTATGAAGCTATCCGCAGCGTCTGCAGCAAGAGTTCGATCCCCGGCCAACCAGGGAGCAAATCACATGGTGAGGCAGAACACTCCTGTCTCTCCTGCTCGCTGCTCCCCTCAGCAGTGTGTTTCAGTCAGTCTGCCTGTTCTGCTCCCCACTCTGTTTCTGGTGAATCCTCTCACCCTCCCACGCATCTGGCCTGCCCCCTGGTTCTTGTATAAAAATAAATAAATCTTTAAAAAAAAAAGATTTATTTGTAGACTCTCACATATGATAGAAAGTGTTAAATGTCTCAAGAAAGGAGGAAAGACTCTGGGAGCTCAGGAAAGAGCAGACGTCTAGGTGAAAAAAGGTAGCTGATCAGAAAAAGCTTTGTAGGGGAAATTGATTCAGTCCTTAAACACCTGAGATCAGTGGAGACAGGGTCAGCGCTGTATCCTGGCTGGACAGGTTCTTCCCCATCTATTTCTAATTCTTGCTATTTTTTTTAATCCTTCATCTATTAAAATAGAACTTCCTATATTTACTTATCACACTCTTAATTCTCCAGAAAAATATATATACACCAAATGCATGGCGTACAATTTCATAGGCGATGCAGACATACCCAGTAACCTCAGGTGTAGAATCCTTAGAACGATGGTTGGAAACTAGACTTTTGGTGGTGATTATAATGTTGTATGTACAGGTTTGAGATACAAAGCGGCACATTTCAAACTTACACTATGTTATAAACCATTGTTGCCCAATTTAAACAGAAAAAGAATTCTTAGGATTGAAGGTTGGTATTGGCAAACCCATTTTTGATAGGTATATTGAGAGAAAAATAAAATCTCCATCTACCGATCCTTTATATTTTTTAATCATTATTTATCAGTTAGAGAATATACATGGTCTACAAACCTCTAAGGGAGAAAAGAAAGGGTTTCTTCACTTTCTGAGTGATTTGAAAAGTTCATTGTTCTGAAGAGCAGCATTTTAGGAAGAACCAGTGAGCCCTCCCCCGATACAAGCTCTCTGTGTCATCTACAAAAGCCCATCCAATTTTACACAAATTCTGAAGGAGGATTTTCAAAAGCCTCAAAATTTATGTTTTGAAAGTGTCTTTCGAAAGAAATCTAAATCAGACTTCAGTGTTTCTCTGCTACAATATCAGAGAACCATTAATCAAGTGGAGAGACTCTGACTTAAAGGTTTTCCACAAGATGGCACAGTGTGTGACTGTCTTACCCCGGTCTACATGCTATACATGTTGTGTATATGAGAAAAAAATTCATCGATTCAAGGAGTAGAACAAAGGAGACAGATAAACATGGGGTTTTGGTGAGAGCAAACATTTAGGTGACTTTATGTTACAGTTCACTGCAGAACATAGTTTGTAAATAAAATAGGTGTTTAAGACTAATTCTATTTGATTAGCTAGTATATATCTACGCCTATATCTACATCTTCATTTATATCTACACACACATGTGGCAGACTCATAATTTAAAAATATTAGACAACAATTGCTAATAACACAAAAGAAAATTTTAATTTACTTTTAAGATAATTATAAATTCACATGCAATTCTAAAAAAAAAATTAAGCAATCCTGTATACCCTCTACCTAATATTTCCCTGAATGTTAATATCTTCCAGAACTATAGCATAATATTACAACCAGGAGATTGACATTGTTACAGTGAAAATATAGGTTCATCAACACAAGGATCATTCTTGTAGTTCTTTTAGAGTCATGCCCGCTTCCCTTTAATTCCATCACCTCCTTACTGACTGACAACTATCAATCTGTATGTGATCTTTTGATATTGACTTTTATTTCACTCAACATAAGATCTGTGAGATCCATTATGTTTCTTTTTATTGCTGAGTAGTATTCCATGGTCTGGAGGTAGCAGAGTTTACCCTCTCACCCATTAAACAACATCTGGATTGTTTCCAGTTGGGGGCTATTGGGAATAAAGTTGTCATTAAATAACCATGCACAGGGGCCTCCCTGGCGGCGCAGCGGTTGAGCGCTGGGTTGCGGGGCTGCCCGCAGCCTCTACAGCGCCGGTTCGATCCCTGGCTGCTCCCCGGCCACCAGAGGAGGGTCCCACATGGCGCGCAGACCTCTCCTGCTGCCCGCTGCTCCCCTCAGCAGTGTACTTGGGTCCTTCTACCTGCTCTGCTCCCCACTCTGGCTCTGGTGGGTTCTCTCACCCTCCCGTGCTTCTGACTGTACCCAGTGCTTATATGAATAAATAAATAAATATTAAAAAAAAAAAGAAAATGCACATCTCTTAAAAAAATAAAAAAATAACCATGCACAGGTTTTTGTGTGAGCATAAGTTTTCATTTCTCTGAGATAAATACCCAGGAATATAAATGCCAGATCATGATTGGTCACATCATAGATACATATTTAGTTTTTTAAGAAATTGATAAACTGCTTTCCAGAGTGGCTGTACCATATAATACATTCCCACCAGCACTGTAAACCAATCTGTACATCTTCACCAGCAGAAATAATGTTGTCATTACTTTGTATTTAGCCATTCTGATAGGAGTCTAACACTATCTCACCATGGTTTTAACTTGCAATTCTTTTCTTTTTTTTAAGATTTATTTTATTTATTTATGCACACAAGAGCTGGGGTACAGGCCAGAGGTGTGGGGGGTGTTGGTGAGAGGATTCACCAGAGACAGAGTGGGGAGCAGAACAGGCAGATTGACTGAAATACACAGCTGAGGGTCACAGCAGGCAAGACAGGAGAGGTCTGCTGTGCCATGTGGGTGTACTCCCTGTCCAGAGATCAAACTCTTGCTGCAGTGGCTGGTGATAGCTTCATAGAGCAGAAACTTAACCCCTTGAGCCACCAGGGAGGCCCTTAAACTTGCAATTCTTAGTGGATAATGATATTGAAATCATCTATTTATGTGCTTGTGTGCCATCTGTTTATTCTCTTCAGTAAAAAGGTTCTTCTTGTCCTTTATCCATTTTCTAATTAGATTGTTTAGTGTTTTTACTGTAGAGTTTTGAGTGTTTTTCTGTATTCGAGATACAAGTCCTTTGTCAGTTGTGTGGTCTGCAAATATTTTGTCCCATTCTCTGTTTTCTCATCATCTTCATATAGTCTTTCATAGAGTAAAACTTTTCATTTTAATGTGGTATAATTTACCATGTTTTTTGAAGAGATAAATGCTTGCTTTTGGTGTCAAGTTTAAGAACTCTTAGCCTAGACCTAGATCTTGAAGATTTGCCTCTATGTTTTCTGCTAAATTTTTTTTTGAGGTCCTCCAACAGTTTTGACTGCATCTTTGTATAAGATGTAACATAGTTGAAGTTCACTTTTTTTGTCCATGGCTGTCCAGTCGCTCTATCCCAAAACTTTTGCACCTTTGTCAAAAGTCAGTTAGGTTTATTTGTATGTCTATTCTGGGTTATCCATTCTGTTCTATTGATTTATGTACCTATCTCTTGATCAGTACTATACACTCTTGATTACTACAGAGAAGTCTTAAAATCACATAGACTGGTTCATTTACTTTATTATTCTTTTTTCAAAATTATTCTAGCTTTTTGTCTTCCATATAAACTTTAGAATAATTAAAACATCAAGAACTTTAAAGGGAACTTCATTAAATCTAAATTTCAATTTGGAGAGAATTGATATTATTATGTTGAGTCTTCCAATTCATGAGTATGATATACCTCTCCATTTATTTAGATTTCTTTGTCTGATTTCCTTGATCAGCACTTCATGGTTATTATTATATAGGTCTTGTATGTGTTTTGTCAGATTTGCCCCAAAGTATTTCTCTTTTTTTTGAATGATTATAAATGCTGTTATATTCTTTTCTCCATGTTTTCATTGCTAATATGGAAATACAATTAATTTGTGGGCACAGGTTCACACTTCTTCAGATGTATGTTACCAAATCACATGTACTTTTTGATTCCTTTGGGATTTCTATGTAGACATGTGTTACCTGTTCATAGGAACATTAATAGATAATTTTTTGTCTTTTAAATGAATGCCTTTTAGAACTTTGAGTACTCTGTTAAAATGTTATAGGGCAAGTCAAGGGAGAAACAGGGTGGCCTGGGTATAAGTCAGAAGAGAAAAGTTAATGAAAGTTTCATTTACAAGGGAAATCAAAAGAGAGAAAACAGATTAATTGACCAATACATCCTACAGTAATGCCCTCGGAGCTAAGACCCTGATTGCAAGCTGAAAGCAGGAAAAGCAAGAGAGCCCAAGCTCACATGTATTCAGTTTTATACCAAGAATAACCGCTTAGCTCCACCCTTAGTTCCCAGTAATCCCCCTTTCAGGATGTCAAGAGTCACGGCAGATTCAGGGCATGACAGGAGTTGTAATTCCAGGTGCCTGAGATCTCTTTGACACCGAGGTGGAGTCCACCATCAAGGTAGAGTCCAAAACATCAGTGGGTGGAGCTCATTCAATAAAATAGATTGATCTAATCATGTGATTTTTTTAATTTAGTCAATATAATTTTATTATATGTATATTTATTGTATCAATTTTTCAAATATTGAACCAGTTCTGATCCCTAGAATGAATATCATTTGGTCATGATGTATAATTATTTTCACATATTGCTGAATTCTATTTGCTATTATTTTATTAACAATTTTTGAATTTGTACTCATGAAGAATATTGGTCTATAATTTTCTTTTTGTACTGTCTTTGATTTTGGCAGCAGCTTCATAAAATGAACTGGGAAGTGTTTCCTCTTCTATTTTCAGGAGGAAATTATATAAAATTGGTGTTGATTCTGGCATAACACTTTTTTTTTTTAAAGATTTATTTTTATTTTATTTTATTTATTTATACAAGCACTGGGTACAGTCAGAAGCACGGGAGGGTGAGAGAATTCACCAGAGCCAGAGCGGGGAGCAGAGCAGGCAGAAGGACCGAAGTACACTGCTGAGGGGAGCAGCGGGCGGCAGGAGAGGTTCTGCGCGCCATGTGGGACCCTCCTCCGGTGGCCAGAGAGCAGCCGGGGATCGAACCGGCGTCGCAGAGGCTGCGGGCAGCTTCGCAACCCAGCGCTCAACCGCTGTGCCACGGGGGAGGCCCGATTCTGGCATAACACTTGATGGAATTTTCCAATGAAACCATTTAGGCCTGAAGATTTCATTTTTGAAAGGAGGATTAATTATTAATTCAATTTCCTTAATAATTATAGGACTATTTAAGTTATCCATTTCATGTTGAATGACCTGTGGTTGTATTTTTCAAAGAATTGGTCACTTCATTTAAGTCCTCACAGGTCTATATTTATGAGTGTAGAGTTAGTAATATTCTATTATCTTTGTGATGTCTTTAGGGTATGTAGTGAGAGCCCCTGTTTTATATTGATAATTTGTATCTTCTCACTTCTCTTCATTATCTCTCTTGCCCAAGACTTGTCGATTATATCAATCTTTTTAAAAAGACAGATTTGTTTTAAAAAGACTCTTTGCTTCAATGAGTTTCTCTATTTTTTTTTTCACTTTTAACTTTATTATTTCCCTTTTCAGCTTTTTGTGAATTTTTTTTCTTCTTTTCCTGGTTTCTTGCAGTGGAATCCTAGATTATTGATTTGAAAAGTTTTCTTATTCCTAATATAAGCATTTAATATTATAAATGCCCCGCTCAGTACAGCTTTAGCAATGTCCCACAAATCTTGATATGTTGTATTTTTATTGTGATTCAGCTTAATACATGTTTATTTCCTTGTAACTTTCAAAAAAGTATTTCATCTTTATATTTAGTTTCCAAATATTTAGAGATTGTCCCTTCTGTACTGATTCCTATAGTTTAATTCCATTTTATCATAGACATACTGATGGATTTCAATTCTTTTAATTATATATTTATATATGTATCTCTAGATATATCCTTAAATGCATCTTTAACATATAAGTATTATAAATATTTTATGAATTCAGTTTAATTAAAAGTGGTTTGCCATTATCCCTAAGAGCTTATTTGGAAATACTTCAGCTTCCAATTTATCTGAAGACACCAGCCCCCTTAGACTTCTTATTTGAAAGGTTATTCTCCAAAGCAAGCAACTGAAACTTGGATTTAAAAGTCTTTGTCATTTGTAATATGGAAACAAATGATGCAATCAGCTCTAAATATCCATTGTTTGATGTCTTATCTTCTTCTCGAACCAGATTGTTCTCCAAATGAGAGAGAACTGCAAGGTGGCTAAGAGGGATTCATGGGAAGGTGAGGGTTGTTATTTTGCTCAATATCAATTAGGAAAGGTGGTAATACCTATCCCTGCTTTCACCTCTCTATCAGTCTTGTAGAGTCAAGCACAGAAAAAGAGGAAATTTGCTATCATTCTCCTAAAAGTTCCTTGTTGGTAAAAATTTTAAAACTGAGGAAATATTTCCCAGGGAAATTAGTAAGAGGGGTAGAGACAGGGAAAAAGTTTTCCATTCCTCCCACTGACTTTTCTAATTTTAACTGCCACAATTTCATAAGAGTAATCTAATGACTTACTCTGGCCTCTGAAAATCCTTGAATGATTTTACAACCCAGTGAGCCAGCCCCATACACATTCTGCAGTCCGTATTTCCAAAAGAACTTGCTCATTAACACCAATAAAAAACAGAAGACTGTGCCCATACCTTTTACTGGATTACTCAGAGTGGGATGGGCACTGATTCACTTCCAAAGGTTCTGATGAGCAGACCGGGGATGTTTTCCCAATAGAGACCCAGCCTCTGCCCCCAGCCCCTCCTGCTTCTCCCCTCCCAGGATAAACACAAAGCAGAGACCAAGCTCCCAGTGGGATGACCTATAAGTGACCCTTGGACTGACCTAACACTCTGGTCACTCTCACCGACAGATTTGTTTATCTTGGAACCTCAGAGCCTCTGCACCCAAAAGCTTTGCCTCTAGACTCCAAGTCCTCCCAAGTGAGCTGTCAATCACAGCTTAAGTGCATGCGGGACAGTTGCATGATAGCCTGAGTTTATTTACCAAAACCTGATGTTTATGCTGTCCAGCAACAAGTAGAGGCCATGAGCTGCTGAATTTAGTGATTGGGGAGTCAACTAAATGTCTCCATCCGGCATTAACCCTTACACCACAGAATTATCAGTGGACCCTGATAGTGTGTCTCTCCCTAAAAGATTAAAAGTCCCAGTGTGATCCGAATTTAGCATCTCCAAAGGAAGGGTCTCTGGTCAGGCTATTCCCTAGAACTCATTTTAATGACACATAAAGAGATCCAGTCACATCTGAAAGGAAAGGAAAGCTTTGCTTCTAATCCTGGTGCATCATGGCTTAGCTTGTCTGATGGGACAAAACACATCTAGAGATACATGTAAAGATATGATGAAAATAGCTGAAATACTAATGTTAACATGATAGAGATTGTCTTGATATTTACCTAAAGAAACTTATAGCTATGGTACCTAGTTTGGGCACTGAATGAAGTGATGATCAATAACTCCAAAACCAAAGATGAGTATAAAAAATTCACTCAATAATTTTTTCAGTAGATTTTATTTTCCCATATCAGTCATGTAAGGAATTCCAATTAACATATAAAATTCCATAATCCTGTTCACATTTTGGTGGTTATTCCAAGGAGAGTAAGCTTATGAATTCATTGTTACTCAGGCCCATCCCTACATCATTTCTTTCAGGTTGCAGACATGGACTTTTAGTTAAGCAGGACCAAACGAAGAAAGATGGTAAAGTTTATTATAGAAATGGGTTTTTCCCCTGTTCTAGCAGAAAATGTCAAATAGATCTAAATCTCTAAGGAATGCTCTAATTTGGTGGAGCAGACTAGTAGAGTGAGCACCATCCTTTCAGAGAGCAGCACAGAAAAAGGGCTCTCGTCAGAAAAAGGGCTCTCCTCACCTGCACCCCTATGTTTATAGCACTATTTACAATAGCTAAGCTTTGGAAACAGCCCAAATGCCCAAAAATAGATGACTGGATCAAGAAGGTGTGGTACATATACACATGGAATATTACTCAGCATTCAAAAAAGATAAACACATGCAATTTGCAGCAACATGGACGGCGCTGGAAGGGATCATGCTCAGTGAAATAAGCCAGAAAGAAAAAGAAAAATACTGGATGGTCTCACCCATAGCAGGAATCTAGAAAACTTAAATAAGGGACAAGGAAAAAGAATAACTATAAGAAAGTAAAAATCAAAATCAATAAACAACTATGAACCAGAGACACTCTATGGGGGGGGGGGGGTAAACGGCGGGGAGGGGAGAGATTGGGGTCAAAATAAGGGGGTTGCAACTGTGTGGGGAATATAAAAATAAAATTTATAATAAAAAAAGAAAAAGGGCTCTCCTTCTCTTTTAAATTTCTGCATTAAAGTCCTGCTGCTCAGGTACTGAGGAGAGCCCTCTATTATCAGCCTTGGCTTAAATAAACCTTCTGCCTCTGCACCCTGCCGTCTCCCTCCACACCACAGGCCCATCCATCACTGTCACCTTTGCAGAGTGGCTGCCATGACAGTTCATGATCATTAACCAGCCCTGGTGTGCTTTGTGTTAAAGTTAAGACACATCAAACGCAGAAACTCTGCAGTTTCTTAAAGTTATAGGAGACATGGGTGCACGAGGGCTTCTGTCAGCCAAACTTAACACACCTCTTTGACAGAAGGTGAAAAATGAGCCCTGAGTAAAGATGCCTCAGTATCTCTTCTCACCTTCACCTCAAATTTACTCTTGGAGACTGAAATCAGGTAGAATTGCAGCCACTGGGGAGGCCCTGCAGGAGTGTGAGAATTGCACCCCAGAGCCAGGATGAAGAGAATGTGAGCAAAGGAGACAGCAACACCACTCCTAAAACTGCCTTCCCCCAGGTTGCCTAGCTAAATGTCTGGCCCCACCCCCAAATTCTCTTTGCAGAAAGGTCTGTTCCCAAAAAGAATACTCACAGTAAAATATCACCCTGCTTTCCTGGGCGCTCTTGTCTTCTGAGCCATTTCACAAAACTTCTTACTCAAATCCCTGAAAGAAATGGAGGGTGGGTAGTTTTTCTTTGCATTGGTTTATAATATATAAGTAACAGAATTTGTGTATTGGGGTGATCCTGCTTACATTTTGTGATTTCTCTCTGGGACCACTATTTAATTGATACATTTGCTTTTCTTATCATTGTTTTTCTGCAGCAAGGCCCAACTTGTGGAAATGACCTTGAAAGGCAGCTTGAGAAGGAAGGAGGAGCTGGCTCTACCAACCAGTATTTAAAAATTAAATGACAAAAGAGAAACAACCCATAATCAGCCACTCTGTCATCAAAGCAAAGATGTAGGCGTATAACTTCTCTATTCCCCTTGTCATTCAAATGACTAATTATTAAGTCCCTCCCCTGTGCCTAGCATAGAGTCATGTCCCAGGGTTATAAAGACCAAAAAGTGGATTATAACTCTTAAAAAGTTTAGAGTCTATGGAGATAGACAAAATCTATACTGGAGATAGTTACTAGGAAAACAAAGAATGAAGGAGGAATCAGGTCAGGATGCATCCAGAAGGCCTATCCAGGGATGTGGCCAATTGGCTGGGCAAGAGTTCCACAGAGAAAGCGGAGGTGTAAAAGCATATGCAATGATACAAAATTAATGACAGCTATTATTTATTAAGCTGATACTAACTGTTAACTTCCAGCTATAAGATAAATAAGTCATGTGGATATAATGTACAGCATGGTAGCTGTAGTTAGTAACACTGTATTGCATACTTAAATTGCTAAGAGTAGATCTTAAAAGTTGGATCACAAAAAAAATTGTAGCTATGATAGGTAATGGATGCTAACTAAACTTCTTGTGGTGATCATGTGACAATGTACACCAATATTGTATCATTAGAGTATACACCTAAAACTGTTATAAGGTTATATGGCTGTTGTCCCTTTTTTTTAAGTGTACGCTATTGTCCCTTTTTTTAAGTGCATTTTTTTAAGTTTTTTTTTTTTTTTAATAGAGGCATGTTTTTTATTTATTTATTTGGTTGGTTGGTTGTTTGTTTTGTTTATACATGCACTGGGTACAGTCGGAAATGCGGGAGGGTGAGAGAATTCACCAGAGCCAGAGCAGGGAGCAGAGCAGGCAGAAGGACCGAAGTACACTGCTGAGGGGAGCAGCGGGCGGCAGGAGAGGTCTGCGCGCCATGTGGGACCCTCCTCAGGTGGCCGGGGAGCAGCCGAGGATTGAACCGGCGCTGCAGAGGCCGCGGGCAGCTTCACAACCCAGTGCTCAACCGCTGAGCCACTGGGGAGGCCCTAAGTGCATTTTTTTTTTAAGTGTATTCTCAAATCCAGGGAATATGCCTAGATTGTTACAGACCTGTGTATAGCTATTGATCTCAGGTGGTTATTGAAATGAAGATGGTTAAACTGAGATGTTCCAGGAGTAAACACACAAAGGATTTCAACAATTTAGCTTGAAGGGAAGAATGTAGACAATCTCAGTAATCATTTTGATACTGATTACATGATGAAATGATAATATGTAAGATATCTTAAATAAGCTCTATAATTAAATTAATTTTGCCTGTTTCTCTTGATTTTTAAAGCAATCACTAAAAATTTTTTTAATTACATGTATGAATTATATTTGCAACTCCTCTAATATTTCTGTTGTTGTAGACTGAGTCTCTTTAGTGTTCCCAAATAACACTGAGCTTTGTATTTTCATTTCTCAGATGAGAAAATGAAGGCCTCTACAGCACACAGGAAAGCATGTGGTAAGTAGCAGGAAAGGGGAAGCTTTCAAAGTTTTAGTGCATATTTCCAGTTGCCAAGGCTGGCGCGTAGCATGTAGGGCTTAGAGGGGTAGGGAAGGGAGCTTGAAAGGATGCCACAGAACAACCTCATGTGACATGCTTAGGTGTGTTTGCTGTTTAAAAATTCAAACATTATAAACAAATGGGACATGTAAGGATCCTTCAACCTCAACCCATTTGCTGACATTTTCTTGGTTTTCCCTAGACACTCAAGGCATAACAATCATATCATTATTGTATATTTTTACATATATATTTTATATGTATAATTATGTGTGCATATAAGTATAGCAATCATATTATATGCAAGATAATAAATGTATATCTTTTATACATAAGAAGTATATATATTATATATATACACACACACAATCTCTTATCTTGCACAAATGGTATGGTTAGTTTTTAAGCTGTTTTATGTATGGGATAAGTAAGATTTTGCTGACTAAAGTGTTCCTTTGAATTTAAAATTATTTTAAAGCCACTTAAAAATTTTTGAGTTCAAAAATCCTCTGACTTATATTATTTGGTTCTGTTCCTCCAACCATATTTTTAATTTTCTGTCTGATTTATTCAATGTGAAATTCTCTACCAAGAAAAACATTGCTCCTATGAGAAATTATTTACAATAAGTCACTTTCAGATATACAATAGCTCCCTTGAACATAAAATGTTCAGTTGCATACTATTTTGCCTATGTATTTATGAATACAATAGAAATGGAAACAAGATCATTTCTTTTTACTTAAAAAGAATTACACTTCTTGCTGTTCAACTGCCTGAAGTCTTTGGCTTTACCTGTATACACGTTTCAAAATCCTGCCCTAACCTTTTAACTGATCAGTGGCCTTAGGTACATTATTTAATTTCTAGCTTAGTTTCCTTATCTAGAATACAGGGAAAATAATACCTACTTCACAAGATGAGAGAATAAATGAAATAATGTGTGTAAAGTTACTTAATTTTATGACCACAATAATAACAAACAGTAAATGAATGTAATTTAATATAATTATTATTCCTATTGTATTACTGTGTTTATGCTTCTTGTGTTTATGCTTATTGTTCTCATTATGTGCATGACCTGGAAAATGGGTAAATTTTATCGCCTGTATCATAGAACTTTTCTGTGGATTAAATGAAATAATACATATTAAGCCTTCCTGGTACCAGGGGCATAATAATAAGCATTCAGTATTATATTACATCCTTATAACTTACATCTTGTAAACTATAACCTTCACACTTTAATGATATAATGTCATATACCAGTTACATACTTATAACTATATATACTTATATAAGTATATATAACTATATATAACTATATACTTATATATATTGATATACTTATAACTATATAACATATATAGTTATATACTTACAGTATTAAATGTAAAAATTAATCATATCATCAAGCTTACATTCTTAATGTTATTCAAAATTTTTGCTATTCTACAGAATTATTCTAGTCATGTTTGACGGTTATGCTCACATCAGAACAAACACCAGATAAATTCTAGTCACAGCTAGAAAAGCTGACAGTCTGGATTAAATAACTATATAATTCAGGTCTCTATCAAAACTCTCACGTCACACTGCCTCCACCAAGGAGACTTAGAAAAGTGGATATGAAACCCTGGCTTTTGTTGTAATTGACCTCTGAAGCAGCCTGCTAGTGGCTGGTAGTGATTCAGGAAGTGAGCACACCAGGGCCCAGGCAGGCCTGAGACACCCCTGCACTGCCCAGAGACCTGAGGGTCAAACTTGCTAAGGGTTATGTGGTGCCAAGTAGCTTACATAGCTACCTCCTGACTTTGGGTATTATATTTGCATTCACCAGCAGGAAACAAAGTACTATGTTTTCTATTCACTCTATTTTGAAAGGACAAAACTAGAGCCAAGAACCAGCTGTCCCAAGTTGGAGGCTTTCAAGAGAGAGGGGCAATGAGTAGGTGCACTCCTGCTTTCAAACCCACAAGGGCCTAGTGTGGGAACCTGGGCCCAGAAGAAGTGAGCACCTTCCCGAGATCCAGGTGGATCTGTCAGGTGGGGTCGCTGCCAGTGGTTAGACAACACAGAGATGTTTGCACAGAGATCTTAACAAAATGCTACCTGAGAGAGATCTGCATGTTAAATGGACCTCAATGACTCGATGACACTAGTAAAAGTTGGGACAGGGGAAAGGTTTTGTTTTCTGACATCACACTGCAAACACAGCCAAACAAAGAATGTGAGCTGTGCGTGGAAAGTGGCCTTCAAGTGAAACCTTGGGACATCTCAATCCAAAAGGAGAAATGTCAAATTTCTGAGTAAGAGACGGCAAAGTTTTTATTGACATTATAAATGTTCTCTCCTGGCATCTCTCCAGCGTGATTATCTATGGAGCTGTACTTTTAAAGTGGATTTATATTATATTATATTATATTATATTATATCATATTATATTATATATAAAGGTACACAGACTATATATATATATATATATATAGAGAGAGAGAGAGAGAGAGAAACAGGTATTAGGGAAACTATATATATATATATATAGTGTGTGTGTGTGTACCTTTTTTTCCAAAGGGATTTTCACAAATCCTAAGAGCATCCCCCTGAGGCAGGTAAGGAGAAGTGCTCTCCTTCCCAGAGTTGAAGCTTGTGGGCAGGCGCAAGGACTATGGGAAGCCAGAGGGAAGACAGTGCCCCTACTGTTGCCAAAGGGAGGCAGCCAGCCTGTGCCCTAACAACTAGGACAGAGAGGGGAGAGGTTAAAGGTCAGAGGTGAACATTGCCCCTCCCAGAATCCCTGGTCAAAGAACATTCTTCCTCCCTAGCCAGCTCAGTGAGGTGGGGGTGGGAATAAAGGAAAGCATTAAAATGTGACTCCCTAACAGTCAGTCACACCCACTATGACACAATTTTGCTGGATCTGGAAACAGGTAGAACTATTCTGGAGGCAATTTGGCAATGGCTACCAAAATATAAATATGTATTTCTTTTAACTCAGCAATTCTTCTAGAAATTCACTCTACCAACATACTCACTCAAGTGTATACAAATATTCCCTACAGTATTTCCTTTACTGTAGTAACTTTTCATAAAAGCAAAAACTAGAAACATTCTCAATGTGATCATTGAAAGAGTAGTTAAAGAAATTATGATCCAGATAAACCTATGCAGTTGTTACAAAGAATGAAATTAATCTAGAGAGAGAGATAAGGAAAGATAGTTGAATTGTTCTAAAAACACACATTTAAGAATAAATCATACTCTTCTGGCCCTGCCATAACATTATTTGCATGTAGATAGTAGATAAGGGTGCCTGGAACAAAAAGAAGTGAATCTTGAAAAGAATGTCCAGATATCCCCAGGCAACCAGAAAGGTCTCTAAGAGGTTGAAACCCACCCAGTGGAGGGACTCCTGTTCTGTTCACCTGTAAATGAGGCTTCTTTGGTTTCCTGAGAGGTTGAGGGACAAGGATACCTCAGAAGCATAGTATCAAATTATAAACGATTTTTAATCTTGGTTTATAAACCCCTCTACTCATTGACTCATGCACATGTTGCTATTAGGTTAGTTATTTTAACAGTGGAATAAGCAACCTCAAAGCCACCACTTAAAAATAAAAGCAAGCAACCAGACAGCAGCCTTCATCTAACACATGACACGTCCCAGACCCTTTCCAGTTCAGCTGAACCCTTGTTCATCATACTATTGCTTACCTTGGTAAATAGTTGTACTGACTCTATATGCATATTTTTAAGTATAAACTGACATTTCACTTGTTTTTCTTTTTTTAAAGATTATAAGGCTGTTTGTAATCTTTTGGAACTTATTTCCTCAGTTCGATTCATTCACATTTTTATTCCTCTGTTCAGTTCATGCATTTGACTGCTACCTTTATTCACCCACTCCCCCGGTGTTTCCAGTTTTGTGCTATTGAGAACAGCACTGTCTGATCAGTCTTGTGCGTGCCTGTTGTTGTTGTTTTCATAATAATGCCAGAATGGGTTTTTGTTATATACCACGGTGGAAATACTCAGTAATAAGTTTTCTAAATGTCCCTTTCTAGGAAATAACGCCAATCAAATTTTCAAGGTGATTGAGCCTATTTACACTCCCAAAAGCAATTACCTATCACATAGAGGTCCTTCAGATCTGCACCCTCTCCAGCATTTAGTATTGTCAGTCCTCTTTATTTTTGCCAATTGAATGTATATAAAACAGTGTTACGGTGGATTTGACCTGCATTTCATTGACCTCTCAGAGCATTGGCTATTTCTTAATATGTCTATAGGCCACACGTATTTTCTTTTCTATGAAATTCCTACTCATGTCTTTTGCATACTCTTTTCTTGGGTAGTTTGTGGTCCAGTCTTGCTGGCACCCGAAATGAAAATTCCAAGGGAAACATTTTTAAATGAAACTCATTTTCACCAGCCAGGAGATGGAGGCCAGTGGAGCAAAGAGGAATAATAAAAAACTGGTTTTGATTGAGTTCAGCAAAGGACTGTGTATGGAATCCTAAGCAGCCAGAGACACCAGGAGGTGAGGCGCGTGGTCTGGAAGGTTAGAGCAGCTATGTCAGTTTCTTCCCCTTTCCTGCCTCACTACCTAGGGCAACAGCAAACCCCGGTGCCGTGTGCCAGGTGTTTCCCTGCACTTTCCACAGCACCCTGCCAGGAGCCCTCAGCACCTCGGTGTTTGCTGCACTTCCTTTGAGAGCAGAACAGCAAGTTCAGATTTCTACCGAAGTCATTTGGCAACCAAAGTGATAACTTTACCTCTGCTCTCCAACCATTAGGAAACGAATTTCCAGAGGTTTCTGAGTAGTAAGGGAAGAACAACAAATGCAGACATAAATTTTCCAGTTCACACATAGTTAACTGCAGGCCAAGTTCTTTTAGGAAAATAAATCGAAATTCAAGGGGAGATAAATAAACAGGAAGCGTGGCACTCACTGCTCCCAGGCCTGGCCTCTTCAGCTCTGCCCTGGAGCAAACCATGCTAAGCATCACAAGTCACACCCTCACCTCCTTCTGTGGTTGCAGCTTACCCATGATTTCAGGTTCCTCGCAAAGCCTTCCAAGAGAACTCCCTTTGAGGTCTATAAGGATCACCTCCAGTCCTTCCCAAGATCACCTGTCATGGTTGTGCTTATGAGTGCTTTCATATTTCATATTTCTTTAATTATCAATTAAGTTCTTCCTTATGAACTTATAGGTATTTCTTTCCACCCCAGCCCCACAAACTTCCTTTCTCATCACTCCCTGCAATGTGAACAGCTGACTTCCAGTTAGTCATCTGGCCATGGGCAAGGTGAGATCAGAGTCACCCGCCCTTGACTTAGTTCCTGTACAAAGACTAGTTCAAAGCTGGCCCAGGGGCACCTGAGCCACCCAGAGGCAAAGGGAAAGTGAGACTCAAACTGGCTTTCCTAACTTTGAACAGAATCATAAAAGAACACTCAAGTAGTGATACGTGTGTTTGTACATTTTTTATGGTAAAATGTACATAACATTTAATTTATCCTCTTAACTATTTTTAAGTGTGCAGTTCAGTACATTAAATACATTCACATTATTATGCAACCATCATGACCAGTATCTGTCCTTTTGTGTCTGGCTATTTCACTTGTATCTGATGTTTCAAATGTTGTCTGATTCATCTGTGCTGTAGCATGTGTCATGTTTTTAAGGCTGAATATTATTCCGTTGTGGATTCATGCCACATCTTGCTTATCCATTCATCTGTCAAGGGACACGTGAAACCTTTTGGCTTTTGTTAACAGTGCTGCTGTGAACATGGGCATACAGTACCTGTTTGATGAATAGTGTGTTTAAACCTTTAAAATTATGTTTTCCGAGAACTGCCTAAGGGAAGTAGAAATGGTATCACTCTGTTCTTGTAGCTGTGATAAAACTAATATAGTGAAGGCTAATCTGGGAAATTTCAGGAGATACATGTTTGACAAAAATAATATTTAAGATGAATGTATTAATACTTTTAAAATAATTATTTATTTATGCATACAAGAACTGGGGTACAGGCAGAGGTGGGGGGGTGAGAGATTCACCAGAAACAGAGTGGGGAGCAGAACAGGTAGAATGGCTGAAATGCACTGCTGAGGGGAGCAGCGGGTGAGACAGGAGAGGTCTACTGTGCCATGTGGGTCAGCTCCCTGGCCAGGGATATATTGACCTTCCTTATGTTTAATGCTTAGAATGATGCAAAATCTTTGGGAGCTGGATTTCTGCCAATTTTTCCCTCTTATTTTTAGTATTTAAACAACAACAAAAACCAAAGCATTACCATTTCTCCAACAATTCCTGAATCATCATCCCAAATGCAGCATGCTATTAATGCAAATAAATAAATAAATAAATAAATAAATAAATAAATAAATAAATAAATAAAATTATGTCTTCCTACAAAGCACAAACTACCTCATTCCTATCTGGAAAGCTAGTAAAAAAAAAAAAAAAAAAAAAAAAAACCGCATCAACAGGCTAGTTCACCCCACTACAATGAGATTGGTTTTCAGAGAGCAGCCAAGAACTGTGTATTTTCTGGGTTCTGCAATCTCCATTATGCGCAACACCTGAGGTGCATCCAATCAACTTGGCTGGCGAGGGACACATGCAACACATATCCTGCGTGTGCTTGCCAAGGCGAGACCTCACAGAGGGCCATCGGGGCCCAGGTTATCAGCACTGTCATGGCCCACCCTTACCAAAGGACTATTTAGTCTTCATCTTCATTAGCCAAGCACTTCATAATCATTTACTAATAGATGTTTTCCATCATCAATAACCATCACCCAATATGTGGAAATGGAGTAAAATTTGGATAGGAAGGGAGCCAATTTTATGTGGAGTTTTTATGCAAATATGAGTGCAACCTTAGAGACCAAACTTTCTTTGCTCTTGCAAAATAATGCTTCAATTTAACTCAGCATAAATAGTAAACTTGTCACTGTGTTAGGGAAGCCATAGACCTGAGGCTGGCATGTGGTCCATTCTCTGTAAACCATGGTATTTGGATCCAACCATCCAAAAGGATGGCATTAGAGCCATGAACATACACACTGACACCCTCTACCCATGCCAAACCTCCTCAGAGTGTAGAGAGATCAGAGGACAGAGGGGTGTGAAGCACAACCTATAACAGCTGGTTCCCAAGAAGATGAACCAAGGTGGTATAACAGCTGAGCAGCCTGCCACCCTGACCTCATAATACCACCTTATCATCCATGATGCCAACATGTGCGCCTTTCAAGTCCCACTCCAAACTGCAATTTTACCACCTTTTTTGCTGACCCGTGGCATTTAAAATTCCATTTTCTAAAATAAATAGTGGGTTATATTTGAATTGAAACAAATGTAATACATTTCATTTTAATTGCTTTTATCATATACAAAATCACTGGCATTGATGGCTGTATTGTTTTATATGCCACATGTATTATGTACTTTAGATGTGTAAATTATTTTACAACAAATTTAGGAATTAGTTTCATGCTATAACTGTACTTATATTTTTGTTTTGTTTTCATTCTCTGGCCACAATATTCTTATTAGACATTTCCATAAATACACTGAACTAGAATTTTCTCTTTAAGATTTATTTATTTATTCATACAAGAACTGGAGTATAGGCCAGAGATGCGGGCGTGAGAGGATTCACCAGAGACAGAGTGGGGAACAGCACAGGCAGATGGACCAAAATACACTGCTGAGGGGAGCAGGCAAGACAGGAGAGGTCTGCTGCACCATGTGGGCCAGCTCCCTGGCCGGGGATTAAACTCAGATAGCTTCACGGTGCTGTGCTTAACCCCTTGCACCACCAGGGAGGACCCCTGAACTAGAATTTTCTTAAGAACTCTATTTACAGGGCCTCCCCGGTGGCGCAGCGGTTGAGCGCTGGGTTGCGAAGCTACCCGCGGCCTCTGCGGCGCCGGTTCGATCCCCGGCTGCTCCCCGGCCACCGGAGGAGGGTCCCACATGGCGCGCAGACCTCTCCTGCCGCCCGCTGCTCCCCTCAGCAGTGTACTTCGGTCCTTCTGCCTGCTCTGCTCCCCGCTCTGGCTCTGGTGAATTCTCTCACCCTCTCGCGCTTCTGACTGTACCCAGTGCATGTATAAACAAAACAAACAAACAAACCAGCAAACAAATAAATAAAGCATGCCTCTATAAAAAATAAAAAAATAAAAAAAAAAAGAACTCTATTTACAAATCTCTGGAATAAGACATCAGAAGATAGCAAACAGGTGACAGAAACTTCATTTGCACAAAAATTATGGCATTCTTATTTACTATCTGAAATAGAAAGTGCATAGACAATAAAAAATAGTAACTTGGTAACTGAGAATGCAGATTATGAGTAGCCAAATCTTAATGACCTCATTCAATATACTCATTTTCACATTAAGTATCTACAATGGCTTTTATACATGAGCTACTGAAGCTGCCAAGATGAGGTTCTCACACTGGGAATTTCACTGTCAAATGATTCTATATACCTGCCATATTGGCAACTTTCAGTCCACAGACCAAATCCAGCTTGCATCTTGTTTACATAAAGTTTTATTAGAACACAGCCACTCTCCTTAGTTTGGCTATTGTCTGTGATTGTTTTCATGCTATCAATGGCAGACTTGAAGAGCTTATGAACTTCATAAGCCTAAAATATTTATTGTCTAGCCCTTAACAGCAAATGTTTGCCAGCCCTTGCTCTTGAGGAAAGAACTGTGGATATCTCAAGGTTTAGAAAGTTCTGAGAAGACAGGGCCTTCCTAGTGGCCTAGCTATCAGTCTGTAAGTGGCGTAGCTATAAGTCACAGCGCTATCAGCTCTATCACCTGAGTTCGATCCCCAACCAGGAAGCTAACCCACATATAGTGCAGCAGACCACTCCTGTCTCGCCTGATGCTCCCCTTAAGAGTGTATTTCAGTATATCTGCCTGTTCTGCTCCTCACTCTGTCTCTGGTGAATTCTCTCACCTTCACGCACATGGCCTAGACCCCAGTTCTTCTACACAAAAAGGAAAAAAAAAAAGAAAGTTCTGAGAAGACTAAGCCTCACTCCCAAATCCTCTGAGAACCTAGGGAAGACACTTTTGTAGGTGATTCATATATACATTAAAGTTTGAGGGCCTCCCAGGTGGTGCAGGAGGTTAAGCACAGCACTGTGAAGCTATCTGCAGCCTCTGTAGCAAGAGTTTGATCCCCGGCCAGCCAAGGAACTACCCACATGGTGCAGCAGACCTCTCCTGTCTCGACCACTGCTCCCTTCAGCAGTCTGCCTGTTCTGTTCCCTGCTCTGTCTCTGGTGAATCTTCTCACCCTCCACCCCCACACCTCTGGCATGTACCCCAGTTCTTCTATGCATAAATAAATAAATCTTTAAAAATATTAAATTAAAAAATAAAATAAAATAATAAAGGTTTGAGGGCCTCCCTAGTGGCGCAAGGGGTTAAGCACCGCACTTTGAAGCAATCTGCAGCCTCTGCAGCACTAGTTCAATCCCTGGCCAGTCAGGGAGCAATCCACAGGGTGAAGCAGACCTCTCCTGTCTTGCTGCTGCTCCCCTCAGCAGTGTATTTCAGTCAGTCTGTCTGTTCTGTTCCCCATTCTGTCTCTGGTGAATCCTCTCACCCCCTGCATCTCTGGCCTGTACCTAGCTCTTATACGCATAAATAAATAAATTTTTTTAAAATACCGTATTAAATAAATAAATAAAGTTTGAGAAGAAATGATGTATTAGTAGTTAGGGTTCTCCAAAGAAATAGAACCAATAGGATGAAGTGTGTGTGTGTGTGTGTGTGTGTGCGCGCGCGTGTGTCCATACATACATACATATATATATATACAGAGAGAGGAGAGAGATTTTAAGGAACTGGTGTGATTATTAGGACTGGCAAGTATGAAATTTGTAGGGCACATGAGTAGTCTAGAAATTCCAGCAAGAGTTGATTTTGCAGTCTTGGGTCTGAAAGTATCTGGAGACAAGATTTTTTTTTTCTTTTTCTGGGGACCTCAATCTTTTCTCTCAAGTTCTTCCACTTTGGGATGAAGTCCACCCACCATGTGGAGGGTAATCTGTTTTATTCAAAGCCTACTGATTTAAAATTAGTCACATCTAAAAATACCTTCACAGCAACATCTGAATGAGTTTGACCAAGCAACTGGCCCCAGAGCCCAGCCAAATTGATACATAAAATTAACCATCACATTGTCCTAGGTGGAACAGTTAGAGAATTTGTTGGGGAATGAATATGATAATTGAGAAACAAGAATAATAGCAGCATCTTTGTAGTCAGTTATGGAGATCAATAAACATTTTACTTAGCATATTTGCTAGAGGTTTATATGCCACTTAACATGTTGGCCCTTTTCAACTCATCACTTCCTTTTTTTAAACTTTGGAACATTTCCCAGTGTCTTATCTGTAGGTGCCATTCCTGTTCTTCTTAATTCTCCAAACATTGCCTTTAATTGCAGGCTACTTTGAGGACTGAGACTACAATCCTTCTTTATACCTGATGACACATTGCTTAAAGTATTTCCCCAGGAATGGCCCGTGTCAATGCCGAGCACTCGAACTCCAGGTCTCCTTCACCCTAGATGTTATTCTGTCATTCAGTCATCCAGTCAGATCATTTGCTGGGCACCTACCCTGGGCTACACATTATTCTAGGTGCTGAAGATACAAAACACCTAAATCCCAGCCCTGATAGAATTTATATTCTTGTGGAACATATAGATAATAAATAAATTAGTAAAATACATAGTATATTGGCTAGAGATGAGCGCTGAGAAGGAAATTAAAGCAGGGAATGAAAAAGAAAGTGGGAGTGGGGTTGAAATTCAAGCCAGGGTTCCAGGAGAAAGCCTTTTTACTCGTTGGAGCAAGAACCAGAAGCCAATGGGAGAGCAGCTCTCTGGGGGAGAATACTACAGTGAAAGAAACAGCCAGGGCAAACAAACAATCAAGGTCAAGTGGGTTAAAGGGAGAATAAGAAGGCATTGAGAGGCTGCAGGGAGAGGGGTAGGTTCTGAAAAATATGTGAAGTTGGTCAAAGTGGTCTTTTATAATCATTCAAATAACCTTTATTCAAATCCACCTCGGTGTGCCTGTCTCCTCATCCTGTACCACGTTCCTCAAGAGGTAGAAGGAGATAAACTTGGGATCTCTACTCTCCATACCAAGCACATGTGACTATGAGAGTGGGACATGTGGCCCACATTAAGATGTTTCTATGTATAAAACACACAGATTTTGGAAATTTAGTGTTAAAAAAATCTCAACAATTTTCTGTCAGTCCGACGCTGAAATGTTAACATTTTAGGCATATTGGGCTAAATAGATATTGAAATTAATGATATCTGTTTCTTTTTCATCTTTGAAAATAATATTGCTATGGGCCTCCCCTGGTGGTGCAGCGGTTGAGCCCTGGGCTGGGAAGATGCCCACAGCCTCTGCGGCACTGGTTCGATCCCCGGCTGCCGGCAAGGGTCCCACATGGTGCACAGACCTCTCCTGCCATGCCCACTGCTCCCCTCAGCAGTGTATTTCATCAGTCTGCCTGTTCTGTTCCCCACTCTGGCTCTGGTGAATTCTCTCACACACACACACACACACACACACCCGCGCTTCTGACTGTACCCAGGGCTTGTATAAATAAATAAATAAACCTTTAAAAAAATGAAAATAATATTGCTGTATATATTCTTATAAAAAGAACTTTTGTTCTCCACCACCATCTGTTTGACTTTGACCCTTTCTCTTTCCTCCTTCTTAGCCTCAGAAACCTCATTTCATTTATTAGTGTCTGCCAATTCTTACAAGTATTTTGCTTTGTCAAATTGTCCATTGGATGTAAACATCCAATATTTGCCTTTGTCTTTCTAACTTCCTATTTTCTATACATAATTCCCTCGAACACTTTCCATTTTGCTGTAACTGGAAATATTTCTTCTTTCCTTTTGGATGAATAGTACTCCATGGTGTGGATACACCACAGGGTCTTGATATAGTCCTCCACTAGTCTATTAGTGGGCACTTCAGTTGTTTCCATGCCCTAGCTATTGCAAATAATGCAACAATAAACACTGCAGAGCATACAATATTTTAAATTGGTGCTCTTGCGTTCTTTGGTAGATGGTCAAAAGTGAGATTGATTGGTCATATTTCCATTTTTAGTTTTTAAAGGTAAATCCAAATCACTTTCCAAAATGGCTGCAACAGTTTATATTCCCATTAGTGGGCGCCTCTTGCTCTGTATGCCCTCCAACACTCACTGTTGGGGATCTTTTTAGTATGTACCATTCTCATGAGTGTGAATAAGATGATAATTCATTCTGGTTTATGCCCGCATCTCCATTTTATAGATTGCTGTTCTTTCTCTCAATGCTTTTAATATTCTGTCCTTGTCATTGGTTTTCAAGTTTTATTATAAAGTGTATTGGAGTGTGTCTGTCTAGCATTATTTTGTTTAAAACCCTTGGGCCTCTTGGCTTAGAACATATTCATTTCCCAGACTGAGATGATTTTTAGCAATTATTTCTTTAAATAAATTTTCTATGCCTGTCTCTTTTTTATACATTTTTTAATTATTTATTTGTTTTAGATTGAGTCATTTATTTATACAAGCACTGGGTACAGTCAGAAGTGTGGGAGGGTGAGAGAATTCACCAGAGCCAGAGCAGGAAGCAGAACAGGCGGAAGGACCGAAGTACACTGCTAAGGGGAGCAGCGGGCGGCAGGAGAGGTCTGCGCACCATGTGGGACCCTCACCCAGCAGCCGGGCATCGAACTGGCACTGCGGAGGCTGTGGGCAGTCTTGCAACCCAGCACTCAACCACTGCGCCACCAGGGAGGCCCTCTGCCTGTCTCTTTTTATTCTTCTTCTGGAACGTCCATAATACAGATATTATTTCTCTTGAGTTTATCCCAAAGAACTCTTATACAGTTTTCATTTTATTTAATTCTTCACTTTCTGTTGTTCTGTTTGTGTGTTCTCCACCACTATTCTTTCAAGCTCACTGATTTTCTCCATTAATTGTATTTGTATGATGTTGAAACCCTCTATTGTATATTTTTAATTTGGTTATAGTATTTTTATATCCATTTGTTCCATTTAGATTCATTAGAAAATACGTGGCATCTCATATTTTCTTGATCTTTGTTGTGTTTCTATTTTACATCATCCATTGTTTTTCTTAATTCAGCAAGCATGGCTATAATTTACCTTAAATTCCTCTTCAGGATTATTCTTCAGTTCTGCTGGAGTGAGACTTCTCTTGCTTTTTTTCCTGCTCAAGCATTTGTGATGTTCTTCAGTGTTTTTATTCTTCATTTTTATGGGCTCTATTGGTAGTTTCCTTCTCTGTTCTTAATCAGTTAAAATTATTCCCCCTCCTACAAGAAGGTAGGTATAGTCGTAGGGTTTTTTACCCAGAATCATTATGGCTCTACTAGTTCACAGATTGTAGTTTTTATGCCTGTTCAAGTGACAGGCAGATGGAAAGGAATCAGGTTTAGCACACCAAAAGGTTGCCTCCAGTGAACATCAGGTGTTCAAGCTTCCTACAGAGATGTGGGCACCCAGCTGTGTGGTGGGGATCCACTATGATCCTTTCCCCAAAGCCAAAATGTCTCTGGGCCAGTCTCAGCCTCTAAGCTATGGTTAACCCATGGATATATCTCCTGGTGAGGACTATAGTTAAGACAGGGCCACTAGCCCAATACTATTCTTTTTGCTTTTTTGAGTATAGAAGCTACCCCTGGGGTACTTGGTTACTGAGATCCATGTGCTTATTTTAGTTAGTGAGAGTATTCAGTTGTTGCCTTGGTTTTGGCCCTGGGTGAAGGTAAGGCAGGTGCTTCAAATATTACCACCTTACGCTGAAAACAGTATTCTTGTCTACGAGGAGACACAGGTTATCCACTCGCTCTCCCCACCAGTTTGGACCCTAACTATTCTTGTGTGGGAGCCTCAGGCCCAAAGTTAATAATACTCACTCTGTACCCTTGCCTATATCACCAGTAGTGTACCCTCTGTCCTGCATGCTAACATTGTGTACCCTATCTTGCAGGGCAGTGCCAGGTCTACAATGTCTCTGTTGTGATGTCATGTCCCTGAATTGACAAAAGCAGCAGGGCTCCATGCAGCAGCCACCCCTCTCTCATGGAATGCACTGCTCCAGTATCTCTCTGTGCACACTTTAATTATTGTTTTTCTACCTCTTTCTACATTGTTCTGATGCATGCGATTATCATCTACTTATCTTTGAGGGGTTATTGGTTTTGTTTTGTTGTAATTACTTGTATGTGGAGATGAACTCAACATCTTCACTCTTCACCATCTTTTCAGACTTTTTTTTTTCTACATTTTTAAATGTGGTTAATGTAACCTTTTAATTACACATGTGATTTTAATGATAATTCTATGTCCAGAACTGCTAAGATACCTACTACTTGCTGAACTGAATTTGTGCCCCCTGCAAATTTCATAAACTGAAGCCCTACCCTATGTGTGACCATTTTTGGAGAAGCAGCCTCAAAGATGTAATGAAGGTTAAATGAGGTCATACCAGTATGGCCTTGATCTCATAGAACTGGTGTCTTTATGAGAAAAGGAAGAGACACCAGGGATGCAGGCGCACAGGGAAAAGGTCTTGTGAGGACACACTAAGAACGTGGGTAACTACAAGCCAAAGAGAAAGGCCTCACCAGAAACCAACTTTGCCAATATCCTGATCTTAAAGATTGTAGATGTCTACCTTCCAGAACTTGAGGAAATTCATTTTTGTTGTTTAAGTCACCTGGTCTGTGATCTTTTGCTGTAGCAGTCCTAGTTGACAAATATACTACTCCAAGCAAGGTCCATGAGCCAGCAGCATAGCTCTGCCTTGGAGTTAGTTAGATGCAGAATCTCAGTTCCCACCCCAGGTCACTGGAACTAGAATATGCACTTTCCCTAGATCACCTGGTACTTTGAAGTGTCCTACTCTGGGGCATAAGCCAGCCTTCAAGAGCATGGGGCATTCACTGGTCAGGGATTTCCAAGGACGGCTGAGGGATAAGGGAGAGGTATGGAGTGGGTGGAGAGTTCAGAAAGATTTTCCTGATAGACTCTGTCTCCTCTGAGAGAGCAAAACTCAGAATTAATGTAAGAAGAGCCCTAGAATTCAAATGCCTAACCCAGAAAATGGACTGAGTCCTGTGGACCTGAGGGTAAGTGCACACTCTAATATCAACCACATGTTCTTTGCACGTCTGATAGGGATTCAGCACTTCTCACTGCAAGTTTTCTACTAAAGGTTACCATATGCCGTAGGAATGTTTCACCACCACGAACTGGCCATATAAGCTGAGAGCTTTAAATTACTACACAGTCAGAGCAAGTTAATCTATGCCTTGATTATCTGTGTGTCTGGCTATCTAAAGATGTCCCTGGCATGAAGTTGTAACTTATGACTGACTAGCTAACTTGAAATATAGATGCATGCCTCCCTTCAGATCCTCCTCCCTGTCTAGGCACACACACACACACACACACACACACACACGCACGCACGCACACACACATATTTAGATGTGCTTTACAGTGGAGTTTGCAAATGGATTGAAAATGTATTCTCAAGTCTTTCCTCTAAATCCTACGGATAGATTGCTACATGGTAGTTGGAGAATTACCAAGAAGTTGAAAGTCACAGAGAAGTTTATAGTAGAGGAAAAGGGTGGGAAAGGCCTTGGAGGGGGCAAATTTGAGAAGTACGTGAAAATTAAATAGCTATTGCTAGCAGTTGAATATTTTTACTTCCTGGGTGATGGGCTTAAAGTTGGTTTGAGAATGGGCTGATTTAGTTTCAGATCTCTTTCTGGGTGCGTGAAACTGGCCAAATCATTTCATCTTGGGGCTATAAGAATGGGGATGATAAAACATTTCTTGTGGAATTAAATGAGTAGAGAAAATGCAAAAGGTAGGGTCTCTGGCAATGTAGATTTTCTCTCTTTCCCTCCTCCTCCTTTGATACTTTTCACATACAGTGTTGGTAAGATGAGGTTTTTTACCTGCCAATTAAGAGAGATATGGACAGATACAATGAGCTTGTCTTCAGGGACACTGATGCTTTGCTTTGATTGGTTTTATGAGCTGCTCAGTATCTTTGACAGTTATCAGAGTACAGAATTACAACAAGTAATAGACAAGTAATAGACAATGGAGATCATTTTATAAAAAATAAAGGTAACTGAAGGAACAACCACTGTCATAAAATTGCCATTTACTAAAAAATGTAAGCTAGCAATCTTTGTAGCTATGTGTTTCATATACTTTAAATGAATATCTCAAGGTCTTGCTGTTGACATGAATTTAGAAAGTAGCAATTTCAGGGGTCTTTAAAATCAGCAGGAGAATATCCTTGGCAATCAGGATTGTCCAGGTACAGCATGTTAAAATGATGCTCAGGTGAAAGGGACAATTAGATTGGAAATAAAATCCTTCCCTGTGTGAAAGGATTGTGCTGATTCTCGGTCAGCTCTGTCTCTCCAAATAGAGCAGTCGTCCCAATGGCCCAAGAGCCATGGCAAAAGCCAGAAGAGGATGCCGGCTTGTCAGCACTTCCCTGGGCACCAGGAATCCAGAGCGTCTCTCTCAAGAGTCTGAGACAATAAGGAACCCACATGAAATGTAGACAAGGCACTCTCCACCTCCTTCTGCTGACTCAGCCCCTGGATCACCAGAAAATAAAAAAACTACTTTTTATTGAGTCCATAACTACTTGCTAAACATACAGGTTAACTCATCCAGGCCTATGAGGGAGGAAATATTGTATTCATTATATATATATATATATATATATATATATATATTAGAAAATTGAGACTTGGGGGATCTAATTAACTTGCCCCAATTCACCCTGAAGCAGTAAGGAGCTGAAAACTGAATTCAAGTTTGGCAAGATGCAGTTGCTTCCCACATCAGAGGCATTTCCTCAGCTCCTCAGAGCTTTAGTTTAAACCTATCTTACAAAATCATTGTATTTTCCTGGTATCTCATTTTCCTTCAGATAAGAAACCATTCAGGATGCTTTTCAAAATAGTGTCAACACCTTCACCTAAATCAGAGATGACTATTCTCTTTACGCTAAGACATTTTTTGTGATCTCATTCCACTTTATAAACTTTCTTGCACTCTTTAAGACCTACATTTCAACCTCTTTCCTTCACTTCTCTAATCTCACAAAGCTGCTGCCTTGGCATCATCTGCAATGCGTCTCATTTCTCTTTTGATGTCCATTGAAGTGTGTTCCAATTCAGGCACTAGGTTCTTCCCTGAAAAATAAAATAAGTGCCACTCTCAGGACCCCCGCCCCCAGTCTAATAGGGAAGACAACCATGCAAACAGACCATTTCAAAGGAGTTTTAGACACTTGTGGTCACTAATTTTACACTTTTAAACACTCATATATATGTAACCAAAGTTGGAGAAACAGATGATCCATCAGTGACTTCAGCTTTGAAGAGCTGACATCTCAATTGGTTCATAAGGATGAAAAGGTGATAGGCAGGCATCAAAATGGGGTGAGCATTCAGTCAGAGCAACAATGAGAAGGCATGACAGGGCCTGGAGTATTTGGGGCTCACTTGTGCCTCCTTGGGATGTGAAGAGTAGAGGTACACAGTTGATGGGAGAGGAGTTAGAAGAAAGTCAAACCAGGTAGGGCAAGCTTCATGTTCCTTGCTTAGGAGCTTAGACTTCTTCTCCCAGGCACGGATGTAACACCAAGGTTTTACAAGGGGAGTGAGATAGTGAGATTTGTCTTTTAGGAAGATCCTCTTGGAGCAATGAGGGCAATTTTTAGGAAGAGGGGAAACCCATGAGACAGCTGTGCAGTAATACAGATGCACCATGGGTCTGATTAAAGGGAATAGAGACAAGGCCATGTTTGAAGACAATTCTGAGCTAGTGTAGACAGGAGGGAGAGTAGCCTGAATGTAAAGGATTTGGGAGCTGAGTTCAGACCAGCTCCTCTGGTCTGAACCAGAGGTCTATGACTTGGGAATCTGGTGAGTGTTGACAATATTAAATGAAATAAGGTATCAATGGAAAAAGCAGTTTGGCGGGGAGGGTGGGGAGCAAGGAATGCAAAATATAAAAGAAAAAAGTTTAAGTACTGATACTTGAGTTCTGTTCCCTGAGATTCTGGTTTAATTTGTCTGGTGTATAACCTAGCCTCTGGGATCTCATTCCATTTTTCTCTCTAGGTGATTCTAATGAGAAGCTAAATGAGAATCTTTCATGAAGAAATAAGAGCAGACTGAAAGCAGAATTCTAAAAAACACCACAAGTTAGAAAGCAAGAAGAATAGCCAAGGTCTATTACTAGGATATTGAGCAAATCAACTACATGATTCAAAAGTCAGCCCTAGGTTCCAAATAAGATGAAGTAAGCACACTTCACCCTGCCTCTCCCATCAAATGCAGCTATAAATCTGGGCAGAATGCATGGAACAACAATTTGAAAACTCTATAAAGTAAATGGTAGTAGATATATTGGGAAGGAAGAACAGAGTCCAAAGTATCAGTAAGCCAATAGTGAGTTTACCCCATCGTTAGCTTTGGTGTTGCCCTGTCAAGTCATGGGTCACCTGAAGGTGGATGTGGGTTCCAGGAGCAACTCTGCATCTGCCTCAAAGAACAGGTATGGAGCCTCCTAATGCTCAAAGAGAATGGTAGAAAATCTGTTTTTCTTTGGTTTTCCTCCTGGCTGGAGGACTGAGAATATCAGGGACATTATAGAAAGAGGGATTTTGGATAAGTGATCTGATAAAGCTGTTTATGAATCTTTGGACTCACCTTTAAATGGCCTGTGTGTAAATGTGACCCTAAACAATCAGTGTAGGGCCTCCCCTGGTGGCGCAGTGGTTGAGCGCTGGGCTGCGAAGCTGCCAGCAGCCTCTGCAGTGCCAGGTTGATCCCTGGCCGCCGGGCGAGAGTCCCACATGGCACACAGACCTCTCCTGCCACTCGCTGCTCCCCTCAGCAGTGTATTTCATCAGTCTGTCTGTTCTGCTTCCTGCTCTGGCTCTGGTGAATTCTCTCACCCTCCCGCGCTTCTGACTGTACCCAGTGCTTGTATAAATAAAATATATACATCTTAAAAAAAAAATCAGTGTATATATCAAAAGTTTGAGATTGAACCATAAGCCAGGAAACAGACCACCACTCACATCCCACGCTAGCCACTAGGTGGCAGACAAGCAGGACAGATCTGAATAGAATTTCAAAAGCTTTGAAAGTGGAACCGACATTGAAACCGTGACCCAAAGAAGGTTGATCTGACCTCTATCCAACTGGGTCAATTACTTGCTAAAGTAAAAAAAAAAAAAAAAAAAAAAAAAGTCAACATTTTCCCTAGGATTTAAGCAAGAGCCAGAGACTCATGATATTTATAATGTCCACAACACAACACAACACAAAATTATCTCACCATATGAAGAACAAGGAAAATCTCCACTTGTATATTGAGATGACACAGATGTTGGAATTACCTGACAAAGACTTTAAGGCAGCTATTAGAAAAATGATGCAATAAGTAAGGATAAACATTTCCTAAATAAAAGGGAGACAGAGCAAAGAAACAGAAAATACAAAGAAAAATCAAATGACGGTTTTAGACTTGAAAAATACAATCACTGAAATTTTAAAACTCACTGTGCTCAATGGCACAATGGACAGGACAGAGGGGAGAGCTGGCAAGTCTGAAGACAAATCAATAGAAGTCTTTCAGTCGAAATAATAGTAAAGATTGAGGGGAAGGGAAATGAACAGGCCTCAGGAACTTGCAGGAAAGCAACAAAAGGTCTAGCATTTGTTTCATCAGTGCCCGAAATCAAGATATCAAGAGTTAGTTCTTTCTGAGGGAAACTATGTTCCATCCTCTCTCCTCGGCTCATAGGTGGTCATTGTCTTCATTCCCCTACATGTCATCTCCCCTCTGTGAGCCCCCTGTATCCCTACTTCCCCCCTTTTTATAAGGACAACAGTCATACTGGATTAGGGACCATGCTAATGACTGCATTTCAATTTGATTACCTCTGTAAAGAGCCTATATCCAAATCCTCACATTCTGAGTTCCGGGGTGGGTTGAGGTAGGGAGTTGTTAGAACATCAACAAATGAATTTTGACAGTGACACAATTCAGTCCAAAATAGGCACAAGGATTGCTCTGTTCTATCTCTTACAGCTACATGTGAATCTACAATTATTTCAAAGTAAAAACGTTTTTAAAATTGGTGTTGGGGAATGGAAAGAATTGAAGTCACAAAAAGTGTTATCTGATAATAATGCAATCAAGTTAGAAATCAGTAAAAGAAAACTCTTCAAAGACTTGGAAATTAAACAGCATATTTTTATATAACCTTTTGGTCAAAGAAGAAGTTTCAAGGAAAATAACAAAATATATTGACTGCATAAAAATTCAGGATATTGAAATTTGTGGGATGCAACCAAAGAAGTACTTACAGGGAATTTTATAGAATAAATGCTTACAGTAAATAAACTATGTTACATCTATGCTGTCAAATATCATCCAGATGTAAAAACATTGAAGACAAATAACTCTAGCAAGTATTGTTAAATGTAAAACAGTAAAAATAAAATTTATGTCTAGATGTATGTATCATGCTACCTTTGGTAGGAAGGCAAGGAGAAAATCAGGTTAATTCACTTCTGCTTGTTCCTGCATAAAGAAACTGAAAGGGGACCTCCCCTGGTGGCATGGCGGTTGAGCGCTGGGCTGCAGGGCTGCCTGCAGCCTCTGCAGCACCGGTTCAATCCTCGGCCACCAGCAGGGGTCCCACACCTCACGGAGACCTCTCATGCCATCCGTGCCCGCTGCTCCCCTCAACAGTGTATTTAGTCAGTCTGCCTGTTCTGTTCCCCGCTCTGGCTCTGGTGAATTCTCTCACCCTCCCGCGCTTCTGACTGTACCCAGTGCTTGTATAAATAAAACAAATAAATCTTTAAAAAAAAATAAGAAAGAAACTGAAAGGATACACAATGAACTAATGAAAGTAATTTTATCTATATGCATGGAAGAAAATGGGCAGGTAAGGACAGAATAAGATTTTCTATGTATACCTTGTCTTTGCTTTTAAAAAAATTAAAGAGAATTTACATAACATAGTATTAACTATTTTAAAGGACACAACTCAGTGACATTTAGTACATTCACACATTCATAATGATGCGCAACTACTACCTTTATCAAGTTCAAAAGCATTTCATCACTCCAAAAGAAAACCTGGTACCCAATAAGCAGTCACTCTTCATTCCCCTTTGCCCCCAGACCCTGGCAATCATAATCACCAATCTATTTCTATTTTTTTAAGATTTATTTATTTATTTATGCATACAAGAACTGGGATTCAGGCTAGAGGTGCAGGGGGGTGAGAGCATTCATCAGAGACAGAGTGGGGATCAGAACAGGTGGATCTACTGAAATACACTGCTGAGGGGAGCAGCGGGCAAGACAGGAGAGGTCTGCTGCACCATGTGGGCTACCTCCCTGGCCTGGGTTCAAACTCGCTGCAGTGGCTACGGACAGCCTCACAGTGTTGCATCCCTTGCACCACCAGGGAGGCCCACCAATCTATTTCTATCGCTGTATATTTACTTATTCTGGATATTTCCTAGAGACAGAATCATGCAATACTTGAGTTTGTGTGTGTGTGCAGTTTCCTTTATTTAGGCATAACGTTTTTCAAGGTGCATCAATGTCATAGCATTTACCAATATTTCATTGTAGTATATACCATTGTAGTATATATTCCATTGTAGTATACACATTTTGTTTATTTGTTCCTCTGTTGATGGACCTTTTTGACTATTGTGACTAATGCTGTTATGAACATTCACATGCAGGTATCTGTTTGATTCCCTGCTTTCAAATATTTTGAAAATATATCTAGAAATAGGCATTGCAGTTCTAATAGCAATTCTGCTTTAATTTGTGAGGAATGACCAAACTGTTTTTTCACAGTGGCTATGTCACTTTACATTCCCAGAGCTTTGAGTCAGGGTTCACATTTCTCCGTATTTGGGCTTCTCTGGTGGCGCAAGGGGTAAAGACTCAGCACTGTGAAGCTGTCCACAGCCACCACAGCAGGAGTCCGATTCCCCAGCTGGACTGGGAGATACTCACATGGCACAGCAGACCTCTCCTGTCTCACCCGCTGCTCCCCTCAGCAGTGTATTTCAGTAGATCCACCTGTTCTGTTCCCCTCTCTGTCTCTGGTGAATCCTCTCACCCCCTGAACCTTTGGCCTGTACCCCAGTTCTTGTATGCATAAATAATCTTTTTTTAAAAAAATTTCTCCAGGGACCTCCCCGGTGGTGCAGCGGTTGAGCGCTGGGCTGCAAAGCTGCCCACGGCCTGTGCTGTGCCAGTTCAGTCCCCGGCTGCCAGCGGGGTTCCCACATGACGTGCAGACCTCTCCTGCCGACCGCTGCTCCCCTCAGCAGTGTATTTCTTCATCAGTCTGCCTTTTCTGTTCCCCGCTCTGGCTCTGGTGGATTCTCTCACCCTCCCGTTTCTGACTGTATCCAATGCTTGTATAAATAAATAAAATAAAATCTTTAAAAAAAAATTTCTCCATATTCCCAACACCACTTGCTTTTATTATTATAATTACAGCCATCCTAGCTGGTGTAAAGTAGTATCTCTTATTGTTTACTTGCATTTCCCTGGTAACTAATCATGTTAAGTATTCTTTTACTAGCACAGATATCCATATATCATCCTTAGTACTGTTTTCTTTTTTGAGCTGTATGAATATATTATCTACTTAAAACAAAAATAAATCCTCTTTAAAAGAAAAAGATCAGAAAGAAAAAAAGGAGAAACTAGACCACCAAGATAGACTGAGTAATGTCCCCAAACAAGTCCACATTTTAATACCCTGGGCCCAGGAATATGTTATCAAGGAAAAGAGACTTTGCAAATATGATGAAGGTAAACATCTCCTAAAATGGGAGAGATTATGTTCTCCCATTTGGATTATCCAAGTGGGCCTAATATAATCACAAGACTCTTGATGAGAGTGAGGCAGGAAGGCAGAGTCAGAAATGGAAACATGGTGATGGAAGCAGAGACAGAAACCTGAAGACACTAGGCCATGAGCCTTGAAGGTGGAGGGAGGGGGCATGAGCCAAGGAATCTAAGCAGCTTCTCAAAATGGGAAAGGCAAAGAAACAGTCTCCCCTAAAGGCTTCAGAAGGAATACAGCCCTGCCAACACATTTAATTTAAAATTTCTGACTTCAGAATTGTGAGATAATAAATTTGTGCTCTTTTAAGTCACTGAGTTTGTGGTAATTTGTTACAGCAGCAGTAGAAACTATTAAAACCACAAATGTCCTGCTCCCTCCAGGATAAAGCCTACAGTAAGTCCTCAATGTCACCTACAGGTTCTTGGAAAGTGCTTTGACTTTAAGCAAAACAACAGGAGGAAAGCAAGTCTTCGAATAATTTTTGGTTCAATGTCACCAGGGATGACTTTTTCTCATCGATGTTATAATGAAACAATGTTGAAAAAACTGTGCTCCTCAAGTATCTGCCAAACTGCCTAGTAACCTGCTCATCAACGCTTGGCTCTCAGGAAACACAGCTGAGTCTCATGCATCTTCTAAATCCTTGTGTGGGGAAATGTTTCCTTGTCTGTGAAGTAAAATATTTCAGAAGCACACCAACCAAAGATCTGTCTCCTACATATCCTTAGAGGGAAGCCTGAGCTTTATGTCTTGTCAGAGAAATATATGTGACAGAAAGGACTCAGGAGTCTTGTAAAAAAAAAAAATTTAAAAAAAGGTAAGAGATCATTACCTTTCACAGAGATTGCACAAGACCTGCAGACACAAAAGCCAATGAACGTTTTTCTAATTTCCATAGGCAGTGTTATTTCCTTCAAGTGGGATCTGCAAGGCTGAGAAGTTTCAAAGCTGCCCTGTTTCATTTCTCCTCCCTACCCCTTCCCCAGAGCTCAGCTGTAACTGGCAGCACCTGCCCATTCGTGGGTCATTCATCAGCTGAAATGTCTGCATGTGGTTTTGCTTCATGTCCATCCTCCTTCAAAGCCCAAATATGCTTTGCATCTAAAGTGTGTAATATGTTCACTTCACAGAGTTGGCCAACAGAGGGTAACGCCATGTGATAAAAGACACAAGAGCAGACTGGGTGGAAGGTCCAAATAGCTGTTGGCCTATAAATTTTTTTCCAGCTCTTTCTACTTCAGATGGATGAGGATACCACCATCACTTTCACCACCTTCATGGAAAAGAAAGCTTTGGATTTAGGCCAACTATGACCTAAACATCCACTTAAATCTCAGTGAAGAAGCACTTGAAGAATGTGCATCTATGACTAGGGGATGGGCCTGAGTAAAACAATGTAATATTTCTTGAATGCCAAAGACAGTGGTTATTATTTATAAGGGGAGTATCAGCCCTTAAGGAAACAATCTCCAGAAGGTGGAATGTTGTCATTAATAAGCACCTGCTGCAGTAGTTCTGTGGTTGCCTCACTAGCGTGAATTAACCCCCTTCTAGGCACACAGTCTGAGGAAGGATTTACCCACCCCCAGTTCAGGGTGTGAGCTCTGATTGGGCCAAATCATCCCCGTTGCCACCGTGATTGGTTCAGGGATAAACACCCAATGCATACTAGCCAATCAAACTTGGCATTTCACATCACTGTTTCCAGAGGCAACTCCACATCACCAAATAAAGCTTAACTAGAAGGAAGCCCAGGATTTTTGACCCATGTGCAGGAAGAGCTATCCTCTGAGTGTGACAAGGAAGCCTACTGCCCTGCACATCCAGGGTCTTCATCTTGCAGGAGAGTAGCAGTTCAGGAAAAGACCAACATCTGGAAGACCTTGGTGACATGTCTGGACAATTGGGTTAAAACAAGTCTGAGATTTCAATGGCACAAAGCAATGTATTCTCTTGTTATTTAGGCCAAGGTATTTTGGTTTTCTTTCTGCCGACACTGGACCTCACCTTACCTGATCCACCCACTAAATTTAGGTACCATATGAGGGATTTTGACACATTCTGCCTCTATCTTCATCATGGCCCAGATGAGAAGGTTTTATCATGCCCTGTTTACAGAAGTCAAGTATTCTATCCAAGTTCAAAGTGCCAGGAAGTGATGGAGCCAGAATGCCATCTCATGTCTGTCCAGGCTCACAACCTCTGCTTCCCACCATGTTCTACTGATTCCTGCCATAATATTTGTGGGCACAGACTTGGAGGGAGAACCCACCCCCCAACATCACCCTTGGCAATGATGCTACAGATAAGCTCCAGGAGAGATTATTTCTATTGTCACACATGTATTTCATGTATTTGATATCTGGCATCCTGTTTCAGTAGTGGGATATTTCTTACAAGTGTTTCTGAATCACTGTGAAAGACAGTGGGAGAGCGAGCAATTAACGAATCTCTCATCACAAAAGGCATAAAGACGTTAATGAGCAGTTCTTTGGCATTTTAGACAGCAGTACAGTACTTAATTTCAAGATCCCAAACAAACCTTCTATAATATAAACATATCTAACCTCATATGTAAAACTATGATATAAGAAGTTACTTAAAATTGTTTTCCCATTTTTTATTTTTAAAGATTTGTTTATTTATTTATACAAGAACCGGGGTACAGGTCAGATGAGCGGGAGGGTGAGAAGATTCACCAGAGACAGAGCGGGGAGCAGAACAGGCAGGCTGACAAAATATACTGCTGAGGGGAGCAGTGGGCGAGACAGGAGAGGTCTACCTTGCCATGTGGTACCCTCCCCTGACGGCTGGGATCCAACCAGAGCTGCACAGGCTGTGGACAGCTGCACAGCGCTGCACTCAACCACCTGTGCCACCAGGGGAGGCCCTCCCATTTTTTAAATTGGGAGCTAATGACATGAATCTATTTCAAACTCAGAAAGATTTATTAAGTTTTTTTTTAATCAAACTTTGAGGGAAATAACCTAACTAGAAGCTCAGGGCCCAGTTCTAGGCAACACCATGCTCTGAAATAGTAAGACATTAATGATGAGAACTGTGCTTTCCCCAGTGGGTTGGTCCTGTCCCAGAATTGCTTAGCCAGAATTCCCAGTGGAAAAACAAACTAAGAATTCCCACTACAAAATGCACACATGTATGTATCATTCCTTAAATGATCTCCAAGAACCCTCTTAAACTTTAAAAAATTCATTTTAAACACACAATGTTTAAATTGTGTTTAAAATTCATTTTAAACACACAATGTCTCTCCGGTGGCGCAGCGGTTGAGCGCTGGGTGGCGAAGCTGCCCTCAGCCTCTGCAGCACCGGTTCGATCCCCGGCTGCTCCCCGGCCACCAGAGGAGGGTCCCGCATGGCCCCAGACCTCTCCTGCCGCCCGCTGCTCCCCTCAGCAGTGTACTTTTGTCCTTCTGCCTGCTCTGCTCCCCGCTCTGGCTCTGGTGAATTCTCTCACCCTCCCGCGCTTCTGACTATACCCAGTGCTTGTATAAATAAATGAATAAATCTTTGAAAAAAAATTAAAAAATAAACACACAATTAGCTTCATATTAAAAATATTTCCATTAAAATTAGAAATAAAATACCAAATATTAGCATTATGTTGTTATATTGTACTAAATGTTCTCTTCAATGCAGAAGACATTAAACAAAAACAAAAATAAATTTAAATTAGACCTATTAACAAGGAGTATATCATTTCCAGTTAATTGTATACCTAGAAAACCCAAGATAAGGGCCTCCCCTGGTGGCACAGCGGCTGAACGCTGGGCTGCGAAGCTGCCTGTAGCCTCTGCAGCGCCGGTTCGATCCCCAGGCCCCGGAGAGGGTCCCACATGGAGCGGCAGACCTCTCCTGCCACGCCTGCTGCTCCCCTCAGCAGTATATTTCATCAGTCTGCCTGTTCTCTTCCCCACTCTGGCTCTGGTGAATTCTCTCACCCTCCCGTGCTTCTGACTATACCCAGTGCTTGTATAAATAAATAAATAAATCTTTAGAAAGAAAGAAAGAAAACCCAAGATAAATTTTCAAAATAAATTATAGAGTTCTGGAGAAGTGGCTACAAAATAAAATGCAGAAATAAAATAAAACTTCCCTAAATACCAGTAATATTTAGGAAAAAGTAATAGAAGGAAAATATATTTTTAAAAGGCAAAAATAAATTACAATACCAAGTATTGAAAACCTTAAGAGAAAAACTATACAACTTTATCAAATGCATTTGACAAGATGACTAAATTAAGAGGTACGCCATTTTCTTGAAAGCAAACTCTTAATATCCTAAGCATAGTGATTTTCCAAAAGTTTGTTGACTTCCCACTCAAAATCTTAGATTGTTATGAATGAGACCATCAAGAAAATGAGAAGATGACCCACAGACAGGGAAAAAATATTTGCAAAATCATGTGCTGATAATTTGATTTTAAAATGGAGAACGGGCTTTAATAGAAATTTTTCCAAAATATGCAAAGATCCTTAAGCACATGAAAAGATGCTTCGCATCATTAGTCAAGGGAAATGCAAATCTAACCCACAGTGAGATACAGCTTCACATTCACTGTAATCAAAAAAGACACACAGAACCAGTGTTGGCAAGGATGTGAAAAAATTGTAATGTTCATTCAATTATAATGTCCTTTACAATTTATACAACAAATGTAAAATGGTGCAGCCCTTTGAGAAAATGGTTCAGTGATCCTTCAAAAAGTTAAAAAGAATTACCATTTGACACAACAATTTTACTGCTAGATATATGCCCCCAAAGAATTGAAAACATGTCTGCATTAAAAATTTCCACACCAATGTTCACAGCAGTATTCGTCACAATAGCCAGAAAGTGGAAACAATGAAAAAAAATCCATAAACCAGTGAACTGATAAACATTGTGTGTAGTATATCCACACAATGGTGTATTAGTCTGCAATAAAAAGAAATGAAAAATAAATAAAATATATGCCACAATATAGATGAACAAGGAAGGGCAGGAAGAAGGAGAAAAGAAGGTAGGCAGGAGAATGAAAGGAAGAAAGCGCCCTTTAGCGTGGGGAATGCCCTAAGGGGCTAAGTGGGAGTCTGGCAACTGTCCTGAATGACAGGAATGGTGGCAGCTGAGCTGAAACCCCATTAGAACATGGAAAGAAGGTAGACTTGAAGTTACTCTCCCTCTAGAAGGTGTAAGTGGCTGAGGAAGAGGGAGCCCCAAGACCACTCCAGGTGTCTGGTTTGGTCCACTAAGTAGATAATGGGCCCATTAACAGAAGGAGCAGGTCTGCAGGGGAAGCAGGACATTCAACTTTGAACACCTTGCCATCATGTTTGTGTTTATCATTCATATGAGTTCTGTACAAAACAGCAGCTTATTATAGGTTACTCTTCACTGCTCAGAGTGTTTTCCATTTATTAACCCAATTACATTACTTAGCATTAGGGACTCTATGGTGATACAAGAGGTTACATCTCAGCACTATGAAGCTATCAGCAGCCTCTGCAGCACGAGTTTGATCCTTGGCCATGGAGCTAACTCACCTCTCCTGTCTCACCCATTGCTCCCCTCAGCAGTGTATTTCAGTAGATCTGCCTGTTCTGCTCCCTGCTCAGTCTCTGATGATTCTCTCACCTCCACACCCCTGCCCTACACCAAGCTACTGTATGCATAAATAAATCAATCTTAAAAATTAATTGATAAATTACTTAGCATTATAAGTGATAGACCATGATTACCCTCACTTTCCAGGTGGGAAAAGTGAGGTCCAAAGTAGTCATCTGTCCAAGATTATGCAGCTAGTAAGTGGAAGAACTGGGTTTTAAACTCAGCCTTCCCTGAGCACCTGAACTAGAAAAGTTTCAGAGGTGTGGAATATATAGAACTGTACCCCTATCCTCAACAGGAAAGCTATTACAGGGGTTGCTTAAAGGAAGTTTAAACCCTCCAAACAGCAGGAGCAAGAGGGAACCCTCTGGGTAGAGAGGAGAGATATTTCTGAGCAAAGCCTCAGATCCACACCAAATAAGATGACCTTAGAGAACTCATGTCTCCTGTCGAGTGAGGGTATAGTGTTAGGTCTTGCATTCCCTCACCCTACCCCCCCTCACCCCACTACTTTAAATCAGATAAGTGCTCTTGCACAGTGGGGCGGGCACCAAATGCATGTCCTCCCTATCTTGAGGGCCCTGGCCTGTGTTAAGCTTCAATAAGAGAAAGGCAATGGGCCTCCCCAGTGGTGCAGCAGGTTGAGCGTAGCGTTGTGAAGCTGTCCGCAGCCTCTGCAGTGTGGGTTCAATTCTGGCCAGTCGGCGAGATACCCACATGGCACAGCAGACCTCTCCTGACTCGCCTGCTGCTCCCCTCAGCAGTGTATTTCAGTCCGTCAACCTGTTCTGTTCCCAGCTCTGTCTCTGGTAAATCCTCTCACCCTCCCACACATCTGGTCTGTGCCCTGGTTCTTGTACAAATAAAGCTTTAAAAAAAGAGAGAGAAGGGTAAGATTACAGTAAGCCAACATGCATTTATTTAGGAATAGCAGAAAATTGCTGAGAGCATAGGTTCAAGTCAGAAACCCAAAACATGTTAGCAGGAGGAGCCCAGGTCAGGAATTTCTTATAGAAGGAAAAAGAAGGAAGAGGTAATGGTCAGTGGAAGTCACAAGATAAATGGTCAGGTGGGGGAAGGGGCAGTCAAAAAGTGAAAGACAGCTACAGTGGTGCTATAGGGGGCTGTAGCCACCCAAAGGACAATGCCAAGGTAGATGACAGATCACTGTCTGTGGGTTCTCACCCATACACACAATTGCAAGATCTCTCAGGCTCAGGGAGCAACAGTGGGTTTTATTTAACAAACAAGGGAAACTAAGACTCTCTAAGGCCACAAGTGGCCAGTTCTCTCACCCCAGTAGTGTCCACTGTCCACAAGTCTTAAACAAAAGGATGTTCATCCAAGATGGCATCATCTTGCCAACAAGGGCCTGGAGTGCACGGTAGCCAGCAAGCAGCAACCAGGATCCAACTCCCCACAGCTGGTGGTGCTCACAGGCAGGGGTGCTGAGATAGCTCAGCAGCAGCACAGCCACAGTCTGAAGGTCAGGGTGGCAGTCCCAGATGCTGCACCAGACAGCAAGGAAGCAGTAGCACTGGGAGACTCTCAGAGACCTGGACACAGAGTGCCAGTCATCCGTCAAGAGCACTGGACCCCACTGGCCAGCAGTGATAGTCAACACCAGTCACTAGGAGGTGGTGGTGTCAGAAACACAGTGTTAACAGCTTTGTGAACTTTTGGCCCACATCAGCAACAAACAGCCATTTGAGTCACTGGGCTCAGAGCCTTTGGTGTTCCTTTCAGGTGATGTTAGAGGCAGGCCAGGGGGCGGTGACCCCAGCTTCTGAGAAGTTCTTTAGCTTCTCTGCGAAGCTTTTCTATTTCTCTTCTTCAGAGGTCAGGAACAGTCAGTCTCGGCCAGGAACCAACATTCCAAGCTTCCAGTGAGCATGTGGGAGCCACGAGCTGCCTCCTACCCTGCCTTATATCCTCTTTCAGGATTTCACACACACACACACACACACACACACACACACACACACACACACACACAAGTCTGATTGGACCGTTATCAATCCTATGCCTGATTGGACCATTTACCAATTAGCTCATAGCTCACACCTGATGGTCCAGGTCCATTCCAGGATCCAAGCACTAAATCCATGGGCCTCTCTATTGCTTGCAGCTGGATGGGCCCAGCATTGGAGGTGACTGCCCCAGCCCCCATGCTCCTTCCTGCAGCCCTGAACCAGGAGCTGCATGGCCTGGGGCAATACAGTAGGAGAACCAATGGGCTGTCTACTATCACTACCGACCTCTGTCTGCAGCCTGAGCCCTGTGGGGCCACTGGTATAGCAGTGGTAAAAGCCCCCCCCCCAACACTTCCACTTGCACTGCCCATGAGCAGCTTCAGAGGCCAGAGCACTGGAGTCCTGAGGTGGGGGGAGAGAGAAGTTGGATCTCTGGTTTCAAAAGCAGGTAAAAGTTTTATGATTAGTTTTTTCAAGTAGCATATTTTTTAAAGATTTATTTTATTTATTTATGCATACAAAAATGGGGTGTAGGTCAGAGGTGCAGGGAGTGAGAGGATTCACCAGAGACAGGGTGGGTGCAAAACAGGCAGATCTACTGAAATACACTGCTGAGGGGAGCAGTGGGTGAGACAGGAGAGGTCTGCTGCGCCATGTGGGTAGCTCCCTGCCAGGGATCAAACTCATGCTGCAGTGGCTGACAATAGCTTCATAGTGCTGAGACTTACCCCCTGCACCATGAGGGAGGCCCATATTCTTATTCTTGTCTTCTTGGAATGCTGGCAGTTTGGTATAGTTCAAGGGTCACATTCAGTTAAATGAGGACAGTAAAGTGACTTTTTCCGCAGAAGCTTTCTCCAACCCTATTTTAATGTGACTCCAGTGATGTCATCCCATGCATTCCTGGTAAATTCAAAGTGGTGTATTTGAAATCACCTATTTTTTGGAAGCAGGGCTGGGGCTTCCATCGCAATGGAAGTAGAAACTGATCTACGTATTCTCTCCTTGTCCTCAATCCTTGGGGAGTGAAGTCTGTGGAATTCCAACACCTGAAAGAGACCCAGACTGGGGCACCCTGGAGCAATATCCCTGCATGTGAAATAGCAGCAGAGAGTGTCTTGGAACTGACAATTACTCCAGAAAAATCTCCATCCCTTCCAGTGGATTGGGCACCTCATTCCAACCAAAAGTCTTGACCTTGGAGGTGGAAGACAAGTGATGGCAGGAGGCTGACGGGTGGTGTGGGTGAAGGGGTTCCCAAGGCCACAGAGACCAATGTCCATCTGTGATTTTCCCAGGGGATGAGGTCTGGGTGTGCTGTCTGTGTGGGTGTCAGAGCTTAGCTCCAAACATTCCTCTACAGGTCCACTGGAATAAGAATGAGCTGACACGCTGAGTCTGGGACAGTCCTTCAGAGTTAAGTAAGGGAAGAGCTCCCGGAGCAAGAAGGGTGGGTGACAGTCACCTTTTCAGAGAATTACCTGCACCAGTGTGAGTTGACAACTGCCTTTCCCAGAGAAGGCCTCGAACCCTGGAACCGGAAGCAGCTGAGAGGCAGGGAAACCTCTCTTGAATTATGAGCTCAAAAGGCAGCCACTCCCCAGCCCACTCCTTTCAGACACTGGCCCCATTGTTGCGGAGCAGTTTGGCAGTTACTCTAAAGTGGCTAAAATTTGGCACATCCTCCAAGGCCCTTCCTAGTCAGATCAGGTGACCGTTTCCCTGAGACTTGTAGAGAAAGAAAGGATTACCTGCCACCTCCCTTCTCCCTCGGAGGCAGGTGAGAGTAAATCCATTTAACTGACCAGCGCTGTCAGTTTACAAATAAAACATAAGCTATAAAAGCCACCTTTGTTCAAGGGGCAGTCGTGCTGGCGGGGAGGTTAGATTAGCAATTTGCCCTTTGTAAAAGGATTAGCAGAGCCTCATTGTTTTAATGTTTATTTTTCAATTTGCATCTTCTAGCAGTTTCAAACCAACCCAAGGCCCCTAGTCCCTGCTCATTTTACCTCCTCTGTGAAGGGACTCACCAAGTTGGATTAGAGCACCCCCAACATGAAACTCAGGCAAAGCTCCTTCCCTTTCTTTCTGCTCAGGCTCAAGCTGACCTTCCCCTGGCTGCAGAGCAGAAATTATAGTTCTGGCAGAGGGGAGAAGAGACAGTTTATGCAGACAAAGGGAACCTTCTCCTCCCTTGTGACGGTGTCATCTCTAGCACAGAACTCCATACTCCATCCAGATTGTGGAATAAATGGAGCTCTAGTTTGGATGCCAGTCATTACTTGGGTAGTTGGGCAGGTCTCACCATGCCTGGGGGTTTCCTTTTGATTTTGTCCTGATTATGAAGGACTAAGAGGGCTGGGGATGACCTCCACAAAGCTGGCGGTGTGCTGGACAGTTATCCAGAGGGACTCACCAACTGTCCTCACATTACTCCCAAAAGAAGCTGATGCCTCATTGTACACTATTCTCTACAGAGAGAACTATACCCACCCTGATACCATCTTACCTTCTTACCTAGCATATTTTGTCCTAAAACGGTAGCTTATTCCTCCATTTTAAAAAAATAAAATAATTTTTTTAAACCACTACTGTTTTTTCAAAGCTGCAAAAATATTTTTCCAAATGAAAGCTTACATTGGACCAAACTGCATAAAATAAAATAAGCAAACTTCTCCTAAAAGCAACCCAAAGAAGTCCTCTGGCTCTTCATGGCACAGAAACTTCTGGTTTAAATAAAATCTTTTCTCCAGCTTCTCTATCTCAGGCTTTTCCATCTCTTATTTACCAAATTTTGATGTGTCCCACCAGATACCAACCTTGGTTTTCCTTTCTAATTCCATCCTTGCTGCTTCTAAGTATCAGCAGATACTCCAGAAAAACATTTTTCAAAACACCGCTCCACCTCTAAAGAATGTCAATACATTCAATGACCTTCACAACTTGGCCTCACTTTAATATTTCAGTTCTATCCTTCATTGAATCCTAAAGGAGCTTTCACTTTCTGCTTGTCTTAACCACCCACCAGCTATAAGCACAACTTGCCTAGACCTACCTCCTTGTTTTTGCACAGGCCCATCTTCACGCTGAGGACTCTGGTTTGTCCATTTATAAGTTTAGAAGTCCAATTTCATGAGTCTTCATACTCTAGCTACTTCATGGTGACTGCCATAACCACTGTACATGCTGAAGATAGCTCAGGTGTGTTACGGGGTGTGTGTGTGTATGTGTGTGTGTGTATGTGTGAGTGTGTGTGTGTGTTGGGATTTGGGAGTATGAACTCATAGTCTACGGGACTTTGTCTAGATGAATTCTGGTTCATTTAGATCCATATATTTGCTTATACCAGTTGCCCAAGTAATATTATCGTAACACTGTATTTTGCACAGTTGGCTGGGGGGCAGAGGACTGTTGGACCCACGTGGGTAGTATCGGGTCAAACCCCAAACTGTGGAGGGACACACTGTCATGGATTCTCACAGTACACATCTTATTCTACCTTGATTCCAGGCCAAGTTCCCTTGTCCTACTCTACTGGTAGATTCATTTCGCCGGTGTAGTTTCACCCTTTCATTGAGAGCATGGTGCCCTGAGCGCCCCAGATATACACAGGTCTCAGATCCTCTCCAATCCATGGGCATTAAAAGCCATCCTTCCAGGTTAGGGAGACTACCACATCAACTCAGACGTGTACCACTTTTTCAGTTTCCTTTTCCTTTTTTGAAACTTAGGGATTTCCTTTACACTTTTATAAGCTCATTTATACAATTTAAAATATTTCTGCTTAATCACAATGGACACAGCAGAAATCAAAAGAATAATCAGAAACTACTATGAACAGTTATATAGAAACAAGTTCAACAATCTAGGGGAGATGGACAAATTCCTACAACTCTACAATCACCCAAAGCTAGATAAAGAAGAAATAGAACACCTAAACAGACCAATTACAAGCAGCGAAATTGAAATGGTAATCAAAAACCTTCCCAAAAACAAAATCCCAGGACCTGTTGGGATGAATTCTACCAAACATTCAGAAACGAATTAGTGCCTATCCTTCACAAACTCTTCCAAAAAATTAAGAAGGAAGGGATAATACCAAACACGTTCTATAAAGCCAACATTACACTAATACCAAAACCGAACAAGGACAATACAAAAAAAGAAAACTACAGGCCAATCTCGCTAATGAGCACTGATGAAAAAATCCTCAATAAAATTTTAGCTATCAGAATCCAACAATGTATCCATAAGATAATTCACCACAACCAAGTAGGACTCATTCCAGGGACACAAGGATGGTTCAACATCCAAAAATCAATCAACATTATCCAACACATGAACAAAAAGAAATATAAAAACCATATAATAATATCAATAGATGCCGAGAAAGCTTTTGACAAAGTGCAACACCCATTCATCATAAAAGCCCTTGAAATTCTTGGAATACAAGGAACATACCTCAACATCATAAAGGCCATATACGACAAGCCAACAGCCAGTATCATTCTCAATGGTGAAAAGCTGAAAGCATTTCCATTAAGATCTGGAACAAGACAAGGATGTCCACTCTCACCACTGCTTTTCAATATAATACTGGAAGTCCTAGCCAGAGTAATAAGACAAGAGAAAGACATACAAGGAATCCAAATAGGAAAAGAAGAAGTCAAACTATCACTATTTGCAGATGATATGATAATATACATAGAGAACCCCAAAAACTCCACAGAAAAACTAATTCAACTAATCAATCGTTTCAGTAAAGTGGCAGGATACAAAATCAACACGCAAAAGTCAGTAGCCTTTACACAAACAATATACACAAACAATAAATCTGAAGAAGAAGAAATCAAAAAACCCATCCCTTTTATTATCAAAAAAAAAAAATCAAATACTTGGGAATAAATCTAACAAAAGAGGTAAAGGACCTTTACAAAGAAAACTATAAAACATTGTTTGTTAAAAGAAATAGAAGAAGACACAAAGAAATGGAAAGACATCCCCTGCTCATGGACTAGAAGAATATACATTATTAAAATGGACATCCTACCCAAAGCAATATACAGATTCAATGCTATTCCAATAAAAATTTCAATGTCATTCTTCAGAGAAATAGAACAATTATTGATGAAATTCATATGGAATCACCAAAAACCCTGAATAGCCAAAACTTTCCTGAAAAAAAAAAAGAAGGGAATGGAGGCATCACTTTCCCAGACTTCAAACTATCCTACAAAGCCATAATCATCAAAACTGCGTGGTATTGGAACAAGAACAGACATACAAACCAATGGAATCGAATAGAAAATCCAGAAATAAACCCACAGATTTATGGTCAACTAATCTTTGACAAAGGAGCAAAGAATATGCATTGGAGCAAAGAAAGTTTGTTCAATAAATGGTGCTGGGAAAACTGGGTTGCTACATACAAAAGAATGAAGCTTGACCACTACCTCACACCATGCACAAAAACCAACTCAAAATGGATTAAAGAACTAGACATAAGACCTGAAACCATAAAATACATAGAAAGAAATATAGGCGAAACACTACATGATCTGCAAATCAAAGACATCTTTACGGACACATCACCCAAAGCAGTGATAGTGAAGGCAAAGATTAACAGCTGGGACTACATCAAATTAAAGAGCTTCTGCACAGCAAAAGAGACAATAACAAAAACAAAGAGAAACCCCACCAACTGGGAGAACATTTTTGCACGCAACACTAATGATAAAGGACTAATCACAAAAATCTACAAAGAGCTGATGAGACTCAACAAAAACAAAGGAAATAATCCAGTCAAAAAATGGGCAGAAGAGCTAAAAAGAAACTTCTCTGAAGAGGAAATGCAAATGGCCAACAGGCATATGAAAAAATGTTCAACATCACTTGTAATCAGGGAAATGCAAATCAAAACTACCATGAGATACCATCTCACACCAGTGAGAATGGCACATATTAAAAAAACTAGTATCAACAAATGTTGGCGAGGTTATGGAGAAAAAGGAACTCTCCTGCACGGTTGGTGGGAGTGCAAACTGGTCCAACCACTATGGAGAGCTGTATGGAGATTTCTTGACCTACTAAACATAGAGTTTCTATATGATCCAGCAATACCACTCCTAGGTATTTACCCAAAGGACACAGAAACATCAATTAACTTTTTTTTAAAAGATTTATTTATTTATTTATTTATTTATTTATTTATTTATTTATTTATTTATTTATTTAATACAAGAACCGGGCCACAGACCAGACATGCGGGAGGGTGAGAAGATTCACCAGAGAAAGAGCAGGAAACAGAACAGGCAGGTTGACGAAATACAGTGCTGAGGGGAGCAGTGGGCAAGACAGAAGAGGTCTGTCTGCTGTACCATATGGGACCCTCGCCCACTGGCCAGGATCAAACCAGTGCTGCAGAGGTTGCAGACAGCTTCACAGCTCAGCGTTCAACTGCCTGCGTCACCAGGGGAGGCCCAATCAACTAACTTTTAATGAATGAATGAATGAATGAATGAATGGCATTTGGGCTATCCCTTTCATAGAAAGATGGCGTTGACTTAGAGTCATAGGGACCAATCCTGACTCTCCTATTAACCAGCTGTTTGACCTTGGGCAATTTACTTCTCTGAACCTTGGTTTTCTCACATGCAACATGGAGACAACCCAGACTTTACATGAGAGCTGGAGGATTAATATGTATCAAGCAAGTGTCTCACTAGCATTCAGTTATCATAGTGTCGGTCTGGAGGAATACACTGTTTTCTACTTAGTGATAAAGGCTAAGTCTGACACATAAAAAATCCCTTTGTTATTCATGGTAAAAGTCTTATGGACACTTGTGGTTCTAAAGTCTATACTAGAGCCAAAGAAACAAAAAGGGTGCCTGCAAGCAGCTGTCACATATATGGGTTTTTTTGGTTTGTTTGTTTGTTTTTTATAGCTAAAATAATCCCTTTTGTTTTATTATTTTAATGAAAGTTTACATGAATATAAACTGCATGATTAAAAGTTTAATTTTTAAATTTTGCATATTGTAACTGTAGGTATATTTTATTTTTTTAATTTATTTAAATTTTATTTTTATATTCCCCATACAATTACAACCCCCTTATTTTGACCCCAAGCCCTCCTTTTCCCGCCCCCCATGCCCCATAGAGTGTCTCTGGTTCATAGTTGTCTGTTGATTTTGATATTTTCTTTCTTATAGTTATTCTTTTTCCTGGTCCCTTATTTAGGTTTTCTAGATTCCTGCTATGAGTGAGACCATCCAGTATTTTTCTTTTTCTTTCTGGCTTATTTCGCTGAGCATGATCCCTTCCAGCGCCATCCATGTTGCTGCAAATTGCATGTGTTTATCTTTCTTGAATGCTGAGTAATATTCCATGGTGTATATGTACCACATCTTCTTGATCCAGTCATCTATTTTTAGGCATTTGGGTTGTTTCCAAAGCTTAGCTATTGTAAACAGTGCTGCTATAAACATAGGGGTGCAGGTGCTCTTTGGAATTGATGTTTCTGTGTCCTTTGGGTAAATACCTAGGAGTGGAATTGCTGGATCATATGGAAGCTCTATGTTTAGTAGGTCCAGAAATCTCCACACAGCTCTCCATAGTGGTTGGACCAGTTTGCACTCCCACCAGCAGTGCAGGAGAGTTCCTTTTTCTCCACAACCTCGCCAACATTTGTTGTTGCTAGTTTTTTTAATATGTCACATATATGTTTTAATTCCCTCCAAAACCTGATCCACCAAGTGTTATTCTTTTTCCTTTCAGAGAACTTCAGAGAGGTTAGATCACTCTCTAGGTTTATCCAGTAAGCGCTGAAGGAGTGTTTAAGCCTAGCTCTGTCTTACCTGTGTCAGATACCGTAAGCTGGTTAGACAATAAGCATATGGGTGTCGGGTATGTGTGTCTGCAGCCTTGAGCTCTAGCCATCTGATCAAATGGCCATGGAACTGACTTGAAAATAAAGACTAAAGCATAACCATCATCCAAACTTTCTTCTGCTCCAGGCAACCTAACCTTCACAAATGCCCAGCTCCCTGAAGCATCAGCCACCCTGAGAATCTTAAAAGCTATGGTTATATCAGTTTCTACTTCTCTGCAATAGGTCAGCAAGGTATTTTCCCACCCGTGACGGGAAATGAGAGGTCATGGAAACAGAAAAAAGGAAAAAGAAAGGGAGTCTGCATTTGCCTCCAAATTCAGATTAAAATGAAAGTTAGGAAGCAGATTTAATGCACCATATTTATGATTAGTCACCTTAATATGAGACATATTAGCAAGCTGGTTAAGTGCAAGGCTTTGGATACAAGCAGTACTGGGTTTAAATCCTGGCCCTCCACTTATTAATGGAATGATCTAAATAAGGTGGTGAGCCTCGGTTTCATTTCCTATTAAACATATATAAGGAAAGAACTGGACTTTCAGTGGTGAAATTAATTTAGTATACACACGTGTTGGTTTTTCAATGATGTACCACTAAAACATATGATGTTGTAAAGTAGTGTACCTCCAATTAAAATAAAGGGGTATAAGGATATTCATCTCACATAATTATTATAAGAATTTAACTAAAACAACAGGTGTGGTGATTTTATTAGTGCCTGACAATTAGTAAGCATTCATAAAAGGTAACTATATGGCCACTACCATCACTAATAGTAATAATAATCGATAACAGGAAATTTAAGGATAATTTCTTTTGCAATATAGAGGTCAGAAACTCACCCAGCATCACACAACTAGTAAACATCAGCGATAGAAGGTAAAACTAGGTAGTCAACCTGCAGAACCCACACTAGAATATGCTGCCTCACAGTTCTCTTGTTATCTGTGTTAATATCATTCGATGATGATGGAACGGAGGGTTGCAGAGGCAGATAGATGCAGGTAAAGAAAACAAGAGCTCTAACTTCATCTGTGGGTGAGGGAGCCCTCATGCCAAGCCTGGAAACCAGAGCAGTAGGGGTAAGGATCTGGACACACCCACCAAGTCTCTCAGAACATCCAGAGGGGCTTAGACGGGGAAGCACCAAAACCCACAAATTAGATCTATGCTCTAAAGCAGATGGAATAGCTCCAGCTTCAACAGAAAAGGAAAGGAAAGCAAAAATAAACAAATAGGACTGCATAAGCTAAAAAGCTTCTGCACAGCAAAAGAAACTATCATTAAAATAGGACACACAAAATGGGGAGAAATATTTGCACACCATACATCTGACAAGAGGCTGATACCCACAATCTACAAAGAACTCATACAACTAAACAAAAAGAAAATGAATAACCCAGTCAAAATATGGTCAGAAGAGTTAAATAGACACTTCTTCAAAGACATACAGATGGCCAACAGGCACAGGGAAAAAAAATCTCAACATCACTTACCATCAGGGAAATGCATATCAAAACCACAATTACCTCATAGCCCTGAGAAAGGCACATATCAAAAGACCAGAAACAATAGGTGTTGGAGAAGGTGTAGGGAAAAAAGGAACCCTCATGCACCGTTGGTGGGAATATACACTGGCCTGGCTTCTGTGGAACACAGTGTAGGGGTTTCTTCAAATATTAAAAATTTCATATGATTCAGCAGTTCTACACTTAGCTATACAAAGAATACAGAAAAACTGATTCAAAGAATTTTATGCACTCCTGTATCCATTACATTTACAACAGCCAAATTGTGGAATCAACCTAAGAGTCCAAAGTCATTTGAGTGAGTTAAGAAGATGTGGTATCTATGCATAATGAATACTAATCAGTTGCTTTAAAAAAATGATGAAATCTTGCCTTTTGTGACAACATGGTTGAAACTAGAAGGGGAATATGCTAAGCAAAATAAGTCAAGAGGACTCACGTGGAATTAAAAAAAGGAACAGACAAAGCTAAACGAAAACAAACCCTTAAAATCTGACTATAAAACTGAGGCTACCGGAATAGGTAAGGAAAGTGGGAAAAAGGGGGTAGGAGGCACAATGGACTCTGGTAGAGGGTGATTTGGTGCTTTGAGGGTGGGCATGGTATGGTAACACACATCTAAAAAGGTGTAAATCATGCAGTGCTGTAAACCAGCGTTACTTCCATTCAAAAATGACACAATTTTCTAAATGTTGACCTCCCTGGTGGCACAAGGGGTTAAGATGCAGCACTATGAAGCTGCTCCCCTCAGCAGTGTATTTCAGTCAATCTGCCTGTTCTGCTCCCCATTCTGTCTCTGGTGAATCTTCTCCCCAACCCCCCAGTACCTCTAGCCTGTACCCAGTTCTTGTATGCATAAATAAACAAATCTTTTTTAAAAATGACAGTTTTTTAAATGTTGAGGTGAGTGCTTGACAAGTTCCTTTTGTGCTGCCATCTCACTGACTTCATTGAAAAAACGTTGGTTTACAAAGTAACCCACTCCAGACAGCACTTGCAGAGAATTCCCTGACTTGTGCTGGGTCAGCTAAGTCACCTGGTCTGAAATAAACCAAACTTCTCACTTCCTTAAGAACATCACTGGGAATCACAAGGGTGAAAGGTTGATTTGCAAATAGCTAGGTTCCTGGCCCTGGAATTTTTTGACAAGATGGATTCAGGAAAAATAAATTAATCTCTGCAGCAGGGTCAACTGTGGAATTGTGAAAGAATGCTGGCCTTCGTTGCAGGAAGGGAAAGTGCTCGAAAGCAACTTCAATGAGGGGTTGGGACTCCAGGAAACTCTGTGTCCTGGCCTCTGCCCCACTCTCCCCCAACCATATCACTAAATTTGGAAACGATAGGGAGGAGGCCCCTCAGCTTTCTCTTCAGTGCAGCTCCAGACAGTGAATACTCTAGTTTGCTCTCACAGAGAAATCTTGCTCCTAGTCTAATGTAGGAAGAATAAATTCTTTGTATCTGTAGAGCTGGATCCAGGTACATTTGGGAAAATTATAAAATTCAGCTTGGAGAAAATAGATTAAAATCAACTTGATTAAAACAAGAACATTAAAACCAAAAAAAAATACTTAAGTCCAAGAACAGTCCCATTTTTTGTCATCTTAACTGAGAAAGAGCCCCAGAAACATGGAGAATGTTCATGTTTATGCAATATATTTTTTTATGTTATAATTATATTTTCCACCATTTAGTGCTGAATTCCTAACACCTGGCATATTCAAACCTGACACCAGAAAACAGGAAGTCTATTCAAGGAAAGGCAAATTAGCTCCTTGCTCTGGAATCAAGATGCTCTGGGAACCATTCACTCAGCCCTATAGCCAGCAGAACCATGGGGAGGATGATTACATTTCCTGAATCAAAAAGCAGGAACATCATATAGTAGTGGAACAGGACAGTGAAGCAGTAAGTAATTCTCCTGCTAGGGAAGTCTACATTTTTCCTTCTGGAATCTTTAGTTGAGACCAGAAACCACAGAGTAAAGAAAGGAAACTTATGATAATGAAGGATGATATTCTAAACTAACCCATTTCCTTTCGAGAAGCTATTCGTATGTGAAAGATAGAGTAATCCCTAAAATATATATGCGTTATTAACTTAGTTATCAACAAGTACAAGATGACCTATTAATTTACCATTCAAAGTTAATAAATTATCCATAAGATTATTCAACAGGTGCCCAAATCTGAAGAAATTTGAGTGGATACAAAGTTTGAAAGTTTCTCTCAGCTGACTAAATATGACATCACTTCCTGGAAGGAGAAAACTGGAAGCCATTATAACCCCACAGATACTCCCAAGTCTATAACGCAGCTCAATTTGAACAACACAGAGAGTGATTGACAAGAAGTTGAAATTGAACAGATACACCTCATTGGTTCTTGTACATAACAAGGATTTTGCTTCTTTGAGATATAATTTACATATGGCAAAAACGATCCATCTTAGTGTACAGTTCCTTGGATTTTGACAAGTGTGTATTATCAGGTAACCACCTGCACAATCAAAATATGACACAGTCCCATAAACCCAGAATCCATCCCCAGGCCTCCCTGCAGTCAACTACTTCTCCATTCCTGAGGCCCTAGCAACCACTGATCTGTTTTCTATGCTTACGATGTTACCTTTTCCAGAAAGTCACATGACACAGAGACTTTTCAACAATATTTAAAGTTCCAGTTGCTTTGCATCCTCATCAGCAGTTAATACTTTCAGAAATAGTTTTGTTTTGTTTTGTTTTCTGACTTTAGCCACTCTAATCAGTGGGTTGTGTCATTGACGTTTTGGATTTTTTTTTTTAATTTGCAGGAAATGATGATGAACACCTTTTCCTGCACTCAGTTGCCTTCGTATATCTTCTTTGGTAAAGTTCCTGCTCAAATCTTTTGCATATTTTTTAACTAATTTATTTGTTTCCTTATCATTGAGTTTTGGATCTTTCACATATTCTGGGCATGGTACTTTATTGGACTGGTGACTTGCAAATATTTTTTCCCAGTCTTGTCTTTTCATTTCTCTAACTATGTTAAACAAGGATCTTTTTGCTTCTAATTACACCCCCAAGTTATTATAGTGAGCAATTAGTCATATAAGGACATGTGGTTTGTGTTTGCTCTACTGCATTCATGATAGAGACTAGAAAAATTATTCAGCATAAAAGTCCTGACAAGTTGTTCTCCTCCTTTGAGGGCACTATCCTGCTCCCATTAAATTATAAGATACTGACCTTCCCCCTTACCTGCCCCCACCTCAGTACATAGTGGACTCTCTCAATAGGTGTCATTGAATAAATAATTGAATGAAGAGTGACATCAACTGGCAGAGTGAAACAGAATATGTAGGGAGAGAGGAAAGCAGAGGCCAGAAATTCACTATCAGACTTAAGAATTTTTAACTTTTCCCTGGAAGGTTTTAAATAAGGAAGTAACGGAATGGGATTTTTTTTTTTAAATATTGTACTGGAAGCAGTCTAAAAACTAGATAGGATGGGGACTCATTCTAGTAGCAATTCTAACAAAAAAGACTTGAAATTTTCCAAGCAAGAGATGATAAAATGTTAAAATACAGATATAACAGCAGGGACAGAAAAGAAGGGGCAGATAAGAGAGATATTAATGAATCAATAGGATATTAATTCCCCCCCCCACTTCATGTAAATTTGAAAAACTTTGCCAATGTACATAAAAAGCAGAGCAATTTGTGGGGGATGCAACGTACATCATGAAATTCTTCCTAGCCCCCATGCAAACACACCCACACCTCTAATTCTCCCCCCTCAAGTCTTTACAGCCAAGTTTCTTTTCAAAAAAAAAAAGTTTCCACTTACTTTTTCCACTTCCTCATCACCGTTTTATGTCTCCTGAATTTAATGTGTGAATATAGCACAATTTACCTTCAATCAGAAGCCCATGTACATTCTACTAGGAAACTGTATTACTGAAACAACTGGTAATTTATTGATTCATATAGGATGGATCCAGTATGACTTTATCGAGTAAGCAATTCCTTTCTTATGCTGCCCATCAAGTGCTATAAGTCACTTCTCCCTACCCTTATCTGCTCATTCAACAACTGTCCAAATGCACACAAACATCAATATTGAAGGGTCAGGACTCAGGGCATATACTGTTGGGATGCTGCCTAGCAGACATCTAGTTTCAGGAAACTCTCCAAGATCGCAATGAAGAGTGTTCAGAAGTGAGTATTGTCCATAAAATACCATATGCTAGGATAATCTTTAAGGGGATAATTATTATAGCCCAAATGTAAGTGCCATTTACATGAGAGTCTTTTTTTTTTTAAGTCACTTATTTTTGGTGGCCTGGTTCACTATAAAAAACACTGAACAGCTAGGAAGTTCTAGTCTTGCCTCTGCCATTATTAATTCTGAGATGTTACTTAATCCCTCTGGCCCCAATGTCCTCATCTACATATGAGATTGGACTAGAACTAGATCATCTTTAAGGTTCCTGATTAGATGAGATTCTGGTTATAAACCTAACTTTGAAGGAAATGTCCCAATTTATAACCATTGATCTTAGTGAATTGGGGCAATAAATGTCTGTTTCAAGATTTAAAGGAGTGAATGCTCCTTTATTGTCCCAGGAAGACAAATCAATACTTTAGTTGATCCCTTTATAACTAATCGTTCACAACAAAGAAAAAAATTCTGGTGTCTGTTAACAAAGTCACCTTTTAAAAAGAAATATCCAAATGAATATGTGCATTGGCACCACTGCTAAACATTTTGCTACCTGAAAGTCAAACAAAAAATTTTAGTTACTCTTAAATTTTCTTCAGTCATCATACCATCCATTCATCACTATTTAAGGAAATTTCCAAAATCTCTTCCAAAAGAAGATGCTACTGAAATGTCATAATAGCAATGTGGTAGTGGATGCCTGAGTAGACAAACTGACCAGTAGGACAGAATGAGAAGCTTCACAAATGAACCCACACATACATAGGAAGTTAATATGATGCAGATGGTGCCACTAACCGGTGGTGGAACATCTGATCATCCAGTAGATGCCAGGGGAAAGCTTGCTCCCTATTGGGAGAAAAACAAATCTCAATCCCCTCCTAACACCTAAAGGTGAACTCGAGATTGGCTTTCAACCTGATGTGAAATATAAAATTATAAAGTCAACAGAAGAAAATAAGAGAGAAAATCTTTGACCTGAAGGCGAAGGACTCCTTAAATAAACTTCAAAATCATTAGCTCTCAGTCAACAATGACAGAAAAATTAATTTAATTACTTTGAAATTAGGGATTTCTGTTCAACAAAAGACACTATAGACAAGGTTAAAAGAAAGATAAAATGGGAGAAGATATTTGTAAAGTCTAAGACAAAAAAAGGAAATATCAAAATAACAAACAGGGAATTATTACATGTATGAGATGTTAGTAGCAGTTATTTCTATATCTAAATGCCCAAAAATGGATGAATGGATCGAGGAGAAGATGTGGTATTTGTACACAAGGGAATACTATTCAGCTATCAAAAAAAAGATAAACGTGTGTAATTTGCAGCAACATGGATGGAGCTGGAAAGAATTATGCTAAGTGAAATAAATCAGAAGGAAAAAGATAAGTATCGAATGGTTTCATTTATATGGGATAGAGAGAAACCAAACAAAAGGTCAAGAAAAAGACAAAACTTGCAATGTGAATACAGATTAGAGGCATACAGCAAAGGATGGGGAGGGAAGGGGTCAAAAAGAGGAGGGAAGGGCACAAGGGACTACGGTAATGGATCATGGGTGCTATGGTGGTGAGAGACGTGCAGGGACTACACCTGAGGGGAGAAACCAATTACTGTACAAAAATGAACAAGTATTGAAGAAGATAAATAAATTAAAATTTCTTTTAAAAGTTGAAGCTACCAGAGGGAGCAGGGGACACGCAAGGAGGGGCCGCCAACAGACTATGGTGGAGGATCATGTGTGGTAACATGTATTTGAAGAGGTGTGAACCTGTATCTGTGAATCACATACAGTGTTATAAACCAATGTTGACTCAAAAAAAAAAACATTAATATAACAAAATAAATAAATTTTTGTTTTGTACTTCTGCAAGAACTTTTAGACTTACTTGGAAAGATTTTTAAAATATTATCCTTGTCATATATAAAAAGAAATAAAGGGCCTCCCCTGTGGCGCAGCGATTGAGCGCTGGGTTGCGAAGCTGCCTGCAGCCTCTGCAGCACTTGTTCGATCCCCGGCTGCTCCCCGGCCACCAGAGGAGGGTCCCACATGGTGCGCAGACCTCTCCTGCCACCCGCTGCTCCCCTCAGCAGTGTACTTTGGTCCTTCTGCCTGCTCTGCTCCCCGCTCTGGCTCTGGTGAATTCTCTCACCCTCCCACACTTCTGACTGTACCCAGTGCTTGTATGAATAAATAAATAAATCTAAATAAAATAAAATAAATAAATAAAAAAGAAATAAAACATAAGTGAAATAAATTAAAGTTATTCCTAAAATTTCTCTATATTCAGAAACCAGCTCTTCCAGATTACTTTCTAATCTAGACTGGTCAATGTCCATGCTTTTGCACACAGTCCTAGCCTTATCAAGAATGTTAGTGATACAACTTTTCTTATAAGAGGAACCAAATGAAATTGCTGACATTCTACACTTTGTGACTAAAATATGGCCATTTCATATGGTTCAAACTAACAAAAAAGTGCTCCTTTGTTCTCTCCAGAATTTTCTTCCAAGTTGATGCTTACTACCCATTCTGCAAGTTTGAAACTAGTGTTTTCTTGTCTTCCCCAAAACATTTCAATGGAAGGGTTTTTCAGAAAATGATATCACCAAATGACTCTCAAATATTTTTGTCCAGAAACATCAAACATTTTTTGTCCAGAAGCATCAAATATTTTTTGTCCAGAAGCAGTTGTCTCTGTGTGTGTGCAAAAAAAGAAAAGAAAAGAAAATTAAAAAAAAAAAGAAATTGCTGTTGTCCAGGGATGCCACCAACATTATCTAAGGCCATTTATACACAATCAAGGAAAACTGCCAAAACCAGCAGCTGGTCAAGAGTGATTGAAGGATGTCCCGCGGCTTTTAAGTGAGGTTCTAATTTTAGAGGAGCTAAAATGGGAGGAGTCCTTAAAATTGATGAATATAGTAAAATATAATGATTAATAGAAATGATAAATGATATGAATAAATAATAGCAATACATGGTTTGTTAACGCAGTCAATAGAATTTTTAAATACTGTCAATGCCATACGCAGTAAGCCTGTTCTCCACTGTCCACCAAGTGTCTGCTGCTATATCTTATGCTCAGTTTGTGCCTGTTCACAGAGCAAACAACAGAGCAGCTGTCAGCCAGTGATGGATGGGACTGAGAGGACAAGCACCTCAGCTTCCTCACCCTGCAAGGGAATTACTCTGACTGGATGTTCATCCTCTCCCCGAGGTCCCCAAGAGGCTTGAAGACTATGTGTCCATAGTAGGAGCCTCTCAAACACAAACCCAGAGAGGATTCCTTCTCTTTCCTGTATCCCTTCTGTATTCTCTGAGTAATAATTCCTGAGATTTCCTCCCAAATCAATGACTTGCACTCAAATCTTTGTTTCCGTGTCTGCTTCTAGGGAGATACAACCCAAGACAGTGATCAAATCTTACCCAAGAACCTTGTTGTATTTGGCCATCATCTGACATCAAAAGTTCATGAACTTCCCTCTCCCCCATCCCCCGCCCCAAAGTAGATCTCTCTTTCCTGGGGGTTGTCTGAAAATTGCCTCCTCCTACCTTCTCCCTCAGTCCATGCCTGGTTTCCCTTTGCTTCCAGCTTCTCCCCTCCCCTTCCCATCTCACACCCTCACCTTTCCATCCCTTCTCATTATAAACACTGCTTCTTTACCTACCATTGCCTCCAAGGGCCGTAGTGTAGGATGTGAAGAGTGATGAGCAGAAAATTCTCTATACAGTCTTGCCAACGATGGTGGAGAGGCAGTAGTTTCACAATTTTTTCTTACATTAAGTTAATTAAGTGATATTAAACAAATAAATAATTTTATCCCTAAAACACTCTTGGTTAATGGTCAAAATACACTAAAGATGTTCAGAATGTCTCAGAATACAAGACAAGTCTGAATGTAGCATACTAGCAAGCAAATCTCTCTAAGTGGTCAAGTAGATTTATCAGAATGTATGGTGATATGAAGAAGTCAAAAAGCCATGGTGAGATTTTTTTTTTAAGATTTATTTATTTTTATACAAGAGCTGGGGTACAGGGCCTCCCACAGAGGTGCAGGTGAGCGCTGGGCTGCGAAGCTGCTCGCATCCTCTGCAGCACCGGTTAGATCCCAGGTGCCTGGCGAGGGTCCCACATGGTGCGCAGATCTCTCCTGCCGCCCGCTGCTCCCCCCAGCAGTGTATTTCATTGGTCTGCCTGTTCTGTTCCCCGCTCTGGCTCTGGTGAATTCTCTCACCCTCCCGCGCTTCTGAATGTACCCAGTGCTTGTATAAATAAATAAATAAATCTTTAAAAAAAAAAAAAAGGAGCTGGGGTACAGGCCAGAGGTGCGGGAGGGTGAGAGGATTTGCCAGAGACAGAGCGGGGAACAGAACAGGCAGACTGACTGAAATACACTGCTGAGGGGAGCAGCCGGCGAGACAGGAGAGGTCTGCGCGCCATGTGGGAGTCTTGCTGGCCGCTGGGATCAAACCGGCGCTGCAGAGGCTGCCTGAGGACAGCTTCACAGCGCTCTGCTCAACCGCTGGGCCACCCGGGAGGCCCCATGGTGAGATATTCAAATGAACAAGGAGCATATGAAAAATGCTCAGCATCACTAATTATTAAAGAAATGCAAATCAGAAACACAACGAGGTATTGTTTAGTCATCTCCACCTGCCATAATAAAATGCTATAGATTGGATGGCTTATCAACAACAAACATTTCTTTCTAACGGTTCTGGAGCCTAGAAGTCCAAGATCAGAGTGAGAGCCCTTTTCCAGGTTGCAAACAGCTGCCTTTCATTGTATCCTAAGATGGCAGAAAGAGAGCATGGTAGCTCCCTGACTTATAAGAACACCAATCCCATTCATGAGACCTTCACCTCATGATTACTTCCAAAGGTTCCATCCTTAAATACATTCATTAGGATTAGGGTATCCACATATGAATTTGAGAGGGACAAAAACAGAGCATGGCAGGAATCACCGCACACCCATTAGAGTGGCTGTTACAAAAAAAGAAAACAGAAAATATATGTAAGTATATGTGAGGATGTGGAGAAATTGGAACCCTTGGGCACTGTTGGTAGGAATGTACAATGGGGCGGCTGCCACAGAAAGCAGTATATCAGTTGCTCAAAAAAATATATATACAATAGAACTACAATGTGATCCAGCTACAATGTGATCTAGCAATACCACTCTGAGTACCCTCAAAAAATAAAAACTAACAGGGTTAGAATTGATATTTTGTACATACAAGTTCATAGCAGCATTATTCACAACAGAATGTGGTATATATGCAGTCATGTGTCACTCAACAAAGGGGATTATATTCTGTGATGTGCTTAGCAAGTTCATCATCGTGTATAATTACAATGGTAGATGGCATTGTCTATTACACACCCATATGATATGGTATAATTTATTGGAACCACCATTGGATCTAACAATGACAGAAAACATGACTATATACAGTGGAATATTATTCAGTCTTTAAAAGGGTAGAAATGATGTCACATGATTATGCTAAGTGAAATAAGTCACAAAGGGACAAATATTACCTGGTTTCGCTTATATAAAGTATCTAAAACAGGGGCCTCCCTGGTGGCACAGGGGTTAAAGACACAGCACCATCAAGCTATCAGTTCACTGCAACATGAGTTCAACCCCAGGCCAGGGAGCTGACCCACATGGCGCAGCAGACCTCTCCTGTCTCACCTTCTTCTCCCCTCAGCAGCGTATTTCAGCAGATCTGCCTGTTTTACTTCCCACTCTGTCTCTGGTGAATCCTCTCACCCCTCACACTTGTGGTCTATACCCCAGTTCTTGTATGCATAAATAAATAAATCTTTCAAAAAAATACAGTAACTAAAACAGTCAAACTCATGGAAACAGAGAGTTGAATGGTGATTGGCAGGGACTGGGAGGACAAGAGAAAATATCTGGAGATCGGTTGCCCAACACCATGGTATACTTAACTGTACTGATCTGTTCACTTTCAAATGGTGATGAAGGTAAATTTTATGTTATGTGTACTTTACCACAATTAAAAATTAAAAAGCAATGGAGGGAGTTGAAAAGCTAAAGAATCTTTCACCCTCATTTTGCAATACTGCCTTAATAGTTAATAAACAGAAAATATATTAAATAAGCTGCTGAGATACTCTACGTGCAAGATCTGGGCAACATCCAATCTCATACAAAGCAGCAATTCAGCTCACAGAGCACAAAATCTCTCACAAGCAGGGACTGTTTCTTATGCTTGTTTTATGCTCCCTGTAACTCTGATCATTTATACACAATTACAAGGGAGTAAAGGGAACACAGACTTTGCTTTTTTTTTTTCCTAATAACGAAGAGCTCATTGGAAGAGGGACTATGTCAAACACATTTGGTTAGACTATTAAAATAAAAGACTAAAGCAGTCTTTTGCAAAGCCTCTTATTAAAACAAAAGATTAAAGCAAATATCTTTTTGTTATAATGATCCAATAATATAAAAGGACACAAAATTAAAAGCACACAATGGCTTACTGCTGCACATAAAGCAAGAGTTGTGATGTTTACTGAATTATTGAATAAGTGATTTTGATAACCTGTAATATTAAAGATGATCAAGTCTCATGTATTCTCAGGCAAAATGCCCAAGAGGACCATTCTTGAGACAAAATGGATTTGACCACACAAATGAGCTTGGCCCTACAAGCATATTTGACAAAAGAACATGTATTTATTCCAAAAATTTTGTTAAAAAAAAAATAAACAACTTTGCATTTCCATCCCACCAGGGAATTGAGTTTTAATGAACACACGAAGCAACTAGGTGACATCTTTATCAGTCCTCATAAACCTTGATTGAACACACAATGATAAGGCCTGTTTAAACTGTCCTCCTCCTGATAACAGGCCTGGAGTCAGTACCGGCCTTAGCAACCAACAGGGAAAAGAGGCCTCTCCAAAACCCAGAGCCCAGGCCGGCTCTTCTTCGCAGGAAGCTGCAAAAATCCAAAGCTAGTGGGGATTAGTACTATTACCATTTTTTATGCATGAGGACTACCCAAATAAGGGAAAACAGTTATGGCAACTTAGGAGCTTTACCAAGTAGCCCTCCAGCCATTTGGTAGAAAAAGTTTTTGCTACTATTACTGGTTGGGAAGGAGGTTGCAATTTGACCTTCTAGGAACCCTTGTGTTCAGGCTGGGTCTTAACCTACTCCTCAGGATTGCCTTGGTGATATTTCTATTACTTCCAGCTCATAGCTTTTTTACTTATAATGATTAAATATCACTTTCATTATTAAAATATATATTTAAAAAAAAAACACAAAGCTCCAGCCAGCTGCTTAATTTGGGGGTGGGGTTAGGGTGCCGAGTAGAGGGGTGCAGTCCATCCCCTTGGTTTTCTTGGAAGGAGACACTCCAGAACTGGCTTTGGCACCTGGGAGGAGGAAGAGCCTGGATAGGAAAGGGTGCTTTTAGTCCTAGCGACCTTCAGCGTTTACATCTGCAAACACAGAACTGCAGAGGCTCGGTTTTAAAGGATTTGGGAATGGTGGGCTCTGGTTTTCTTTCTACCAGCATCATAAATGAGTGAAAGTACAGAAATTCTAAAGCGAGCGTGGAGCCAAGGGATTTTCCTAATAAACTTTATTTCTGATTCCTACAGCCCTTTCCTTTTCTGCACTAGCACTTCCCGTCCCTGTTTCTTTTTCTTTTTTTTTTTATTTCTATAAAGACACTTTTATTTTTTATTAATTTAATTTTACAACTGTTTCATGGTCCATTTTATATATTCAAAACTTCAATTCATTTGGATTAAAAAATACACATATAAAACTATCGACTCTGAAAATTAGAAAGAATAGTGTTAATACGCATATTCCCATCCGTGTCAATAATTAACATTATGTCAGCCTTATGTCATCTGTTTTTTTATATATAGTTATTACATCATCCTTCATTTTTGTACAATGTATGATTTCCCCGTAAAATTCCCACCACCAGTTCACCCTTCACCCGGGCACCATCACCATAGTCACTATTTGTTTCTTTAAAACCCATGCCCTTGCCTTCAGCCTTGCCAACCCAGAGCCCACAGCGACCCCCACAGGCTGCCGCGGGCACCCGGGAGGCTGCAATTCTGCGGAACAGAGGAAGGGAGGGGGTGCAGGGCGGGTGGAGACCCCAGCTTGGACCTTCATCAGTGAATTGGGCTGCGGATGGAGGAAAAGGCTCTGAGCTGAGATCCGTGGCCGGGGTCTAGTCCCAGCCTTCTCTGACCAAATGGCAGCACTCGGGTACAGCTTGTAACTTTTCAGGGTGTCTCTTCCATCGAAAGAAATTGGGCCTGAGGGATCTTTCAGATGTCTTTCAGGCCTAAAATGAAATGATTTCATAAAAAGAATGTTTGCATCTTCTCCTAGGCTCCTTCTCCCCCGTCCCCTTTTTCTTTTTTATAACGATTGCTTCCAGGGGGTGATCTTACAGGTGGGCATGAGGTTATATGTAGGCTACTCCTTGTATTACTAAGACAGGTTTTCACAATGACCTTCAACGCAGTGAAATTTCCCCTCTTCTCCCCCTGCACCCTCCCATAGCTATAATTTGGGCCTCCAGCAAAGGAGGGCAGAGTCAGTTCCCTAAGATGCCTTCCTGAAGCCAATAACCTAGAGTTTTGGCAGAACAGTAGTGGAAGGAAGTTTTACAGCTGGGAAATTCCACTGTCCTATGGAAAACACCTGGCCTCTGTGATTTTCAGGGACTTGTATCTTCAGATGAGCTTGCAAAGAATTCGAGCTCTTTCCACCCAAGAGGTAGCGAGGAAGCCAGGTCATCTCCAGGGAAACTGGCTTTAGGACAACAACCTGTCTTTGGAGCTAAACTCACCACACGTGCCACGCCGATAATTTCCCCTGAACCCTTCCATGGGATTTTATATTTGTAAAGTGGTTTCCCATCACTTTGCCAGGAGCCTACATCCCCGTAACATCGTGGTTAACATTATTTTCAATTATTATTATTTTTTTTTTTGTAAACAAGGGATTCTGTGCACAAAGAGAACCAGGGTAGCAAAAAAAAAAAAAAAAAAAACAAACCAAACTGGGCCTCTCCGGTGGCGCAGCGGTTGAGCTCTGAGTTGCGAGGCTGCACCGCTGGTTTGATCCCGGCCGCTGGGCGAGGGTCCCACATGGTGCGCAGACCTCTCCTGCCGCCCCCGCTGCTCCCCTCAGCAGTGTGTTTTGTCAGTCTGCCTGTTCTGCTCCCTGCTCTGGCTCTGGTGAATCCTCTCACCCTCCCGCGCTTCTGACTGTACCCAGTGCTTGTATAAATAAATAAATAAATAAATAAATCTTTAAAAAAAAAAAAAAGAAAGAAAGAAACTAATAAATACTGAGGCAAAGAGTCTGGTTTCATGAGTAATAATCTGACACATATCAGTACACAAGCATGTATTTTCCAAACTCAGATGTAGCATGTGAGATAGGCTGATGTGCTTTTTTTTTTTTTTAATTTTCTAGAGGCATGTCTTATTTATTTATTTATTTATTATTTGTTTGTTTTATTTATACAAGCACTGGGTACAGTCAGAAGCGCGGGAGGGCGAGAGAATTCACCAGAGCCAGAGCGGGGAGCAGAGCAGGCAGAAGGACCGAAGTACACTGCTGAGGGGAGCAGCGGGCGGCAGGAGAGGTCTGTGCGCCATGTGGGACCCTCCTCTGGTGGCCGGGGAGCAGCCGGGGATCGAACCAGCGCCGCAGAGGCCGCGGGCAGCTTCGCAACCCAGCGCTCAACCGCTGCGCCACCGGGGAGGCCCTAGGCTGATGTGCTTTTGAGGGAAATGAGGCAGGAGAGCTAAAATCCCAACTGTAAATAATTTCATACAGGCACAAACCTATAGGAGTTCTGAGGAAGCTCCCAGAGGCAGGAGGACCTGTGCAATCCATTCCACAGAGCAGAGACACAAGAGGCCACAGCATGCTCAAGCAGTAAAAAATCGTAATATTCACTCATCGTTAGGAAAAGAAGCAGACCTCAAAGGAGTCTGAGTGAATCTAATACTATTCCCTTAGCTGCCCTTGGACTCAGAGCGCCTGCCTTTCCCCACACACTTTCTTAACGAAGTGCTCGTGTAATTTATCTAAACAGGACATTTGAAAAGAGGACAGCGTTAGTAGTGACGCCAAGTATCAAGCAGGACTGGCCCAGGGACACAGGACATGGTCATCCTGTCCACTCAGCCGAAGAAGCCTGATACAGTCACCCTTAGAAGCTTTTTCTCTCACAACTTAACCTAGATTATTTTTCCAGCTTCCCTTCCTCACTATAACAATTCAATATAGCCAGGTCTGGATTGTTAGCATTTTAATACACTCCCTCCTTCAGCTAAAATTTCCTGATCAACAACAATGTGGTGGATTCTGTGGTATCTGATGGTCCCCTCAGGAGCGTGTGGTATAGAGATGCACAGATTGGGATGAAAGTCCTGGCTTCACTGTGAGTGTTGTATCTCGAGGCTCTGACCCTCAGTGTTCCTAATCCATCCAATGGGTTAATAGAGTAACTTCTACATAGGATTGTCGTGAGGATTTTATGAGTCAGTGCCTATAAAGACAAAGGGCTTGGGCCTCCCTGGTGGCGCAGTGGTTGAGCGCTGGGTTACGAGGCTGCCCGCGGCCTCCGCAGCGCCAGTTCGATCCCGGGCTGCTCCCAGGCCACCAGAGGAGGGTCCCACATGGCGCTCAGACCTCTCCTGCCGCCAGCTGCTCCCCTCAGCAGTGTGCTTCGGTCCTTCTGCCTGCTCTGCTCCCCGCTCTGGCTCTGGTGAATTCTCTCACCCTCCTGCGCTTCTGACTGTACCCAGTGCTTGTATAAATAAATAAAAATAAATCTAAAAAAAAAAAAGATAAAGGACTTGGTACAGAAGCGCCATGTGTTACTGTAATCTGCAAGAGTGACCTGTTTCTGACTTAACCCTTTCATTCTTAGTGAGTCAGCTCCCTGTAGAGATAGCTCAGAGCCACATATTTAAAATGTCAGTACTAATAATTCTGACTACATGTTAAAATCATATAAAGTGCTTTTTTAAAGAAAAAAAAAAGTAAGAGCCCTACCACTTACCAAGTAGAGATGTTCTGAGGGTAAAGCAAGTAACACAGAATATTGATAAGTGTTTTCACTTGTCAGCAAATGGCACATGAGTAAACTGTGAAGACTCAGAAATAGATTTAACAGGGAAGATATGTTTAGCATTTGCTGTGTCCCAGGTATTTTACCAAAAGCTTCAAGTATTGGTTTGGGCTAAGATGGCTTCGTGGAAAAAGAACGAGGATTTTAAAGGGTGGTAGAATGCAGATAGAAAGAAAAAAGCAGGGCTTCCCGTGATACAGAAGAGAGAATTTCAGTTCTGAGGTGGAAAATGCATTTTTGGATTAGAGACAGAGCAGAACGAACCAACTTAAAAGTAAAGCCAATTATTTTTCTTTTTGTATGTAGTTCATATCTCCTCTGTAGCCTGCAGGTACTACTGAGAGAAAAAGTTATCCAAAAAAGGGAACAAACTTTTTATCTTAAACTTCAAAATGTATGACTTCCTAGGCATAAACAAGCAGGCCAACCTGCATTCTCACTTCATGGGGCTTGGTGTAACTGACTGTATTCATAACACCAGCTACAGTGAAACTCCATGGAAAATAAAACAAGAGTCGATCTTAGTAAATTCCTTCTACTCTGCCCTTCCTATCTCCTGACCTCTGCTGTGTTCCCCACAAAGCCAGCAGTGAGCGCTCAGGGATCAGCCTGGAAGCAGCACTTCGGAATCTTAAATTCGACTGTCGAATAAACAAGAACAATAATCGGAGAGAGATAGATTATTAGAATTAAAGTTAGAAAACGAAAATAAAAACAGAGCTGCATGTAACACAGACTCTGCAAGAGAAGTTACGTGAACTGGGGTGTTAGTCCAAAATGGAGGAACTGTGAGGAAGCCAAGATTAAACTGGCAGGAAATAAACCCATCATGTCACACCATAGCATTTTTCAGATAAAAATTCTTCATTGAGGCTTATTTCAGGGAAACCCAAGTCTTTCTCCTCACCCCACACCCCAGACCAGACTAGACAGGTAGGCCCTTCTTGATTTGTTAGACAACTATGTGTCCAGGCACCTACAACTTATACAGCCCTATTCAAGGTCAGGGTGCAAAGGAGGAGACCAAGTCACCTGCCTCCCGAGACCCTCCGTCCCCGGGGATTTGTATTTCTTCTACCATCTTCTATTAAATTATACTCTGAATTTTTTTCCTATCATCCCACTTCAGTTACTCAGAGTAACCACCTGGCAGTACAACCCCTTGTTTCTTGTGCAGTCTGTGCAAATTTGTAGGTCAACCCGCAGTCTCTATTAATAACTAACCCTGGAATTTCACATCATAGACTATAGTGTCTCTACTTGATCCTCCCAGAAACTTGGGAATCAGCCATCACCATCGTCACCACTTTGCTTCTAAGAAGATCCAACGTCAAAGAGGTTTAGGGGATTACTGGAGGTCTTTGCTAATTTTGGCACAAAGTTCCAGTTCTAAATCTCATTTCTTTCCACCAAACTCTTTTATTCTGCCTCTCTGGGGAAGTATTTCTTGTCTCACTGACTCTGGGGGGAACAGGCTAGAGAAAGAAGTCATGTTTCAGAAAGTTTGTTTTGGTACCGTTTGTTGGCTCCTGCTGACACCTTAACTTTCAGGCGTCTGAAAACTGTCTTTGCCTTCACGTGCTCACTCTCTCCCATGCTATTGGGGAGCGTTGTGTCAGGTCGGCTTGCTGATCTTGAATACTCCAGCAGCCCCAAGGCATGGACCTGCAGGGGTGCTCTCTTTCCTCTCCCTCCACCATGATGAATCATCCCAGAAGTGCAATGGACCAATTTCAGGAGCCAAAAGAACAAAAACACAGTGAACTAAGTTGTCTTGCAACAACAACAAAAAAAGCAAATTCCAAGTATTATCAAGGTTCAGGCCCCAGCATGGAGACACTCCAGACTCTCGTGTGTTGGAATTCCCATTGAGACCCTCTGCCGTCCTCGCTGGGTCTTCAGTCTGTAATGTCTTACAGATTTCAGGGCTGGCCTCTGACAGCTCTGACATATCTGAACTAAGGCTAACCTCAGCTAGTTACTTTAAAGCCTGATAAGTTATACTGTACCTGTCAAAGCCTCTCTCCACTGACATTCTCTCCCTTCTCCCTGAGGCAACAAAAAGTAAAAAAGAAAATGTATCTTCTTCATTTGACTGGTATCACCTCTTCTGCATGTTGTAATTGCTGCTATACTGTTCCAAATCCTAATTCACAGCAAAAAGAAAACATAGACCACTGAGGAGAAAACTTATCGACTCTGTTTCCTCCAACTTTATGTGAGATGTTGGTCTCTCTTGCAACCTAAATTCCAGATTTGAGCTGGTTAGAACAAAGAAGAAACATCCACAGTGTCAAGAAATAAGACATATCAATTTGTCCCTCCTAAAATCCAACAGATTCTAATAGTCCCCACTCCGGAGGACACCCCTACGTATTGTCTCTCTCTCAGCTGTGAGAAGTCTCTGAAATGCTCACTCCAGTCCCAAAACCCGTCCTCGTGGTTGTTCACATTGCTGCCCCCCAAGTCAGTGTCGAATTGGGGGCCCAGAGCAGATCCCAGGCAACCTCTCTGGGGAGGACTTGAAAGAAAGGAAAACGCCGCCTCTTCACTCATCTGTCCACAGTCCTGAGTAGTGAGAGATTTTATTTTAAATTACAGAATATGCATGAAATGAATGAGTTTCCCAGATCCTATTAGCCTGACAGCATCTACTCATTAGTCAGAGCAGTGAAGACTTTCGGAAAAGAAATATAGCATTAAAAAAAACTAAAATCTCACACCAGTTTGCTATTTGCTGTGACTAGACGCAGAAGAGAAACTTCTTTAAAAAAAAAAAAAAAAGATTTATTTATTTATTTATACAAGCACTGGGTACAGTCAGAAGCGCGGGAGGGTGAGAGAATTCACCAAAGACAGAATGAGGAACAGAACAGGCAAACCGACAAAATACACTGCTGAGGGGAGCAGCGGGCGAGAAGCAGATGGCGAGACAGAAGTGGGACCCTCGCCGGTGGCTGGGGATCAAACGGGCGCTGCAGAGGCTGCGGGCAGCTTCACAACCCAGCGCTCAACTTCTGCGCCACCAGGGGAGGCCCCAGAAGAGAAACTTTTCATCTTTTGTCACTATTCCTTACCTATAGAAAAAGGATGCCTACACCTTTCTTTTAAGAGCACTGAAACAGGAAATAATTGTAAAGTGCTAACTTAACATAGGAATCATGTAAATGTCAAGCCACAAATGATACTGCAAATGATTTATTTCTCAGCAAACAAAATTACCCCAGCTAGACAAATAGAAGTATAAAAAGAAATCTGTAACCAGTGCTTTCAGGTTAGGGCCACACAAATATATTGATGTGCAAGGACAAGGTGCCGCCAAAGACGCCTGCCTTCCAGAAGATGCCCCCAACTCCAGCCCTCGCGTTCCAAAGATTTTTTGTGTTTGTTGTATGAGTATATTCTCATTTTTAAAAAGATTTTTAATTTTCCCTCCCTTATACCCACTCCCATCCCCACTCCCCACCAACCTGTTTCCCCAAATGTGATTCCTGGTCACTACTTGCTGTGTGTCCTGCTGGGCCACGTACTGGGCATTTACTTGCATGTGTGGATATAGTAGCAGACCTTTAGGTATATATATATATATATATTTTTTTTTTTACTTGATAATTTTGAGCACTTAAATATTAATGTGAACCCTGGAATAAGAATTTAATTTCTGCAGCAGATTTGTGCTCTTGATACAATAAAAGCTAATGCCAGAGTAATTACCAAAGAAATCAGTAGTGTGGTTAACTCTCAATTACCTGGGAATTCATTTACCAGTCTGGGGACTACCTGTCCTCTTTGCTTTTCCAACTTTCCTGGGGTGCCCATATTTTGGTCACTTTATCTCTCATCAGCACTTCATCCCAAAAGTCAACTAGTTAGATACAAAGACTCCAAGTATAGGGCCTCCCTGGTGGTGCAGCAGGTTGAGTGCAGTGCTATGAAGCTGTCTGCAGCCTCTGCAGCGTGGGTTCAATCCCTGGCCAGGGAGATACCCACATGGCGCGGCAGACCTCTCCCGTCCAGCCCGCTGCTCCCCTCAACAGTGTATTTCAATAGATCCGCCTGTTCTGTTCCACACACTGTCTCTGGTGAATTCTCTCACCCTCCCGCACCTCGGACCTGTACTCCAGTTCTCGTATAAATAAATAAATCTTAAAAAAAAAAAAAAAGACTCCAAGTCTAAAAGTTGTTACTTATTACCCCTTTCATAGGGGCTTTCAAAAGTAGAGAACTGGGAAATTATTTTCTGTTTGTCTAAAATAAGACTTGAATTTATCTGCAAATGCTACTCACACCCCACAGCACCCTCCCCCTGCTGCCCGCAAACACCACAGACAATCAAGGTTTGGCTTTGGTTGAGATTTATAGGGAACATATCTGGATTTCCCTCTCTACCCTGGTCTGCTAATGTCCAGTTGGCTGACATTCAGGGCAAGATGCCAGGCCTGTATTTTGGGGAAGGATCATCCAGAGAGATAGGGGCGGATGTGATTTGGCGGCTGTGTGAGATCGGGCATGTGATTTTACGTGCTGTGGTGTTAGGTTTCCTGCACTCAGTACATGCACTTAGAAGGCTGTTCATCATCGTCACAGAATATCCAGGCAGCACCGACTTGGCACCAGAGGCATCTGAACGTCTTTTTAAAATAATATTTTAGAGCGAGGCCCAGGAGACGCATCATGGAGTGGCACTGCATGGTACCGATGTGATAGGCCGGGGTTGGCTTTTCATAGGAAATTAGGGTATTTTCCTGCTTCTGACAATCAGAAAGAATTCTGGAAAGACCTAAGATACATTTTATAATTGTTTTCACTTATCAGCAAAAACAGTAACAAGTACATTGTTTTTTAAATAAACCACTTTTTCAGGCTAAAAAAAAAGAAATTTACATTAGACCTTGATCTTTTTTTGCTTTTTTACTTAGTTTGCCTTTGAGGAGAAGACTGGTTTTTTTTTTTTACTACTCTTCTAAACAAAACTGTCTTATTTGCTGCTTACAAATCTTTTCAGGAATATTTTCAACCTCAGATTAGGATTTGCAATGATAGATTCTAGCCGTAGGTTTTTGGAAGTGGTAACTCTTCACTTCTGTGAATCTCCAGTTCTTCATTTAGCCAAGAATTCTATTATTTTGCAGTCATCAAAGCAGGTGCCCATGTATCTATCACTCAAGAAAGTAATTTGGGACCCAAAAATTTTTTAAAGATTTATTTATTTATGCATATAAGAGCGAGGGTACAGGTCAGAGGTGTGTGGGGCGGGGGAGTGAGAGGATTCACCAGAGACAGAGCGGGGAACAGAACAGGCAGATTGACCAAAGTACACTGCTGAGGGGAGCAGCAGGCGAGTCAGGAGAGGTCTGCTGAGCCATGTGGGTTGCTCCCTGTCTGGCAGGGGATTGAACTCGTGCTGCAGTGTCTTCAGATAGCTTCATAGGTTGTATCTTAACCCTTGTGCCACCAGGGAGGCCCCCCAAATATTTTTGAAAGGAACCAAGTAAAATACCTTGGACCAGTTTTGCAGAAAGAAGTTAATAAAAATACAGCAAGCATTGTTCCTGATATCTTAAAACTATCTAGTTGCTTCCACAGTTCAAGATAAACTGATGAAGTAAAGAAATCGCCTTCTGATTTTGGAGAGAGATTGGCTAAGAAATCATGCCATTCCACATGGAGGTGGCCTTCCTGGGGCTGAGCTTCCTCTGCTGTTAGCAGAGGGGAGCGGGCTATGACCCCTTAGTCCCCTTCAGATCAGGAATTTTCAGGCTGCAGCGGGGTTTTCCCCGGTTGGCCTTTTTCCCAGCAATAAAGTTATTAGAAGATTAGGAGGGGAGAAGGGTAAGTGAAACAAGGGGTCAGCATGTTTTCAAGGGGATCATTCACTTTCCCCAGTGTCTTGTTCTTATCCTAAGCCCAGTTCAGTTCATAGAAGTTGATTTGAAGAAACAGACTAGAGGCAGACACCAGTTTCCTGGTTTTCAAAAAAGGACAAGTCGCTCTAAGTGTGGGTTTGTGGCATTTTAACCAACTGGCAACTCTATTTTCCCTCCTTGTCATCAATACCTAAGTTACTATGAAAAAAATTCCTTTAGCTGGAAATAGTCAATAATAATAGGCATCTATCACATTATTGTGGGGATTAAGTGAGATAATATGTGGTAAAGCTATAACACAGTGATTGGCTGCAGTAAACAGTAAACGTTAGTTGCTATTGTTGTATTGGTGATAACCCACTTTTACATATTCCCTTTAATTAATTCATGAAGCAATTTCACATGTTATTCACCTAATCCATTCTTTCAACACATATTAATGAATGCCTACTGTGATGTGCCAGACACCATTCTAAGCACTGTGAATACAATAGTATACAAGGCAGGCAAATGCCCACCTTCACAGAATTCATGTTCTGTTTGGGAGTGTGAAAGAGTAAATGTGGTAGGATGGGCGGGTCAGGGTTGACAGGGACTAGGGGGGATGTCCTATTTTATGGGGGGTCCTCAGGAATGTCTCTCTAGTAAGGAGTCATTTGAGTGGTGCCTGAAAGGAGGAACAGGAACGGAGGGAGCTGTGCATGGGGAGGACATTCCAGGGAGGGAACAGCAAATGCAAAGGTGATGAGGTAGGAAGGGGCTTGGCATGTTCAAGAAAGAGAAAGGAGGCCCATGTGTTGCAGATAAGCGTGGACTTGGGGTGAGTTGAGGGGAAGTTAGAGTCTGGGGGGTGGAGTGAGAGACTGGAGGCAGGATGCTAGTGGGAGCATGGATAGATTCTGGGGTTTTTTTCCTCTAAGTGAGACTTAATCTGATTTACATGCTAAAAAAGGTCACTCTAGCCTGAAGGTGAAAAATAGACTAAAAAGGGCCAGGGGCAGAAACCAGACAACTAAGGAGGCCGCTGTCATAATCCCAGCAAGTGAGGGAGGTATGGTCCAGGTTTGCAGTGGCAGCAATGAAAAATCATCAGATTTTGGACCTATCTTCAAGGTAGAGCTGACAGGATTTGCTGATGGACTGAATGTAAAGGATTTTTACAAAGGAGAAATCATGGATGACTGACACCAAGATTTTGAGTCTGGTAAAAGAAAGGTAGAATCACCATTTACCAAGATGAGGAAGCCATTTGCTCAAAACACCCCCGACAGGCAGATATCGCTAATGTGCCCATTTCACAGATGAGGAAACTGAGACACAGAAGTCCCCTGACTAGGGCCATATAAAGGGATCCTTAACGATTTAAGACACAGATAAAACTCAGCAATTGACAGAGTTTCATAAGCTTAGAATCAACATTTAATTAACAAAGCGAAAGAATTTTTAAGCTAAGTTTCATAAAAATCAGGTAATGTTCCTTTATCTCTGAAGGCTATTCAATGCTTTTAGAAGTCCCTTCCCACTCTGCACCAGAGGCAACTTCCTGAGAGCCTAGGTACTCCCAGCCTCCTGCAGAGCCAGCTCTGAAAAAAGCCAGTCCCGGTGAGATTCCAGCTCTCCCCAGGTTTCTCTGCTGCCTCACAGGACTGAAGTAGGACTGCACTGGACTGAAGTAGGACTGAAGTCAGACGGACCTGCACACAGCATAACTGCTTGTTTTATGGGGGTACTGATTTTGCTCCGGTTTCAGGTGCGCCCAAACCTCCCTGCTTCACGAAGTAAGACATTTGGGGTGGATGTGGGGAGATCAGTAACTAGATTTGGACAATGAATCTTTCCAAAAATCACACCTTCTAACCATTTTACTGAAGACGAAACATTGCTTCAACTATGGGCTACAGAATATCCAAGAGTTTAACTCCATTAGAATTTCTTTCAGGAAACAACTCTCTACCTTCTCCACCCAGTTAGGGAGTCTCCAGTATACTTAGAGGGAAGCTGCCAAGAGGTTTGGTCCTCAGAGAAGAGACAGAACTGCATCAATCAAACCAGTATTTATTCAGTGCTGACATGCCCACAACTGAGATAGGCTAGCAAGAAATTCTGGTCCTTGTCACCAATTTAGAATCTGACAAAACTGAAATGGGCTCACATAAAATACTTCATCAGGAATCCACAAAAATTTAACTGAAGGGTAGCCCAGAATGGATTCTTAACAAATATTTGTTGTGGGGATTGTTTGTTAAAAATGTAAGAGTTCAGATGGAGGAGGCATCCACGCACTTTGGAGTTGCTGGAAGGCTCTGTGGCTCAGGTTGGAATGTGGGACATAAGCTGGATAGAAAAGATTCTAGGCCAAAGGAAAAGTATGAGCAAAACACTTCTCACCACCGAGCCCAGGGGAAAGTGGATAATTACGACTCAAGAAAACGATATTCCTAGGTCTCAGTTGAACTTCTGTTATGTTAGAATGTCTCTGATCTTTCTTACTAACACAATAACTGATAGCGGGGTGAAAAAATGGTAGTTTGTCCTAAGTACAGATTGTGTTGCATTCAAAATATAAATTGGAATACTGTGACTTGCCTGCCTACAATTGGAGAGGTCCTGGCACTAAGCCCAAGAGTGCTCTTGTTTGCAGCAGACTTTGATGACTTCTTTGCTGCGTGCTTTGAGCTGTCTGTGAGATTGGGGAGTTCATTCTCTAAGGCTGTACTCAGAAAGGTGTTACCCTAAAGAAGCTTAAACTGAGGGATTCTTCATAGGTCTGGGTTTTTATGGTCTCTCTGTTTGCAGACAAAATGATATCTTTCAACTACAATCTACTGAGACCATTTCTGTTTCCACTGCCACATTCCTTTTGCTTCTCATTGTCAGGTGGGCCTGGGGTGGCCCTGGGCATTTTTGAGACGAGGCAACTGAGGATATATATTAACGGTACATTTATTTGGAGCTGCCTTGGATACACTGATGTGGCTTGAAGTTATTTCTGGGTATACTTAAATTATTCTAGGTCATCCTAGAACAACCCCATCTGTCTCCCCCTGACCTGTTATGATGGAAAGTGGCATGGCCCAAGAGGACATCAAATATGTGGTGTCTTGTAGGCCCCAGCCCCTGAAGTGCATGGGTTGTGGAGAAGAAAAAAGAGTGAAATGAATGCAATCAGAAACTGACTTGTAAGAAAATTCTTCCAGTCATCAGACATGTAACTGGTAAGCCCAAGATTCAGTTCTCATTAACACCTAGTCAAAGTGACACTCTCTCCTGTCAAGATATGGGGCAGGGTGGAGGACTGGGAGGAACTGGAGAGGAGGACGCATCAGACATATCAGGGAACGCCTTAATAAAAGTGTGCTTTTTTCCCTGCTGAATTTGGAAATGTTTGTAATCTTCTTGTCTAATTGCATTTGTTGTGGCTTATTTTCTCATTCTAAAAAAAAATTTACTTTCATGTCTATATTTGTGATTTGCTTTTGTTTTCCTTAAAAGGGCATCCCAAATTATTTAAACACCAGGAGCCACAAAATCTTGCCTCAACTCTTGAATGTCCAAATTAGCTTCTATACCTGAAAATCACTCTTGCCAGAAACATGGAAGACACTGATTTCTGTTTCTCTGGTAGATGGGCAATATGTTACAATGGTTAGGGACAGGGACTCCAGGGACAGATCATTCGGGTTCAAATAGCATGCAAGGCATGACCCACAAGGCCTTAGTGTTAAATACATTATTCATAAGTGTTGAATATATTATTATTGCTTTAGACATGTCATCTTTTATTCTAAATACTCATTCAGATGCAATACTCACAAGATACAGAATTTTAAGAAGTAATTTATTATCATGGTTATTGTTTTTAAAGACTTATTTTTATTTATTATGCATACAAGACCTGGGGTGTAGGCCAGAGGTACTGAAGGTGAGAGGATTTACCAGAGACAGAGCGGGGAGCAGAACAGGCAGATCTACTGAAATACATTGTGGGCAGGACAGGAGAGGTCTGCTGCACCATGTAGGTTGGATAACACTCATGCAGCAGTAACTGGAGATAGCTTGATAGTGCTGAGACTTTAACCCCTGCACCTCCAGGGAGGCCCCACATAAATCATTATTAATAAAACACCACTTACAAAGTAAAGAATGAATCAAGGCTTTGTGTTCATTGCATTTTTTTTTTCACACTTCACGGTAGCAGGAGGAGGAGGTACAGGGGCCAGACTTATACAGATTAATGGTGAATAAAGTGGTATGATGGAGAAGAGAATATGTGAAGTCCAGAAGCCATATGTGGAATATAAAGAAACAAAGAAAACAGACAAAACTAAGCCAAGATACACCCTAGAAATCTGACTGCAGAACTGAAGCTACCAGAAAGAGATGACAGGGTTGGTTGTGGGGAAGAAATGAGCTAAGATGGAGGACCATTGGGACTCTGGTGATCTCCTGGGGTCGCAGCACACTTGAAGAGGTGTGAGCCTATACCCTTAAATCATACACATGGTTGTAAACCAACATAATGTCTATAAAATAAATAATAATATATTTTTTTTAAATCTAAAACCTGATGGCCCCAGGGGAAGGGGTGGACAATTTATGGTAGTTAACACATCTTTAATTCACTAAGAGAGTTCTCCTGACCCCTTGTGGGAGAGTGGGGGTATTGCATCCATGAATAGCCTAGTTCTTACAGTCCCTCAGGAAGCATTTAAGCAGCAAAAAGAGGGGGGTCACTAAATGCCTGAATTCTTCCCACTCAACTTAAAATATTCATTTACAGTTAATTCTCACATCAATTTTTAATGTCAATGTTCCGATTTTTTAATTTTATTTTTATATTCCCCATACAATTGCACCCCCGTTATTTTGACCGCCGTCTCTCACATCAATTTTTTAAAAATATTTTATTGAAGTAACATTGCATTATAATTTGTTTCATTAAAAATCTACATTAAGCTCATCACTAGAATTCAATTCTATAATTCACCATACAATCTGTTATTTTCCTGACAAACATCAGAGTTCTCATCAAATCCAGGAGATGGGTGATGTCAGAAATAACACCTTTTGATTGTTTAAAAAAGGAAAGGAAGGGAGGGAGGGAGGAGTAGATAAGAAAACCAGCGTGGATCCTAGCGTGGCTGTTAACTAAATAATAAACTGAGCAATTGGTTTCATCTTTCTTAACCCCCCCCAACACATTCTCACAGATAAAATGAAAGTCAGTGTTAGCAATGGGGCCAGATAACGTGTATAAAATGGCTGTGCGTGGCACAGAGTCTAGGTTGTTGTTGTTAAACAGAATGACATCATTTGTTGTCACCAGTTTTTTTTTAAAGATTTATTTATTTATGCATACAAGAACTGGGGTACAGGCCAGAGGTGTGGAGGGTGACAGGATTCACCAGAGACAGAGTGGGGAACAGAACAGGCAGATTGACTGAAATGCACTGCTGAGGGGAGCAGTGAGCGAGATAGGAGAGGTCTGCCGTGCCATGTGGGTAGCTCCCTGGCTGGGGCTTGAACTTGTGCTGCAGTGGCTGCTGATAGCTTCAGAGGTTGCATATTAACCCCCTGTGCCACCAGGGAGGCCCTGTTGTCACCAGTTTTTTTAATACTGGCCATGCTCACTGCTATGTGGTGGTATCTCATTATGGTTTTTTATTTGCATTTTCTGTACATATACACAATGGAATACTATTCAGCAATCAAAGAAGATAAACTCAAAGCCATTTGCAGCAACATGGATGGAACTGGAAGGGATTATGCTCCGTGAAATAAGTCAGAAGGAAAAAGAAAAATATCACATGGTTTCACTTATAGGAGCAATACAGGGAAACCGTACAGGTGGTGCGGGGGAGACAAAATTAACAGGCAAACTATAAATCGGAGAGTTACAGCAGGGGAGGGGGAGGGATCAAAACAGGGAGGGAAGAGCACAAGGGACCATGGTGATGGCTCACAGGTGATTTGGTGGTGGGAATTTTATGGGGGTTACACCTGAGAGGAGAAAGGAAACCTTGTACAAAAATTAACATTGATATGTAAATATAAATAAATGTATTTTAAAAGTTTTTAAAACAATGACGTCATCTTTCCTCTTTGCCCTGATGCCATGAGATGGGTCCTTCCCACTCCTATACAGAAATCTTTTGAAACAAGAGGATAAAAAGGGTTTCTCTTAAATGAATACTTTTCTCAGCTGAGAACAGATTGGACATATTCTCTTTCTTATTTTTTCATCATTGTTCATTTTTAAACAATATTTGCTTCCCCCCACCCCCTCAGGTATAGTCCCCGTAGAGTTTCCTTCCCCAATGCACCCGTGCACCGTCACCTCAGTCCCCTGTGCTCCTCCCTCCCTCCCTGGGATCCCTCTCCCTCCTCAACTGGACACATTCTGACAGTCCATACAGACAGAAAACACTTCTTGTCCAGAAGGCTTGGATTCCCTTGAGCAAGCAGAATTCCAGAGGGAGGCAGGTTGGAGCGGGCACGGGGAACACCAGCTCCCCTCCCCCATGGAGCGAGCAGGACTGTCCTGGCGCTGGTCTTCATTTATCTCCCCATAGGAAATGCCTAAGATCCCACTCAGAGGTACATGTTCTTTGCTGCAACCTGAAGGAGACAATTCCTATTTTCCTAACCTGCAGCTTAAGGTTGCCAGTGTTTTGGAATAATAAATCCTTAGCATTCCTGGGAAGGTGGGGTCTCCGGGAGGGGAGGTAATCAGATGGAGAGGAAAGAAGTTCAGCACTTAAGCCTGACTAGCACCCCCCACCGCCCCACCCCCCAAGGCTGGGTAATGCTCCTCACTCTCTTTTCCCCTTCTTCCCAGAGGAGAGGAGATGGGCTGAAGTACATAGAACTCTGAATTAAACTAGAGGGACTGGTTAAAAACAAAAACCTGTTTGCCTTGCAATCACTCAGTGAGATCCCAGAAATGATAGAACTTTCCACACAACCCTCACACCTCACCCCACTCCCTCCAGCTCATCAAAGGCAGCCCAGAATCATGATTTTCAGGTCACTCTCCCAAGGTCTCTCAGCTCTATAGTGATAGACTCTCCTGCTTTCCTTTTCTTTGTCTCCCTCTACAGAGCAATAGGGGGAACAGTTTCTTCTACATAGTAAGGTATTAAAAGTCATTATTATTATGAAAATGTGAGAGGTCAGGTAGAGACCTCATGCATTGTATGCACATTTGCATTTTTAAAAAGAAAAGGGGTAGCAGCATACGTGCTTCCTAATACTAAACTAAATGTTTAAAAAATAGAAGGTAAACAAGCCATAGTATTTATAGAGGATAGCGGGAACAGGGGTGGAAGGGCTAGGAATGGCCCTTCACATAATTTAAAATGAAATTGAATAAATGAATGAATAAAGCAATTCCTAATATCCAAAAATAAAAGTAAACCTATGTACCTGAGAGCTATTCCAAGGGACTTTGTTTTTTTCCCTCTTGGAACTTTAAAACACAATTATTTGACTACACATTCCCAGTAGGATATATCTTAATGATAAAAATAATTACAAATTAAGTTTTAACTGTCTCCAGAAACATATTTTTGGTCATAACATTAATGTTGTTATTGTGCAATAAGGCGAATATATTTTTTTAAATATTTGAAGGAGATGTAGTTATGAGACCAGTGAGGCTAAGTCGCCAATAGTCCTTGAAGTCTTTGACTTGGAAGGTTCAGTTTTAATTCATGGTTTACTCTTTTCTGAAAAAATGTTTCTAGCTTTTTCTACCGAAAAGACCAAGAGACAACAATAAACCCAAAAGCATTGATACCCCTAACATCAAAACTGTGAGCTCTACATGTCAAACCAACAATTAAAACAGAATCAGAACTCCCGGGGAGAGGTGTTCCATTTCAAGTCTATGCAGAAAATGGACAACATGAGGCTGGAAATCTTCCCTCTTCAGAAAGTGAGGGATGAACGCACTCAAAGATCAACAGATTTGTACCAATAGACTGCGGAAGCCAATTTGAATAACTTTGACCAAAGAGGGCATAATTTGAGCATCAGAGTGGACATAAATGCAATATATTGAAACAAAATATGTTTAAATCCATGAATTTACAATGTCATTTCAAAAAAACATATTGGTCAGCTTTGGAAGATGCTAAGGACCAACTCATTAATCTATTAAACCAGAATACATGTCTCTGATGCTCTTTAAATATACCACGTTGAAGCAAAACCCTGCTTTTCCTATAAAAATTTGGGGGTAGAGGGTCTATCTGAAGGATAGGAAGGAAAGAGAACTAAGTACTAATCAGCAGGTTGGACAAGTGAAGATGATATTTTGAGTCTCAAGTCAAGCTTTCCATCTCCTGGATAGGAGCTAGCAAGGACTCTGCACAAGATTGGAGGTTACAAATATTCTTTTCTTTTTAAAAAATTTGAAATACAATTCACATACCACAAAATTTATCACTGTAAAACAGCGTACAATTCAGTGGTTGTACAACCATGATCACTAATTCCAGAACATTTTCATCACGTCAAAAACAAATCCTGTACCTGTTAGTAGTCATTTTCCATTCACCCCACCCTCTAGTCATTGAAATCTATTCTCTGTCTCTATGGATTTGCCTAGTTGGACATTTTACATAAATGGAATCATACAATATGTGGCCTTTTATGTCTGGAAGTTCCTCCAAAGGGTTACCATGTGACCCAGCAATTCCAGACTAGTTGTATTTCCAAGATGATTGGAAGCATATATGGTTGTTTGCCTTGTGTATCTCCTTCTCTCCCATCTTCTTTTGAAACCAGCTTATGTGACATTTTTTAATTGTATAAGTGTTTTGACAACTGCCCCCCGCCCCGTATTTAGTCTCTTAAAATGACAGGAAAGCACTAGTCACCGGTTTAATGGGTTTTCAAGTTTACCTAATCAGTTCCTATTTGCACCACCCAATACTCCTTTGAAATACCAGACAGACCCAAGAGTGGCCAACAGTGAATTCAGACCACCAGAGTTTAAAAGTGCAGGTCTGGGCGTTCTGAGCTGCAGTGGCACTTGTCATTAGCATCTCCCTATAGCTGGGGAACATTAAAATGCACCAATGAAAAAAGCTTCATTCTCTTTCAAGAGAAAGAAAGAAAATCACACCTCAAAACACAGCCTATCTGGTTGTGAGCTTTCCTTTTTCCAATCTTTTCTGGCTGTTTATTGCAGGAGGAAAAGGAAGACCAAAATCTAACCTGAGTTACAAGAAACGGGACAGTGATGACAATAAAAGGAATGACCAGGGGCAACTGAGCTACACTTTACCTCCCACATCCAGGATGATCTTCACAGAAAAACAACAAAAATAACAAATCCACTAAATTAACACCTAGAATTACGAAATCTGTTCATCCAAGGGTGGTGGAAACAGGAAGGGGTGTTGGGAGGATAAAAGGCACAGGGAGAAAAACAAAGTCATCAAATGAGACGAGGAGTGTGGACTGGAAAATGATAGCAAAGACTGAGGGAAAACCTGTGGTCCTTTCAGACTCACTGGTGTTAAAAAACCTATATATGGGCCTCCCTGGTGTTGCAAGGGATTAAGGACTGCACTATGAAGCAATCCGCAGCCTCTGCAGCCTGAATTCGATCCCCGGCCAGCCATGGAGCAACCCACATGGCGCAGCAGACCTCTCTTGTTTTGCCTGCTGCTCCCCTCAGCAGTGTATTTCAGTCAGTCTGCCTGTTCTGTTCCCCACTTTCTCTGGTGAATCCTCACCCCCCACATCTCTGGCCTGTACCCCAGCTCTTGTATGCATAAATAATCTTAAAAAAAAAAAAAACCTATATACTGGTGTCAGGAAGAATCCGTTGTACATGCAGTAAAGATAAAAATTCCAGTTCCTCCGAGGGAAGGGAAGATGCAGGGGGCCCTTGGTAAAGTGGGTCCTGCCTTCCCTGGTTGTGAGGTGAACAAGGAACAGAGCCCCCACAGCCCCCCTCCAATCCCATCCATCCCCCTGGATAGCAGGTCACTCAGTGGCCTGCGGTGGCCAAGTGTTAGGCAGGAGAGGGACTCAGCGAAGGGCATTTCCCTGCAGCAGTTGAACTACTCAGGCAAACTGCAGACAGAAAATCTAGTAGAAGAGTCTGTTGTTTAAGAAAACCACCGAGAAGAGATACAACTAAAAGAGTGTGCTTTGCCAGTGGTCTTCGTTTCATTGGTGAGGATAATGAATAAAGGAAAGAGTAGAGAGAGAGGCAGTCACTGATATGTTGAGCACTGAGGAAAGTCGATGGCTAAACCAACCCAAAGTAGTAAGGCCAATTCTTTCCTAAGTTTGGCAACACTGCATTTCAGTTCCTTTACTGAACCAATGATAGCAGGAGCAGCACAGTGAGTGGAGAAGGGACATAGGCAGGAGGCTAACCAGGTGGCCCACAGGATGGAGAAGGAGATTCACAAATATCCCCTGGGTGAGGAAAACTGCGGCAAAAGGTTTAAAGCTCGTCAGCAATTATTTTTTTTTAAGATTTATTTATTTATTTATCTATCTATCTATCTGTTTGTTTATTTATTTATTTATTTATTTATTTATTTATTTATTTATACAAGCACTGGGTACAGTCAGAAGCGCGGGAGGGTGAGAGAATTCACCAGAGCCAGAGCGGGGAGCAGAGCAGGCAGAAGGACCGAAGTACACTGCTGAGGGGAGCAGCGGGCGGCAGGAGAGGTCTGCGCGCCATGTGGCACCCTCACCAAGGACTGAGGATCGAACCGGCGCTGCAGAGGCTGTGGGCAGCTTCCCAGCTCAGCACTCAACCGCTGCACCACCAGGGGAGGCCCTCATCAGCAATTATTTTGCTGACACTAGGGAATGAGATATCCTCTCTGGTACCTCCAATGCCAGATGAGCTGTCTTAAAACCAGACAACATTCACAACTTCGGTAAGTATAAACGGCGTGCACCCAAAGAACACTGAAAACTGATGTGAGGAAAAATTCCAGCCAAGATCAAACATCTCCACGTAGTGATGAGTCCCCAATAATTTTGGTTGTTACTAACTCAAGCAATGGAGAAACATTTGATAAAATGAGAGGACACTTGACCTGAGAATGCTGTGTATGATCTATACTTGTTTCATTTCCTTCCTTCCGTCCCCCTCCCTCCCTTGTTCCTTCCTCTTTTTCTCCTTTGTCAAATTTCTGACCTATGTTATTTTCACTCTCTACAGAGCTTTTTACATATCTTTCTAGGCCAGCCTACTGGCAACAAATTCTCTCATTTTTTGTTTCTCTAAGAATCTAGGTTATTTTGTTTTTGTTTTTAAATGTGTAGTGTTTTAGAAGATGTATACATTTCAAGAAAAAAGTTAGGACAAATTTGGTGATCTAGAGCATTGAAAGTATTTACTACAACCAGATCTCCTTTTCTTGTAAAAGGAAAACACAATTGGAAATATTCAGAGAATGGAAACTGAATCGCCAAATACTAAGGTGTCATAAAGGAAAAGCTATCAGGAAAATTACAATGAGGAAAGCATATCAACAATTTAGATAGGGTAGAGAGAGGGGATAAAAAAACACTAACCAAAATAATATCAGAATGATGGGTTACATTTTACAGTCTTTAATTAAGCACAAAAACTACACTATTTAATGTATTTTTTCCATGAACTTTTTGTGAAATTTGGATCACAGTGTATCATTCACAAAGCTTTTGTCATCCCTCTGACAATTTTCGCACATTTCTTGAAAGCATCATCATCCCACCTTCTTTTGACCTGAAGTGGGCCTGATGCTGGGCTGGACCTATGAGAATCAGGAGAGGGTTTGGGCTGAGGATGTTTTCCATATGAATCCTTTCTTCAGCTTTTTGTTCTTCTTCCATTCTGACCTGCACTTCAGTTCCTCTGAGGGAAGGGAAGATGCAGTGGGCCCTTGGTAAAGTGGGTCCTGTCTTCCCTGGTTGTGAGGTGAACAAGGAACAGAACCCCCACAGCCCCCCTCCAATCCCATCCATCCCCCTGGATAGCAGGTCACTCAGTGGCCTGCGGTGCCAAGCATTAGGCAGGAGAGGGACTCAGCGAAGGGCATTTCCCTGCAGCAGTTGAATTACTCAGGCAAACTGCAGCTCTTTTTTAATTTTTTCCAGTTCTGCAAGAAGTGCTGCAGTATCATCATCATCACCATCATCATGCCTCTCTTCAAAATCTTCATCTTTCTCATCTGTTAGATAGTCATCCACAGCAGGAATCTGGTCTAACCGAGGCTTCTCTGACACTGAAGAGGAGGTTGTATGTTCCCGGTTGGACTAGGCCTATTTTTCTCTCATGCAGCAGCTCACTCTTTCCCAACTCTCTCCTGAAGTAATCACTCCAAATCTCTTCAGGGATATCCTGCGAGGTTTGTCTACATTTTGTCTTCATATAAGGTAGGTCTCTGCTTGAATACTGCTCTGACAGCTGGCTCAAATCCGCTTCTCCTTTCCTCCCCCACCTCTAGCAGGTTCAAAAGTTGGCCTGGCTGCTGTAGTTAGTTATCTTTTATGTGCCGTCACTTCCATTGGCTGCAGTATGATGCAGCAGTCTCCAGACATCACACAAACATCATGGAGCCCCTGGGCTCCCAGACTAAGAGACTGTTTTTATCCTTCACTACTGTACATAGAATTCTAGGTTGATAGGATTTTTCTTTCAATGTTTTAAATATTTCATCCCACTCTTTTCTACCTTAAGTGGTGTCTGATGAGATGTTCAATATATCAATAGTATCTTGTAGAGGGTATCAATTTCCTCCTCTTCCCCAGGCTTCCTTCAAGATTTTCTCTTCCTCTTTGATTTGCTGAAGTTTGATATTGTCACAGGTCAGTTTTTAGTATTTATGTTTGGTGTTCTCTGAGCTTCCTTCACAAGTCATTATTGTTTCAAATATTTCTTCTCTCCCTTTCTTTCTTCTTTTGGAATTATCCAAATGTTACATATGCCTTTTGTAATTGTCACACAGTTCTTGAATATTGTTCCATTTTTCCATTCTTTTTCTTATCTTTTTAAAAAAGATTTATTTATGCATACAAGAACTGGGGTACAGGCCAGAGATGCAGGGCGGTGAGAGGATCCACCAGAGACAGAGTGGGGAACAGAACAGGCAAACTGAGTGAAATACACTGCTGAGGGGAGCAGCAGGGCAAGTCAGGAGAGGTCTGCCTCGCCATATGGGTTTCTCCCTGGGCAGCCAGATATCGAACTCGTGCTGCAAAGGCTGTGGATTGCTTCATAGAGTGGTGCTTAACCTCTTGCGCCACCAGGGAGGCCCTCTTTTTCTCTTTATATTTCAATTTTGGAAGTTTCTATTAATCTCTCTTCAAGTTCATTCATTCTTTCCTTGGGTGTGTCCAGTTTATTCATGAGTCCAAAGGAATTCTTCATTTGTTACAGTACATTTTATTTCTACCATTTATTTTGATCCTTTTTTCTAGCGTTTTCATAACTGTTTACATTACCTATGTTTTTGCATGTTGTCCGCTTATTCTATTAGAGCCCTTGGTAGAAATAAAGCTGTATTTACTATTTGTTGTGGCTATATCAGTGGCTAAAATTTCCTCTGATATCTTTGTCTTCCCTGTTGTCTCTGAGTTTCCCTAGAAACTTTGTACAAAGTAAGGCCTGAAATACGAAGGTATTATTATATATAGGAACCTTATTGATGTGGTGGTAAGATGGAGGGAGAAAAAACATTCTGTATTCCTATGACAAGGCCTTTTAGTGAATCTCTCCCTGATCTGTGACCTTCACCAGTGTGTCTCGGTATTTTCCCCCATAGTTGAAACAGGAAAGCCACAGGGGTGGAAGACTGGTATCTACCTTCCCCCAGGTAGAGGTCTAGAGTGGGCTGGAGTTATTTTGTTAATTAAGCTCTGACCTAAGCTTCTGTAAGGGCAGGACTTGTTAAAGTGAACAGAATATGTTCATATGTCAAAAATACTTCTTTTCTCCTCACCCCCTCAGAAGCATGAGGACCTTCACTATGAGAACCTGGTCGGTCTCCTGGAGGTAAAACTCAAAAGCATATTTCCTCCTTTCCACCTCCCCCCATTCCCCCCCACCCCCACCCCCCACCCAGAGTTCTTAACAATCAAGTTTGCCCACATCCACACTGAGTCTCCAGCAATTTATCAATTACAGTTTAGGTTTTCCTGCTATAGTACGGAGTTCAGCTATGGTGTCTGTTTCTGGGCTTCTGCTCCAGGAACCTGTGATTCTGTATATCTGTGTCTACAATTTTATAAGCAGTGGTTTACCCTGTGACATCAATTCTCTGAGAGTCAAGGAAGAACTGTTGACAAAGGAGTGGCTGTGGAAATGAAAACTAGATTCAAGATATATTTCAAAAGAAGCATCAAAAGATACAGTAAATAATTAGATACGCTGAAAGTAGTAAAATGATTCAAGTTTCTAGTTTAAGAAACTGGGTAATAATATACTATTAACGAGTATTGATACACTGGAAATAAGTCAATTTAAGGTTGGGAGATATTAGCTTCAAGGTGCCTGGTTATTTATTCAAATATACCTAAAGGCAATTGGAAATAAAAATCTTAGGGACAGAACCTAGATATATAGATGGCAATTGAGTCATAGTAATGGCAAAATTATTATTAAGGTGAATAATTATTATGAAGGTGAAACAGCATGTAACATAGCAGCATATTTATAAATTGGGGTTGTCATGAACACTCTCCACTAGAAACATTCATAATTTTGAGCAACTTGTTTTCTGAGATTTATCCTACATTCATAAATGAGAAACTGTCTATATCCCACTTCCGTTAATCTTGGAGGATTTATATGAACCTCCCAATGAAACCATTTCAATTCTCTAATTCCATTGTTGAGAACATTTTCTCTACATGTAGAGATTCCAATGGTCATTGCTGACTTTGAAGACAGAAGCACACCACAAACCAAGAAATGTGGGCCACCTATAAACTAGAAAAAGGAAAGGGATTCTCCCAAGAGCATTTAGAAAGGTATACATCCCTGACAACAACTTGACATTAGTCCAGTGAGACCCACATCAGATTTCTGATCTCCTAAATGTCATAAATTCTGTTTCTGTAAGCTACTACATTCATGGCAATTTGTTACAGCAGCCATAGGAAACTAACGTAATACTCCTGTACTATACCATACATATTATGAGCATATAATCTCCATGAACTTCTATCTTTCTTAAATATGTTATGGCCATGATCAGTAAAGACTCTCTAATTTTGGTTGTTTCTGTATTAATAAATCAGGGTTAATCCATTTTTAGTAATTTGAGGGTCCTCCACACAGCTTTTCATAGTGGTTGGGCCAGTTTGCATTCCTACCAGCAAAGTACACAGGTTTCTTTTTCTCCACATTCTCACCAGCATTTGTTCTGTTTTTTTAATTTGGGCCATTCTTACTATGCGAGGTGCTATCTCATTGTGGTTTTGATTTGCATTTCCATCAGCAATTCCACTCCTAGGAATCTACCCAAAGGACACAAAAACACTAGTTTAAAAGTAAACCTGCACTCCTATGTTCACTGCAGCACTATTTACAATAGCTAAAATATGGAAACCTAAATGCCCCAAAACACATGATTGGATCAAGAAGATGTGGTTCATAAAAACAATGGAATACTACTCAGCAACCAAAAAAGATAAACTCATGCCATTCGCAACAAGGGATAATCCCTTCCATTCGCTGGAAGTGATAATGCTCAGTGAAATAAGTCAGAAGGAAAAAGAAAAATGTTTGATGGTTTCACTTATAGGAGGGATATAGGGAAACCAAACAAGGGGTCAGAAAAATCAAAAAACTTTTTTCATATGCCTGTTGGCCATTTGCATTTCCTCTTTGGAGAAGTTTCTTTTTAGTTCTTCTGCCCATATTTTTGACTGGATTATTTTCTTTGTTGTTATTGAGTTTCATCATCTCTGTAGATTTTTGTGGTCCTTTATCATTACTGTTATGTGCAAAAATTTTCTCCCAGTACGTGGGGCTTCTCTTTGTTTTGGTTATTGTCTCATTAGCTGTGCAGAAGCTCTTTAATTTGATGGAGTCCCAGCTGTTTATCTCTGCCTTCACTGCTTTGGGTGATGTGTCTGTAAAGATGTCTTTGAGGTGCATGTCATGTAGTGTTTCGCCTATATTTCCTTCTATGTATTTTATGGTTTCAGGTTTTATGTCTAGTTCTTTAATCAAAGGAACTCTCCTGCATTGCTGGTTGGAGTGCAAACTGGTCCAACCACTATGGAGAGCTGTGTGGAGATTTCTGGACCTACTAAACAGAGCTTCCATATGATACAGCAATTCCACGCCTCGGTATTTACCCAAATGACACAGAAACGTTAATTCCAAAGGGCACCTGTATCCCTATGTTTATAGCAGCACTATTTACAATAGCTAAGCTATGGAAACAACCCAAATGCCCAAAAATAGATGACTGGATCAAGAAGATGTGGTACATACACACAATGGAATATTACTCAGCAATCAAAAAAGATAAACATATGCAGTTTGCAGCAACATGGATGGAGCTAAAAGGGATCATGCTCTGCAAAATAAGTTAGAAAGAAAAAGAAAAATACTGTATGGTCTCACTCATAGCAGGAATTTGGAAAACCTAAATAAGGGACCAGGAAAAAGACTAATTAATACAAAGTAAAAATCAAAATCAACAAGCAACTATAAACAAGAGACACATGGGGGGGGAGGGGGGAAGGAAGGCTAGGGTCAAAATACGCAGGGGAGGGGTGCAATTATATGGGGAATATAACCAAAATGAAAATGCATACATTGTGCAAAAATGAAAAATGATGTAAGAATTATATAAAATATTTTAAAAAATCAAAAAACTTGTAGGCAGACTGTAGAACTGAGACATACTGTAGGGGGAGTGGTAGGGAGAGGGATCAAAAAAGAGGAGGGAAGAGCACAAGAGACTATGGTGATGGTTCACAGGTAATTTGGGGGAAGGAATTTTATGGGGGTTACACCTGAGGAGGGAAATCAAACATACAAAAATGAATGATGTTAAAATAAATTTAAAATAAATAAATCAGGGTTAATATCACCAATAAAAGTTTTTTCCCAACTGAATGTTAATATTCCACTCAAGATACTAAATTGGCATTCTGTGTAAACAGAGGGGAGGGAGGGTACCACTCTAAAATATATGAAAAATAAATAATATTTGACTTGAAAACCTGCCCTTCAGAGAGTTGCCATAGCTGAGACTAGGAGGCTCTGGTATGAAGAACTCCTAGAGCATCAGCACATTATGTTTGATTAGAGCATTACTGCAAAAGAAGTCTTGCCTTACAGTCTCACAAATATATCACTGACTCAATGATGGTCTCTGTTCTGAGTCTTATTTTACCCTTTCATATTATGTTTATATATTTTTCACCATTAACAAACTAAAAATGACTATCAACTGGTTTTGTTATAAAGGGGCAAAAGCTATTAGCCAAATGATCACTCTTTAGCAATTAATTTTATCTGATATAATTTCTGATGTTCTACTTTAATCCATGCATTTATTCTATCTATAAATTCCTTTCATTTTGCAATGTACTGTTTAAAAATTTTCATTGTCAGTAAGTTGAAAAATGGAACACTATAAGACTAATAAATTTAGCTTCTGTGAATAACTGTCAATGATAAAAAAATCAGATTTTCTAAAATGTCTTTATTATAAAAACCTATACAGAGTTTCAATTTAATAAAAATATTGTCATGAAATATCTAATAATATAGCAACTGAAATAAACCCAAAAATACAGTTAGAGGTTATCCAAAAATAAATTCACAATTTTGAAGTTGGAATACATATACTTTTTTCAAATAAACAATGAGGATTTTGTTTCAGATGGTTTTCCTCTTAAGCATCTGAGGTACACATACTTAATACTTTTTACCTAGCACTAGACAACCTCTCAATAGCTACAAATAATGCTTCCATTAACTTGAAAAATAAACCCAAAAGCCATTCATTTACTGACTTAGTCACAAAACACTACAAAGGTCAAATACCATTGCTTTATACCTCTTGAATATGAAATCTACATCTGAGCTGTGAAGAGGAATAAAACATCCTTTAGAAAAGTTGAGTCTGACTGGTTGTCTTAGATTTTACCAAGTTTATCCTATTCAGACTACTTGCACAATGTATCTTAATGCTGAAAGAGCGTGAGGTGTTAAGATACGAAGTTTCTTTGGCCCTTTAGGTACTTTAAATTGTAAACAATTGCAATTGCAGTGAAAACCTTCTAAGTATGGGTACCTATGTATTATTACATGAGTTGGAGATGTGTATCCTTGCTTCGCAAAGACATAATTTCCTTTCCAAGAATAGATTTAATATATTAAGATTTGTTTTCAAACGCCTCAAGAATCAAAACTCACGTATATTTCTATAAGGAGAAGTTTCAAAAGATCAGAGGAAAGTATTATATAATATTACAGCATAGGTTTTATTAACAAACTTATTTACTTTTAAAAGCTTAGTTCTTGCTAAGCACTTTTTAAGATAAAAGCTAATAAGCAATAATCATTTTCCATACAGAAACTCTATTCACAAACAAGACTTTAATAAAGTAAAAACTAAAAAATTAAAAAATACAAAGCAAAATACTGCTGAGTCAATTAAACTGCATTCTATCACTAGATATACTATATATTTAGAATGACACAAGCATACTGAACTTAACAGAAAAAGAATTTAGTGGATTTAGTCTAAGTTAGACTAGCATTACGAATGACATGCAATTTGTAATTTCCTTAAATACATTTTAGCTGAATCACTTAAACAAAGGGTATTTTTGTCATATGAGGGGAAGACACTCTATGATGTACCAAACAAATCCTCTTTTCATACCTAAATAGCAAACTATGAACCCTATCTCCTCTTCCTAGTTGCTACTTATACATGACTTTGCATAATGCCTTAATATAGAATTACTTTTCTGGTAACAGTGTCATGGCCATAAATAATCAGTGGGACGGAGGTGGGGGGGGGGATATCAAGTGCAAATCTAGAAAACTCCCTTTCAAGAATTACCGAAACCCAGCACACATGGAGTATCGCTATTACACAATCTGAGCAATATGACTTGTAAACATGTGTATACTGATACACATGCACTAAAAACCACCTTCTGTAAAGTTTTAGTAGTGTTGCCAAGCTGTTAATTCTTTCAAGGCACTGAAGAATTATGCAGATGGATTTTCCAAAATAAAATTAACAATTGCTTAAACTGTAAAAAGCCCTGAGTCAGAACTTTCAATAGCTTCCTGAAATTATAGGTTTCAGACAAAATGGCACATTTGTTTATCTTATAGAAAATTACAAGACCATTTTGCTTTTTGGAGGAATGAAGTCATGTTTATGAAACAAAATCACATCGACTATACAGGAAAAGTAAAATATTCATCAATATTATCTTTCTTACACATTTTGTACATGTCAATTATAGCTTGTACTTAAGGACTCAGGCACCAAATTTATGTGGCAAGTCAGCTTTTCTCTATTTACTGCTTAAATCCTCAAAAAATAAAATTCTCAATTTGAAACTCAGGCTTCCATCTCCTTTTTGTGTCACAAATAAGAATAAGTGCTGGAAAAAGTAATACTCCAACAGAAAATGAGGTTGAAAACACCAATATAGCAACTTGCAATTTTAATTCAGCAGCTCCACTCACTAATTCATATTTTTATACTCTAGTTTCACCCACTCTTAATCATTTATCAATAAATTGAAGCTCACTCTGAAGGCTTTTTCCTCTCACTATAGCAAAGCAATGTACATAGGAGACAGCATGAAATATTTTTCCAGCATATTTAATGTTTTAAAGAAATACATCTTTAATTAATACTGCTATAGTTTTATGTGTGTATGCTAATGTTCCAAGGCTAGCTATGATTATCAAGTATATCAGTAAACATTCCTATCATAATATTCAAGAAATAAAATTAAGTTGTCTTTAGAGAGAAAAAAATATTTTGGAAACTGTTATGAGTAGACTTAAAGACAACTGACATTTTCGACAAGGCATACATCATTTTTGAAAATCTATTACCTTCCCAATTTAGTACAAATTCAAATAAAACCTAATTCTAATGCCTAAAATGTGCTTCTCATTATTTCATAATGAAATAACAAATTCTACCAATTAACACACATTCAAAGCCTTACTCCATTATGGTTGATAACTGGGAGGAAGAGAAGAAATTAAATTGTCTTCCAAATTTTAGGAATCTGATATTTACCGATAGTAACTTTAGAAGTTGCAAATGTGAACAAATTATTAAGATAATTCAGGTGTTTCTTGATTTATATTTTATCAACATTCTATTCTGGTAGGGAGAAGAAAAAAAGGGAAGTCATTATTTAATGGGTATAGAACTTCAGTTTTGCAAGGTGAGAAAGTCCTGGCTATCTGTTTCACAACAATGTAAATATACTTAACACTATTAACTGCACACTTAAAAATGTTTATGATAGTAAATTTCATATTGTATGTTTTTTTACCATAATAAAAAAATGCAAAAAAATTCTATTCCAATAATTCATTTTTTACAGAAGTGGGTATAAAATATTTTAGACACAGAGGAAAATGCTTTTCTTTTTTTTTTATTTTAAAGCAAGCTCTATTAAAGCCTATAATTTACAAAGCAATTGTCAATTCAACTATGCTAAAATCTGGCTGAAAGATATTTTTATCATTCAGTTATTAAATATCTTCTCTCCACTTGCTGCTTTGATAAAATCTACATGATCTTATTTTTTTCTCTACACTCAAACACTGACTTTTTTTTCATACTGCTGTAACTCCCTACTGCTCTTCCTATCACATGCCATCACTAATTCTCTTTGCAAATTTAATTCCTAATTCAAAAGAGTCTAAAATTTCTAAAAATCAAAGAACAGTAACTGGGTATCACATATGAGGACAGTACATCTTTACCATGTGAAAATGACCCAGCAAGTTTTAAAATCTGAATTGGACAAATCTTAAGTAGCATGCATTTCAATATGCTAAACTGCTCTTACAGGCTAAAGTCATCAAAGATATAAATTTAAGAAAGTTGTTTTCAACATTATCAATTAATTGTACACCTTAGTAGCTAGGTAGTTAATTTGCAACATTTAAAATTACCAGTATCTTAACCAAACATAATTTGGTCAACTAAATACTTGTCTAATATAATATTCCTACACTAACACAAAAATGATCTTCTCTGGAAATCAGTCTTCTTGCTCCCAATGAAATTAAATGTGTATACAATGTAAGTAGTAAGAATGTTAAATTATGTGAACAAAAATGATCAGAGTAGCACCATCAGGTAAGTTGTGTGTTTTGGGAAACAAAGCTGACAATCTTAGAAGAATAAAAGAGAAAATGTGGTTGAAGTAAGTGGGTACAGAAAGAATCCAAATACTATTTAATAAAAACTTTTCTGAAACATTAGGAAGAAATGTTATCAGTACCTTTGGATCCCTTCTTTTGATTACAAATTACTTCAAACATACAATTTTTTGATAGACTTTGTGTATATGAAGATGTTGACCATGTAACTCTATATGCTATATATCTAGCTCCTGAAGCCCAGTAAGTACAATTTTGAATGAATGCATGTCCTTTTTTTTTTTTTTTTTTTAATGACTCTAGGGAAACTACAAGATCCTTCAGGCACAAGGTAAAGAGACAGTGAGAAGGAAACATACCTAATTGGGAAAATACTGTTGAGAGACATATAAGAGGTAGAAGTTTCAGTGTTCAGCAGTTAGAGGAAAGACACTTAAAGGACAAAGTTCTTCATCCTATTCTTACAAAGTCAAAATAAATTTAAAATATTTTTTCAGGTACTTGAAAATAGGAATAGAAAAACATTATTAAGCAAATTTCAAAGTGGTAAAACAGAGAAAACTGACAAATACATAGCATCACAGTTACAGTGACTTTTATAATAGTTTATAAATTATTATATTTTTAATATGGAAGAAATAAACCAGTCTGGAAGATAAAATTGTCATTAAGGGGTTATAAGTTTGAGCACAGTGGCCTAGAAAACAAATTAAATGCATTTAAGTAAAGTAGAGCTCTAGACCATATGATTATTTGGTTGACCAAACTATGTATCAGTCAGCCAGGTGCTTTTTCCTTATCAGTGATTTAGTGGAAAAGAGAGGGTGGCCTATGGCATGAAAAGGAAAATCCTGACTTGCACTGTCTTTAATTCTGAAAGAAAATAGTCTCTTGTTTCTTTATGTGAACATCATCAGTCAGATTTTTTCCATAACTTTAAAATATGGCTTAAAAAATATTATCAGTGGCCCTTTATTACTAATGCGGTAGTTAATATAAAGTTTCAAATTTAAAAGTTATAAAAATTTTGCTGTTCTAAATGTTACTCAGCTAAACACAAACATGGAATTGCCAAGACTACAAAATCAGCCAGCAAAGCTCATCACTATTTTCACCAAGATTTGCAAAGGAAGCAGCCATTAAATAACCAGAAATACACTACCTGAGGTCTAGAGACTTTGTACTTTAAAATTCAGTTGTTGCAGCAGAAAAAAAAACAGAATTTAAAAGGTGGGGGAAAAAAAACTACAGAAAAGATAATTATCCTTAGGAGTAAGCTTATACACAGTATATGGTAGTCACTATTGTAAACAGTTAATGTTTTTATTATCTAGCAGCAATGAACCCAAAACACTTATTTAAATTTATATTTATCATAGCTATAGTAAGACTGCTCATTCAAAGGAGAGAAAATTATTAGACAAGTCAAAGTTTGAGTTAAAAAAAAAAACTACAGGTGATTAGACATATTTCTGTCCTGGTCATGTCTTCTAAATTATTTATATTAGGTCATTTACTATGTCTTGGATTTTGATGGCAGTTTAAGTAATATTCTCATCTGTAAATATAGACTGTTTCCTTGAGAGTAAGCCTTACTATCTGAGAGAATGGAAGAATAAGGCCTATGATGAAGACAGAACCAATTACACTGTCAGAATTGACAGACATGGGGAAGAAAACATGGCTATCTTTGAACAATATCTTATCCTTCTCAGATTACTAGGGTACAATTCAGAACATGAAAAAAGCTCAATGGAACCTCGGAGGCTCAAACAGGGCAATAACATTTCATTGGTCAGAGCAAGTCTGAATAAGTAACCACAGAGAAAACTGAGGTACACTTTTCACAGATTTTTTTTTAAGGTCTGGCTGAACAAAATAGTCTATAAATTAATCTAAGAAAGGCAACTGTTAATGGTCAGCTAATAGGTGCTCTTTAATTGGATACTTTTTTCCCTTCGGTTCCCTACTATGTTAGCTTCTTTTTCCAGTCTATTAGGCATTTTGAAAATGACAATTTAAACAATGTTCCTTTTAAATCTAGAAAATAAGCTAAATGCAAGGTCATTATCCTCTCATTCTGTTTTCATTTACTCTTAAGATTTCAGAAACAATCACTAGGATAACTTAATGTTATCTTTTTTAAAAAGAGAATCCTCTCTTCAAAATTCCCATAACTATGTAGACCTTATACTATAATTCTACCATTTAATATATGTGGCATAATGGTTTGACTTGCCTCTTTCATTTGATGCATAACACTTCTGAGTGCCTATGTCAACTCACTGTGTAAAATCAACATAAACTGAATAATAGCTGATCATAAGAAAGTGTGTCTTTTGAGGTCTAATACATATAAATTATTAGAGAAAAATGCAATAAAAACAAAAATACCAGGAGATCCTTAAAGTATTTTCCCTTAAATCACCTGTGAATTACATAGGCTTGATGTTTCAAATTAAAAAGAAACAAACAAACATGGCTTCAAACACTGTTTTGTAGAAATTTTTTTGTTCTGGTACATTTACAGTCTAATTAGACTAGTAAAAACAAATGATAGAAAAAATTCATTAGAACCTCCAACTAGCTTAAAAGCTTACTAAAATCTCAAGACCAAATATTTCAGATAACAAAACACGCTGAGTTTCTTAGTTAATACAAAAGAATCCTTCGTTCAATAGCCTTTCGACAAATAGGACATTCACTCATTCGGTCTCCACAGAGTTGGCATGTTCCATGGCCACAGAGGAAAATCATATTCTTCAGACGATCCAAACACACAGGGCACATTGTCTGTAATGTGATATAATGAAGTAATAAATGTTGAGATACTTTAGATTTTGAAAGTGTAATGTGCCAATTCTGTTATACAATTTTCTTTTGTATTAGTCAAATAATATTTTTTTAATTTTATTTAAATTTTTAAATAATTAAAACATCATACTGATGTAAAACAGAAAATATGGTTGTACTGTCAGGACAGTATTAAAAACTACATAAAATAAAAACTACCTAAAACAAAAAACATAACACCAAAACCTAATAGCAAATAGATGAAAATAGCTCCATTTGGTCTGATTCAGATTCCCCAATTCTAGGTATTATGCTGATCTTGTATGAAAATAACACAGTGTATCAAGGTCTATGGGGGAGAAGAGACAGCAAAGAGCTGTTATAACCAAAATGAAAATGCATACATTGTGCAAAAATGAAAAATGATGTAAGAATTATATAAAATAAAATAATAAAAAAAAGAAACGAGCACTATGACAGGTAGTATACACTCACAGCATGATCATCCCACTTTAAAAAAACAGAATATGGGGCCTACTGGAATTAAAAATTTCCCCAAAGCAAGCAATATGAAACATAAGATAACCTGGGCCCCAGAGCTCTTGCTTTTAAACATTATGCCTTATGGGATTACTGTCAATGTAGAACCCCTTAGCTAAAAATAATTAGTCTTAATAACATATTAATAAATAAAACTTCATGAAGTCAGAAGAATTTAAAAGTATGTTAGATATACTTTTCTGTGAGAACACACTAAGAGATCACATTCATTTACAAAAACACGTTTTACATTTATAAAAACATTTTGCCTTGCTATGTATCAGAATGAATCACAACTTTCTTTAGAATTATTTAGAAACAAAATAATTAATCAATTATGTCTAGACTAATAAACTAGGCCTAAAGCCCTTATGAAAATGTAGTTACCAAATTTAACAATACCTGAGATTATTGTGGAAAAAAACAAAAAAAGCGGGGGTGGGAGTTTGTTGTTTTCACTGCCTGGAAGTCTTTCCTTGGCTCTCTGAAAAATCTTGACTAAGCTATATCATCAAAACTATATTTTCTGATCTCAATAATATGTCCTCCAGATTGTTAATTCAGTTAAATATGTTTTCATTGTATGAAATTATATTTTTGAAAATAAATTTTTACTGAGGTTAAAAAAAGGAATTATAGTTAATTGTAGTCTAATTAGGTCTGCTAATGCCATCCCACCTCCAAAGTAAATTTTCACATTTATGTATATTAAAGGTTTAAGAAGCAAAGCTATTTTTAGAAATCTTATTTTTAAAAAGTCAAACCAGCTTTCTAGAGTCATTGAAACATTTATTTTACATTACTTTTCAAAAACTATATAGTTAATTAATAACTCTTACTTCCAGAAGTAAACACATCTGTGCAGACTGGGTTAAGCTGCACATAAAATTAATTTTTTATCTATTAAGGAAATACTGGAGAAAGAGAAAGATTGTAGATTTCTAATAAAAAGAAAGAGTTGCTCAGATGTTTTCTCTCTGCTTTTTGTAGTATCTGTGAAGTGGACCCTAACAAGAAATCCCATCACTCCTCAGAAAACTAGTTTTGTTGCAACTGTTGAAATACTTTAGTAATAAAATATGGTAATGAGTATTATTTAAGGAAAAAGCTTCTTTGGAATGCTAAACTTTCAGATAAAGGTAGAGCTGAATTATTCTTTTATAATCAATAATAGGGTTCAAAAAAGTGTTACTATTCATTATATGAAACAATTTTAACTCTCAGTGCTTTCAACAGCATTGAATATGCTGAAATCGCTTTTAACTTCCTGTAAGTGTCTATAGGAAGGGAACTGAGATTCTAAGGAGTTTCCAAATTTGAAAAACATTTTATAGAAGAATTTATAGAAGCCAAATATATTCCTACACTAATGTCCCTATATTAAGAAGTTGTAAATCTATACAACAAGGATTACTTGTTGGCTAGATTTCAAACAAAAAATTGGCTAAATCATGTATTTTTTATCCTTTTAGATGGGTGTTTAAAATTCCTAATAAATATTTTAAATTCTAAATTAGTTTATCACAAGGTCCATTACTTATCCTGGGTGACTATATTGATTATGCTACTGTCTTATAATTTCAAACAGAAAAGAGTGATGACTAGCCACTGCGTGGGTGACAACACTGATGTTATTGCCAACCTAAAGAAAATATGTTTTTGGTCAATTCTTTAAAGCAAATTTAATTGTTGGGTCAAATGGTATGGGAAAACAAAAACAAAAAAATGTTACCATACACCCACAAGCTAACTATTTTACTGCTGCTTTTATTAAATGATGAATAGGTATGAAAACTTCTGTTGGTATATATAAAACATGAAGAATATTGTAATCATCACCCAGTTTAAAGCATGGAATGTTACTTTCTTTTAAATAAAACATCCTTCACAATCCTTTCCATACAACTAACTCTTCACTGACAGCCACTATTCTGAATTTTGCATTTCTTTATGATGTATGTATGAATGGGTGTGTGGGTTATGTATCTATATAGTCACTTTTGCCTTTTCCCTTTTTATTGAAGTACCACATCTATACAGAAATTTTCTTAAAATGTACAGTTTAATAAAAGTTCAAAAACTGATCAAACACATGTAATCAGGACACAGATAGATAAAAAAGAGAGTATCAGTACTCTAAAAACTTCCCTCATGGCCCTTCTCCAGGCATCCCATGCCCAACCAAGAAAAATACTAGCTTGACTTTAATTCTTATCTGTATTATTTTTTTCCAAGTATACATCCAAACAATATCCTATTGTCATTTTACTAGATAATGACAAGCTTTCACAAAGTGTTTGCAGTAATTTACATTCCCACCAGTAGTGTATGAGTTATGGATGCTACAGATTCTATCTAACACTTCATATGGAAAGTTCTTAACATGGTTTTTTCTTTTCAACAAGGTGAGAAAGGACAATTCATTGTGGTTTTAATTTTAATTTCCCAATTATTAACATGGTTAAGCATTTTTTCATGTTTATTGGTTATGTGTTTCCTATTTTGGCAAGTGCCTGATTAAAACTTCTAATTAGCTATTACCCATGACATATATTTAAATACAGTAAGAAATATATTAATTTGAACCAGACTTTTACAGAAAACACTAGTTTATAGAAACTATTGAGTGCTATTCTTAGAATCATGTTTACCATGAAATAATCAATATTACCTGCTCCTTGATGTCCTGTAATTGTTGCTGCAACTTTTGCACATCAGCATTGACATTGGTATTATCCTTGTCCTTTTGTAACACTGGAATATTTCCACTTGCTAAAATACAGATAAAAATTTTATGACTGTTTTGACTCAACAATGATTTTTCATTTCTAAAGTTATTAGTGCGCTTTATTAAAAACTCATGACTATTTGAATTTCCTTTAAAAACTATTTTCCACACTTGAACAACAGATACAGTAGTGACATTCATCTTATATTTCTTCATTCATACTGCTCAAAACAGATTTTTGGATTAATTCCTAATCATATTTAATTAAGCAATACCTAATCTACAGACTTTCTTGTTTTCTAAGGCTCTACTTACTTCTTTCATCAAGCTAACAAATACATTTATGCTTGATTTCTTTATTCTACTTCTTATAAGACCAAAAGGTAGGGACCACATTTTTTTAACCACCTTGACAGCAACAATTAGCTTTAGTCTCTTAGATGAAGTTTATAAAAACACACAAAAACCTAGCCCTCTCCCCTTATGCCCATCTCTCCTTGTTATTACTGATCTGAGATGAGAAACTCCATGAAAAAAAGGCCATGATCTATTGTCTGCAAAATGGAAGGGAATTTTTAATTCACTATTCCTCCAGATCTTTTCTTCTTTTCTCCACTTTCCTCTCCAGAGTCTTGATCTTTTAATCTAGTTAATTTGCTCTGGAGTTGTTATTCTGCTCTATTGGTATTAAGACAAAAAGGCCATGATCTATATAATTTGTAATATGATTTCTCTCCCCCAAAATACACTAAACTTCTTTAAAAAAGGCAAATTTTCTTCAAGCAAGAATACAATATTCTTTATGTCATACAGGGAGATTTTCAACAGATTAATGTTTAAAATTCTATAATCACTTCATAAATCAGAAAAAAATAGTTTCAAGTTTCATGACAAGAACACCACAAAATTATACTATTGTTCTAAAGATCAAGTCCTATACCCTATGCCATATAGGGAACAGTGAACTATAAATGAAAAGTGATATTCGTACAAGTCCCAACAAGAAAGCAAAGTAAGAAAATGCTTAAGAAAATCTACTTATAGGGCCTCCCTGATGGCACAAGGGGTTAAACACAGCACTATGAAGCTATCCGCAGCCTCTGCAGCAAGAGTTTGATCCCCGGCCAGCCAGGGAGCTACCCACATGGCACAGCAGACCTCTCCTGTCTCACCCGCTGCTCCCCACAGCAGTGTATTTCAGTCTGCCTGCCTGTTCTGTTCCCCACTCTGTCTCTGGTGAATCCTCTCACCTCCCTGCACCTCTGGCCAGTTCTTGTATGCATAAATAAATAAGTCTTAAAAAAAAAGAAAAGAAAATCCACTTACAGATATCATCACTGGCATCTTCTGAACTTTTCCCTCCACAACACATAATGAAAGGTACTCTTCGTTCAACTACTGCCCGGCACTGCACACACTTTTTCATCAGGTTAGCACAGTCTAGAAAACAGCAACAGGACACTTCTCACAAGACAGAACATGAACAAAAAGGCTACCTTTCTCTGCTAATTTTTAGAACTTAAACTCAGTGAGATAAATATTAAGCAAGTTATGTCAAGACAACTCTTCTCTTAAGATGTTATCAACTCTAGATGTGTATTTTTTTTTTGGATAATAGAGTACAGAACTGTGAAAATAAAGACATCTAACATATTAGAATAAATTGTGAAAGGGGGTTTCTGTTTTCTTTAATTAGTAACATAATAAATATTTCAAGATCTTAAATTTTGAAAATAAAGGAGGATGACAATGCTTTACAAATTTCAACTAATACTAGAATTATAAGGATGCTCACATGATAATTTTCTAACAATACTTTCTGTTGTAAATGGCTTAACTCTAAAATTTCTAAAGTATATTGAAGAATTTGCATCCTTCTCTATCAAATTGATATAACCTAATAAGGAAATTGCTCAGTCACTACTTTAATGTAGCAATCAGGAAAATACATTTTTTTTCATAATAGACTATCTTTCTAATAGTCGTAGATTAGCAGAATGCTCTCTCATTTCAAGAAGAAATAACTAGGCACAATTATAGGTTGTGGACCATTAATGCTATCTTACATCTAAAGTTGTTAATTAATCATAAAACAATACAGAGCACCTGAACATATTCTTTCCTGTTAGCACTTACCATGAAAATATACTCCATATCTTACAGCTTATGTACCACCTGATAACAGAATCATTATCAAGGTTAATATTATGCCAAGGTCTAAACAGAGATGAGTTTGACACTGGGTTATGTAAGGTACACTAGGTAAGAAATAATATTAGTAGAAATCTAGTTTGGGATTTGTCTTCAAGGACAAATTTTTTCCTTAAATTTAAATGATCAATCCCCTTCATATGTAATAAATAGCCACAATCATCTCAAGTTCTTTTAACTGTTAGGTTGTTATATTATTTCTATAAAGCCTGTCTTTAGTCCCTACAAAAGGTTATATAACAGGTCCTCAAATAACATTTCATTCAATACATTTCATCATAATTCTGATGAAAAAAACAATGAATCCAAACCAATACTGAACAAAACAATATTATTTGAGGACCTGGTTTCATTATACATTATCTTATTTAAAGTTGGACTTTTCAAGAACCTATTGTTATCAAGTAAAGACTTACTGTAATCTCTCCTTCCTCTGACTTGTCAAAGTACTTTATACTCTTTCAAGGCTCCAATACTCTGCTTAACATTAGTGGGTACTAGACTAAATGCTTTACTGTATGCTCCTTGAAAGGAGGACATTTTCCATTCTAATTTCATCTTCCCTAGCAAATAAATGTGTAACAAAGTATAAAATGAAGACAATAATCTGTTTCATAGGGTTTTTGTCAAGATAAATAAAGTAACACTCATTCAAAGTTATTAAGTTACCTATTGCTCTTACTGCCTTTTAAAGCAAAACAATGCAAAAACTCCTAGAAATAATATTACATTAAGGTTCTAGAATTCATGTTATCAACTACTGATTACAACCAGTTTTCAAGTCTCTTTAAATATCATGTTGGTCTATGACGGGGGTCAACAAACCACTGTCTATAGCCCAAATCCAACCAGGAGCCTGTTTTTGCATAAAGCTGTAATGGAAAACAGTCCAGTCCATTTGTTTACATAGTCTTTGTGGCTGATGTTACAAAATGCAAAGTTGAGTACTTGGAAAGAGTTAAGTGGTTGCTACAAAAACCATGTGGCCCAAGCCAAAAATATTTGTCATTTGGCCCTTCACAGAAAAAGTTTGCTAACCCCTGGTATTTGAAAACTTAAGGAACCTAAGCTCTTTTTACTTAAAACAGAATTCTCTTTCTATGTGTCCCGATAGTGGAAAATAGCCATTATACAAATCTTCAGTAAACAGAAACAGTTACCAGAGGCAGATCTTAGAGTAGAAAACCTTGATCCTTTCTTTAGTTGAAGAACTGCCAGACAGAATGGAAAAACACCAAGGCTTAAAGCACTAAAGTTAAACTATCATGCATTTATATATTAGTTTACTTAGATGTTGTATTAAAAATCAACACCTACTAAACTATTTTATAATAGAAAATACCCTGTTTTACCATGGACTCATTTATAAGATATAATTGCTAAACTTGTTTAAAACCCTTCAATGACAAATGTGAAAAACAAAGGGAAAAGGAAAATATTAATACTGAATAGTGTATGGGCTTGAAAAGAACAAGGGTATGATATAAAAAGCAAAGGCTTTCGAGAAAATATATTTAAGACATATTTTTAAACATCTCTTAGAAACTTTCATATTATTCTCACAAGAAAAATTTTCTATAAACTCTCCTGACGTACAGGTTAAGAAAGGTTAAGACGACTAGAAATTACAGGGGTAAGTGGTTGCTGTGAGTGGCTCTGCAGAAGGAAAACTACACCAGAAGCAATACTAAGGTAAAGACACATAAAGATATGCTAAATTTTAGATGGAAAAAAAAAGGCCACACTAAATATTTCAATGTTTATTTTTTAAAGTCAATTTCTACTGTGAGATCACCTATTATTAATACAAATGAAATCAATATTCAAGCTGGTATAACACAGCACCTTCAGTCTTTCCTAATGCTCAGGAACAAGGAGGGAAATATGGACATTGAGTACAGAGAAAGGAATGGAAAGTACCAGAGGCCCACCAAATTTTTTGTTTGTGAATAATCCAAAAAATATTCAAATATAAAGTTTGTTTCATTTTCTATTTTTATAATAACACTAAGATGTTTTATATAGGGTACTTACTCTCACAAGCACACATGTGTCCACAAGGTTGAAAAAGAACAGCTGCTTTCTTGTCAGAGCATACCACACATTCTTCAATCTACCAAAAAAAAAGTTACAGCACAAAGTGTCAACATCTACAGATAAATCTAGTTAATTCCAACAGTCCCTCTTGCATCCACACATATTTCCTCTTAACACTCTAGAAACAGCAAAAGTTTAACACACATTTCTCTATCTTCTACTCTCTTGGTCACCAGGTTGTATTTCTACTTTAGATACCCTATGTGTTCTAAATAATGATAGAGAAAAATTCCCTTTCCTCTCTGATCAAGGAAACTAGACTAAACATCAATTTTCTCTTTCAAAAACTATTTTTGAGAGAAAAATAAAAAGAACAAATGACAGAGATAAAATAGATTTCCAATATAAATAAAAATTTACTGGACTAGCCAGACTGCTAAGACTCAAGGGGCATTTTACTATTTACCCACATCTAAGGAACTCCAATGCAATCTTTTCCAGGATTTAAACTATGCTGGCTAGAGCCACAAGTCTTCCAAAACCTACTCATAATTTCCTTCAATTTTATCTCCTCTTCATTTCCACTTGAAATGATTTTTGAGTGTCTTAACCTTGGTTCTTTTACGCCCCCACCGCAGCACCCTTGACTTCACATTTACCTTCTACCTATACTTCTCTCTTCTGACATACTTTCTCATTTACCTGTGTATTTGGGTCAGTTAATATTACTGGTAAAAAATAATGACCACTATTCACCTTTAACTTCACCTACACAACCATATATTTATAGGTCCTCTCTTCCCTAGAACATTCCCAGCACACAGACTTTACATAGTTGTGTAACAGCAGGAAGCTCTAAGGCATAGCTGGTCAAGACCTGTATATTCCTGAATTCAAATTCTCACTCCAATACCAACAAATTACCTAACATTTTTAAGTGGGAGGGTTTTTTTTTTAAATCTGATAAAGAAAACATCCTGTTTCCAGAGTAGTAAAGAGAAAGTAACATATTATGTGTAGTATTTAGTTCAATGTCCAATGTAAAATAGTATCCAATACACAGATCTCTGTGTAATGATGTTCTGACTTTTTTAATGATTCCCAACATAACTGTCTACATAGCTGAACTGTCTATAGTTTAAAATAATCTAGCATAGAGATCTAAAAATGATTTATTTACCTATACTTAACCATTCCCCTACTAGTAACCATAACATTTGCATTTTTGCTTTTCCAGTTATATTCCCAGGAATGGAATTACAAAAGCAAACCATGTTTATTGGAAAGGTTTGTATACAAAATGCCAGCATGGTTGGACTCTCAAAAACATGAACACATTTTTCAGCCTCCAGCTGAATATGAGAAATGCCCATTTCACTTTTTCTGGCTAGCATTTTTTCAATTTACTTTTTTTATTTGTTTGATAATAATTCATAGTTTATTTGAATTTCCTTAATTGCTAAAAAATTCCAAGCATGTTTATTCTCCCTCCCTCCAAATACTAGTTCTATCATTTGTTTTATCTTCAGTAAGAATGTCCATTATCCTTTAACCACTTGGGGTCACTATTTCTTTACATTCAAAGACTGCAACCACTATGACAAGTCAAGTATATTTGGCAGTTACATTAGCTTTAGCACTTTTCTACAGGTTTGAAAACTCTGTAATTAAAAAAAAAAATGAAGCTGAAAGTTAATTAATTCTTAGAACTCAAAGTGATCTAAAAAAGAAATGATAGCATATTCCTTTCTCTCCTTTTCCCTGTTTCATTAACTTCCCTTGTAAAGGTTGCTTGTAATTTTGTCTGTGCTTCTTAACACAGTGGGAAAAAAACAAATACTTAAGAATTGAAAGACTTGTGTTAAAGCCCCAATTGTCAATGCACTTCTTTGAGCTTCAAGTTTTCCAAGTGTACATAATAGAATTGGACTAGTTGACCAATGAGGATCATTCCACATTTGAGAATCTGCTTTTGTCAAATTAAGGTCTTTCAACTCACTTTATATCTCTCTTAAAGTACCTATAGATCCATATGAAGAGTAGCTTGTAACCTAAGTCATAATTTGCAAAGAGATAACAAATTTTTAATAAGGAATCATTATGTGTAATTTCTGTCTTTACTACAGAAATAGGGCTGAATCTAATACGTTTCTAGCACAAGAGCAGAATACATAGGCCAATATATATAAAAAAAAAAAGAATGGCTTAAATTGTTACTTTTTCAGATATTCTTCTAAATTGTTACATTGTTAGCAGGTAACTAAACAAATTGTAAATACCAAGTTGAATGATCCACATTTATTTATTAGTAAGTTTGACACTGGTATAATACCTATAAAATGCCAACAGAGTGTTAGGCAGACAATAAGTTGTTCTTAGTTCATTCTCTTCATCTGCACAAATAGAGGAAAAGCAGTCAGTATTAGTACTCCTATTCCCCAAAATTGAATCTTTTCTTGGGTCAAAAATTTCATTCATTTGGAGCATAAAAACATGTAGTGTTAGAAGGTTCCTTATGAAAGAAAATGTAATAATCACTAGCAGGATATATAATGAGACATACAGTGAGAATTAATGCCAGTTCCTTTCTAATTAATGAAGCTTATAAAACATGAAAAGAAGAAAAAGAAATGAATGGAAAAAAGTATACGCTTTATAAGTGAGACCAAAGGAAACCAACATACCTTGTGATTTAAACTACTTACCCTGACAGAAATCATTTTTAAGAAAGTTAAATCTAACTTTAAACACACATACATATATACACACACATTGTTAAAACTAAAAAGGAAAATCCATTATTTCGGTAAACCAAATGAGAAAGACAGTATAATCAATGATAAAGCACAAAGTTACATGGGAAAAGAATAAAACCGAAAACCCAAAGAAGAATAATACCTCTCAAAAAGCAGAGTGAGGTGAGATTAAAAAGTGCAGTGGATACAGAATTTGTCCATTGGTAATTGCAGAATGAGACAACTTTATCTGACTACTGGTGGAACATAATAGGAAATAAGTTGTATCATCTGTGAAGTTTTCATGCCAGAAAGGTTTAAGCTGATCCTAATCAAGCCATTAGATCTAACTCTCAGTTTATAGGAAACACATAGAGAGGACAGAGAAACAAATTAAATACCATGACAAAACAATCAAACAAATGAAGAATGTGTGACATTCCACTAAAGAAAACCAACTGGTGTTTCACAAAGATGAATTCAATAGAAAGCCGCCTATGCAACTCAAAAAAGGTGCGATGTACAATTGACTACAATACAAACTAAAAATACATATTTAGATTATAAGGGGTTTTGAAAACAAATAGATTACTTTTTTAACTACTATAGTTTTACATTTAAAGAAAAATTCACCATTGTCTCTTGATAAGTGTGTAAGTACTTTTCTATTTTAAGTCATTCTTAGGAAAAAAAATTAAACACATGGCATCATAGTTTCTTATTTATCATTAACTATAGTCTCAAAAAACTTTGTAAAATAGTAAAATACTGTATTAAAAATATATTACCTTTGTCCTGGATTGAACCTGTTCTTTGCAGATGAGGCATTTCTTGACTCGTGGAGAACATAAAGAACAGGTAGCAATATGTCCACATGGACCAAAAAGTGTATCTCTTTTCATATCTGAGCACACCATGCACTCTTCTAAGGTTTCAGAATCATTGCTAATCATAGAGGGACTTCGAGAACCCACTTGACCACTAGTAAAAAGAAAATATCTCTAATTAAGCCTATCAAAATATTTCTAGTACAAATTCATGGAAAAATTTTTAAAAATACCTAGAACCTAGAACATCATCAGTAAACATAAAAACAGCTTTAGTTATGTTAAAAAATTAAATTTTAACATCTATAAATAAAACACAGTATACTTTATTTTTCTACTTATATACATCTCTGTATCTTTACATATTTACTATTCAACTTTCATACTGAAAAACTTGCCAAAAAAAATTTTTCACACAAACAGTTTCTTTCACTCAGAACCTGCTTTCTCTATATAAAACCAGCAGCAGAAGATAGAGGAATGAAAGAAAAATCCTGACTAGAACCCATGTTAGTTATCTTAACTATAGACAGAATGAGCATCATCAGAGTCCACAACTGACAGGTCACTTTGGAAAGTATGTCACTGCAGCTGTTGTTTTGACATTTCTTTAAGTATACCCTTAAGGAGAGAGAATGCATCCATCCATCCATCCATCGATCAATAGATAGACAGATATCACAGACATACACATATAGATAAAAATCACAGATGTACATATATACGACCAACTCTACCGTTATAGAAAAGGGATACTGTTTCTACCAGAATCTTCAGAACTCAAGTTTCATTTGTACCCTAGAATTAATGTTATCACTGCAGTAATTATAGTGCCTTGTATAAATAAGTTTTTGAGGGCCCCCCCTGGTGGCGCAGGCAGCTGAGCGCAGTCTGTGAAGCTATCCACAGCTTCTGCAGCACGGGTTCGATTTCCAGCCAGCCAGGGAGATACCCACATGGCGGGGCAGACCTCTCCTGTTTCGCCCGCTGCTCCCCTCAGCAGTGTATTTCAGTCAGTCTGCCTGTTCTGTTTCCCGCTCTGTCTCTGGTGAATCCTCTCACCCTCCCGCACATCTGGCCTGTACCCCAGTTTTTGTATACATGAATAAATAAATCTTTAAAAAAAAATAAGTTTTTGATGCAGTCTGCCTTTTTGTAACATAAGGGCTCCTTAAGAAATATATATGCTTCATTTCATTAATTTCCCTATAACACAGCTCTCTGCATGGATTCCAAATAGATGTCATTTCATCATATACATAAATTAAGAGAGGCAAGAGAGCACAAAGATCAAGGGAAAACTAATGACATGTTCAATGACAAGAATCAGGTACAAAGGGCAATAATGGTTAGACAGCACAATTTGGATGAAAAACGCATGTCTAAAATACCTCATAATAACAAGTTCAGTTATCTCATAAAAAAATTAAAATCACTGACATATTTTAGAAAAGATAAAATGATCAATTCTAGAGAAAACCCTAAGGAACTGATTCATTCATTTGTTCATTCCTTCTGTCCTTTATTAGTACTTACTGAGTGCCTCTCAGGCACTATCAGGGTGCTAGAATTATTATAGAGTTTGTGTGACATAAATCCTGTTAGTGAGCATGTAAACTGCTTTGGAAAAGTTTATTAAAACTTTAAATACATGTAACATGAATCACATCAATTTCACCAGAAATATTTTTCTTTTTATGTAAATTGCTCTAAGAAACAGTATTACTACAACTTTACAAGAATTTCTTGGTGAGGGCCTCCCTGGTGGCGCAAGGGGTTAAATAAGCATAGCACTGTGAAGCTATCTGCAGCCTCTGCAGCATAAGTTCAATCCCCTGCCAGCCAGGGACCTACCCACATGGCACAGCAGACCTCTCCTGTCTTACCCACTGCTTCGCTCAGCAGTGTATTTCACTCTGCCTGTTCTGCTCCCCACTCTGTCTCTGGTAAATCCTCTCACCCCCTGCACCTCCGGCCTGTACCCCAGTTCTTGTATGCATAAATAAATATTTTTTTAAAGTTTCTTGGGATTTATAAAGAATAAACCATATTATTTAATAATGTAGAAAATATAGAATAAGAGACATGCTGTCTGTAGGAAATATTTAAGGAAGGAAAGGTCAATACAAGGAAAAAGAAAAAGTCAGACAATTTCAAGTAATCAAAACTCCTGTTATGAAACCACTTGATACTTTCACATACAGTATACTAAGTTTTATGATAATAAATAATACTAACCTGACTTTTTCTTTATGACACTTTGCCAGTGCTTTGCAGAGACTTGGATCAGGACAGAGATCTAGAGGTGATTGGCCCTTCTTATTTCGAATGCTCAGATCAGCACCATTGGCAGCCAAGAAACAGGCAATAGATGCTGCACTCTTCTTCTCTGCCCCTTGAGTACCAAGTCCCATTATTAACTGAAATCAAATGAAAACAGTCATTATTTTCTTTTAAGAATCCGTTTTCAATTCTTACCAGTGTGTGTGTGCATTATATGTAAAAATACATATCTGAGAAGTACTTGTAGTCTATATGTTGTAGATCCTTATGAGTTGCAGTCTTTACCTTTATTCTTCCTTCCTCCTTCCCCCAACTTTCTTAGGCATATAGTTTGAGAACCAAACTATTCTCCAGTTTTAGAGGTAGACCAAAGAGGTCTCAAATTAACCAGATAGCTACCTCAACTATGTGGCAATTCAGGAATAACACAGGACCATAATGAGACTTCAGGTCAGTTAAGATCAATAAGACTCAAGAACAAGACTTGATTGAAATACTCAGAAAATAGCACTTTTTCCTATTCTATTTGGCCCTGCATATGCTAGAGACTTGAAAAACTACAAAGGGGAGGACAAATGAGAAAAGAACCAACACCTTCAAAAAAACAGAATTAACAAATCAGATTATGATAAATATCATCTGAGATACTGATTCAAACATCTGAAAACAGTGATAATAATTACTAACATTATGGAGCATCTATAGTGGACCAAGTACTACTTTAAACACTTTCCATGAATAAACTCATTTAATCTTTACAACGTTATGGAGGTAGTTACTCTTCCCTGCCCTCTTTTTAAATGAGAAAAATGAGGAATGTAGGAATTAAAGAATTTACCCATAGTCATATAGAAAGGCAGCAATTGTCAAACATTTTGGTCTCAAAACCCCTTCACATTCTTAAAAGTGATTTAAAAATTTATATACAAATGTGAAGGGCTCAGAATAGTCAAACACCTTTGAAAAAGAAGATGAAGAAAGAAGAAAGTTACCTGATTTGAACATTTATTTTAAAACTATAATAATTAAAGACAGTGGGGTTGGCATCACATAGCTAAAGACAGAGATCAATAGAACAGAATACAGTATCCAGAAAGACTTCACATATATACCGAGTTGGTTACAGATAAAGGTACAACAAGCAATTCATTAGGGAAAAATAGTCATTTCAACAAGTAGTGCTGGAACAACTGGATATCCGCAAGAGAAAAAAATGAACTTTGAGCCATATTTCATACTATATATAAAAATTAACTCAAAGGGAATTATATATCTAAATATAATAGATAAAACCTTATAAACTTCTAGTACAAAATAGGAGAAAACCTTAATGACCTTGGCTTAGGCAAAAATTTCTCAGATTGGGCTTCCCTGGTGGCGCAGGGGGTTGAGCACTACATTATGAGGCAGCCTGAGGCCTCTGCAGCATGAGTTCAATTCCCGGCTGGCCAGGGAGAAACCTGCATGGCGAAGCAGACCTCTCCTGACTTGCCCGCTGCTCCCCTCAGCAGTGTACTTCAGTCAGTCTGCCTGTTCTGTTCCCTTCTCTGTCTCTGGTGAGTCCTCTTGCCCCCGGCATCTCTGGCCTGTGCCCCAGCTCTTACATGCATAAATAAATAAATCTTTTAAAAAAAAATTTCTCAGATAGGACACAAAAAGCACAATGAAAGAAATTATTGATTAAAAAAAGATAATATTGGGCCTCCCCGGTGGTGCAGAGATTGAACGCTGGGTTGTGAAGCTGCCCACAGCCTCTGCAGCACCGGTTCTATCCCCGGCCACCGGGTGAGGGTCCCACAAGGCACACAGACCTCTCCTGCCACCCGCTGCTCCCCTCGGCAGTGTATTTCATCAATCTGTCTGTTCTACTCCCTGCTCTGGCTCTGGTGAATTCTCTCACCCTCCCACGCTTCTGACTGTACCCAGTGCTTGTATAAATAAAAAAATAATATTAAAAAAAAGATAATGTTGATTAAAATTAGACTCATCAAAATTAAGAACTCCTGCTTTCCAAAATTAAACTATTAAGAGAATGAAAAACAAGCTACAGACTGGGGAAAAATATGTGCACATGACATATCTGACAAAGAACTTGTATATCAATTACATAAAGAACTCTCAAAACTCAACAGTAAGCGAACAAACAGCTCAACAATATAAAGAACACAAGTTTTAACAGACACAAGATACTACTACTACTACTACAAACACACACACACACACACACACACACACACAAATGGCTAAAGTAAATAAAGGAGGGATCAAATAACTCATGGTAAGAATAATAAAGTATTTCATCAGATGCAGATTAAATTAGCTGTAAATGTAATATCATACATTAAAAGATACTGCCACCAATTCTGAATTAAAAGTTTATCTTTACTCACTGTATTTTTGGATGGCTCCCAAGCAGCATCCACCTTCCCCACATCTTGCATATCTTGAAGCTGCCGTAGCTGAGACAAAGTGTGGTGTCTCAGAGCTTCATGCAAAGGAGTATCCCCATCCTTATCCTGAATATCTAATTTGGCACCTGCACGGACCAAAAGCTACAAAAGAAAGACACCCATCTCATTTTGCTAAAGTATCCATGCCCACAAGAAATTACAATATATCTACAGTAACAATGAGGGTGTCCTGAACTACCTAAAGGGGCTGCCACTAAGGCTAATTAATTTATGTATTTGCTTTCCACTTTTCTATATCCCTGTGGTTCCTTACAAATGGCAATGAGCTCTGGTTATTCATACATAATGAATTAGAGAAAACAGAAAGAAATGAAAAACAATGTGCAGCTTAATTCACCCACTCTAAGATCAAGGTAACTGGGGGAAACTTGGGGCATATTTTTCTCCTTTAAATTTCAAATGGATACTTTCAATATCACCAAATCACATGTTAAAAAGTCTTCCACCATTTAAACAAACAAGCAACCATTATTATTTGTTCCCTTTTCTTTGGTTAATTTTCTCCAAATATCTGGTCATGAGAAAATACTACATATCAAGGATAATTGAAAAATTTTTAGCAAGAAGAATTTCAGATATTAATAAATGTGAAGTGTTAGTCAAAAAATAACCTCTTACATGAAATGCAAAACTGATACACATCAGTAGGTGATTTATGAAGTAGATGTAAGTTCAAGACTTTGTTTATGGTGCTGCAGTAATTTTCCTAATCCTTTCTACATAGGCTATCAGTTTTAGTAAAACACCAAACATAAAATTAATTTCAAGCATATGGTCATACTTTGTCTTGGCAAATTATCCCCTTTGTTGGAAAAAAGGTTACATAAAATGTCATCTAGATCAGTGTTTGTCAAATTTGAATATGCATGAGGATTTCCCAGAGGGCTAGTCAAACCATAGGTTGCTAGTTCCCACACAGAGGTTTCAATTCACTTAGTCTGAGGCAAGGCCCAAGAATTTACTTCTCTACCAAGTACCAAGTGATGCTGATGCTGCTGATTCATAAAATCACTGGCTTTATACAAAATAATTGTAAAATAATTCTACAAAATTCAAATATTTTCTTCTGCAATCACCAGATTAGAAAAACTAAAATATATATTTCATTGTTTTGAATCAATGCTGCAAATGTGCAATTATTACAGTCTGCTCTCAATTATACAAATAAGAAGGAGTGTACTTTTGACAACTAATACATGTTACTGTGAAATTATCTGACATATTGTGGGTATTCACAAATGTGGCAACAAAATAAAACTGAATTTCATTTTTAAGATTTCAAATCTTAAATACAAATTGGAACTCTTAAAATACAAATACAAACTCTTCAAATACAAATTACAACTCTAATCTGACACTCTAACAATGGCTTTTCAGAAATCAAACAGTGTATCATTTAAATTTCCAAAATGTTGTAGAAATCTGTTGGCTTAAAGGATATTGTAAGCTAAAATTCATATTAGTAAATACTTTACCCTCACAATCTGGGTATGCTGTCTTTCAACAGCAAGGTGTAGGGCAGTTTGTTGGTTCACATTCTGGATATCCAGGTTTGCATTACCCTGAAGAAAAAGAATGAAGTTTCATAGTTAAAATTTGTTAACAGTAAAGAACACTAAAAACTAACACTTCATGAGAAATGAAAAACACTGGACACTATTGACTACTTTCCTCTCCTAATGATATGTAATAGGAAATTTTCAATTTTAAAGCAATACAATTTACTACAGCATCAAAATAAACTACGTAAAGATAAATTTAGTATGTACAAGAGAAAACTCATAGGAACTAACAATCTAATTCTAAAATTGATGTAGAAAATCAAAAGATATAGAATATCAAAGTAATTCTCAGAACAACAAAGTTAGAGGACTCTGATTTTAAGACTTACTATAAAGCAACAATAATCAAGACAAAATGAAATTGACAGAAGGTTAGTTACTTGGATTTTGGATGAAAAAGAAATTATTACAATCAACAATACTTCTAAGAGCAGTAATTTTAATAAAAGCTTAAAATGACAGGGGAAAGGTAGCTTAACTTGAACTTTTTAAACTTTTGTAGCTTAGGGAGTGTCCATCTTATGATCTATTGATAGCACATAATGTATATAATTCACATATGTACTATTTACTAAAATTTTTAGATGTTTCATCCTTTTTTTTTAAGATTTACCTATTTATGCATACAAGAACTGGGGTACAGGTCAGAGGTGTGTGGGGGGTAAGAGGATCTACCAGAGACAGAATGGGGAACAGAACAGGCAGATTGACTGAAATATACTGCTGAGGTGAGCAGCGGGCGAGTCAGGAGAGGTCTGCTGCACCATGTAGATAGCTGGGGATTGAACCGGGGATTAAACTCGTGTTAAAGCAGCAGCAGACAGCTTCATAGGTTGTGTCTTAACCCCTGTGCCACCATGGAGGTCCTGTTTCATCTTTTTAACTAGATTACAAATTAGGATCAGAGAATTTTCTGGTGGCATATGTTTAAGCAAGATATTTCAAATTTTGCTGATTATGCACATCATAAACTACAGTAAGTAGTATCACCAAAACATTCAATCTTATAAAAATGTGGAATCACCTTCTTTCTGAGATGAATGAAATGACTAAGACATGTCTGTGTGGACTATTCAGCCATGGATCCAGGGTCCAGCAGTAGTCATGAACTGAATCCCCAGATCCTGGCGTGTACCTGATGGCATCTGGCCTATAGGTTTAAATATAAACATGATGACTCTTAATCCTGGATTAACTGATACTCCCACAACAATGGCAGGAGTTCTGGAAATCCCATTTCCATTTCATTGGAACAATCCAGGAAAACAGTGCAGAGGGAACACTGGGACTGAGAAACACACATACACACTCCTCCCTCCATTTAAGAACCAATGTTAGGCAGAAGACTAAATTATGCACTACAACTGAATCTGTATCATTGTTGGTTTTACTGTAATCTATTAACAGTAGTTGATAAAGTATTAAATGAATGAGTGGCAATTATCCAAACTTGTTAAAAGTTATTCAAATGTTTTTCCTACCTGGTGTACCAATAGTTCAGCCACTTCTACATGATTATTAAGGGCAGCGAGATGTAAAGCGGTATAACCATCATCTTTCTTCTCATCCACAATCCAAGGTCTTGGTAATTTAGACAGTAAAACGCGCATTGCACTGAAATTAGAATTAACATTACATTGAAACTGACATCAATTGATACTTATATTTTCTAGAAAAATATTCAAAATAAGCTTTTAAAATCAAAGGAAAATATTCCTATTTAAATAAAATTATGCCCTTAGAATCTAAATATTAAAATTTTCTATATCTCAAGTGAGACAAACTATCACTATTTGGGGGAACAGACTCAAAACAGAAAAGACATGCAATAATGACAGAACATTATAAGAGGACCAAAAAAAAAAAAAAAGAGGAAAGAAACATACCCTTAAAAAGGAAAAGAAAACTGACTTTCCAGAATTTCTTAGGTTCTATGTAAATAATATTTATTAATGAAAGAGGGATTAAAGAACAGCCAGGTGAAAACAAAGCAGGAAAAATAGTGACTACTGCAACAGATTATGTAGGTGACAGATTATCATGAACTTCAGAGTTAAAAATTTGATGGTGGAAGTGAGAATGGCACATATTAAAAAAACTAGCAACAACAAATATTAGCGAGGATGTGCAGAAAAAGGAACTCTCCTACACTGCTGGTCCAACCACTATGGAAAGATATATGGAGATTCCTCAACTTGCTAAAAATGGAGCTTCCATGTGATCTAGCAATTCCACTTCTAGGAATCTACCCAAAGGACACAAAAACATTAATGCAAAAGGACACCTGAACACCCATGTTTATTGCAGCACTATTTACAATAGGTAAGCTATGGAAACAACACAAATGCCCAAAAATAGATGATTGGATCAAGAAGATGTGGTATACATACACAATGAAATATTACTCAGTAATCAAAAAAGATAAACTGATGTCATTCACAGCTGGAAGGGATGGAGCTGGAAGGGATCATGTTCAGTGAAATAAGCCAGAAAGAAAAAGAAAAATACTACATAGTTTCACTTATAGGAGGAGGAATGTAGAGGATCCAAATAAGGGATCAGGAAAAAAAATAATCATAATAAAGTAAAAATCAAAATCAACAGGCAGCTATAAACCAGAGAAATTCTACGGGGGGGAGGAGGGAGTTGGATCAAAACAGGAGTGGAAAGAGCACAAGGGACTATGGTGATGGTACATGGGTGAATTGGTGTTGGGAATTCCACGGGGACTAAACCTGAGATGATAAAACATCCATTGTATAAAAATGAAGAATGATGTAAAAAATATATAAAATAATAAAAAAAAATTTGATGGTGGAGAATGGAAGAAGGCTTCAGGCTGCTGGACAATCTGAAAATACCCCACAGGGGCACTGATCCAAAAGGGTCCCAAGACCTGGTACACACTAGGGCACCTATTAGAAACTGGAGACCAATGCTGACCACATCAGAAGAGACACTCAGGAAATTCTACTCCATACAACAAAAAGTAGGGGGAGAGAGATGCCTAAAGACTGCACATGGGGATGGAGCCTGCAGTGCTTATCTTACAGCTGTGTTCCAATGTTTGGCTGACAGCCCTGGGGAGGAGAGAGATGATTAGTATGGAAGTAGATTAGTACAGAGGAGTTTGGGTATCCCAGGTGGGCCAGATCCCCAGTAAAGGCAGGATGTAGAATGTAACTCCCTTCTGGTACCCCTCTGAACTCAAACTGACCCGGTGAAAGCTAACAGCACAACCCCAGACTACAGAGATGCAATTCTGGAAAGGCAGAGAGGAGAGCATTTAGCAGCACAAAAAACAAAAGTCACTCTTGCTTACTACTTTCACCACTGACTGAATCCTCCAGGACTCCCCCCATGCCAATTCAACAGCTGTAGATCAGTTCTCCCCAATATACAGTGCCATTTGCTGGAAAAGTGGAAGTTCTGCATCCTTAGAACAGATGGTAAACCAGCATCCTAGGAAGCTACAAAGTGGAAAGATAGAAAAATACAACAAGTAGCACCCTTATTCCTCAAAGAAATTATCCCCCAGAAAAGAGATAAATCTCTGGAATCCAACCATAAAGACATGGAAGATGATCAAAAACAAAAAGACAGAAAAACAAATGAATGTCCTGAGAAATAAAAATTAATTAACAGAAGACAGAAAATGAAGCTTATGAAAATAATGCAGATACAGGATACTAAAAGATCAATAGATATTCTACAGAAAGTTATGGAAGTAGGACAGACCAAACAGAAGATATAATCAGTGCCCTCTCAGATGGTAATGCACAAAGGATCCAGGTGTAAGAAAAAAGAGAACTATGAATTTAAAAAACCATAAAGAAACACCTCAAGAATGATTGAATTCCACAAGGAAAGGGAATACAAGAATAAGGCACATCCCAAAAGCGGGAGGAAGAAAAGGAAACACAGAAAAAATTCAAAAAAGGAATAGAGGAAAATACCTCAAACCTGGAGAAGGAAATATACAAGTACATGAAGTGAAAAGAATATCTTATCACCTAAATGTAATGAGACCTACACCAAGACACATAACTGTGAAACTCCCAAGAGTTCAAGAGAATACTGAAATAGGCTAGAGGAAAGAAGCTGATAACCTGTAAAGATATCCCCATCACACTTACATCTGACTTCTCTAAAGAAACACTATGGGCAAGGGAAAAATGGAATGATGTATTCAAAATACTTAAAACTGCCAGATGAGAATACCATATCCTGTAAGACTCTCCTTCAGATATGAGGGAGAATAAAAGGACAGAAACTAAAGGAATTTGCCAAAACTAAATCTACCTAACAAAAAATGTTGAAAGGAGCTCTCAAATCTAAATCAAAGAGAAAAATATCCAGAAAAAAATGAATAAGATACTAGAACCAAAAAACTAAACAAAAAATGAGTAGCAGACCCTCATATATCATAACCACCCTAAATGTAAATAGATTGGACTCACTAATCAAAAGGCACAAAAATAACTGATTGAATCACAAAACAAAACCCAAATATCTCCTTTAACCAGGAAACAAACCTGCATTCCAAAAATAAATGAAGACTCAAAATAAAGGGTTGCAAAACAATCCTACAAGGAAATGGGACCCAAAAAAAGGCAAGTATAGCCATATTTATATCAGATCAAATAGATTTTAGCTAAAAAGGTAACAAAAGATAGGGATGGACATACTATATAACTAAGGGAACAATAATACATCAGCATATATAACATTCATCAATACATATTCACTAAATGAAGGACCATCAAAATACCTAAGGTAATTATTACCAAATCTGAAAACAAACATTGGCAATAACACAATAATAACACTGCAACAGCCCACTTTTACCAATGGACAGATCAATGAGACCCAAAAAAAAAAAGGATACAACAGCCTTTAAAAAAGAATTAGAAGAGGGCCTCCCTGGTGGTGCAGTGGATTGAGCACAGCCCTGTGAAGCTGTCCACAGCCTCTACAGCATGAGTTCAATTCCTGGCCGGCCAGGGAGATTCCCACATGGCACGGCAGACCTCTCCTGTCTCGCACCCGCTGCTCCCCTAAGCAATGCTTTCGGTCCGTCTGCTTGTTCTGTTCCCCACTCTGTCTCTAGTGAATCCTCTCATCCTCCTGCACCTCTGGCCTGGACTCCAGTTATTGAATAAATAAATAAATAAATAGATAAATCTTTAAAAAGGGGGGGCCTCCCCTGGTGGCACAGCAGTTGAGCACCGGGCTGCAAAGCTGCCCACAACCTCTACAGCACCAGTTCGATCCTTGGCCGATGGCGAGGGTCCCATATGGCGCGCAGATCTCTCCTGCTGCCCACTGCTCCCCTCAGCAGTATATTTCGTGGTTCTGCCTGTTCTGTTCCCCGCTCTGGCTCTGGTGAATTCTCTCACCCTCCCATGCTTCTGACTGTACCCAGTGCTTGTATAAATAAATGAATAAATCTTTAAAAAAAAAAAAAGGAATTAGAAGCAAGTGCAGAGGGATTATAATGGACTATGGTAGTAGACTATGGAGTTTTGGGTGCTTGGTGCAGTTTGATAACCACACCTAAACAGGGATATCCTATACTTCTAAAATACAAACAACAGTGTAAATCAAAGTTATCTCAATAAAAAAAATTAAAGAGTAACTAGACCACATGAGCTTAAAAGACATTTTTAAAGCACTATACTCCAAAAAAGCTAAATATACATTCTTCTCAAATGCACATAGGCCCTTCTCCAGGACAGACCATATATTGGGTCACAAAGCAAGTATCAATAAATTCATGAAGACTGAAATCATATCAAGTAACATCTCTGATCACAATGGTATCAAACTAGACTTCAATGACAAAAAGAAAGCAGAAAAAACCTCTACTATGTGAAGATTGAACAACACATTACTGAATGACTATTGGTTTAATGAGGAAATCAAAGAAGAAATTTAAAAAATACCTTGATACAAATGAAAATGAGGACACAGTGTACCAGAACCTATGAGAAACAGCAAAAGCAGTACTAAGACCATATGCCAATACATAATAAACAAAATAGACAAATCTCTCTCGAGGCTTACACACACACACACACAAAATAAGATCTGGTACATATCTTTCACTACTTCCACTACTTTCATTACTTTCACTACTACTACTCAACATAGTGGGCCTCTTTGGTGGGGCAAGGGGTTAAGACACAACCGATGAAGATATCCACAGCCACTGCAGTACAAGTTCAATACCTGGCCAGGGAGCTACCCACATGATGCAGCAGACCTATCCTGACTCACCTGCTGCTCTCTTCAACAGTGTATTTCAGTTAATCCACCCGTTCTGTTGTTCATTCTGTCTCTGGTGAATCCTCTCAACACTCCCCCCCCCCCACATTTCTAGCCTGTACCCCACTTCTTGTATGCCTAACAAAATAAATCTTAAAAAAAAGTATTAGAAGTCTTAGCAAAAGAAAGATATAAAAGAATTGCAAATTGGGAAAGAAGAAGAAAAACTACCACTATCTGCAAATGATATAATAAACAGAAAGCCTTGGACTCCACGAAAAACTAATTAAAACAACAAATCAGTATTCAAAGTGGCAGCCTGCAAAAATCAAGAAAACAATCCCATTTACAATCACAGCAACAAGATGAGATACTTAGGTGCAAACTTAACAAAGGAGGTAAAGAATCTGTACAATGAAAAGTATAATACGTTGTTAAGAGAAATAGAAGATGACAGAAAGAAATGGAAAGATATTGTCTGGTCATGAATTGGAAGAATTAACTTTGTTAATATGGCCACCTTACCTAAAGCAATAAACAGAGCAATCCCTATCACAGTTTCAATGGCATTCTTCAAAGATACAGAACAAACATTACTGAAATTCATACAGAACCACAAAAGATCTTAAGTAATCCTGACCCCCCCCCCCAAAAAAGGAAGAGGAGTGATAACACTCTTCCAGACTTCAAACTATATTAAGAATCTGTAATTATCAAAAACAGTATGGTACTTATCAAAAACTGACTCACAGACCAATAGAACAGAACTGAAAACCCCAAAATAAATTTATATGGAGGTAAACTATGATAAAGGAGTCAAGAGTATACACTGGAGAAAGGAAAAATTAAATGGTAATGTGAAATTTGTATAGTCACATGCAAAATAATGAAACTACATCACTTTCTCACACCAAACACAAAAATTAACTCAAAATGGATAAAAGACTTGTACGTAAGACCTGAAACCATAAAATGTATAAGGAGAAAACATACGCAATGTTCATGAATTCAACTTCATGAATTAAGTTTCTATGATGTCTTCACAGATAAGTCTCCAACAACAAAGAAATCAAACAACTGGGACCACATCAAAATGAAAAGCTCTGTTCAGCAAAAGAAACCATAACCAACATCAAAAAACACCCTACTTAATGGGAGAAAATATGTGTACCCCATATAAGCAACAAGGGGTTGATATCAAAGATCTACAAATAACTCACATAACTCAAAAAAATGAAGAAAAAAAAAAAACAGCCCAATCAAAAAATGGGCAGAAGAGTAGCTGGCAGCTACTGTACAGTTGGCAGCTCTCAAAAGAAGATATACAGATGGCCAACAGGCATATGAAAAGTGTTCACTATCACTTATTGTAAGGGAAATAGAAATTTAAACCACAATGAGATACCAATAGCACCTCTCTCCTGTGAGACTGGCCCATATTAAAAAAAAAAAAGAACAAAGAACAAAAACCAGAAACAACAAATGTTGGCAAAGGCATGGTGGGAATGCAGATGGTGCAGCCCTTATGGAAAGCAATATAGAGGTTTCTCGAAAGATTAAAAATGAATCTACTATTTGACCCATCAATTCCACTCTTGGGTATCTAACCAAAAAACACAAATACATTGGGCCTCCCTGGTGGGGCAAGGGGTTAAGACTCAACCTATGAAGCTAACTGCAGCCACTGCAGCATGAGTTCGATACCCAGCCAGGGAGCAAACCACAGGGGGCAGCAGATCTCTCCTGACTCACTCACTGCTCCCCTCAGCAGTGTATTTCAGTCTATCTGCCTGTTCTGTTCCCCACTCTGTCTCTGGTGAATCCTCTCACCACCCGCAACTCTGGCCTGTACCCCCATTCTGGTATGCATAAATAAATATATCTAAAAAAAAAAAAAAAAAAAACCAAGAGGCCTCCCCGGTGGCACAGCAGTTGAGCACTGGGTTGTAAAGCTGCCAGCAGCTTCTGCAGCACCGGTTTGATCCCCGGCTGCTCCCCGGCCACTGGAGAAGGGTCCCGCATGGTGCACAGACCTCTCCTGCCACTCGCTGCTCCCCTCAGCAGTGTACTTCGTTCCTTCTGCCTGCTCTGCTCCCCGCTCTGGCTCTGGTGAATTCTCTCACCCTCCTGAGCTTCTGAATGTACCCAGTGCTTGTATAAATAAATAAATAATCTTTAAAAAAATATACATTAATTCTAAGGGAAACTTGAACTCCCATGTTTATTAAGCACTATTATACTAGCCAAACTGAGGAGACAACCTAAGTGCCCAAAGATAAATGAGTGGATTGGGAAGATGTGGTGTGTGTATGTATGTATGCATGCATGTATGTATGTACGTATACACACATACACACATATTCATACATACAATGGAATGGTGCTCAACTATAAAAAAGATAAACTTGCCATTTTTGGCAACATAGATGGAACTGGATGGTGGAGGGAGATTATGCTAAGCAAAGTAAATTAGGAGGAGAAAAGAAATACCAGATAATGTCACTTATATGACAAATACAGAAAAACAAAAGAAAGGTTCAGATAAAAGCAAAACAATTTTAAAAAAACAAAACTATTAATCTGACTGTAGAACTGAGGTGACTAGAGGAGAAGGGGGAGGACAAGAGGGATGGCAACACAATGGACTATGGTGGAAGACTATGGTTGCCTTAGTGGTGAGTATAGTTTAATAACATATACCTGAAAGGTGTGATCCTATACCTTTAAATCATATACGGCATTGTAAATAAATGTTGCCTCAATTAGAAAAACAAAAAATAAACTTGGGGGGAAAATTTTATGTCATTTATAAGTACAAAATTCAGCTGACCAAAAACCCCGAATAGCCAAAGCTCTCCTGAAAAAAAAAAAGAAGGGAATGGAGGCATTACGTTCCCAGACTTCAAATTATACTACAAAGCCATAATCATCAAAACTACATGGTATTGGAACAAGAACATACACACAGACCAATGGAATCGAATAGAAAATCCAGAAATAAACCCACAGATTTAGGGTCAACTAATCTTTGACAAAGGAGCAAAGACTATGCACTGGAGCAAAGAAAGTTTGTTTAATAAATGGTGCTGGGAAAACTGGGTCGCTACATGCAAAAGAATGAAGCTTGACCACTACCTCACACCATACACAAAAATCAACTCAAAATGGATTAAAGAACTAGACATAAGACCTGAAACCATAAAATACATAGAAGGAAATATAGGCAAAACACTACGTGATATGCACATCAAAGACATCTTTACAGACACATCACCCAAAGCAGTGATAGTGAAGGCAAAGATAAACAGCTGGGACTACATCAAATTAAAGAGCTTTTGCACAGCAAAAGAGACAATAACCAAAATAAAGAGAAACCCCACAGACTGGGAGAACATTTTTGCACACAACACTAATGATAAAGGACTGATCACAAAAATCTGCAAAGAGCTGATGAGACTCAACAACAACAAAGAAAATAATCCTGTCAAAAAATGGGCAGAAGAGATAAAAAGAAACTTCTCTGAAGAGGAAATGCAAATGGCCAACAGGCATATGAAAAATTGTTCAACATCACTTGTAATCAGGGAAATGCAAATCAAAACTACCATGAGATACCATCTTACACCAGTGAGAATGGCACATATTAAAAAAACTAGCAACAACAAATGTTGGCGAGGTTGTGGAGAAAAAGGAACTCTCCTGCACTGCTGGTGGGAGTGCAAACTGGTCCAACCACTATGGAGAGCTGTGTGGAGACTTCTGGACCTACTAAACATAGAGCTTCCACATGATCCAGCAATTCCACTCCTAGGTATTTACCCAAAGGACACAGAAACATCAATTCCAAAGAGCACCTGCACTCCTATGTTTATAGCAGCACAATTTATAATAGCCAAGCTTTGGAAACAACCCAAATGCCCAAAAATAGATGACTGGATCAAGAAGATGTGGTACATCTACACCATGGAATATTACTCAGCATTCAAAAAAGATGAACACATGCAATTTGCAGCAACATGGATGGCGCTGGAAGGGATCATGCTCAGCGAAATAGGCCAGAAAAAGAAAAATACTGGAAGGTCTCACTCATAGCAGGAATCTAGAAAACTTAAATAAGGGACCAGGAAAATGAATAACTATAAGAAAGTGAAAATCAAAATCAACAAACAACTATGAACCAGAGACACTCTATGGGGGGTGGGTGGCGGGGAGGGGAGGGCTTGTCAAAATAAGAGGGTTGCAATTGTATGGTGAATATAAAAATAAAATTTATTTTAAAAAAATTCAGCTGATATCAAAACATACAAAAAGCTAATTATGATTTAATATTTAAAATTTATGAATCAGTAACAAACTATTTTGACACAAAATAAGACAAAGTTATCCTAAAAACCAATAACAATTAAAACGTAAGAGCAGAATAATCAAGAACTGTTTCTTAAATTAAAAGCTAGCCACTTCCAACAAAGAAAAGTAAAATTAGAATTTTTCTTACATCAGCTAATTTTTTTTCCCTAAAGATTTATTTATTTATGCATACAAGAGCTGGGGTGCAGGCCAGAGATGCGGTGGATGAAAGGATTCACCAGAGACAGAGTGAGGAGAAGAACAGGCACATCTACCGAAATACATTGCTGAAGGGAGCAGCAGGCGAGACAGGAGAGTTCTGCTGTGCCTTGTGGGTCACCTCCCTGGCCGGGGGTCGAACTTGTGCTGAAGTGGCTGCGGATAGCTTCATAGTGCTGTGTTTTAACCCCTTGCGCCACCAGGGAAGCCCCAAGTTACTTTTCTTAATGGAAAGGTTTTACACGGAAAACTCATCATTTGGAAGGAAAAATTTCCTTTAAATTTGCCCACGAATTTTTTTTTTTTAGATTGAGACCTAAGATAATGACTCCTGTAAAAATTATTGCAGCTGACATGGACCTCATTGGTTATGGATGTAATATATATAATGTATATAAATATAATATATAAAACACAATTTTTCCTCATACCTAAAAAAGGCAGCAAAAGCTTACAAAATTGTGTAAATAGAGCATAAAGCTAAAAGAAATAATAGAAAAATGCATATAGGCTTAGCTTTTCATATATATACTTTATACTCTTCAAAAATAAGTCATTATGCATAATGATTTCAGTGGAAAAATATGCTCCACTTCGTTAAAGAATTCTTCTATACAGGAAATTTGGGATGAATTAATTTTAACAGATATATAACCCACTCAGCTTAATTACTGTTAATTCCTAAACTTCCTTGCATCCCCCCACCCCACAAAGACACAAATTCAAGACCCAAGAAGAGCCAATTGGGGCCTCCCCAGAGGCACAGTGGTTGAGCGCTAGGTTGCTAGGCTGCCTGCAGCCTCTGCAGTGCTGGTTCCATCCCCAGCGGCAGGGCGAGGGTCCCACATGGCGCGCTACCTCTCCTGCCGCATCCGCTGCTCCCCTCAGCAGTGTACTTCGTCAGTCTGCCTGCTCTGCACCCTGCTCTGGTGAATTCTCTCACCCTCCCATGCTTCTGACTGTACCCGGTGCTTGTATAAATAAATAAAAAAATATTAAAAAAAAAAAAAAAAAGAAGAGCCAATCCTTGGGTCCAACCTGCAATGTGAGCGAAGGAAAACTTAAACAGAGCTGCTCCTGGTCCTCACCCCACAGCTCCCTCCCCCAACCCCCAGGTCTGAGGGGCTTGTCTTCTTTCTTTCTATGGGGTAGACATCTTAAGAACCCACAGTATTACCATGAAGGACAGCTGCAGGCTGTTTTCTGAAGCACCTTAAGTAAGAGACTGTTACAAGTAAGAGACTACTGTTGGCCTGTCAGTACTGAGGCCCCATAAAGTTGCTGGAATAAGGGTGTTACTAGTTCAATTAAGCAGTAATTTTGCTAAACCAATAAACTGTCACCTGTAGTGTATAGCATACAAGATATGGAAATACTTTCCCTAATGTTCAAACACTCTTTTATTTCTCGATCTGGTTGCTTTCCAGATGGTTTAAAGATAAGACCTTACTACCAGTTAAGTAGGCATTTGTGAACAGTGCCAAAGAAGCATTAAGTTCCGGAACAACTAAGATTGGTGCCTACTAGCATAATCCCTGGCACATGGAAATACGCAAACGTTTGCTGAATAATGAACAAATGAGTTCTAAGAAGTAAAGGGAAGAAGCAGCTGTCTACATTGGTATGTCATAGTCAGATGGTCCTGGGTCCATTTTTAGGGCCTGCCAGGCTTTGCAGTCTTTTTTCAAATACAGGCAACATTTTTCAAACAGTTTAGCAGCTCAACTGTGGAGGCCTTACATATTATTACTATTTAATGTAAAAAGACACTGGAATAACACAATAGCACATATTAGATGCTCAATAAATGCTTATTAAGTTACTACAATCCTTCAGGTTAGTCTAGAATCCATAGAGACTTAATATAAATATTAACCCAAGCAGGTTTTCTGGGCAGGCTAAAAGATTAGAATGTAACAGTTTGAACACATTTTTTCCCACACTACACACCACTATCTGGTGTCTGGATGCAGACAAAAATTCTAGAAGGGCAAAGAAAGATATGCAAAATCAATATAGAAGAGTTGTATGAAGAGGTGTGTAGGTGAATTCCTGACTATTCGTTTTTGTTTTTATTAGTTTTAATTTAAATTTTATTTTTATATTCCCCATACAATTACAACCCCCTTATTTTGACCCCAATCTCTCCTTTCCCCACCCCCCACCCCCCATAGAGTGTCTCTGGTTCATAGTTGTTTGGTGATTTTGATATTTTCTTTCTTATAGTTATTCTTTTTCCTGGTCCCTTATTTAAGTTTTCTAGATTCCTGCTATGAGTGAGACCATCTGGTATTTTTTTTTTCTTTCTGGCTCATTTCGCTGAGCATGATCCCTTCCAGCGCCATCCATGTTGCTGCAAATTGCATGTGTTCATCTTTTTTGAATGCTGAGTAATATTCCATGGTGTAGATGTACCACATCTTCTTGATCCAGTCATCTATTTTTGGGCATTTGGGTTGTTTCCAAAGCTTGGCTATTATAAATTGTGCTGCTATAAACATAGGAGTGCAGGTGCTCTTTGGAATTGATGTTTCTGTGTCCTTTGGGTAAATACCTAGGAGTGGAATTGCTGGATCATGTGGAAGCTCTATGTTTAGTAGGTCCAGAAATCTCCACACAGCTCTCCATAGTGGTTGGACCAGTTTGCACTCCCACCAGCAGTGCAGGAGAGTTCCTTTTTCTCCACAACCTCGCCAACATTTGTTGTTGCTAGTTTTTTTAATATGTGCCATTCTCACTGGTGTAAGATGGTATCTCATGGTAGTTTTGATTTGCATTTCCCTGATTACAAGTGATGTTGAATATTTAGTTCCTTACTATCCTTAAAAACAACTAAAATTATCCTTAAATGAGCAGTCTGTACTTATTTCTCTTTTTATAAGTCATAAAGGAGGCTTTTTCCTTATCTTTACAAACCTCCAACCCCTCTCCTATAGCTCGTTTCAGGATCTCAAGGTTTTGTGGAATAAAAGGAATGAAGAAACAATCAAATTAACAATCACCTTTCTGTTTATACTGAGGCAAGGATATTATAACATTTTTTTTTTGGTGTATGTTCCAGTCCCCAGAGTAGTAATTAACTGATTTCACTTTTACAAATCAGAATAAAAGCAAGGCAGAGCAATGAAGAGCTGGGAATCTGAACTGAATGGCTAGTGACTTGAGCAGGTTACTTAACTTGCATACTTCAATTTCTTCATCTATCAAATATTAGGAAAAAAATCACAAATTCTATTTCATAGGGTTGTTATGAAAATTTAAAAAGGCTTTGAAGAGTATCTGGCACTTACTATATTATGTAAGTGCTTGCTGAGGGAGAAAAAAAAAATTTCCCTGCTACCATGGTTAGCAAAAATGGAGTAATTTAGAAACTTGAAAATCTATATTACACTCTGATACTTGTATCATCTTCTCACAATATGTGTAAAATTATTTCAATATCTAAAAAAGCTGGCTCTTTAAAATTGCCAAATATCTACAGAAGCATTATTTAGGTCACTGTTTCAAAATAGCAATCCAAAATAATTAAAATGTTATGGTATTAAATGTTAATGACAAAAAGAATGTCAAGGACAACTTCCCTTATAAAAGAATGAGCTAGAAAATTAATGGTTACCTCATTTCTCAAGTGAATCAATACTTAAGAATTTGAATTAAGAACAAGGTACATTTGGTTTTACTTGTTGGATTTTGTTTTATAATATTTTTTATTAAAATGTATTGTAAATGTGCTACTAAAATTTAAAGCAAAAGTATTTTTCCTTTGAGAAATACACTACTGTGGCAGTTATAGAGTGGTTAACAAGTCTGTGGTAAAGTGTGAAATGAAATGCCCAAAATGCTATTTCAGAAAACTGAACAGGAATGTCAATGTAGAAGGGAGGGAAAAACTTCACATTTGAAAATGAAATAGAATAATAAAATGCATGTTAATATTTTTATATGCTTATAGTTTTAACATATATTCAAAAGCATTCCAGACCATTTTTTACCTACACACTACAAAAATTTAACTAAATTTGATAATGACTTTACAGCTGTTTGTAGCATTCCCAAGATTTCATTTATACACTGTTCTCCCTTAATTACATCTCTCCACCTTCAATATACAGGTTTTACTTATCATTTCTATCTGTTTTCCATTATTCATGAAATTAGAAAGCATATATTACAGCAATCAATCTAAAATCTACAAAATCCTTTCAGTATTTTAAGTTACATAAAATATCATCTGTAACATTTTTCATCAACTGAAAAATCAGGTTATGAAATACATTTTGGCAACAGAGGGATTACTTGTTCCATATCTGTCCAAAGGCTGTCTTGCTACTAGTCAGGGTAATATTTTTCCCCTTTCCTTTTTTCTCTGCAGTGCTTCTAAGTATAGCGACAGCCGCATCAGGCTTTCCTAGTCTCGGCGCAAGCTCAGTGAAAATCTGGGAAATGTAAGTGGAAACATGAGAGACCGCTTTATTTGGCAATGCTTTAAAAAAAAAAAAAAAAAAAAAAGGACAAATGGCAAAGCAGTATTTGGACCGCAGGATGAACAATCAATAGGCAGAAAGCAAGATAGAGACTTCCTCAGCTTTTGGATCGACAATCGACAGCTGGGAGACTATTTTTTGCTATGGTTGACTAAATATGGTCAGGGAAGAGAGAGGCACAAGAGAGCCTGTTTGCCTGGGAGTGCATGTTTCAAATGCTTAGCTGCCTATAAAGCTGTAACAGTTTAGCCTCTGGCCACTGAGAGAAGAATATAAGCTAATCTCTTTAGTGACCATGTGGAAGTCCTGACCTTGCTTGCAGACTTGACCTCTGGATATGACAAGGTAGCTTCAATAAAGATCTACCACTTAATCCTGGAAACTAAAAACAAACAAAAAAAAAAAACCTCAAAGCAAGAAAGATGCAGAATATTTCCCAAGAAGTCAGAAGAACCCAATTATTCTGGTGGGCAGAGGATAACAGGGTGAATGTTTAAAGTTACTTGGGGGGAGTGAGGTGTATTTTGTTTTTTGTCTTTTTGTCTTTTTTAGATTATAAAATTTATGTATTCTGCAACTCTTTCCCCTCTTCTAAAGCGTTTCATCTGCGGAAGAAGCTAGGTTCATTTTCTTGGTCACTGTTAGCAACCTTCCTTGGTTGCTGAACTTTCTGCACAGCATATACAAGGTACTCATATACTGGTATAATACAGGTAATATGACATCTCAAATCAAGTGACCAATGTTGATTCAATTTTATTATAGTTTTGGTTTAAGAAAATGGGAAAGAAGGGGGGAGGATGTTTTGTTTTTGTTTATTCATTTGTTTTTCACATTATCTTAAATGGTGAAGTTCTGTGTTTACTAATACCTCCCCCTTACTTCCCAGCTCGTGAAAAGAAGTGCTGAATCAGCAGAGTGAAGGAACAATCAAGATGAGATGGCTGCTGCTGGTGTGACTCTAGGTCTTTACCTCTCTTCCTGCTACAAATGCTGCATGACACTATGTAACAGAGCACCACAAGGTAACAATGCACCACAAGACCTATACTTTTAAAGATGCTTATGACTTTCTGCATAATTGCTACGTATTACTGAATTGACTTATGATTTTATTGTTAAATTCTATCTGGGCATAGCATAATTTCAGTCAAAGAGCTTATGTAGTGTAAAGAGGAATGTTGTTCAAATATTAAGACAGATAACTTGATCTCAAAAAGCACAAATTCATTACTATCATGTACATTATTAAAGATTTATTATTTATTGTTTCAGATTAAATGGTGATTTGTATCTGTAGAAATCACATCCTACTTTAAAAGTATGCTATCTTTTAAAAACTATTAACGGTCTATTTCAAGGTTTAGTGAACCAAGAAACTTAGCAGACCATAAAGCACTTTTTAATGTTTCTATTAGTTGGCCACAAAAATAAATCAGGATGTGCAGGGTGAAATTCTAATGCTGCATTGCTGAAACTGCTGTAGTATTGGGCTATCCGCTGCTACGACTTCTGATTTGCTCTCTATGAGCTGCACTAGCTTTTTATCACAAACTGCAGAAATTCTGGCTTTACCTGCCTTTTTATCCTCCTTTCCCAAATCTGAAAAACCCTTAAAGTTTTCTTTTTAACTAACCTCAATACCATAATAATTAAGGGAATCTCACCAACTATAACTTCTTTACATGCTAAATGAGCAGGCTAAAACCCAAGCGCTCATAAGCTAATAACCTTCTAGTTCTTTTGAAACTGAAACTTGACTGTCCTAATTGTTATCTTTGACGTTAAAAAGATTAAAGGAGCAAAAGAACTAAACTCACCAAAATCATACTTTTATACATCTATTTTCATTTGTATTCAGTCCAAAAGGAAAGATCAAAATACCAAATTCAGGTAAGTAATTGATAAAGACAAAAAAAGGACAAAGAATTTTTCAAATGATCATGATTTTTTATCATCTTAAAAAAATTCATCATCTTTTCCTTATTACTTCAACTTTACAGTCAATATTTGCTATTGGTTAATTCGCGAAGTTTTTAAATAAGTCATCTAGTTTGTAAAAGGAATTTGCACCAAAATAATTACTATCTAACTTGTAGGATCTAGAAGAAACTACAAAATATGAAGAAATTCACTCTGAAGACTATATGGAAACACTAGGCTGATATCAATTTCTGAAAAACACTTTGTGAAACTCCACTGATTCTATAAATCTCTTACAAAAAGAATCAAGCCAAGATAAAGTTCAACAGATAACTGTTCAACATTTAGAAGTATCCATATTCACCAAGAACAAGGAGTTATAAATGGCACTGATACATGCTTCAGGTAATTTGTTAAAATTTTATAATCTCTGCAAATGATCTACCATTGCTCTACATCAATAAGCTGAATGTTTTACTAACAAATGGGTAAATAAAACAGTTCATGTTTTTACAGCTAACAACTTAGTAATAACCTACTCAGAGTACATACTTCTTTATGTACCCATATGAACATACAATGCTATGGAATGTAAAGAAGTATGTATTTTTGGTAGGCAATAAACCACCAAGAGGGAAATAAACTGCAGCGACAAGAAGCCTTTGCTTCTTTCTATGAGAATGACCCTCATATAGTAAATTAACTTAGCACAAAAGAGATGACCTTTAGCAATACTAACACCAAAAAAAGCATACTTACTACTTAGAGATGGAAACTAATGTGGCTGAAGTTCATATTTTGTTAAAAAAAAAAAAGGTTCAACAAAAGTAGATTTGAAATTATCATGAAACTCTTTTGCATCTTTTATGTTTTAAAGCATACTGTATTTTACATTTTTAATCAAGTACTCACATGATTAAAATTAGACTACAAAAGAGAAAACCCAGTACTGCTAATGCAGAAGAATGAGGGGATACACATGATCTATTTTGTCTCCACAATTTGATTTTAATTTAAGATTACATTAGTCATGCCAACTGAAGAAAAACAAGATATAACAAAAGCTGACTTCATTTAACAACTGTTCTTCATGAGTTGGTAAATTTATAATCTATTACTACATGAATTTATAAAATTTTGTTGTTTCAGGTTTTCTTTTTTGAATGCTACTGATAGAGTTGTAATTCTAAAAAACTGTCTTTTAAGTAAAATTTCACTCTCAAAAAAAAAGTAATTGATTTTACCAGGTCCTTATGCTAGTCTCCACTTTAAAAACTAAATTAATACTAGAATAAATCAAAACAAAGATTTATGCATGAAAAATGACAAAATTCTAAGCCACAGTTATGTCAAGAGGCACAATGATAGCAGACTGCTAAATATTTAAAAGAAATTAATTTATTATTTATATTATTCCTGAATATGCTTCCTTCAAAGGGAGGAACATAAAACAAATGCACTATTGTCAAGAAACCAATCTATACAGAATCTTTTTATAGTTACTGTGTAATTACAATTCAATTTCTATAAACATGATAGACCCACGATAGGACTTTTGATATCAAAATACTTTGTTTTCACATAAAATTTATTTTGCATAATATATTAATAAAAACTATAACAAAACTCTTAGCAATCATTTAGAAGCAGTGCAGTACCCATTTTAAGCTGTCAGATAGATTTAGACAAAAATATTAAATTCACATATTCTAAACATTGCTTACTGAAAGTATTGTTTCAGCTTGAATATTTAGACATATATAAAAAATATTTTAAATTTTTTGCGTGTCACAAGTAGAACAGAAATGGTATAAGATTAACTGATTTTTTTTTCTCTTTAGTAAGGCTAAAGTTAATTGTCAGAAGATTATTATTTTGTTTACAGATTAGAAAAATGAGAAAATGACTTAAATGTGACAGCATATAAAAGCCATTATATGTTTATTGAAAATATAAAAAACTCGTAATTTTAAAATTCTACAATTTCAAAGAAAAACCAGTTCAAAACATTAACTAACTTAAGTATAGCCCTTCTTTCTGATTATCCACAAACAGAATGGCAATGTTTCATATTCAATTTGTTAAGTTTAACTGTACTCGCCCTATATGCCAAAAGCTGAAAATATATACCTCAAAAGTAGAGGGTCCTCTGTAAAACTACTCAACAGGTATTAATATACTCATGATGTTTTATAGTGAAAAATTATACTTGTTATAGTATAGATGTAAAAGTTTTTAATAATTACTTTAAAACATCCCAGCAACTAAGAATCTTATTGTTACAGTATTAAGAGTATTTATAATCCTTGAAAAACAAATGCCAGCATCTGTTGTTCATATTTAGAAGTAAAATTACATACTGATTCTGGTGTTTACAAGTTTAACTTAATACATCTAAGAATATTTTCAATCACTCTAAAATGTCACATCTATCACTTAGGTCAGCTGTTCATTTTTAAGAGAGTACATATTAAACTCTGGGCATCTGCTGACACTGGTGTAACTCAAACATTTCAACTGTCTCCCTGACAGGGATAACAGATGCTGACATTATCAAATGTTGTACTATTTTTTTTCCATGGCCTCTCCTTGCCCCGATATGGCCAGTATATGAAAGTGAACTGCCATCCAAAAGCACACTTGAGCAACTGGATCTGCTAAACAGTTTCCATATAACTAGTAAAAATAGAAGTCAGTTTTATTGCTATCTTCAGCACTTAAGTCCAGGCAATTTAACACCTGTTTCACATCTATTAGAATAAATGAATAGAAAGATTTGCCCTTACATTAATTTCACCCGCAGCATGATACTTACCAACCAACAGATGCAGAATATATTCAATATAAGAATTGTTTATAAATTGACTGAATTAGTGTTTACCTACTTCTAGACTAGTTCAAAACAGCAATTATTGCCTTATTCATTATATTTCCCTGAGAGCTCTGACTTTATAGACAAAATATAATTTCTCAAACTTTCACTTTCTGCAAATACATTTCAGAAGACATCCCTCCTCTGATATTGAAAAGCAACACTGAAATCACATTATAACAGTAATTTTCTATATTAAAGTATTATACGTAGATTTTAATACTTCAGTTAGTGGATTATAGCTAAAGACCACAAGTCAATGCATTCTCAAGCTGACAATGAGAAGCAGACAGGCAAGCTTTACCCAAATGAATTCAGTCAAGGAAACAGATCTTTGAAAGGGTTCTATTACTAACCTATGATTAGCAACTCTACATACGTACATATGCAAAAACAAAGAAAAAAGCTGGCATGCAAACAGTTTCTTTCAACACAAGTCAAAGCAACACACTGAATACACGTAAGCTATTTATAAACTAAAGGGCAGAGGCACTTTCTTAAGGCTACTCATATTCCTCCACCCCATCAGCAACTTGCTATTAGTCCTTAAGTATTACACTAAAAACAGAAGCATCAGCAGAAAGATGTGAATAGCAGTACTCTTCCTTAACCTATTTGCTTACTTGGTTTACAGCTTAGTATAGAAAACATTATTTGAAATATATCAAGGTCTCTGGGTTCCTTTAAATATTGCTGGCTCTGAAACATGATATTGTCTATATTTAGGAATTAGGCAAGGTATTAAAAATAAAGGCGTACATTGATAATTCCTTAATGCACTAACAAGTTAAAGAGTAAATACTTCTACATTATTAAAGTAGAAAATAGTAGGAAAGTGTCCTCAAAATAGAAAATGTTACACTCAGTGAGAGAAGCACTAATAGGAGAATCTCATTTGTAGAAGGCTCATAACCGTAATTTTACAAATCTAAAGCATTTTAACTATTTTGAATCCCAAAACAGCATTGCAATGCTTTGCTAGAGCTGGTAAAATGGAACCAAATCGCCTCTTCAATGGATTTGGTCCCCTTCAACCAGCTGTAGCTATGCATTGATTACTACAGGACAACCAACAAGTCAACTAATTTCAACTTATTTATTTAAATTGTGGTGTACTTCAAATAATTTGTTACTGTTAATTCTACCTGGAAGTCCTACAATGGTTGAAGATGTTTATAAAAAAAATTTATATGAAAAATGTGTGAATGACTTATGGATTTCAAATAAAATAATTTTACTTATTTATGGTCTCTTGGTATTTTTTATCCTTCAGAAGAGAAGTGGTAATAAAATATAGACTATGCACATAATAAAAAAAAAATCTTGCTTTAAAGAAAGTATCTGGGAATGTCATCTAAAACCCACCAGAAATCATAATGGGAATGCAAAAGTGTGGATAAAATGGACATGTGACTATCTTAAAGAAAACAATGACACCATATAAAACTTTAGAAGTGTATCGTTCTCTTCCATAGGATTAGCATTTAATTTTACTGCTATTTACCTGAATGTTGATCGGTAAGGTGAAAAAGGAAATGATGATACTGCAAAATCTTGTGACAAGACTTAAATAATACCTAGTTCTTCCAACCCTACCAATATTTTCACCCTCAAAAAAAAGAAAAAGCTAAAGCTAAAAATCACCAGTTTTTACTCATAAATATATTTCACCTCTCCATAATTGTTTCCTGGGATATAAAATGAAGATCTCTTGTCATAACAACATTTTAAGGTTCTCATCACTCTATCATGTTTATCATTCATTAAAAAAGAATAAACAAGCCTCTCTCAGTGGAGAGACAATGAAAAGGAAAATGACAAGTAACCAAGCATCCCTCTAACTTTCTCACTGACTGCAATAAACTATAAATAAGGTAATATTTATTAGTAAATAAACATTTCAGCAGCTAATGAAGGGTTACTGATGGCAAATAGTTTAAAAACCTAGATAAACATCTAGGTTTGTTCATTCAACCCTCAATTCCTAACTCCTTCTCTATTCAAAGTGACAATCATTCCTTAAGAGAATGTGAACAAAGGAAGGTATATGTAAACAAATTTTATTACTTCATTCAAAGTAATATGCCTTCTTGCTTATAGTAATTATATCTTAGTCATAATACATGTATTTGTGTATTATAAGACATAATGTTTGAAAGTAGAGGCATAGAGATATATATACTAAAAATATATATATACTAAAATATATATATACTAAAAATATACTGTAATTAAACAGTTTTTCAGCTTCTTTTTATATAAGCATTTATCACATTTAGAGTGTAAAGAAAGTGCTAAACACCAATAATTGGTCCAAATTATCAATTTTTTCTATATTAAACATTTTTACTTCCCAGACCATATTTCCAGAAGGAAAAGTATGACTTGCTCACATACTCAGTAAGATTTAGTTATGTGTCTTTATGGGAATAATCAGTTAAGTTAGTATGCAGCTGTGAAGTTATCTCAGTTTTAACCTGAAAACATAACAAAAGTATATCACATCATGAGATTCATTTAGATTTTACTGTTACTTTTCACATTCAATTTATATTAAAGAAAAATGTGTAAATAACACTATAAAAGTAACTTTATAATATTGTTATTGGTACTTCCAGTATATCTATCGATTGTTTTTTGTCTGCTTTACAAAAAATATTAATTTATTTTCTTGTCTGTGAGGGAGCTCTAGAAACTTAACAGCAGCTAAAAAAATGAAATATCCTCACAGAAGATATCCAAGTAATGTGCTGATTAATGATAATTCAAAGAAATTTAGTTTTCATTTTTGACAACAGAAATGATTTCTGCCCTACATTTAAGTCTGAAATTTTATCTATATGAAGAAATAAAAGATAATGTGTCCAAACCCTAGGGAAAACATTTCTATAATTATCAAATATGAGAATACATATTTGAGTATTATTCTCAAAGTCTCTTCAGATTAAAAAAAATACTAAAATTAAATATATTGTAACTGCTATTCTAAAATGCTCCAAATTTTTCAAAGTTTGGAGGTATTCAGTTTGATAGCAAAAATGTAAATTCTCTCCTACAATTCTTAAAGAGAAGAAATGCCTTTGTAACTTTTTCTCTTGATGTTTTCCTTTCCGTTAGTCATACAATTAAGAAACACTAAGATGAACTTTGAAGAATATATACTTTGTAATTTAGATTTCAAAATTCCAGACTGCAAAAGCACAAGACATCTAGACATATTTTGATGACCAGCAAAAAGACATTTTCTTTTAAAAAAGCACATCCAATAATTAGTTCCACTGTATCGTTGACTTATTGCTCAAAAAACATTGTTGCTAACTAAAAGCAAAGCTAGGGGAAGAATGATAGTTGAATTCCACATGTACACACAATCAAATACAAATTTGGGAAACTTTTCCATATTATTAACCAAAATAAATTGAAATAAATATAAGTAAATATTTGAGTTGGTATTAAATTATATTCACTGTTACGTAAATTTTCCTGTTAGAAAAATATATACATCCTAATAGAAGAAAAAAACCTAAAAATAGCTAAGAATTGCACTAAGTGCCAGCAACTGCAGCTGAAATAGACTATACATGTAGTTCAATGGTTAAGCAAATATATTAAAATAATATAACTGCAGGTGGTATCAAATAAAGATCACAAGAATAAATTTAAAAGTTACAGGGCCTCCCTGGTGGCCCAAGGGGTTAAGACACAACCTATGAAGCTGTCCGAAGCCACTGCAGCATGAGTTTAATCCCTGGCCAGGGAGCGACTCATATGGTGCAGCAGACCTCTCCTGACTCGCCAGCTGCTCCCCTCAGCAATGTACTTCGGTCAATCTGCCTGTTCTGTTCCCCAGTCTGTCTCTGGTGAATCCTCTACCCTCCGCACCTCTGGCCTGTACCCCAGCTCTCGTATGCATAAATAAAAATAAATCTTTAAAAAAAAATTAAAAGTTACAATTCAAGGTAAACAGCTTCAGTGTTACATGTACCATAAAATGTTTATTAAAATGGGGGAAGGGCCTCCCTGATGGCGCAAGGGGTTAAGTACCGCACTATGAAGAAATCCACAGCCTCTGCAGCACAAGTTCGATCCCCAGCCGGCCAGGGAGAAACCCACATAGTGCAGCAGACCTCTCCTGTCTTGCCCGCTGCTCCCCTCAGCAGTGTATTTCAGTCAGTCTGCCTGTTCTTCTCCCCACTCTGTGTCTGGTGAACCTTCCCACCTCCCGCATCTCTGGCCTGTACCCCTGCTCTTATATGCATAAATAAATAAATCCTTAAAAACAAATTAAAAAATAAAATGGGGGAAATACTAGCAGGTTTATAAATTATAATTAATGTTTTCTCTAAAATTACTAAGCTCATCAGGTCCTGGAAATAAAAATGTGCTATATAAGGTTTTCTCAAGTAAGTGTTAAGAACAAAAACTTTTAAAAATTTTGAGTACCAAAAATTATTCCTTCGGTTTTTAATATCACTGGTCAGCACAAGAAAAGCCAGTATTAAGAAAAAGAACTTTGACATGAAAAAAATTTAAAATAACACAATTTGCAATTACATCTGACATATTAGTTGAGTCATCTTCCAATACTCCTCACTGTCCCATTAAAATCATACTCTTATCTGGCAATACACAGTCCTAACTACCTCAAATGTTTTAAGGAAAAACGGATAAAGAAGTCACATAGCTTTAAAGTATCACGGCTATAGAATGAAAGTAGTATTGCGGGGTTTTGTATGTTTGTTTTGTCACTTGACATCAATAATCTGGAGGAGTCACTGTTAGAAATTTTCAGAGGAATTCTCAAAATGTATGCAAAAACTGAAGAGAGAGCAGTAGATATTTTTCCTTCTTTGTATAAACTTTAGCATTTTTTTAAAGATTTATTTGTGCATACAAGAGCAGGGGTATAAGCCAGAGGTACATGGGTAGGGGTGGTGAGAGGATTCACCAGAGACAGAGTGGAGAGCAGAATAGACGGATCTACTAACAAACACTGCTGAGGGGAGCAGCGGGCGAGATAGAAGAGGTCTGCTGCACCATGTGGGTTAGTTCCCTGGCCAGGGATAGAACTCATGCTGCAGTGGCTGTGGATAGTTTCATAGTGCTGAGACTTAACCCCTTGCGCCACCAGGGAGGCCCAACTTTAGCATTATTAAATATATCTACCCCCAATAAAGTGAAACAATTCAAAATATTTAAGTTATTCATTTCCTAAACACTTCAATTTACAGTTTATCTTAATCTTCATGATTTAATATTATACCTAAATCCCCTCAATAAAATCTTTTTGAACATTCTGAAGTACATGCTCTGTTGAACTCCTAGCACAGTTTTTCTACAAAATTTATCTGTAACTGACCATATGATATCTTGTCATATCTGTGTCCTGTCAAATTAAAACTAACATTTATTAAGTCCCTAGTATAATCAAGATACTTTAGGGTATATACAGATGAAGTAACATGCCCACAATTTCAACTATAAGTGCAATAAGAACACAAAATAGAAAATAAGGCAAATGGAAAATAATTTCAATGATGAGATCTAGAAACTGTGGAAAAAGATGATTAAGATAAAGAAGTGGTATAAGGGCATCGTGATGAAAAAAAATTAATGAAGGAGCCTCCCTGGTGGTGCAGCAGGTTGAGTGTAGCGCTGTGGGGCTATCTGCAGCCTCTGCAGCCAGGTTCGATTCCCGGCCGGCAGGGCGATACCCACATGGCACGGCAGACCTCTCCTGTCTTGCCCACTGCTCCCCTCAGCAGTATATTTTGGTCAGTCTGCCTGCTCTGCTTCCCGCCCTGTGTCTGGTGAATCCTCTCACCCTCCCGCACCTCTGGCCTGTACCCTAGCTCTTGTATAAATAAATTCTTTAAAAATAAATAAGATAGACAGACAGACAGATAGAGAGACAGACAGACAGACAGATAAAAGAAGACAGAACATTTTAGGGAGGAAAATACCATACATAACTGAAGGGTACAGTGGGCAAATTTTTATTAGCAGACAAAATAAAGGTAGAAAGGCAAGTTCTGAACATACTAGATATGGTTAGAACACACTAGATATAAAAGTAAAGGTGTACCGATTTTATTCTGTATACAACTGGAAGCAACTGAAAATTTGGGATCAGCAGAGTGGAGCTATTAGATCATGCTTTTAACACAATAATTAGTTGTATTAAAAAAATAAGAACAATTAGAAAGATATTGTAATAATCTATGCAAAAGTGATGAATACATAATTAGGTAACACTAGAATGGATTAGAAAGATGCAGAATAAACAAGAATATTAGAAATAATTAGAAGTTGAAAATAAGAGAGTAATCAAAGATAACCCTAAAGAGACATCAGAAGTGATGTCTCTTAGTTAAACTCGCTGTCCCTGTGTTTCAATTATGCCTCACATGTAACCTTAAAGAAAAAGTAATATAAAGTGATTGAGAGCTGATTCTAAAGTCAAAGAGACATTGCTCAAGTTCCACCTGCTCCACTGATCAGCTGCATGATCTAGAGTAAGTAAATTCTTCTTAGAATCCTCACATTCTCATCTGTAAAATAAGAATATTAACACCTGCCTCAAAAAGTGTTGAGTAGGGGTCTCCGTGGCGCAAGGGGTTAAGCGCAAGCACTATGAAGCTATCCACAACAGTGAGGTGACCCACATGGTGCAGCAAACCTCTCCTGTGTCACCTGCTGCTCCCCTCAGCAGTGTGCTTCAGTCAACCACCTGTTCTGCTCCCCACTCTGTCTCTGGTGAATCCTCTTACCCCCAACCCCTGTACCTCTGGCCTGTACCCCAGCTCTTGTGTGCATAAATAAATAAGTCTTTAAAAAAGAAATAAACTTGTTGAGTTTTAAGTAAGTATGTCAACCACTTAGGCCTGGCATGTGGTAGGTGCTCTCATCATTTTTCTATTTGAAAGGCAAAAAATACATACTATTTTGTCTCCTTCACAATGCCCAAGTATAAAGCATTAAAGTACTTATAATTTGAAAAAATAAATCAAGACATAATCTAAAATACTATCATCCATTTCACTCTACATTATATACACATTATTATAGGTACCAATGAGCAGTAAAATCCTTTTGTTTTCAGTCTCACCCTCTTGTGCTGACCATAAGAAGCTAAAAACAAGTACGAAATTAGAAGAAAACATAAAGATGAAGTATGAAACCAAAGAAAAAGAATTCATGGGTATGCAATGTACAGCATACTGATTATAGTTAATAATGTTATACTCTATATTTGAAAGTCGTTAAGAGAGTAAATCTTAAGAAGTTCTCTCCACAAGAAATTGGTAATTATGTGTGGTAATGGGTATTAAGTAGGCTTCTTATAGTGACTGTTCTGTAATATATACATATATTGAATCATTATGTTGTACACCTAAAACTAATACATTGTTATATGTGAACTGTATCTCAATTAAAAAGTAAGAATTCAGGATAAACTATCAAAATAAAATTAAAAATAAACCTTTGCCTCACTCAAGATATATAGCCATGATGCAACTTTAAACAGAAAGCCTCTACTGCAGAATTTTCTAAAATGCTTAAGATACAGTTCTTCCAAAAAAAAATTGTTGACAGACAGTTCTAGGTTAGGCAAATCTAACCATTACCCTTTTGAGTAGGACTTTGCTGTTCCTTTATAAAGCCAGTGACCTGTGAAAGTTTTTCTAAAATTATAACAAGCAAACACTTTTTCCAGTAGACATCTATTACGATAACAATGGCTGAGAACTATCTACACTGGAAGTTTATATAACTAAATTACTAATAAAGAATTAGGTAGCTTAATAGTTATTTAGTCACAAGTTTAAAAACATAATTACCATGTAAATGGATAACATGGGACTAGAGGAATAAGAGGCAGATACCCTGAGAATAACCACAGATATATAAATCTCAAAATGGAATAAATATAATCTTTAGGTATAGGCAAGTAATCCTGACACTTTTAGTCATACTTTATACTTATCTCATAATATTTATACTAGTTTGACAACCAAAATATCCTCTTATTAAACTAATCTATTTAATGAATAATAACGAATAATAATTTCCACAAACTTTAAAATGATTTAAAATCTAAATGAAGTCAAATTTATTTCCTCATCAGTATCAGAAAGTCAAAGCATCTCAAAGAGTATAAAAAACAGTAAAAGATGAAATCTTTACCTGGGATTTCCTCTGAGCGCAGCATGGTGTAGAGCATTAAATCCATTATTGTTTGTAATAGTAACGTCTGCTCCAGCTTCCAGAAGAACTGCCAGTATATCATCACGTTTTTTACTTATTGCATCATGAAGAGGAGTATCACCTTCAGAATCCTTTTTTAAGTTTAAAGAGGCTTTTATTAATTGTTCAATCAATCATAACATGTAATGTTAATACTTATACTAAACTACTAATCAAACAAAAACAAGTCATACATACAACAACCATGTATAAAACATGCTCCGTGTTAATTTTTAAAAAGTAGGCAGGAAAACATTAACTTAATTATAGTAAATAAATTTACAATCTAGATGGAAAACATAATAAAAATGCTGTAGCATTCCAAAGAAGAGAAAAAAAATCGAAGTACCACCTTCAAATATAATTCAGTTAGTTGTAAAAGTTAATGAGGTAAAAAAAATACCCCCTAAAAAATTATTAGTTTAAAATGGTCTGCCATACCCCATTTCTATCACTAACTGTTATATGGTGAAATTCCATACCAAACCTTCACTAGTATGTGTGTGGAGAGAGGTCAGGGGAGAATCCTATAACAATGTATTCTATAAGTCAATGGTTCTCAATCTTGGCTGCACATTAGAAGGTGCTAAGAAGCTCTTACAAATTCTGATATCCAAGCTCTCTCCAGACTAATTAAACCAAAATTTCTGGGAATAAGATCCAGGCATAAATAGTTTTTCAGAGCTCCCCAACTAAATATATTGTATAGTCACAGTCGAGATTAAAAAATAGTTAATCTAAATGTTTCAGAGGGCAGACGAATAGTTAGTAAACTCAAAGTGAAAACAAATGTAAAATAAAATTTAGCAGCCTCAGTCTACCTTTTTTTTTTAAATAATAAATTTTATTTTTATATTCCCCCATACAATTACAAACGCCCCATTCTGACCCCAATCCCTCCCCTCCTGCCACCCACCCCCCAAAAAGTGTCTCTGGTTCATAGTTTTTTGTTGATTTTGATTTTCACTTTCTTATATTCATTTTCCTGGTCCCTTATTTAAGTTTTCTAGATTCCTGCTATGAGTGAGACCATCCGGTATTTTTCTTTTTCTTTTTGGCTTATTTCGCTGAGCATGATCCCTTTCAACGCCATCCATGTTGCTGCAAATTGCATGTGTTTATCTTTTTTGAATGCTGAGTAATATTCCATGGTGTATATGTACCACATCTTCTTGATCCAGTCATCTATTTTTGGGCATTTGGGCTGTTTCCAAAGCTTAGCTATTGTAAATAGTGCTGCTATAAAAATAGGGGTGCAGGTGTTCTTTGGAATTGATGTTTCTGTGTCCTTTGGGTAAATACCTAGGAGTGGAATTGCTGGATCATATGGAAGCTCTATGTTTAGTAGGTCCAGAAATCTCCACACAGCTCTCCATAGTGGTTGGACCCGTTTGCACTCCCACCAACAGTGCAGAAGATTTCCTTTTTCTCCACACCCTCACCAACATATGTTGTTGCTAGTTTTTTTAATATGTGCCATTCTCACTGGTGTGAGATGGTATCTCATGAGTCTACCTTTCTTTTTAAACTGATTTTTTTCATTAATCAACAGATTTAGAAGTACGTCATTATTCACTACCTGTCATCTATATAAAAGGGTAATTTAGTTTAATAAATAATATCCTCAGTAAAGTCTTATACAGCTTAAACTGTGTATATTTCACAGTTGCCAAGTCCAGCTTGCCTGCCTATTTTTTAGTTTTACTGGACCACAACCACACACATTCACTTATGTATTAACTATGGCTGCTTTCACATTACAAAGGCAGCAGCATGGATAGATGGACAGTTGTGATAAAAACTATATGAAAGCCTAAAATATCATTTGCCCTTTACAGAAAAAGTTTTTCAATTCCATGCATATATCAATAATTTATCTACCAACCTAACCCAAGTTCATTCTAATCACCCAACTTCTATTAGGTGACACCAAAAATTCATAGTCTTTTACATGACTAAATATGGTTGGAATAAGCTTCTACAGAACCTGAATGTGTCTTGCCTTTTTGTTCCCACAAGCGCTACTCCAAACCTTTAACACTCTACTCAGTTACCCTTTCTATACCTACCACTCCCTACTCTCTCTCATCAGATGACTTTGCCTTCCATTTCAGGCCCCCAAAAAGCCAGCATACATTTCCTTTCCCTTAATAGTTTAATATCCCTCAGTTTCTTCCACATCCTCCAATTCTGCCATCTATTCAGAGGCTGTCAATTCCAAACCCTGTCCGTGCTGAAATGTCTGCATCTCAAAAATATTAACCTCTACTTACTCTTTAGCTAAATAAAATCTTGGATTTTTTCATCACTTCTCAAGTCCTCAGCCCCATTAATCCTATTCATCTTTTCACCTGAGACCTATCCAATCTAATTCATCTGGTTGCTAAAGCTATGAATGGGGAAAAAATCATTACCTAAATGATACTTGCTTCCAAAATTAGGCTCTAATATAAATTAACCCTAAAGTCCTATATATTTTCCAAAACAGAAAATCTCCCAAGACTAGGCTAATCACTAGGCCAACACTCTAAGAAAAATTAAACTAAAATTAAAACTATTATTAAATGCAGTCTATTACTCTTTAAATAGTTGAAGTTCACTATTATGATAAATATTCATGAGCTGATATTTTTGCAAGGAAGTTACCATCCCCATCTCGCCAATATAAAACTAGTCATTTGACAGTTTCTTTTATAAAGTTTTTCTAAGAAAGAATAGTTGCCAATGTTATATTTTATACCTTTGATATCATTACCTATGATCCTACAAAAGAAAGCTGATAACAAAGGAATAACACAAAACTTAATAATCCCCTTTAATAGGATTCTAGCAATATAGAAATATTTATTTAAAGCTCTTACCTGGAGACTGGGATGACAGCCAAAGTCCAATAAAGTCTTCACAACTTGAAGATGACCTTTATTGACAGCAATATGAAGGGGTGTCTGTCTGCGCTTGTTGCGAGCATTCAAATCAGCACTCCCTCGATGCAGCACTTCTATAACAGCACCTTCATCTCCAAAAGCTGCATGGTGAACAGCTCTATCTCCGTCTTTATCCTAAACGTAAGTATTTGAATTTGAATTAGTATTTTAGAAAGAAAAAATAAAACTTGAAGCTATAGTAATTCATCAAGAACAAGATTAATGTCAGAAGAGGAAACAGAATGGAGCCAACAAAATAACTAGAAAATCACAGATAAATGCTTACCTGTCACACATATACTGGACCAGTAATCATAAGTATCAGAAATAGTTTGATCATTCTTAACTTCTAATAATCAGACATGATGGTAAACCAACATTAGGAAAATATTAAATTATGATAAAATTATACAAATCTTTTTTCCATTTAAAAAATCTTACAAAGATTTTTAAATGACATCAAAATTATATTAACATTTAGTGATTTAAAAAAGAAAAAGAAGGATGCCAAACATTAAGATCTCAGTTAAGGGAGAGAAATATATCAATATGTTAACACTGGTTATCTCTGGAAGTAGGCAAATACTTTTTGGCATATGAAAGAACAGAATAAAAAACTATGAAGCACCACTTTAAAAGATAAACATGAGGGGCCTCCCTGGTGGTGCAAGGGGTTAAGATAACAGCACTATGAAGCTATCTGCAGCCACTGCAGCATGAGTTCAATCCCCGGCCAGAGAGGTGACCTCTCCTGACTTGCTGGCTGCTCCCCTCAGCAGTGTATTTCAGTCAATCCGCCTGTTCTTTTCCCTACTTGTCTCTAGTGAATACTCTTATGTCCCACACCTCTGGGCTGTACCCCAGTTCTTGTATGTATAAATAAATCTTAAAAAAAAAAAAAATCAAACAAAACCCAGCATAATTCCACACACTTGAAACCTAAAATTACTTCAAAGGAGTCCAATAGATTATGCCTCACCTTCTGTACCAGGGATATTTCTGAAGAGATGAGATTGTTTTAAATTTTTTTCAAATGTAAGAAACAACCTTTTTATTTTATTTTATTTTTTTAGATTTATTTTATTTTATTTATTTATACAAGCACTGGATACAGTCAGAAGCGCGGGAGGGTGAGAGAATTCACCAGAGCCAGAGCGGGGAGCAGAGCAGGCAGAAGGACTGAAGTACACTGCTGAGGGGAGAGGCGGGCAGCAGGAGAGGTCTGCGCGCCATGTGGGACCCTCCTCCAGTGGCTGGGGAGCAGCCGGGGATCGAACCAGCGCTTCAGAGGCTGCAGGCAGCTTCACAACCCAGTGCTCAACCGCTGCACCACCGGGGAGGCCCCAAGAAACAACCTTTTAAAGGAAAACAAATGCCTGTACTATACCATGAAGATAACATACATAGTTCATTCCAAAATGAAGTTCATTACCTTATTAGCTACAGATGGAAAAAGGTATAATGTCTTTATTCCATAATGCATCTCAAATTCTAACAGCATGCTCCTAGACTTTCTCCATAGCAGTGATTCAAGCACATGACCCTAGCCCCTGGTGAAATCCACATTTTTCAAGTGTTTTAAAAATTCATATGGTACTCAGAATTATTTGACCTACTTTTCAAAGGTAACACAGATAAATACTGTTATGATAAAAGACATAAAACAAATGAACAATTCATTCAAAACAACTGCTAAATTCATAACAATTCTGTCTTTGCATATTTTCTCAAATAAATTAAAGTAAAACCTCTCATGTAGAGTCCATACTAACTGGACAACCATTCTTGAAAAGGTAGGAAAACACAACTCAGGAGTACTTTACCTTTCTAATATTCCCGCTAAACCAGGTTAGAAATTTTTGTTGCCTGTCAACCTTGAGTATAAAGGAACTGGAGAAACTAACACATGAAAGATTCAAGATTGAACTCTTGTGCCTCTGAGCAACAATAAATTTAAACATCCCAGAAAAACAAGTTTTTCCTTTTTAATGAGTATGTATAAACTTATATTTGTATGTACATACAAATGGTATCATCATCCTCTCTAGTAATACATTTCAATATTTGGAATCTTAGAGTTAAGAAATCTTCCTAACCTTTAACTAGATTTATTTTGTTATAATTTTTAAGCCTATTGAGAGGTTCATCCACATTGTAGCGTGAATCAGAATTTCCTTCCTTTTTAAGGCTATTTTCTATTGTATGTATATATCACATTATACTTAACCATTCATATACTAATGGACAAATAGGTTATTTCTATGTTTTAGTTATTATAAAGCTGCTGTAAATATGGGTGTGGAAATATCTCTTCAAGACTGCTCTTTCAATTTTTTTTTTTTAAGATTTATTTATTTATGCATACAAGAGCTGGGGTACAGGCCAGAGGCACAGGGGGTGGGGGGACAGTGAGAGGATTCACTGGAGACAGAGTGGGGAACAGAACAAGCAGATTGACCAAAGCACACTGCTGAGGGGAGCAGTGAGCAAGTCAGGAGAGGTCTGCTGCGCCATGTGGGTTGCTCCCTGGCTGGCCGGGAATCGAACTTGTGCTGCAGTGGCTGAGGATAGCTTCATAGGTTGAGCCACCAGAGAAGCCCTCAATTCCTTTAGCTATATAACCAGAAATGGAATTGGTAGAACATACAGTAATTCCATTTTTAACTTTCTGACAAACTACCATATGTCTACCATAGTGGCTATACCACTACCAGCAGTGTTTACAAGGTTTCTATTTTCTTGATATCTTTGTCAACATTCATTGTTTTCAGAAGCCTTTTGATAGTAGTCATCCTAATGAGTGAAAGGCAATATCTTATTGTGGTTTTAATTTGCATTTCCTAATAATTTGTGATGGTAGCCATCTTTTCATGTGTTTGTTGGTCACCTTCTTTGGAAATTATTTTTAATAGGGTTGTCTGGTTTTTGTTGTAGAGTTTTAAGAGTTCACTACACAGTGTCTACACAGTCAACAATCCACTTTCAGATATGATTTGAAATTATTGCCCCCATCCTGTTGGTTATCTCTTCACTGCTGATACACAGTACAACAATACTGTATTCCCTACTTTACTTTACTGGAGCTTTTATATTTCATGAAGTCCAATATGTCTATTCCTTCTTTTGCTGCCTGTGCCTTCAGTGTTACACCAACAAATCACTGTCAAATCCAATGCCATATACTTTAGACCTATGTTTTCCTTTTAACAGTCTGTTTTTAGCTCTTACATTTAGGATTTTTATCTATTTTAAGACAATTTTTACATACAGTGTCAGATATTTTGTATATCTTCCAATTTTCCCAGCAGCCTCTGTTGAAAAGAGTGACCTTTCCCCCACTGAATTATCTTGGCACTCTTTTTTTTTTTTTTTTTTGCATAGAATAACTGGGGTGTAGGCCAGAATTGCAGGGGGAGAGAGGATTCACCAGAGAGAGTGGAGAGAAGAACAGGCAGATCTATTGAAATACACTGCTGAGGGGAGCAGCAGGCGAGACAGGAGAGGTCTGCTGTGCAACATGTGGGTTAGCTCCCTGGCCGGCAATCAAACTCAGGCCACAATAGTGATAGTGCTGAGACCTAATCCCTACACCACCAGGGAGGCCCTACCTTGCATATTAGCCTCTTATTGGATATGAGATGTAGAAATCTCTTTTCCCATTCAGTAGGCTTTTGTTTTATTCTATGATACTTTCTTATGTTGTGAAGTTTTAAATTTGATGACTTCTACATTTTAAAATTTGAGGTTTCTGATTGGAGGGTATACTTTAGAGGGGATTTTCCAAGTGTGAAAATCTCCTGCTAGGTCAAGCCGGTGGGACTTTATCTGAATATATTAATGATTTGGGCACTCTTGTCTAAAATCATCTGACCATATATACAAGAGCTTGTTTCTGCACTTTCTAGTCCATCCCAGTGATCTATATATTCTGTCTTTGTGCCAGTATTACACTGTTTTCATTACTGATGCTTTGGAGTAAGTTTTGAAATCAAGAAGAATGAGTCTTCCAAACGTGTTCCTTCTCAAGATGGTTCTGGCTATTCAAAGTACCTTGAGATGACAAATTTAATTCAGGATGAATTTTGCCATTTCTGCAAATAAGATAGCTAGGATTTCAATAAGGATTACAGTAAATCATATTGGGTAGGACTGACATCTTAGACATATTAATTATTCCTACCTGTAAACATGGGATATGTTCACTTTTACTTATGTCTTATTCAATTTCTTTCAATGTCTTATAGATTTCATTGTCCAAGTCTTTCACCTCCCTGGATAAATTACTAAATATTTTATTCTTTTTACTAGTATTGTAAGTGGAAATGTTTTCTTTTATATTTATTTTTATTTTTTTATTTTTAAACAATATTTGCTTCCCCCCCCCCTCAGATTGAGTCCCCATAGAATTTTCTTCCCCAAGGCACCCGCGTACCATCACTACAGTCCCCCCTTTGCTCCTCCCTCCCTCCCTCTGATCCTTCTCCCTCCTCCTCCCCTAAAGTATGTCTCTGATTTATAATTGTTTTTGCTTTGTTGTGTTTTGTACTGTTATTTTTTTTTTTACACTGATGTCTTATTTGGTTCCCCTATACTCCTGTTATAAGTGAAACCATCTGGTATTTTTCTTTTTCCATTCCACTACTAGGGATCTACCCAAAGGACACAAAAACAGGGATTCAAAAGAACATCTGTACACCTAGGTTTATTGCAGCACTATTTACAATAGGTAAAACCTGGAGACAACACAAATGCCCAAAAATAGATGACTGGATCAAGAAAATGTGGTATATATACACAATGGAATATTATTCAGCAATCAAAAAAGATAAACCCATGTCATATGCAGCAACGTGGATGGAGCTAGAAGGAATTATGCTCAGTGAAATAAGCCAGATGGCAATGTTTTCTTAATATCTTCTACATGTTGTTCATTGTTAGTTTATCAAAATGTAATTTACTTTATATCCTGATAAGGTGATTAATTTCTTAATTAGTTCAAAAAGATTTTTTGTGGAATCTTTAGGTTTTTCTCATGTGTGTAATTTAAGGAAGGCTTTGTGCTTACAGCCTGAAGTATAAATTTAAGGTCTTCTCAGGTCTTTTGTGATCCTGCACCTTTCCTTGGGCATATGAAATGATTCTAGTTTCCCTCATACATGCAGTTGCTTTTGCATATCCTAATATTTAATGCCAGGTCACAAAAAAAGAAGAAAGAGAAAAAAATGTAGGGCACTGACTATTAAATCCTCCAGAAGTCATTTCAGCCAAGAGGAAAAAAACTTGCAACAATGGGAGGTGCAACAATGGCTGCCCACTTTGTGTCTACACCTCCATGATCAAAAGCAGCAATCAGCAATCACAACACAGATCTCAGTATTTGTAGATCAGGGTCTTTCCTGCCTACCCTGACTACTGGTAAGTTAATCTAGGAATACATACATGCTACCTGCCACCTGGCTGGAGGGTGAGGTATGGGTATCTCCTAGGAGCTAAAAGTTGAAATTAACCACTAAACCTTCAAATCTTTCCCCTAAAAGTAGCAAACCATCAACAAAACCCAGAGTTCATAAATAGTTATATTAGAAAGATTCTGCCAATGAAGTTATTATCTAGCTGGTGAGACAAATTCCTAGTATATCCAGCTTTACCTCTTTCAAATTTTCTCCCCAAATTTCATGACTTTTAACATCAATCTAACTAAACATTTCCTGAAACCACATGACATTCTTAGTAAATTAGCTCAAATATTTTATTATTCCCAACTATAATATAATAAGTAATGTTGTACTTCATCTTATTTTCTTTAAAACTTTTTCAATTAATCAAGATGCTGGTCTTCTGAGTATATTAAAATCTGAACAGGATCATTTGGGAATACTATATTCTGTTTCATTCATTCATTCATTCATTCATTCTTCAGTAAGTATTCACTGGGTGCCTACTATACTCAATACTGTTCTAGTTATTGGACAAAGCAAAGTTCCTGGCCTCACAGAGTTTATGTCATAGTGCAAGAGACAGAATAGTCTCAACAAAATAAATAAATAAAATGTAAATGTTAGGTAATAAGAAGTGCCACGAAGAAAATATAGCAGGAAGAAAATTATATAGCACGAGCCAAGGTATGTCCTCTAGAGAAGGAAATGAGAAAGAAAGCTATGAGGATACCTAAGGGAAGAAAAACAAGATTCAGGGTGATGGCAGCAGAAAGGTGAAAACTGTTTAAATTCTGGATCTATTTTAGAGAAGCAACAGAATTTAGTGATGGATCAGATGAGGAATGTGAAAAGAAAAGGAGGGGGAAAGGGCCTTGTGGTCTACAGTAAAGGACTATGAGTGCTTCGGTGGTGGGTGTATTTTCCATACATCTGAGGAAGTATGAACTTATTGCCCTAAATCATATACAGTGTTGTAAATCAATATTGACCCAATTAAAAAGAAAAGGAATTAATAATGATTCTTAATACCCAGCTTAAGCAACTGAAGAATTTACTAGTAAGAAAAACTAAAATACTACATCCCCTTTTAAAACTTGATCTTTTATTGTATGAGCCACCTCAGATTTTTAGACTGCATTCATATAAAAGGTATCTTTGAAATTGTTTTTTGTTCTTGTAAATCAAATCTTTCTTTTGCTCTTCATCTGTTTAATAGTGCTAGGTTTTTGGAGGGTATGTTGGGCTAGGGGATAGGGAAGCATCTAATTACAACATAAATTACCATGGATCTCCAGGAATTATGATATCTAGTCCTATAGTCATTTTGGAGGTTGTTATTCTGAGTCCTGACTTATTTTTATAAGAAAAAAATCTTAAACTGACCAGTTTTGTAGCCCACTTGCCCTTTCCTTCTCTATTTACAGTTAAATAAAATGTTTCCACACTTTTGTTTTCATTAACTAGATAAGCAGAACCAGTCAGAATTAGCATTTATTTCTTGAAAACTATACGATCTAGCTTGTATCAGCTGGGAAAAAAAATGCTTAATGAAAATAAACATAATAACAACAACCTCAAATTGCCATGGTGATGTATACTATATATGGTGTCTTAATTAGCTCCCTTATTCCACCTCCAAACCTTTAAGTTATAACATAGATGAGGAATCTGAAACAGTGATTAAACATATTTCCAGTATCATTTTAGACAGCAACAATACCATTACAACTTAGGTTTTATGAGAAAGTTTAGTATTACTCCCTACTATTAATCCTCTCCATTAAAACATTTTTCATTAACCTTAAAAGATAATACTATCCCATGTTCCCTTTTTAAAATTGGTCTCCCATTCAATTTCCTACACATTTACTACTATATTTCATCAAAGGAGAAAAAAAAATACCGAGTTTCTGGAGGGTTCAAAATTAGCTAAACTATATCAACATATATAAGATCTCATGGTCCTCAGTGCCTTTACCTACATATTAAGGAAGAAACAGAATGTAATCCTACTGTACTCAGTACATCATACAGAGACATACACAGTACATCATACACAATCAACTTTCCAAAGTAGCTCTCTGAGTTTTTCCTAAGAAGAAATAGGAAAAAAATGTAATCTTATCACATACTTGAAAAGCATATAGCAAATACTTGCTAGATGGGGAAGTATTTATTCACAGCTTAAATCAACTGAAAAAAAAAATCTGCAATAGTCATCTATACTAGAGACCAGAAAATTTTTATGTGAAGGGCCAGAAAGTAATTGTTTAAGTTTTGTAGGACATATGGTCTCTTGTCACAAGTTACACAATTACTCAAAACTCTGTATTTGTAGCACAAAAATGCCATACACGGTAAATAAATGAATAAGTGTACTGTGTTTCAATATTACTCTATAATACTTCATGATACAAAGAACTTGATTTGGTCTGCAGGTTATAGCTGCAACTCCAAGTATTGTGCAGGGTGTGGAGAGAAACCCTCACAATACTTTTGATGGGAATATAGACCTGCCTAGCCCCTATGAAAGAGTACGGAAGTTTCACAAAATACTAAAATAGGTCTACCACACAATCCAACAGTTCCACTCCAGGTATCTATTTGAAGGCGGCAAAAACACTAAATCAAAGGGCTACATGTTCATCCCAGCAGTATTTACAATAGCCAAGCTATGGAAACAAGCTAAATGCCCATTAACATGAAAGGGTTAAGATGAGGTATACAGATACAATGGAATACTATTCGGCCAAAAAAAATTAATAAAATCTTGTCATTTGCAGCAACATAAATAAAACTGGAAATTATGCTAATGATATACTAAGAAAAGTCAGAAGCAGAAAGACAAATAATGGGTGATTTCATTTGTATGCAAAATATAAAGAAACAAACAAAAAGAACAGAAGCACTAAACCAGAGCAAACCCTAGAAACCTGACGATAGAGCTAAGGCCACCATAAAGGTGGGAGGAGAGTGGAGAGCAAAGCTGGAAGGGAACCCAGTGAGCCCTGGCGGACAATACTGATGTTTGGGTGGCGGGCGGTGTGGTAATGTACTCTGCAGAAACGTGAACCCTTGCTCCCACATAATATAATGTTGTCAGCCAATATTGTCAATAAAAGATACAAAAAGAAAGTATGTGTCTTTAAAATTTCTAATTAGTAAAAATAGGCTAATTCACCAATTTAGCCCTGAGGAATTCAGCCTTAAATGGGAATGTCACACCTTCTGCTTTGTCTTAAAATTGAGTAGAATTTGACTTATTCCTACATAGTCTTGCTCTAGACTAAAGCACATGTGATTCTAATATATTTTTTAAGTAATAAGTTTACAGCTACAACAAAGGAGGCCACTCTTCAGACCACACATATATTTCTCTAATGAAATTCATTAACATTAAGAAATATTTATTTTCCTTTTACAAGAATATACCCTAAACTAAACATGCTATATACACATGTAGTGATAAACATGCACTGTAAAATCTCAAAAGTCCACATTAAAGTGAAGAAACAATAAGACTAAACAAATTCTGGTTTACTGATTCCCTTATAAGGAAAAAAAAGAGTATCACAGACCAGGGAAAATCTTGAGTTACATGTCTTATATTTCCCTTCTCTCAACTTTCTTGGTAAGATTTATGGGTAAAGCCAACAGGGCTTCCCAGCAACTGTTTCGCACAATACAGTGAAACTTAACTCTTATCCTCACTTAAAATTATACCAAACTATGAGGGATCACAGAAAAATGAGAAATGCTTCAAGTTATCTTATCAAATTTTTAGTTTCAATTGAAGGAACCTTACGTGAGGATGAAATTTCAACAATAAAATCAACCTATCTCATGGCATAGAGCACCATTTCTAGAACACTAGTTTTTATTTTAAACATCTTTTAATGGGGTCTGTCTGGTGGCGGCCAGCACAGCATGAGTTCGAGCCCTGGCCAGGGAGCTAACCCACAAGGTGCAACAGACTTCTCCTGTCTCACCCGCTGCTCCCCTCAGCCATGTATTTGAGTAGATCCGCCTGTTCTGCTCCCCCACTTCTGTCTCTGGTGAATCCTCTCACTCCCTACACCTCTGGCCTACACCCCAGTTCTTGTACTCATAAATAAATAAATAAAACACTTTAAAAAAAACATTTTTCAAGCTTAGTTAAATTACCTCTGCTTCCACGTCAACATTTTGCTTCAAAAGTAACTTCAAAATGTCAACATGTCCATTCTGACTAGCAGCTTGCATAGCAGTGTGGCCAGCACATTGTCCATTTACCTAAACAAAAAAAGAACAGATGAAGTAATGTCACAAATTGGAGCTAATATGTAGTGTAGATTTAAATTTAGCACATTCTATGAATCTATGAAAATAAGTCAGGTTAGTGTTCCATCTAGCCTACTAGACCAGAAATTCTCTTTTATCTAATTTAGAAAAGGGAGGCAGGTATTTTTGTTCCACTGTTTAAAGGACTATGAAAGAAGTATTTAGTCAATTTGCAAAATTTAAAAAAAGGTGAATATAAGTGTGTGTCTCATCTGCAGAGCCAAAAAAAAAAAATTAAGGAAACAGGAAGGAAAGGTTGAATAAAGAAAAGCTAAATTAGTTTTGTATATTCTATTTGGATTATTAAATCCAATGCTTCAATGAAAAAAACAATGAGGTTGAATGAAAAATCTGTAAAAAAAAGATATTGTACACTACAGTATAAATAAATTCAATTTAACAAATATGCCAAATGCCAACTCTAAACAAACTATCATAAAGATAAATAAATAAGTTAGCAGGATAACTCTATATACAACTATTACTTTATAAAGCAATAATTTTTAACCTTTCTTACACTTCATATGTATATATGCATAACTTGCCCATGGACATATCCAGAGATAAGTGTAATTCCTTAATCCCAACATATTCATTCCCATCCATAAAACTTGCCATAAGAAAAGTTGTAAACCAATGTTGTTTCAATAAAATTTTTTTTAAAAAAGGAGCTGCTTCTTCTCAGAATTCTGAATGCAGGGAAAACAGAATTATTCTGAACGAAAATTATATCTAACCTAGAAATCTAAATCTAATCTAAAACTTCATTATAAGGTTTTTTAAAAAAAGACATTAAAGACCAATTTCCCATGTAGCCATTTTTAAGAAACTTTTAAAGACTGTACTACAACAAAGAGAATAAACGTAGGAACAGGAAGACAGAGAACATAAAAAACATGAAATCCAACAAAGAAGAGAAAAGAAGGGAATGATGAGTGAAGAGATATCCCCTAGTGCATATAGAGAAGAAAATTACCCACATATAACATGTCAGAAAACAATGAGGAAAATCTTCATCAGAAGATGAAATAGATACACAGTTGATATGTCTATCTTGTGAGAGAGAAAATTACAAGTTTGAAAAGGAATTAATCATAACAGTATAGATTACTAATATATTAAAAATAGTTTAATTTTGTCAGCAGTTAAAAAAGCTGACTAGAAAAGACTACAGGTGGGGCATCCCTGGTGGTGCAAGGAGTTAAGCACCGCACTATGAAGCAATCGACAGCCACTGCAGCACGAGTTTGATCCCCAGCTGGCCAGGGAGCTACCCACATGACGCAGCAGACCTCTCCTCACTCGCCCACTGCTCCCCTCAGCAGTGTATTTCAGTTGGTCTGCCTGTTCCATTCCCCACTCTGTCTCTGGTGAATAATCTCACCCACCCCTCCACCCCCCCCGCCCCCCGCCTCTCTGGCCTATACCCCAGCTCTTGTATGCATAAATAAATAAATCTTAAAAAAAAAAAAAAGACTACAGGTGAAATATTTTTGGAATAGAGTGAATACAGTAATCTTAATTAAAATGGGTGTGGATTATCTGGGTATATGCATTTGTCAGAACTGATTAATGTATTTCACCATCTGTAAATTACACTTCTTTTTTTTTTTTTTAAAAGAACAACTTAAAAGAAATAGAAGAAGACACAACGAAATGGAAAGACATTCCTTGCTCATGGATTGGAAGAATTAACATTATCAAAATGGCCATCCTACTGAAAGCAATATACAGATTCAATGCTATTCCAATAAAAATGTCAATAACATTCTTCAAAAAAATAGAACAAATATTGATGAAATTCATATGGAGCCACAAAAAAACCTCAAATAGCCACAGCTCTCCAGACTAAAAAGAAGGAAGTTGGAGGTATCACATGTCCTGATTTCAAACTATACTACAAAGCCATAATAATTAAAACAGTATGGTTCTGGAACAAATACATACAGATCAATGGCCTCAAACAGAAAACCCAGAATAAACCCACATATTTATGGACAACTAATCTTTGAAAAGGAGCAAAAAATACGCAGCAGAACAAGGACAGTTTGTTCAATAAATGGTGCTGGGAAACTGGACTGCTACTTGCAAAAGAATAAAGCTAGACTACTACTTTAAACCATGCACAAAAAACAACTCAAAAATGATAAAAGACCTGAATGTAAGACCTGAAACCATAAAATATATAGTAGAAAATATAGGGAAAACACTACATGACAAACATTTCAGTAACAACTTTAAAGACACATCCCCCAAAGCAAAGAAAGTGAAGGAAAAGATAAACAACTAGGATTACATCTAACTGAAAAGCTCTGTGCAGCAAAAGAGACACTAACCAAATCAAAGAGACATCCTACTGATTGGGAGAAAATTCTTGCATACAATACAACTGATAAGGGACTGATCACAAAAATCTACAAAGAGCTCACACGACTCAACAAAGTAAACAATCCAGTCAAAAAATGGGCAGAAGTGATAAAAAGACACTTCTCCAAAAAGGAAATGCAAATGGCCAACAAGTATATGAAAAAATGTTCAACATCCCCTATAATCAGGGAAATGCAAATCAAAACCACAATGAGATACCACATAATAAGTGAGAATGGCACACATTAAAAAAGGAGCCAATAACAAATGCTGGCAAAGATGTGGGGAAAAAGGAACTCTCCTATCCTGCTGGTAGGAATGCAAACTGGTGCCAGGATGGTAGAAATGACAAAGCCTTTGGATGACTAATCACCTACATAAAATATGGCCTATACAAATGGTACAATTACAACAAATCTTACAAAATACATGACCTCTAATTCATCTACATTATGAACTATGAAATAGTCAACCTTCATAGGAAGGGGAGGAAGGAAAGTTTAGATTAAATGTTTAGAAAGAGGGACAGAAAATTTACTGAATTAAATTTCGAAGACATGATAAATAGCATTTACATGAATAAGTTTCCAAAAGGATATTAAACCACTTAAAAACATAAGTGTAAATTCTGTCAATCATAAGATCACACTGCTGAAATAAGAAACTGTCATATCTTTCAAAATACTCACTGAAGAAAGATGTTTGATGTATTATTAAAATATCTCAGAAAAACAAGAAAGAAGGTATAAATGAAGTTCATGTGGTAAAATATTAGTAATTATTGAAGTAATGTGGCAAAATTTTAGTAGTAGGAGTATAAGGTTCATTATACTATTCTATTGTTGTGTATACTTCAAAATAATTTTTAAAATGCTTACATCCACATCTGGTCTTTTTAGTAAATCTTCCACTTTAGCAACATCTCCATTGGCAGCAGCCTTAACTAATTCTTCATTGAGGTCACCAGATTCTTGGGTTTCAAATAATTTCTTCAAGAGCTGGGAAAGTCTTTCTGTAAAGCATAAAGTTGAAAGTATAGGAAAATGTCAAACCTTAACTACTAACAGAAAAGTATTACCCATATTCCCATAACACACTTTTTTATTATTTCTATCATTAATGTTGCTTTTGTACTATGTTACCGATAACTGTCTGTGAAGTTAGAATTACTACCATGTAAAGTTGTATTAAATTTGAACTCATAAATATTCAAGTTTTCTTCAAATCATATACTTTAAGATTATATTTCAGGAAAAGCAAAGCTACATGCCAATAATTAAGATTTAGAAGTCACACCAAAGATACAGACACAAAACAATGAGAGTGTCAGAATGACACAAACTTGCATTACCAACTAACCTCACAATAAAAATAAAACAGCACCTGATTTAAACATTAACCATGCTAATAAATTACAACAGGAAAGATGAATCAGAGCAGAGGAAGTAGAAAGCAGCACAAAATAAAACTGGAGGTCACCCAATGTTTTCCTTTACAGGTAAAGCTGGTAGAGAAAGAGGAAACTTTGGGCTTGAGTCTACCCAAGCATCCAACATATTCAGATCTCACTGTGGTGTTCTACTCACTGTGGCATGTATAGTAGCTCTCATTAAATGGCAAAATAAAAATAAAGAAAAATAAAGCTGATATATAAAAATACCCAGAAATAAAGCTAGCAATATTGTTGGGAATAAAAACAAAATGAAGCTGTCTAAGAAAGTGATGGTCCTAGTGCAGAAAACAAAAGTTCTGATTATAGAGTAGATTGTTGAATTTCAGCCATTTCATATTTAATATGGAGAAGCCTTTGACATACCTACGAAAAAACAAATATTTATGGAACTTTTCCAGGGCATACCTCAACCAACACAACATCATATGGGGGGAAAAAAGGGGCAGAGGGGAATGGAGGGCCTTTAGTGAATCTTTAAAAGTGAATTAACATGCAAGTGAGAGAGAACCAAGAACATTTCTATATAAAAGAATTGGAGAACCAGCAAAGGGTCTACAGTAAGCCATATCACTTCTAAAGAAACACAATACAAAACATACCACCAGATGCATTACTGATGGCTGATCCTGCAGATGCCACCTTGGAAACTGCTGCTGGATTGTATGTCCATGATGTTCCACAAACTTCCACCTTTAAATCACTGTCAGAATAAATCTGTTGTACTCTGCCAACTTTACCTAAAGTCTTTACAAAAAAATTAGGTTTATGTTTCCAAAGTCTAAAATATATAACACAATAAAAATCAATGATTAGTATTTACATGTTTAAACTATTAATTTTACTTTGATCTAATGAAAAGGATTTTAACCACACTGAAGTGGGTTTATTAGTACAGATTTTAAGACTATCTTTAAACAGTATTTTAATAAATAAAACTATACTTTCACAAGAATATAAACAAAGAGAAATCATGGCTCTATATTATAAAAGTTCACAAAATTTTGCTTTGGACACTCAACTCTTCTTAAGCTATTGATATATGTTGAGAATAGTTGAAATTCTATCATCTAGCTTAAAAAAATAAAATCTGATTTCGTAAAAAAAAAAAAAAAAAAAAAAAACCCCGACTACTTGGCCAAAAAGAACTCAAGAGTACATCTATAAAAGCAGTATTTTTAGGAGTCACTCCTGATTCCAATACATAAGTATGTAGAAATAACATGCTTACTAAATATATGGAATAAGAAGAGCAATACAATTCAGGTCACAGTCATATGCAGCTCTTACCATGTATTGACTCACCTAATATGTATAACTCTGAAAGTTAAGTATTATTGTTACCCCTATTTCAATCAAAAAATCCAGGTTCAAACCCTTTTCCTTAAGTACAATAGAACAAATACTACCACTCGAAAAAATGGTGAAGAAGAATGATCATATTAGATTACTTCCTAACACAGAGGAGAGAGGGCCCTTAACTTTTTTCTCTCTACAGCATTTGTCCACAACTTCTTGAACTATGCCTTGATTTCTGGATGATGGTAATATCTTTTTCCCTGTTCCTTCCCTTGCGCTACTCATTGGCTCCTTTTCCTTCTTCAGATCCCTAAACCTGTTAATGCTCTCAAAGTTTAATTCCTAAGCTAAACTTTTTACTCTTCTTTCTTGAAAGTCTAATTCCCATTTACCGCTATCATCTTTTTTTCCAAAGGCTTCCAAATACCTTTCTCTAGTCCTATTTATCCCTCTCACAGGCCCCGATTTTTAACTTCTCATTAGACGTTTTCACTTGTAATTTCCTACTATCATTACAAACTTTGAGGTTGCATTCTTTGTGTTTTTCTCCTTTCCATTATGGAAAACCTCAAACATATTAAAGTAGAAAATAGTACAATGAATCCTCATATACCCCATGCTTCAGTTTTAACAATTATCAGTACATGGCCAACCTTGTTTTTTCCCTATCCATTCTTCTTCATGTATTATTTTATCATATGAACACCTTTTTAAAAGCATAACTACAATACTATTCTCTACCTACCTCAAATTATTAATAATGCAGATTTATAAGCGACCAGCATTCCAAGTTCCAGTTGTATGCTTTCTTTGCTTAAATGAAGTTCCAAGGGAAGATTATACATGTTTTTTTTATTGAAAAGTATTCTGTGAAAAAAGAGCTATTTGCCCTATAAAGTCTCTTATAATCTGAATTTTCCAAATTAGTACCTTAATAGGTTCACCTCTCCTCTATATTTGATAAGAAATTCTATAAGTTGGCTACCAGATCAATTTAAAATGCTCCTAGAAAGGTTTGGTAGTTTCCTCATGATCTCCTATGAAGTTTGTCTAGTTTACTTCCTGCCAAAGAACTAGTATCAATATTTATCAAGCCAAAGTTATCTATAGAGGGAACGGATACTTCAAGACCATAATCTGGGTGTTAAGGCTTCTGAGTGTTTCTGTCATGATCACTCTTTCTAGATAACTTCATGTACAGAGCTAGGAAATTGGGGTATTTTATTCTGTTTTAAGGATGAAATTAATCATGAGTTCAAACACTCTTAGAATTCAAATTCAAGACTACAGGGCTTCTATCAATATTTAGCCTTTTCCACATTACATTTATATATCCTTTTCCCACTCTGACAATTCTGGCTCTTAAAGTCACTGAGCAAGAACAGATTTATCACATAAATATTCATTTATTTATCTCTCACATTACACTTGAAAATCTCAGAATAACAATATTAAAATGATCATGAACAAGAAAATTTCTGAAAATCATTAAATATTTCTTTTCCATGTGATTCCTAAGGATATATTCCTCCTATAAGGATATAGAGACAAACTGCTATGTTTAAAAATCAGTTGGCGTTTCTTCTCTGTGTGATTATGTCATGAGGAAAGACACCTAGGTTCATTCATTTCATTGTATTTTATACTTTAGGAATTTCTTGTTTAATTTTGTCCTATACTTGTATAAAATATACATCTGAGTATGGTCTCAAATAAAACAACACATATTTGAAAATGTCTACCTTCTTCATCTTCTATATCAAATACCCCTTCTATATATGTAACACTTTTGGTTTGGCTTGGTTTACAGTTGCTAGCAGGGGTTTGGGTGGGGTTTTTTTGACATTTACTTTTTACTTTTTTTTTCCATATGCGCACATTCCACTCACCCTTGACCAAACCACCCAGGACCATACCTCATTTGCCTCCCTTGACCACATTCCCCTGATAACCTATTCTTTCACTAAAATCAAAATGTATTCCTACTACAATTTGTCTGTGAATGTTTTTTGAGTATTTAAATTCCACAGATTGCAAACACCAATATCTGTCTTTTTTTTTTTTTTTTACTTATTTTGCTTAACATAATCACTTCAATGTCCATCTGCTTTGTCCCAAATGCCACTATTCATCTTATGTCATAGCTGTGTACACCACTGAGAATATGTTTTATAGTCTCTTTATCCATTAATCTGGTGATGGGCACTTGGGTTGGTTCCATGAATTGGCAATTGTGGACATTTCCAATACCCTTTTCCACAGGGGCTGCATTCTTACAAACAGTGGATAAGAGTTCCTTTTTTACTGCAACCTCACCAACATTTGTTGATTCCATTCTTTTTTATATGGGCCATTCTCAGAGGTGAGGTAGTATCTCAATATGGTTTTAATTGCCTTTGCCTATAATAAGTAATGCTGAACAATTTTTCACATGTCTGTAGACCATCTGAGTACAGTCTTTAGAAAAATGTCTATTTAGGTCCTCTAGCCACTTTTTTATTGTGTTGTTTATTTCTTTATTGTTAGATTGTGTAAGGACTTGGCAAATTTTGGAGATTAGTTTTCTTGTCAGACAAGGGGTATGCAAATAGTTTTTCTATTTCTGTAGGTTGCCTTTTGGTTTTTGTGATGGTTTCTTTTGAGGCACAAAAGCAATTAACTTTGATGTAGTTCCGCTTGTTTATTTTTGCTTTTGTTTCCACTGCTGTTGGGGTCAAGTCTCCAAATACATCTTTGTGGCAGATGCCCTATGGATGTGTCATCTAAACTTTCTTTTAAGTACATTATAGTTTAAGTTCTTATATTCAGGTCTTTAATCCATTTTGAGTTTTTATCAAGACAATTTGAGAAGATTCAAAATCAAAACTATAATATCCAGAATCCCAAAATTCCCCTCTAGAAACCATCTAAAGGGTTTTTTTTCTAAAGGGTTTTTTTTTTTTTTTAACATAGATGCATAATATGAGAGATAGAACATTTAGACTATGAAGATATGTGTTCAAATTCCAATTCAGAATCTTAGCTCAGATTTCCACATCTTTAAAAAAAAGTATGCCATACCACCACCTACTTTTTTTTTTTTAAAGATATGTCCCATCATTATTTTTTTTAAAGATTTATTCATTTAAGCAATGGGTACAATCAGAAGTGTGGGAGGGTGAGAGAATTCACCAGAGTCAGAGCGGGAAACAGAACAGGCAGACTGACGAAATACAATGCTGAGGGGAGCAGCGGGCAAGACAGGAGAGGTCTGTTGCACCATGTGGGACGCTTGCTGGCGGCCGGGAATCGAACCGGCACTGAAGAGGCTACGGGCAGCTTCATAGCCCAGCGCTCAACCGCTGAGCCACCAGGGGAGGCCCCCACTACCTACTTTTAATATTGTTAAGACAAATGAAATTTGTATGTGTAAGTATACATGTATGTGTTTGCTTATGCATATGTATATATACACATGTATATATGTACATGTGTACATATGCATATATGTACATGTATGTGTGCATACATATATACATGTATGAATAAGTGTCTATACATTTAGCACAGTGCTTAGAATACCTGGGTACTCAACAGACAGAAACTGCTGTATGCTATTCTTGCTAAGGGGAACAACAGAAACATCTTAATAATAAAAAAATCTTTATATAGTATATATGGTTCCCATATATACATAGAGGGAATATAAAGAATTTAATTTGTGACAAAACATTCTAAAATACAGTTCCTGAAAAACATACACAACTATCACTTATTTTATATTTAACAAACACAATTAAGCAAGCCAGCAATTCTGTACACTATGAAATGTCTCTGAATAAAGGAAGCAAAACAGATTGTTTTGCTTTGTTCACTATTATATTCTAGAAGCCTAAGAGGCATATATTTTTTGCTGAAGGAATATATGCTGAAGGAATAAGGCAAAAAGGAAGGATAGACATCAAGGGAAAGAAAACATGAAGAACAGGAAGGGAATACTGGACAGAATGAAAGGGGGCAGAGGCTAGATCTGGGCAGGGTTAGGGCTAGATAGGAAATGAAAGAGTTGTTGATCAGGATGAGGGACTGAAAACACAGCTGGGTGGGGAGGATGGATACAAGAAGAGTTGGGAGTAGAGATACATGGAACAGGAAGGAGGGACCATAATGGCGCTGGGAGTCAGGTCAGGACGTAGGACTGGATGACACAGAGCGGGAATTACACCAAGACAAAGAATGAATAGGAAGTCATAGCAAAGTAGAACACAGGACAAGGCAGCCAGGGGAGTATCAAAATGAAACAGGAAATATACGAGGGGACAAAAAAATGAAGAGAGAAAGGGAAGTATGGATGAAGAGAGGGTAGAATAAACTTTTTTGTTGTTGCTGAACATTTCATGAAAAATGAATTGGATAAGTAAATAAAAAATTAAACCAGAGCTTTTGGGGAGCAAAACCACTTCTGAAGGTAACATTCTAAGTTGCTCTTCCATACTCTAAATTTTATAGAGCATGCCACGGATGAGGGAAGCTGCAATGGTCCAGCACTGCTAGTAACTGGAAAAGCATGTGTCTCTCATTCTGGAGTTAGTTTCAGAAGTCTCTTGCTTTATGCCCACTGTATATTCTCCACTAACAGTCAAATATTAACTGTATCCTTTTCTGAAACTTCTTGGACTAGTTCAACTGGATTAAATTAGAAAACAAAAGGCATAACTAAGCCTAGTTGCCAATTAGGACTACAATTCTCAAAGATTTATGCTAAATAAAATTAAAATACTTTTAAAAACAACATAAAGCATAGTATTATTCCTCTAGTTCAAAATTATTTTATAAATACTTACTGGGAGCATAGCTTCAGCCCACTCTCCATGTCCTCGTTGTAGGAGTTTGATTCTTTCCAGATCATAACAAACTTGCACAAGATCACCCACTTGAAACTGTGAGGTGCCACCTTCTGCACCTTGAGCAGCATCTCCACTTCGGACAATATTTGCTTTAGTGAGAACAGCAGGATTAAAAGTCCACCTAAAGATCAAAGCCAAAATTCAAAATGGGTAGTACGTTTACTCAATTTTAATACAATAGTCTTGTTAAACATGGCAGGGACAAAAACCTTGTAATATCAAAAGAGTAAAGAAATTCTCTGAAATTATATCCTAAGTGGTTTGTATTTCATTTTTTATAATTTTATTATACAAATTTGGGGAGCTATCTCTACTCTGTCTAGACTTACTCTCCTTTGCATGTTTCTAAAAACTGCTATGAAAGTAATAAACACTCATTGTTAAAAACTAAAACATTTCACAATAATGTAAAATGAAAGTTCCAATTCACACATACATACCTGGATTACCACTTCCCATCCTACTAGAAACCACTGTTAATACCCCACTTATATCCAGTCTATCAACATGCTAGTATGTATAATATAGAAAGTTGTATTCCGGGGCCTCCCTCGTGGTACAAGGGGTGAAGTCTCAGCACTATGAAGCTTCGGCAGCCACTGCAGCACAAGTTCAATCCCTGGCCAGGGAGCTAACCCACATGGCGCAGCAGATCTCTCCTGTCTCACCCGCTGCTCCCCTAAGCAGTATATTTCAATAGATCCACCTGTTCTGCTCCCCCACTCTATCTCTGGTGAATCCCTACACCATTGCCCCATGCTTGGGTATTTTACTAGCTGTAATCACTGTATCAAACAAATAGAGATTCTAATTTCTTCTTTCTTATATATCAACATTTTTGTATGCTGCTCCAATGTTCACAACCCTTTAAATGACTACTTAATATTCTATCAAATAAATATACCACAATGTATATATAATTCATTTCCCTTAGTCCCATATGGCATTCAAAAGGAAAGGTTGCCTAGACAAACACACATTTACAGTATGGCATATTACACAGCTTCCTCTCCTTAATTCAAACGGTCATTAGTATACAAAATACTCTGAGAGGTCACAAGAGCCTGTTTACTAAGTCTCTATAAGCATGCAAGTAAACATCTTTCTAAAGCAACCATAAAGATAAAGAAGTGCCTCTGACCAGTTAAGGAAAAAAATATCAAATATATAGTTTTCTTTTTAGCCTTATCAATTACAGTACACTGTACCTTACTCCCAATATCTAAAATTTACTAGCTCTATTACTGGGCATGAACATGCCAGTATTTACCCATGTGCTTCCTTGCCCTAGTAAAAACCAAGTTGATCTGTCAAGCTTGCTCCAAATGTAATTTTCTGCCAAGTTTTATCTGATGTGCCCAGCAGAAATGGGCACCTTCTGCAGCTTCCAAATACACTGAATATTCACTTATCATAATTATATTTCAGTGCAGGTACTTCCAGTTTTGTGTACCCAAACTTAAAAGGGAAACCCTTCAAAGCAGGATACCATGTCTTAATTGTCTTTGGAATCTTAGCACTAATCACAGAGCTTAATACAGAAATAGTACTTTTATAATTGCATAAGTCAGGAGGGTGGGAGGAAAGAGGAGGTACCCAAAAAATATAATCTTTATTTATAAGAGCAGGGGAGTTAATCTAGAGACAGAGGGAGACAGGGTAAATTGGTAATTGTCCACTAAGATTACAACATTTTTGCTTTACTTGAATATAATACTAACAATGGAATCTGCTCCCTGTAGGAAAAGTACACCGAACACAAATATTTTCAAAATTCACATAAACACAACATATATATCACTCTCTTGCATAAGCTTTCTCTCTCTAACCCTTATCCTTTATTTCCCTCCACCTTCATCTTACCAACATATCTGGGGTTTTTAATCTACTGTGTAAGAGCTACCTTTAAGGATTGTTTTGATAATTATATCAGAGTATTTTACTTTCTTTAAGGCTCTTTCCTCTGTGTACTAATTTTACTTGCCATTACTGAAAATTAAGAAACAGCACCAACCTATTGCCACTTGGATACTGCACAACAATGTCATGATCTTCATCAATGCCACAAACAGTTCCAGTTGTAGTTAAAGTTTCAAACATGCCATCAGTCCATCCTCCATGACCATGCTGTAAAGACTGTACAATTTCTAGGTCAAGATCTATATTTACCAGGTCACCAATCTGCAATCCACCAGGATTCCTATTGCCATTCTGTTCACCTGTAATTACAGCAGGATTTAACAAAGGTAAAGGAAAATCACAGTAAAAACACACAGCTACATTATAAACAATAGCTCTAGATATATACTGTAATTTTTTTTTAGTTAGCAACTAATATGAAAATGTTTTGAAAACTTACTGCAATTTATCAGATTCTAGGGCTAGAGAAACTTTAAAAAAGAAACCAAACTCAAAAATTGAAACAATGTGGTGACTTGTAACATCAGGAGTACAATCTATAAAACACTATACAATTCTATGTCAGAACAACATTCTGGTGTTGAAAATAGTCACTTTTCTACCTGGATGACTTGTTGATTATCACTGCATTAGAGTAACAATAAGTAAATAATGAATGTGATTCTTATGATTGCTGCATAAAGACCATTTAAAAATATTTCAAAGTCCATCCCTTAAGTAATTTTCAAAGCTAGTTCTATAACAAAGGATTCATGATCATAAAATATTATGCTGAGGGGTCCAAAATGTGAATGTTGATTCTACACTTTTCCCCCTATGAAGGAAAGAAACAAAACAGTAACACTTCTGAAAACAAGAGAAAGAATGATCTCAAAAACATAGGTATGTACCCTACAGTTTCCTTTTTAAAAAAATTAAGGTATGATACAAGAAAACAGCACTTCTTGGCAAAAAAGAAAATCAAATGATTTGGAAAGAGGAATGCAGAACTATTTATGTGAGAAAGAAAAGCATTCATTCAGAGGCTAAAGGTTTAATCAGAAGAATGTGACAAATGTTCCTCTTGGCAACAAAAATGAAGGTAGTTTTGGGTTTTTTGTTCACTGTGGTAATACATGAAATTATATTTATTACTTCAGGCAATTTTACAGAAATTCTAAGGAATTTGTATCAGCACTAAATTGTCCAACCCTATTCTCAGTAGTGTAAAAGATGTAAAATTGATAACCTAACAAAAAAAAAATTTCAACAATATAAATTTATTATTAAAAGACAAACATTTCAAATATATAATGATATATATATGGCTTATCACATCTCAAGACATGACAACTCTTTCAGAGTCTAAATAAATCATTGAAAAGGAACAAATGTGGGGTCTTCCCGAGTGGAGCAGGGTGTTAAAGTCTTAGCGCTACCATCATGAGTTCAATCCCTGGCCAAGGAGCTAACCCACATGGCACAGTAAACCTCGCCTGTCTCACCTGATGCTCCCCTCAGCAGTGTATTTCAGTAGATTGTCTATCTGCTCCCCACTCTGTCTCTGGTGAATCCTCTCACCCCCTGCCACCTCTGGCCTATACCCCAGTTCTTGTATGCATAAATAAAAATAAATCTTAAAAAAAGAACAAATGTATAAATTAGTGGTAAATGAATATTATTTTAAAAATGAAATAAACGGCACTTACTTTCCTTACTGGCTCTAGGAAATTAAGGAAAGAGCTATACCAACATGGCTGAGGCTGCCACTTTTATAGTGGGATAATAAGCCACTATCTACCATACCCACTGACTAATAATGGATGACTATATCAAAATAGAAAACACTGCAGAAGGTACCTATGGAGTTATGTATAAGGGTAGACAAAAAATCACAGGTCAAATGGTAGCTATGAAGAAAATCAGACTAGAAAGTGAAGAAGGGGTTTAGGAAATTTCTCTATTAAAAGAATTTTGTCCTTCAAATACAGTCAGTATTCAAGATGTGCTTATGCAGAATTCCATGTTATATCTCATCTCTGAATTTCTTTCCATGGAGCTTAGAAAATACTTTGATTCTATCCCTCCTGGTAGTTCAGAGCTTCTTCACTTGTTAAGAGTTAAATGGGGCCTCCAAGCTATCACCAGCCACTGCAGCACAAGTTTGATCCCCAGCAGGCCAGGGAGCAACCCACATGGCACAGCAGACCTCTCCTGACTTGCCTGCTGCTCCCCTCAGCAGTGTGTTTCACTAGATCCACCTGTTCTGCTCCCCACTCTGTCTCTGGTGAATCCTCTTCTCACACCCCACCCCCACCTCTGACTTACACCCCAGGTCTTGTATGCATAAATAAAATTTAATAAAAGAGTTAAATGTACCAGAATCCTACAAGGGATTATGTTTTGTCACTCTAGAAGAGCTCCACACAGAGATTTAAAACTTCAAAATCTACTGATTGATGAGAAAGGAACAGTAATACTGTCTGATTTTGGCCTTGCTAAAGCTTTTAGAATACCTACTAGAGGGGAGACAGGATCAACATGGCGGCGGGGAAATGCTGCAAGTAAGACCTTCCATTAAAAAAAAAAGTGAATAGGGACAAAAAGCCACAGGTCCCTGCAAGAATTGGGACATGGAAGATAAACGGGCAACTCTAGCAAACTGCCCAAAGAAGAAAGTTGCCATAAAAGAGGACTAGAAGGGAGGAAAGCTCAGAACCCTGCTACCTTCCCCCACCCACAAAGTTGGCACTCTCCGGCCAACAGAAAGGAGGAAAAACAAAAAACTAAAACAACAACAAGAACAAACTACGCATCAAGCAGGACTGTGAGTGGAAAGGAACTATTTCAGGCACCACACCCTGTGGACTGAAACTGTGGAGAACCATGCGGGAATCGCAGCAGAGATGAGCAAAAGAGGTGAGCGAACCGGCTCCTGGTGCCATTAGAGAAAAACAAAGACTCCAGACTCTGCAGAGACCTACAAATAGACCAAGGCCAGCCAGTAAGCTTTCGCAGAAAAGCTGCGCGCTTGAAAAGCACATGGGATCGCAGATTGCCGCTGCCCACATCCCTGCGCCTGCGACCTAGGCTTGCACAGGAGCCCTCATTGAGGTGAATGTCCCTCACTGAGTTTATGATTATAAAACAGGTGCCCAGACATGGGAGCGGGGTGCAAAAGGTGCCATTTCTGCCAAACCAACAGAGGAATGATTAAGAACAGAATAAAGCAAGGAATAAAATCACAAAAAAGACAAACAAAATGGCAAACACAGATGCCAAAATATCAATATTAACTCTAAATGTAAATGGATTAAACTCATCAATAAAAAGACACAGAGTAACCAAAATGAAAATGCACACTGAACTGTGCTACAGCCTACATCCTGGATTTGAGGACTTTGGAACTGAGACGCAGGGCATGAATTTGGGGCGTGGGATCCCCACAACAGTGAGGCACAGGGCAGACACAGCACCCCCACGCCGTTGAGGCGTTCCACGCCACTCCCACTCTGTTCCCCCGGAACACGGGGAAAAAAACAGTTCTGGAAGGACACTAGGAAATACCTCTGGCACCACCTAGTGACCAGGAGAAAAATCACCAACATCCTGATAGTTGGAAACCAGAGATCCCAAAACACCCTCAGGCTCTGAGAGAGGGTGGGCCACATAATCGTGGGGGGGGGGGGGCGGGGGGGGAGGAGGAGCGGTAAAGAGGGAAATAAGGCGTGGGGCAAGACCCCATCCTGGAACTGAGAGCCAGGTACACGATCCAGGGCGTGAGATGCACCATAGCAGCGGGCACTGCACAGGGAGACAGCCAGCGTTTTGGATCTGATAGCCCTGGAAGTGAGACCTAGAGTGCAGAATTCAGGGTGCGGGATCCATATAGCTGCAGGCACAGCACCCGGTGAACACAGGGCAAACACAGCACTCAGCTTGAATAAGAGCCCCTGTGTTGAGGTGCTCCCCACCATCCCCATTCCATTACTCAGAGAACCCCTGGGAAAAAGCACAGGTGAGCAAGTATGGGTCTCTGGTGCCACCTCGTGACCAGAACAAAATCACCAACTAGCTGATTCCCTGTTGGGACTGAGTAAATACAGAGGGAGGGAACTGTAAGGGACAGTGCCCAACAACACAGCATCAACACTCTGGTGGAGTTTTGGCCTACCAGTGCTGGTCTCAGTCTGGTAAACAGTTTCCAACACCCCTAAAGCAGCACTCCAAAGAGATGCCCACCAACACCAGTGGCACAACGTCCCAATGCACAGAACTAATTAGAAAGCAAACAACAGGGAGAAGAAAAAATATAAATAACCAAGCAAGCCTGTAGGAGGCCATACCACAAAAAAGAAATACAGTCACCAGAGCTCAACAATGACATGGAAGAACTTCTCAGCCTATCAGATAGAGAATTGATGATCATCATGATTAAAAAGCAGAAAGAAAACAAAAAGGAGAAAAAATGACTTGAGACAAATAATCACTGAACTGAAGAATGAAACTGGGACCTTAAGAAAGGAAAGAAAAGAAATGCAGGAGATTAAAAGATTACTAGAGGAGATAAAGAACTCTGGGAAAAGCAATGAAAACAGGATCGATGAAATGGAAGAACGGATCAGTACTAACGAAGATACATAAATAAAAAGACCCAAAAGAGAAAAGAAGAGAGAAGTGCAAATGAAGCAGTATGAGAATACTCTTAGACAATTACAGACTCCATAAAGAGAGGAAATGTAAGAGTTATAGGCATTCCAGAAGGTGGAGAGAGACAAAGGAACTGAGAAATTTCAAAGAAATAATTGAAGAAAACTTCTCAAGCATGAAAAAGGAGACAAATATAGACACACAAGAAGCGAGGAGCACTCCCAATTACCACAATGAAAAGAAAACTACAGCAAGATGCCTAATAGAAAAGCTTGCAAGAGTCCAAGACAAGGAAAAAATAATGAAACTGGCTAGGGGGAAGAAACAAATAACTTATAAGGGAAAACCAATCAGGTTAACTTCAGACTTCTCTGAAGAAACATTACGGGCAAGAAGAGAATGGAGTAACATATTCAGCAAACTTTAAGACAGCAAATGCCAACCAAGAATACTTAACCCTGCAAAGCTCTCCTTCCTCTACAAAGAAAAAATATGGACCTTTTCAGATAAACAGAAACTCCAGAAATTCACTACAACTAAACCCCCACTCCAAAAATTTCTACAAGAAGTCCTAAAGCCAAACCAACAGAGGAATGATTAAGAACAGAATAAATCAAGGAATAAAATTACAAAAAAGACAAACAAAATGGCAAACACAGATGCCAAAATATCAACATTAACTCTAAATGTAAATGGATTAAACTCATCAATAAAAAGACACAGAGTAACCAAAATGAAAATGCATACATTGTACAAAAATGAAAAATGATGTAAGAATTATATAAAATGAAATATTTTTTTTAAAAAGACACAGAGTAGCAGCTGGATTAAAAAACAAAATCCAACCTTCTGCTGTCTCCAGGAAACACATTTAACCACAAAAGATAAACATAGACTGAAAGTAAAAGGTGGGAAAACAATCCTACAATCAAATGGACCAAAAAAGAACGCAGGAACAGCCATACTTCTATCAGATGAAATAGTCTTCAAATTAAAAAAGGTAAAAAAAGACATAGGTGGACACTACATTATGATCAAGGGGACAATACATCAGGAAGATATAACACTCTTCAACATATATTCACCAAATGAAGGGGCACCAAAATATATTAGACAATTATTATCAGCTCTGAAAACAGACATTAAAGAAAATACATATGTAGTGGGAGAATTCAACACCCACTCTCACCAATGGACAGATCAACAAGACAAAAAATAAAGACACTAGTACCCTAAATAAAGACATACAACTCATGAACTTAACAGACATCTATAGGACACTGCACCCAAAAAAATCCGAGTACACATTTTTCTCAAGTGTGCATGGATCATTCTCCACAATCGATCACATACTGGGCCACTAGACAAACAGATACACAAAGATCAAAATCATTCCAACTATCTTCTCCGATCATAAAGGCATCAAGCAAGAAATAAATCATCAAAAGAAAACAAGGAACCCTCCCACTTCATGGAGATTGAAATCCACACTACTGGAAGACCACTGGACTAATGAGGAGATCAAAGAAGAAATTAAAAAATACTTTGAGTTGAACGACAAGGAGGACACCACTTTCCAGAATGTATGGGATGCAGCAAAAGCAGTAATAAGAGGAAAATATATAGCAATACAGGCTCGCATCAACAAACAAGAAAGAACTCAAAGAAACAACCTAATCTCACATCTCAAAGAGCTAGAAAAAGAACAACAAAAAAACCCTAAAGCCAGTAGAAAAAAGGAAATAATAAAAATCAAAGCAGAAGTTAATTGGAAATTAAAAAAAACAATCCAAAAGATCAATGAAACCAAAAGCTGGTTCTTTGAAAAAATAAACAAAGTAGACAAACCTCTAGCCAGGCTCACAAAGAAAAAACTGGAGAAAACGCATATGAGTAGAATTATAAATGAAAGAGGAGAAATCACAACAGACTCAGTAGAAATCAAAGAATAATCACAGATTACTTATACGCAAACAAATTCAAGAACCTAGAAGAGATGGGCAAATTCCTAGAATGACATAATCAACCAAAGCTGGACAATAGAACAACTAAACAGACCAATTACAAGCAGCGAAAATGAGGCAGTAATGAAAGCACTCCCCAAAAACAAAAGCCCAGGCCCGGACGGCTTCACAAATGAATTCTACCAAACGTTCAACAGTGAAATTAGTGCCTATCCTGAACAAACACTTTCAAAAAATTGAAAAAGAAGGAATACTACCAAATACATTCTACGAAGCCAAAATTACACTAATACCAAAACCAAAGACAGCACAAAAAAAGAAAATTACAGGCCAATCTCCCTAACGAACACTGATGCAAAACTCCTCAATAAAATTTTAGCTATCAGAAGCCAACAATGTATCCATAAGATAATTTACCACGACCAAGTAGGATTTACTCCAAGGACACAAGGATGATTCAACATCTGAAAATCAATCAATGTAATCCAACACATCAAAAAAAATTTCAATGTCATTCTTCAAAGAAATAGAAAAAACATTGATGAAATTCATATGGAGCCACCAAAAACCCCAAATAGCCAAAACCCTCCTGAAAAAAAAAAAAGAAGGGAATGGAGGCATCACACTCCCAGACTTCAAACTCTACTACAAAGCCATAATAATCAAAACTACATGGTATTGGAACAAGAACAGACGCACGGACCAATGGAACCAAATAGAAAACCCAGAAATAAACCCACAGATTTATGGTCAACTAATCTTTGACAAAGGAGCAAAGAATACGCACTGGAGCAAAGAAAGTCTGTTCAATAAATGGTGCTGGAAAAACCGGGTCGCTACATGCAAAAGAATGAAACTTGACTACGACCTCACACCATGCACAAAAACCAACTTAAAATGGATTAAAGAACTAGAAATAAGACCTGAAACCATAAAATATATAATAGGAAATACAGGTGAAACACTACATGACATGCACCTCAAAGACATCTTTACAGACACATCACCCAAAGCAGTGACAGTGAAGGCAAAGATAAACAGCTGGGACTACATCAAATTAAAGAGCTTTTGCACAGCAAAAGAAACAATAACAAAAACAAAGAGAAACCCCACCGACTGGGAGAACATTTTTGCACACAAAACTAATGATAAAGGACTGATGACAAAAATCTAGAAAGAGCTGACAAGGCTCAACAAAATCAAAGAAAATAATCCTGTCAAAAAATGGGCAGAAGAGCTAAAAGAAACTTCTCCAAAGAGGAAATGCAAATGGCCAATAGGCATATGAAAAAATATTCAACATCACTTGTAATCAGGGAAATGCAAATCAAAACTACAATGAGATACCATCTTATACCAGTAAGAATGGCACATATTAAAAAAAAACTAGCAACAACAAATGTTGGCAAGGATGTGGAGAAAAAGGAACTCTCTGCACTGCTGGTGGGAGTGCAAACTAGTCCAACCACTATGGAAAGCTGTGTGGAGATTCCTCAACCTACTAAACATAGAGCTTCCATATGATCCAGCAAGTCCATGCCTAGGTATTCACCCAAATGACATAGAAACATCAATTCAAAAGGGCACCTGCACCCCTATGTTTATAGCAGCACTATTTACAATAGCTAAGCTTTGGAAACAACCCAAATGCCCAAAAATAGATGACTGGATCAAGAAGATGTTGTATGTATACACAATGGAATATTACTCAGCAATCAAAAAAGATAAACTCATGCAATTTGCAGCAACATGGATGGAGCTGGAAGGGATCATGCTCAGCGAAACAAGCCAGAAAGAAAAAAAAATACCGGATGGTTTCACTCATAGCAGGAATCTAGAAAACCTAAATAAGGGACCAAGAAAAAGAATAACTATAATAAAGAAAAAATCAAAATCAACAAGCAACTATAATCCAGAGACACACTATGTGGGGGTGGCGGGGAGAGGGGGGTTGGGGTCAAAATAAGGGGGGGGTGCAATTGTATGGGGAATATAAAACAAAAATCTTAAAAAAAAAATAGAATACCTACTAGAGTGTATACACAGGATGTAGTGACACTCTAGTTCCACTGGGGTCAGCTTGTTATTCAACTCCAGTTGACATGTGGAGCATAGATAACACATTTGCAGAATTAGCAACTAAGGAAATTTTTTTCTATGGGGATTCAGAAATTGATTGACTCTTCAGAATTTTCAGAGCTTTGAGCACTCATAGTAAGGAAGGGTGGCCAGAAGTGGGATCTTTACAAAACTGTAATACATTTCCTAAGTGGAAACCAGGAAGCCTCACCTCTGGTGTCAAAAACTTGGATGAAAATGCCTTGGATCTACTCTATGATCCATCCAAATGAATTTCTAGCAAGATATCAGTGAATCATCCATATTTTAATGATTTGGACAAACATATTAAGAAGATATAGTTTTCGGGGCCTCCCCAGTGGCACAGCAGTTGAGCGCCGTGCTGCGAAGCTGTCCACAGCCTCTGCAGCGCCAGTTCGATGCCCCGCTGGCCAGGGCAAACCCCACATGGCACAGCTGACCTCTCCTGCCTCGCCCGCTGCTCCCCTCAGCAGTGTCTTCAGTCCGTCCGCCTGTTCTGCTCCCTGCTCTGGCTCTGGTGAATTCTCTTACCCTCCTGCGCTTCTGACCTGTACCCCTGTTCTTGTATAAAATAAAGAAATAAATCTTTAAAAAAAAAAAAGAAGATATAGTTTTCTGACAAGGAGTTTCCACATGTTATATCAAGAACAGCTGCATTTTTACTGCTAGTTGTTTTTGCCTTGTGTATTTTTTTTCTTTGTTGTAAAACCTAAGTTGTACTTCATCTTCTAATTTCAAGAGTAACTTAAATATGTAGGTATTGTCCTATTTGTATTTAAATAAATATAAAAATTCTGTATCTCTCACTGAAACTACTATAATAAAACTACAAATTAAAAAAAGAAACAGAAAAAGGAATGAAAGCCTTAAAACCAGAAACTACTTAAGAAATTTTAATCACAACTAACTGTTTTAAAGTTAAATTTAATCATTTTTCTGATTCCATGAATGCTGACTCGTTCTTTAGCAATTTTCTCCAGTCTGCTAACTCACCTAGCACAGGACAGTGATCTCTGTAGAAAGAGCCTCCTTTCGCATCCTGGACACACTTTAGATCAGACTAAGAAGGAAAAAAACAAGAAAAGTGACCCATGAAAACTTCAAGTATGGCTCAATACCTAGAATACATAAAAATATTCATTTAGAACACCCTCAGCAGAAGTCACAAGTAGCTCTGGGTCAGCAATTATACTAATCATTGCTTTCAAAGCACTCATCAAAAACTAAACTTGATCCGCAGATAGATCAGGCTTTATTTATTTTTAGTTTTCTTTTAAAGCTGAAAATTAAAATGTCTGGATCTTTATTAGTTTCAGAAGCACATGCTAAATAAAAGGCAACAATACCTAATTTAATATACATAACACATTTCATTTTGAAGATACGTTAACCAAATAAAAGCTCAATTCATTTGATCCTTCCAATCAATTTTATTAGATATACAAAGCAGATACTAAGTTATTTTATAAAGGAAATTACCCAAAATTAAACAACCAAAAGTAGAAAAGAATTAATTCAAACTTTTGATTTCTTGTTAATTTTTCTATTTATTCAACTTTAGTTCTTACTTCACCATAATTTGAAGAACTCAAGTTCCTTCCCATGTAGATTTTATAAAAAAATGAATTATTATTTAAGTACCTGAAAGGGGAGGCAGCTGTGACATAATGAAAAGCACCTAAAATGTATACTTAGAAGATCACCCTTGGGGGTTACTGTGAAAACTGAAAAGCAGGTTTACTTAAAAGCTCCTAACAGTACCTGACATATGCATGTATGTGTATGAGGGTATGTGTATGTATACAGTAGGTGATAGGTATATATTTATTAAAGAAAGACGTTCTTTCATATATACATACAACACAAATAAATACACACACACACACAAAATGCAACTCTGACAACTTCCTTTGCATTACAGTTAGCTCAATCACAGCTAAAGAGACACAGAGGTCAAACACAGCAAGTCCACTTATAGGAATCTAAGGAAATATATCCAAAAATGTACAAAGACATAAGTACAAGGATGCTCGCTGCAACTCTGCTTGTTGCAACAGTACAATGAAAAAAACCAACCCAAAATCTCACTATATAAATAATGTCCATGCTAAAGAGCAGCCTTATAGATGATTTTGAATCTTTTTAAATATATTTTAACAAATAAACCACCAAATTACACTTTGCGATCAGCTCTACATAATCAACATATAGTAAGATACCCAAACATTAATTGAAATCATAATCTTATTTACTATTACATGGACTAAGCAAACATAAATTTTCACTTTATATATTTTTCCTTCCTATTCCATATTCATGATATAGATGGTTGTGTTCTGTCAAAAGGAGATGACATAATAAAAAAGACCACAGTAAGGGCTATTTTTATTTCCCTTCTTTCATCCATCCTATATGCTCGCTCTTTTTTTTTTTTTTTTTTTGTGGTTGTTTCTACTTACCATGCCCTCAAAGCCAACTCTGTAAAGGTTCTTAGCACCATTATCCCAGAGAACATATGCTGCACTATGTGGACTTGATGCACTCCAGTCTTGGATTTCTGTTACCTAGTAAAATTTTTTGAGAAAATAATTTTTTTAAAGAGCGAGCTTAATATTTTATTTATATTTAAATCTCAAAAATTATGTCAATTATCATACCATGTTTCAGAATCATTAAAAGTATTTATTTACCAAATATGTCTTACCAACAGATAACTAAATTATAATGAGGCATTTTTCTAGAATCACAAGGTAATTTCTAAAACCACTACAGAAACTTTAAATTAGGAGACTTAGTGATTATAGTAATAGATTATTAGAAAATGCATAATTCAATAAAATTCTTAAATCCTGTACTCTGAAAGTACTTCTTTTAAGAACAGTGTATTCTTTTAAATCCTTTATTCAATACAAAATCAAAAATCTTAGACCAAATCCCCAGAATGAATCAAGATAAACCTACCCTTTGGTCAGCTAAAAGCTGACAAGTATGAGGCTCTAAACAAGCTCCTCGGTCAATGTTCAAAGAGGATTTACGTCAACTTTGACCCTCTATCAAAGTATTCCTCAGTTACCCCCAAAAGCAGGCCACCTAAGCTAAAACACCATTTCTACAAAGGATGCCCAGAAACAACGGTAGGTCCCACATCCAACCAAACTGATTCTTAAGCTAATTTGATTTAAAAAATAGAGTAGCTACTACTTAAGTGCCTAAAATCAACTACATAAAAATAACATACACTGAGCACTAAACTTGGATATCCTCAAGAAGCCATTACACAGTTAAAAGAAGTCACAACTCAAATAACTTCTCTCCACCTTGACACTTATAGTTACACTTCATAGTTACTTAGAATACCAGACTGATGTTAAACATAATTTTTAAAGTATGATCTTAAAAACAGATTTTTTAAATGAAATATATCATAACCTTTTCATATTTACCCTGCATTAAAGAAATATTTTATAAACTTAAGCATTTCATGGTGCTTTGGAGAGATGAAAGGTTCTTATGCTGAAGATATAATTAATCGTTCAGGAAACATTTTAAATGGAAATGAGACCACTTATTCTTTTTAATTTAACTTAATTCTTTTTAAATTAATTAATTAAAATGACATGTAAACTTTAAAGAATAATAGAAAATAAATGAACAACAGCCTGAGAAAAGCAACATTACCAGCACTTTTCAAGCTTCCTGTAATGCTCTCATCAACTTCATCTTCCTTCCTCCCTAGAAATAACTATCACCCTAAATTTAGAGCTCATCACTTTGCTTGGTTTGCTTTGCTTTATGATATTTAACATAACTAATCATGGTAGAAGCTTATAAAGTAAGGATTACTAACATTCTAAAATGAAACAAGCAATCCTTAACAAAAATTCCTTCTGATTCTAATAAAAGCAGATTATACTTCAATTGTTTTAAAAAATTCAATGCTACAGGGCCTCCCTGGTGGCTCAAGGGGTTAAGACACAACCTATGAAGCTGTCCCCAGCCACTGCAGCACAGAGTTCGATCCCCAGCCGGCCAGGGAGCAACCCACAAGGCGCAGCAGACCTCTCCTGGCTCACCTGCTGCTCCCCTCAGCAGTGTACTTCACTCAATCTGCCTGTTCTGTTCCCCGCTCTGTCTCTGGTGAATCCTCTCACCCTTCCCCCCCACCCCCACCCCAGACCTCTAGTCTGTGCCCCAGTTCTTGTTTGCATAAATAAATAAAAAATCTTTCAAAAAAAAAAAATTCAATGCTACATACATGTCTCTGTTTTATAGGAGGGCACAAAAAAGCAATTGAATAAAAAACAAAGACTCAAATTTATTTAAATCAAATTCACCCAAAATTTCAAATTACTACAAGCTAAGTTACTAAGTTCATTAGTCAAGTTCTAAATTATTAAGTTAAATGCCTTCATTTATTTTTGATTATTGAGAGAGAAACAAAGTAGAAGATAGAACTACATTAATTTTATACTTTAAGTTCTGATTTAAAAATACATGCAAAAATACCTGCAAAACTATTACGTAAAAGGTTGCTGAAGGGCCTCCCTGGTGTCACAAGGGGTTAAGTCACAGTACTATGAAGCTATCTGCAGCCACTGCAGCACTAAGTTGGATTCCCCAGCCAGCGAGGTGACCCATATGGCACAGCAGACCTCTCCTATCTCGCCTGCTGCTCCCCGAAGCAGTGTATTTCAGTTAATCTGCCTGTTCTATTCCCCACTCTGCTCTGGTGAATCCTCTCACCCCTGCATCACTGGCCTGTACCGCAGTTCTTTTATGTATAAATAAACAAACATTTTTTAAAAAGGTTACTGAGAAAACTGTATATAGGATCAAACTGACAAAATCTGCATCTATTCCGTTCTTTACACAGCAAATAGTAGTAAAATCACACTTCAGTGAAACTTACCAGTTACTCTTGCCAAAATAAAACTGAATTTGAATCAAACCTACACGTCTAAAAACTAAATTACAGGAAGTACAAGGGTTTAAAGGAAAAAGTTAAGAATACCATAAAGAATCATTTAGTCAATCCAAAGAAGCTGGTTTCTTCAACAAATATTAAAAATATATCAACAAATAGGGCCTCCCTGGTGGTGTAAGGGGTTAAGCACAGCATTGTGAAGCTATCCACAGCCTCTGCAGCATGAGTTCGATCCCCGGCCAGCCAGGGAGCTACCCAGATGGTGCTGCAGACCTCTTCTGTCTCACCTGCTGCTCCCCTCAGCAGTATAGTCAATCCGCCTGTTCTGTTCCCCACTCTGCCTCTGGTGAATCCGCTCACCACCCGTCCCACACCTCTGGCCTGTAGCCCAGTTCTTGTATGCATAAAATAAATAAATCTTTAAAAAAATAAATAAAAGTGATAATTCTGCTCTGTCCTTACAATAAGTACACTACACATAATTTCTCAAATATTAAATCCTAAATGTTGAAGGGCATAATATAATAATAAAGAAAAACAATGGAATGAGAGCAAAAATCAGTTACCTTGGGGTACTTACAACTGGGAAAAGGAAAACAGAAGGCTTTTAAAGATACTGACAATATTCTATTTTTAAATATGTATAGTAGAAACAAACATGTTCATTTTATTACTATTCTCTAAGCTTTCACATACATTCTTGCTGATACAGGACTTATTAATGATAGTGAAATTGTATACTGTACAAGGGGCCTTGCTAAGAAGCTATAGGGATGACAAGCAGCTTGAATTCTACTTACCAAGACCTATGAGAAAGGCAAAAAACTATTCCTTCCCCAAACACCAAATGGGTACCTTTTCTCTGCCATTGGCTAGACCAGCATGTCTCCTGAGCATATTCATCTAGAGGTGGCACCTTTTCCAAATTCACAGTGCTCTATTTTTCTTTTTTGAGCAGTGTTTCCTTTTTTTTTTTTTTTTTTAAGATTTGCCTATTTGTACAGGAACTGGGGTACAGGCCAGACATGCGGGAGGGTGAGAGGATTCACCAGAGACAGAGCAAGGAACAGAACAGGCAGACTGACTGAAATACACTGCTGAGGGGAGCAGCAGGCAAGAGAGAAGAGGTCTGCCGCGCCATGTGGGTATCCCCCCAGCCGGCTGGGATCGAACCTGCACTGCAGAGGCCGTGGACAACTTCACAGCCCTGCACTCAACCCCCTGCGCCACCAGGGAGGCCCCCAGAGCAGTGTTTCTTAAACTTTAAAGTACAGATAAATGACTTAGGGATTGTGTTAAGATGAAGATCCTGATTTAGAAGGTCTGGGAGGAAGGTGATGTACTACATTTCTAAATGCATACCCGAGCTGTTGGTCCACAGGTCACACTACAGTGACAGAATTTACATTTTCATTTTTGGTTTGTCTATCACTTCCAATTAGAATAGAGGATTCAGGAAAGTAGGGACTCTGTCTCTTTTGTTTATTGCTACATCACTGATTGGAAGTGAATCCTGCACATAGTGTTTAAATAAATATTGGTTGAATTTTTTTTAAAAAAAGCAAAAAATTGCTTCCTTAATTAAAATAAAGGCACTTGAAATATAATGATTAATGTACATCTATCTGATTTCCCAACTTTAAATTAGATTCTACTGTTATAAATGAAATTAAACAGTGAAATAAAACATATATTTGGAAAAAGCTTTTAACAATCTTAAATTGAAAAGAATCTACATGTTCCTATGAGAAGTTCCTCAAATGACATAGACTTTAAAGTCATCATTCTTCAATGCTAAGAACAATTTTTAAGTTATTCCAATAAGTAACTTTAGATATCTCTGAAAATGTTCCCCTACCATCCTGACCCAGAAAACCCTACAAGTCATACAAATCGAGGGCCTCCCCTAGTGGCCCAGGCAGTTGAGCGCAACGCTGTGAAGCTGTCTGCAGCCTCTGCAGCACAGGTTCGATCCCACCCAGCTGGTGTGGGTCCCACATGGCGCGGCAGATCGCTTCTGTCTCGCCTGCTGCTCCCCTCAGCAGCATATTTCGTCATTCTGCCTGTTCTGTTCCCCGCTCTGTCTCCTGTCCTTCTTATCTCTACCCCCTCCCACGCATCTGGCCTGTACCCTGGTTCTTGTATAAATAAATAAATCTTTTTAAAAATTAATTAATAAAAAAGTCATGCAAATCGAGAGGTTCAAATCTTCATGTTCATTTTAAGAACACTCATGAAACTACCCAGACCATTAAAGGTATGCATATCTGAAAAGCCAACACCTAAATGAAGGACGTCACTCTATGGAAGCAGTATGTACCATTCTGTCATTCCAATGGTAGAGTTGGCAGGTGTGCCCAGACCTAACATTGGGGCTGGATGCAGGCCCAGGGCCCAAAAAGATTGCTGAATTTTTCACACATGCTTAAAAATGTGTAATGCTGAGAGTAATGCCGAACTTATGGGTTTAGATGTAGAGTCCCTGGTCATCAAGTGCAACCAGGTAAACAAAGTCCCCAAGATATGTCACAGAACTTACAATAGTTCATAGTCACCTTAACCCCTATGGTGTGCTCTCCCTGCCACACTGAGATGATCCTTACAGAAAAAGAGCAAAGTGTTCCTATACTGGAAGAGGAGATTGCACTGGGAAATGAGAGACTCCAGAAGAAACTGAGGAAACAAAAACATACGTCCTGGTAATAAATTCAGTATATAAAATAAATGTAAAAGCGGGAGGGGGTAGAGATAAGAAGGAAAAAATAGAACTGATAGTGACTAACATGTTTCAAATGTGAAATGTTACTCATTTCAGTATATTTAGCATCTACCATAAGCCAGAGTATAAACACTTAATATTTGTTGACTATATGAATGAATAATTAACAGAAGCAACACAAAATCCAAAATAAAATCAACAACCCATTTATCCTAATCTCTCTGGCTATCCCACCCCAGGTAAACAGGCTATATAAAATTCCCTTCAGAGAAACTGCTACCTGGGAAGCAGACAACAAATTGAGTGAATTAGATAACAAAGTAGCTGTCTATTACTCTTCAGAAATAAGTCTTTGAGGGGACAGAACATAAAACAAGTTTAAAAAGAATGTAAGACAAGTAAATTCAAATGAAATTTTAATAGCAAGAAAGATATGATTTACGAAGAACTGGCCCAAACAGGATGTTCTGAGCAACAAAACGGCAATATGAAGCCTAAAGATGGAAAGGTAAAATCTACTTGGAAAGGTAAAATCTTCTCAAGGAATTCTAACATTCACAACAGAAAAGGTTAGACTTTCCATTTTTTTTTAAAGAAATGATAGTCTTAAAAATTATTATTGGCACAGGGAAAAAAATGGTCAAGAAATTCAATTGTAGTAATAATAAAAATCTACTAACACACAATATTATAGAATAACATGATGTATTAAAAAAAAAATCTTACTTTTCCTCTCCGCCCATTTCCTCCATCCTGATCTTCCCACTGCCAGTCCACTCCTCGTACCACTCTGGCACCTGCAAAGATCCCTCTGGCTGTAATCTTCTTAGATTTTCTACGAGACTCTAACAGAACCCTAAAAGTAATGATTTTCAAATTTATATAAAAATAGGTAACAGTAATTTATTTTGTTTTATCAAGCTATAATTGACACACAATTATAATAGCTTCAGGTGTACAACATGAGTTAATATTTGCATACATTGCTAAATGATCATCACAATCAGTCTTATTAAGTATAAGTCTAGTCACCATATAGTTACAAAAATTTTTTCTTACAATGAATTTTTATTTTTTTTACAATGAATTTTTAAAATCCACTCTTAGCAACTTTCAAATATGCAATTCAATATTAACTATAATTGCTATGCTATATATTACATCCCTATGATTTATTTTATAAATATAAGTTTGTACCTATCAGTTTTGCTCTACCCCTACACCCACCATCTCTGACAACCATCTCTGTGTCATGAATTCAGGTTTGTTTGGTTGATTGGTTGTTTTTTTGGCTTTTGGGAGGGAGGGGAGCATTTAGATCCCATGTATAAGTGGGATTTGTTTTTGTTTTCCTCTCTCAGTATTTGTTTTTCTCTCTCTGACTTATTTCACTTAGCCTAATACCCTCAACATTCATACATGTTGTCACAAATGACAAGATTTGCTTTTTTATGGCTAAATAATATTCCACATTTTCTATATCCACCAGTGGACACAGGTTATTTCATATCTTTGTAATTTAATTTTTTAAGCAAGATTACTTAATAGGTCTTTTTGAAAATAGATTTTTCTTTGTTCTAATAAAGGAGTACCTCTTACATTCCACAGGTAATGATGAGGATGAAGTAATAGGTGGACTTATGGTGTGCCCCTTAAAAGAAAAAAGTCTCAAAGAGGTAATTAATTTGTTTAAAATGATAGAAGGTAAATAGTAATAGAGTCAGGATATGAACCTAAACTAATCACTTCAGAGCATCACCATATTTATCACTAATTTAGAGGAAGCAAACCCAAAGCCCTACAACTGTCAGGCAAGTAATATAAATGAGGGTCTAAGAAAGACAGCACAACAGCAATGAAGAATAGCAAGTAGTAGTTGATCTCAGTGTTAGGAAGACAACAGGGAGTAGAAGGACTCCGGTAAACTCCAGAGCATAGTTTATCTGAAGGGGGCTGATGCTCCTTCAGTCAACTGTTGCCAGAAACAAACCCAAGACTAGTGTTGACAGTCTTCTAATAATTGGGTGTATATGTTTATGTGAGTATATATTTTAAAAATAAGATTTCTGTGTGAAAACACCTTATTTTAAAAGATTAGTAATCATTAAAAAATGTAGAGCACTGAATATCCCAAGTAAAATATATCTGTAGCCTAGATTTGACCTACACTAAACTGTCTCCAAAGTATTATGTACTTACAGAAGACACTGGACCTTGAAAACGTTTCTACACTCAATTATCTGGATCAATTTGGTTCTCCAAGGGTCATCTCTTATCCTTCTACATCCTTCTTATTCACAAAATCAAAAAGCAAAACACAAAAATAACTTCATCAAAGTTACTCAGTTAATAAATAGCAGGAGCAGGATTTAAGTCAAAACAGTCTGACCCCAAAATCCATTTTTTACTACTCCTACTAACTCCCTATGAAAGGAAAGATTCTTGCTCTTATGTGTTATCTTTATCTACATGAGAAGTTGCAGTCACCTAAAACACTGTTCCCATTCACAATTAACCCTCCTTTTTCTTTGCTCCTAAGAAATTTAACACATATATCCAAAACAATTCAAAAGATCACATGATAAACACTGTTGATCAAATAATCCCTTAACTTGTAATCTCCTTAAGAAAAAAACATCTTGGACCTCCCTGATGGCACAGCAGGTTGAGCGCAGTGCTACGAAGCTGTTCACAGCCTCTGCAGCGCTGGTTCAGTTCCCGGCTGGCCAGGGAGAATCCCACATGGCGAGGCAGACCTCTCCTGTCTCACCCGCTGCTTCCCTCAGCAGTGCTTTTGGTCCTTCTGTCTGTTCTGCTCCCAGTTTTGTCTCTGGTGAATCCTCTCACCCTCCTGCAACTCTGGACTGTACCCCAGCTCTTGTATAAATAAAAAAATAAATCTTAAAAAAAAAAAAAAAAGAGAACTTACTTTAAAAAAAAAAAAAAAAACCTATCTTCAAATTTGCACAAATAAAGTAGCTGCCAGTCTTAATAAACACCTATTGATTTAACTAATGGATCCTGGTATTCACCCAGTACCCAGTAACAATTAGTAAAATAAAATGTACAATGAGAAGAAAATAATCAGCCTCTGTTGGGCTGCCCCTGCACTTCCAAACATTAGGTAGTGCCAAGTTTCTGCAAGAGAAAGAATAGTCCAGATTATATTGGAAAAAAATACACAACTCCACTTTCACATAGCTCTTTTTCACTACTTAAGATCCAGTCTACATCTAGCCTGCTTATATGCTACCTCCTAGTACTGCAGCAACTGTCAGAAGCTATTTCCAAATCCTAATTTTAAGGCTAATGAGAATAAAAACTGAACACAAACAAGACATTTTGACAGAAGAAAAAAATTATTTTCCCTACCGCTCACTTCCTGGTGTGGTAATTCTATAAAAGCGATGCCTTAAATGATGTTTATCTCCATGATAACAAACTGTGCACAAGTCATAATTTGTACACTCTGCACATTTCCATCGAATGCCAATGATTGGTTGCTGGCGGCAGGTATCACACATGGTTCCATCATGCTTGATGCCTATTAAAACAAGGATACATCTTATATTAATTATAACTATTATTTACTTGAATATTTTTCCCTGGGGGAAAACTTAAGGATGGAGCCAAATTTTTCAAAAAAAAAAAAAAAAAAAAGGAAATAATATTTCAAATAAACCATACATAGTTTCAAGATTAGATATCAAGTATTTTAACCAGTACAAATTATAGTCTAAACATTTTCTATCCCTTTTCTCATTAGTGAGAATATTTTTCAATAGCACCTTCCCTCCTCTCATCCACAAACTGAAACCTAGGTTCAATCTAGAGAAAGAAAGAAGAATCCTTTACCACCATGTAGATGTTTCAGACTTCAAACATTTAGAATACTTTTGTGGAATTTCAACCTATTCTGCAGGTAAAACTTTACTCCAGAAGACAATTTTATTCTCATCTCATGAAAACTTATCATTTAAGAAATTATTCCTAGGCATTAACAACATTTTTTCCATAAACAATAAACTTTAGAAAATGATTAGCAGGCAAGTTCCCCAGTTTAAAGGGAAACAATACACTATATATGAGTTTGTTTTTCCTTAAGAAACAAGAAGTAATAAACTCTGAAAAAAGGAAGTAAATACTTGGTGATATGACCTCCACGAAAAGCACTGACATAAATGCACAAGATAGACATCAGAACTATAAAAGAAACCACTATAAAGTACTGAAAATAATTGATATTTTAGGGTAAGATTTCAGGATAATGTTCCTTTGCTATTCTGTTATATTAAGATCATTTGTTCAGCAATTAAAACCAGTATTTTTTTTAAAACAGTGAGTGACCTGTGAACATCAGTGTCATTACTTTATGAATATATGCTAGAAGGTCAAGTCCGATGGTGAACTTAAAATGGGCTATGTTGTCCATACAACAGTGACACTCTCCTTGATTCAAGTTCTGGCTCTGTCAAGAGCTACCTTTATGCCCTAAACAAGGTAATTTTAACTGAAGCATTTACATAAAAAATAACAGTATTTATTTCACAATAATTGGGGGGGGGAAGACATGGGGACATAATATGGGGTTTGGATGAAACAAGACTGCTCAGTTGAAAATGGGTAACATGGGAGTTCAACATCTTATTCTCTATTTTGTATAATTATATAAAAGGAATCAATTTAGTTCTCAGAATCTCAGTTCCCTTTGGAAGAAGCAATATGTTCTTTTTTTAAAAAAAAGGAATGTCCTAAGAATCAAGTAAGAATATGATGTATATGTAAGAAGTGAAGTACAAAAGCAGTAACATTATTATTAAACTCTATTAGAACTGATATACTGTAACATACTATTGTTACTTCCTGATAAGGGGGGAAACCCTATATAATTCATACCAGGTTTTAAAATCCTGTAAGTAACCAGATTCTAAATAAAGAGTAAAACATGGGGACAAACCTATGTCTGAGCTGAGATGGTTAAGAAGGAAAAAAGCAGGAAGGGAGAGGGGAAAAATACTTAAAGGAAGTTGGAATGCCAAGTGAACTACAAAAGTGCAGAACAGCCAACACCAAATATGTTTTGTGTGCAATCCTTCTGCATTTCTTACCACACAAATGCTTGACTGCAAGGAAAAAAGACAGTGGACATGAGTACCTTCTGATTTATTCAGTTACTTTCTTGACTAGTACTGTGGGCAGGCTCTCTGATGCTTTCAGATATCACTCTTGTATGGAGAACAAGAAAAAAGAAAGTGAAAGTGACTAGAGAATGGCAGTTCAATCATACGTTTATGCATCAGTCCAGGTGAGATAATGGTAGTTTAAGTCAGGGTAATGATAGTAGAAGGGAGAGACATAACACAGAGATTTAGAATTTGATGGCTACACATTAGGAAAAAAAAGTAGCCTGCCCAAAAATGATAAATGAAGCATTTAAGAGAAAGCAAATATCTAAGTATTAGATATATTTGGGAGTAGACAAAGGCTCCAATAATTGAAATCTAGAGCTACTCAACTTAAAAACCAGAAAGTGAGCCACCAACAAAAAATTAAAAAAACGCTACTTTACAAAAGAAAGTCCAAGCCTCTACTAATAGAAAGAATGATCTAACAAACTAAATGGAAAAAAAAACAATCAGGACACTTCATAGTAAACCTAATATTTCAAAGGCAGAAAAAAGAAATGTGAGAACACAGAATATGCTCGATGAATCAGGAGCAGCTTTTCTTGTTTGGCAGGAATATGAAATAAAGTTAGAGACTTAGACATAAATTACAGAGTTAGACTAGAAAATAACAAAACATGATTTCTGACCTATCTATTTAAGTTGTTAAATTAAATGGTAAAAACAAGTATATGTAATTTAAGATACTAGTTCTATAATTCTCTGGGACCAAGAGTCATTTATAAATTGAGAAAATCCTTTTCAATATATGCCATGGATTAAATGTGTTCCCCCTAAAATTCCTATGTTAAAATCCTAAACCCAGTTCGTTCCCCCAATTGATGGTATTTGGAGGTGAGGTCTTTGGGTGGTAATTAAGTTTAGGTGAGGTAATATGGGTGGCATCCCATCACGGAATTAGTATCCTTATAAGAGGAACAGAGAGATGTCTTGTCTCCCTGCCTATAGCTCACACTCTCGCGCTCTTTGCCAAATGAGGGCATTAGTTACGGCTGTCTGCAAGTGAGGAACGGACCCCTTCACCAGGTAACCAAATTGTCCAGCACCTTGATTTTGGGACTTCCCAGCCTCCAAAACCGTGAGAAATTCCTGTTGCTTAAGTCAGCCTGTCTATGGTACTTTGTTATGATATTCCAAGCAGACTAAGATGTATAAAAAGGGACACTGTGAATCGTAAGTGATACAACAGAATTAACACACTTTAAAAAGCTTTAAAATAAAATGCAAATTAAAGAATTATATTGCATGTAATCTTAACAGAGATTTATTAAGTGTATTAGTCATCTGTTTAAATAATTTAGAGATCAGAATCATCATCTATTTCTGGAAAATTTGAAATACCTACATGGAAATAAAGAACCTAATTTCTCAAAGACTGCATATAGAAAACATTCAATTGTTCATGTGTGGTCTATCCCCATTTTATTTTACTTTTTTTAACTTTTTTTTTTAATTTATTTATTTATACAAGCACTGGGTACAGACAGAAGCGCGGCAGGGTGAGAGAATTCACCAGAATAAGAGTGGAGAACAGAGCAGGCAGACTGATGAAGTACGCTGCTGAGGGGAGCAGCGGGTGGCAGGAGAGGTCTACACGCCATGTGGGACCCTCACCAGGCGGCTGGAGAGCAAACCGGCACTGCAGAGGCTGCAGGCAGCTTCGCAAGCCAGCGCTCAAGCGCTGCGCCACCGGGTCTATCCCCATTTTAGCAAATTATCTCCCTTCTCCATGTCTGGTCTTTTACTACTTTATCTCAGGTTTTTCCCCAAAGCTTATGACTTCCATGAAGCTATAGTTGTCTCCTCAATCCCTTTTGATTGTCCACACCAGAACAGCAACAGAGGACACAACTGCCATATAAGATAGCCTACATACCATCAGTTGATAATGATGTATTCTGCCCTAAGGCTAATTAAGTTCAACTGCATCAAGCATGAAAATTACCATCAACTATAGTCAAAAGAAATTATACTCTACTCTAAACAGAATGTATACTAAAATTAAGACACAGATTTATAGCTACACAACTCAAAACTACCAGCATTCCCTAGTATATGCTTCAGTCTTTCAGAATGTAAATCAAGACTAAATGCAACCTCCTTCCTTTTTCAGTATGCAAACCAATATATAGAAGTTTCATTCTTTTAATTAGTTTTTTTTTAAAAGGAACAAAATACTTTATAAACTGGATAATCATCCCTTTGATTACTAAGAATTTGCTGTATTTTCTTTTAAATCAAAATGTAATCAATTCCTTATAATGTTCATTTTGAAAACAAAATCTTGTAATTATTCCTGTAATTATTATTTCCTAACACAGAGAGTGCAAAAGTTAGAAATTACTGTGGATCACAAAAGGATATTTTTTAAAGTAAATTCTAAAAACTATCAGCAGATAAAGATTTTGAAGCACTGACACAACTGTCTGATGCAGGCCTATTAAACCTATATTAAATTTTCATAAAACTGTACATTTTAATGAGAAATGCCAAGAACACAATATGAATTTTTTAAATTCACAGATTTTAATACTGAAATATAGGTATACCCCTTTTTTATATATGCATTTTATACCAATTATATTCCTGGAAAACTGGGTGTATAATTTAAATGGGGGAAAGGTGTGGCAGGTTGTATTTTCCAAAGAGGGCCATATATACATATATATATATTTTCCAAAGAGGGCTCTATATACATATATATATATATATATATATATATATATATATATCCCAAGAGTTCTTCTGACAGTGAGACTCTGCAACTGCCTTAATCAACAGAAGGTGGCAGAAGTGACACTAAGTGACTGCTGAGGTTAAATCAAAAGAATGCAGGCACCACTTGTCCATCTGTGTCTATTGGTCTTGCTCTTTTCTTTGGGATTCATGCCCTGTTATCCCTTGGGAACAAGACTGGCTACCCTTAAGTCACCAGTACAAGAGAGACCACATGGTGAGGCACAAGGAAGTATAAAGATGTGCCCAAAGAAGCCCAGCTGTGCCAACCTCTCTTCTGCAGCCCTCTCCAACTTCCTGACCCACAGAAGCCATGTCACAACTGTCTGATGCACACCACCAAGGTTTGGGGTAATTATTTCACACCACCAAGGTTTGGGGTAATTTTTTAATTGGAAAAAGCAAGTCTTTTTTTTTAAATTACTATCTTTGTTAAATTATCTCTTCTTATAGTACAAGATGACAAAAATAAGTTAAAGAGTTAAATATGCAAAGAGGAAATCATAAAAATGCTAGGAAAAAAGTTAAATAGCATATTTTATAATTTTGAGCAAAACCTTTGTAAACACAAGACAAAACTTACAAGTCACATACAAGCCTGTTAGTACACATATACATAGTGTATAACAAGAGAATATCTGAAAACAAACCTACCCCCAAATTGCTGACAGCAGTTGGTGGTGCATAGGTGAGGAGAAACAGAGCACTTTATCATTTTGTTCAGCATAGTTTTGAACTATTCAGTTTCAGTATAAGCACACTAAAACAAGAGAAACCAATATCCTTTCAAATTGGCACAGATTTAAAATACATCAGTACATGCATGTCTGAAGAAAGTGAGTCACATATCACTGAGAGGGAACTGTATAAATTGACACAACCTCTATGCAAGACACTTGCAAAATGTTTCAATGCCTTGAAAGATTTTGATCCTGCCTTCTAATTTTTTAAAAGGTATATCCAAAGATACTAAATTATAGCCATAGTTTGCATCAGATTGAAATAAACTTTAACATAACTGATGTTGAAAACATGAGACTTCATGTGAAAATACATATTTATGTATGAACTACGATAATCCACAAAGGGAAATTCTATACAATTATTAAACCATGTTGCAAAAGATATGCCACTGATAGGACAAATTGTATTATTTTAAAAAGTAGTTTGCAAAGAACTACACTATCCATTTGGTAATTTAAAATTATATAATCATGTCATACATGTACATAGAAAAACTGTAAAGATATTCCTCAAAATGTATGAAAACACAGAGATATTTAATATGTAGTATAATAATCATCAGATTCCAGTATGTTACTTATAGTCAAAATAAAAACCAAATCAGGGCCTCCGTGGTGGCACAAGGGGTTAAGATGCAACCTATGAAGCTATCCACAGCCACTGCAGCATGAGTTCAATCCCCAGCCAGTGAGATACCCACATGGCAGAGCAGACCTCTCCTGATTTGCCCGCTGCTCCCCTCAGCAGTGTATTTCAGTTAATCTGCCTGTTCCGTTCCCCACTCTGTCTCTGGTGAATCCTCTCAGCCCACACGCCTCTGGCTCTTACCCCAGTTCTTGTATGCATAAATAAATAAATCTTTAAAAAATAATAAAAAATAAATCAGGGGCCTGCCTGGTGGTCTAGGGGTTAAGGACAGCAAAGTGAAGCTATCCACAGCCACTGCAGCATGAGTTCGATCCCAGGAGGCCAGGGAGCAACCCACATGGCACAGCAGACCTCTCCTGATTCACTCACTGCTACCCTCAGCAGTGTATTTTCAGTACATCTCCCTGTTCTGCTCCCTACTCTCTCTGGTGAATCCTCTTTCACCTCCCACCTCTGGTCTACACCCCAGTTCTTGTATGCATAAATAAATAAATCTTAAAAAAAACTAAAACAAAAATATAAGGGATTCTAAATATTTACAGAAACAACTTTGAAATTAGTTACTGTAAGCAATGGGTATATACTGCTACTTATAAGTTTTTATTTGACTGTTATCCTATATTTTATGCTCATGAAAAGAAAATACATACTTACCTATGTACATTTCTCATTGCCATGTGTCTTAAGTTACAGTGGCTTAAGTAACAGTGGCTGGCAATAGTCTAACCTGTCTTACCACAGAAAGCACTACGGCTAAAAACATAATATCAAATACCAAAAGAGTAATTGTTCACATTATGGTTAAGTTTCTGAAAAAGGTCTATAATAGGTCTCCCATCTCATCACAAAATGTAAAATGCACTAAACAAATCAGTATCCAATATGCACATGCAGGTTTATCCTTAACTGTGCAGCTCTTAAAATGAGAGTTAGGTGATGAAAGGCCTGGGGAAAATGTATCCAACCTCCCCATTCCACCAAAAGGAAAAAGGAGTCTGGTTTTCAGCTATTTCTATATTTCCATATTTTTCATCTTTTAAGTTCATTTTCCACAAAGTACAATGATAACATTCATGAGCTCATAATCAAGTGAAAGTTTTCTTTTAAAGGAACCATTTAAACACACAATAACCGGTTTTTTCAAAACCCTTCTACAATACATGGTTTTAAAGAATACTTCAGGAAAATAATTAATGCAGACAAAAGCACATCCAAATCCTTTCTTGGTTCCCACAGTTCAAATGCCAACAAGGCTACTGAACAGCTGTGAAACAGACTAATGCTGAGAATTGGAAAAAGTAAACAAAGCAACCCATTCCACTACCAAAATGAGCACTACAGAATTTTTAATGAAAATGCAATTAATTGACCTAACAAAAATTAGACTTAAAGAAAACAGGATAAAGAGAATTAAATAAACAAGTCCAACATTTTACTGCTCTCTTACTTTGGTAGCTTTTTGTTTTCCCTTACTTTCCCAATTCATTTTCACTTAAAACATTCCACCCCAAGTCTAAACCTCAGCTGTGCAGCAAGTTATTCCTTAAAATTTTCATTTCATAAACTTAATTCCCTACTTAAACCTATTAGTGCTTTTTCTCCTTCTTATAGAACACCTTATTACCCTCAGGAGTTAATTCTCTTTCCCTTTTGCTAAGCTTTATGAAGACATCTGTCACCATTAAATGAACCGCCTAATGATGGCTTTTGACTCATTCTACTAATACTCAAATGACCATCTGCTCTGTATTTTAACTGCATCTTGCCTAAATTCAATAACTTTGAAAATTTACACATAGCTTAAATCTTTTTTGTTGAAAAATTTTATAAGAACAGCAAAAATGCTATTGATGATCAATAACCTCAAGTTCTTAGGAGAGCTGATGAAAACAGCTCAAATTCACAAAGCACTAATTTAAGTAAAATGTTAAATTTCTACATAGAAAAGGTCAGTAAAAGAGAACTGGAGTTCTCGCTCCAAGTACTACATGAAGCACTTCACATGGAACAAGAGTAGCTAAGTTATCATTTTGAGTAACAGAAAGAAGAAAACAATATTAATTGTTCATTGACAAAAAAATAGAAACAGCCAGGATGCAGAGAAAAAGGAATACTTATACAATGTTGGTGAAAATGTAAACTGGTCTAGCCCCTATGGAAAAAGTATGAAGGGCCCTCAAAATATTAAATAGATTTACCACATTATCAAGCAATGCCACTCCTTGGTATTTATTTTTAAAAAAATGCAAAAACTGGGGCATCCCTGGTGGCGCAAGGGGTTAAGATGCAGCACTATGAAACTATCTGCAGCCACTGCAGCACGAGTTTGAGCCCCAGCCAGGGAGGGGACCCACATGGCCCAGACCTCTCATGACTTGCCCACTGCTCCACTCAGTAGTGTATTTCAGTCAACCTGCCTGTTCTGTTCCCCACTCTGTCTCTGGTGAATCCTTCACCCCCATACCTCTGGCCTGTACCCCAGTTCTTGTATGCATAATCTTTTTCAAAAATGCAAAAACTCCATTTCAAAGGTATATACACACTTCTATGTTCACTGCCGCATTATTTACAATAGCCAATTTATGGAAATAACCTAAATGCTCAACAAAAGATGAATGGATATAGATATAATATATATGTACATAATGGAATATTACTCAGTTATAAAAAAAGCAATGAAATCTTACCACTTGCAACAACATGGATGGAACTGGAGGGAATCATGCCTAGTCAAATAAGTCACAAAGAGAAAGACAAATACCAGATGATTTCATTCATTTGTGGAGTATAGAGAAACAAAAAAAAGCAACAGACAAAACTAATCCAAAACAAACCCTAGAATTATGGCCACAAAATTGAGGCTACTAGGGTTGAAAACAAAAGGAGCAAGGATCTAACAGACTATGGTAGAGGACTATGAGTACTTTGGTTGTGGTTATGGTGTGGAAACAGAGGTCTGAAGAGGTGTGAATCTATTCCCTTAAATCATACACAATATTGTAAACCAATGAAACGGCAAACAAAAAAAAAAAGGAAACATACATTAGGTATATAATGGAACACCTAAAATGAATGTTTAACAGCCATACAATACAACATAGATGAATCCTTCGATCATAATGCTGAATTTATTAAAATTAAGCAAGAATACAAAATGTTGCAAATACATACGTTTACATATCTATAAACATAACATAAATGTAAAGAAATCCATGGTATTAATTCCTAGATAACAGTTCTCTTACCAGAGCAAGGAAGGGAATAACACTGGGAAGAAGTACACATTGTGTTTCAAATATATTAGTACTACTTTGTTTCCAAGCGAGTGTCTCTACTTGTATACCTTCAACATCATGTGATAATTTTTTTACTTTCAAAATAAAAAAAACATTCCTAGTAAACCAGTATAGCCTAGTTAATCATCTACATTTTGCCATAAAAGACTATACCTAACATTAAAAAATAACTTACAAGTCATTAACCAGCATTTAAAAGCAATTACTTATTGTAATTACTTACAACTTTGAGGCAATTCAATAGAGAAATCCTATTTCTTTTTTTTTAAGATTTATTTTTATTTATTTATGCATACAAGAACTGGGGTGTAGGCCAGAGATACGGGGGTAAGGGGTGACAGGATTCACCAGAGACAGAATGGGGAGCAGAACAGGCAGATCTACTGAGATACACTGCTGAGGGGAGCAGTCGGTGAGACAGAAGAAGTCTGCTGTGTCACGTGGGTTAGTTCCCTGGCGGGGAATGAAACTCATGTCACAGTGGCTGGCACTTAAAACTTGATAGTGCTGAGACTTAAAACCCCTGCACCACCAGGGAGGTCCAGAGAGATCCTATTTCTGATTTATAAATTTATTCATCTTTAAACCCAAATTAATGACAAAATATAATAGAGATTAAAGAAGGTTGACCAACTATATAGTATTCATCGAATTCTCCCTGCACCATCGAACTACTTAATGATTTAGAAATTGTTTCACCTGAAATTAAAATTCTTAATAAAGGTGAGGTCTTTGTGAACTGCCACCTGGATGGCTTACTCTTGAAAAATACTAAATTAATGAAAATAGAATTGTCATTACTAATAATACTCACCACTATTTATCAGTACCAAGTTTTATGCTCTCCATTTTATTTACTCTTCCCAAAAATACTATAAAAGGTATTATTATTCCAATTTATAGATGAAGAAATTAAAGCACAGAGAAATAACCTGTCTAAAGTTAACATTAATAAGTTAGCAGGTTTGGGGCTTTCCTGGAGGTGCAAGGGGTTAAGATGCAACCTATGAAGCAATCCACAGCCACTGCAGCACAAGTTCGATCCCCGGCCAGGGAGTAACCCACATGGCGCAGCAGACCTCTCCTGACTTGCTTGCTGCTCCCCTCAGAAGTGTATTTCAGTCTATCTACCTGTTCTGTTCTCCACTCTGTCTCTGGTGAATATTCTCACCTCCCTCCCATGCCTCTGACTTGTACCCCAGTTCTTATATGCATAAATAAATAAATCTTAAAAAAAATGTTAGCAGGTTCAAATTCCCAACCAGGTGGATCTGATAACAAGCTTGGTCTTTTAAGTTCTTCGCTCTACAAGGTTTTTTCCTCTATTTAGCTATGATCTTATTTGAAGAATAAGTTCATATATAGGTCTTTATGTTTCCCATTCCACCAACTGAATTCAGAATATGCTAGTAAAGCCTATTTTAAAATTCAAATATATCTCAGAGATACATTTTAAAAAGTGAGAATGATTGGGCCTCCCCTGGTGGTGCAGGCGGTTGAGCGCAGCAATGTGAAGCTGTCTGCAGCCTCTGCAGCGTGAGTACAATTCCAGCCAGCCAGTAAGAATCCCACATGGCGTGGCAGACCTCTCCTGTCTCACCAGCTGCTCCCCTCAGCAGTGTATTTCTGTCAATCTGCCTGTTCTGTTCCCCGCTCTGTCTCTGGTGAATCCTCTCACCCTCCCGCACATCTGGCCTGTACCCCAGTTCTTGTATGCATGAATAAATAAATCTTTAAAAAAAAGTGAGAAAGATTATTTTTTACTTTATTTCAGTGTGTAGTAGAGACACCATCTACTCCCTACCAACTCTTGTTAAGTCTTAAGAAAACATCTGTAAAGGTGTCTCACTCAAAATCTACAATGCCAACATTATATCTTTTGTGATGGGCAAGTGATTCTCCATGTATTTTTGAAGGCTTTACTAATCTATTACAAACCTGTATAGTAAAATTGCAATCATGCCCCACATAGCTCAGACAAACGAACAAGCTGTCAAAGTGGCATATCATTGACAATTTTTAACACTTGTGACATAAGGGTAGAAAATTAATGAGCTCAACCAAAATTAAGTATTTTAACCACTTTCCTACTAACTGGTAAAAACTCATTATTTCATTTTTTTTTTATTTATTTGTGCATACAAGTATGGTGGTACAGGCCAGAGAAATGGGGGAGGGGGGCGGGTGGTGAGAGGATTCACCAGAGACAGAGGGGAACAGAACAGGCAGATTGGCTAAAACACACTGCTGAGGGGAGGAGCGGGCAAGGCAGGTGAGGTCTGCTGCATCATGTGGGTTGCTCCCTAGCCAGGGATCGAACTTGTGCTGCAGTGGTTGTGGTCAGCTTCACAGGTTGCATCTTAACTCCCTGTGCCACCAGGGAAGCCCCATTATTTCATTTTAAAAGCAAAATACCTGTCCTGTGTTACCTGGATTTACTTCAACTTTACTTTACAGGTGAAGAATTAAGTCTCAAAAAAAGACAAAGATTATGAAATGGAAAAAAATCAAAAAGACTGACAAACCTGGATTTGAATGAATCTCCATCATCAACTTTTTGCCAGTTCATTTCTACAGCCTGTTTTCGCACCAATAAAATGAAGCTACCAAACATTTTTATGAAGATCAAATGAGATAAAGTATGTAAAGTGCTTAGCACAAGATTAGAGTTCAGCAAATGTTAATCCATTCCCCAAGTTAACAGGTCCACTTCATAAAATCTAGAAAGAACAAATAATTTTATTTTCCTGCTAAGCTAGTATTCTACTATTCCATGAAAGTAGATAAAAAACGCTTGGCTAGAGAAAATCAAATATTCATGTCATGAGTGTTCTTTAAGAATAGAAACTAATATCAACCAGAGAATGTATCTAGAAAGAAAAACATGTTTTTTAAAAAGAAAATACAAATATTCCAAAGTCAAAAATGAAAGTCTGGGCCTCCCCTGGTGGCGCAGCGGTTTAGCACTGGGCTGCAGGGCTGCCTGCAGCCTCTGCAGCGCCGGTTCATTCCCCGGCCACCGGCGAGGGTCACACCAAAAAAAAAAAGGAAGTCTTGGGTTTCCCTAGTGGTGCAAGGGGTTCAGCACAGCACTGTGAAGCTATCCCCAGCCGGCCAGGGAGCTACCCATATGGCACAGCAGACCTCTCCTGTCTCACCTGCTGCTCCCCTCAGCAGAGTATTTCAGTCTGCCTGTTCTGTTCCCCACTCTGTCTCTGGTAAATTTTCTTACCTACCCCCCACCACCGGCCTGTACCCTAGTTCTTATATGCATAAATAAATAAATCCTAAAAAAAATTAAAGTCTGGGCTATCTGCTATTTCATTATCCACTAATTCAACACCACTTTAGCATATTTGTATTCTACAAGCCATTCATAAACTGACTGTTTAAAATTCAGAACCCATTTTCTCTTGGAAACAGTCTAAAGATAATCAAGGTACCAGGCTATTTCACAAGGACCTGTTCTCATAGACTAAGATAAAAATTGTTGCTATGTCCCTAGTTCCATCTGAGGAAATGACTCTATCATTGCAAATCGGACATGGTGATAAAAGAAGCAAGTTAAAAAGTGGGAGGACATATGAAAGTATGTGTGTAAAGAAATGGATTTAAGGAGGATGAGGCAGAATGTTCTAAAAAAGTCATTTTCCTACTGCTATTTAAAGTGCATAAGCTCTTGCCAGGTGACTCAGAGCAATGGTTTTCAAATCAGGTACATGAGCCACAAGATACAGAATTTGAAACTAATGAAGTCTCTTATCTATAATTCCAAAAATCAAAAAACTCTTAAGTTTTGCTGTAAGTTAGCAGAAAACTCAGTAACCTGAATTTTATCTGAACAAGAGGCTATATACAGTACGTAGTCTTTACTTATCCTTAGTATAATTATTGTGCTTCACTACAGTATTTAAGTACAGGGTACTGCTATAAACTACAGAGTGGCTATTATTTATTATGTGGCAAATGTACCATACTATCATTCCAAAATACGAGTTTATAAACTCAGTACCAAGTATTTTGAATAAAGTGCTGTGAACTTCGATTAATTTTTTTACTTTTTACTCTTTTCCTAAAAAGCTAAGAATGAAATTAGGCTTTACTAATTTAAATTAATCAGCACCTCAGATGGACCCTACCAAAAAATCACATATCACACTAGGAACACAAGATGTACTCAAGGTGAGTGGGAGTTTGAGAACATTAAGGCCCAATACTGTTATACTGTTGCTCACCTCTAGTGCACTGAGATAAACTACAGCTTTTTTGTACCTTAGTTAAATGGATTATGTCCTAATGATACAAAACAATGTATTGTTGATGATCTTTTTTTTAAATGATCAAGTTTTTTTTTAAGATTTATTTATTTATTTATACAAAAACTGGGGTACAGGCCAGAGGTATGGGGGTGAGAGGATTCACCAGACACAGAGCAGGGAACAGAACAGGCAGACTGACTGAAATACATGTTCATGATCTTAAGTCACAATTAAGGAAATGAGTTCCAGGTTTTTCTTTTACAAAATAAATGAGGGCTCCAAATTTGTATATTTCTGTAGTTATTCGTGATAAGCTCCTTAGGAGTTTTTTTTCTATCATTTAATCCGTAACTTCCAGGGAAAGATGATGTCTGACAATAAATGAGAAAATTGAAATACTGTCCAAAAGAAATTAGAAGCCTTGTGAAAATGGATTTCTGGAGGTGTTTCCATCATTATGTGGTTTTTTAATTCTGAAATGATGTGTATCACCCATAAATTCACACATCTGAAACATTAAAAAAATAATTTTTACATCATTTTAAATTCAGTGGATTTTGAATTCATTTAGTCAGGAAAATATCTTCCAATTCATAAGTAATAAATGATTAGCATCAGAAAACACTGCTAGCTAAATTTCAATAAAAATTTTTACCTAACAGGTATATGGAATAGAAAAATAAGATCAAGATTTACTAAGCACACTGTATTAGTAAGGGTCCACTCAGAAGACAGAAACTACATGAATTTACTATCTCTAAAAATGGGGAAACTTTTTTTAATGGGGTTATTAAAATTCAAGAGCTTAAAGGAGAGTCCACCCCCTTTAATCCTCTCACCCCCAGCATCTCTGGCCTGTACCCCACCTCTTGTATGCATAAATAAATAAATAAATCTTTAAAACAAACCAAAAAAAAAAAAAATTAAGTGAAACAGGAAAATGCAAGTCTTTTCTCCTCCTCCAGACTTCCAGTCTCCTTTTTTTTTTTTTTTTTTTGGTGGGGCCCTCGCAGGCTGCCAGGGAATGAACCGAACCAGCACTGCAGAGGCTGCAGGCAGCCTCGCAGCCCAGCGCTCAAGCTCAACCGCTGCGCCCACCAGGGGAGGCCCCCAGTCTCCAGTCTCCATCTAAAACCCACTACTGGCAGAAACAATAGAGATCCAGACAAAGGAGAAAGTGAGTGCAAATCAGCTTCACAAGGTGGAAAACTGAGAGATGAGTTAATAGACAAGAGCCTAGTAACTAGCATACATATATTAGAAATGCACTTCCCTTTTGATTTATAATCTATATTTGGGGGGTTTTCTAAAAGCTATAGCATCCCACAAAACTGACAATAACAAAATGATTTTAGAATCAGACTTGAGACAGCTCTCATCCCAGACTTGAGCAAGACTGCCCGTCTGTGTCTACACAAGTGTCTCTTTTAACAAGCTCGTCCCTTTCAGAGGTAGCTCTCCTGTCTGCCTGTATCTATGCAGGTGTTTCTTTTCAGAAACAGTTTCCTTTTGCAAAACAGGAGCAACAGCTCTCCTAACCACCTGTGACTATGCAGGTGTCTCTCTTTTTCTTTCTCCTTTTCCTAATAAACCTGTCATTTTAAAATGTAAAAAAAAAAATTATACTTGATTTATTAACATATTAAACCAAGATTTTTAAGAAAAATCATATTACTTTCATTTTAGAAAGAATATTTTGATAAGAAACAAAATATAAGAATACCACCCCAAAGTTGAGATCCTTTAAGCACAGGGGCTTATACATGTTTTTCCAAAAATAATTTTTTTAATTTTACATAAAAAGGATAGTATCCATAATTTCTCTTTTAAAAGTACTTTTTCACTAAATAAATATTCAGTAAATATAGGTCAATTATTTCACTTTAACTGCTAAAATGTTACTGGACTCAAGTAACATAATATACTCATTATCCTACATATAAACTTTTGGTAGTTTCCAAAGTATTGCTTTATAAAGGATACTGCAATGACTTTTTTTAGACATACCTCTTTATGGATAAACCTGAGAATCTCATGGATAAACACTTAAAATGCAGAATACATGCATTTTTGAAGTTTACAAAGTGCTGGCAAACTGTTTCTCAAAGAGACCGTATCAATTTACTTTCCCAGCAATAGTTGGAGAGTTCTGATTTCCCCATATTTGTTATCAATATATATCATATTATTGTTAGACTTAAATTTTTGTCAAAGTGATTGGGTGAAAGCTATTTTAATTTGTATTTTCTGGGTTAGCTGTAAGTTAGTTGTGTGAATAGTTATTAACTCTTTACTATTACATCAAAGTTAAAGGAAAATTTGTACTTACATTACACTAATTCATTTATTTCAGAAGTAAAGGCTTCTAACTGGGTGGCTTCTAGCTGGCTTCTAAATTCTAATGGTAAATTTAGCAGGTAAGTAATGATCTATGTTGTCCCCTGAACACACACATACAATTATAAATCTTACTACCACAATTTTCTTCATAAAACAAAAGAAGCTTTATAAATGAGGTGAGATGTCAATAATTTGAATGTTGGATAAGATCTCACAGGCAGACATGCACTGTCATATCATGTACCAAAGGTAGAGTTTCAAAAACGTAAGACGATGGGACTTTGCGCTACTGTGTTTGGAGCACAGAACAGGATTAAGACTCCCCAGAAAGTAAAAAAAAAAAAACAAAAACAACACAACACTATGAAAGTAAAGGTTGACCAGTTGGAGGATCTGACAGCCTCAGAGCAGCTCACTTACTCGCTTTGACAGCAAAAACTTTCACAAGACTGATGTTTTCTACAGGCGGCTAACTATAAATTACATCTATAACCAGATGTTACATATTAATGTAACAACAATTAATGTAATATAACAATGTAATAACAATTTTCAACAGTGTTACATTAATTTAATCAAAATAGCCATGCCAATGACTAGCACAAGACTTTCACCATAACATTAAATGCTAGAAGGAAAGGAAAAAGAGCTAGTTTTTTTTAAAGATTTATTTATGTATACAAGAACTGAGGTGTAGGCCAGAGGTGTGGGGTTGTGAGAGCATTCACCAGAGACAGAGTGGAGAACAAAACAGGCAGATCTATTGAAATACATTGCTGAGGGGAACAGCAGGCGAGACAGGACAGGTCTGCTGCTGAGCCATATGGGTTATCTCCCTGGCTGGTGATCTAACTCATTGCAGTGGCTGGCAATGGCTTGACATCGCTGTGTCTTTAACCCCTGCACCACCAGGGAAGCCCAGAGAGTTAGTTTTGAGAAAAAAGGATTTTGAACCTAGAAACTACTACACAAATTATTAGTTAGATTTGAGCGTGAAAAGGACAGTGAAATAAAGCAAATTTGAGGCCTGTAAGGACTCCCAACTATTTACTTTCTTTTTTTTTTAAAGGAAAAGGATTTTACACAAAATGAAAGGAAAAGACATGAGATATAAAGTAATAAGAAAGTACCATTTCATTTTTAATCCAATTAATTATAGGCAACGTGACTGTGAAGTTTAATTTCATTTTAAGGGGGGTTGTAGGGCGGATGATGCAAACAATCAGACTGGTCTAATTTTTCAGTTAATTTCCATTGGCAGTGGAAAGGGGTTTAGCTTTCTACATGTATACAAAACTAATTCTTCAACACATGTGCTAAATATTAAAAGATAAACATTAGGAGAACAGAAAAACAGGTGATAAAACTTCCAAATTGCCAGGGGAAAATTAAACATGAAAATAAAAAAGGTAGCAATAATAAGGACAAAATATATATACATCATCACAATAAATATGAAATTTATATTCCATTAAAAGGCAAAGATTCTCAGTGAAGATACTATTTAGTCAGTCATTTACAAGGAAAGTCCCACACTTTTATAATCCACTGAAATCATTAAAAGAAAATGATTAGGCTGTTCTTTTTTTTTTTTTAATTAGTTTTTTTTAAAAAGATCATTTATTTATACAAGCACTGGGTACAGTCAGAAGCACGGGAAGGTGAGAGGATTCACCAGAGCCAGAGTGGGGAACAGAACAGGCAGACCGATGAAATACACTGCTGAGGGGAGCAGCGGGTGAGGCAGGAGAGGTCTGTGCACCATGTGGGACCCTCACCAGGGGCCCCCCTGGTGGCGCAAGGGGTTAAGACTCAACCTATGAAGCTATCCACAGCCACTGCAGCACGTTCGGCCATGGAGGTGACCCACATGGCACAGCAGACCTTGCCTGTCTTGCTCACTGCTCCCCTCAGCAGTGTATTTCAGTCAGTCCGCCTGTTCTGTTCCCCACTCTGTCTCTGGTGAAACCTCTGACCCCCAACACCTCTAGCCTGTACCCCAGTTCTTGTATGCATAAATAAATAAATCTTAAAAAAAAGAAAAAGACTTTTAATAAAACTTTTTAAAAAGCTTTTAAACATTTACAAAAGATAGCATCCCAACAAATTAAGAAAAGCTATTAAGTATACAAAGATAAATATACACAAGGATGCTTACTGCATCATTTTTTTAAATGAACAGAATAAGGAAACAATGCATATCAAAAGGAGAATATTAAGCAAAATATTTTTAAGTATCAAAAACTATTAAATATTACTACCTTCAAAAAAGAGTAAGACAATTTTACATCCTGACACAAAGAAATGCCCAAAATATGTTTATAAAAAAAAAAAAAAGCTACAGAACAGCATATATAGGGGCCTCCCCTGGTGGTGCAGCAGTTGAGCACTGGGCTGCAAAGCTGCCTGCAGCCTCTGCAGCACCGGTTTGATACCCAGCCACCGGTGAGGGTCCCACATGGCGCACAGACCTCTCCTGCCTCACCCGCTGCTCCCCTCAACAGTGTATTTCATCGGTCTGCCTGTTCTGTTCCCCACTCTGGCTCTGGTGAATCCTCTTACCCTCCCACGCTTCTGACTGTACCCAGTGCTTGTATAAATAAATGATCTTTTAAAAAAAACTAATTGAAAAAAAAAAAAAAAAGAACAGCCTATATAACATACCACTCATAGGAGGAGAAATGGGAGTTCATATCTACTTCTCCATAAGTGAATTAAGTTTAAGGTGTAAAAATAGCTGCCACATTTCCCCATATGAAGAATAAATTTAATTTTTAGAAAGAAAGCATGTATGTTAAGTGGAAAAAAACACTACATACACTATATACCATTAAAATCTCAGTTGTGCAAAAAAAAAAAAAAATGCATTGAGGGGCCTCCCTGGTGGCGCAGTGGATTGAGCGCAGTCCGCAGCTTCTGCAGCGCAGGTTCAATTCCCAGCCGGCCAGGGAGATACCCACATGGCGTGGTGGACCTCTCCGACCTAGCCTGCTGCTCCCCTCAGCAGTGTTTTCAGTTGTTCTGCCTGTTCTACTCCCTGCTCTGTCTCTGGTGAATCCTCTCAGCCTCCTGTGCCTGTGGCCTATACCCCAGTTCTTATATAAATAAATAAATCTTTAAAAAAAAATGCTGTGAAAAGAAACTGCAAAAAAAATATTAAAGCAGTTGTCCCTGCTAAACAGAATTACGGGCAACTTCTTTTCTTCTCTGTATTTCTAGCTATTTTCAATTTTTTTAAATAAATGAGCATTTTTTTTATTATGGAAACACATTTTAAATAGTTTAATCTGCTGAAATAATTAAAATAAAAATCAGAGAAGACTTTTTAATAAAAAGCCCTTATCAATTCACAATAGGTAGCATCACAAAATTTCACTTGTAAGTTGGTTATTTAAATTTCCTAATCCATTTCCCCACAGGAAAAGTAGTACAAATGGTGATCATTTCTGAGCTACTATCCTATAAATGAAGAAAGAGAATGGGAGGGGAGAAGGGGGAGCAACAATCTAAATGACTGTTCATTCCTACATCTGCCAATCATCAGTGTTGTGAATTAAGAAATTTCATGATCTACCTGAACCTATTTGCTTTTATCTATTTCGGTATAATGTATTTCCTAACCTCCTATTAAATGAGTCAAAAGATCTTTGAAAAGAGTATTTTATTCAGAAAATATTCATTCAGAGTCAGTTCTACTAGAAGATGGAGATACATGGATATCACACTCACACATATATACACTCCTGCTCAAATAATCTAGTGCAAAAGACAATTACAAAGCATATCTGTGACAATACACAGAAGCAAGCACAGAGTGTGCTGGGATCACACTACCTAACAATTCAAGATGGTGGAAAAGAGCCTGGTGGGTGGCTACCTGGAATACATCCAAAAAAGATCTAATCCAATCAGAGGAATAAGGCAATAAAACACAGAATCAGAAATATACATTGATATCATTATACTTGGAAAGAATACACACATTAGAAAGCTGTTTCATATTTGCTTATTTCAGATATACACACAATTCTCCCAACCAAATAAAGTCAATCTCTAAAACTGAAGGCATATATTACTGACAATCAAGGCCTAGAATCTGCTGTGGGGAACAAAAGAAAACAGTGTCTGAACATCTCAAGAAATCATTTACTGGGAGCCTCCCCAATGGCACAGCAGGTTGAGCACAACGTGGTGAGGCTGTCCACAGCCTCTGCGGCACGCTTTCCATTCCCGGCCAGCCAGAGTGATTCCCACATAGCACAGCAGACCTATCCTGTTGCGCCTGCTGCTCCCCTCAGCAGTGCTTTTGGTCTGTTCTGGTCCCCAGTCTGTCTCTGGTCCCCTCTCTGCCTCTGGTGAATCCTCTCACCCTCCCGCGCCTCTAGCCTGTACCCCAGCTAAGAAAAGGAAAAGGGAAGGGGAAGGGGAGGGAGGGGAGGGAGGGAGGGAAGGAGGGAGGGAGGGGGCAAAACAGAGAAAGAGAGAAAGAAATCATTTATTAGCATACTGCTGTTCAAAGTGTGACCGTGAACTAGTAACATCGACATCATCTGGGAACTTATAGAACTACTCTGAATCCCAGACTTGATCAATCATAATCTACATCTTTAAAGGTGCCCATGTAATCTGCATGCTTACTAAAATTTCAGAAGTACTGGTAGGTGGGTCACTACTCTAGAAGTCCTCAGTTCAACCAAACTACAAGGCAAAGAAAGTATTAAAATGAAATGGACTGGGGGCCTCCCCGGTGGCGCAGCGGATGAGCGCTGGGTTGCGAAGCTGCCCGCAGCCTCTGCAGCACCAGTTCGATCCCTGGCTGCTCCCCGGCCACCGGAGGAGGGTCCCACATGGAGCACAGACCTCTCAGCAGTGTACTTCGATCCTTGTACCTGCTCTGCTCTCCCCTCTGGCTCTGGTGAATTCTCTCACCCTCCCGCGCTTCTGACTGTACCCAGGGCTTGTATAAATAAATAAAAATAAATCTTTAATAAATAAATAAATAAATAAATGAAATGAAATGGACTTTCATCATTTAGAGTATTGTTTCAAGAGATGGGATAGAATGAGAAAACATTTTACATACATCTAAAATAGCTGGAATCTCTAGGTAAATCAAATTTTCTTACAGATACCATTAGTAAGAAATTCTCCAATATTTCATCCTTCCCATGTCTGACATCCTATTTCCGAAATAGTGTTCCCAAAGTTCTTTTTTCTAAAGCTCTGCCCTTACATAACTCTTTTCTCCTGTAGTTCTAAAAACAGATCAGAAGAGAAAGAGGAGGTCTCATAAATGAAAAACTAAGGACTTTAATCCATTTCATTTTTTATCCACGGTAAGCACTTTTAAACATTCAACTAAATACTAACACCTAAAGAGTTTTTCAACATGTGACCTAAGAATTACTCTTTGCTAGGAGTGGATGAAAAGGACAAAGAACTGCCTTCAGAACAGCATGGATCAACTATATTGTAAGCTAGTTTTGAATAAACCTGATCATCCATACATCTAACATTTTATTATTCATATCCAGAAGGGGAGAGAGTAACAATAGTAAATTTAAATCATTTTCTCCACTCTCTCTGGTAACACCACTATAGTCAACTAATCATAAGATATGCATAATTAACATCACATGCGCTTCCCCCAAATCCTATAAAATCAGTACCTAAATGATAAAAGGTAAAACTATACCTACTTGATTACAGACTTCATAAAATCAATTCCAAACCAGTTCAACAATAACATATATTTATACATATTTAAAAACATATTTGACTGTAAGATAGAAGCTATATCATTCAAACATATACTAAATGCTTCTCTTCTCAAGTTTTGACAAACCTACACGACAAATTCAAACTAACCATGTCTGTCACCTAAAAGAAAACAGTTTACATGCCAAAATATTATAGACCACACATAAAACTTCCAGACAAAATCTTTAACACATGGTAAGGGATTATCTCAAAGTTTCACAAAGACCTAATTATTTGAGAATCCTTAACTCTCAGAAAAATTTCACTGAACTTTATTTTAAAGGTTACCCATTTCTTAATTCCCAGACATACTAAATAAATTTTCTATTCATTAGTAAGAAATTCTCCAATATTTCATCCTTTCCATGTCTGACATCCTATTCCGGAAATAGTGTTCCCAAAGTTCTTTTTTCTAAAGCTCTGCCCCTGGGCCTCCCCGGTGGCGCAGCGGTTGAGCGCTGGGTTGCGAACCTGTCCACAGCCTCTGTAGCGCCGGTTCGATCCCCGGCTGCTCCCCGGCCACCGGAGGAGGGTCCCACATGGCGCGCAGACCTCTCCTGCCGCCCGCTGCTCCCCTCAGCAGTGTACTTCCGTCCTTCTGCCTGCTCTGCTCCCCGCTCTGGCTCTGGTGAATTCTCTCACCCTCCCGCGCTTCTGACTGTACCCAGTGCTTGTATAAATAAATAAATAAATCTTAAAAAAAAAGAAAGAAATTATAAAAAAAAAAAAAAAAAAAAAAATAAAGCTCTGCCCCTTGCATAACTCTTTTCTCCTATAGTTCTAGAAACACATCAGAAGAGAAAGAGGAGGTCTCATAAATGAAAAACTAAGGACTTTAATCCACTTATACCCATTCTTACGTGGGTATAAGAAACAAAGAATGAATAATCAAAGATAATCTTAGTTATCCTGGTAAATATGTCTTTTTTTTAAAAAAAAAAAAGTCAACTCTAAAACTTATTAAACACCAAAAAAAGCATAAAAATATAATACACACCTATATACTCAGCACTCAGTTTAAGATATAAAACCAAAATGGTTAAAGCCACGGGAGTACTTCATCAATACACTCCACTTGCTTCAGCTGACAGATAATCTATTCTCTTGACCTTGGTAGTTACTATTACTTTTTTGTTACACTTTTACCACACATACATATATCCCTAAGCCAATGAGTATCAACTGGGGGTAATTTTGCCCCCCAGAGAATATTTGGCAACATCTGAAAAGATTTTGGATTATCACAACTATAACTAGTGACTAGAGACAAGGGTTGATGGCCGGCAAAGTACAGAACAGCTCCCTGCAACAAAGAATTATCTAATCAGTCCAAAGGAGCAATAATGCCAAAGCTGGGGAGCCCTGCTCTCAACAGTAAATAGTAATTTTGTGCCCTTTTATGAAAAACTCTATTTTTTGGCTTTATTTGCTTAACATAAATTTTCTTATCTATACAGAAGTCCACTGAATAAGTTCACAGAGTCATTTATCCATTCCTTATTGATGCACACAAATTTTTTCCCCAATTTTTTGCTTTTGCATACACTATGCCATAACCATTCTTACACAAGCCCCTTGATGCTCAATGATTCTATCCAGGTCAGTAATTTTCAAAGAATGGTTCTTAAAATTAGGGTGGTGCCCAAGATCCTTTCAGGGGTTTCATGACAGTTAACAGTATTTCCATAATAATATCAATAACATCAAGATATTATGTGGCTTTTTCATGTTGACATAGCACTAATGATGTAAAGCAAAGATGGGTAAAACTGTTGGTTACTTAGCAAAGTTACCACTCTCTTTAATGAGACCTGGGTAGCATATATTTCCTGATATGAGCAAAATGTCACTTCTATGGTATTCTTGTCAAAGTACATCATCTGAATTAAACCATGAGTAAATATCTGACAAACCCAGCCTGAGGGATATCCTATAAAATTATTGGTCAGTGTCAAGGTCATGAAAGACAAAGAAATGTTGAGGAACTGGCCCAGATTGGAGAAAACTAGAAGACAAGTAAATGCAAAGTATAATCCTGGATTGGATTCTGAATCAGAAAAAGGACATGAGTGGGACAACTAGTGAAATATCAGTAAGGTAGATGGACTATTCAATAATATACTAATGTTATTTTCCTAATATCGGTTACACTTTGTAAAGATGTTAACAATTGAAGAAAATAGGGTAAAAGGAAACTCTTAAATTGTATTATAATTTTTTACAATTCTGAAACTATATCAGAATGAAAGGTTAATTCTTTTTTAATTTTACTATTATATAAACAGATAACATGCACTGAATTTAATAAATATACTAGTTAACCTTAAGAACGTAAAATTGGGTCTCCCTGGTAACACAAAGAGTCTAGTCTCACTATGAAGCTTTCCACAGCCACTGCAGCACGAGTTCAATCCCCGGCCAGGGAGCTGACCCACAAGACACAGCAGACCTCTCCTTGCCCACTCCAAGGCACAGCAGTCTTGCCTACTGCTCCCTTCAGCAGTGTATTTCAGCCAATGTGCCCATTCTGCTCCCCATGCTGTCTCTGGTGAATCCTCTCTCACCCCCCACACCCCCTGCGCCTCTGGCCTATACCCCAGCTCTTGTATGCATAAATAAAATAAATCTTAAAAAAAAAAAAAAAAGAATCTACAAATTGCCAGCAGATGCCACTTAGTAAATATTTTGAAGGAAAAAAATTAGAAAAGAAAAACATTTAAAGTAGCTTTACAGTCCTGGGGCAAAACCAGAACCAAGAGAGTATAAATTCATTTAGTCCATTAAAAGACAATGAAGAAATTAAACCAAGAAATTAAAATAAGTTTCAACAAGCATTTTGTATGAAGGTTAGTTATTCATATTTAGAAGAGCTTTTTAATGTTTGCTAAATGAATCAAATTAACATGACAAACTGCTACACACAACAAATTAATGTGCAAAATTATCTTGTAAATTGAACTAAGATTCTAAATATTGCCTCTAAAAAATACCTTTTCCATAAGAAAATGAAGTTACTTATATGACAGATATACTCTACATTACCATGATATAGACATAATTAATATCCCTTCAAAAATCACTGTAATACAGGTTTGTTGTTTACCTTTACCTTTACACTGGAAAGATATTATTTTCCCCATGAACTGACAATTACTGATCCAAGATGCCTCCAAATTATTGAGTTGTGGTCAACTTTAGCTGGAAGTAGTATGATAAAATTTCAAGAGTGTGCAGAAAGGAGTGTGCCTCATACAGTATGGCTGAGATTGCAAAAAATGGTAAATGCCTTGGGAGGATAACTAGTCAGTATCTCTCAAAATGTTAAATATGTGTACCCTGCATGCAGCAATTCCACTTCAGTAGTACTCAGCACATATCCATATATACATAAGGGTATATGTATTATTCACTGTGTCACTGTAAATAAGAAGACCTGAAACAATATAAATGCCCACCAATAAAGCAATGATTAAATAAATTACTGCATGTAGTCACCAGAATACCATGCAGCTATGAAAGAATAAGGTAGACCTATATATGCTAACATGGAATAATCACCACTATATATTAGTAAGTGAAAGAACCAAAAGTGCAGAATATAGTTTACCATTTATGTTTAAAGGGAAGTGTTTATTTACAATATATTAATATATATGCTTAAAATGAATATTCTGCAAGGAAACAAAAGAAAATTATAATAGCTGCCTTCCCCCAACTTTGTTTGCATATACATCCTTTCCATGTTTAAAAAGCCATCTAACAACACAACTTTTTGAAGTATCTGTTCAAAATCTGAGTTGGGCTGTATTAACTTCCTTTTTCTTGTTGCTAACAATAACCAAGAACCGATTTCAGATTTAAGCTTTGTCCAGCTCTTATACAAAATCTTAGAAGCTTATTTATACATTCTGAATAACATCAAAATTTTAATTTGAATTATTTTCTATTGAATAGTGTCAAAGATAAAGCTATAAAAATGAAGTAATTTACAAGACTAAAATTAATTAGATCCTTATTTTGTGAAAAGAACCCTTCAGTTTACACATATTAACAAACACCTCTGGAAATTTTGTGAATCGAGGATACTGACTCATTACTGTGTTAAGTAAGAGATAAGTCTCTGACATAACCTTACATGTAAACAACATGTAAACAACAAAAAAATCTGATGTCCCCTATGCCTAACTTCCATTTGGAAAAAGTATTGAACACAAAGAAATGGTTCAATAACCTATTTTTTCTCTATTGCTAAAATGATTAAAAGTGAAACAATCTAGATGAAAAGTGATTTTACAGAGTCCCCAGGAGCACTGAACTCCAATTCTCTATTAGAAGAGGCCAAAAAAAAAAAAGAAAAATCTCAACAAATCCGAGGTACCAACAGCCCGTCGGCAATTGTAACCGGTCAACTAAACACCATATGGCAAGGCAAGCCTCTCTTCACAGTTATCACTTGGTGCCTGATGAATTTCAATGGCTTATTAGACAGGCTGCCCCAGCCACCTTCACTAGAGGGGAGCTGTCTGTTGTCTCCCCGGCGCTTTGTGCCTTGCAGGCTTGAAAGCATCCTGGTCACGGTGGGGCCATCAATTCCCTTGGGGACAGCAGGGTCTTTAAAGCCAGTTTTTGTTTCCCGAACAGTGACCCTACAATTCTTCCCGGCTCTCTCCCCGGCCACCGCGGGCTCCTCCGGGGCGCCCCGCCGCCCACCCCGCCCTCCGCGTCCCCGCCTCGCGCGCAGGCCCGGGCAGGTGGCCATGGCTTACCCGTGGGCGCGCTGTCCAGGATGCGCAGGTCGTAGGCCCCGGAGCAGCGGTAGTTGGCGGCCGTGCCGTTGTCCCACACCACCACCACCTCCTCGGGACTTTCGAAGCTCCGGACCGTGCCCACATGGCCTTCCCCGCCGTCCTGCTTCCCCCACTTCCAGTCCGGGCCGCGCACCACCCGGGCCCCGACCCCCTCCACCATCACCCGGTTATTCCGGGAGTTACTCATCGGGGCCCGGGCGGTGGGCTCCGCCGCCGCCGCTGCTGCCGCCGCCGGGGGCCCCGTGAGGGAGCCGAGCCCGGGCCGGACTCTCGGCGCCGGCGGGGGCGGCAGGGAGCCCCGCGGGACGCGAGCGTAATTCACCGGGGCGGCGGCGCGCTCCCCGCCGAGCCCGCAGCCGCTCCCCAGCCGTCGCCGCCGCCGCCGCGCCCCCCCGCTCAGACTGGAGGCCCGCCCGCGGCCGCTCCGAGGCGGGGGCGGCAACCGCGGCCGGCGAGCGCAGGGGAGGGGGCCCCGGGCGGGAGCTCCCCGCGTCCCGCGGACTCCGGGCCCGGCTACGGCGGCGGCCCCCCAGGGAAACGAGCGCCGGGGGCCGGGGCCGGCTCGCCCGGGGAGGACTGGGGAGCCGAGCTGAAGGACCGGCGCTGCTGCTCGCGGGACCCCTCGCTCCGGCGTGGGGTCCGAGCGCGGCGCCGCCGCCCGCCGCGGGCAGTGGGGTTACCTCCCGGCTCTCGGGCCCGCCGGCCCCCTTCGCTGCCCCTGCGCGCGCCGCCGCGCTCCGCCCCGCCACAGAGCCCCCGCCAGCCGAGCGCGGCTCCACATCCGGGTACTAACGAACCCCAGCCCCGAGCGGCGCCTTCTCTGAGTAACTACAGGGAGGTTTCTTAGCAACACCAGGGTGGGAAGGGTTTTGGACAGGCGTGCGACAGGGTAAAGAAAGGAGAAGAAAACCGATCCCTAAGCGTCTAGCCAGGGCCCAGGAGGAATGCGCGTGCGCACGGCCGGGGAGGGGTGCGGGAGGAGGGGCGGGAGAGCCGCCGCCTGAGGCGACGGAGGGGCGGCTGCTTGGGGTTCCTGCCAGCGGGTGGTGCGGCGCTCCCCATTGGCTATGGAGAAAGGGGCGGGGCAAGGAACTGTCGGAGAGTTGGGGGGGTGTGGCCCGAGGAAGCCGGGATGGGGCTGCGACCCCGGCTGCCGAAACTGGGGAGCTATGAGAGCCGACGCTCCTGAAGGTCTAGAACCTAGTTGTACTAGGTGTGAATTTGAGATTCCATGTTGCCTTAGTCTTCTTTTTTTTTTTTTTAAAGATTTATTTATACAAGCACTGGGTACAGTCAGAAGCGCGGGAGGGTGAGAGAATTCACCAGAGCCAGAGCGGGGAGCAGAGCAGGCAGAAGGACCAAAGTACACTGCTGAGGGGAGCAGCGGGTGGCAGGAGAGGTCTGCGCGCCATGTGGGACCCTCGCCCGGTGGCCGGGGATCGAACCGTCGCTGCAGAGGCTGCGGGCAGCTTCGCAACCCAGCGCTCAACCACTGCGCCACCAGGGGAGGCCCCTTAGGCTTCTTTTTTTAACGGAATCAGGAACGGGAGAGATTGTGGCACAGATTAAGGACGACCTCTGTTTTGTATGTGTAAATTGAAAACATTTCAGATCAGTGCGTGTCACTAGTGATGTGGTTTTTAGCTGAAGGAAATGGTTCTGAATGATGTCAGCAAAGGATAAAGGCCTTGAAGGTGTGTCTTCCTTCCTGCGCAGTCAGAATAGTAAGTGCAAACTGTGCAAGCTGCTGGGAAAGTCTTTACAAGTATCCAGCCCTTTGATAACTCCCACCCACCTATGACATAATCCAACCCCTAATTGCAAAAGACAACTCTGAAAAATAAATAAGAGGGCTAACAGTGGTTTCTGGCTGCTATTACTTAATGACATTTTGGTGTCTAGGATTTAAAACCTTTTTTTCACAACCCAGCAGGAAGAATTGTTAGCTTAAAATGTTGCTGTTCTTGAGAGGAAGAAACAAGGAATACTCCAACAGAATGGAATAATCAAGCAAAAAGAAAAGGAGTGAAAATGTAGCCAGTAAATTATTATGTAGTGAAATAAATGAAATGTTCTTAATTTTTCATGTAAATAAAACTAAGAAAAATACCAATATGAAGTTCAAAGGCCGAAAAGAAGTAATTTTAGAGAGAATATTCTGATATGCTCCCTACCACTGGATTCCCAGCAACTTCACCAAGGTGATATAAGACCTTAATTTTCCTTGAGATTAACTCCAGTCCACTGATATGCACTGACATCTTATGAAAGCAACTAGAGTTCTTGACACTTCGGATTCACCAAGTCAAATCAATATAATGTCATCAGTGTCATGGACTAGCATCATGTCCTATAGGATGGTGAGACAATCAAGGTTTCTGTAAATTATGTTATGACAGAAAGCAGTAGTCTTTACATAGCCCTAAGGAAAAACATTGAAGGTATGCAGTAGCTCCTGCTAGGTGAAAGCAGTATATTTTGTGATGATACTTGTTAAGAGAGACCAAAAAAAAAAAAACCACTAACAATAACTGCAGCAGTGGAGCTGCATATTGATATGCTCCATAAAAGAGGTCATGTCTAAAACAGTAGCTGCAGTTGAGGCACTACCTGATTAAATTTACAATAATATGCAAGAGGCATCTTCCTTTACAGGCTAAATATCAAATTAAATAAGAAGGTGATAGTGATAGGCATCTTCTGCATTTTTTGAATCCATGATCATGACTCTAATCTCTGCAATACCCTAAGAATGTAGTTTTGCTTTGAATTTATTGGATTTATTATTTTGATCAGAAGGTATAGTTACAGGACTTTCTTATTAATAGTCTCACTCCATTGATCAGGGAACCAATATGCATATTCTTCCAGTTGTCAAGTATGTGTATTACAACTATACATTCAGGAATTATGGAACTAACTGACTAGCTTTCTGAAATTATACAGTGTACTAGAACAAAATTGGGATTAACCATGGGCCTCCCTAAATAGCCACTCTGATCAATGGCTTCTTTGATGCCCACAGTCTTATAGTCAGTACATAGAAATTCCCAAAAGGGAAATTTCCCTTTCCCTACTGCCCATTTGCTGTAGAAAATGACTGCTGGTCCCTTTGGGGAAAAAATAAGAGAGGAAGAATTAAGGGATGAATTTTGGGCTGTGTCAAGGGGTCCTTTCTTCATGAAGACCAATGAAATGGTTTACATCCATCCACTGGATAAAAGCAACATTGCTCTTCATTGTGGTGACTCAAGTCAGATCTTTACCTACCAGAGCTAGTTTTTCTAACTGATTACATCAAACTTACTTAAGTAAAATGCCCATCTATTTAATTCACTGTGATTAAAACCCATCACCAAAGATCTGTGTAAATTTAAATATTCTGATTGCCATTCTGGCATTAATGCCCATTTTAGTAACTGTTTTCATCTGGTCTTTGGTAGCTAAGCATGGATGACTAGCTTCTGTTACACTGTCTTGAAATCAGGGAACCCACTTCAATGGTGAAATATCCCTGACCTGCAGATGGTACCTATTAATGAGCTTAAAGACACTAGTGTTTCCCTCATCAATATATTTCTCAACATCTTAGCAAAAAGAGGATCCTCTGAGACAAATTTTCCTATTCCAGAAGCTTTGGCATTATTTCTAGGGTAAGTAAAGTATCAGGCTCTTCCGCCCTCCCACTATTAGATTAGCTGCATGCCTGATGGCAGGCACTTGGAGTAGGGTGTAGGCATGCATAGGTGGGATACACCTGGGCTAACACTGGGCTTATAAGGGTGGTGTCACAAGGACACCAGCAGAGCAAAAGAGAAGCCATGAGAGAATGCTAGAGAGCCCAGAAAGTGTGAAGGCCTGCTGGGGGGCCTCCTGGCCCCCTGGCGCCCCTGCCTGCCATGTACCTGGTAAACTCAATAAAAGCCTGAAAAAGCTACCAAGTTTTTTCAGACTCTCTAGGACTCTCCTTTATCCTGTCTGCTCAGATTGTAGATACCTGCTCTGTGCCATCCTGCCACTATAAAATTATACCATGGAGGTTTTGGCATCTCAACCTACTGAAATAAGTCACCATTAAGTCCAGTTTCCAGTTAGAGGACCTGCTGCTTTAGCTACTACACATATCTGAAAACTCTGGTAAGTGTTCCAAGTCAAATTCAGCAATTCAATGTTAAATTCTGTTCTTTTTTTGACTGTCACTTGTAGAAGACTCTCCTACAAATATTCTGGGTCTCGACAATATTAACTTGCAAAATCTTGCATCTGGGGAGATTTTTTTAACTTTTATTTTTACATAGACGAACTGGGGCATAGGCCAGAGATGCAGGAGGGTGGTGAGAGGATTTACCAGAGGCAGAGTGGGGAGCAGAACAGGAGGATTTACTGAAACACGTTGCTAAGGGGAGTAGCAAGTGAGAATTTTGCACAATATGTGTGTTAGCTCCCTGACCAGGGATAGAACTCAGGCTGCAGCATATTTGGGGAGACATATAATCTATCTTCTCCCAGGTCAGTCAAGAAACTACTTCAGATGAATTCCCTGCAGGGTCTTTAATCAAGGGAAAGTTAATCTCCTCAGATGTGGGCAAAGGAATGTTTTAGTTGGCAAAGAAAGGTCAGGGAAGGAAATTCTACTCTTCAATTAAAAACAAACAATGCAACAACAATTTGGTTGGATCTCAAGGGCATTATCTCAAAGGGGAACTTTCTGTTTAATTCCATTTATATAACATTCTTGAAGAGACAAAATCATAGTGAAAGAGAACAGATCAGTAATTACCAGAGTTAGAGTTGGGGGAAGGGTATGACTTTTAAGGGGTATCACAAGAGTTCCTTTGTGAGATGGAACAATTCTGAATTCTGATTGTGATGACAGTTACATAACTTCATTCCTCTGAAAAAATGTCATAGAATTGTATGTACACCCAAAAAGAGTGCATGTAAATTGACAAAATCTGAGTAAGGTCTATACCTGAGTTAATAATACTATACCAATATTAGTTTCTACTTTTTACAAGGTAAAGATAGTTATGTGAGATATTATCATCATCACATAAACTGAACAAAGAGTACATGGAAATTCTATTTTCACAACATATAAGTCAAACTTTTAAAATAAGAGGTTAGGAAAGGAAGAGTAAGGAGGGAGGAAAGGAATCAAAGGAATTCAAGTATCTCAGATTTGTCTGAATTCACCCAAATGTCTTCATTCTACATTTCAGGGTCCTACTTTTTCCCCACTCTGTGCCCCAACCTTTACATGGAAGTTTATATGATATCTCAATGATATCATTGCATGCATGTGTGAATCACGACTGATATTTCCTTCTCTGCTGTAGACTTCTTTTACATGAAATAATAAATATCCCTGTTTAAGTTGTTTTTAGATACTTCTTGTTTAGTTGTGGGGTTTTTTTGTTTGTTTTTGACAGATTCTGCTTATTTGTACAAGAAGACACCAGTGTCCTGCAGACAGCAGCTCAGGGGTCGTACCAGTCCTTCTGTGCTTAATGGGCAGACAGGATTCTCTATTCTGAAATCTTTGTGGGGGGCCTGGGCACCTTTGGGAACCTGCATTGTAGCTCTATCCTTGGCCTTGGTCTTTAGCCAGGAAACTCTGAGACCTGTGGTAATACTGGCATATGTACATTTCCCAAATTTGGGGTGAGCTATGTAGGCAAGTCAACTGAGCTCATGACTGCTGCCCTTTGGGATGTTCACCAGGACCATCTTGGGCTTTACAGGAGCCCTGATAACCTCAGCACATGCACCCGTGGCTTTGGCATTGTTGACCTGCATCTTCTACAGGCCCTTCTTGTTGTGCTTCCTAGCAAAGCGAAGGCTCCTAAGGAACTTGGGGTCCACCCCCTTAAGAGATTCTTATCTTTGTAGTCAGCGTTTCTTGATGCCATTTCTGTGCCATTTTGGGGATTGGTTGTGTGAACTGTGGTTCTTGGACTTGGCCATTTCTATGCGGAACCCTCCAGCTCCCCAGACACCTTTTGTTATTTTTGTAACTTGAAGCTGAAAGCAATCCTAACTCACATTCTTGATTAATAATTAGATACGAATGGAGATAGTCTCTAGTCACTTCCATCCTCTTCCTTCTGAAAATTATTTTTTGTAAAAATCAAAACAGTGTTATATTAGTTGAGATCTTTTTCTTTCAAGGACAGAAAACTCAAAGTGGCTTAGCCACTTTTCCTTGATTCTTTGCTTCCTCTGTAGTTACCAAGTGACCTCAAGCTACTAGAAGTTCTAGCAGAAAAGAACTTTCTGCTAGTGCGCCTCCCCCACCATCTCTCACACTAGTCCCAGCAAGTCTCCTTCTGACACAATGATCCTATCCTTGAAACAAACTCTGAGGTTATGATGGGTGTAGGGTAAATGATTGTCTGGCTTTTCTGCCCTCCCACCATTAGGATTGATGATGGATCCCTGCAGTCCTAAATGCATGCCTGATGGCGGGCACCTGGAGTGGGGTGTGGGCCTAGGTAGATGGGATTCACCTGGGCTGAGACCGGGCCTATAAGGGCAGCATTACGGAACAGAACCACCAGAAGGAGAACAAGTGAGAGCAGAACAGAGCCAGCAGAAGAGCAGCCTCCCAGCTGCACTGCCCCCCACCCCGCCCCTCTGCTGTCTACCTGGTAAAATAGCAATAAAAGCCTGAAAAAAACAAAAACAAGGGCTCCGGGACTCTCTCCTTTGCCTGCTCTGGCCCTTCCTGCTGCTACGATGGGCCTGGTTTCATGTCACTCTTAAATTGGGTTTGGTATTATAACAGGGTGGTTCCCAGGAAAGGGAGTAGTTGAGTTCCAGGTTTCCTGCCCCACCCAAAAAGGGTAGAGCTGAGCAGGGAGAAGAAGAAGCTACAGAGAAGACTGAGGAAGGAAGGAAGCAGGATGGAGCCAGAAGGAGACCTGGAGGAGGCACGTGGAGCCGAAAGAAACATGAAGAAACTGTGCATGCATTTTGGTTGTGGACTGGTTGACACAGATGTGGGTGAGAGACCCGTGGGGAGGTGACAATGTTGGGTTTTGTCTTGATTTTGATTTTGCTCTTTTCCTCCCAGACTTGTCTCATCCTTTTCTGTGGGTCCCCACTGGAAGATGCTTTAGACTTGTGGCAGGCTTTGGGGCCTTGTTCTCAGCCAATCCTGCTTGGGTGGACTTTTACCCACAAGGGGAAGGGTAACTTTGGGTGCTTGATTTAGAAACTGTGTTCTTTGCCTCCTGAATTATTTACTAATTGTATTAAAGTTCCTTTACTTTAAAGTCTCATGTTTTGTGTTGATGCGGTGGATGACAGAATCTATTTAGAGCAGGTAGGTTTGCCAGGTCTGGGGTGGCCCTCTCCCTGCTCTGTAACAGTATCAGTTCTACCCAAAGCACTTGGTCTAATTGTGAAAGCAAGAATACCAATGCCAAAGAAAGCAGAATAAATGCTCAAGAAAAAAATGGAAAATAAATATAGGGTAAATGAAAAATTATCAGGCTTTTCCACCCTCCTGTCATTAACATTAATGATGGATCCCTGCAGCCCTACATGCATGCTTGATGGCAGACACCTGGGGTAGGGTGTGGGCATGCATTGGTGGGCACATCTGGGCTGAGACGGGGTTATAAGGGCGGCATCACAGGGACACCAGCAGAATGAGAGTAGAACCAGCAGAGCAGCAAAGGAGAAGCAGAGACCATAAGAGAATGCCAGAGAACCCAGAAAGAGTGAAGACTCATCAGGGGCTGGGAGGCCTGCCAGCCTCCGGGCCACCCCACCGCCCCCCAGCTCCTCTGCCTGCCGTGCATCTGGGTGCCGCACAACAAATGGTGTAAAAAATAAAAGCCTGAAAAAGCCACCGAGGGCTCCAGGACTGTCCTTTACCCATCTGCCTGGATCATAGAGATCCTGCTCTGTGCCTTGCTGGCACTATAATAAATATATTAACAAGCATGTTAGAACATATTCCGTAACGCTTAATTTCCAATTAAGGAAAACTCACTTTCAGAAAATACCATATGAATGAATTATTCCTGATGAATAATTTTCCCCTTAAAAGAATAGTTAATTGTTTTAATTTAAACAATCTGTTTGAATTCTGAAACAGATTGAGGAAATCATCTGACCTTTTAGATAGTGTCAGCATTTTGAATAGCAACAATGTAGTGAAATGAAGCCAGCACTGAAGTTAGATTTTTATTTCAGCTTAACACTGAGACTTAGTATTAGATCTGTGAATTTCTCTTGTCTTGTGTATAAGGAGTCAATTATACTTGCACATATAATGGTTCTTCGTTTATAATGTATCCTAACATGCTGGTTTTGTTGGAGGAAAGGATGCCCTGAACAAACTCCACAAATAGGTTATTTTTTAAAAGATTATTTATACAGGAGCTGGGGTACAGGCCAGAGATGCGGGGGGTGATAGGATTCACCAGAGACAGAATGAGGAACAGAACACGCAGAGTGAATACACTGCTGAGGGCCTCCCCGGTGGCGCAGCGGTTGAGCGCTGGGTTGCGAAGCTGCCCGCAACCTCTGCAGCGACGGTTCGATCCCCGGCCACCGGCGAGGGTCCCACATGGCGCGCAGACCTCTCCTGCCGCCCGCTGCTCCCCTCAGCAGTGTACTTCGGTCCTTCTGCCTGCTCTGCTCCCTGCTCTGGCTCTGGTGAATTCTCTCACCCTCCCACGCTTCTGACTATACCCAGTGCTTGTATGAATAAATAAAAAATAAATAAAATTTAAAAAAAATCTTAAAAAAAAAGAAATACACTGCTGAGGGGAGCAGCGGGAGAGACAGGAGAGATTTGCTGGGCTATGTGGGTTTCTTCCTGGCCGGACAGGGATTGAACTCATGCTGCAGAGGCTTCAGATTGCTTCAAAGTGTGGTGCTTAACCCCTTGTGCCACCAGGGAGGTCCTCCACAAATAGGTTTTATGGACCCCACCCTGACCCCAGACCAAAGAGATCCAAGACAACCAAAGACTACAAATCCCATAATGTCATCACCACAGAAGGGAGGATTGCTGGGAACTGAGGGGGGAGTTAAGCAGCCAAGATTGATATATAATCAGACATGTGGGCCTTGGGGATCCTTGGTTTTCCCCTGGCTTTCAGCGTGTTACTGGGTGTAAGGGGCAGGAAGGCCACTGAGCAGGTTTTCTATGATTTGAGCAGACAGTGTAAAGGAGGAGAGTCCTGGAGCCCTCAGTAGCTTTTGCAGGCTTTTATTGGGATTTACCAGGTACAGGGTAGGCAGGGGTGCTGGGGGGCCAGGAGGCTGGTAGGCTTCCCAGCCCCCAGCAAGCCTTCACTGTCTGGGCTCTCCAGCCTTCTCTGGTGTTCTCTCTGCTTCTCTCGTGGTTCTCTGCTCTCTCTCCTTGTGGTTCCGCTTCTGCTGGCGTCTCCGTGACTCCACCCTTATAAGCCCAGTCTTAGCCCAGGTGAATTCCTTCTACCTATGCCCACACCCTATTCCAGGTGCCCGCCATCAGACATGCATTCAGGACCATAAGGATCCATCATCAATCCTAATGGTGGGAGGGCAGAAAAGCCTGATACTTTTTACCTTACCCTACACTGGGGTTCCAGCTCAGCAGAACTGGTAGGACACATTCACCAATTTATCTCTCTTTTTCCCTGAATCATTCATTTCTTCATTTTCCCCTTTTTGTAAATACTCTTTTTGAAACTTTTTGTGTGTGCCTGCAGTTGAGTCTCATAAGTCCCTTTAAAGAGCATGGGTGAGGACCCACAGTCAGGCCAACCCATTTCACATTGGAGCTGCTCTGTAACAGTTTGAGACCTCCCAAGGGTTGGTATCTAAGGAGTTAACAGCCAGTATTTCTATGGCCAACTTGTCAGAAATGAAAGCTTAATGGGGCTATAATCTATAATAAAACCTGTGTGCCAAGCTGGCTTTTGAAGGCACTGTGCTCAAAAGTGAAGACAATATCCAATATCTGTCAGAATATGTCTTTTGGAGGCTGTAGCATACTTGCATCATCTCCACAAAGTTGATTCAGCACCTCAGGTTCCAACCAGCAAATAGCAAATTCTTTTCCTATGCCCTTCCAATTAGATTCACCAACAATGAGAACTTAAGTGATGCATCAAGACTCATGAAATCTTTGTTTTTTTCCCCAAAAAAGGACTTTAGAGGGTAATTTTTCCTTGTGTTGGCATATAGTAACACATAAATTATTGGGCCTCCCTGGTGGCACAAGGGGTTGAGCACATCACTATGAAGCAATCCGCAGCCACTACAGCATGAGTTCAATTCCCAGGCCAGCCAGGGAACAAGCCACATGGCGCAGCAGACCTCTCCTATCGCATCTGCTGCTCCCCTCAGCAGTGTGTTTCAGTTGGTCTGCCTGTTCTGCTCCCTGCTCTGTCTCTGGTGAATCCTCTCACCCTCTGCATATCTGGCCTAAACCCCAGCTCTTGTATGCATAAATGAATAAATCTTTAAAAAAATATTCTCATAACTTCTCATGTTACCTTATAAGTGCTCTCAAGCATTTCATTGCCAAAAAAAAAAAAAAAAATGGCTTACAATTGGCAATGAGTCCAATTATAAGGCTTAGTGTCAAACTGCACAAGTTTTCTCTTTTGCAATTTTTCTGGTTCCAAGACTACCATAAAAGATAACATTTCACTAGAATATTCTGCTGAAAAGATGAAAAAATTCTAGAGATGGATGGTGGTGATAGTTGCATACCAATCTGAACACAATTTAATGCCGCTGAACTCTACACTTAAGATTAAAATGATAAATTCTGGGCCTCCCCGGGGGGCGCAGCGGTTGAGCACTGGGCTGCAAAGCTGCCTGCAGCCTCTGCAACACCGGTTCGATCCCCAGCTGCCGGTGAGGGTCCCACATAGCATGCAGACCTCTCCTGCCCCCCGCTGCTCCCCTCAGCAGTGTACCTCAGTCTTTCTGCCTGTTCTGCTCCCTGCTCTGGCTCTGGTGAATTCTCTCACCCTCCCGCGCTTCTGACTATGCCCAGTGCTTGTATAAATAAATAAATAATTTTTTTAAAAAATAAATAAAATAATAAATTCTGTGTTTTGTCACAATAAAAAAGAAACAGGAATTACAGTATGAGCCAGCAATTTCCCTCCCATGTATATATCTAAAAGAACTGAAAACAGGCATTCAAACAGGTATTTGCATCAGTGTTTACTATTATTAGCAATATCCAAAGGACGGAAACAATGAAAGTTGCCGCGGACCAGCACAGCGATGGACGATGAGGCCGTCTCAGGGTTGAGAGACTGCGCAGGGTGGTCAGGGATTCGATGAATAAATGACACACAGACACACTTCAAGAGAGTGAAAATCTGAGTGCGTCTTTATTAAGCTAGTGGTCAGTATATATATGTTTTTCTAAAAGCATAGGAACAGTGAACATCAAAGAGATCAGTTTGCTCATAGGCTTAGCTTAATTGACAGGGCAGTGATTTATGTCCGAAGTTACATCTGGACCTAGCCTCATTCCTAATTGGACAGGCTATAAATTCTTTCTACTGTTTTATATAATTATTTTCTAGTTGCACTATCATTTTTACTCATAATTAATTGTCATGGGTGAATTTATTTTATAATGCAGTTAATATCAAAGGTACTAAAGTTAAGCACATAATAGAAAGATTATTAAACTAACAATTCTATTATAACACAGTGTTTAGTAATGTTTCATTTGCATTAGCCTAATTATTAAATTATGTATGTTTTTTAATTAGCAATCAATGACCAGAAAAAGGAAAGATTTTAGAAAGACAGTTGTAGCAGAATAAAGTTTGTGGGCCTTGAGAAAGCGAGATAAGGTTCCAGGTGGTCAGCATTTCTTTTAATCATCTTTGTGGCAGCTTCTGGTGGTCATTATTTATTGGCAGGCATTCGGCTTCTCTGCATCTTAGGGAGTTTGCTGTTCTCCCCCTGCGCGCATGGTTCCTTGCCCACGCCGGACCTCAGGGACCATGGCAACAGCCATTAGCCCTGAGGGTCACTGCAGGGGGGGGGTGCAGCAGGTCCCCCTTTCTTTTTAGAACGAAGTTGGTAAGCATACATGTCACACTGGATGCGGTAGATGGACCTGTGAAGTGAACGGACACAGAAGGGAATAAACAAACAGAGAAGCAGGACAAGTAGGGAAAGAACAAGGAAGGAGAGAACAAGATGATACCAGTGAGTAGGAGTTAAAGATTGGAGAGTGGAAGCCAGAGAATGGGCAAAGGAAGAGACTGAAGTATCTAGGTGAGATTTACTGACAGCAGAGGTTTCAGACTGAAGAGATGCAAGGTCATGAGAGAGGTCATTGTCATGCCAGATGCCCAATAGGTGATGTTTAGTAAGATTGCAATGTAGAGAGGAATTATAACGCAAAGGTGTAACACAAATGAAACGAAACTGAACGTGGCAGCGAGTGGATAATTGCTGCTTAAGCAGCTGAACTTCATCTCCAATGGCAATAACAATTTCTTTCAGGGCATTTATCTTTCTTTCTAACTTGTAGTCAATGTCCCGCTGCACAGAGAGTGCCATGGTCACATTTTTGGTAAGGTCATTTACAAAAGAAGCTGTCTTAGCTTCCTGAATTAAAGCAACAGAGGAAGTAGCTAAGGAGGTAACCAGGGAAATTAGAGCAGCAATTCCTAGAATAAGGGTGGCAATAAAACATTTAGGACGGAGAAGAACATGTACTTCATCTAAAACTTGCATGGCAGTATTATCATACCAAGGCATATCATGTAAATCAACAGGTAACATAAAATAGGGGGGGCTTTTAAGTAAGACTACAACAGGATACAAACGAACAAGAGAGGGGATAATACAATTAGTAACAATGCAGCCAGAACAATGAATGGAGTAAGAAGTCCCACGCAATTGAATGCGTGTAGCTGAGGCGTTCCCCAGAAGTATAACGAAGGGGTATCCAACGTAGGCACGCACTGGGATCTTATCGGTGTCCTGTCCAGGTTGTTTGAAGTGTACATCATTAATGGCAGTGAAAAGACGAAAAAGTTTAGGCTTTATGACAGAGCTTTCTGTTTAGGGAACCGGGTTATTCAGTCCTGTCAATGGAGGCAAGCTTTCTCATCATTTTCAGAGATTTCTGGAACCCTACGAACAAAGCAGCAGTTTCTCCACATTTTAGTTTAGCTCTATGTCAACTTCCTGGAAGAATTGTACTCAAAGCCACACAAAAGGTTAGCTCTGCTAGAAAAAGAAAAAAAAATATATATCTATAACATTGTTGTAGAGTCTGGTCAGTCAAAACAAGAAAACTTTGTTGAATCAAGGCAAAATGTAAAAAAACATTTTCAATGTTATGCCAAACAAAACAGTAAAAATCAGGTGTATTTCCAACAGTCTATACAGTCCTTTGTAGAAAGATTTTTACTCTCAAAAGTTTATCATTTTGAATCAATTGAGGCCTTTGTGTGTGTGTGTGTGTGTGTGTGTGTGTGTGTGTAGAAACAAGTCCTGCAGACATTAAACCATTGAAGTATATAATATTGCAAGGCAACAATAATCATTGACAATTTACATACATATCAGGTATTGAAAGATTTTGTTTAAGAAAACCAATGTTAACATTTTTGTACATATTAGAGTTTTTCCATTTTCCCAAGTGACAGTGCTTTCCTTGTAGTGTAACTTTACCAGGTAAACCAGATAGGATAAATTTATCTAATGTCCTTCCCAGGAGGAAAGGGAAAAAGTTTGTGGAGTGTCTCTAAAGTTTTGCTGAGGTTCCACAAAATTTCCTTTAATTGATTAAATGACAGGCTACCAAATTTTACTTTAATTAAATGTTTGGGAAGCTGTGTCATAAATACTAGAAAACAGCAAAAACAACCATATTTAATCTCTATAAAAATTCTAGCCCTAAGTGATAATATTGACAATTAAATCATAACCTTTAATTGTCATCTCAAAAACCTTAGTTCTTTAGACACTAAAAGACATTATGTACCCAACATTATTAACCTAGACAAGGGCCAAGATTATACCCAATGCTAGTGTATAAGTACATGTTTTGAAACAACCCATTAGATTATAACTCAGTTACTATTAACCAAAAATTATTTCAGCTAATGTGTTCCCAAAACACTAAAATAATATAAATCATTTGAGTATACAAAATTTGTTTTCCTAAAATTCCTTTTTCAGATGTTCAACACTTTACTTAGCTTTGTTACTTTTAATTCCTTTAGACCTTTTAATATTTGTTTTAACACTTATCACTTTACTTTTAAGACCATTAAAATATCTATTTTTAATACATGTTTTTTTTTTTTAAACACACATTTCACATTACATTGATTTAGGATTGTCACATCTTTCATTAGCAGTAAGGCATTATAATATAATACTGTCATCTCTTTGAACTAGATGACTTAAATGTGAACACACAAGGTAATATGACATTAGAATTTTTAGCTTTTACAAATAGGTGCAAAAAGTAAACCTGAAAGTTTAGTTGTAGTTTTAGTTTCTGTTATGACTGGAATTCCATTTTGCATGGCTGTTAATAACATAACGGCACATACCTAGGTTTTTACAGGCTGGCTAATAAAGAAGCAATTAGGCAAATCAATAAAAACAAAAAAAATCAGAGCACCATATAGATACTATGTACATTTTTCACATACATGTGACTCAGTAGGAAAGACAAAAGTACCTTTTATACCAGAAATTTCTTTTGAAATAAACACATTTAAACAAAGTATTAATACTTAACATGACTGTAAGGCATATATGCTTTGAATTATATTATAAAATTTAAACTAGTTTTTGTTTATTAAAAAATTGTTTGATCAAGATGTCAAGATTTGTTTTGTGATAATTTATAAAGGCGCCATCTATAATTAGTCCTCCGGAGGTAAAAAACAAAACAAACACAAAGAAAGACAAACAGAAACAGAGATCTCTTGATATACATTTAAAATTTTGGCCATGTGCATATATTTTGAAACATAGTTATTTTATCAATATGTGTGAAGATACTGAGGTTTTTAATGAGTTAACAGCTAAAATCTGTACACAGAATAAGTGTCTAATCTTAATTATTACCAAAGACCTTGGGCTCGAGACCACAGCAGTCATGGCAGTTTTTACTAACTTTTTTGATAAGAAAATATTTTTGGAGTTTACATTTTTAAGAAATGATTTTTTGGCTTTAGGTTGTTAACACATTATGTCACTGGGAACGGCCATATATTAAAACATAAAAGAACACTAATTTTGATAACAGAAGAGGTAAATTTTTACAGTCTGCCTGTAAAATTTGAGGTTTAGAATTTAGCTCAAAAATGTTTGTATTATTACTTTATATTTTACCAGGTTAGTTTGTTTTAACAAGAAACTTAATGTTTTACAGGTCCCATAAGTAAAATTAAAAGCTTTTATTCAACCAATAAGCATTCTGTATAGCTTGTTAGCAGGTCAAAAGTAACTCAGCAGTTTTTGCCTAAGACAATGTAGATTTTAAAATCAGAGAAACACAGGGAAATGGAACTTTCTGGTAGAATGAACCAAAATAGTTATTTAAGGTGGATAATAGAAAAGTTCAGTCCTCCACAGCAGGAAGGTAGTAGAGACCTGTCAGTGATCCCAACACTGGAGAAAAAGTCCAGGCAGCTGCTTGTTGAGATCAAGGGCAGCCCCCACCAGCCCACTGCAGTGGGTTTATACTATTTTAATAAAAACTTTTTATTCATATTATAGTCATATAGTCTCATACACTCATATTTAACCATTTTTTATCACTTTAACAATTGTGAATGAACTTTGAATTTATAAATGTCTTATTTATCTATTTATTTATTTTTAAAGAAACAAATGGCAAAACTCCACCAGGGGGAACCTAGCCTCCTCCCCAAATAATTAACAGGAAAAGATTGGAGCATTTTTTTGTTTGTTTGTTTGTTTGTTTGTTTTATTTAAGATTATGACACATTATTTCTTATTTGTTTTTGAGTTTTTATTTTTATTTCAACAATTTTAGCCAAGTTTGAGCTGGAAATTTGGGCTGGATTTTGGAATGGTCTCATAATTGGGAGCCGATGCCTCTGCAAAGAGGTCAGTATTGGCTCTAGAATTAACTTTTGGCTTTTGAAAAACAGTTTCACTATCCCAATAATCCTGATCACTTTTTCTAATACTGCAGGCTATTTTTTCTTTTACCTTTTGTTTTGCATGTTTCATTTTTGCCTCCAGCCAGGCAAAAACGACCTATTTGTTCAGGCAATTGTTTTATTAATATGGGGCTGTCAGCTGAGTCCTCTTTGATGTTATTTAGGGATACAGACAGCCATAAGTTTTTGAGTTTTTTATTTATTTTCTCTAATTCAGACCCTTGATCTAGTGCCACGGGGGAAGCATTTAAGGGAACTTTCATGAACAAGATTTTTATGTGATGCAGTTGTAGGTTTAGTAACGACTGGGAAAAGAGTGGTGGCTGGGCGGGAGAGCAGAAATTCCTTTAGAGAAACGCTGTATAGAAGGTTGATCAGGATGATATACTGCCGAAATTCCAGAGGAGGAACCGTCAGTAAAAACAACGGCAGCTCCATGCAGAGGCTGTGAGGAAATAATTCTTGGAAAAGTAAAAGCAGTTTCCGTCGCAAATTTTAAAATAGGGTGCTGTGGCAGGTGGAATTTGACCTGACCAGGAAAATTGAGCAAGGCTATGCCCCAGTCATCGTCATTTTGAAGCAGAAATTCAAACTGTGTTTTAGTATATGGGACAGTAATAGTGGCAGGAAGCCTGGCAAACAATTCTTTAGAACATGTCAGCCCTTTCATTATGAGAAATGCACACATAGATGTATAAGATGTGACCATTTTTGTTTGATTGTGTGCCAAATAAGTAATTCCCATGGTGATGAATAATCAATTTGAGAAACTCTAGCTTCAGAAAGTTTTTGTTCAACCAAATGCAGTTTTGAAATGGCCTCGGGCGTCAAGGACCGAGGTGATTTAGGGTTAGGATCTCCTTGTAAAATCTGGAAAAGAGGGTGTAAATCACCTGTAGTAATTTTAAGATAAGGACGAATCCAATTAATGTTTCCAAGCAATTTCTGAAAATCATTTAATGTGGAAAGTTTATCAAGGCGGATTTGAAGATTTTGAGTCATGATGAAATCATCATGAATGGTTTTTCCCAGATAGTTAAGTGGTCTCTCACACTGAATTTTGTCAGGAGCAATGACAAGACCAAAGGAGGTTAGGTCAGTAATTAAACATTGTAAAAGCGTTTCCACACCTTCCTTAGAGGAGTGGCTCAGGAGAATGTCATCCATGTAATGAATGATATATGCATCAGGAAATTTATGTCTGGTAGCTTGTAAAGCCTGATCAACAAATTTTTGACATAAGGTAGGAGAATTTTTCATGCCTTGAGGCAGGACTTTCCATTGAAAGCGTTGCCAGGATTGGTGAAAATTTGCAGAGGGAACACTGAAGGCAAACCGAGGAGAATCATCAGGGTGAAGTTTAATAGTGAAAAAACAGTCCTGCAGATCAATAATTACAATATGATTTTGTTTTGGAACAGCTACAGGGGAGGGGAGGCCTGGTTGAAGGGCTCCCATGTCATGCATAGTGTCATTAATTGAGCGGAGGTCCTGAAGTAGCCTCCATTTTTCTGACTTCTTTTTAATTACAAAGACAGGAGTATTCCACGGACTGTTAGAGGGCTCTAAATGCCCTTTTTGTAATTGGTCAGAGACAATGTCATGTATAACCTGGATTTTGTCAGATGTAAGGGGCCATTGAGGTATCCAGACAGGATCATTGTTTTTCCAAGCAATTTTATCAGCAAATAAATTTTCCGCAATGGCCCCTAAGAAAAAGCCTGTTCATCAATTAAATCAGGAGCGGTGAGAGTTAACCCCATAGATTCCATCACATCACGCCCCCATAACGAAAAGGGTGAGGAAGGAATCACATATGGCTGAAAGAAACCAGAATGCTCATTCATTTGCCAATGTAAAAGCTGAGAGCTTTGAGCTACATTGTCTGCCATGCCTAAACCAATTAAAGTAGATGAGGAATTAGTAATGGGCCATGAAGGGCATAGAATTCTTGTACTTCTTTTCCTACTTTTTTCCAGGTTTCTAGTGATAAACTGTCTTCTTCTGGAAACCATGGGCATACCCATATTATAAATTCATAAAGTTGCAACAAAGCTTTTTTATTTACTTTAATACCACGTGTTTCAATTATATTTTTCAGTATAGAAAGGAAAAGATCTCTGTTTTTGGTCTGTTGTTGACCCATGACCTCGTGATGCTTTGTTCACTCACACAAGATCTTTATTTCAACTGTGCTGTCCGGCCCGTGTCCCTCGCGGGAACTTGCGGAGGCGTCTTAGCTAAGGTCTGTCCGTATAAACCCCGGACCAGGCTGCTCCAAGGAGCAGATGACCGTTATGCCTTATGACGTCCTCCACGGGAACCGCGGGTGCAGCCCACTCAGACTCCGTAGCCCTAAGGCTGTGGAGCCGTATTCATGCACTCTCACACACACTCAGCACCACGAGTATGTTTTCAAGTTTAGAAAAACTTCTCACTGTCTCAAACTGATCACCCTTTATCAGCGAGCTCCGGACGCCCCAGTGAGGATTCTATCCCTGACTGTCTAAAAAAGAAGGGTATTTTAGGAGAAATTCACTCACACACTCACACAAGAAGGAGATAGCTTACCCAACGCAACCTCTTCGTTACTTACCTCTCCTTTGGGTGAAAACAATGAAATGAAGGTCGGGCCCCACGTTTGGGCGCCACCTGCCGCGGACCAGCACAGCGATGGACGATGAGGCCGTCTCAGGGTTGAGAGACTGCGCAGGGTGGTCAGGGATTCGATGAATAAATGACACACAGACACACTTCAAGAGAGTGAAAATCTGAGTGCGTCTTTATTAAGCTAGTGGTCAGTATATATATGTTTTTCTAAAAGCATAGGAACAGTGAACATCAAAGAGATCAGTTTGCTCATAGGCTTAGCTTAATTGACAGGGCAGTGATTTATGTCCGAAGTTACATCTGGACCTAGCCTCATTCCTAATTGGACAGGCTATAAATTCTTTCTACTGTTTTATATAATTATTTTCTAGTTGCACTAACTATCATTTTTACTCATAATTAATTGTCATGGGTGAATTTATTTTATAATGCAGTTAATATCAAAGGTACTAAAGTTAAGCACATAATAGAAAGATTATTAAACTAACAATTCTATTATAACACAGTGTTTAGTAATGTTTCATTTGCATTAGCCTAATTATTAAATTATGTATGTTTTTTAATTAGCAATCAATGACCAGAAAAAGGAAAGATTTTAGAAAGACAGTTGTAGCAGAATAAAGTTTGTGGGCCTTGAGAAAGCGAGATAAGGTTCCAGGTGGTCAGCATTTCTTTTAATCATCTTTGTGGCAGCTTCTGGTGGTCATTATTTATTGGCAGGCATTCGGCTTCTCTGCATCTTAGGGAGTTTGCTGTTCTCCCCCTGCGCGCATGGTTCCTTGCCCACGCCGGACCTCAGGGACCATGGCAACAGCCATTAGCCCTGAGGGTCACTGCAGGGGGGGGGTGCAGCAGAAAGTGTTCATCAACAATGCATGGATAAACAAAATGTGGTTTATAGATACAATATTATTCAACAAAAAAAGAAATGAAATTCTACTCTCTCTCTCCTGTGTAGAAGGATGTCCCTGTTGAGGAGAATAACTACCATGACTTCCAGTGCTTTGCTGAAACCTCAAATGTGAGGCCTTCTGGCCAACATCATATGTTGGTGCATCATTGTATCATTGGGGGTTGCAGTTTTTTCTTTTTTTTTTTTTTTAAAGATTTATTTAGGGCCTCCCCGGTGGTGCAGCAGTTGAATGCTGTGTTGCAAAGCTGCCCGCAGCGTCTGCAGTGCCAGTTCCATCCCCAGCCGCTGGGCGAGGGTCCCACATGGAGCGCAGACCTCTCCTGCCGCCTGCTGCTCCCCTCAGCAGTGTACTTCTGTCCTTCTGCCTGCTCTGCTCCCCGCTCTGACTCTGGTGAATTCTCTCACCCTCCCACGCTTCTGACTGTACCTGGGGCTTGTATAAATAAATAAATATATCTTAAAAAATAATTAAAAAATATTTATTTATACAAGAAATGGGGTACATCCCAAATGTGTAGGAGGGTGAGAGGATTCACCAGAGACAGAGCAGGGAACAGAACAGGCAGACTGACTGAAATACACAGCTGATAGGAGCAGCGGGCAAGACAGGAAAGGTCTGCTGCACCATGTGGGTATCTCACTGGCCAGCCAGGATCAAATACGCACTGCAGAGGCTGAAGACAGCTTCACAACGCTACGCTCAACCGCCTGTGCCACCAGGGAGGCCCTGGAGGTTGCAGTTTTCTATAAGTTCACTATGGCTGAACCAAGAAAGAAGGTATATGCAGATTTCTACAGAAATTATGATTCCATGAAAGATTTTGAGGAGATGAAGAAGGCTGGTATCATTCAGAGTACCAAGTGATCTTGGCCTCCCTGGTGGTGCAGGGGCTGAAGTCTCAACACTATCAAGCTATCTCCAGCCACCACAGCCTGAATACAATCCCTGGCCAGGGAGCTGACCCACAGGGTGCAGCAGATCTCTCCTGTCTTGCCCCTCGGCAGCAGATTGCAATGGATCTACCTGTTCTGCTCTCCACTCTGTCTCTGGTGAATTCTCTCACCCCCCCCCCCCATACCTCTGGCCCATACCCTGGTTCTTGTATGCATAAATAAAATCTTTTAAAAAAATGATTTTGAAACATATTTTTTTGGTTTGACTTCCATGGAAGTTTGTCACTGACTTATGTTCCTAAAACTATATTTGGGCCAAGGAATGATTTCTCTGAATAAACAAATACTGTAAACAAAAAGAATGAAATTCTTATATATGATACAAATTGGATGAACTTTCCAGATACTATTATAAACGAAATGTGCCAGACAGAAAAAGGTATATAGTTGTATATGATTCTACTTACATGAGATACCTATAGTAATCAAATTCACAGAGATAGCTTTATTAGAGGTTTCCAAAAGGGCTGGTGGAGGGGCAATGAAAAGTTATTGCTCAGTGATTGTAGTTTCTGTTTGAGGTAATGTAAGGGCAGGACTGGCCACAGTGCAGGTTCTCTGATCCCATGCAGACTGGGTAAAGGAGGAGTCAGAGTCCTTAGTCGGTTTTTTGCAGGTCTTTTATTGGGGTTCACCAGGCATATGGCAGGCAGGGGTGCTGGGTGCAAGTCTTCACTCTATCTGAGCTCTCTGGAGTTCGTTCTGCTGCTTCTCGGCTTCTCTTTCGGCTTCAGCTTCGGCTTCTACTGCTGCTGCTGGCGTCCCTGTGATGCCGCCCTTAAAAGCACAGTCTTAGCTCAGCTGAATCCCATCTACGTATGCCCACACCCTATTCCAGGTGCCCGCCATCAGGCATGCATTCAGGACAAAGATCCATCATCTATCCTGATGGCGGAAGGGCAGAAAAGCCTGATATTTTCTTTACCCTACAGGTAATAAAAATGTTTTGAAAATAGAAGTTATAATAGCTATACAACATGATGAAAATGTCATTGAATTTCTGTAAAGGCAGGAAGGCACAGAGCAGGTTCTCTATGGTCCCAGCACATGGGTAGAGTCCAGGAGCCCTCGGTGGCTTTTCAGGCTTTTATTGAGCTTTTACTAGGTACACAGCAAGCAGGAGTGCTGGGGGGCAAGGGGCTGGTGAGTCTTCACTCTTTCTGGGCTCTCTGATGTTCTCTTGTGCTGTCCCTGCTGTCTCTGCTTCTCTGCTGCTTCCACCACTGCTACTCTCTTTCTCTTCTCATTCTCTCATTCCCCTCCTCATTCTGTTGCTCTCGTCTCCTGGTTCTGTGTGATACTGCCCCTATAAGCCCCATCTCTGCCCAGGTGTGCCCACCTATGCATGCCCACACCCTCCTGCAGGTGTCTGCCATGAGGCATGCATTTAGGACCACAGGGATCCATCATTAATGTTAATGGCGAGAGGGCAGAAAAGCCTGAGTTTTTCACTTACTCTACAATTTCACACTTAAAAATAATTGAAGTGACATTTGTCATATCTATTTTACCACGATTTAAAAATATATATATATATATACATATATATACTATAACATATTAAAAACCATTGGATTGTACACTAAGCGGGTGAATGTTATGGCATATGAATGTTACTAAAGTGAAGCTGTTTTTAAAAGCAAGATAGATAGGCTGAATGGATTTTAAAAAATATTAAACATGACCCAACTATATGCTATTGAAAGAGCTTCACAGAGTCCAGCAAGATAGCAGAGTAAAGACTCAAGTCTCACCTTCATATACTCAAAACTAAATTGGGTCAGAACAAAGTCAGTTACCACTGAACGATAAACAGATAACTACAGCATACAATAACAGCATCAGTTCAACAGAAAAGGGCAGGAAAACCTTTATCCAAATAGTGTTCACAGTGATTCCAGTACAATTCACAAGAGGAAAGGGTGGCTCCCATATAAAACCAGCTACAACTGACTCAGGAGAACATGCCTATGTCAGGAACTCTGGAGACCCACCACCACATTGAATAAAAGGTGCACAAATTAACTTGGAGCACTGAGTGCACTATCAAATAACTATGGGAGTAGGAATGCAGTGTGATAACTACTCCCGTGAACCTGAGGCTCCCAATAAAGAAAGTTGGAGCCTGAACTTGAAAGAAGAAACAGGTTGGATGACCTCTCACAGTTCTCATAGAAAAGTCAATTATTTGGGGCCCAAGGCTGCAATATTCTAAACACCTGCCACCTCCCTCCCTCACCCAGGGCCAAAACCAAGAAAACAACTGAACTCTTTCACTACAAGGTTAACAGTAAGAACAGGCCCCCTAGGGTAAGGCTCTGTACTAGAAAATAAAAGAGACAGCTCCCAGCTTGCAGCCTTCTCAGCATAGCCTAGAGGTGGAAGCTGGCATGAAACTACATTAGTCATTTAGATGGGGGAGCTGACCTGGAGGGGGACATCACTGTGGAGCCCCACCAAGCAGTTTTGTACCTACAACAAAGTAAAAACTTGAGTCCATGATGCTCACCAGAGAAGACCCTTTGGTGCCCTTCTGGCTGGTTCCTTTCTACCTATTACCCTTGGTGCATAGCAGTTCTCCAACCATTTGAACAAGTGAAAAGGCAGCAATCTGAGCAGCTATCCCTATCACCACTTATAAAAACTAAAAATGAAGGGACAAAACAACATATCAGCAATGCTGAAGCAAAAACCCAAGAAGGAAGTCTCAATCCTGCAGAACTGTAGAATATGTCTGAAAAGGAAATCAGGGTAACAGTCAAACAATGCTTACTGAACTGGAAAAAAAAAATGGATGATGTAGAACTGGAACAGAAGACCAAGAAAATATGACTCTTACAGCTAATGGATCTAAAAAGTACTATAATTCAATTTTTAAAATACAATAGACAAAAACAAACAATGGAGAGAATTAGTGACTCAGATCTTACATCCAAGTCTTTTATCTACCTCATACTGTGAGGACGGTGCAATTTAGAAAACCAGGAACAACAAACGCTGGCAAGGATATAGTGAAAAAGGAACTTACTTAAACTGCTAATGGAAATGTAAAGTGGTCCAGCCACTTTGGAAAGCCATGTGGAGTTTCCTCAAAATACTAAAAATGGATCTACCATATGACCCAGTGATTCCACTCCTAGGAATTTATCTAAAGGACACAAAGACACTAATCTGAATGGAAACCTGCACTCCTACTTTTATTGCAGCAATAATTGCTAATAGCCAAGATATGAAACAACCTAAATGCCCCAAAACAGATGAATGGATCAAGGAGATGTGGAATACTACTCAGGGATCAAAAAAGATACATTCATGCCATTTGCAGTAACATGGATGGAGCTGGAAGGGATTATACTAAGCGAAATAAGTCAAAAGGAATAAGAAAACATTGAATGGTTTCACTGAGAGGTGGAATACAGGGAAACCAAACAAAGGATCAGGAAAATGATAAAACTTGCAAGTTGACCATGGATCTGAGACATACAGCAGAGGAGGGGAAAGGAGAGGGGTTAAAACAGGGAAGGGAAGACCACAAGGGATGGTGAAGATGGATCACAGATGCCATGGTAGTGGGAGAATTATGTCAACAACACCTAAGGGGGGAAATAAAATACTGTCCAAAAATTAATGATGTAAGGAAATAATTTAAAAAAACTAAACAAGATGGGAATGGAAGGAATCTACCTTAATAAAGTTCCTATACTACAAACCAATAGCCAACATTATATTTAATGTTGAAATACTAAAAGCTTTCCCTTTATGATCAAGAACAAGATAAGGATGCCCACTGTTAGTGTTGTCATTTTTGGAGTTTGTGGGTTTGGAGTGCAGGGTCCTTGGGTTCACTCTGGGAAAGGTTTCACCAGAGCTCCTATTTCATCAACACACAGTGAGTTTCCCTACGAGTTTCTCCATGAGACAGAGACATTAGTTATATTTAAAGGGCAGGTTTATTAGGGAAGGGATAAAACAATTAAAGACACTTGCATAGACACAAACGGACAGGAAGAGCTGACCCAGAAGGGACAGGTTTGCTAAGAGAGGACTACATGGTTGCAGGCAGTCAGCCTTGACAGGTCACAGGCAGGCAAGAAGCTGCTGCCCTGCAGAGGGAGAGAGTTGGTGAGAAGAGGCACCTGAATAGTCAAAGATGGGCAGTGGGATTGCTGCCCCGGGCCTGTGCAGAGACTGCACTGATATAGTCTTCTGTTTGGGAGGGGCTCACTCCTTGTGAGCTGTCAGTTGGTTGTTAATTTTGGATAGATATGTAGAATTTGAAAGGAACTGGAGATTCTACAACTGGCTCAGTCTCCATATCTTTACCTTTGGGGTCTGTTGAGCTCAATCTCCATATCTTGCCTAAGGATACTAGTGTCTACTGCACCGTGCCTCACCTGGGGATACTAGTTTCTGCAACAGTGTGGATGGCTATGCTAATCTCTTCTGCCCCCACTATTCTTGTCCTCCATCATTAGCATTCCTATTTAACTCAGTGTTAAGAGTTCTGGCTAGAGCAATCAGACTAACACAAGAAATAAAGGGAATTTAGGTCTTCCTTGGAGGCACAGGGGTTAAAGACAGCACAAGCTATCAAGCTATCGCCAGCCACTGCCACACAAGTTCGATCCCGGCTGGCCAGGGAGCAACCCACATGGTGCAGCAGACCTCTCCTGCCTTACCCGCTGCTCCCTCAACAGTGTATTTCAGTAGATCTCCTTGTTCTGCTCCCCACTCTCTCTGGTGAATCCTCTCACCACCAACCCCCCACTTCTGGCTTACACCCCAGTTCTTGTATGCATAAATATTTTTAAAAAGGGGGGTGTAGGGTAAGTGAAAAAGTATCAGGCTTTTCTGCCCTCCCGCCATTGGGATTGATGATGGATCTTTGTGGTCCTGAATGCATGCCTGATGGCGGGCACCTGGAGTAGGGTGTGGGCATGCATAGGTGGGCACACCTGGGCAGAGATGGGGCTTATAAGGGCAGTGTCACGGGGACGCCAGTGGGAGTGTTAGGGGGAAAAGGATGTCCCAAAGCAAATTCCATATAGGCTTTGTGGACTCCACCCCCACCCCAGGTCAAAGCCAAAGACACTGGGAACTCCAAATCCCATCACCACCAAAGGGAAGGTGGCTGGGACCTGAGGGTGGGGTTAAGCAGCCAGGTGGATACAAAAGGCAGACACGTGGGCTTTGGGGGGGGGCGCTCCATTTTTGGCTCTCCGCCAGCTCGCAGCGTCCGGCCAGCTCTGAGAGTGACTTTGGGTTTCCAGGTCCTCGGATCGGGTAGGACGCATTAAAGACTTTATTTCCCTATTTTCTCCCTGAGTTGTACATTTTCCTTATTTCTTTTTCTCTTGTAAATAAACCTTTTATTAACCCTTTTGTGTGTTTCTGTAGTAGAGTATTCATAAGTCCCTTTAAAGCGCGCGGGTGAGGACCCACAGCCAGGAACCCGTTTAATATCGGGGTTGCTCTATAACAGGAGCAGAGCAAAAGAGCAGAGAACGAGGCTACGAGAGAATGCCAAATGCCGGTGAGCCCTGAAAAGAGTGAAGACTTGCTGGGGGCTGGGAGGGCTGGTGGGGTTGGGAGGCCTGCCAGCCTCCCGCCCCCACCACCACCCCACCACCCCACCACCACCTCCGGTACCTTTGCCTGCTGTGTACCTAGTAAATCCCAATAAAAGCCTGAAAAAGCCACCGAGGGATCCAGGACTCTCTCCTTCACCCGTCTGCTTGGATCATAGAGATCACTGTCCCTTCCTGGCACTACAGGGGGAAAGTGAAATTATCACTATTTTTAGACAATATGTTATATATAGAAAACCCTAAAGAATCCCCTAAATCACTATTCAAAGCAATAAATTAATATAAGCAAAGTGGTAGGTTACAAAATCAATGTACAAAAATTCATAGCGTTTTTAAATACAAAGAAAATAATTTCATTTTCAGCCATTCCAAAAAAAATCAAATATCTTGGAATTGACCTAAGTAGGTGAAGGACTTACACAATGAGAACAAGATATTATTCAAGAACTTAGTGATATGAGATGGAAGGACATCCCATGCTCACGGTTGGAAAGAATCAATATAATCAAAATGACTATCCTGCCTAAAGCATTGTATAAATATAATGCATCCCCATCAAAATGCCAACAATAATTTTCAAAGTAACTGAATAAAAAAAAATACTGAAATTTATATGGACCCTTATACAAAAGGCCTAGAATAGCAAAAGCAATCCTGAGAAAAAAGGAGATGTTATGGCAGGAAGGGCACGGAACAGGTTCTCTGTGATCCAAGCAGATGGGGTAAAGGAGGAGTCCTAGAGAGTCCTGGAGCCCTCGGTGGCTTTTGCAGGCTTTTATTGGGATTTACCAGCTATACGACAGGCAGAGGTGCCGGGGGCATCACATTACCCGACTTCAAATTTACTATAAAGCAACTGTACTAAAAACAACATGGCATTAGCACAAAACTAGATACATTAGTGGAACAAAATCAAAAACCCAGAAATAAATCCACATGTGTACTAACACTTAATTTATAATAAAGGAGTCACCACCGCACAATGGGGAAAGGAGAGTCTCTTTAATAAAAGGTACTGGGAAAATTGAAAAGCCACCAAAAAAATAATTAAGTTGGATCTCACTCTATTTCCGTGCACAAAAATAAAATTCCAAAGGATTAAAGATTGAGTTATAAGACCCTGTAGGGTAAAGAAAATGTCAGGCTTTTCTGCCCTTCCGCCATCAGGATAGATGATGGATCTTTGTCCTGAATGCATGCCTGATGGCGGGCACCTGGAATAGGGTGTGGGCATACGAGATGGAATTCAGTTGAGCTAAGACTGTGCTTTTTAAGGGCGGCGTCACGGGGACGCCAGCAGCAGCAGAAGAAGCCGAAGCCGAAAGAGAAGCCGAGAGAGAAGCAGAAAAGCAGCAGCAGAAGTAGAGAACGCCAGAGAGCCCAGATAGAGTGAGGATTTGCTGGGGGCTGGGAGGACTGCCAGCCTCCCAGCCCCCCACCCAGCACCCCTGACTGCCATATGCCTGGTGAACCCCAATAAAAGACCTGCAAAAACCCACTAAGGACTCTGACTCCTCCTTTACCCAGTCTGCATGGGATCAGAAAACCTGCACTGTGTCCTGTTCCTGCCCTCCAGACCCTCAACCACATCAGTGATCTGTTTCATAACATCAATGATAAAGATGTTTTTAGAGACTTGGCCCCCCATGGCAAGGAAAATAAAAGCAAAATGGAACAATTGGGTTTATGTCAAAGAAAAATTGGAATCACCTCTACATGGCAAAAGAAAATATAAGGTTAGGGTCTCCCTGCTGGCCTAGGGATTAAGTCTTAGCACTATTAGCACTATGCCAGCCTGAGTTCAACCCACAGCCAGGGAGCTAACCCACATGTGATGCAGCAGACCTCTCCTGTCTCACTCGCTGTTCCTGCTATCAGGGTCTTTCAGTCAATCCACTTATTCTGCTCCCCACTCTGTCGCTGGTGAATCCTCTCACCCACTGCACCACTGGCTTACACCCCGGTTCTTTTATGCAAAAATAAGTAAAAGAATATAAAATTAAAAGACCCTCAACAAGTATTGGAGAGATGCAGAGAAATAGGAACTCTACTGTTGGTGGGAATGTATGCTGGTACAGCTATTATGAAAAGAGATCTGGGTCTACCTGAAAATCAAAAAACGGAAATACTGTGTGACCCAGCAATACCAACTCTGGGCATCTATGTGAAGAATAAAACCATTAACAAAAAGAACTAGGGCCTCCCTGGTGGCACAAGGGGTTAAGCACAGCACTATGAACACATCCGCAGCTTCTGCAGCACGAGATTGATCCTCAGCTGGCCAGGGAGCAAACCACATGGTGCAGCAGACCTCTCCTGTCCCACCCGCTTCTCCCCTCAGCAGTGTTTTCAGTCAATCTGCCTGTTCTGCTCCCCACTCTGTCTCTGATGAATCCTCTCACATTCCCACACCTCTGACCTGTACCCCAGTTCTTGTATGCATAAATCTTTTTTTTTAAAAAAGGAACTATATACTTTACAATGTTTATTGCAGCACTATTCACACTGAGACATGGAAGCAGTGTAATTAACTATCATCAGAGAACTGGATCAAGATGATGTGGTACATTGGAACTATGAAATGCTATTCAACCTTAAGGAAAGATGAAATGCTGCCATTTATAGTAAAATGAAAGGAGTTTGAGGGAAGTATGTGTAGTAAAGGAAGTCAGAATCACAAAGACAAATACTGGACATTAACATAGTGGACAATTTGACAGAGTAAAACGCCTACAAAAACTAATAGGTGTTAATAAATAAAGGGAGGGTTTTGAGGTTAAAGGGAAGGGTGAGGGAGAAAGGGACAAGGAGACATAAGGGATATGATGGGGGAAAAAGAGATCCACTTTAGTATCACAAACACAAATAGTTTGAAAGGGAAAATATAAAGATATTCCATTTTATTAGTTCCCTGTGACAAATAATCACAACCAGGAGACAGAAAGCAATGGAAATTTATTCTCTTGCAGTTCTGAAAACCACAAGTCCAAAATAAAGGTGCCAGTCAGCCTAGTTTCTTCTGGAGCTGAGGGAAAATTGATCCCTTGCTTCTTAGCATCTGGTTTCTGGGTTTCATAGTGTCCGGTGCATCACTCCAGTCTCTGACTCAATCTGCAGGTTGCCTTTTTCTTTGTGTGTCTCTCAAATACCCTCTCCTCTCTTTTCTCTTATAAGGAGATTGGATTTAAGGTTCTTATTGAATTTAAGGTCCATCCTAACACTAGTGTTGTTTCATCGCAAGTATCTTTTCTTTTAATTTTTTTAAAAGTTTATTTATGCATACAAGAGCTAGGGTGTAGGCCAGAGATGCAGTGGGGGGAGGGGGGCAGGTGGGGAGTGAAAGGATTCACCAGACACAGAGTTGGGAGCAGAACAGGTAGATCTACTGAAATATACTACTGAAGGGAGCAGCGGGTGAGACAGGAAAAGTCTGTTGCCCCATGTTGGTCACCTCCCTGGCTGGGGATTGAACTCGTGCTGCAGTGGCTGCGGATAGCTTCATAGTGCTGTGTCTTAACCCCTTGCACCACCAGGGAGGGCCCCTCATTTCAAGCATCTTAATTACATCTGCAGCAAAGACCCTATTTCCAAAAGAGGTCACATTCACAAGTATCAAAGTTTAGAATGTAGACCTATATTTCAGTAGTCACTATTCAACTCAGTACACATGCAAGTAGTAAAGACAGCTGGGGTAGATGGGCTAATAGCAGACAAAATAAACCTTAAGTAAAAAATTGTTCCAGAAGTCAAATACATCAATAACAAGATCAATCTGTGAAGCTACAACAATTGTAAATATATATACACCTAATAGCAGAGTCCTAAAATAAATGATAACAAAAATGAAGGTTTAAATCGTTACATAATAATAGTTGCCATTCAGTAATGACAATTCAATATAATGTGGTGATATGCTGTTTCAGTAATGGATAGAACTATCACATAGAAGATCAATAAAGAAATAAAAGACTCAAACAAAAACATAAGCTAACTACACCCTAAAGGCACATATAGAAAACCCGACCCCGCAATAGAATGCACATTATTCTCAATGGCACATGGAAATTTCTCTAGGACTGACCACATGTTAGGTGACAGAATAAGACTCAGTAAAATTTAAAAGACTGAATTCATACAAAACATTTTATCTGGAAAGGAAAATTGGAAAATTCACAAATATGTGGAAAGCAAACAACCTCTGGTTAAAAAAAGAAATCAAAAGGAAGGTTAGCAAGTAATTTAAGGTGAATGAAAACAAATCCAACATAGCGGAACTCATTCAATACAGTGAAAGAAAGCAATGCTGAAAGAGAAATGCGTAGTTTAAAATGCTAAGACTTAAAAAAGAAGAAACATTACAAATCTTTAACCTAATCATATGCCTTAAGGAATTATGAAAAGAAGAGCAACTGTAGCAGAAGGAAGGAAATAATAAAGATTAGAGAGAAATGAAATAGAAAACAGTAGAATTAATGAAAACAAAAGTTGCTTCTTTGAAAATATCAAACAAACCTTTAGCTAGACCAAGACAAAAGATGCAAATTAGTACAAACAGATTTAATATGAGGTCATTACTGCAAATCTTATAGAAATAAAAGGGATTAGAGACTACTGTTAACAACTGTATATCAACAAATTAGACAACCTAAATGAAATGGACAAACTCCTAGAAAAAGATGCTAACGAAATTCAAAAAAAGAAAAAGAAAATTTTGAAGAGAACTGTGACATTGAATAAAATGCTTATTCCCCTAAAAACCCAGGACCAGAAGTCTTCACTGGTGAATTCTACCATTTAGGGAGGAGTGCTCCTCAAACTCCTCCAAAAAATAAGAGAAAGCACCTCCTAACTCATTCTATGATACAAACATTACCCTGATACCAGTATCAGAGAAAGACAACAAAAGAAAGTTGAGACTCCACCCAGAGTAATACCCTTTGATTAACTCAGTCACTTAATTAAAGAACTTAATTACATCTGCAAAATCACTTTTACCCTATAATGTAACATAGTCACAGAGATGATTTTCCATTACAGTCACTTGTCTCCCCTCAAACTCAAAGGTGTATGCACACCTTATAAAAAGGTGTATATAATAGGGGGAGGAATCTTGAGAAAGAAGGTACACCTTAGGATTCTGCCTACCATGCATCATGATCTTTGATGATGCACAAAAAGATATTGCCTTTACCTGTGTTTGGGTCTCATGACCACCATTCCCACCCCACCGCCCAACCTGGAGGATCATAACCCATTAGTCACACAAGTGTGTGACTCACAGAAGGTAAGTTTGGAAATATAACTAAGAGCTTTTTTTTTTTTCAACTTAAATGAGTCGCCTTGCTTAAGAACTGATTTTAACACATCCTTGCAGTGTTTCACATAATCACTCCACACTTGTTTTCTATCAGTACATTTATTTGTAAGCAAGCTATTTGGGAATTAACAGAGCATGGTGTTTTCACAGATGTCAAGGTGGCCAAAAATATTCCTTTTACCAATGACATATGATCAGAAAAGTTGCATCTTTGCATGAAGGGGAATTATATTGAATTAAGAGAATTTTGAGTCAACTCTTTCTTTTGGAACTCATCTAATTTATTTTGCTTTTTGTCTGTCTTTATGTCATTCTATACAAATTGTGTCTTTATGTCCTTCTTACAGTTTGTCTTTGTCTTTCCCCTGGGGAAGGAGGAAGAGAGGAAGCATCAACTTTATGTTCCTCCTGTTGGGTTACAACCTGTAAATTAATCCTCTCCATAGGAAAGTACTCCCAAATGACTCCAGTTACCTTGGAGGAAGCAGGGCAAATTTATCTCCCTATTATGGATACTACTTGGCTGCCATACCTGAACCTAATAAACATAAATTAACCTTGAGGGAAGCTTTTCACAGATTTTTGCTCAAGACTCCAGTGACATATCTAAACAATACAGATTACGAGTGGCTGGGGAACACAAACTCATCTGCCCCCTCGATAACCTCTTAAGCCTTCAATCAGTTCAACTTGCTTCTTCCCTAGGGCTTCACTTGTGTGCTTCTCTGATCCAATACAACTTTTTACCTATTACTTGAGCAAGTCTTAATTTTAACTCCTTTTCTCAGCTTGAGGTCTCTGGCCTCAATTCCTTGGATTTAGTGCTCCTTCCAGAGAAATCAATCAGTTGGAAATCAGATGGTTAGTGCTAAGGCGGGTCTTTGTTAATGTGAGGGATTATTAGTGTTAAAATTAGGGCTACAATTAGTGCAATGACAATTGAGGAGCTGAAGATCACAGTGAATTACTAATAAATAATTTGGTGACAATCACATATTTTTTATAACACTCCAGATAATACTACAATCTTTTTTTTAATTAAATGTAACCTGGGCCTCCCCTGGTGGCGCAGCGGTTGAGCGCTGGGCTGCGGGCTGCCCGCAGACTCTACAGTGCCGGTTTGTTTCCCTGCCGCTGCCAGCGAGGGTCCCACCAAAAAAAAAAAAAATTAAATGCAACCTATAATTTATGTTTTATTAAGTATGTGTCTTTGGATTTTTAGTTCTGACATTCTCTGTAACAATAAAACTAATTTCTATTAGGTTTCTAACTAATTTCTCTTGATTATTTGCCATATAATTGAGGAAGATAAGGATATGGAGTGTATCCTATTACATATGGAATTTTTTGCTTTATTCAAATTAACGAAAAAAGTCAGAAACATTACTATGAGATTTAATTCTCCCTAAAGACACTCAAGAAGGGCCTCCCTGGTGGCGCAGGGGTTAAAGACAGCACTATCAAGCTATACCCAGCCATTGCAGCACAAGTTCGATCCCTGGTGTAGGGTAAGGAAAAAGTTTCAGGCTTTTCTGCCCTCCCGCCATTAGGATAGATAAGGGAACCCTGTGGTCCTGAATGCATGCCTGATGGCGGGCACCTGAAGTGGGTACACCTGGGCTGAGAGACTGAGTTTATAAGGATGGCGTCAGGGGGACGCCAGCAGAAGCCAAGAACGAACAGAAGCCGAGAGAGAGCCCAGATAGAGTGAGGATTTGCTGGGGGCTGGGAGGACTGCCAACCTCCTGGACCCCCAGCACCCCTGCCTGCTATATGCCCAGTAAATCTAAATAAAAGACCTGCAAAAGCCACTGAGGACTCTGACTCCTCCTTTACCCGGTCTACTGGATCAGAAAACCTGCTCAGTGGCCTGTCCTGCCCCTACACTGGCCACCCGGGAGCAACCCACATGGCACAGCAGACCTTTGCTGCCTTGTCCCACTGCTCCCCTCAGCAGTGTATTTCAGTAGATCTGCCTGCTTTGCTCCCCACTGTCTCTGGTGAATCCTCTCACCACCACCCCCATCTCTGGCTTACACCCCAGTTCTTGCATGCATAAATAAATCTTTAGGAAAAAGAAGAACCTCAAGGAGTCCACATAAAAGAATTATACTCTGAACTCACGTTAAACTTAATATAAATACAAATGGATAGACACAGAAATGTGTGTGTGTATTCTAATACTTAGGAGTTATCAGTTAAGAGGGCTTAAATAATACCCAGTAACAACGACCACGCCTAGTGAACAGATCTTAGTGTCTAAATACCTTTCCTCAACAAAGGAACCAGAGTATATTACACAAAATTTGTGAAGATGTGTTCCTATTTAAAATTTGTCTTCCATTATATCTTAGAATGTTTTGGCCTTTCTTTAGCTATATATCTTTTCATATGACTTCTTTACAGTTAACTTTGTGTTGGTTTTTTTTTTTTTAAAGATTTATTTATACATACAAGAACTGGGGTACAGGCCAGAGTTTTGGAGAGTGAGAGAATTCACCAGAGACAGAGTGGGGAACAGAACAGGCAGATTGAAATACACTGCTTAGGGGAGCAGCGAGCGAGTCAGGAGAGGTCTGCTGTGCCATGTGGGTCACCTCCCTGGTCGGGTATCGAACTTGTGCCATTGTGGCTGCGGTGAGCTTCATAGGTTGCATCTTAACCCCTTGCACCACCAAGGAGGCCCCTAACTTTGTTCTTTTAAAAGACTTTTTACTATTTAATAAATAATAAACGTTTATTGTGACAATTACACAAGAGAAGTGCAAAGAAAAACCAATTTCTCAATGGTTTCTGAAAGCTTAAAACTTCAACTTATTTAAAATATTCAGGGGCCTCCCTGGTGGCACAGGTGTTAAAGACAGCACCATCGCCAGCTACTGCAACATGAATTCAATCCCTGGCCAGCCAGGGAGTTAACCCACATGGGCAGGAGACGTCTTCTGTCTTGCCCACTGCTCCCCTCAATAGTGTATTTCAGTCAATCCACCTGCTCTGTTCCTCACTCTGGTGAATCCTCTCACCCACCACACCTCTGGCCTGTACCACGGTTCTTGTATGCATAAATAAATAAATCTTAAAAAAAAGACATTAATAAATATATCAATAGGCAAACATGAGCAGTAAGATTTGCTAATTTTGAATGGTTTTTTGGAACCTTTTAATATTTTCTATTAGTTTCCTGTTGTTGCATAACAAATTACCACAAATTTAGCAGCTTAAAACAACACATTTGTTATTTAGCAATTTATAAGGTTGGGAGTTTAAGTACAGCTAGTTGAATCTTCTACTCAGGATCTCAGAGCCTGGCCACAGCTAACAGTCAGGCTGTGATCTCATCTGAAGACCTGACTGGGAAGAATCTGCTATCAAGCTTGTTGGCCTATTTCCCTGCAATTGTAGGACTAAGAAACTATGTTTTCCTAGTGGATCCCAATAGTTCCTTGCTATGGAGATCTCTTCAAGGGCAGTTCATATGACTCTGCTTCTTCAAGGCATGCAGGAGAGAAGGAGTCTCTAGCTCTAGTCTGTTAATCTTAAATCATATAACCTAATAATCATAGGAGTGTTGACATCACATCACTTTTTCTGTATTCTATTGGTTAGACACAGCTCCCACTTACAATTAAGGGGAAAGGACTATACAAAGGCATAGATTACAGGAGGAAGAGATCATTGGAGTTTATGTTAAGGTCTGAGTTATTTCCTCATGTAAATTTGAACCAATACTTTTTATTTTAAGGAAGAATATGAATGTTTGTCTAACAAAAAGGAAACCTGGACACCTTCCACCCCAATCATCTCATTTATAAACAAGGAATTGAAGCTTGGAAAAGAGTAAATGATTTTTCTAAATTTGGTGGATGAGTTCAGAGCTGGTTTTGATCCCAAGGTTAGCTTGCTTTCTATGCACTGTGATGCCTGTCAAGTAATTTATTTTACTTTATGTTTTTGCTCTAAGGTTAAGTAAAGTGAAATATATATGTATTTATTAGACCAGGCAGAAGGCAGGTAAGGCATTATAAAGAATGTTATATATAAATTGTCAAGTATAAATTGTCAAGCATGGCAACCAGAGTAAATATTTGTGTACTCAGGAGCAAAAGTCACTGAGTGAAAGAGAATTACTTATGTTCAGGGGAGATTCTTACACTATTTGATTTAATCATCCCAACCATAATGCAACAATTAATATTCTGCTGATGAAAAACAAAACAGGCTGAGGAAAGGTAATGAGTTATTCTCAATACTGGCAATCATCAAGTTGTAATGATCAAATAAATTGCTCACTTTAGGCCCATCACATTTCCCTGTCATTAATTTATATCTTTAATTTAGAATCCTGTGAATTATTTTAGTCTATACGAACCCTTACCTTTTCCCTGTAGCCTGCTGAAGTCTGACCACTCCTGGCATCTATGGATGATAGCAGAACATACACTTTTTTTTTTTTTAGAACATACACTTTTTAAAGATTTATTTATTTTTACAAGAACGGGAGTACAGGCCAGATGTGCAGGAGGGTGAGAGGAGTCACCGGAGACAGAGCGGGGAACAGAATAGGCAGACTGATGAAATGCACTGCTGAGGAGAGCAGCGGGCAAGACAGGAGAGATCTGCTGTGCCATGTGGGTATCTCACTGGCCGACCCTGCTCCAACCCACGCTGCAGAGGCTGCGGATAGCTTCACAGCGCAGCACCCAACTGCCTGCACCACCAGGGGAGGCCCAGAACACAATTTTTTTTTAAGATTTATTTACCCATACAAGAACTGGGGCACAGGTCAGAGATGGGGGGAGGGGAGAGGACTCACCAGAGTCAGAGTGGGGAACAGAACAGGCAGACTGATGAAATATACTGCTGAGGGGAGCAGCGGGCGAGTCAGGAGAGGTTTGCTGTGCCATGTGGGTCACTACCCTGGCGGGGGGATCAAACTCCTGCTGCAGTGGCTGCAGATAGCTTCACAGTGCTGTCTTAACTCCTTGCGCCACCAAAGAGGCCCCCATAATAAATTTTTTAACTCCTTCAGATATGTTACCTCGGGCTTTAATCATGTGGGCATAAGGAAGTCTAGGAGAACCTATTTCAAAAATGGTTTGTTGTCTGTACATTAGGTGACTGTAAATTCCCGTTAAGTCTATGAAGCCAGAACATAAATGAACCATAAACAGACTTAAGAATTGTTTTAATCCCAGTTCCTATTCTTGATCTTCTCACTTATTTTCGATATGTCTTCTTACTTAAGGCATGCGTTGGCTACTAAAAGGATTTACAGAGAGATTTAAAGCAAACTATCAATGTCCTGACGTTGAATCTTACAGCCTTTGGAGGCAACACAACTTCCCGGGGAATGTAGGATACTTTCAGTAAGTAGTGCATTCTCCAAACATATCTCTGGCATTAACACCCCCAAATCTTGGATTAAGTGTACCTCAATCCAAGGCACACTTCCTGAGTGCCAAACCCGGTAGTTTACGGGAAGGATTTACCGAGACCCTGCGCTGTGCGCAATAGCTCAAGGTCACCCGGGCACGTGCCCGCCCCGAGCCCTGAGCGTGTTGCAAGGCCCAGCTCCTTTTCCGAAGTCGGAGGCCGCTCTTGCCCCATTCTTGGGGTGCACCCGGCAGACTACGACGGGTCAGGAGACCCCTCGCAGTCAGCCGTGTGGAGGAGCTTGGAACCCCGCCTCTGGAAGGTTCCTGAGTGGCTGGCGGCGGGGGCGGCTCCGGAGAAGGCGGGGCGGAGCCGGCGGCGTCCAGCGGGCTGGGCTACGCCTCCCGGGGCCGCTCGGCCGCACCCGTTGGCTGAAGCCGCGCTCCGTCCGGCCGCAAACGCTCGGGTGGAGGGTCCGCCGCGACGTCGCGCCGGCTCTCGCCGGATACCCGAGTGGCGGTCCCCTTGCCGCCCTAGCCCGCTTGCCTGCTGGCTGGGCGCCCGCCGCAGTACCCGAGCGTCGCGCTCCCCGGGCTATGCAGAGCTTAGCCATGGACCTGCGGATGCTCTCCCGGGAGCTCTCCCTCTACCTGGAGCACCAAGTCCGGGTTGGATTCTTCGGTTCGGGAGTGGGCTTATCCCTGATCCTAGGCTTCAGCGTCGCTTATGCCTGCTACTACCTGAGCAGCATTGCCAAGGTGAGCCGGGGGGTGGAGCGGGCGCCAAGGCGCAGGGCCGCGGGCGGCTTTGCCAGGAGCGATAGCAGCGAGCGAAACCGGGGTGGGCAGTTGGCAATGATTGGGGCGCTCTTGAGGGCGACCTTAGTGCTCAAGAGTTGTTGACCTTTGCCGGCATCTAATGGACACCCTTGGAGCGCGCGCGGGAAAGCTGACCAGCCCCTGACTTACTGCCCGTGGGTCGGGTCCGGGTCCTTGAACCGCAGCTCAAAAACCCCAATTTCTCCGCGCGAGTGGCACTGCCCTGCCACCGTTCGCTAATGCAACAGTGCTGCTCGGCAGTGCTGTAGCACTTTTCCGAATGGTTCCCTTATCTCAACTCTCATCTTTCTCTCCAGCGGGCTGATGAAGTAAACACTTCTTAAGTCCACTGTGATTGTGATTTGCCTTAGGCTTCCAAAAGGAAATGTAACCCAACGGGTTACGCGCGCGATGGGGACAAGTTTGTGCTCATTTGTCGTTTATGGTTAGCAGAAACTTTGCTCTGTTCTGGATCCTTCACTAATGCTGTTTTTCCCAAACAGAAGCCCCAGTTAGTGACGGGGGGTGAGAGTTTCAACCGCTTCCTTCAGGACCACTGTCCGGTGGTGACCGAAACATACTACCCGACAGTCTGGTGCTGGGAGAGTCGAGGACAGACACTGCTGAGACCTTTCATCACTTCTAAGCCCCCGGTGCACTACAGGAAGTAAGTACATTGACATTTTCAGTCATTTCTTCAAAGCCACAGTATTTTGGATACTCCCAGTTCTCCTCGGTTAATAGAAACCTCTGGTTTAGTAAGTATATAAAAAAGAAAGGGGACGTGAAAGTGGAAGATATAGCCCCCTTATCCAGCTGAAAGAAAATGTTCAGGCATTGATTTTCCCTGTTTTACACGCCGCCCACCCCACCCCCCCACCTCCGCCCTGTGTCCTGATGTAAAATGTTTATTACTGGGATGAGGGGAGTGTTTGGGAGTTACTGTTTGCCAATTTGTCATGCATTGACCCCAGGACCAAAATCCTTTGATGATGTGCACCAGTTCATGAATGGTGGTGGTGGGGACCAGAAGAATACCAATGAATTTGGATTTTGTGTGATAGAACTCTAAAGTCTTCATATTGATAAGCAGATAGGTTTTTGATGATAGTGTCCTTGAAATGCTTAAAATATGACCCAGAATATCAGTAACCAAGAAATTTAAATGGTGCCTATTATTAATTTCCCTGAGTCATCTAGTCTTTCTGGAATCCCTTTTGTTGCCTAGATTTTGTTTGGGAAAAATGTATAGCTTCATAGATACTGTGTGAGAAGTACTTTAAAATGTTAAGGAAGCAAATGTTGTAATACACTTTACCAAGTGAGGGACTGCATGAATAGAGAGCAAGATCAGCGATAGGTCAGCGTTTTACTTATTCATAATTCTCTGTTGAATTATTTGGGTGACCTCAATCAAATAGGGGTTAACTGCTGGGTATTTTAGAGATATAAGGAAATGATTAAATAAACATTTGAAGTATTTGGAAGTTCATTTTTATATATTATCTTTTACTGAAGTTGCTGGAAATATTTTATGGTGCTGATCTTCATAAAGTTTCTATAATAAAAGTGAAATAAGTACATGTGTTAGTGAACATCAAAAAAAGTTATTTTGAGATGATCAAATGTCATAAATTTATAGAATTGAGACATTAATGTTAAGATATGACTTAGAACACTTAGTATGTAATGTCTTTTGAATTATTTCTTTCAGTGAACTTATTAAAACTGCAGATGGAGGACAGATTTCACTGGACTGGTTTGATAACGATAACAATAAGTGTTATATGGATGCCAGCACTAGACCTACTATCTTACTGTTGCCTGGCCTCACTGGAACAAGCAAGGAATCATATATCCTTCATATGATCCATCTTAGTGAAGAATTGGGATACAGGTACCAGTAAAAGATTTTTTTCATTTTTCACTTAATTTATTCTATTTTTAAAATTTATTTATTTATGCATACAAGAACTGGGGTACAGGCCAGAAGCATGGGGGCTGGGAGGACACACCAGAGACAGAGAGAGGAACAGAACAGACAGATTGGCTTATATACACTGCTGAGGGGAGCAGCGGGCAAGTCAGGAGAGTTCTGCTGCACCATGTGAGTTGCTCCCTAGCCTGCAATTGAACTCATGTTGCAGTGGTTGCAGATTGCTTCGTAGGTTGTGTCTTAACCCCTTGCACCACCAGGGAGGCCTACTTAATTTATTCTAAATGAAGCACAAATATATATATATTTTTAAAGGTTTATTTATGCATACAAGAGCGGGGGTGCAGACCAGAGTTGCAAGGAGTAAGAGGTTTCATCAGAGACAGAATAGGGAGCAGATAAAGCAGGTCTACTGAAACACACTCCTGAAGGGAGCAACGGGTGAAACAGGAGAGGTCTGCTGCACCATGTGGATTAAGTCCCTGGCTGGGGATCGAACTTGTGCTACAGTGGTTGTGGATTGCTTTATAGTGCTGCGTTTTAACCCCTTGTGCCACCAGGGAGGCCCCATATCTATGTTTTTAAGAAATACTTATTATTTATTGCATGGCTTAAGCAATTCCTTAAATAATTTTTCTCTGCTTCCTCCTTTTCCTCTTTTTCAGATAGAGACATATTAAATCATCTGACAGGAGATGGCACTTAGTATAATAGACACTCAGCGTATTTTGAGTGAATGAATGAATGAAATTAACATCACCTAGGAATTAAGAAAAGAGCCAGGTCTGAGAAGCAGTGGACCCCATTGGAGGCCCCATTAGGCTACGGAGAACACTCATTTCAAACCCCTGAGAGAGTACAGTGGCTTCCATGTCACACATGTGACACTCTCGGGCCCTGGATCCATTAATTTTTCTCTCATCAACTTATATCCCAAATATAGCAAAATATTCATAATCAGCTTGGAGGTCATCCTTATTTTTCCAAAAGTGACTTGTGCCTCTTCTGTCCACCTGAGTTTGCAGGTGCACATGGCCAGTGTCCAGTTGATGATGCCACAGCATTTTTGAGTAACCATTATTCAACTCAGGCACCAGCTAGAAATTTTTTTTTTTTTTGGCAATTGACTTAGCAACTTTAAATTTCAAGTTTACTTCTAGAATCTTAAAGCAGGGTCATTGCAAAAGATACTGCTTTTTCGTGCTTCAGTCCTTTTTATTTATTTATTTTTGTTTAAAGATTTATTTATTAATGCATACAAGAACTGGGGTACAGGCCAGAGGTGTGGGGAGTGAGAAAATTTACCAGAGACAGAGTGGGGAGCGGAACAGGCGGATTGACTGAAATACACTGCTGAGGGGAGCAGCAGGCCAGCAGGAGAGGTTTGCTGTGCCATGTGGGTCAGCTCCCTGGCCGGGGATCGAACTTGTGCTGCAGTAGTTGCAGATAGCTTCATAGTACTTATGCTTAACCCTTTGTGCCACCAGGGAGGTTTCCCAGTCTTTTTTAATTGATGGCAATTATTATAATGGAACACTGATTTGCATTTAAAATAGAGTTGTATTATTTCCTGAACTTGAACACTTGTTTGAAAAACTTTTTGAGTTATATGTTGAGTTTACATTACCGAAAATAGATATAAAAAGGAAAATGCTTTAATATTTAATTCAATTTTCACACGTTAACTTTGGTCTTTTACAGATAAGGCCTATTTTGTCAATGAAATGAACTTTTCAAAACTATGATACAGTGTTCCAGAATTATGGTTCCAATGAAATTTTCACTAAGCAATAATAAGAATTCATCATTATTGCATGTTTAAGCACCTTCCATGTAAGATGTAGACTTGTTCTAATTTTTTGTAATTCAGCAGTGCTCAGGAAGTATAGACCAAGAAACCTTTTGTACATATTTAAATTGCTGGTCCTATACTTGGCCTGAAATTCTCCCAAGACTTAGAATGTGCTTTTAGCAACAGCTCCAAGAAAAAGAAAAAGCTCCAAAAACTATCCCAGGAAGATTAGAATGAATGTTTCCCTCATGGGATATATGCCATGGTGACATTTCTCAATCCATTCCTGTGCCCCAATAAAAACAAAAGCCCCCCCCCCAAAAAAAAAGGCCCTGAGGAAAAAAAGAAAAAAAATAAAAGTGCTTTTAAAAGCAATGTAGTTGAAACTCAAGGACTAAATCTCATAAGTTCTGGGGATGCCAGTAAGCATGGCTTTCTTCCATCCTTTACAAAAGTTACCAAATTTTATTTCCAAGGCTGTCATTACACTGTTTCAAAAGCTACTGGAAGATTCAGAAATTTTATTGTGAAAATATGATATAAGAAAGGCTTTGTTCTAGGTACTCTGAGGAGATACAAGAGTTTTTTAAGTTGTTCTAGACTCAATGAGGCTATGAGAGGAGAAGACAGTGACCAGATTAAAAGTCAGCTTATTTGGTTTTTGGAAACTAAAACACCAAATCAGACTGGGCTTGAAGGTAGCAGAATGTATGAATATGCAAAGGTCAATAAGCTTTTTAATGGTGGTTTGGTCTTCCCTTTTTCATTTATTTACTTACTGTATTTTATTTATCATTGAAGAAAAACCACAGTAGCAACTTCTGTGTTGCCTTCAATAAGATCAAATAGTTCATCTTTAACATAACTGCCACGCTTCAGAATTGAATTCAATACAATCATTATTACATTATTACTTATTACCCCCATTTATTTTTTTTTTAAAGATTTATTTATTTGTACAAGCACTGGGTACAGGTCAGAAGTGTGGGAGGGTGAGAGAATTCACCAGAGTCAGAGCAGAGAGCAGAGCAAGCAGATTGATGAAGTACACTGCTGAGGGGAGCAGTGGGCGTGGCAGGAGAGGTCTGCGAGCCATGTGGGACCCTCACCAGGCGGCCAGGGAATGAACCGGCACTGCAGAGGCTGGGGGCAGCTTTGCAACCCAGCGCTCAACCACTGCACCACTGGGGAGGCCCTACCCCCATTTATTTTTAACTGCAAGCAATCTCTGGATCTCCTTTGGAGATCCAGTTGAAGAGGGTGTATCAGTTAGCTTTTGCTGTGTAACGAAATATCCCAGAACTTCGTGGCTAAAAGCAACAACCATCTACTCACAATTCTGTGGGTCAGCTGGGTGGTTCTGCGCTGGTCTTGGCTAAGTTCATTGGTGGATTTGTATTCAACAGCAAGGAAGGTCTGTGCTTGAGGGCCCTCTGGAGGAATGACTCATCTCACTTCTGCCAGGTCTCTCATTCACCATCAGACTCCCCTCAGGGTTGTTCATTAGATGGCAGCGGGTTCCAAGAGTTTCCAAAAGCAAAAGCTGCAAGGCCTCTTACGACCCAAGATGAGAACAATGTTGTTTCTGCCAAACTCTAATCAAAGCTAATCATGTGGTCAAAGAGTAAGGATATAGACTCCCCCTCTTGATAGGAAGAACTATAAAATATTTTTATAATCTGCCACAGACAGTTTCAGAAACTACTGGTAGTTTCAAAGATCACTGAGGTAAATAAAAAATGGATTTGAAATTATGGTACAAGGCTGTGCTGAGTACTTACGTGGCAAAGCATCTAGTCATTGATACTACAGCATGGGGTCTAGTAGCTAACAGAGTTTGTTGGAGGCTGTGAAATACCTGGAATGTGCATGGGCTCTGGAGCCAGGCCTGGGTTCAATGTTAGAAGCACCACTTACTGATGACCCTCAACAATTAATTTTTTTATGGACAATTAATTTTTAATTTCCCCAATCAGTTTCTCACTACAGATAATTTATTTTTTTAAAGATTTTATTTATTTATTTATACAAGCGCTGGGTACAGTCAGAAGCGCGGGAGGGTGAGAGAATTCACCAGAGCCAGAGTGGGGAACAGAACAGGCAGACTGACGAAATACACTGCTGACTGGAGCAGCGGGCGTGGCAGGAGAGGTCTGAGCGCCATGTGGGACCCTCTCCTGCGGCCAGAGATCAAACCGGTGCTGCAGAGGCTGTGGGCAGCTTCGCAGCCCAGTGCTCAACCGCTGCGCCACCAGGGGAGGCCCACTACAGATAATTTAAATGAATTAGAACATATAAATTATTTGGTTCAATATATTAAAAAGGGGGGTCTTTAGAAAGGTTTGATTTTTCTTCCTTTCTGTTTCCTGACCAGAATAGAATATTTTTCCATGGGGGACCTCCCTAGTGGTGCAAGGGGTTAATATGCAGCACTATGAAGCAATCTTCAGCCACTGCAGCACAAGTTTGATCCCCGGCCAGGGAAGTGACCCATATGGTGCAGCAGACCTCTCCTAACTTGCCTGCTGCTCCCACCGAAAATACACTGCTGTACTTTTGGTGGATCTGCCTGTTCTGCTCCCCACTCTGTCTCTGGTGAATCCTCTTACCCCCCCATCTCTGGCCTGCACCCCAACTCTTGTATGCATAAATAATAAATCTTTTATAAAAAATAATTTTTTAATATAATTTAAAGCACAAGTACAAGCAAACCTACTTCTTGGGAAATAAAACATTTAATTTCGTTGTCGGAATACTTGAATATTATTATAATGTCCTTATACAGCAGACTTTAATAGGCAGTATAACTACCCCTGTATTATGGGGATGTACTTACCTTTGGTTCCCAGCTACTATCTTGTGTAAAGGTTGAATGTTGAGGGAAAGTCATGACTTCTGTCATGTCTCCAGGAAATTATTGATGACTTACTTGTAAAATACAATTTAGGCATTAGAGAGAATCTAACTCCTGGCATGTAGACAAAGCAATATAAAGGTTGACTGTTATTGCTGCTAAACAATTTTTTCCCCTATACCTGAAAACTAAAAAAAACATAAAACTTTTCTGCTAAGGTTCACCAATTAAAAATTAATAATGGATAGGATGGAAACTAAGCTAAAGATAACTCTGAGTGAAGAGCTTACTAAGTCAGAGATAAATAGAATTGAATAAGGAATATTTGACTGGCCTACAGTGTCCATCTTCACTGGCAGAGTATAGTATGTACTCTCTGGATAGACTTGTCCCTCAGAGGAGAATTGCTGAGCCAAACAGCCCTTCATTTGTCCAAGTTTTAGCAATCAGAGAAGCCCTCCACCTCTTAAAGAATGAAAAAAGTGAGAAAGGCCAGGAGACCAGGAGTATGTTTAGACAAAAGTCCTAATAGAAATGAGAGGGCTGGAGAAAAGGTAGTTTCCCTCTAATAAGTTATACCCATGTGAATAAAAAAGTAGTTATCTTTTTCTTCAAGATTCTTTTTTTAAATTCTCTATTTGGTAACATAGCCTGGCAGATACTATTTTATCTGCCTGAAACGATATGTTTTCTTACTTCTTTTTCCTATTCTCTGAATTGACTTCTAGCACTATAATTAAAACCAAAGAAAAAAGTAGTAACTCTGAGACTGCCCAGCTCATCTTTTATTTGTACTTTTTAAAAAAAGATTTATTTTATTTATTTATGCATACAAGAACTGGGGCTTAGGCCAGAGATACCAGGGGTAAGAGGATTCACCAGAGACAGAATGGGGAGCAGAACAGGCAGGTTTACTGAAATACACTGCTGAGAGGAGCAGCAGACGAAACAGAAGAGATCTGCTGTGCCATATGGTTCAGCTCCCTGGGCAGAAATCACTCATATGGCAGTAGCTGGTGATAACTTGATAGCACTGAGACTTTAACCCCTGTGCCACCAGGGAGACCCTTCATATACTATTTTATTCTACCCATAACTAATATTTTAAAAATGACCTACCCAGAATTATGCAATAATATGTTTATTGAAATCTAGGTCAGTCATTAAGTATTTTGGTACTATAAAGTTCAGTATCAGAAACTGTATTCCCAAAGAGGATGTGGTCTAGTTGAAGTGACTAAGAGTATGCACTGGGAGGGAAGAAATGCATTAGAGAGAACCAGATTTGGCTACAAGTGAGAGAAAATTCAAAACAACAGTACTGAAACAAGTTACAACTCCTCTCTCTCTCTCTCTCTCTCTCTCTCTCTCTCTCTCTCTCTCTCTCTCTATCTCTCTCTCTCTCACCCCCTCTCCGGTAAAAATTCGAGAAAGTAGACCAGGACTTCCATGGTGCTCTATAGTGTCAGAAACTAACTTTGACTTATCCTGTTTCAATACACATGGTTACGCCAGCACCAGCAGTCCTATCTGCCTTCTAATACCCAAGGAAGAGACTGCACCACCTTCCTTTAAGAATGCTTCCCAACCATTGTGTGCACCACCTTGCTTATATCACTTGGGTCTGATCTTTCTTAGCTACAAAGGAGACTTAAAAATGAAATCTTTATTTCAGGCAGCCAGGTACCTAATTGGAATTGGGATATTCTATTATTGACAATGAACAGGAAAATGGATATTGGGATAAAACTGGCAGCAGCTCAAACTGAGTGATCAGAATACTACAAGTGCCAGAATTCTGGAATTTCAGAAAAAAACAAGAGTGACATTTTACAGAGGGAAGGAAGAAATGGGTCAGCAGTGTCAGAGGCAACGGAATGGGAAGGAAAATGAAGACAGATAAAGCAATATTTGAGAAGATTCAGTAGAACAATGAGGAAGGAAGCCATATACCTGGGAATTCAGATGACCTTAGGAGATAAGAACAAGAAGGGATTTCATGTTAAATTTGACAGAGAAGGAGAGAAGCTAAAAGGGATTTTTTAAGGCTGTAGGTTTATGTTTTCAAGACTGTAGGTTTATGTTTGAGGGATTTTTCAAAAGAGTGTAGGTTTATGTTTCAAGAAATGTCTTTCTGTATTTTGTTTACTACTTATAGAAATTACTGATTTTTTAATATGCTTTGACATGAGCAAGATCTTCTATTCTTCACTACAGAGTCTGCCTATTGGTAGTGAGGATGTCATTATTGTGTATGTTTTTTTAAAAAAGGTTTATTTATGGATACAAGAACTGGAGTGTAGGCCAGAGATGCAAGGGCTGAGAGGACTCACCAGAGACAGAGTAGGGAGCAGAACAGGTAGATCTACTGAAATACACTGCTGAGGGGAGCAGTGGGTGAAACAGAGAGGTCTGCTGTGCTATGTGGGTCACCTTCCTGACTGGGGATCAAACTTGTGCTGCAATGGCTGTGGATAGCTTCATAGTGCTGCGTCTTAACCCCTTGAGCCACCAGGGAAGCTCTCCATTGTGTATGTTTTTGAGAGAGATTTGATGTGGGGAATGACTTCATAGTGGTTCAAATTTGACTGCTTTTAAATGTCCCTTTGCATTCTAGTTTGGAGTTTGGCCTATGCATTTTTGATGTAGGGGAAGTATCACCAGTGTATATTCAGCCTTAGGTAACATTTAGCTTTTCTTGCAACACTAGAAGTGCATTGAAGGGTCATCCACTTAATTCTTCCTGAGGGAGGAAGGAAGGGGAGGCTGAACTAAGGAACAGAGGCAGTTAAACAAAAGGGCACGTTCTGACAACTCCCCAGCCTAAAAGCAGTATCTTATATAAGAAGTCATTTTAAGTTACCACCAGAATATTTTTATCTGAAAGTATTTTATCATTATTTTATTGTTAAAATAATTTGTTTTTGAAAAAAGTTTGAGAATGAGTCAGTTAACTGATTATTCATGAGACAAGCTAGAAGAAATGATACATACTGGAAAGCACTAAACAAAGAGTTTAGCTTATTTAATGGTATTTTTGGGAAAAGTTAAGGTGATACTGACAAATGGTCCCATTCTCTTGGGAACTAAATGTTAGATATTCCACTATAAAATGATAGCTCAATTAACTAACTTTCAGAGTGAAAGCTCTTTTTATCAGTGCTAGCTTGCATTTATCTATTTTTTAAATTTTTTTAAAAAGATTTATTTATACAAGCACTGGGTACAGTCGGAAGTGTGGGAGGGTGAGAGAATTCACCAGTGCCAGAGTGGGGATCAGAACAGGCAGACCGACGAAGTACACTGCTGAGGGGAGCAGCGGGCACGGCAGGAGAGGTCTGCGCACCATTTGGGACCCTCGCTGGTGGCCAGGGATCTAACCAGCGCTGCAGAGGCTGCGGGCAGCTTGGCAGCCCAGAGCTCAACAGCTGGGCCACCTGCGGAGGCCCTAATTTGCATTTAAAGGGCATTCTGTTCAGAGCAACTGTCTTCTTTGGAAAAAGACTTTAATGTTACCAGTTTAAATAACATGAATGGACATAGTGAGATCGTTAAGTGGATTTCTGAATCAGATCTGCCAGGGCTCAGCTCTCAGCTCTGTCTCACAGTACCTGTGTTCTCAATGATACATGATTTAATCACTCAGTACCTTGGTTTTCTCAACAATGAAGATATCTATACCTCATAGAATTGTGACATATATGTATATGAAGAATTTGACTAGTACTGGCTTTTGAAAAGTATTTTATGTTGTAATGCAATGTTACAACAAAAAAGAAGATATAAATATTTTTTAAAAAGAAAGAAAGAAAAAGGAACCAGGTCCTTAAATAATGTTGCTTTATTTGAAGTTGGGAGGGATTTTTTTTTCTGTCATCAGCATGATAGGGAAGCAACAAAACAAAATGGCATTATTCAAGGAGCTGCTATACTTTACAAAGGCAACAAATTTTGACTGCTCAAGGTTTTTAGTCATTGGCAGATTATAGGTTTTTTTTTTTTTTTTTTCCCTGAAATACACTGCTGAGGGGAGCAAGAGGTGAGACAGAAGAGGTCTGCTGCGCCATGTGGGTCACCTCCCTGGCCAGGGATTGAACTCGTGGCTGTGAAGAGTTTCATGGTGCTGTGTCCTAACCCCTTGCACCATGAGGGAGGCCCCCAGATAATAGATTCTAATGGAAGCAGTTTAACATCAGAGTTCACATTTATCAACATTTGTTCAGTTATGTATTAAGTATAGTTGGCAATATAAATAAATATATAGGTATATTGATTCACAAGTATTTTGCATTTAAAAATATAAGTTAGGGAACGTAAAAGAGTGAAGCATGCCATTGTCTGGCTTAATTAGGGAAAACCTTACTCTTTTAGTCTGGTCGGAAGGAATGGGTGCTTTCTGCCTAGACCCTCAGTGAGAAATCATCCCAGGAGGATCCAAAGATAGCAATGTGCCTCATAAGTCAGTGGGTGATACAGGGAGTAAGAAGGAAATGCCTTTCTACGGTGGAGAGATTGAGGGATTTATATCCAAGACTTGTCTCTGACTCAGTTTTGGATACCAAAGTTTCCAGTAGTGACACTAGAATAGTGTACAACACTATTGATGTAAAACTATTAAATAGCATTTCCCATAGATTAATTCAACTAGGTCCTTTGTTGACAGAATCTATAGAAATACAAGAGAGACCCAGCTAGAATTCAATGAGTAAGATAAAATATGAGAACACCAGAAAGCAACTGAGTAAATGTTAGGTAAATGAGAAAGCTAGTGGGAAAAAATATAAAATAAAATATGAAATCAGTATGAGAACTCTTCATGCTCATTGTATAATGACTTTCAGCTTCATCACATTTAGAATAACTGACTCTTTTTTTTTCCCCTCATAGCTACAGGTTTTGAGGTATGCCTAACAAATAACATGCATTATATAAATTTTAATTTCTTATTTTTTTTAATTCATAAGGCCACTTAGAGCTTATGATCAGCAAGAGAGAACCAGAATTGCTATTTTGGTTTAATCTCATCAAATTTAACTTTGTTGAATGTCTGCCACATGATAGGCTCCATACTAGGTGCTATACATTGGTTACCTTATTTAATATGCACCAAATTCTAAATATATATTATTATCCCCATTTTACCACCCCCAATCAGAACTCCAGTATTAATAATTTCACCAAAATTAGACAACATGTGACAAGTTAAAATTTCAACTGTGGGCCTCCCTGGTAGTGCAGGCAGTTGAGCGCAGTGCTATGAAGCTGTCCGCAGCCTCTGCAGTGCCAGTTCTATCCCCACTGGCCACAGAGATACCCACATGGTGGGGCAGACCTCTCCTGTCTCGCCCACCGCTCCCCTGAGCAGTGTATTTTGGTTGGTCTGTCTATTCTGTTCCCCGCTCTGTCTCAGGTGAATCCTCTCACCCTCCCGCACATCTGGCCTGTATCCTGGTTCTTGAAGAAAAATAAAGAAATCTTAAAAAAAATTTCAACTGTACAGGCTTGTGGTAGATAAATGTGTGATTTCTATTAGGTCTGTTGAGATGTTGACTATTCTTAAAAACTCTGTTGCTTTTTTTTTTTTCAGATTTATTTATTTATGCATACAAGAACTGGGGTGTAATCCAGAGGTGAGGGGCTGGGGGAGGGGTGAGAGGATTCACCAGAGAGAGTAGGGAGCAAAACAGGCAGATCTACTGAAGTACATTGCTGAGAGGAGCAGCTGGGTGAGGCAGGAGAGGTCCCCAACAACGTGGGTTGTTCCTGGCCAGCTGGGGATGGAACTCATGCTGCAGTGGCTGGAGATAGCTTGATAGCGCTGTTTTTAACCCCTGCGCCACCAGGGAGGCCCACTATTGTTTTTTTTATATCCTGTGATGTCTCATACTTTTAGCTTGCGAACAAATCCCATGATTGTTGTTTATTGGGATAATGTATACCTTTAATAGCATAAGATTCAAATTCAATAACTTTTATTTCAGATATTGTATTTCTATGTTCTAGAATTTTGATTTTTTATAGGTTTTATTCATCTACTTAGATTTTCCATTTTGTTATTCATGACAAGCTTATTTTCCTTTATGTTTCTGAGTGTAGCTTTGAGTAGATGCTTTAAATTCTCATCTATTAACTTTAATATCCAGATTACCTCAGGGTCAACTACGTTCTTTTCTTTTGAGTATGAGTCATGTTTTCCTGTTTCTTAATTGTCTAGAAACTTTGAATATGTACTAGACAGTGTGAATGGTCCATTGTAGACTCTCTGGATTCTGTTGTATTTTTTCCAAAGAATGTTCATTGACTTGTTTGTTTTATCAGGCAGAGAACTCATACTCCTCTCTGGTAGACAGCAACTGAAATAACTATTCATTTTTAATCCTTAATTGAACTACTTAGAGTTCTGATTCACACATGTATAAAGGGACAGCTAGAGCTTTGCACCAGAATTTAGGACACTTCCTTTGTCTCTTTTCCAAGGTTTTCTTCCTCCTTTTGTAATTGTTATAGTTGCCCCAAACTCCATTTCCTGGTTTTTCAAATCCACAAAACTGCGAATTTCGATCTGATTTTTGTCCAGCTAGATAAAAAAAACTTATCTAGGGTTAATTTTTTATTCCAAGTGTCAACTCACATTCAGTTTCTGCCTGCTTTTGGTTGTTTTCTGTTGCCTTTATAATGTCAAAGGTTTATAAATCTTAGTCTACAGAAGAATTGATTCAATAGGACCTATTTTGACATTTCTGGGAATAGTACCTCTTCTTTTCTTAACCTGGCATGTAAGAACTCTTTGCCTATCTTAGTCCTAACCTATTTTTCCATTCTTATCTTCTATATAGCCATATTTCAACTAAGATAATGCATCTCTCATCCCTTAGAAAATTTTGTATATTCCTACCATATCTTTGCTTACATTGCTTCCTTTCTTCCACAATATATGCCATACTTTCTTTCTGCTGAAATCATTCCCTTTTCTAAGTGCCAATTTAAGATCTGCCTTTTCCACAAATCCTTTCCTAATCAACTTTGCCCATCCTTACCTCTTAAGGCTTTTTTTAAAAAAATTTATTTATTTATGTATACAAGAACTGGGGTACAGGCCAAAGGTGTGTGTGTGGGGGGGGGGACAGAACGGGCAGACTGACTGAAATACACTGCTGAAGGGAGCAGTGGGTGAGTCAGGAGAGGTCTGCTGTGCCATGTGGGTAGTTCCCTGCCTGGGGATTGAACTCATGCTGCAGTGGCTGCGGATGGCTTCATAGGTTGAGTCTTAACACCTTGCACCACCAGGGAGGCCCTTAAGGCTCTTTGAGCTATACCACTAATGGACAGTGAATCATATGCTGCCTTGTTATAGTCACAGAACTGAAAATATGGCACATTTCTTTTCAGTCTAACTAGACTGTACTCACCTTGAGGACACGAACCTTATATTGTTATTTCATTTTTTTCTACAAGCTGAACTCAGTCTTTGGTTCTGTATATATTCTGTTTAATAAATTTTTGAAAGACTGAGTCACTCCAAGATTAATATTCATGTAGCATTCTAGAACATGATCTGGTACTGAATAAACACTAGTATATGCTATCTGTTGTTCCTTTTTTAATCTGAAATCAGTGTAATGATCTCTGCATCTTCCTCTCACTCTACCCTTTGTTGATAATTATTTCTATTCTTAGACTCAAAGACTTATGGAATCTTAGAGCTGGAAAGTATTTGAGGTCATCTGATAAAATTCCTTTATTCTGGTTGATCTCTGGGCTTGATCAGATTCAAGACTATTTAGTCCTTTCACTGTAACAGGAGTTCTCAACCAAAGGAGCCCCCACTGCAAAGAATTATTTAAAACATCCATAGTGCTAAATTTTGAGATCCTGTGCAGAGAAAAGTTCTCTGCCTTTTATTTAACTTTCATTAGAGGAGACTTGCCTGCTTTTTTGGTGTTTAGTTGTCACAGAAAGTTCTTAATGCCAGATTTATTCTTCATTTTATATTTTCTTCACTTTATATTTTCCATTTTGAGCATAAAATTTAGATAGTTAAAATAGGCAGGAAAGGTACATTTTGCCAAAGAAATTTCCTCATATAGATACCCTTTACAATTGCAAATATATATAAAGATAATTTGAGGGAGCAGTTAGAGGCTTGTAGAGGCTGATTGACTGTCTTAGAAATCATAGTTATTTTACAACCAGCTCTTTTAGCTTCATGTGTAAAGCTGTATCTCTGGGTGAGTGTCAGGATAGAAAATGGGTAAAATGAAAGAAGAAGCTGATTGCTTGTTACCAGCTAGAGTGGTGAGAGGGATAGAAGGCAGCCCTCATTTTGCCTTCCTCTGTAGCTGCTTTGCTCCCTCATTCTGCTTTATTTCTCTACCCCAATCCAAGGCTAGAAATGTACAATGATGACTGCTATTGAATGAGCATTGTCGGGAACACAGGCCTATGGAGAGGTCAGTACAATTCCTCCTCTAGTAAGAGATGCCAGAGTTGTGATCCACTTTTCAAAGTTGCCTGAAGGAAAGTATAAACATCCCAGTCTGCAGTTTGGAAGAAAATCCCAGCTGTATTGGCTGCTTTTTCATGAGTCTGCAGATCATCCTTTTCTTTCCCTTTATAAATCCTGTTCTCTTCTCTCTGTGGCAGTCACATGAAGATGTCTTGCCTCAGACACTGTTTTTATCCTCATTTAATATTTGCACTTTATTTTTTATTTTATTTTATTTTTTAAATTTTTAAAAGAGATTTATATATTCGTGCATACAAGAACCGGGGCACAGGCTAGAGGCGCGGGGGCTGAGAGGATTCACCAGAGGCAGAGTGGGGAACAGAACAGGCAGATTGACTGAAATACACTGCTGAGGGGAGCAGCGGGCAAGACAGGAGAGGTCTGTTGCATCATGTGGGTAGCTCCCTGGCTGGGGATGGAACTCATGCTGCAGTGGCTACAGATAGCTTCATAGTGCTGATACTTAACCCCTTGCACCACCAGGGAGGCCCCAATATTTGCACTTTAAAATGCTTCTTTGCTGAATGGAAACTTCAAGGTTCAAGGTAACAGGTAACTTTAACTGTAGTTCAGTGTGTAACTTAGGTGTAAATACAAGTTAATACAAGGCAAGCTTCAGTTCTATTTATGTGTAGTTTGTCTTACCATTCTTTTTACCAAGAAAAGATTAAGGATTACTGACCCTGACTTTTCCACATGTTTGATAGTATATTTAAAGCCTTTCTTTGACTAGTCAATAAAACATATTCCTAGCTTTTTCTCAAATCAGATTTCTAAGATTCTTAAACATTTCTCTTCTTTCAATTGGGCCTATTAAAATTTTCCATATGACTTTTCAGATGCCCAAGAGAATTCCTTTGCAGAAACATATCTTTAATACCACATTGAAATCTAACTGCCCTGACTTGTGCATCTTTTGGAAGGCAATCAATTCATTGCTGCTTAGAACCTATACAGTGATCAGAGGCACCCTAAAAGTAGAAAATTAGAAGTTTAAATGATGTAGATGGACTGGATAAGTGAAATAGACAAAAAGAAAATGAATCTTAATTGACTTGACTATGGCTTCACTAAATTAAATAGACACCATGTAGATGCAGTTAGGAATTTTGTTTGAAGATGTGAAAAAAAATACATATCTGGGGATATGGTTGATTAAAAGTTAAATGACAGTTAAATATCTTACTTGAGCAATGACTTTTTAAGCATGCCACCACAGCTACTATTTTTATTAATATCTAACTTTCAGTGTACATTTATTATGAACCAACAGTACACTACACTCTTTACATGACCGTTAACCCAGGAGAAAAAAACAGCATTATAGCAAACAAAGGTAGTCTTTCTTCCCCTAGGTCAACTGAACACGAAGCAGTAGCCTAGCGGGGACCCATTTTACCAGCTCAGGTGTCAGGCTCCTTGCAGTTCTACCTGTGATGTTTTCACCTGGAAGAAAGTTCTGGTCTCCATATTTGCTGAACCTTGCACATGGAATAAGAGATTTTTCTTAGGATAGGAATAGATACTTGTTAATATTACAAATAGAATGGGTAAATAATTTTTTTTAATTTGAGGCAAAACATTTACATTTGACTTTTGACTTACATTTAGCATTATTTTAATAACATTTACTAGAGGTCTATACATATGCATAAAAAGAGGTGATAAAAAGTCTGCCCTTTTGGTAGGAAAATGAACATCATTTCAATATATAATTTTCTAATTTGAACCCACATGTTTGGATACCTGGATTGGACCTTAGTGCATTTAGATAAAACTGTCAAACATTCTCATGTCTGTGAAAGTTTTTTAATAATAACTTAATGCTCTAAAACAGTGACTTTAATATTCTATTGTATGCAAGAATTATATTAAAAATAACAAAAATTACTTTCCTCGTTTTTCAGATGTGTAGTTTTTAACAACAGAGGAGTGGCAGGGGAGAATCTCTTGGTAAGTAAATTTAAATTAATGACAACTTATTTTTAAAAAATCATATTCAGTTTCATAATGAAAAGCATATTAATATTTATTTAAAATAACTTATTATGTAAATAATACAAATTTATTGTGAAAAATATAGACAAGCTAAACAGGAGAAATTTGCAAGATCCGTAATTACAGAAGCAGGGAAATATCCTTAATTTACATTTATCCACACCTTAAATATAAACAAAATATATGTAAAGTGTTTCTAGTATTATAAGAATTAAGGTTCTATTTTGTAACTTTTGTATTTGTTATATTTTAATATCAATACATGTTTATCTATATTATTTTAATGTAAAATACATTTCTTTAAAAAGTATACATTTCTTTAAAAGGTATGAAACAAACCACACAATCTTGCTTTTTTTCATTTAAGAAATTTATTTTTGTCATGAAGCCATGTATTTGTGTATTATATGCCTTTAGTCAACCAGAGTTTACATAAAGGGAATTTTATATAAATCCTTTTGTTTAAATCAGTTTTATTTCCCTCTAACCTCTGGAGTTTTTGCTAGGATAGGCGTTCTTCTCCCTATTAGAATATCATCTCTATTTGCTGTTAAACCTGTGAGTTGGAATGAGAACTATTCACTCACTGAAACTTTCTTGAAACTTTTCAGCTGTTTGTTCCTCACTACTTCAATAGATCAGAGGCAACTCTATTAGAAGTGAAAGAAACTTTTTGAGGGTGTCACTGATAGAGAAAGATATTAAGACTCTAAATAATCAAGTCATGCTGAAAATAAAAATTTACAATCATGTCATTAATATCAGAGCTTTATGATTATTTGGAAGGGAGAGGAACTCTTGTACTTTGCTTTCTAGTGGCTTAAGCCTGGAGGAATGTAGATCAATATGATTTCGAAAGCTAAAGTTATAAAGTGTTTATGGTTTTACTCACGTACCTCCTAATAAATAGTTTGGCACGAAAGTTCATATTTCCTTATTTACTCCAGCTCTTTAAGTTTTGTAGACACATAATAGGTACTCTCAAGGGAAAAATGTATTTTTCACTGTCACCTTGGGCCAAGAAAATTGGTTTTAAGCAATTCTTGTCTGCTATGTATCCTTTAGGTGCTTCTAGGTCACAGAGATAGGGAAGACAAGGTCCGAGGCTCTCAAGAAAATGATGTGACACAAAGTAAAGTCCACTAGATCCCATAAAATGAGTGACAAAGATCTATTTATTCAGCAAAGCTGTGTTGTATGTCTATTAAATCGAGACTGTACAAGGCAATAGGGTGAGCAGTGTACACATTATTAGACATAACCCTAACCAGTGAAAGCTTTAACTGTAGTTGCAGGAGAGTGTCAGATACATAAAAATGTATGTAATACAGTACTAAGTATAACATAGGAAGATTTAGGAAAGAACAGAAGGTAGGAATAAACTGTCTGGGGGAGTTAGAAAAATATAGTGGAGGCAGTGTTGGATGTTGAACTCTGTGTTATTGAACCAAGAGTAGAGAAAGTTTTCAACATAAAGAACAAGGTATTAAAGGGCATGGAATAGCAAGTACTTATTGTGGAGGGATGATCATAATGACATTTTTGTCTAATGTTTATTCAGTCCTTAGGTTGTCTCAGTTATGTTTTTTCTTATTTACCAGCAATAGAAATAAGCCTTGGCTTAGGTAAGCATAAGCACCATCGTTCCCATTATACAGATGAAGAAAATAAGGCATAAATAGGTTAAGAACTATTCTAGCCAAAAATTGAGAGCAAGGGTTCAGACCCAGGTAGTTTGACTATGTACTTATGTTCTTGACCTTCATGCTATTTTCTCTCTCGTTATTTAGAGGTGACAGAAAATCTTCTAGAGGGGATAGGGACAAATTTTGAAAAGAAGTGTGTATAATCCCAAGGAACCTAGTATCAAACCGTCAACTTTTAAAGAAAGTTAGCTTTATTGATATATAATTGACATATAAAATAATTTTACTGTGGTCATGTTTTAGAAAGAGGACCATGGCAGCAATATATAAAAGAGATAAAGGGGAGGAATCTAAAAGCTGGGAAACAAATTAGGAAGCATTTAATACAGATCTACCCAGAATTTGAAAGAAGATGTAGGAGGAAGGGGGAGGAGAGGACAAAAACAAGGGGTATCCATGAAGTAGGAAGAATCGTGTTATTTGTATTGTGGGAAGTGAGGATAGGAGAGATCAAAGTGGATATTTCTATCTTGACTGATTGGTAAAAGATGCTGATATTTGCCAAATAGGAAAATTTTTTTTAATTTACAAGATTTTGGTGAGATAAAAATAACAAGTTCAGTGTTAGATGTTTAGGGTACTTTTTGATGATTCAAGTGGAAATTTCTAGTAGTTGAGTATACTAGACTGGGCCTCAGGATCGCGGTAAGGGATTATCTGCACAAGTGGAACTCGGAGCACAGGGGTGGCTGAGATTACTTAGGGAGGGTTTGTAATGGGGAGAGGTCTATGGACAGCATCTTAGTCACAACAAGTAGGAAGGAGGAAAGAAAAAGAGGCAGAAGCAATTTGAAAAGTCTTCTACTCTTAGCAATTAATTAATTGGAAATTGAAAGAATGGAGTAACCCAGAATCTCATCCATAAACTTTAATTGGATTTTTGAAAAACCTCCAAGAACACATTGAATTCTTATGAAGAGATGGTGCATACATAAGCTTTTTTTTTTAAGATTTATGTATTTATGCATACAAGAGCTGGGGCTCAGGCCAGAGGTGCAAGGGGGTAAAAGAATTCAACAGAGACAGAGTGGGGAGCAGAACAGGCAGATCCACCGAAATACACTGCTGAGGGGAGCAGCTGCGGAGATGGGAGAGGTCTGCTGTGCCATATGGGTCGCCTCCCTGGCCAGGGATTGAACTTGTGCTGCAGTGGTTGTGGATAGCTTCATAGTGCTGCATCTTAACCCCTTGCACCACCAGGGAGGCCCCATAAGCTTTTTTTTTTAATTGTTTGAAAGAATTTGCTGAATTGTAAGCAAGAGGATGAGTTGCTTGGTCTCTGGGATCCTACACTGTACACTAGGTTGAATTCTGATGAACTAGTAGTCCCAGAAAATATCTGTATCATAAAGGCTAATGTGGGCCTCCCTGGTGGTGCAAGGGGTTAAGACGCAACCTATGAGCAGTCCACAGCCTCTGCAGCATGAGTTCCACACCCCAGCCTGCCAGGGAGCGATCCATATGGTGCAGCAGACCTATCCTGACTCGCCCATTGCTCCCCTCAGCAGTGTATTTCTGTCAGTCTGCCTATTCTGCTCCCCACTGTCTCTGGTAAATCCTCTCAACCCCCACACCTCTGGCCTGTACCCCAGCTCTTGTATGTATGAATAAATAAATCTTTAAAAAATAATAAAATAAAGGCTAATTGATATAATTTCAAAAAAAACCCAAGAATATAAAAATGACCAAAATGTAATTTTAATTATATCCATTAGTAGAACTATTGTTCTAAAAGGAAATTTAAGGTAGTACATTAATTATAATTTATATATACTACTTATACCTTAATGGATCACAAAAATGAGATACCAATAGTGATTATTAGAGCTAGCTCTGATATTTAGATCCCTTGATAATCCTTTTCTTCCTGCCTTAGAGCTATAAACAATTATTTCAGACTAGAGGAACTCTATGTTTATTTATACCTCACCTTGTTCCAGAAAGAATTTAATGGAATCAGACTCAGAGTAAGTAAGAGTTTAGGATAGGCATAAAAGGAACAAAAGATGAATCAGCAAAAATCAAACTAGAAGGAACTGTCTCTAACTGCAATTAGCCCAAAAAAGCTAGCAAAGGTATATTGGAATTTAAGGTCAGCAGTTCTCTTAGGACTAGAAATGCAAAAGTGAAAGGTCTGGTGTAGCATGTTGGCAATATACTTAGCATTTATAGGGATACTATAGCTTTTGCAAAGGGGAATAAGAAAGTAGAAATTTTCCACCACTGTATTGTTTTCATTTCCAATTAGTCATTGCAAGATTGAGAGAAAGCCAAAAGCCTTGCTTACTAAGAAATGAGAAAACTGCACCTCAGCCTCCCTGAGGGTGTTAGCTGTAGGAAACAGATCATCCTAGTCTCAGTAGACTGATCCTCAGATATTCCTGCAGGGTTCTTGGAGCCCTAGGACTACATGGTACTTTTTTTTGCTCTCTGCAGATTAGTTTTCAAAGATAAGAATCGAGGAATGCAAGTTTTATGCCAACTCCCTGAAATTATTGATTACTTTGTGAAGTAGCAAGAGTCCAACTTCATCAAGGGTACTAACTTAAAAAGAACTCAGCTAAAATTGAGTTTGTTGAAATCTACATAGTGACCTCTTTCCCTTTTGGTTATAGGATCATACAGAATTCTGTAACTCTAGACCCAACGGGAAAACCTTCCTAGTCACTTTGGAAAACTGTCTGGCAGTCAAAAACTCAAACATAAAGTTATATGACCTAAGTATGTCACTCCTAGGTGTATATCCAAGAGAAAGAAAGTATTTGTTTACTTTTTTACACAATGTTTATTGCTGCATTATTCATAATAACCAGAAGGTAGAAAGAACCCATATGTCTGTCAGTGGGCAAATAGATAAATAAAAGGTGGCATATCCATATTGAAGAATATTATTCAGCATTAAAAAAAGAAATGAGGGCCTCCCCTGGTGGTGCAGGCGGTTGAGCGCCACCCTGTGAAGCTGTCCGCAGCCTCTGCAGCGCTGGTTCCATCCCAGCCGGCCAGAGAGGGTCCCACATGGCGTGGCAGACCTCTCCTGTCGCACCCGCTGCTCCCCTCAGCAGTGTATTTCATCAGTCTGCCTGTTCTGTTCCCCGCTCTGTCTCTGGTGAATCCTCTCACCCTCCTGCACCTCTGGTCTGTACCCCGGTTCTTGTATAAATAAATAAATCTTAAAAAAAAAAAGAAATGAAGTACTGATGCATGCTATAACATGGACAAACCTTGAAAACATTATAGTTTTCTCTCCTCTCTCTCCCTCTTCCACTCTCTCATCTCTCTCTCTCTCCCACTTCGCTTCTCTCCCTCCTCCCCATAAGCACACACTGAAAAACAACATTATCCTGAGAGAAGCCAGTTGAAAAAGATCATATATTGTGTGATTCCATTTATATGAGATAGTTAGAATAGGCAGATTTAAAATGACAGAAAGTAGATTTGCCTATGGCTGTGATTGCCTATGGCTGGGGGAGGGAGTTTCTTTTTGAAGTCATGAAAATGTTCTAAAATTGTGGCGATGGTTACACAATTCTGAATATACTAAAAATCATAAATTATACATTATAAATGGGTGAATTTCATGGTATGTGAATCATATCTTATAAATCAGTAAGGAAGAAAACCCTCTTTCAGGTGCTTTCCTGTTCCAGTTAGAGCTGGTTCAGCAGGTAAAAGAGGCCAACAGGGAAGGTAGAAGCCAGAAGATACTATAAAGTAGTGCTGCTCCAAGTTGGTTTGTGGACTAACTTCCACTTCTCAAATATACCTGTCCCAGACAAGATGAGGGACTCCAATAGCCTGTTAACCAACTTCAGTTCTGAGCATACTATTTGGGTTAACTGATCTTTTTTTCTTGTAGTAATACTCTCTTAGTGAGAGGTGCAGTGTGCTGATTTGTGCCCTGACACCAGCAGTCATGCTGGACTGGCACTAGGAATAGCTCTGCTTCAGAGAGCCTCTAATTCCAAAATCCTCATTTTATAGATGAGGACACTTCTGGAGAGGTAGTGTGATAGGCTTTTAGGACAGGAGCAGATTGGGATTGAGGGCAGGAGCTAATGTCTAGCTAAGAGTACTCAAGTTATTTTCATTATCTTTCAGCTCTGGTTTTAAGTCAAGTCAGCTGAAAATCTGGACATAAAGTTTTTCAAAGAGAGTGCTTATAAAACAATTAACAAAACACAACAAAAAATAACTCTGAGACTCTGAAAAATATGGTAGACCCTTCCTTTCTCACACCCAGTGCTTTCCTACTCAACACCATCACATCACCCACGTCTTCCCTTCCCTAATTGCTCAAAAAAAAAAAAAATCCCTCCACTCTTCACCCCTATCAGAACAACCTAAGGAAGATTGATCTCAGCTATATATGGGTGTGAATGTATTAAGTCCCCTTATTTTTTCTAACATTGATAGTTCCAGATCAGTAATATCAACTGATGTAAATGGTGGATACACAAAGGATTGCACAATTCTCTCTGTATGAATAATTTCTAAGTAAAAGGAAGAGTGTTTAAGTAACTGAAGAATTTTAGGACTGGTGGTCACAATAATTTAACAGTTACTACCATTTATTGAATGCCTAAAAAAGTATGAGCTATTGGGCAATATTTCCCCATGCAATGCAAGGAATCCCTGTAGAACCAGATTTCCCTCTACCCATGGTTAGATAGTTTTATCATTCTTGTCACTACAGTGTCCTTCTATCTTGGCTCAGCTCTCACCCTGTTTCATTATTCTTTCCAAGCAATTGGTTCTCAATCCTGGCTGCACTTTAGAATTTACTGGGAAACTTTGAAAAATACTGATCCCTGGATCCCATCCCCCAGAGATACTAATTCATCTGATTGAGGTGGAAACTAGGTATCTAATTTGTCTTAAAGTTCTCCCATGTGTCTAATGTGCAGCCAGGGGCTGACAACCACTGTGAGGTGGTGGGTAGTATTGGATGCGGCAGTCGCCCTTAAGATACAGGCCTGCCACCTCTAGCCCCAAATCCAGCCAAGGCAGAACATGAGATTTGTGTCATAGAAGTCTAGACTGAGGATAATTCCTTTCTGCCTGACTGACCTGCTCTAAGCCACACACAAACTGTACCCATTTATCAGTGTGATGTGTCATATGATAGCATAAGCAAGTGCCATAGCCATCTAGAACAATAGCAAGAACATGGCACATTTTGGCCTCAGAATAGGCCAGGAAATTTTCTGGGATCCATTATTTTGTGATTAGTTATTTTAAATAGTTAAGAAAATCTCAGGCAAATTTAGGTACTTGGTCATTTGCATGACTATCCATGATTAGGTGAATTCTTTTTTTATTAAAATGCTGGTTTTGTGGAGAGAAAAAAGAAAGGATGACAGGAAGGAAGGATAGATTCATGCTAAGGCACAGTGCCATAAAATGTCAACATCTATGAAATGAGAAAATAATTCTAAAGTATTGTAAAAATATTTTTAAAATTAGTGCTAGGTTTTTATATACTCATAGTTTTGTTTTCCCTAACTCCTTATTTAAACTCATCTCCCAAATATAAGGTCAATTTATCTAAGAACAATTTGGGTTTTTCACTAGGGACTGGACCCAGCCTGGTTGAAATCAAAATAAAACAAAACAATAATAAAAATATATTGGAAAAGTCAATTTAAAAACATAATTTGTTCTCTATAAAAGGGTTATTCCTTTTGGGGAAGCCTATAGCCACTCAAGAATCACAGAGTTCATTAAGGCAGCATCTTATCAAATACTTGAGTATAGGTCATTAAATGCATGAGAGGAAGACTGTAAGATGAAATATTCAAACTCTTTATGATTATCAGACATTACAATTAAGTAAATGTGGAATTTAAATGGTTTTTTTGAAAGATAGTTGTTTATCTTTTTCGGTTTTCTTTTTTCTGGACAGAAAACTAAAATCCTAGCTGGTCAGGCTCAGTATTGGATGTATTACAAACATAGCATTGAGAGCAGGGTCCTAGGTTATGGCTTCAGTAGATTAACAAATTAATCTCTTCAAGAATAGCTAGGGAGGGTCTGGCTGCCTGACTAAACAGTGAATTTATTTTGTTTCTTGACCAAAAAAAGAAAAATTTTCAGTGAAATTTGCATTTTAATAGAGGATAAGAAAATTATCTTTCAGGTTGGGAAGAATCAGTTTGTCCATATTTTAGAAGGTGGTAAAGAAGAAAAGGAAATATATGCTTTATTTTTTTCTCATCTCTTTAAATATGAATAATAAGGAGTTAATTTTACTTCATTAGTATTTTCCATATCTTTTAAAAACTAACTTCTAGTAGCCATTAAAGAAATTACAGTTATTTCTCTCTGATTGTAGTTGCAGTTGAACAACTTGAAGAATCTTGTTTTGTAATTATTGCCAAATTATTCTAACTTATAAAATATTTATGGCCAAACATCTGCTGGAAGGTTATCTATCCTTCAGATTTTCTGCATTTTTCCAGAATACCTTTCTTGTCCTCATTTCACCATAGGGATTGTCACCTATGTGACAACTATGAGTTTACCAGCTGAATTCTTTTTTTTTTTTAAGATTTATTTATTTATGCATACAAGAGCTGGGGTACAGGCCAGAGATGCAGGGGCGTGGGGTGGTGTGAGAGAACTCACCAGAGACAGAGTAGGGAACAGAACAGGCAGACTGACTGAAATACACTGCTGAGGGGAGCCCTGGGCGAGACAGGAGAGATCTGCTGCACCATGTGGGTTTCTCTCTGGCCAGCCAGGGATCGAACTCATGCTGCAGAGGCTGTGGATTGCTTCATAGTACAGTGCTTAACCCATTGCGCCACCAGGGAGAGGAGAGGGACCATCTAAATTCTACAAGGACTCCCTTCATCCATTTTCTTTTTCTTTTTTTTTAAGATTTATTTATTTATTAATATAAGCACTGGGTATAGTCAGAAGTGCAGGAGGGTGAGAGAATTCACCAGAACCAGAGCGGGGAACAGAACAGGCAGACTGACGAAATACACTGCTGAGCGGAGCAGCAGGCGCAGCAGGAAAGGTCTGCGCGCCATGTGGGACCCTCGCTGGTGGCCGGGGGATCGAACCAGCACTGCAGAGGGTGCGGGCAGCTTCGCAGCCCAGCGCTCAACCGCTGCGCCACCAGGGAGGCCCCTTCATCCATTTTCTGATTAGCTGTAGCTTGACCTTTTTTTGTTCTGGCATGGAAAAAGACAGGAATTATTGCAGTATAGTTGTTGTTTGCATTAGCAACCCATATCCAACTGAGAATTAACGTTTTTTTAAAATCACAGAGCTGCTAGTAATATCTTCAGACCTGAAGAAAATTTTTGCAAGTGTCTTTTCTGTGTATTCTATATGAATGTTTTCTTTAATGGGTCTCAAGTTCTGTAGAGAAAAAAGGCATATGATGTTTCCTGTTGCAGCTCATCAAGTAGCAAGAGTTTGTGTAATAGAACTATAATCCTGTGTGCATTAGTGGTAGTCAACAAGTATTATTGACTGTCAGAAACCAGAGACAGAAGTAAGATAGTCATAGCAGGAATCTAGAAAACTTAAATAAGGGACCAGGAAAATGAATAACTATAAGAAAGTGAAAATCAAAATCAACAAACAACTATGAACCAGAGACACTCTATGAGGGGTAAGGGGCGGGGAGGGGAGGGATTGGGGTCAAAATAAGGGGGTTGCAATTGTATGGAGAATATAAAAATAAAATTTATTAAAATAAATAAAATACCACAAAAAAAATATACTTACCACAATTAAAAAAAAAAAGAAGTAAGATAGTAATAGAAACTGACATAGATAGGGACGGTAAGGAAGATAAACAGGTTGGACAGGACAAACTAGGGGTAAAATTGGAAAAATCTGTGAGTTCTCGGTGACCAGTTGCAAGTTTTACCTGCTGTCTGACATTTACTCAAGGCACAATTTCAGCAAGCAAAGTTAACAGTTTCCAAGACACTTGGCAGATGAAGGTTACACAGGTGGCAAAGATATTAAGAAGCCTAGTAGGCAAGAGAACAGCTTTTCATGACCTGACTCATACCTAGAGAAATGAAGAAATATTTCTCATACTAGGGAAATAGTAAAGTACAGAACCATAAAGTACACTTTCAATATTGTGAACAGCCTTGAATGTTTGCCAGAGGAATTTGTGCTTAATTCAGTAGGTAATGAAAACTAATGAAGAATTTTAAGCAGAAAGTCTGTACTGTTGTGATTAGAACTGGAGTTGTCTTTTGTGTGGTTAATCTTACAGGGAATGGGATACACAATTATGCATGGTTACGTAAGGAATGACTGGAAGTTAACCAGGTAAGAGGTTATCTCAATAATCCAGATATGAGGCAAAAAGCCTGATAGCAGAGACAGTTGGTGCCATACCTTTACCACACTTTTACCTGCCTTGGCTCTTACCATTCTCAGGAATGCCTACCTGAGGGCTTTCAGCTAGAAGCAACTGCTGCTCTTCGATAGAAAGGGGCATTCTGGAGCCACTGGAGGCTGCTGGGCCTGTGCTTGGAGTAAATCAGAGGGCCATGGAGTTATCCTCTGGGAATATTCTTCACCAATGACAGAAGGGAACTAGTGGATAAATAACCCACCTCCCTTGCCACCAGGCTGCGATAATTGAGCCATGTCTGTCCAGGTGCCCCAAGGAGAATTGAATCTTCTTTGGTCACAGTTACAAACTGCTTGGTAACATCTTCATTATTGACTTCCTACCTTTCCTGACTTACTTCGCGTCCCCCCCCCACCACCACAGAAAAACACACACACACACTGGGATATCTGGTACCTTCCAAATGAAGTGTTTTCACCTTTCATTGCTTACTCAATTAAGATTCCTCTGCTAAGTGTTTAAGGTTGTCCACAATATGACAAACAAACTTTGACTCAGTAGTTCACTATTTCTCTCATGTCCTTGTCTCAAGGGCCCTTCTGAGAGAATCTAATATGCCAGGGCTTTGCCAAGATGAAAAGAAGGGTTCTTCTGTGTTTCTTGCAGGAATACTGAAGGAGATTAAAGAAGGAAAGGGCAATGTCACCTAAGTTTTGACTAGGAAAATATACACGTCTTTTGTAGAAAAAAATGAGAAGTTAGGAAAAACATTAGGAGTTTTTATGATGAAAACAGTTTTACTTTTGGGCCATTGAGTTTGAAGTACTATCAAAATATCACAGTGAAGCCACCTGCTAGAACTTTGAACTTTGAATTCAGAACTCAAGATCAAGGTAAGACTATGAAAAATTAAGTTTCATTAGGTACAGCTGGTTGTTGAAACTATGGAGGTAAGATCTTCAGCAATTGGGTTGACCAGACTAGGTACAGATGCAGGCTTAAGATAAAACTTTTTGGAAATTAATACTCACATTTGGGGTTGGGGAAGAAAGACAAGAACTGGGCCAGAATTGGAAATCTAGAAGCAGAAGGTGAAGACAGGGAAGCAGCTGGCAAAAAGCAGATCATGCCAAAAAGGGTCTAGATCTGCCAAGTATGAGAGTTCTGGTAACTTTGATCCATATCGTTGTTATCAGTTTTTCTTCTGTGCATTGTGGGTTGCTCCCTGGCCAGCAGGGGATGGAACTTGTGCTGCAGTGGCTGGCCATAGCTTGATAGCACTGTCTTGAACCTCTGGGCCACCTGGGAGGCCACAGTTTCAATCTTAATGTAATCCATTTGGAGAAAAGCATTTAAGGAAAAATCAGTTCCTATATCTGAGGGAATACCAGAGTATGGATTTATTTACAAAATACCTATGGAATCCCAGTGCTTGCAGGGCTTTACAAGAACTAATTTACTTATTAACAAACACATAATCCAGGTTCAGCTATTTCATGACCTTTGGCAAATTGCTGAGCCTCAATGTTTCATGTGTAAATAAGGAACCAGGTACTATCTATAGTTCTTGACACTAAGATTGTCTGATCCTATAATTTTCCGCAGGCCATTTTCTCGTACCCTAGTCCTCTATGTGTGTTCATAGTATGTGTTTGTGTGTATGCATGTGTACATACACATGCACACATACTCCACTTGAATCCTGCATAACAAGAGTACATGCTGATGACTGTTCATAAATGATTTCAGACTTGAAAGCTAAGCAGTGTGAGTAGAGTCATGTGTAATAAAAATGCTGAGTAAGGATGATTTCTTCACACAAATTCTTTTTTTTCTTTTATATATTTTTTACATCATTTTTTCATTTTTGTACAATGTGTGTGTTTTCATCTTGGCTATAGTCCCAGTAATATTCCCACCACCCTTGTTTTGATCCTACTCCCTTCTCTCCCCCGTAATGTGTCTCTGGCTTATAGTTGCTTGTTGATTTTGATTTTTACTTTATTATAATTAGTCTTTTTCCTGATCCCTTATTTAGGTTTTCTAAATTCCTGCTATGAGTGAGACCATCCAGTATTTTTCTTTTTCCTTCTGGCTTATTTCACTGAGCATGATCCCTTCCAGCTCCATCCATGTTGCTACAAATGGCATGAGTTTATCTTTTTTGATTGCTGAGTAATATTTCATGGTGTATATATGCCACATCTTCTTGATCCAGTCATCTATTTTTGGGCATTTGGGTTGTTTCCATAGCTTAGCTACTGTAAATAGTGCTGCTATAAATATAGGGGTGCAGGTGCACTTTTGAATCAATGTTTTTATTCACACAAATTCTTACGACGAGTTTTGCTCACTGTGAGTGAGCATGTTAGTAGATATAATTTTATTTAGATTTATATTGAGTTTGTGCCCCCCAAATGCATTTAATCACAAAGTATGTTTTCAGAGTATCTCAGCATAATCACTTATTAGCTCTTAATGTGTTAGAGGGTTAACTTCTCCAAACGCAATTTCCTAATTTATAATATGAATATAATAATAGGATCTTCCTCAGGGTTTTGTTGGCACAAATTAAATTGTTCAAAAATTGATAGCCACTAATTATCAGAGGAGAAGGATTGGGGAGGTATGTGGTAGGGGGGATTGATTGGTTGGCCGATGATAAGGATGGACTTTTGCTGGTGCGTGTGGTGTGGTATTATTCTGTTGCTGAGGTGAGAAATTGTACACCTGGCACCGATACTGTATTGTAGACTAATGTTACCTTTAAAAAAATTATTAGCTATTTTAAATACTACCAGGCTACATTTGTCTTTTGGAGAGCTCATATTTGCACATCACAAAAAGATAACATCAGTAGTGTTTTAGGCTTGAATTTAATTGGAGGGGTCATTGAAAATTGTGATTTTTCCCAGACTTGTTAATAATTGAATAGTGGAGGGCCATAATCTTCCTTATTGTGATCATGGTTTATTGGTATATGAAAATCAGGATGGTGCAAATAACTGGTTTCAATGTTGTTATCAGAATGATGTTACTAGATTTTATTAAAGTTAAGCTGCTGGTTATTTTATCTCATGTATACTTTAGTCACATATACTGTTACATATATTCTAGAATTTGGATTCTCCTGTCCTCCCAGATCTCAAAGCTGTGAATCTTTTCTGCTAGAAACAGAGCCCCTTTTGATGAAGTTCACATGAAAATCATGTTTTAATGCATTATGTTTTGAGGCATAATGCGCTTTGCATATTTTACATTTTAAGTGTTGCAGTATATCATTGTAAGTGTTGCAGTGTATGGATATATAATTGTAAAAGAAAAAGTTTAATAAGTAGACTAGCTATTGCTTTCTCTGAGGTGAAGGTAGTGCCAGGAAAACACAGTACTTCATTGGTAGACAGCAATCGCTCAGGCTAGAGAAAATGGTTCCCCAGTTAAAATTGATCCAAAGGTTAAGATTTTGGTGGCATTGTTATAAAGTCTTTTTGTTTGCTTACTTTTTTTAACATCCATAAAAAAGTATAATTTTCCACTTTTTCTTCTTAAATTGACTCTATTCTTGTTAAGTCAGGAACACATTTGAATTGGGTACTGCATATCTGTTTAATTCAAGGTATTTGTATTGACCTTGCTCCATTTCCATCGTGCATTCCTTGCTTGAACAGAGCCTTTCTTTGTTAGTGACAACTCAGATAGTGTTCACTTTGTGAAATATATGTGTACTGCAAGATATGAAAAGGATAAACTATTATTACTATGTACAAAGGTTATTTTCTCATATTTATGACTTCTTGCTTTTTTTTGCATTTCTGCATTTTACAAATAATTAACCTCACAATTTTAATTTTTGTGTTTTACCCGTCACCACTTACAGACGCCAAGAACTTATTGTTGTGCTAACACTGAAGATTTGGAGACAGTTATTCACCACGTACACAGTCTATTCCCTTCTGCCCCTTTTCTGGCAGCAGGGGTTTCAATGGGAGGGTAAGGTTTTTCCTTTCTATAATGTCTCCTTCAGAGGACACTTTTGAAATAAATGTTTACTTTGCTTTATCATGTTGCACCACATGTAGCTGAATGAAGTAATTAATTCAGGTGAATTTTAATATTTTCCTTTGACTACTGGCCTCTGTGACAGAAAGGATTCAAGATGTTCAAGGTTCTGTGAGCATGAAAGCCTGTCTGAATCCCATGCAATTGATTTCCATCACTCAGCTGGCTGCCATGTTGACCTTCAGATTCCCTAATGTACTCCTGGTCATCCCTGTAATTGAGTTTTCCATTGAAAATTCAGGAAGCTGAATTTGTAGTGTGACTTTCATCACTGTAATCATAGAAATAATCACTTAATACTATCTCCAAATTGATGAGGTTTTCGACATCATTTTTCTCCAGTGTTTTTTTTTGTTGTTGCTGCTGGGCAAATAGACCTACCCTGGAATGCTCTCCAGAAACTGTAAGGTTTTGTTATTAACCCCTTACTCTCCCTTCTACTTTAAGCATATGAATAGTGTGATAATTTGTGCTACTTGCAATTATATTGGGGGCTATTTGGAACTTTTATTTGCCATGTTTATATTTAGGCTCATTTCTACTAATAATTGTTTGAGGTTTTTTTTCTTCTAGTAATGTGAAAAATCTGGCATTTCACTGTGCTTTCCCTGAACATTTGCCCAAAACTCAGCAAACACATGAGACAGGAAATGATCTATTTTCTCAATTTTGCAATTGATTTATCTATCATTTCTATCTTTAAACATCTTAGGAGTTTATTTACTTGAAAATGAACAACCTTTACAAATGAAGGATTCTGGAAAATAGACTTTAACCACAGCTTTTTAGAATCTGATAAATATAAAACTAAGAAGAATACGTTTCTTAAATTAGCATGGAAGGTCTGACTTGACCTACTAAAAGAAGAAATTGAATCGGTGCTGAAAACCCAAGCAGAATCTCTCTATTGTGCTTAGTGGACAGTATTTTGCTTCTCTTTCCTTTGCCCTATAAATTGAACCTTAAAGGACAGTGTGCCCACTGATCTTTTTTCACCTTAATCATATAAATTCTTGACTTTTTAAAGGCCAGACCTTACATAAACAGGCCCAGATTCTCTATTCAGAAACTCCCAGGAAATGCCTATTCATGTGGGATTGAAGCCTCTGCCCGAAGGCAGAACTTGACCATTAGCCTTTGCAGCTGGTTGAATATTAATGTCTTGTAAATTGTTTGAAGAAAGCACCCTTTCCAGTTGCCTAGCACTGTGACATGTTCCCAAGTGGGCTTACCACTTGGGGATGTGTTTTACAGTTTGACACATTTTTTTCTTTTGGAGATGCAACAGACAAAAGCATAGTCTGTTGAAGATCCTTAGGCGTAGGTGCTCCCACAGAGTGGGGTAATCCTCAAATCTGTGATGCCTGGGGCCAAGTAGGGGCTTTGAGCCAAAACTGACTCTAGCCAAGGAAGCCATGCCACTCTAGAGCAGTCAGATTCTAGTCTCCAAATGCGCTGGGAAGCAAGTTTTTAAAATGAAAAATCCAAGTATATATAAAAGTAGAAAGGAGTATACTCACCTTCCATAATACTCATCATTCAACTTCAGTAATAATCAACTCTCATCACCCAGCTTCAATAATTATCAACTCATGGATAATTTTATCAATATCACCTCACCCACCCCTCCCAAATCTGATTATTTAAAAATAAATCTCAGATATCATTTATAAATATTTTATTATTTTTAAAAGGTAGTCTCAAAAAAAAAAAATCAAGCTACCACAATACCATTATCACAACTGAAAAACCTAACAGTAATTCCCAAATGTCACCAAATATTCAGTTCTTATCACATTTCCTCAGTTATGGGTTTGTTTGTTGCTTGGTCTTTACAGTTTGTGTTTGAGGAAGGAGCCAAAGTCCACGTAATATACTAGTTCTTTCTTTCAAGCTCTCTCTGGTAAATTTTTTTCTTCTGCTTGTGAAAAAATGGAGTCCTTTTCCTATCAAAGTAAAACAGCTTTTAGGGAGACAATATCTTGACATCCTTTTTCTCCTTAGTAATAACCAAGTGGTATCCATACCTACTTGGTCTTCGCTAGTTCTGGAACTTCCAGCTCCTGATAGCTTACCTATAAACCCTTACTATTTGCCAGTTATAAGCCTCACAGCAGTCTGACTTCCAGCCAAAGAATAAGGTCACTGTAGGGTCAGGAAGACCACAGAGCAGGTTTTCTATGATCCAGCAGACCAGGTAAATGAGTCAGAGTCCTCAGTGGCTTTTGCAGGTTTTTTATTTAGATTACCAGGTACATGGCAGGCAGGGGCACTGGGGGGCTGGGAGGCCTGCCAGCCCCCACCAAGTCTTCACTCTGGGCTCTCCAACCTTCTCTCATTCTCTGCTCTTCTCATGGCTCTGCTACTCTCTCAGCTTCTGCTGGCGTCCCTGTTGATGCCGCCCTTAAAAGCCCAGTCTTAGCCCAGGTGAATCCCATCTACCTATGCCCACACCCTACTCCAGGTGCCCGCCATCAGGCATGCATTCAGGAACGCAGGGTTCCATCATCTATCCTAATGGCAGGAGGGCAGAAAAGCCTGACATTTTTTCCTTACCCTACAGTCCACTCCCTCAGGGCTTTCTGCTATACAATCTACATATATACAATTTTCTTAGCAAACATAAGCAATGCAGCCATGGCCCACAAAGCAAATACATCACAATATAACAACAAAATACAACAGAACACAAATAAGCCCAGGCAGGGCCCCAACCTAGTGGCAAAAGACAATTATTGGTACCAGCAGATGATCCACCAAATCTGCTGCCAAAGGCATTGCTCATACAAGGGAGGGGAAATCACTCAGACATCTCTGTCACATGCCAGGAGCCATCAGGCTTCCTGACCTCTGGCTGTGGTCTCAGCTACAAGCCACACACATCAGCCACCCCCAGGATGCACTCACTCTGGGATTGTCGGTTCTATACTGTTGGGGGTAATCGCCAACCCTCAGGGTTTCTGTCTGCAGTTGCTCCAACACTGGGCCTTCATAGCCACCAATGCGACACATAGACCCATGCACTCAGGCCAACCCATTACACAAGCACTTGGGTCGGGGATCCAAACTCTACATGCAGCCTCTCTTGGGTCCCCTCTTTGTCTTGGTCTTCACCCCAAGCCACGTTCCCCACCCATCCCCCAAGGACGGGTTCCTCAGCACCTCACCCTCGCTCAAGAACGAACAGGGCATCACCCACAGGTGATTTTACGAGACTCACTGTCCTTCCTCAGCTGACTTAGTGCTTAACAGCCACTCAGGGCTTCCCAAACTTAGCATCAGCACCAGCTTTTGCCTTCTCAGCTGGCTTTTCTCCTCTGCCTAGCTGCACTGGGTACACAGGCTGCTTTTGGCCATCAAGGCCCACTGGCCACCCCAGATTCCCATCTCCTGGGGTATACAAACAATAGCATCCTTCCCCAGGGTCCCAAAAACTTAACTTGCCAAAGTTCTTCCACCTTCTGGCAGAATTGTCAGTCCAAGTCCATCAGTCCAAGTCCATTAGGCTCTCCCTGCATCAGCACTGGCAAGCTGTGAATCATGGTCCTCTCTTCACCGAAGATTCTTGCTGCGTCAGGGGTCATTGGCTGGTCCTCTTGGGCATCTCCTTCACGTGAGGACTTGTCCTGTAGCTCCCGGACCTTGTCCCTCTCCTATGCCGCCATGATGCCTCCAGCGTTGTCACAGGCAAAAAGTTTGTTACAACTCCTTAGTCCCTTCAGGTCTTCGGAGGCTCCATACCCCTCTGCATGGATCATCTTGCCGACTTACGCCAATTGTAGGGTCAGAAAGACCACAAAGCAGGTTTTCTATGATCCAGCAGACGGGTAAAGGAGGAGTCAGAGTCCTCAGTGGCTTTGCAGGTTTTTTTATTGAGATTACCAGGTACATGGCAGGCAGGGGCTAGGCGCCTCCCAGCCCCCAGCAAGTCTTCACTCTAGGCTCTCCGACCTGCTCTCACATTCTCTCTGCTCTTCTCATGGCTCTGCTTCTCTCTTAGCTTCTGCTGGCGTCCCTGTGACGCTGCCCTTAAAAGCCCAGTCTTAACCCAGGTGAATCCCATCTACCTATGCCCACCCCCTACTCCAGGTGCCAGCCATCAGGCATGCATTCAGGACAGCAGGGGTCCGTCATCTATTCTAATGGTGGGAGGGCAGAAAAGCCTGACATTTTTTCCTTACCCTACAGTCACCAATACTAGAACCCAGAACCTCTGCAGGAGAATCAGCATTATTTTTTAAAATGACTTAGTGAACCTTAGTACTGTATATAAGGTGTAAGCTGTTGTGGTCATTTTCAAAAACAAAATCTTCACTTTTCATCTAAAACTTCATCAAATTTGCCCTGCAAGTGAGTTTTCCATTTGGGTTGGATAAAAGAAAGAATTTTTACATATTTGTCCTATTTCAGAGTCTGGCAACTGGAGAAATAAAAGAAAATACAATGAGAAGCAGGATTTAAGATAGTACACTTTCTCTTACTTTGGAATGTTAAATTTCTCACATTGTTATTATATTAAACTTCATTATTGTCCCTCTTACCAAATAAAACAGGATAGAATCAGGAAAATTAGTAGAACAAGAGGAAAATATCTGATAGGTGATAAGGACAAATAATAGGAAGGAGTAGGAAGAGAAAACAAATTACTTTAGGCCAGTTGCTTGGCCATGACTCAGAAAGTCTGACTCTAGACTAGGGAACTCTTTAGAGACTTGGAGTAGGTATGAGAATGCCTAGGTGGCTAGAATCGCCACCCAGACCTATTACTTGGACTCTCTGGGGTAAGGCATCATAGTAGTTGTAAAACTCCCTAGGTGATTCCAGTATGTAGCTACCCCCACCCCCCGCCATTAGGATAGAACCCTGTGGTCCCGAATGCATGCCTGATGGCGGGCACCTGGAATAGGGTGTGGGCATATGTAGATGGGATTCACCTGGGCTGAGACTGGGCTTTTAGGGGTGGTGTCGCAGGGACGCCAGCAGAAGCTAAGAGAGAAGCAGAGAAGCAGAAGCAGAGCCCTGAGAGAAGCAGAGAGAATGCAAGAGAAGGCCGGAGAGCCCAGATAGAGTGAAGACTTGCTGGGGGCTGAGAGGACTGCCAGCCTCCCAGCCCCCGTCCCAGCACCCCTGCCTGCCATGTACCTGGTAAATCCCAATAAAAGCCTGCAAAAGCCACCGAGAGCTCCAGGACTCTCCTTGCCCTGGTCTGCTGGATCAGAAAACCTGCTCTGTGTCCATTCCTGCTCCTACACCACAGCTATTTCATTTATGCCAAAGATTGGCAAACCGCAGCTGGAAGGCCAAATTTGACCAGCTGTCCATTTTTGTGCAGTCCGAGCTAAGAATTATATTTTGAAATGGGTGAAAATGTGAAAATTATATGAAATTTAAATTTATGTATCATAAATCATGTTTTATTGGCCCACAGCCACATCTATTCATCTTATATTGTCTACAGCTGCTTTTATACTTTAAATCATAAAGTTGAGTACCTGCAACACAGGTTATATGACCAGCAAAGCCCAAAACACTTACGATATGGCCCTTTATTGAAAAAGTTTGCCTGAAACACCCCTCATGTAGTAACTTTAACTTTCTTTTTTTCTTTTTTATTTTTTACATCATTGTTCATTTTTTTTTTTTTTTGGTTTATCATCCTTTATCTTTTTCTTTTTTTCTTTTAATTTTATTTTTATATTCCCCATACAATTGCAACCCCCTTATTTTGACCCCAATCCCTCCTTTCCCCACCCCCCACCCCCCATAGAGTGTCTCTGGTTCATAGTTGTTTGTTGATTTTGACTCTTACTTTCTTATAGTTATTCTTTTTCCTGGTCTCTTATTTAAGTTTTTTAAATTCCTGCTATGAGTAAAACCATCTGGTATTTTTCTTTTACTTTCTGGCTTATTTCACTGAGCATGATCCCTTCCAGCGCCATCCATGTTGCTACAAATTGCATGTGTTTATCTTTTTTGAATGCTGAGTAATATTCCATGGTGTATATGTACCACATCTTCTTGATCCAGTCATCTATTTTTGGGCATTTGGGTTGTTTCCAAAGCTTAGCTATTGTAAACAGTGCTGCTATAAACATAGCAGTGCAGGTGTTCTTTGGAATTGATGTTTCTGTGTCCTTTGGGTAGATACCTAAGAGTGGAATTGCTGGATCATATGGAAGTTCTATGTTTAGTAGGTCCAGAAATCTCCACACAGCTCTCCATAGTGGTTGGACCAGTTTGCACTCCCATCAGCAGTGCAGGAGAGTTCCTTTTTCTCCACAACCTCTCCAACATTTGTTGTTGCTAGTTTTTTTAATATGTGCCATTCTCACTGGTGTAAGATGGTATCTCATGGTAGTTTTGATTTGCATTTCCCTGATTACAAGTGATGTTGAACATTTTTTCATATGCCTCTTGGCCATTTGCATTTCCTCTTCAGAGAAGTTTCTTTTTAGCTCTTCTGCCCATTTTTTGACTGGATTATTTTCTTTGTTTTTGTTGAGTCTCATCAACTCTTTGTAGATTTTTGTGATCAGTCCTTTATCATTAGTGTTGTGTGCAAAATTTTTAAACAATATTAGCTTCCCCCACCGCCTCAGGTAAATTTAACTTTTAACTGAAAGTTGTGGCTCAGGGATTTGTGTATTTATTATAAATCCCTAGTATCATTTTGAGAAAAAGAAAAGAAAACCACTCTCAGGTAGATTTCTCTCATGTTTTTAATTTATAGAAGGACATCCATGTAAGTAGCAAATGTATGATTTGCTTTATTCACAATGTTATTGACTATGAGATAAATATTTTAATATAAGGGAAGAATGTAAATACTTACTTTTTTTCCAAGATAGAGAACTTAAAAACTCTTTTATATTTTCTTCTCTAAGGTTAATATAAAATCCATAGTTAGAAATGGGTTGTCTTAAGAGATGTAACTGAGTTCCTGGAGTTAATCACTGAGTTTCCTGTTCTCTTCATTTCAGAATGCTACTTTTAAATTACCTGGGCAAAATTGGGCCAAAAACTCCTTTGAAGGCAGCTGCAACTTTTTCAGTTGGTTGGAATACTTTTGCTTGCTCAGAGTCATTGGAAAAGCCACTGAACTGGCTACTTTTTAATTACTATTTGACAACCTGCCTTCAGTCTTCAGTTAATAAGTGAGTCATCTATAAAACCTCATATCTGCAAATGTTTTCGATTATGTATCCCAACAGTAAAAAGGCTTAAAGCGTAACACTGCTAACATATGCATATTTATTTATACATTATATGCATTTACTCCTATACCAAAATCTTTTTCATTTTGTAAATATATATGTAATACTTTAAGTGTAATCTACAAATATAGATAAAACTTGTGTTTTCTTTTTGTACCCCAATGGATTATTTTGTACAAACCCTAAAGAACATGCTCCCACTTTGAAGATCACTGTTCTTTTGCTGTTCCAGGTTATTCCAAAAAACTTGAATAATTACTATTATGTGTTGAGTAAAATTATGGATGATTTCCCTGGATTTTCTACTTGTAGATAATCTTATCAGTTCCTAATTCTCTCTAAGTAGTGTATAATGTATTAAGTGCTTTTCAGTGCTGAATAATATGATTTCTTAAGCATGTGCTTATGTGCTTAGTCATGGTTTTGGAAAGTTAGGAGACTCAATGGAGGACTATGGGTATTTTGGTAGTAGGAAAACTATGTTGACCACACCTGAGGACAGAAATCCTATATAGAGAAAAAACAAACAAGAATATAAAATAATGATTCATCATAGATCAAAAAAAGAAAGAAATTTAGGAGAATGCAGCTCACTTGGATAATCTCAGCTCCCACTGCTTTTTTTTTTTTTTAAAGATAAATTTTTATTTATGCATACAAGAACTAGGGTTTAGGCCAGAGGTGCAGGGGTGGGGGGCAGGTGAGAGGATTCATCAGAGAGAGAGTGGGGAGCAGAGAACTGGCAGATCTACTGAAATACACTGCTGAGGGGAGCAGCAGGTAAGACAGCAGAGGGCTGGTGTACCATATGTGGGTTAACTTCCTGGCTAACCCTGGCAGGGATGGATCTTGGACACAGAGAAGATAGCACTGAGATTTAACCCCTATACTACCAGGGAGAACCACTCCCACAGTTCTTTCTTTTTTAAAAAAAAATTTACTTATTTATGCATACAAGAGCTGGGGTATAGGCCAGAGGCATGGGGAGAGTGAGAGGATTCACCAGAGACAGAGTGGAGAACAGAACAGTCAGATTGACCAAAGTATACTGCTGAAGGGAGTAGCAGGTGAGCCAGGAGAGGTCTGCTGCGCCATATGGGTTGCTCCCTGGCTGGCCAGGAATTGAACTCATGCTGCAGTGGCATGGGTTGCGTTTTAACCCTTGAGCCACCAGGGAGGCCCCTCCCATAGTTCTTAACACTACCAAAATATTGTCTATGCATTGGTGTTTCTGAAATTTTTTGCATATCTTCTAAGAGTTAAATAAGTGTGACAGCAAAAAAAAAAAAAAAGATATTTTGTTTATTTTGATGACTGTATCCATGCATTTTTAAAAGATTTATTTATTTATGCATACAAGAGCTGGGATATAGGTCAGAGGGGTGGAGACAGTGAGAGGATTCAGCAGAAACAGAGTGGGGAGCAGAACAGGAACATTGACTGACATGCACTACTAAAGGGAGTAACGAGCCAGTCAGTAGAGGTCTGCTGCACCATGTGGGTTGCTCCCTGGCCAGGGGATCAAACTTGTGCTGCAGTGGCTGCTGATAGCTTCATAGTGCTGAGACTTAGCCCCTTGCACCACCAGGGAGGCCCTTTATCTGTGTATTTTTAAGTGAATTGATTAATAAATTCTCTAAGTAACTGGTACAGTTAATATGTACATTACTTATTGAAAACTGTAGCTCAGGCTTCCTGGTAGTGCAAGGGGTTAAGTGTCAGCACTATAAAATTATCAGTAGCCACTGCTGCATAAGCTCAATACCAGGCCAGGGAACTAATCCACATGGTGCAGCAGACCTCTCTTGCCTCGCCCACTGCTCCCCTCAGCAGTATATTTCAGTAGATCTGCCTGTTCTGCTCCCTACTCTGTCTGTGGTGAATCCTCTCACACCCCACACCTCTGGCCTGTACCCCAGATCTTGTATGCATAAATAAATAAAGTAAATATTTTTTTAAAAAAGAAAACTGTAGTTATCCTGTACATTGACATTAAACATTGGATTAAAGTTAACCTAATTGATAAATTGCAGATGTTGATTATAAAATATTGCTTACAATATTAATCATCATATCATTTTGGTGGTCATTGAAATGGGGGACTGTATCAAGAAAAGTATAGATGATTTAAATTAAAATATTAGTTATACAAGAAAAATGACCAAAATCTTATATACTTATTTCTGAAAATAAGTATACAAAAATTGTAATTTTCAGTATAACAATTTAAAAAATAGTGTCTTCAAGTAATTTATCTAGTTAAAGTTTCTGGCTCAAGTTAGTTCTTTTTGGCAAAATTTGTTTAGTTCCAACTGTGTGTAGGTACAATTTGTTATGAAATAAGACATGTTTATTATTACAAAAAGGTTCATTCTTTGTCAATTAAGGAAAAAGTACGTTTAAAATGTCTTTAGGACAAATATCATGTACTACTTCTTTGTCTGGTTCAGTAAGTATTTATTGGAATACACCAACTTTGTGCTTTATACTCAGCTTAGTTATTATATATTTTAGGTATGATTGAGATGGGAATGACCTTAATTTTTTACTTTTGAAATCTTTCTTTCCAGGCACCGGCATATGTTTGTAAAACAAATTGACATGGATCATGTCATGAAGGTAGGAGAGAAATTTAGGTAATATTTTGATTTCCTCTTTGGATTCCAAGAATAGGTATAATCTGTTTTTGTATTTCAGGCTAAGTCCATCAGGGAGTTTGATAAACGATTCACGTCAGTCATGTTTGGATACCGAACAATTGATGATTATTATACAGACGCCAGTCCGAATCGCAGACTGAAATCAGTAGGAATTCCAGTGTTGTGTCTGAATTCCGTGGATGATGTTTTCTCACCCAGTCATGGTAAAATTAACTTCTTTGTATACATTATGAAATGAATAAACTGTTTTCAAAATATTGTCATTTTTAAAGAAGATACAGTTATAAGAAATAAAATGTCAGTCATGTAATGCTGTCCACTAAAAAAGAAAAGATAGCTACTCATAATTTAGTATCTAAATGTCTCAGATGACTTTAAAGGTGTCAGAGACCCTTATCTAGTCTATTGTCAGAGTCTCAAAAATTGACTCAATTTTTTACTTGTTCTTATTTTTTATAACTTTTCCTTCTTGTCAAATGCACAGTTCTTTAGACAGATTATGTTATGGTATCAGTATAATCCTCAAGAATACATTGCCTCCAGAATATGTTACTTTTTCTTCCTAAAGTGCCTATACTTTGGAATTTTTCTCCCCTTTGGATCTAGAAGAGAACTTGAGAGTTCATAAATATTATATCACTGAACATCTCAAGGAGTATACAGCACATTTCAGGTTACAAAGTCATATTGATGGGAAGTAGTACTTTTTCCTCTGGATTCTGGAGAAAAGAAAATTTATGCCAAAATTAACTTCCTTGCTGCTTTAACTCAAGAAATATTGAATTTGGTATGGAGAAAAAAAATCAATAAACAAAAAATGTGGAATTTGGTAACAAAGATATTTATGCATGTGTTCATGCATTGAAGCAATGTAAGATGATGAGAAGTAATCATGCTATCTTAAGGATCAGTAGACTGGCATCTAATTTTTTCCTAATGACATTTCACAAAACATTTTATAAAAAATGTCACCTTGTTTTCCCACTAAATATTACACAAATATTTTCCTCAATTGTTTCATTTAAAAAATTATTCTGAGTACAAACACAACACATATATATTGTGAAATTTTCAGAATATCCCCAAAGTATATTTTAAAAATTACCTATTATATCTATAGGTGATAATTTTTTATCATGTAATTTATAAGTAATTATAGTTAACTTTAAATAGCTGGAACTTCTGGCCTTTGCCCACAAATCAGAAAATGAAACTGAGCTTTAATATCAAAGAAATTACATGATTAATGTAATTTCATTGGATTAAAGAAGTTTTTTATTTTTCCATCTATTTCTGTATTTCACTAACCCTTCTTTTACCAACCAAAGTTTGCCAACATTTAACCTGATCCACTTGGTCAAAGTTTAAATTCATTATTTCCTATTCTTGCCCAAGCCCTTAATGTAGTCTTATCACTCTGACATAGTGGACAATTGTCTGCATTCTGAGAGCCAGCGTCTGTCACATGACTCAAGTGTGGCACAGCCTTTTGTTCTTCTGACAAGACTGTAACTAACAGTGTTAGAAGTTCCTGAGTGCATCCAGAGTGTGAAATTGGGGCTTTTAATAATTCCACTAGGGGCAAATGAAGTTCTCTACATCTATGCCCTTAATGCCTGATGCAAGAGGAAATGCAAAAATAGTATTAGTCATCTCACCTGCTCCTCCCCTTAAGCGCTCACACTTGATACCAAGATAGGAGATACTCATTTTTAAGTGTGGCTGGCTAAGGATGTATGTTCAGAACTCCTATCAAATAAGGATGTGACTCGCTGTGCCTTGATTTAGGGTCTCTAAGTTTATTTTTCAGGGAGTGTTGTGAGAGGTCAAATTTAGAATGTCATATTAAACAGGCAATTTGTGCAAGCAACAACTCAGTTTGGAAGGAACTCAGTTCTCTATAGTGTGTCAGCTTTCTTTCCTTCATTAGATAGGTGTCAGGTAGGGAGACATTATTTTTAATTAGCTCAAGACTCTGCCAAAGATGTGAAGTCTAATTATTGCATCAACTCTGTTATCTCCATTAAAAAGATAACATGTAGCAGTATCTGAAATCAAAATACTTGTCAAGCCAGGTTGTGATCTATTTGTCACAGATCTTAAGTGAAAACATTTTCACTCTTTGAACTCTAAGCAGAGAAGAAAAAAATAAAACAACTTTTACTCAAATCATTTCAAGTTTTCACTCAGGATAGATTTTAAAAAGCAAATGATGGACCTCCCTGGTGGCACAAGGGGTTAAGACACAGCATTATGAAGCTATCCACAGACACTGCAGCACGAGTTTGATCCCCAGCCAGGGAGTTGACCCACATGGCACAGCAGACCTCTCCTGTCTAGTCCGCTGTTCCCCTTAGCAGTGTATTTCCACCTGTTCTGCTCCCCACTCTGTCTCTGGTGAATCCTCTCATCCCTCCCTCCTCATCTCTGGCCTGTACCCCAGCTCTTGTATGCATAAATAAATAAATCTTTTTTTAAAAAAAAGCAAATGAAAAGACTGTCATTACTGGCAAATTATTTCAATAAAGCATTTATGTTTTCAAAACAGTTTTACTTTTTACTGATTATAAATAGAATTTCAGAGAACAAAGAAAAAAGAATCACCATGTTTATCCAAACAAAGATAAACATTGTTACAGTTCAGAATATTTTATTCTATTCTTTCTTATTACCTATATGTTTTTATTATGTAAATCATATTTATAATTTAATAAAGAGTTGTTTATTTATGCATACAAGAACTGTGGTGCAAGCCAGAGGTGCAGGGGCTGAGAGGATTCATCAGAGACAGAATGGGGAACAGAACAGGCAGATCTATTGAAATACACTACTGAGGGGAGCAGCGGGTGAGACAGGAGAGAGAGGTCTGCTGCACCATGTGGGTTAGCAAACTGGCGGGCTGGGAATCAAACTCATGCTGCTGTGGTTCCTGATAGCTTGATAGCTCTGTGTCTTTAATCCCTGTGCCACCAGGGAGGCCCATATTTATAATTTTTAATCATTAATATACCCACCAATTGGCTTCAGGAATCTAACTCCTGTGTAAAGTTAAGCAAAGTCATACATAATGAATTTATAACTCTCACAAAAGTAATAGCATTAGTTTTTTCCCTTGTGTAACACCTAAGTGGAAATCATGCAATATAGTATAAGTATTCACTATTCCTTGAATTATCTTTAACTTCTTAAAACATGATTGGGCCTATATTTTATGTAATAATTAAACACCTAGATTGAATCTAAACTTGATGGTCTGGCATATAACTTTAAACATGAAATATTATAAGAATATTGATGGTTGATATCAGTTAGTCAGACTTACTCCATTTAGCCAAGTTATAAAAAACTTCTTGATGTTTTATATTATAATGATTGGAAATGATAAAGACATATGATTTTATTAACAAAAACTGGTAATAATTATATTTTTTGTCTCTTCTTCCCTCTCTTAAACTTTCCCTTTCTTTTTCCTCCAAGCTATTCCAATAGAAACTGCTAAGCAAAACCCTAATGTTGCTTTGGTCCTTACTTCTTATGGAGGCCATATTGGTTTTCTGGAAGGAATCTGGCCAAGGCAGTCCACTTACATGGATCGAGTCTTCAAGCAGTTTGTGCAGGCCATGGTTGAGCACGGACATGAACTCTCTACCATGTAGTTCTTCAGGTGCATTTTGTCTGAACCACCGTAGAAAGGCAGCTCAGCTTAGTGCACAAATCTTAACTATTGTATATAAAACAAATAAGCCAGCAAGTGGGGAAGAAGTCTAGAAGGACATGCAAAAACTACTTTTTAGGGAAACAGAATAACTTTGTAGCAAGAAATGAGGTATAGATTAGGATTGTAATTTATGTAGATTTTATTTTTACTATGCCTTACCAAGTATGACCTTAAATAAAGTAGTACAAACATAAAATTGCACTTAACCAAAACTATTGTGTAAACAGATTTTAATTCCTCAGGGTTTTAATTTAGGGTAGTATTTTTTTAGATTACTCATTTTAGGTGACTTAATGGTACTTTAATAACTATTAAGAGATTTTGTTTATTTGAATGTATGTATAAGTTGGCACATTCCTAAAGATATTTATACCTAATGATGATAATGTGAAGACTGAAATAAGATAAAATACAATATGCTAAATATTTTATGTACTCTAACTTTAAAAGGCAGTTGCAACAATGTTAGACTGACTTCTATACATATTCTTTTACTTGGATAATATTAAATTAAGGCTGGATTTATGTTTTTTAATGATTATAGTTCACATGCTTATTTTTAAATAGTGTATGTGCATAATATATATCATTATATTAAAGTAAATTCTACCATTTTAAATTGTTTCTTTGTGAGTTTTTAATCTACAGAAAGGCAATCCCAAGAAAGTAATTTATTATACTTTCATGAATGCATTAGTAAGAAATAACTTTTGTTTTACTATTTCCAGAATATTAGGCTCAAACCGTTTGCACCAAATAAAAATACTTTCAGGAAAAAGACAAAACTTGCAAGCTGACATAGATGTGAGGCATACAGAAGGGTAAGGGAAGAGTGAGGGGTCAAAACAGGGGAGGGAAGAGCACAAGGGTTTATGGTGATGGATCACACGGGTGCTATGATGGGGGGAGAACTATGGGGACTCACCTGAGGGGAGACATCAAATACTGTACAAAATGAAGAATGGGGCTTCCCCTGTGGCGCAGCTGTTGAGCGCTGGGTTGCGAAGCTGTCCGCAGCCTCTGCAGCACCAGTTCGATCCCCAGCCACCGGCGAGGGTCCCACATGGCGCACAGACCTCTCCTGCCGCCTGCAGCTCCCCTCAGCAGTGTACTTGGGTCCTTCTGCCTGCTCTGCTCCCTGCTCTGGCTCTGGTGAATTCTCTCACCCTCCCGCACTTCTGACTGTACCCAGTGCTTGTATAAACAAACAAACAAACAAACAAACAAATAAATAAAATATGCCTCTATTAAAAAAAAATGAAGAATGATGTAAGAAAATACATATATTTTTTTAAGTTTTTATTTTTTTGTGTGTAAAAGAACTGCGCTGTTGGCCAGAGATGTGGGTGATGAAAGGATTCACCAGAGACAGAGTGGGGAGCAGAACAGGCAGATTGACTGAAATACACTGCTGTGGGGAGCAGCGGGCAAGACAAGAGAGGTCTGCTGTGCCATGTGGGTTAGCTCCCTGGCAGGGATCAAATTCAGGCTGTACAGTGATAGCTCTGAGACTTAACCCCTGGGCCACCAGGGAGGCCCTCAATAAATAAATTTAATAAAATAAAATAAAAATACTTTCAGGCACAGGAAGTCTGCCTGACAGTGACTTAATTTTCTTCCATCACAAGGAGTCTCCAGGTATATAGGCCAGGAGTAGATATAGGGCTACTGGTGTCATCAGAGACTCAGGCTCTTTCTGTTTCCACTCCATCCTTAGGGTTGCTAGTTATCTGCTATTCAGAAGGGGTTGTGATAGTGGCTGCTGCAGCTTCAGATATCATATTTGTATTCAGAAAAGCAGACGGGAGGCCTCCCTGGTGGCACAAGTGATTAAGACATAACCTGTGAAGCTATCCGCAGCCACTGCAGCACAAGTTTGACACCTGGCCAGGGAGGTGACCCACATGGTGCAGCAGACCTCTCCTGACTTCCCCGCTGCCACCCTCAGCAGTGTATTTCAGTAGATATGCCTGTTCTGTTCCCTACTCTGTCTCTGGTGAATCCACTCATAGGCCCCCCACACCTCTGGCCCGCACCCCAGTTCTTGTATACATAAATAAATCTTTAAAAAAAGAAAAGGAGAAGGGGAAACATAGGGGGGGTGAAACACATCTGCCCTTTTAGGAAAGTGAAAGTTTTCCCCAAGACTTGAACTTAATATTCATTGCAAAACTCCCGTCACACGGCCACCTGGTAGAGTGGAGATTTGGAAACAGTGTGTAATTTTTTCCAAGTATAGTGGAGGCAAGCAAGGGAGAGGCAATTATTATTTCTCTAGTCCAACAATGGTATTATCTTCCCTAACATTTAATATTGTTTCCTTCTGGTTTTTTTGTTTGTTTTTTAAGAAATCACTATTGTCTAAATGGCTGTCTCACACCACACTTAGTTGTAATAACTCTTTAACTGCTTTTCCCCAGCTGACTGTAAGCACAGTGAAAAGAGGAAACGTACTTTCTTTGTTCTCCACTTTATTTCTTGGGGCCAGTACAGTGCCTGCCTCATATTAGGTTTATTGGTAAATGATAATATTTAATAATACTTGAACCTTAGGCCCTTAACCTCACAGAAACATAGAAGTTACTGCATACCAGGAACAAGAAGAGAGAGGGATTTTTGCAGCCCCTCTCGAAATTGGAACATCTATGACAAGTGTGTGTCCCATGTAGACGTCAGGTCAAAAGGATAATTAAAAAATTATCTCACAGTTGCTCTGAACCTAAAAAACCACTGGTTATAAGGTAAGCACCCAACTTTTTAGAACTTAATTTAGAGTCAATGAGGATAATTTATAAGGTCAGGTTAGGAAATATGCTGTTTTAACTTTAGTTCTCTCTTGAAAGATAGTATTTTGGCCCTAACCTTTTCTAAAGCCAAGGTACTGAATGGAAGTTCTCTTACAATGTGATATTAATGTCAACATTGAGATCTTCCCCCACACTCCCATACCATTGTTTTCACTTGTCTCCCTCACCCTCTTTTGTCAGTTTTCAAGGGTTGGTTATAAGTTTGTCTTGGTTTGACCCGTTGTCTGTTTTCTCTATATTCCACATATAGGTGACATCATCCAGTATTTATCTTTCTCCTACTAGCTTATTTTGCTAAGTATAAGCCCTTCCAGCTTCATCCATGTTGTCACAAATGGCATGAGTTTATCTTTTTGATTGCTAAGTAGTATTCCATTGTGTGTGTATGTGTGTGTGTATTTGTATATAACTACACCACATCTTGTTGATCCATGTGTCTGTTTGGGGGCACTTAGTTTGGTTCAGAATATAGTGCTGCTATAAATATGAGAGTGCAGGTTTCCTTTCAAATTAGTGTTTTTGTTACGAATTGCTTGTAAATTGCTAGCTTGTGTGACAGATACATTTTTGTAAACATTTATTCATTTATGCATATAAGAGCTGGGGTACAGGCCAGAGATGTGGGTGAGGGGGGGTGGGCAGTGAGAGGATTCACCAGAGACAGAGTGGGGAACAGAACAGGCAGATGTACTGAAATACACTGCTGAGGAGAGCAAAGGGCAAGACAGGAGAGGTCTGCTTTGCCATGTGGGTTGCTCCCTGGCCGATGGGGATCAAACTCATGCTGCAGAGGCTGTGGATTACTTCACAGTGCAGTGTTTAACCCCTTGCGCCACCACGGAAACTGACAGATAATATTTTTATTCTTTCAAGAAACTTCCACACTGTTCTCCATAGGAGCTGGACCAGTCTACATTCCCACCAACATTGTAAAATGGTTCCTTTTTCTCCACATTCTCACCAGCACTTACTGTTTCTGATCTTTATGATTTGAGCCATTCTCCTTGGTGTGAGGTGGTAGCTCATAGTGGTTTTGATATGCATTCCCCTGATGATAGGTGATGATGGACTTCTTTTTTTTTCATGTGCCTGTTGGAGATGCATATGTCTTCTTTGGAGAAGTGGCTGTTTAGCTCCTCTGCCCATTTGTTTTATTATTTGTTTTCTTTTAGTTAAATTGTATGTGTTCTTTGTAGATCTTGATATCAGTCCCTTGTCAGATATTTGGTGGTGTGAAGATATTTTCATTTTCTTTTTTTTTAGAATTTATTTTTATTTACTTATGCATATAAGAACTGAGATGTAGGCCAGAAGCGTGGGGAGGTGAGAGGATTCACCAGAGACAGAGTGACAAGCAGAACAGACAGATCTACTGGAACACACTGCTGAGGGGAGCAGCAGGCAAGACAGGAGAGGTCTGCTTGCACCATGTGTGGGTTAGCTCCCTGGCCAGAGATGGAACTCGTACTGCTGTGGCTGCTGATAGCTTCATAGTACTGAGACTTAGCCCCTTGTGTCACCAAGGAGGTTTGGTATTTTATTTTATTATTATTTTTTAAAGATTTATTTATTTATACAAGAACCAGGGTACAGGCCAGATGCATGGGAGGGTGAGAGGATTCACCAGAGACAGAGTGGGGAACAGAACAGGCAGACTGACTGAAACACACTGCTGAGGGGAGCAGCAGGCGAGACAGGAGAGGTCTGCTTGCCATGTGGATTGCTCCTAGGCCAGCGGGGATCAAACCAACTCTGCAGAGGCTGCAGACAGCTTCACAGCGCTGCACTCAACCACCTGTGCCACCAGGGAGGCCCTGTTGTGGTATTTTAAAGATCATTTCTTGGGACAGAAATTTGGTCTTGAGGGCCTACCTGGTGCCTCAAGGGGTTAAGCAGCGCACTATGAAGCAATCCGCAGCCTTACAGCACGAGTTCGGTCCCTTGCCAGCCAGGGAGCAACACATATGGTGCAGCAGACCTCTCCTGACTCACTCGCTGCTCCCCTCAGCAGTGTACTTCGGTCAATCTGCCTGTTCTATTCCCCACTCTGTCTCTGGTGAATCCTCTCACTCCCCACACCTCTGGCCTATACCCCAGCTCTTGTATGCATAAATAAATAAATCTTTAAAAAAAAAAAAGAAATTTGGTCTTGAATTTTATTCTCAGCACTATTGATCCACCATTTGATCTGAGGCAAATGATTTATCCTGTGTGGGCCTCATTCATTCATTCATCAAATGTAGATGGTAATATCAATGTTGCAGAGTTATTAGGATTAAATGATGTGTGGGTGTGTTATACTTTGTAACAATTAGGTGCTATAGAAATATAAGAAGTTACGCCATACGCAGCAATGTGGATGGAGCTAGAAGGAATTGCGCTCAGTGAAATAAGTCAGAAAGAAAAAGAAAAATATTGAATGGTTTCACTTATAGGCAGAATATAGGGGGACCAAATAAGACATCAATATAAAGAAATAATAACAATACAAAAGACAACAAAACAAAAACAGACATTATAAATCAGAGACATCCTGCAGGGGAGGAGGAGGGAGAGGGATCAGAGGGAGGGAGGGAGGAGCACAGGGGACTGAGGTGATGGTGCACAGGTGCATTGGGGAAGGAAACTCTATGGGGACTACACCTGATGGGGTGGGGGAAAGCAAATATTGTTTAAAAATGAACAATGATGTAAAAAATTACTAAAAAAAGAAATTTTAAAAAAAGAAATATAAGAGGTCGGGGTTTCCCTGGTGGCTCAGGGGTCAAAGTCTCAACACTATCAAGCTATCACCACCCATTGCAGCACAAGTTTGATCCCAAGCCATGAAGCTAACCAACATATGGCACAGCACACCTCTCCTGTCTCACCTGCTACTCCCCTCAGCAGTGTATTTCAGTAGACCTGCCTATTCTGCTCCCCACTCTGTCTCTGGTGAGTCATCTCACCTTTCCCCTGCACCTCTGGCCTACACCCCAGTATGCATAAATAAATAAAAATAAAAAATAAATAAAAAATAAAAAAATAAAATAAAATGAAATGAAAAAAAAAAAAAAAAGAAATAGGGGCCTCCCTGGTTTCACAAGGGGTTAAGACGCAACACTATGAAATAATCCGCAGCCACTGCAGCATGAGTGCCATTCCCCAGCCAGGGATGTGATCCACATGGTGCAGCAAACCTCTCCTGACTCACCTGCTGCTCCCCTCAGCAGTGTATTTCAGTCAATCCGCCTGTTCTATTCCCCACTCTGTCTCTGGTGAATCCTCTCAACCCCCACACCTCTGGCCTGTACCCCAGTTCTTGATTCCATAAATAAATAAATCTGTAAAAAAATTTTAAAAATTAAAAAAAAGAAATATAAGAAGTTGCTATAAAAAAGATATTTATTATTATAAACTTAATCAAACCCAAATGATATTTTATTACTCTTGTAATATTCTCTATCAAAACCACTTTAGGTGCAGCGTTGGGAAAAAGTATCCACTGATCTGTATGGCAACATTAACCTTGATCCCTTGGTTGAAGTGATGGCAGGATTAGACAGTGTAAAGTTACTAATTTTCCCTTTGTAATTACTTGATATTCTATGAGAGAGTGCAAAGATAGTTTGAGACTATCTAAATATCTTATCACCACTTAAAGTTCTCCCACTCATTGGTGGATCTTGCCTGCCATGGTTACTGCTGTGGTTATGGTGGTGATTTTCTATTTCCCACATTCCTTCTATGTTTATAAATGGAAATTCTTGTTATTCCTTCTATGTTTATAAATGAAATTCTTTTTTTTTTTAAGATTTATTTGTTTATTTATACAAGCACTGTGTACAATCAGAAGCGCTGGAGGGTGAGAGAATTCAACAGAGCCAGAGCGGGGAACAGAACAGGCAGACTGATGAAATACACTGCTGAGGGGAGCAGTGGGTGCAGCAGGAGAGTTCTGTTGCGACATGTGGGACACTCGCTGGCGGTTGGGTATCAAACCAGCACTGCAGAGGCTGTGGGCAGCTTCTCAGCCCAGCGCTCAACTGCTGCGCCACCAGGGGAAGCCCAAAGTGAAATTCTTAAAGGAAGAATTGTCTTTTCTTTTCTCTCTCCCTCCCCCATATCTTCATTTAATTTTTGTTTTTACTCCAGGTTATAATTCAGTATCATTGCTATTATATTGTTCAAGTTGTTTCAACTTGAGATTTTTTTCCTGTTGGTTTCTATGTCCCTTTGACATGTTTTTTGGTTTTGGGATGTGTGTGTGTGTGTGTGTGTGTGTGTGTGTGTGTGTGAGAGAGAGAGAGAGAGAGAGAGAGAGAGAGAGAGAGAGAGAGAGAGAGAGATTTAGCACTGCAGGCATTATTAGATGCTCTAGGCACATCTGGTATTCTCCCTACTCCAGTCCTGGAATCAATTAGTTCTCCAAGGAGTTCTGGTTCCTTTTATTAAAGAATGGCATTTAAAAGCCAAGATCTGGAAACTAGCAATGCTCATTGCTACTGAGGTCACACTGCTCTGGCAGACAGGAGAGCAAGGCCATCTGAATAGATCTGAAGTCTGAAACAGTATGCAAAATCTGATACCTATGATTAAAATCAGTCTTTTAGCCCCACAGATGATCAAGTATTTAATAACGGGTCCTCAGCCTTTGCATCTCCATAGTATATTCTTTAGAAAGAAAGAGATTAAATCCTGCATTACCTTCCTCTATGCATAGACAATATCCACATATCTTTAGTTGGGGACAACTTAGAAGTCCCTGTCAGGAATAATTACATTTTTAATGTTAATGACTCACTGTTACTACCTATATAAAGTAATTTCAAATTTGTATTTGTTGGAACTGTTCTTGCAAAATAAACTGTTGGATTGCTTCTTGGGTTTGAATCCTCATTTTGGTTATCTAGTAAACTTTTTTTTTTTAAGATTTCTTTTTTTTTTTAAATACATACAAGAACTGAGGTGTTGGCCAGAGGTGCAGGGGGTGACTTCTCACCAGAGACAATAGGGAGCAAAACAGGAGGATCCACTGTAATACACTGCTGAGGGAGCAATGGGCAAGACAGGAGAGGTCTGCTTGCACCATATGTGGTTTGCTCCCTGTTCAGGAATCAAACTCATGTCATAGTGGCTGTTGATAGCTTGATAGTGCTGAGACTTTAATCCCTGAGCCACCAGGGAGGCCCTTTAGTAAATGCTTTACCATTTAGACTTCATTTCCAACACATACATAATGCATATAACACACATATTTATCTGTCATCTATTTGTTGAACAATGGAAATAAAAGTAGATTGCAAATAGAGTAGTAACAGAATTCCTAGCCTACCTCCCAGTGAGAAACAAATTTCCTAAAGTCTTTAACTCTTTTCAGTGTGGTTATGTGACTCATTTGTGGTAAACGTAGATTTAACTGTACCATCTGCATTTTTTTCTTCCTCTCCATATGCTGGTGGATTTTAAATACACAAAATATACTCTTTGTGAAAAACAGTTCTATAGATTTTAATAAAAGAGTGTGTGCCACTGTAACAGTTCCAAATATAACCTTTCTATCACCTGCCTGATTCTCCCATAATACATATTTATAGAAAACCATTATTTTCGGGCCTCCCCTGGTGGCGCAGTGGTTGAGCGCTGGCCTGCGAGGCTGCCCGCAGCCTCTGCAGCACTGGTTCGTTCCCAGGCCTCCAGCAAGGGTCCCACAAAAAAAAAAAAAAAAAAAAAAAAAAGAAAACCATTATTTCCACCCCCACAGTGGCTGGTAAAACAACTGATCAGCCTTCCTCCCTATAGTGTTTTGTGTTTTACAGAGTGTTATATAAATGCAATCATATATTACAAAATCTTTAGGTCTAACTTCTTTGTCTCAGAAAAATGCATTGATTCATCTATACTGTGTAATTTAGTAATTCATTCCTCTTTATTTCTGAGTAGTCTGTTGTATGGATGCACCACCCTTTCTTTATCCACTTGCTGATTTAAGGGCATCTGGGTTGTTTTTAATTCTTGGTGACCAGGAATAAAGTACTATAAACATCTGTATACAGATTTCTATGTGAATATAAATTTTCATTCTTTTTGAGTAGGGACCTGTAGTGGAATTGCTGGGGAATATGGCAGGTATCTATCTAAATATATTAGAAACTGATGATCTATTTTCCAAAGTGGTTGTACCATGTGTATTCCCATCAGGAATTTATGAGTTTAATTACTCTGCATGCTCAAAGAATTTGGTATTTAGACTTAAAAAAATTTACACATTCTAATAAGTGTTAAATGGATGAAAACTAAGCTAGCTCAAGATTAAATTAAAATTATGTAGATGTGTGAATTTTGCCATTTTCTCAAAATGTATCAAAGAAAAATGTGAAAATATCCAGAAATATCAGAACCTGAGAGACAGAAGGAGCTATGGGAATAAAGATACTTATTTTTATATTCTTTCATTGTTCTTAACCTAATGGAAAGATAAATGGTATCTTTATAATTAAATGATAGGCAAAAGTCACTGCATAAAAAGACAAGAGAATTGAGCAAATGGTTCAGATATCTTACACCTTCAGTAATAGCATTAGGGATAGATTAAAGCCAATATACTCTTCTCACTAATTTCTTGCAACCCCAATCCTTTGACCTTTTGGCCTACAAAAGGTAACGTGACATCTCCCAAGAGGAGGCTGTCCATAGACACAGTCCCTATGTTATGAGATATATGTGGAAATACCCAAAACATTAAAAATGAAAGTGCAGGGCCTCCCTGGTGGAGCAAGGGGTTAAGACACAGCACTATGAAGCAGTCTGCAGCAGCCACTGCAGCAGCCACAGCAGCACCCAGTTTGATCCCCAGCCAGGGAGGTGACTCACATGGCACAGCAGACCTCTCCTGTCTAGCCCACTGCTCCTCTCAGCAGTGTATTTCAGTGTATCTGCCTGTTCTGCTCCTCACTGTCTCGGGTGAATCCTCTCATCCCCTGCACCTCTGACCTACACCCCAGCTCATGTATACATAAATAAATAGATCTTTAAATTAATTAATTAATTAAAAATGAAAGTGCTACATGATCCTCAAATCCACATGCAAGTACAGGGGGCCTCCCTGGTGGCGTGGGGTTAAAAACACAGTGCTATCAAGGTATCGCCAGCACGAGTTTGATCCCTGGCCAGCCAGGTTGCTAACCCACATGGCGCAGCAGACCTCTCCTGGCTCACCCGCTGCTCCCCTCAGCAGTGTATTTCAGTAGATCTGCCTGTTCTGCTCCCCTCTCTGTCTCTGGTGAATCCTCTCACTCACACCCCCCCCAACACACACACCTCTGGCCTACACCCCAGTTCCTATATGCATAAATAAATATATCTTTAAACAAAACAAAAAAACAGTTAGTATAAACTGTGCTGTTGGATAGCAGGATAATGATTTCCCTTCTTGAGAGAATCTCAACTAGAAGGCACTCTGGGGGACTTCTTGATTACTGTTAATGATCTGTCTCTTGATCTGATTATGTTGCCCACTATCCACACACTGTCACCCTGACCATCATTTGGTAAGTTAAATGTGAGAGACAGAGCTGAAATTCAGAAAGCTAGTTTTATTTAGAAAATTGGGATTTCTGAGGAGATGGCAGGTAAATGTCCTAGAGAAACCCTCTCAAATCTTGGGGCTCAGGTAGGGTTTTTATAAGGTTATTGAAATAGATCAAAGATTTTGGGGAGATCTCATGGTTTTTGGGGTCTTACCCTTGTGTGCACAAATGCAAGACACAGTTCAATCCAGGGTGCAACAACAATAGGGTTTATTTACAGAGAGGAAGTTGGGATAAGCAATGAATTGCAAATGGCAAACTGTCCTACCCCAGATAGTGCCCACAGTGTATAGTACCAAAGCTGCTGGCATAAGATAGTATTGTCCCTTAATGACAGCCTGGAGCTGGTGGCACACCAGTGAGTGGTGGACCAGGATTCAATAGGTGGGTTGCTGAGGCAGCATCACAGCAGCATCTCTCCTGAAGCAAAGGTCTGTTTCCTGAAGCCAAAGTCAAGTCTCCTCCTAATGCTACATGATCCTCAAAAACATGCAAGTACGGGGGTCTTACGTTTCTTCAAGTTGAGTCAAACTTTATTTCTCAAGCTGATTCAAGCCTCAAACTGATCAAAAATCTTCCCACACAGCCTCAAGCCTCTCCCACGTGTCTACTTATATCCCCCTTCAGAGTACCTGCCTTTCAAACCCAATTGGTCCATTTTCCAAATAAGCTGCTTCCAAGATTAATTGGTGCCTATGCGGGCTTGAATCTAATTGGTGTCAGTGGGAGCTCAGATCTCTTTGATTCAGTTTCAAAATCAGCTTGGGGTTCAAAACCAGAACCCTGGCAGTGGATCCAACCTTCCTGTGTGGTCTCAGGCCAGAGCTGGGCAGGTAAGCTCTGCTGTAGCTGAATGGCACTGTGCAGGTTCAAACCCAACCCGCATGTCTCCAAAACGGCCATGGTTTTCTTTCTTTTCCCCCAAAACTCAAATCAGGCTGCACCAGGGTGGGCCATCAAAGCCAACTTCTGTGGTATAGTCCAGGCTGATACCACTCTACTGTGGGCCCTGGCACCTTCAGAGAATCAGAAGTCATCAGGACTACTCTTAAAATATCTTGAGAAAAAGCTGAGTTTCGGCAGGTTCCCTCTAGTTTTTTGCAAGTTTGGAATTGTTGCATTGACATGTTGGTGGAATGGGTGGTCTGAGTCATATCTCCATGATTCATCTGTCAACAAAGAAACTGAGTGGGGAATGCTGGAGGTTTGTGTAAGGTTTTTAAGGCAGTTAATATGTGAATGATCTAAGGGACACAACTGAGTATTCCAAAGTTTACAGTAATGGCTAACTGAGGCAGAGACTTTTTTTTCCCTATTTGTACTTTTTTCTGCTATCAGTCACATCACATATGGTTCAGATATGGTTTGTGAACTTTTTCTGTATGCATGTTTATAAAAAATCACATGAAAATTCCTGACACTGAGGAATGGGCAGCTGATGAAAAAGTATGTTGGGCCTGCTCTTCCTTTCTATCATGTCCTAGGTCTTCTATTTTATCTTTGGTCTCATCCAGAAATTAAAAGAATTTAATTTTCTTATGTTTTAAGAAATTATTTATAGATCTTCAGCTTTACTGAAAAAAGGTGTTAAATGGAATGATTTTGTGAAGAAAATTATAAAACTTTCTAAGAGGGCCTCCCTGGTGGCACAAGAGGTTAAGATGCAACCTATGAAGCTGCCCACAGCCACGGTAGAACGAGTTCAATCCCCAGCCAGAGAGCTGCCCACATGATGTGGCAGACCTCTCTTGGCTCTCCCATTGCTCCCCTCAGCAGTGTGTTTCAGTCAGTCTGCCTGTTCTGTTCCCCACTCTGTCTCTGGTGAATCCTCTCACCACCCAAGCCTCTGGCCTATACCCCAGTTCTTGTATGCATAAAGAAATAAATCTTAAAAAAAAAAAAAAAAACCTAAAACTTTCAGGCCTCCCTGGTGGCACAAGGGTTTAAGATACAACCTATGAAGATGGCCACAACCTCTGCAGCATGAATTCAATCCCTGGTCAGGGAGCAACTCACATGGCGCAGCAGACCTCTCCTGACTCACTCGCTGCTCCCCTCAGCACTGTACTTCAGTCAATCTGCCTGTTCTGTTCCCCACTCTGTCTCTGGTGAATCTTCTCACCTCCCACCCCCTGCACCTCTGGCCTGTACCCCAGCTTTTGTATGCATAAATAAATAAATCTTAAAAAAAAACTTTCTAAGAAATAGAAAAAAAATGATCTGAATAAACAAAAAAACATTTTAACATGCCAAAAAAAAAAAATGGTTCTAAACTTTTCCAAGTTAATTTATAGGTTTAATGAAATACCAATTAAAATTGAAATGGGATATCTTTATTTTATTATTTTTTTTAAATGTGCTTCCTTTTTTTTAAGAACTGGGGTACAGACCAGAAGTGTGGGGGGCGGGGTAAGAGGATTCACCAGAGACAGAGTGGGGAGCAGAACAGGAAGATTGACAGAAATACACTGCTGAGGGGAGCAGCAGGCGAGTCAGGAGAGGTCTGCTGCTCCATGTGGATCACCTCCCTGGCAGGGGATTGAACTCATGCTGCAGAGGCTGTGGATAGCTTTATAGTGCTGCATCTTAACCCCTTGCGCCACCAGGGAGGCCCAAATGGGGTATCTTTAGAACTCAATAAAGCAATTGTAAAATGCATCTACAAAAGGAAACAGAATTGTCAAAAATATTTTTATAGGAAGGGAAATAATGCCTTACCAGATCTTAAAAGGTAAATTCACTTGTAATATTTTAAACAGACGTAGGTGTAAAATTTGTCAGATCACTAAAAAAGAAAGGAGAACTAGACAGAGACCTTATAGGCAGAATTTAAGCTCCAAAACCACAGTGAGAAAAATGGCAAAAGTGAGGACAATTTATACACATATGCAACAATACAAATAGCTTTTACAATAACAGTGTTTAACCTCCTTCATAAATAACAACTAAAACTATGAAACATTTTCTATTGGATTGGCAAAGATTTTTTTTTCATCTTTTTAAATAATTATATTTATATATTTTTTTAATATTTTATTTTATATATTTCTTACATCATTTTTCATTTTTGCACAATGCATGCATTTTCATCTTGGTTATATTCCCCATACAATTGCACCCCCCCCTTATTTTGACCCCAATCCCACCTCTCCACCCCCCCCGCCCCCGCAGTGTGTCTCTGGTTTATAGTTGCTTGTTGATTTTGATTTGTTCTTTATTATAGTTATTCTTTTTCATGGTCCCTTATTTAGGTTTTCTAAATTCCTGCTATGAGTGAGACCATCTGGTATTTTTCTTTTTCTTTCTGACTTACTTCGCTGAGCATGATCCCTTCCAGCTCTATCCATGTTGCTGCAAATTGCATGAGTTTATCTTTTCTGATTGCTGAGTAATATTCCATTGTGTATATATACCACATTTTCTTGATCCAGTCATCTATTTTTGGGCATTTGGGTTGTTTCCATAGCTTAGCTATTGTAAATAGTGCTGCTATAAACATAGGGGTGCAGTTGCCCTTTTGAATTAATGTTTCTGTGTCCTTTGGGTAAATAGCTAGGAGTGGAATTGCTGGATCATATGGAAGCTCTACCTTTAGTAGATTGAGGAATCCCCACACAGCTTTCCATAGTGGTTGGACTAGTTTGCACTCCCACCAACAGTGCAGGAGAGTTCTTTTTTCTCCACATCTTAGCCAACATTTATTGTTGCCAGTTTTTTTAATATGCGCCATTCTCACTGGTGTAAAATGGGCATCTCATTGTAGTTTTGATTTGTATTTCCCTGATTACAAGTGATGTCCAACATTTTTGTGTAATGCCTGTTGGCCATTTGCATTTCTTCTTTGGAGAAGTTTCTTTTTAGCTCTTCTGCCCATTTTTTGACTGGATTATTTTCTTTGTTTTTGTTGAGTCTCATCAGCTCTTTGTAGATTTCTGTGATCAGTCCTTTATCATTAGTGTTGTGTGCAAAAATTTTCTCCCAGTCGGTGGGGTTTCTCTTTGTTTTGGTTATTTTCTCTTTTGCTGTGCAGAAGCTCTTTAATTTGATGTAATCCCAGCTGTTTATCAGCAAAGATTTTTTTTTTTACCATGAATTGGCAACAGTGTAAGGAATCAGTCATTCTCATACAGTGCTGGAAAATTTAATTGGTGAAACCTCTCCACCCCCATAGAAACAATGGCACAAGTAAAATAACAAAAGGCTGAACTTATTTTTAAAAATACTGTATAGCAAAACTATAAATGTTCAATGATAGGAAAGGTAAAATTATGATTCATTCTCACAATGGAATAATATGTAGCCCTAAGTTAGAAATACCCTATGTACTAATATGACATGGATTCACTGGAGAAAGAATTGAAAAAGCAGGTAGAGAGATAGAAGAAAATGTAACCCGAAGCAAAGATGCAGTATTTGGTGAAATAAAGAAGGGGGATTATCTTTCATTGTAATAGAAAAAGAGGAAATATCCAAATGCAGAGTGAATAATAGAGCTTTTCTTCTCTTTTCCAAAACCCTCTCTACTTCAACTAATCTAGAGGTTCTACTTTTCCTTCCCTTTCTAAAACCCATTTACTCAAAATACTCCCAAGCCACTAAAGCTTTTTATGTCATGTGCAATCTCAGACTACTCAAGGAGACACAGTCAGTCATTTTTCCAATTTTATATTCTTTTATTGAGTTTCAGGTAGGTAAATGAAAAAGGGAGTGATGGTTTCTGAGAGCCATAATCGTTCATATGTGATTTGCACATTTCCATTTTACAAAGTAGATTTAGATAAATATAATGGCAGATATACATAGTGCTTTCAGAAAATTAATTATGATGGGAGCATGGATTAAAAGAGGTTTCACAAAGAAAGTATTATTTAAATGAGACCTTAAAGGAAGATATTTTTGATTGGTTCATATGAAACCAAAGGGATTCCAAAAGAATAAACTAAATTACAGAAGAGAGGAAGCAAATTAAAAACCAATCATTTACATAATTTCTCTTCTATAATGATTTTATTCTCCCATTTCCTACAAGTTAATTTTTCATCCAAATTGACTCTTGGAAAGAGGATATTTCTATCTCAACTTCATATCTCAGTGGCCTCTGGGTGATATTCTGCAGCTTCTTTGTACAAGAGAGAGCAGTGTAAATGAGTTACCCAGAGTAACAGAGAGGATACATAACTTTGGAGAATCCTGAACACAAGATTTAGCAAATCTCTCCAGAGGCAGAAATTCATTAGTTGTAGTTTCTCATTAGTTCTTTATCTGGCTTTCTGCTTAGTCTACTGCAAAAAAAAAAAAAAGGCAACAAAAACTGCAACCTAAAGTGAAAGGTGGAACTGGTTAATAGCCAACATAAAACATAATAACCAGAACAATTTAAAAATATATACATATTTGTCTCTTTTTTTATTGTCTTGTTTTTCCAGGGAAAATTTTAAACATCATTTGAAAATTAATGTGACTCTCTCCCACTTCTAATTTCAAGCTATGCAAGCATCAAGAAGATAAAAACTAGTTGTGGGCATGAGTTGATATTATAGTTGTGTTCAATGTATCTATAGTTTACTGCTCCATTGGCAATCTGTAATCATGGTTTTCATTAGCACTAACTAATCACCAATAAATAAGGGAGTGCAAAAGGGAACTCCGATTCATAAACTCATAAATACACTTATTGTGTTATAAGTCATATCTTTGGTCCAGTTTGAACAGAGTTCCCCCCAAATTTTATTGGTTTCCTTTAATTTGCCAGTATGTTAAGATTCATGTTAGCCAAATCTCTTAGATAACACCAGCAAGAAGAAACAAAGAAGCAATTATCAAATGCTTTAGATGTGCGCAGTTAAGGGGGAAATATCCAATGACAACAAATGCCAGGCCTCTGGCTCAAATCCTAGAACTGCAGAATAGAATTCAAACTCAGATGTAGTCTGTGACAGATCAGTCTGTGACAGCAAATGTGCAAGTAACTCTTGTTTAATTGCAAACACCCTGCTGGAGCTTTTATCTTCACTGAAATTATAAAATCTCCCAGATTTAGAAGGCCTTTTATACAAAAAAGGTAATTTCTGAATAGCTATTAAACTGGCCACAATCAAGATACAAAGAAAACCAAAGCTCTAGTTTAGTTCTTGTCTTTTCCTTTGCATATTTTATTTTGGCTTCTAGAATTAAAATGTTCTCTTGTTGTGTAGAAATTTTTTTCAAATGCATCAAATTCCCCAAAGTAGGCTTAGGGACTGCTTTGTCCTCAAATGGCCAGTTCTAATACTATGAAGGCTTTTTATAGTAAAGTCAGGACAATTGAGGTCTTATTGTCCAGCAGTTCCCATGGTCCAAGACCTACTTCTCCCCTGCAGCCAGTTGACAAGAAGCAATTATTATACTACCACAGTGATTTGGAACAAGAGTTGATTGGAGGGCCTCCCTGGTTGCGCAAGGGGTTAAGCACCACACTATGAAGCAATCCACAGCCTCTCCGGCCAGGGAGCAACCCACATGGCACAGCAGACCTCTCCTGGCTTGCCAGCTGCTCCCCTCAGCAGAGTACTTTGGTCAATCTCCCTGTTCTGTTCCCCACTGTCTCTGGTGAGTCCTCTCACCCCCCACCTCTGGCCTGTAGCCTGGCTCTTGTATGCATAAATAAATAAATCTTTAAACAAAAAAAAAAGAGTTGATTGGAGATTTTGTTTTTGGAGGCACACAGCTTGTTGGAATTTTATTTCGGTCATCAAGATACTAGATGGCATCTCACTTCCTCTGCCAACGATATGCCTACCTAGTATGGTTTGTTCCTCACTAGTAGTTCTGGGATTAATATAGTTAAAAACCTAACTGATATTTAGTGTTCCTAAGTCTTACTTTATGCAGATAAAAATGTTGTCTTATAGTGATTTTGATATAAGCTTGTCATGTTGTAAAATTTAGCAACATTCTAAGAGAAAAAAAGTGCCATCACGCCCAGGAAGCAGTGTTTACTTCAGCTTCTTTAATCTGGCATAGCATGGATATTGTGTTTCCTATTGTTATGGCAACACAGGATAAGATTTATATTCAAATGTCAGATAACAAGTGTTGGTGAGGATGTGGAAATTGGAAGCATAATACATTGTTGGCAGAAAGTCAAATGGTATGGTCACTTAAAAAAACAGTCTAGCAGTTCCTCAAAGTGTTAAGCATGGCTACCATACTATCGAGTAATTCTATTCTTTGTAATAGTAATTGCATTCCCCTGTGTGTATACACAAGGGAACTGAAAACATATTCACAGAAATTTATGCATGAATATTCACGGCAGTATTTCTTATAATAGCCCAAAGTAGAAATAACCTGAAACAGAAAGATTATTGGTGTGAGGGCTGTAGGAGGAGGTTAGAGAGTGATGGCTAAGGAGGATGGGATTTCTTATGGCAGGATGATGGATGCACAACTTAGTAAATGTACTAAAGTCATTGAACTGTACGCTTTAAATGGATAAATTGTATAAAATGTGAGTATCTCAAAAAAAAAATAGCTTTTCTTTTTAAAAATACTCAAATCTCAGGCCTCCCTGGTGGCGCAAGGAGTTAAGTCGCAGTACTATGAAGCTATCCGCAGCCACTGCAGCACCAGTTTGGTCCCCAGCCAGGGAGCTGATCCACATGGTGCAGCAGAGCTCTCCTGACTCCCTCACTGCTCCCCTCTGCAGTGTATTTCAGTCAAAGTGCCTGTTCTGTTCCCCACTCTGTCTCTGGTGAATCCTCTCATACCCTGCACCTCTGGCCTGTACCCCAGTTCTTGTATGCATAAATAAGTCTTTAAAAAATATTCAATTCTCAATAAAAATTCAGGCATATTGAAGACTTAAAATGAGATTTCAGAAAAAATAAGACAAAATTTAGAGGAAAAGAGGTATAATAAAATTGCTTAGAACTAGCAATTGTTACATTAATTTGAACTATAAAATATTTCTCAGCACTAACATAAATATAATTCTTTATAACAAGTCAACTAATTTAATATTTGATGTAACACATTATCTTGATGTCTTCACCAGAAACAAATACTACTTAAAAGTCTAGTCTGTGGATATATATTGCCATTCACCAGGAATCCCCAGTGCCTATTTTCAAATGTCCAATTTCTCTACATTCTTCAGGAAAGTGATTCCTAGTATTTAAAAAATATATGGGCCTCCCCGGTGGCACAGCGGTTGAGCGCTGGGTTGCGAAGCTGCCCACGGCCTCGGCGGCGCCGGTTCGATCCCCGGCTGCTCCCCGGCCACCGGAGGAGGGTCCCACATGGTGCGCAGACCTCTCCTGCCGCCCGCTGCTCCCCTCAGCAGTGTACTTCGGTCCTTCTGCCTGTTCTGCTCCCCGCTCTGGCTCTGGTGAATTCTCTCACTCTCCCGCGCTTCTGACTGTACCCAGTGCATGTATAAACAAAACAAGCAAGCAAATAAATAAATAAATAAATAAAAACAAAAAAACATGCCTCTATAAAAAAAAAAAAAACGATTTAAATAAAAAAAAAATAAAATAAAAAATATATAACAGATTTATGGTCAACTAATCTTTGACAAAGGAGCAAAGAATATGCACTGGAGCCAAGAAAGTTTGTTCAATAAATGGTGCTGGGAAAACTGGGTCGCTACATGCAAAAGAATGAAGCTTGACTACTATCTCACACCATGTACAAAAACCAACTCAAAATGGATTAAAGAACTAGACATAAGACCTGAAACCATAAAATACATAGAAGGAAATATAGGTGAAACACTCCATGATATGCAAATCAAAGACATCTTTACAGACACATCACTCAAAGCAGTGATAGTGAAGGCAAAGATAAACAGCTGGGATTACATCAAATTAAAGAGCTTCTGCACAGCAAAAGAGACAATAACCAAAACAAAGAGAAACCTCACTGACTGGGAGAAAATTTTTGCACACAACACTAATGATAAAGGACTGATCACAGAAATCTACAAAGAGCTGACGATTCCATATGATCCAGCAATTCCACTCCTAGGTATTTACCCAAAGGACACAGAAACATTAATTCCAAAGGGCACCTGCACGCCCATGTTTATAGCAGCACTATTTACAATAGCTAAGCTTTGGAAACAACCCAAATGCCCAAAAATAGATGACTGGATCAAGAAGATGTGGTACATATACACAATAGAATATTACTCAGCAATCAAAAAAGATCAACACATGCAGTTTGCAGCAACATGGATGGAGCTAGAAGGGATCATGCTCAGCGAAGTAAGTCAGAAAGAAAAAGAAAAATACCAGATGGTCTCACTCATAGCAGGAATTTAGAAAACTTAAATAAGAGACCAGGAAAAAGACTAATCAATACAAAGTAAAAATCAAAATCAACAAGCAACTATAAACCAGAGACACTGGGGGGGGGGGAGGGAAGGGGAGAGGAAGGACTAGAGTCAAAATAAGGGGGGGATGCAATTGTATGGGGAATATAACCATAATGAAAATGCATACACCGTGCAAAGACGAAAAATGATGTAAGAATTACATAAAATAAAATATTAAAAAAAAGAAAAAAAAAGAAAAAAATATAACCGTATTCAAACACAACTTCCAAGTACTACGAAGGAAATTTTTCTTCTGTGTCAACAAAAATGTCAATTTAGACATTGGTACACTTATAACTAAAATGGAAAATATCACCTCTCTGTGGTTAAAACAGGAAACTGAAAACAGGTGATAGAGTGGATAAACATGGGATTGTAGAAACATTAAGAGAATGAGACCATAGGCTGTACCTCAGTCAAGCTTGAGGAAATTTGGTCCAAAGAGCTAGCCAGAAAGCCTACAGATAAAGATCCTGTGAACCACTTAGGGTATTTTTGGTTTCTTATACCCATAACTTTAATTTCCAGGACTTTTATCAGTTAACCACCTCAATCAATCTGACCTCCATTTTCTGTAACTTCTTCCCGACTGAGCCCTACCAAAAGAGGCCTAGTTACCAATCTTCTTACTAGAACAGAGAAAAGAACTTTTTTTTTCCCATGGAGAAGATAGGGAAATGGTCAAAGTGTACCAGTATACAAGGGGCAATTGTCAAAATTTTGGAAATGTTATGAGCTGATTAACAGCATATTGGTAGCTTGAAATTGCCATGGTAGGGAATTTAGCAATGCTACTAATTTACCTGCCCACCACAGGTTGACAATAAATGTGCCTTTACTAATTTAAGGGAGTATTTTATGCTTCACTGTTAATCTCTATTCCTAGCAAGCTTTGTTTCATTAACCAAACATGATAAATATCTACTTTTTATGCTCATACTCACCAGTATGATATGGTAATACTTAGACTAATACTTATTTTCCTTTAGCCAAATTTGGAAGCATAGCTTTAAAATATAAAAAATGCACAGAAAAGCTGAATCACCTAAAACTGATATATTTATAGGTCAAGATAAATTATCAGCAATTTAAAATGTTGCAACCTAAGTATGTCCCTCACCTTGCCTAAGAAACAGAACATTACCTTAAAAGTCTTAGGTCCCCCTCTGCTATCACACTCCTTATATTTGAGGTGATTGTTCTCCTAAATGTATTAATCATTCTCATAAACGTCTTTAAAGTTTAACATGTTGGCATCCTTAAACAACTTTTACATGTTTCTTACTTTATATAGTGATATAAAATTATGAGTATTCTGATACTTGCATTATTTGCCCAGAATTGAGATTCATCCATTTTGATATATGAAGTTCTAGTTCAACATATTTTTTAAGATTTATTTATGCATACAAGAACTGGGGTACAGGTCAGAGGTGTGGGGGGTGAGAGGATTCACCACACACAGAGTACAGAACAGAGTAGGTGGACTGACTGAAATACACTGCTGAGGGGAGCAGTGGGTGTCAGGAGAGGTCTGCTGCACCATGTGGGTGGCTCTCTGGCTGGGGATTGAACTCGTGCTGCAGACAGCTCCACAGGTTGCGTCTTAATCCCTTGTGCCACCAGGGAGGCCCCTCTAGTTCTACATATATATATATATATATATATATATATATATATATATATATATAACATATAGGTAGTTAGCTTTTTTTTTCTTTGACCACTAAAAAGTACTGCAGCATTCTTGAATATAACTCCCTGGGTAAATGAGCATTTTGTATTTCCAGATTCTAGAATGTTAAGCATCTACCCTCCCTTATGTTGTTGAACTTTGTGTGAACTTTATCTGTATATTCTTTAGTCACTATTAAATTCTTACTGATTTAAGGGAGTATTTTATATTTCACTGTTAATCCCTATTGCCATATGCTTTACAAGAATCTCTTCCCAGTCAGTGGATTGTAGAAACAAAAGCAAAACCATCTCATTCCCCAATGGATTAGAAAGAAAAGTGGTAATAAAACAAGGTAAAACTCCTAAAAGGAGACATTGGATAACTGAGCTGGGTTGATAAGGAGAATTATGTGATATATATTGCTTATTTATGCTGTATCAAGATCACTTGTATCTACACTTTTTGGATGTGTTTAGGGAAATATTTTTATTTGTATGTTTCTGTACCTACTTAGCCTAGCCAGTAGTAAATATGTGATATCCTTTTATAAATGCTGTTGTATTCTGGTTTGTGAAGTACTAAATTTCCTCTCTAGTCAGATCTCACAGTAATGTCCAATAAAACTCTACAGTGTTGGGGAAACAAACAAAAAAAAAAAGGCAAATGGGCTATAAAATATTCCAGGGGCCAGCAAACTATAGCCTGCCAAGATGAACTCAGTCCCTGACCATTTTATGAAAATTTTGTAAGCAGAACAGTTCGGCCCGGTGGTTTACAAATCGTGCAGTTGCTTTGGGTGAATAGTTGAGAGACCATATGGCCCTCAAAGTCTAAAATATTTACTATCTGGCCCTTTATAGAAAAAGCTTGGTGACTCCTGGTATCCATTCCCCTAATTGGGAACATAGTGGTTTTCCATTTTAATGAAGAATTGTGGGGCCTCCCTGGTGGCGCAAGGAGTAGTCTCAGCACTATGAAGCTATCCGCAGCCACTGCAGCACAAGTTGAATTCCTGGCCAGAGAGCTAACCCACATGGTGCAGCAGACCTCTCCTCTTGCCCGCTGCTCACCTCAGCAGTATATTTCTGTCAGTCTACCTGTTCTGCTCCCCACTGTCTCTGGTGAATCCTCTCCCTCACCCCCCACACTTCTGGCCTACACCCCCGCTCCTGCATGCATAATCTTTAAAAATAAAAGAAGTACTGTGATAAGTATCTTCATGCCTAAATTCTACTTTCCCCCTTGGATTCTCAAATGGAATATTGATAAAAGTACAGAAAATTTTTTTTTAAAGATATGATAAACTGCTTTAAGTTTTTCAATTGATCTTCCCACTATTCTAATTTGAAAAGTTCTTCTATTTTCATAGTGATGCCTGTTACATCAATTATACATTAGTTGACACACTGTCAGTAACAGGGTTAAAAATCCACCAGGATAACTACATTAAATGTATAATTTGAGGGAATTTGTACCTTTATGTTGTTCAGCCTTTTTCTCACTCTGGAATATGACACTACTGGTTTTATGACTCAGGATTTAAAAAAATTGATTTTTCCAATGGTTTCACAAGTGCTTAAAGAGGGTGAAAATTTTTTAGAAAACAGAAAATCTCTATTCTCCTGACATTCACAATGCACATAATCCTTCAAAGACAAAGTGGTTGTAGTAACTCACGTGGCTGTACTTGAATCATATGCATCACATTTCAATTTCTAGATCACAGAATTTCAGACATCAAGTTTTTAGATGCACTTGTTATTTTATGTAACAAAGTTTGCCCATTTAAATGTGAAACCAGATTTAAATTCTTATCATTTGGTATTCTCAATTTCAGATACTAAAATATTTTTTAAAGTCCACCCTAGATGAAGTAGAATTCAAGTTAAGTGGTATGCCTTCACTTTAGTAACAATACATAAAATACCTTGGCATAAACTTATTAGAAGTATGGTCAATCATCATGATCCATGGGTTCACATTTTGGGAGTAGCTGCCTACTTACTAAATTTTAACTCCAAAATCAACATGTGTCACCTTTGTCATACAAGGACTTGCAGCACAACAAAAATTTTGTCATCTGATGTGCATGTTCCCAGAAGTTGAATGAAGCAACACTGCGTTTCAGCTTTCATACTATAAACAAATGCCCTTTCCATGTTCTATTAAGTGGCCTATTATTTTGTATTTTGGAACTCTTTGATGGTTATTTTATTATTTAAAATCTTTTAAGTGTAGAGCTGTCTATTGTTCCTAAGTGCAAGATGGCTGTGATGTATCTTTTAGACAAAATACATGTATCAGAAAAGCGTCACTCAGGCCAGAGTTACATAGTGCTGTTGGTCATGAATTCAACATAAACAAAATATAATAAACAGAAACACACATAAAGCAAGTAATGTATAGGTAAGTTGATGGTAATGTGACCAGAGGTTCATAGAAGTCTAACCCTCTAGGAGCAATGGTTCAGTATTCACTAATTCAGGTTAACAGGGATTTATAAAACATAACTACCACAAATAAGAATGTACTGCATTTGATACCTAGTCTTTGTTATTGTCAATTATAATCTCATTTGTAACCTGAATCTTTTATCATATACTAACCTTATCCAAAACATGAAATACCAAACAAAACCTTAAAACTGCTGAGGCTGGTTTGGATGAATCTCAACACTACATGTTCCTACACAGAAGCTAGAAAGGTTGCAAACTTCCTTTTCAAAAGTTTATTTTCTGGACCCACAAGAATTTTCACATTAATTAACAACATTAGACATACTTTTCTATTGCTGTTTTAACTGGGATTGCTAGAAAATGTCTGCTATTGGTTTAAGGGGGACTTTCTTCATCTTAAGGAAGTATCTTCTAGTTTAGCTTTTCAGAAACAAGTGCTGTTATTGAATGTCATTCTCACATCTATTATAGAGGATCATAATGATGTGTGAATTTTCTGTGAACACTGACTATATTATTTCAAAATACTAAGCCATGCTTGCATAAGCTAGTGTAATTGTAAGTTAAAACATGACATTTTATTTTTCTATTATTTCACTTATAGTTTTATATCTAAACTTACAACTTTAAAATTAAATCTTACATATAAAACCTTAAGCTTTAAAGCTATCAAATGTGTGCAGAAAAAAATGCAGCAGCATGAAGACCTTACATAGTTTTTTAGGAAGATGCTAGGTAAAAGAACCAATTCAGTCTATTGTTGTCTATTGCATGTTGTAGTGTGCCCTGCATAATTAATAATAATGGCAAATAATTGCTTTTTTCACTAAATTAAATGAAGTTTTTTCCACATAAAATTATATAATGACCTCTAGTGGCATAAAAATCTAATGCCCACCACAGTTCAGTCGGACATTTAAACTTTACTAGACTGTTTTCACACTGTAAATATCAAATGCCAAAATTCTCAAAACATAGTTTTGAGTTTAAAACCTGTTATATTGGAATTTGACTTAAAATCAAAATGGATTGCCAATACAAACTGCTTTTAAATCAGCCAAGATAGTGCTCGCTTCGGCAGCACATATACTAAATCAGCCAAGATAACATAAAGTACTCTATCATTTGAATAACCACAACTTGCAAGTACATTATCAATGTTTGGCTCTGCTTCTCTTTAAACTATAAATTTCATAAAGGCAGGAATCAACTTCTGTTTATTCATGGCTATTGCAAGGTTATTGTTTGCCTGCTTCAATTTCCTCTCTATCTTGCTGTATCATTGTTTCTTGCCTTCTATTTGGGCTCAATTAATAGGATCACCAATAGATGAGACACACACAAAGACCACACAAATACTCTTGCTCTCTCTCAATTTATGTAACCCTCTCATAGGGTTTAAATCTTTTAGATAACAATCTGCAGAAAATTTCCTTTTCATTTAAAAAATAAAACTGCATATGCACGATTAAATGAAGATACAGACTTAGCCTCCCTCTCCCCTCCTCAAAGCTAAAAATCCATACTAACAATTGAAACGAATCCTTCATTTGCTATGAAATGAAGTCTTTTTCCCTTTGCTTTTATAAAGCGTTCCTTGTAAAAGTACTTGATAAAGGAATAACTAAGGGGTGCTCGCACATTAACAGGTTTCAACACTGCTTATGATAATCTAGTGAATTATCTGCAGTTTCAACTCAGGATAATATAAAACTATGTTATATTGATAACCTATTTTTAAAAAGGAACAAAACATACATTTATAATGACCACAAAACCAAAGACTTCTGAATTAAAAGATGAAAATAATCTTTTACTAAGTATCCAAATCTCCACAGAGTAAAACTTGGGAAAGGAGAATCATTTAGAGCCCATTAGATCTAAGGACTAGTTTCTGAAGTACCAAAAACAGCTAACTTCACTTGTAGGTAGGTTCCACAGAATTGAGTCAAAATGAAATGCATACTTACTGCATGTTAAGTAAAAAGGTATATATTCTCTACATATGTTAATACGGGAAAATTTTTAGTCTAATAAATTTAAAGCCTAATATAAGAATGGAGTGATTCTGGGGCTGCCTAATAGTAATGCTCAACTCTTCCTGATTTAGGGTCAGTAATATATACATACACTATTAAATTTAATTTGATATAGTCAATAGACAACTGTGCCCTACATTTATGTTTATTAAAAACTGACATAAACAAACAAGGCCTGTACAAAAAATATCCCAAATCACATATCGCTTTGAAACAGTAATCTTGGGCGGTATTATCGCCTCGGACCCCCTCTTCCTCTGCCCCGACCACGTCCTCTTCCTCTTCCTCTTCCTCGGCCTCTTCCTGCAACTGAGGGAAGAGAAAAACAAAAATAAATTCTCTTCTGTATGGAATTAACGGACCACCACAAACTGCATCTATAGTAAATAAACTAACTCAGTCACCCTTCTCAACACACTATCCTGCAGAGCCAAAAACTGCTGGACTGCAGAGATTTTTTTGTAGTGTTTGTTTCATTTGAATATATTTACTGAGAAATTCATCAAGCTTTAAAACATTTTTTTTCTTCTTTGTATTGTCTCAAATTCACCCCCAAAAAGAAATGCAAGTGATCTGAATTTCACACAGATGGAAAAGATATCCAAGCAAACTAATTCAAACTCAAGAAAGTTGCAAACATACTCTATCATATAACAACCTTACGACTCTTCAGACCAAGTCATTTGATCTAACTGATCATAACTGAGTACTTAAATCCACACAGCAACATCCCTGTTACATGGTCATCTTAACTCTACAAAAAATTCATCACCCAAATGAACTTACTTCATCTCCAGACAGCTATGAGTATTAAAAAATATCTTGACATGGTGTCCAAGTCAATCATCTAAATTTCTCTCACTGACCTTAGTCTTATCATCCAAAGCAATAAAGTTGGGGCCTCCCTGGTGGCCTACGGGTTGTCTCAGCACTATCACCTTTATGGCCTCAGTTCGATCCCAGGCCAGGGAGCTAACCCACATATGGCACAGCAGACCTCTCCTGTCACTCCCCTTAACAGAGTATTTCAGTAGATCTGCCTCCCACTCTGGCCAATCTTCTCATCCTCCCCGCTCTAGCCTATACTCCAGTTCTTCTATGCAAGAGCTGGGGTGCAGGTCAGAGATGCAGGGGGTGAGAGGATTCACCAGAGACAGAGGAGGGAACAGAACAGGCAGACTGACTGAAATACACTGCTGAGGGGAGCAGCGGGCGGGACAGGAGAGGTCCGCCTCACCATGTGGGTTGCTCCCTGGACAGCCAGGGATCGAACCTGTGCTGCAGAGGCTACGGATTGCTTCATAATGTGGTGTTTAACTCTTGAGCCACCAGGGAGGCCCCGATTATTCCATTTAATGGAGGGGGGTGGGGGGAAAGGAAGGCAAGCAAATACCTTATGCCAAGTCATTAAGAAATTTCAGGAATAGAGGCAATGTCAAATCTTCCATAGTGTAGGAAGTGGGGGACAAGGTCACGCACAAAGAGACAGGAAGTAAAAATAGCACCAGTCTCTTTACTAGTAACAGGAACAATAATAACATACACACTCATGGCAAGTACAGGCAATTTAAAAACAAAACACAAACCTGTGTTGTTCACTAACGCTTATATTCTGAATAGAGGATTAGTATGTAAAGTACATCATTCACAAAACCATTTATAATCCTTCAAACTTACCAGCTTCCCTTTTCTTAGATTTCACCTTTGGTTCAACATCCACAAGTAGTGTATCCAGAGGTAAGCTGTCTGGCAGAATAAAATATCGAATGTTATTTCCTCGAATACTCAGTGTTTCCAGCTGTACTGGTTCTCTGTTCTTCAGGGTCATTTTCACAGCTTTAAGATGTGTATTCATGCTGACATCTACACCTAAAGGGAAGCAAGAGGGCAATAATTAGCTTAAGGGAATTACTTATCAAGCCACAGCAAATACCATCATACAAATGAATCCAATCCATTTTGCCATAGTACAAGTTTCTATGACAGAATTTAGAGCAATCGATAAACAGGGGAATAGTATCAGTGTATATCAGAAATCTTAGATTTTCCTTAGCCATGATAATGTTTTGTTATTATGTATGATTATAGAAGAGAATACAATAAGCCAGAGGAACCATGACTGGTACATGTGCCTTATTTCAACTGTCCCTATATCTGAAGATTGGCAGTGCTTATTGCATGGGTCCCATTTTCTCCATAACTTCCTCAGACCAAAATTCTACCAGGCTACCTTCATCTTTGTTTTTAACATGAAGTCATGTATGTACTGTGGTATTTTTTTCTTATTACAAGGAATTTAGCAGGGTTTTTTTGTTTGTTTGTTTGTTTGTTTTTAAAGATTTACTTATTTATACAACAGCTGGGGTATAGGCCAGAGGCACAGGAGGGTGAGAGGATTCACCAGAGACAGAGTAGGGAGCAAAATAGGCAGATGGACTGAAAGCACTGCTGAGGGGAGCAGAGGGCGAGACAGGCGAGGTCTGCTGCGCCATGTGGATCTCTCCCTGGGCGGCTGGGAATGGAACCCACGCTGCAGAGGCTGCAGACAGCTTCACAGCACAGCGCTCAACCCGCTGTGCCACTGGGGAGGCCCTAGCAGGTCTTTTTAATTGTGCTTCAAAAAAGGATTATTACTATTTTTGTCAATACTTTACCAAAGTTTTGAACTGTGCGCCTCAAATGATTTTTTCCCTTTAAACCTTTATTTTTTTTTTTTTTTAAGATTTGGTATTATTTATTTACGCATATAAGAACTGAAGTATAGGTCAGAGGTACAGGGGGTGAGATGATCAACCAGAGACAGAATGGGGAGCAGAACAGGAAGATCTACTGAAATACCCTGCTGAGGGGAGCAGTGGGCGAGACAGGAGAGGTCTGCTGCACCATGTGGGTCAATTCCCTGTCCGGGGATACAATGGCTGGTGAGAGCTTGATAGAACTGAGACTTAACCCCTGTGCCACCAGAGAGGTCCCCAAGCCGTGATTTTTAGAATAAGATTTTGCAAAATAAAAGCAAGGTTTTCTGGGCCTTCCCTGGTGGTGCAGCAGTTGAGCGCTGGGTTGCGAAGCTGCCCACAGCCTCCGCAGCGCCAGTTCGATCCCCGGCCACCGGGCGAGGGTCCCACATGGCGTGCAGACCTCTCCTGCTGCCCACTGCTCCCCTCAGTGTATTTCGTCAGTCTGCCTGTTCTGTTCCCTGCTCTGGCTCTGGTGAATTCTCTCACCCTCCCGTGCTTCTGACTGTACCCAGTGCTTGTTTAAATAAAATAAATAAATCTTAAAAAATAATAATAATAAAAGCAAGGTTTTCTAAGATGGATATATGGCATTACAGCAGAAGCACCTTACTGGAGAATTTACCAGCTTATACAAACAAATGAAATAACCAAAAATCTAGTTAACTTCTGTCCACAGGGCCTCCCTGGTGGCGCAGGCAGTTGAGTGCCGTGCTGTGAAGCTATCTGCAGCCTCAGCAGCATGGGTTCTATCCTGGCCAGCAGGCAAGGGTCCCACATGGTGCTGCAGACCTCTCCTGCTGTGCCCACTGCTCCCCTCAGCAGTGTGTTTCGTCAGTCTGCCTGTTTTGTTCCCTGCTCTATCTCTGGTCAGTCCTCTCACCCTCCCGCACATCTGGCCTGTACCCCGGTTCTTGTATAAACAAAATAAATAAATCTTTCCAAAAAAAAAAATAAATTTCTGTCCACAGAAAGCTAAATCTCAACTCCCCTAATATCTATCTCAAATTTCCGGGCATTAATCTTTTTCTTTTTCCTCCCAGTCAGATAAAGTCTTTTTCTGTCCTCAAATTAACATACTTTTGATGCCATTCCATTTTGTTGAGGACTTTAATCCCTATCAAGGGTAAAAAAAAAATGACCACTGTGTATGTCCCAGAAACTATATGTGAAGAACTGTAATCTAATTCTTGTATCCTATTGTGAGAAAAAAATATATATATTAGAATTTATTAATATAAAAGAAACCTGCAACAGTGATTGCGGTGGAGGGAATTCAACTAACTAGATTTTGCTTCCCCAAGTTACTGAAACTTCCCCCTAGGACATCATTTATAGTCTACTATTTCTTAGGGAACACTTGTAATACATTTATGGATGTGTGGTTTATGTGTGTCTTCCATCACTGGGTTTAATATCAGTCTAATTTTTTATGTTTCTCTTGGTTTACTGAGGTGCTGGATTTATGCTTCAAAAATTATTTAGAAATATTTACAATTTAAATACTTCAGAGAAGGACCAAGTGCTAAGATAGCTTTATCTTTCATTTGCCTCATTGAGTCTTTGTACATTTTGAAGAGGAACATCTACAATGAGTGAAGAATCACAATAGTTTTAAATATAAAATGAAATACACAAAGTCATTTAAAAAAGGGGGGGCAGCACTCCATCTGCCTACCTGTGACTATGCAAGTGCCTCTTTTCACCAACTCTCTCCCTCTGCAGGGCAGCAGCTTCCTGCCTGCCTGCCTGCCTGCCTGCCACCTGTATCTGCTAGGACTTCCCTTCACTGACCTCCCTCAGCAGAGGCACCTCTCCTCAAGGCCACCCCCCTGCAACCATGCAGCAAACCTGTCCCTTTCAGGGCAGTTCTTCCTGCCCGCTTGTGTCTATGCAAGTTTTCCTTATTCCTCTATCCCTTTTCCTAATAAACCTGCCATTAAAAAAAAAAAAAAAAGGAAGACAACTAAGAAAATGGATGCAAAGAAAATATTCCAAAATGCTATGCTACCAGTGATTGCCTCAGTTAGATGAAGTCCCCATCACTGTTTTCTACATTTGTTTTTAGACCAAAGATAATCAGACATGGAAACCCCATCCTCTATTTTCTTGAAGACTTTAGAATTTAAACGGGGAAACAAAATTCTAATAAAAATAAAATGTATTTTGTAAGATGCAACATTTCAAACAGAGACATACACAGGCAAAACCATAAAAGCAGGAAAACATGAGTCACATATAGGATAGCCCACGGATTCTAGTTTGGTTGCCATACAATACTTGAAAGTGAGGTTCAAATATAAAGGTAATAAAATAGTCCAGGCTAAAAGTATGACACCTACACTCTGACAATATTCATTAAGTAACTAAATAAGAATTTTGACCTTAGAAGAAGAGAAACTCCTCCCACAGCCCATTATAAAACAATCCAATCTCCATACCTGTGATTGTTCCATGGACCTGTGTTCCATTCTTTAACTCGATGGTTACAGTCTCATGACTCAATTTCATCAAAAATCTATAAAACAATAGAATTATAATAATTTTCACCTTTAAACACTTCAAAAAATCATGCTTATTAAAATCAACAGGGGGCCTCCCCTGGTGGCGCAGCAGAAGAGAGCTGGGCTATGAAGCTGCCAGCAGCCTCTGCAGTGCCGGTTCAATCCCCGGCTGCCGCCGGTGAGGGTCCCACATGGTGCACAGACCTCTCCTGCCGCGCCCGCTGCTCCCCTCAGCAGTGTATTTCGTCAGTCTGCCTGTTCTGTTCCCCGCTCTGGCTCTGGTGAATTCTCTCACCCTCCTGCGCTTCTGACTGTACCTAGTACTTGTATAAATAAATAAATAAATAAATCTTAAAAAAAAAAAAAAAAGTAAAATAAAATCAACAGGGAATTTCTAAATGACATAAATCTGCTATAGCCATTATCTGTACCAATTCCTGTCAATCTGCACAATTTCAGCTTTCTCTGAATTACACCCTGAAAGAGCAACAACAGATGCTATCATTTGGACATTTTTGATTCTCTGAATCATTCTGTCACCTCCAATATGTGCATACAGATACCAAAGTCATTACATGCCACTAAACTAAAATCAAGAAATTATGAGAGTGAAGATGGTCAAAAGATACAAACTGCCAGTTGAAAGGTAAATAAATATTGGGGGTGTAACATACAACATGGTGACTGTAATTAACCAGCTAAATGGTATATTTGAAAGTAGCTGAGAATTTATCCTCACTACAAGGAACCTCCCACCCTTATTTTTATGATATGATGGATGTTAACTAAATTTACTCCGGTAAATCATTTTGCGATGTTGATAAATCAAGTCATTATGTTGTATATCTTAAACTCACACAGTACTGTATGTCAATTATTACCTTAATAAAGCTGAAAATAATGGGTATTACAAAGTTACATATTTATTACGTATGTACAAACAGAATCAAGTAAAAGTTCATAGGGATATTTTTATAGGCCCATTTTATATGCATTCATAAACATATCAATCTTTTAAATATAAATTAGACCGTACTTTAGTGTTCTCTAAAACTGTACCTCTCACTTAGCAGTTTATATAGTAGTATGTGACTAAACATATACGCACCCTCATATATATACAGCTATTACAAATCCATTTATGTAAACCCTCATCCATACTGTTACCAATCTTCTAAAGTTTTATCAATTTGATGGGTAAAAAAAGTAACTGCCTTTCCCTATTACTTGTGAGGGTGAGTATCCTTTCATAAGGGAAATTCGTATTTCTTCTGTGAATTACCTACCCATATTATACACACATTTTCTATTAGATAAAAATTTTCTATAATTTTATACCAGCTTGCATTCAAGTTTGTGTCTTTTAGTCACAGAAAGTCTTTCATTTTTGTTAATTTTGTAAATTCTTCTGAGATATACAATTAATATAGCAAGATGTCTCCTACCCTAAGATCGTAGTCTCTTTGTATACCCATACCATAGCACCTATCATACTAAATGGTACAAGTAACATAATGTATTTTTCTCCCCATTAGAGTAGGATTGAAGACGAGGATCATTACACCTTTATATCTAATTCTGGAATGTAACAGGTACTGAATAAAATTGACTGAAATGTTTCAATGATTAAAAAATGAAGTCAATCTTAAAGTACCACTTTTAGGGGTATAGACAGTAATCAAAAATGAAGAAATTATTGGGTCTCCAGTTTATCACGTCCCAAACTTTTTTAAAGCTCATCTGTCCTCACATAGAGATTTATGTGTTAAATTTATTTTCATTTTTGCTTTCAAGAAAAGCAGTATCTCAATGAACTTGGTAATTTTTATTTCTCCAGACAAAAATTCTTTTCCTTCCTGCCCTCAATTCTTTGTTTCCTTTTGTTATATATACATATACTTTTTAGTTTAACTGTCCTATTCAGTAATAACTTACTTTTACAAAAGTTCTCTGAAACCATTTTTGGAAGCAGGCAGAATTAAAGTAAAAGCAAAATACCTTAGTATTCAGGATATCAAAGAGAAGTGAAAGGAAAAAACAGAAGGGGGAAGAGGGAGGGAGAGACAGAGGGAGTGGGGAGGAGGGAGAGACAGACACACAGACCATCAAAACACATTTCAGAAAGTCCAAAGATATTTCTTTCATAAAAAATATTTATCACTAAATGTTATGTTGTAGTCTCTGTGCTAGAAAGGAAAAAAATTAGCTCTCAAGGAGCTTAAACTCTAATAGGGAGAACAGACACATAAAAGGTATTTTAAAAATTACTAAATAGTAAAATAAAACAGAGATGCATAGGTTCCTATCAGGAACATAATGTAATGTAGCATGGGAAGTAGGAAGTCAGATCTTCACAGACTTTAGTAAGAAGTGTGCAAAGTTGTGAATACAAAGCAAAGAGAGGTAACAGTACAAAGTAATAAAAAAACAGCACATGGTACAGAGAAATTACAGATACTACCAAAGGAATAATATTAAGTCCAAGAAAATGGGTAGGGAAGAATAGGTTCTTCCATAGGGGAAAAGTCACACATTTTGTTAAATAATTCCTTTCAGAGAATTATGGAAAGGTTTTTATCAATGAAGTGGAATGTGAGACTGATATTCATATTTTATTTTATTTGAATATTTATTTATTTATTTATACAAGCACTGGGTACAGTCAGAAGCGCGGGAGGGTGAGAGAATTCACCAGAGCCAGAGCAGGGAGCAGAGCAGGCCACAGGAGAGGTCTGCGTGCCATGCGGGACCCTCCTCTGGTGGCTGGGGAGCAGCCGGGATCGAACCAGCGCTCCCCACTCAACTGCTGCACCACAGGGGAGGCCCGATATTCATATTTTAAACAGAACCTTGAGTAGGGTCAGAAAGACAGATTTTAGAGACAGAAGTACAATCTCCAAGAAGACAAATTTGAATCTAGGCAATAATATGTAGGTTAGTTACAGAAATCGAGACAAGAACTGCAAAAACATCAACAAAATTAAATTGTACAGAAAGAGACCTACATTTATGTAGTTGATTTTCTATAAAGATACCAAGGCACTCCAAACATGCAAAGCAAACTAATGATGAAACCTAAAATAGAATGCATATCCTCTAGTAGGAAATACTGAAAATCCACATAGAAAAAAAAAATGAACGTGGACCCCTGGCCCACACCAATTGCCAAATTAATTTAAGACAGATCACAGCTCTAAACATAGATGTCAAAAAAAATTTTTTTGTTAAAATTATAAATTGTCTAGGGGAAAAAAGAATAAACATCATGGTTTGAGGGTAGACAAAGTATTCTTTGAATTTACACAGAGAGCAATAACCATAAAAGAAAAAACTACTAAATTAAGACTTTCTCAAAATAAACTTCAGCTCACCAGAAGATTATTAAGGAAATAAGCAAATCACAAACTGGGAGAAATATCTGAAAAGGTCTAGTATCCAGCCAAGAATAAAGAATTCCACAACTCAGTAATGAAAAGAAAATACACAACCAAAACAAAACCTTTTACAAAGATACACCAATACCAATAGCCAGTAAGATGATAAGGTAAATGTCTTACACAGTGAAATTTAGTTTACATTTACTGATTTTGAGAAATTTATACACCGGTGACCCAAATCCCTATGAAGACTTGGATTGCCCATAAATGACATTAGTCTCTAGGAAAATGCAAATTAAGCCGTATGAAGAGACTACTACAGAAGCATTTAAGTGGCTAAAATTAAACAACTTTTAATTTTACAAACAAATGCTGGTGAAAGTGAGAAGCAATTGCAATGCTAGTATACTGCTGGTGTGAGTGTAAAGTAGAACTTTACTTTGAAATTTTTCAAACAACTATTCTGAAAAATAATCTGGCAGTTTCATATGAAACTGAACAGATTTATGGTACGATCCAGCAACTCAACTCCAAAGGATTTACCCAAGCTGGGAGAAGAAAAAAGCAAACAAAAAACACACTCTGCTTGGGGGAAGAAAAAAAAAAAAAATCCATCCAACTATAAGGGTGCCCAATAATGTTGTCTTGACAATTCCTGACTCAACAGACAAGAAACGACTTACACACGTCGATGTGGTTATTAGAAACCCTCTGATCCTGGGAGCGGGGCCCCAATGGGTTACAATGGAGGATTACTGGTTCTTTGGTGGTGGGCGTGGTGTGATAAGACACCTGAAGAGGTATGAACCTATACCCCTAAAAAGTGTTGTAAACCAAGGTTAACGTAAAATTAATTAAGGGGAAAGCAAATAAAAATCTCTGCTCTTATGTACCAGGTTCCCCGTCTCAAGGAAAAACAGCAAAATCAAGACCATTTGCGGCCAGTTTTCAAATATTTCAAATCAGTAAGTGAAGACCTCATTAGGCTCAACTAACCAAGTTTAAACACAACAAAAAAATACGAAAGAAGAATCAATTATCTGTGTAACCAACCATTAAAAAGGGAAGAGAATCTGCCCACGTTGGGAGATTTTTCCCCCTAAATAATGGTCTCTTTAAAGGTAACTGCACGTTAAATAATCCTAAACCTAGAGAACAGGAAAAAAAATCCAACTTATTAAATCTGAAGTCCATTCCCAATTTAAAACATTTCAAATGGGTTTTATTGCTTCCAGGTAAATTCCTGCCGCTTCTCTGCACGCTTTGGTGGGTACTTTGCAGTTTTAATGAGGCTTAACAGTTTCATCACCAAAAAAGCGCGTTAATTTAGGCCAGTTACACAAGCCATACCATTTTTCTGAATGAGTCCCACGTTTTCAGGGAACTTGGACCTAGGTATATAGCGGTTTCTGGAAGCTTAGGTGGGCCGGAAAAGAAACCTAATCTAGAGTACGAGTTCTAGTCGAAATGAAAATCGGTAACTGACCCAAAGTAAGAAATCTAAGACTGACGCTGCACCTTTAAAGCCCCGAAGCCACTAGGCGGGAAGAAACGCCTTCGCGTCCACCTCTTGGAAGACACGCGGGACCAGACGAGACCGTCTGAAGCCCTGACCCAGCGCAGGCGCGGCCAAGATGGGGCGGGAGTGGCGGGCGCCGGAGGCCGTTAGCAGGCCGCGCACGCACGCGGCTTTCGCGCCTCTCCCTACAGACACAAGCGGGCCCGCCGGCCCCGGCCCCAAGCTCCCCTTCACAGCCCTCGCTCAGCTAGGTCACCTCCTCACCTCACGAGCTTCATCCTAGCGGCGCCGTCACACTTTCCGAGTGATAGTGCTCAAAACCGGCCTGCTGAGGACCACCCGACCCGGAGTATGAATGGCCGGAAACGCCTACTCCGGTATTCCGACGTAAAGAGCGCGCAGAGCGCGGCGGACGCAAGGCGGAAATGCTGGGGCCGCGCTGGTCAGACGCACTTCCGGTCTCGACTTGCGCCACAGCGGCCCCTGGCGGCTGGAGGTGTGCCGTGCGGCTGCGGAGCACGTCTCCGGTTGTTCTGTAAGGAAATTCCTTGCCTGAAAGTTTTGAAATTAACTTGAATTAGTGGCCCTGTCGCCCTGGCATTTCGTCACGATAGGGCGCCAGCACTAAATATACCCAGGAAGGAAGAGAAGTTCTGAGAGAAGCACAAAGCCGATGGTACTAATTCGGCTCCAACATTGGGAACAGCAACATTACTTAATACACGTAAGAAAATCACACAATTTACATGATTATTTTTACTTTAGGTTTTGACCAACGATCTCAAATAGTAATCCTGCATTGTCCAAAGATCGTGCTGGTCTCCTCCAGTAAGTTCACAAACTATTTCGTGCCTTCTTTCTTCCTTTCCTCTCAAACCTTTTCTGCTTTTCGTACTTTTACAAAGCTAGAAGTATTGTTGTTCATTTCAGAGGCAAATTCCTCTTCGTTGTAGTCTGGATTCCATCTCTGATTTTCTCAAGAATTCACTCCTAAGTTATCCTTCTCTAATTTGAATTGTCAGTCGCCCCTGCCACCAGCTTTTGCATCATACAAATTCATCTTAAACTTTTGATTCAGCTTCAGTTAATGCTCAGTTCTCTTTTTTTTTTTTTTTTTTGGATTTATTTATTTATGCATACAGGAGCTGGGGTACAGGCCAGAGATGCTGGGGGTGAGAGGATTCACCAGAGACAGGGTGGGGAGCAGAACAGGCACATCTACTGAAATACACTGCTGAGGGGAGCAGTGGTCAAGACAGGAGAGTTCTGCCCGCCAGGTGGGTTAGTTCCCTGGCTGAGGATCAAACTCATTCTGCAGTGGCTGCCAATAGCTTCATAGTGCTGAGATTTAACCCCTTGGGCCACCAGGGAGTCTCCTCCTTATGGATACTTTTTCCTTTAATCTAGATGATCTCCAACACCATGGCTTTTTTTTTTTTATTTTTTTTAAAAAAAGATTTATTTATTTATTTACACACGCACTGGGTATAGTCAGAAGCATGGGAGGGTAAGAGAATTCACCAGAGCCAGAGCGGAGAGCAGAACAGGCAGAGTGAGGAAGTACACTGCTGAGGGGAGCAGCAGGCTGCAGGAGAGGTCTGCATGCCCATGGCTTTTATTTTTATCTTCAGCCTGCACCTCATGACTGATTATCACAGCTCTTGGATGTTGGTAATGCAATGTTCAAACTTTACTAAGTGTAGGACTCAAATGGGGGATACTTGACACTGAAAATTCTGATTCAGTTGGTGTCTTGAAAGTCTGAATTTCTAATAAGCCTTCAATTTATAAGTATACCCCTAGTCCATGGACACTATTGGAGTGCTAAGACTATAATATACATTGTGTGCAGCCTTGACAATATTTACTTCAATGTCTTCCTAACAGTTCCCTAATAATCTGTTCATTTGTGTGGTCCTAAGGTAGCTAATTCTAATCTTCACATCACTCATCACATTCCATTACTTGTCCATGGTAGATTTGGGATTTAAACTGATTCAATCAGAACTTTGCAGAGAATGCTCTTTCATTTTGGATATAAATGGAGGAATATAACTCCCAGGGCTATTGGGAACTCCTGAGAACCAAGTAGAGGGTCAGTTTTAGTATAGTTTAAAAAAAAAACAAAACCCATGATGATACTAATGGATCAAACATAATCAAACATAATGTCTGAAAGTGACTGTTAAAATTAAATGAGATAAAAAAATCCAGTTATCATCAATAATAACATTTCTTTTTTTTTTTTTTTAAAGATTTATTTATTTATTTATACAAGCACTGGGGTACAGTCAGAAGCGTGGGAGGGTGAGAGAATTCACCAGAGCCAGAGAGGAGATCAGAACAGGCAGACTGACAAAATACACTGCTGAGGGGAGCAGCGGGCGGCAGGAGAGGTCTGCGCGCCATGTGGGACCCTCCTCCAGTGGCCAGGGAGCAGCCAGGGATCAAACCGGTGCTACAGAGACTGCGGGCAGCTTCGCAACCCAGTGCCCAACCGCTGCACCACCAGGGGAGGCCCAATAATAACATTTCAAGGGTAATAACCATATGCAACTATTGCTACACTTTTGGACACTGCAGATTAGAACATTTCCCACATCACAGAACATTTTATTGGACAGTGCTGCTGTGTTTATTACCATATTTGTTTCCTTTTTTGCATTTAATTGCTATTTTACTTTTTTATTATCTAACAAGAGCCTATAAACTGTGTGAAAGCAGGGAATTTTGTCTGTGTTCTATTCACGGTTGCATCCTCAGCATCTAGAATCACACATAATATGCACAGCATCTACCTTGCACATAATATGTCCTCAGTAAATATTTATGAGATAACAATATCTCACCCATTAGACCTTGTGCATATTGTTCACTGCAGTATTCCTAGTACCAAGCACAGGGTAGTTCTTCCTTTTATCCTCAAGGTTCTTTAGGACCTGCCTACCTCTTAATTTCTTTCCCCTTGATGGTATTAAAATATTTGAGTTCTTGCAACTCATAAAGCTCACTTTCCTCTCTCGATTTTTGTTCATTTGGTCTTTTCATCTGGATAATACCTATTCATCCCCCTTTAAGTGTATGGGGCCAGCATCACTACTTATATATATTACTTGGTAGGTAGTGGTGGATGGGAAATTAAAATGTTATTGTCTGTTGATTTATACCAAAAGTCTAAAAAAAAATTTCTAGCTTGAAATGTAGTAATTTTATAATTTGTATTCTGTTCTCTTAGTATAAAACTTTCAAGAATCCTGAAATAAAGTTAACAAGAATGGAGCAACAACAATAAAAAGACTTTATTTATTGCTAGCAAGAAGGCCAATCTAAAAGTGAGAGCACCCTGTGTTATGGGAATGAGCAGAGGTTTTAGTGTTAACTAGTGTTTAGATTGATCTCAAGAAAGAAAAGGAGAAAAAACAGAAAAAGAACAAGGAAATGAAAATGAGATATGTGGGGCAACACAACGATTCCATTACCAGTTTTTAGAAGATATCCTGACGATAAGTGCAGAAAAGTACATTTTACAGTTTGGAGTCAGCAACAAAAACACACAATTTAAGCAACCCCCTGAGATTACTTTCACAATTTTGAGTTTTCCCAGAGAACTAATAAGTAGAAGTTGGGTTATGAAAAGTACCTTCTCAATTTACAGAACTATAATGTTGAACATCAAGATGCATCATCTGGGCCACAGCATTTGTTTCTAGCATGTTCATATGACACAAGTGGAGCCAATCAGCGCTCTTCCCCAGGACTTTAGGCATTTCTTTTCGCAGTTCTCTGTGAGCTTATATAATCTTTGCCACGTTGTCAGAAGAACCTATTTGAGAATTAAGCCAATGTAGATAAAAGAATAGCTGGACATTTTAGGGATGGCGTCCTGCTGACATGAACTGAACTTCAAGTTTCAGAATGTCTTGAAGTCAGCTCATAACCTGCAGTTCTCAGTTATGGTAACAATAACTTTCTTCTTTTTTTGGTTATGTTAGTTTAGCTGGATTTCAGACATTTTCAATTTAAAGAGACTTGACTTCAGATTACCTAATGCTTATCTTTCTTTAATATCTTCCTATTTTATCTGAAAAACTACTTTCTTATTACTGCAAGTTCCCTTCAGAACTAAAACTTGTTTTCCTTTCTTTTGATTATGATCTGTACTCCTTTACTAGTTAAACAAGAGGCTTCTTATTGACAAATTTGCAAAACCCAAAATCTTTACTCTTTCCTGCAAGGGGCTGAAAGTTTAGTCAAGCAGAATATTTATTCAGTTGATTATGATTATTTTTTAGTAGACAACCATATTAAATGAACCAACCTCCAAGTTCATAGAGATTGTTCTAAAAGAAAACCACTGAAAAAGGCAAAACAAATTTTGTCAAACATTTTACAGAATAATTAAAATTTAATCAACCTACAAACTGGTATTAATGAATCAGAATCATTTATCTTTAAAATGATAAAGAATGCGCAAGAAAGCTTATTTCCCCCCCCCCAGAAAAGCAAGCTATTTTTAAAATTTGCTTTTATTGAGCTCTTAATCTTACAGCTGCAAATCTAAAGTATATGATATGTTAGGTTGATACATGTATTTATTGCAATATGATTTCCACAGTAGCCAACGAGTATTTATTTCACATAATTGTCTTTCTTTTTGTGGTGGGAACAATTAAGATACAGTCTCTTAAACGGAAGTTTATAATACAGTATTGCAAAATCAAACTTTTATACTTTCACAGCAAGTTTAAGCAGCTCACTGTGAAACTTTAGAAGCAAAATGTGGAATAAATTGCAGACACAATTATAAATCAAATATAATTTACTCATGTATGAAATATGCTCTGACATTTGTAAACATTCCTATGCTCCTTATTGGACCCCATACAACAAATATGGTGGAATAGGTCACTCAGAAGAAGTCTATTTTGTGGGAATGGAAACTTGCAAATGTGGTCTGTGTTGTATGCTAGAATTTAAATTGCTAAAGATTAGGTGGTTTATAGGACTAAAAGAAATCCTCCCAGCTGTCTGATAAATCTAAAGGTGAAGGCAAACATAGCTAAGATAGTCTGATGACTAACCAGCTTTAACCAGGTCGGCAGTCTACCCCTGGGCAGAAAGGGGAGACTCCACTTTAAGCCATTATATTTGGGACCAGAGATGAAGGTGGGGTGTGGGCAATAGCCTTACCCATCAATAGCTCTCGCAATTCATTCGTTTTGTGGAAGATATCTGAAAAACATCAGGCCTGACCAACTTAGCGCTCGTTTTGGTTATACTTAGTTTCAAAAAGGAAGAGAGAACCCACCTATCATAACCTCTCCAGATTCTCAAAGGCAATTATCCATTCTCAGTTCTGCAAACGAGGGCAGAACAGCATAGAAAACGCGTATAGTAGTATTGTGGAACCCTCGAACGGTAGTGACAGAATTCTTAAGTCTATCTTCAGAGGCTTAGAAGAGTCAAAGCTTCGCTTCAACACTTGCCCTGACTAAAGCCAGTGTAACATTCTACAATTTCTTGTTGACTCATGCTCCCGTAGACAAAGAGGAAAGTGCAAGAACAGGTGAAGCTCTGCATTTTTGGGAGGCGCTGGAGTGCAGTCGAGGGAAGGAGAGAAAAGGGTCACTGTCTCCATTTTCCTTTACATTAGCCTACGTCGAAGATGAAAGGTATTTGCACTAGAGCTCGCAGAGAATGGTACAGAAACTGACAGGAAAATCCGCGGTGACGGATTTCCAAGACAAATCACCTCCGCTGGAGGGAGGCGGGGTTTTATTCCCAGAGAAGACCCCGGGAAGGCCAGCGGTCGCCGCCAGGAGGCGCCGTCGCTTCCCCGCGAGGCGCCCACCCGCGGTGCGCACACGCGCGGCCTCCCACCGCGCCTGCGCTAGGAATGGACGCTGGCTCGCCTTTCCCCGACGCCGAGCAGTCCCGGCCGGGGTGCAAAACTGCGTGACACGCAGCGAGCGTGGCGGCCATCTTCGTCTTCTGGGCACGTCAGCTGAGCCGGTAAGGGCTGAAGAGGAGCGCTGCGCAAGCGCGCCCAAGACGGTCACAGGTAACTCCCATCTGACGGGCGAGGCGTCGCCGTCGTCGCCGGAAGTTTAGCGTTTCTGCGCCGCGGGAGAGGCGGCGGTCGCGGCAGAAGCCGCTGAATGTCTCCTGGTACCCGGATGTGAGGCCCTCCGCGGGCTCGCGCTGGACCCGCAGCCAGGAGTGGGGAAGGTACGCGAGAGCCTCAGCGCCCCCGCCGCCTGCTGTCGCGCCGCCTGCGCCCTCACCTCCCCGCTGCCAGCCCCGCGGGTAGCCGGACGCTTCTCCCCCTTCCTGTCCCACCCTCGGAGTCGCGTCGCCTCGCACGCCTCTTCCTATTTCCCCGGCTCGGGCTCCGGAGCCCCTGGGAGGGAGTGGGCGGCTCGGAGACGCCGTCGCCTGAGGGAGGCAACAACGTGCGCATCTCGGCCCGCCCAGTCGCTGCACCACCTGCCGCTACTCGCGAGGCGGTCAGAGGTAATAAGGGGTCGTGGCCGCGGGCGGGGCGGGTCGGGGCTCCCCTGGCGGCCGCGAGGTCGTCCAGAGCCCGGAGGTGCTGTGGAGCCATTGCGACTGCCGGGGCGGGTAGGCGCCGGCCCCGCAGGTAGCTCCGGGCCTTGTCCCCGCCCCCGGCGTCTGGCCCCCGGCGTCTCCCCCGAGCCAGCGCCAGCCCACTCGGAGCTGCGGTGCCTGCAACTTGCTCCCCTGCCCCCGCCGCCCCCCGCTGCACCGGCCCGAACCCCCAGGCCCCTGCCGTCTGCGGGGCCGTATTTGGGAATCAGGCTTTAGTCTTCACCCGGTGAGGGGGAGCGGCGGCTCGGGTCCAAGGTCATGCAGTAATTTGGGTCTGGGCACAGGTAGAACGCTCTGGAGTAGAAACGAATGCATTGAGGGCTAGAGTGGATTTTATAGTGATGTGAACAGAAGGGGATTTAATCACGATTCATGAGGTTTTCTTTTTTCCAGCGGAGGTTTGTTTCAGGCAGAATGGGGTAACAAGTACCCAAATTAGAGAACTTGCCTACCTCACCCCCTCCTATCTTCATCTTCCCCCCCCCCGCCAAAAAAAAAAAAAAAAAAAGTTGAGTTCTGAAAACCCAACGCTATGATCTTTTCCGGGAAATGGGGGAGCAGCGGAGGAGAAAGGGATTAAAGCGTTGAGATTTGAGAAGCACCGTGAACCATATTTTTTGTCGCCTTTAGATAGCTGAAATGGAGTGTTTTTTTTTTTTTTTCTCCAACAGGAAGTAATTGCAGCACACACTGTTTAAATAATATTATCAGGTCTTATTTCAGTAGGTAAAAAGCCCTTGTAGAAATCCAAAATAATGCTGCTTAGTGAAATGTTGGATGTGGATGGGCTTTGTTCCCCCCCCCCCATTAATTTTAAAATAACCAGTGTAAAACACGAAATTCAGTTTAAAACACTCCTGTTCCTGTGAACTGTGCTTTATTCAGTCCGTGTTCGGATTAGGTCCATAGCGCCTGCTTTTATACAGGACATAACATCAGTAGCACTTTTTAATTTGAAAAAATTAAATCTCACTACCTAGATTCTAGTGGAATTAGAGTGGGGTGAAAAGTGCTTAGTTTGGAAGCTGCAAATGTACCCCTTAGGTCAGATATGTGACTTTGGGAGTACCGGGTCTTAGACCAGATTTGATCTGGCTTATGAACTGCTTCTGCCCATCTTAATTATTCTTGATCGAGGAAAAATATGCTGTTACTTCACCTTGCTCAGTCAGTATTATAAATCAAATTATGTTTCCAAAACAGCTGAAAAGGGACCCTAAGTAATGAATGACATTTACCCCTTTGCTGGGTGATGCTTTCAGTTTGGTGATTTACTACAGCACAAAATTGATTGTGTTTATTCTGATAATGAAGGTAATTAGCATTGTACACTTCAAAATAGTGGATTGATTTTTTTTTCTGTATTTTTATTTATTTATTTATTTTTTATAGAGGCATGCTTTTATTTATTTATTTGTTTGTTTGTTTTGTTTATACATGCACTGGGTACAGTCAGAAGCACGGGAGGGTGGGAGAATTCACCAGAGCCAGAGCGGAGAGCAGAGCAGGCAGAAGGACCGAAGTACACTGCTGAGGGGAGCAGCGGGCGGCAGGAGAGGTCTGCGCGCCATGTGGGACCCTCCTCTGGTGGCCGGGGAGCAGCCGGGGATGGAACCGGCGCTGCAGAGGCCGCGGGCAGCTTCGCAACCCAGCGCTCAACCGCTGCGCCCCCGGGGAGGCCCGATTTTTTTCTGTATTTTTAAGATAGTTAAATAATTTTTCATGAATTTTATTGACTGATTTATGATCCACGTAGATTTCTTTCAATAGTATCTACTGAAAGTAACTAGAAATCTAGATGGTCGTTAGAAATCAACTAGTAAAATTGTTAATCATAGGATAATTCACGTAATGACAATGTTAACCCTTTGAAACCAAGGGTTTACATTTTCTTGTGTACCCTCTTTTCTTGGTACAGTTAAACGTCTTGGGCTGTATTCTGCCTAAGTTATGTATTTCAGTTATACTGAGACAGTTATTTTTGGCAAATACATCATTCTGTTCATCTTATCCTGCCTTTTGAAGGAGCTTTATCTTATACTAATTGCATTATGGTACATCCTAAGAAAGCAAGGTTTATGTTGTCTGCTTTCTTCAACTTTAAACATTTTGGCAGGATATGTGAGATTCACAAATTAAAAACTCAGGTAGACATTAATATTAAATATTTTATGTAATGGTTCTCTGACTTTTTGTTCAAGATCCCATTACACTCTTAAAAATTATATAAGATTCCAAATAGGTTTTGCTTATATGAGCTTTAGGTAGTGATAGTTATTTTATTCAAAATTAACTTAAGTGTTTATTTATTAAAAGTAACTAATAAGCTATAGGTTAATATGACTAATACGTTTTATGAAAAACAACTATTCCAAACCAAAAAATTGTAATAGAAAAATGGCAATTGTTTCTTACATTTTTGTAAATCTCTTTAATGTTTGGCCTAAAATAGACAACTGGATTCGCCTATCAGCTTCTGCATTCAATCTGTTGTATTTTGTTCTGCTTGAAGTACATGAAGAAAATCCAGTTTCATTGCCATATGTTGGGAGTAGTACTTTAATCTTTTTAGATAATTGTGATAAATGATTCTACAACAAAACTCAGTAAGTGGTAATTTCTTTTTTGGGGGGGTATAACAGTATTTTTATATAATAGAGTTATGTGGTGAATTTTTTAAATTAATTTTTGGTTTTTTAATTTTGTATATATGTATTTTTTTAAGATTTATTTATTTATACAAGCACTGGGTACAGTCAGAAGTGTGGGAGGGTGAGAGAATTCACCAGAGCCAGAGTGGGGAATAGAACAGGCAGACTGATGAAATACACTGCTGAGGGGAGCAGCGGGCGGCAGGAGAGGTCTGTGCGCCATGTGGAACCCTTGTGGGACCCTTGCTAGCGGCCGTGGATCAAACCTGCGCTGCAGAGGCTGTGGGCAGCTTCGCAGCCCAGCACTCAACTGCTTCGCCACCAGGGGAGGCCCTTAATTTTGTATATTTTGTACATCATTTTTCATTTTTGCACAACATGCATTTTCATCTTGGTTATAGTCCCCGTACAATTCCCACCACCCTTGTTTTGCTTCTGTACCTACCCCCCCCCATTTATGGTTGCTTGTTGATTTTGATTTTTACTTTATTATAATTAGTCTTTTTCCTGATCCCTTATTTAGGTTTTCTAAATTCCTAGTTGTGATATAGAATCTGATACTATATAAATTTTTGTATGATATTGTGCTAAAGTTGATTGGTCTGTTCTGAACTTTGATTTTTCACTCATGTGTGATGGATCTAATGAACCCCCTGAAAGGGTCTCTGGATTCCCCAGGGTTCCCATACTACACTTTGAGAACTGCTGCTTTATTGTAAATAATTGAATAGTTTAGATTTAATGTGGTTACTGAAGCTGAAAGGGATCCTGATAATATGTAAATGAAGTTGTCAGGTAGGAATAACTAAGGTAAATACTTCCTTTTTTATGCTATCACTTCATCAAAATATTAGTAATATTATAGCTAATACTTAGTGTTTATAATGTTCCAGGCACTGTTCATAGTGTTTCTATTGTGTCATTTTGTGATGGATAAGTGAAAGGCAAATATAATTTAACATTTTTTTCTACATATAGTATAATTTGACATTTTACTGCATGTATGTAATTATAGTTACATTTTTAGAGGGTATATACCACTTAATTTTTTATAAGGTTCTTGAAGATAGGGAATATGCTTATCCCTAGCTTCTATCTCTGTGTATTTTGAAATACATAGTTTTAGCCTGCATTATTAGCTTATTAAAAGTAGAGTTTTTAAATAACAAGTAGTTTTTGAAAAGATAATTTTATTAATGTGGAAATTTGAAATTTATTGTTTTATTCGGTTGTATCAGTACAGCTAGTATTTGAAAGTTTGTTGTGCTAAGTGAATTTTTCTTCAAAAACAAAAATAGGTAATGTTTTGAAGTTATCTTGGCCTTTTTTTTTTTAATATTTATTGGATTTATGCATACAAGAACTGGGGTACAGGCCAGAGGTGTGGGGGGTGAGAGGATTCACCAGAGACAGAGTGGGAGCTTGTGCTACAGAGGCTGCACATAGCTTCATAGTGTTGTGTTTAACCTCTTGCGCCACCAGGGAGGCCCAGTATCTGGGGTTACTTTAAAAATCTCATGTATATTAGAATTTCAGACTCAGATTTTTTTTTTAAGATTTATTTATACGTGCAAGAACTGGGGTACAGGCCAGAGGTGTGGAGGCTGAGAGGATTCACGAGAGACAGAGTGGGGAACAGAACAGGCAGATCAATTGAAATACATTGCTGAGGGGAGCAGCGGGTGAGTCAGGAGAGGTCTGCTGTGCCATGTGGGTAGCTTCCTGGCTGGGGATTGAACTTGTGCTACAGTGGATTTTTTGGTAATAACTTTATGGAGATAAAAATCCATCCTTAATACAACTCAGTGTTTTTAGTATATTCACAGAAATTGTGCAACCATTACTGCTGTCTAATTTTAGATTATTTTCATTACCCCCACAAGAAGTCCCATGACTCTTAGCAGTCACTTCTCATTTTCTTTCCTCCCCAGCCTTTTACTTCCTTTCTGACTTTATAGATTTGTCTATTCTGGGCATTTCATAAAATGGAAACATACAATATGTGACCTTTTGTGTGTGGCTTCTTTCACTTAGCTTAATGTTTTTAGGGTTCATTTATGTTGCAGCAGTAGTGCTTAATTCTTCTTTACCACTGAATATAATATTCCATAATAGATGTACCACACTTTGTTTATCCACTCATCAGTTAATGGACAGGTGGGTTGTACTTTCTTTGTCTATCATGAGTAATGCTTTTTTTACGTTTGTGTCCAAATTGTTGTGGAGACATGTCCAGATTCACTTTTTGGTTTTCCCAGAAATGTATATTGCGAAACCATATACATGCAGTGTAAAGAAACTCATTCTTTTTGAAGATTTTGCCCTTTTGACGCCATGTTTTATCTCACTAGAGGTAACTGCTGTTAACTTTTTTTTTTTTTTAAAGATTTATTTTATTTATACAAGAACCAGGGTACAGGCCAGATGCGCAGGAGGGTGAGAGGATTCACCAGAGACAGAGCTGGGAACAGAACAGGCAGACTGACTGAAATACACTGCTGAGGGGAACAGCGGGTGAGACAGGAGAGGTCTGCTTGCCACGTGGGTTGTTGCTCCAAGGCTGGCCGGGATCAAACCGGCACTGCGGACAGCTTCACAGCACTGCACTCAACCGCCTGTGCCACCAGGGAGGCCCCTGCTGTTAACTTTTTAGTGTGTATTCCTTCCTTTAGTGTTTCCTATGTGTTAGCACACTTACATGTCACAGATTAATTTACCTTTCTTACAAAATTTGTTCAGTTTATCTACTTTTTTAAAAAAAATATTGAACACTTCACGAATTTGCATGTCATCCTTCTGCAAGGGCTGTATCGATCTTCTCTATGTCATTCCAATTTTAGTATATGTGCTGACAAAAAAGGCTCTCCTTATTTCTAATGACTAAATTCTACATTGGCATTTTACTTTTCTCTTTTGAGAAATTGGGCTTTTTTTTTTTTTGTTCTTGTTAATATAAATGCTGCTGTTGTCATTGCTTTCTTGATAGAATGTCTGTATTTTCTTGATGTGGGTGAACTGGATGGCCATATAATAAATTCGGGGAGACAGACATTGTGGGAATGAATTGACTGTTTGACAGTTGAGTTTAAAGTTCCTTTAAGATGCCTGAATGGAGATGTCCAGTAGTCTATTGGGTGTCTGAGTGATCGCAGCACTTGGGATGGAGTTTTGTCCTGGGGATACTCATCTGTACATTAATGACTTAAAGGTAATAATTGAAAGTGTGTGCGAAGATGAAACTATTTGGTAAGTGTCCTTTGTGATGGAGGACAAAACCAAGGGAATGCTCATTTATGAGAGGTTAGTGAAAGAAGAGAATTAAAATATTGAGGACGTTGAGCATGCCCTGTCTAACTTAGAAAAAAAAAACACTTAATTATCTTGAGTTTTACTGAATACCAACTATCAATCTACTGAGAAAATTATCAGAATTTTATAATTTGTTTTCCTATCAAGGTGATTATGAAAACATTTTTTACAGTGGTATTTCTGCTTCTCTTAGGATAAACTGTATTTGGTGATAGTGAATATCAGTAACTGAAATGCTACTGATTTGGGGCTTATAATTTTCTTTTTAGCATTGTTCCTGTTAGTTTTAGTTCCCCAAACATATTCGGCACTTGAAGTGAGTAGATGATCATGTTAATCACTTATATTTTGGAGCCATTTGTATAATATATTTAATCTTAGAAGTTATGGCAAAAAATTTTTAGGGACAGTACTTTGGGTTATTGTGATGTGTGTGAGTGTGTTTTGTTACATTCTTCTTAATAGTCTATTGTTGCTTCAGTTGTAACCTTTTTTTTTTTTTGATTAGTAGTAGTTAATGTAATCTTTGTATTCCTTAAAAATGTTCATTAATCTCTAAGTGTTTACTAGGTATTTTAGAATTTGAGAAACAATTGGATTCCCTTAAATAGTGGGTTAATGAGTTGGCATAATACACAAAGAAAGGAGAATATAAGGGAGCAAATACATTGATGGAGCTTGATCTTGTGGAAGAAAAGAACAGAAATTAACAAAAACTAGACTTTACTGAAGAACACTATGCCAGGCCTTATTGAAATATGAACATAATTCAGGACTCAGAAGGTTGTTGAGAATGGTGCAGTTCTTGCACTTGGCTTCGCTTGTTTTAATTCTTGTAGCAGCAGGTGTCAGTCAGGTCTCAACCAGGGATGATTTTGATTTTAGAGGACATTGGGCAATGTCTGAAGATATATTGATTGTCAGAGCTGAGTTTGGATACTACTGGTATCTAGTAGGTAGAAGCTAAGTATCTAGTAGGTAAGGATACATTTGATTGTCAGAGCTGAGTCTGGGTATCTGGTAGGTAGAAGCCAGGATACTGCTGCTAAACATCCTTCATGCACAAGACAGTCCCCACAATGAATTTATCAGGTCCAAAATATTAATTAGCATTGAATTTGGAAAGCCTTGCATTATAGTAACTATGTCTTGGCTAGGCGTTAGGTCAGGAACCCATCTTTTAGTCAGCTAAGGGGATCATAATTGATTGGGTAAGGAGGTTCAGAATATAGCTATTTGTGTATTCCTTTTTTTTGTTAAAAAGCAGATTCCTGTGGATTGGGTAAATTTTCCAGGAAGGGGCTGTGATCATGACAAATCAATCACCAGACTTAGATTTTCAGTAAATATTTCTCTCATCTCTGGGATTTCTCTCATCTCTGGGATATAGTGAAAAGTTTGTATGGTTGAACTGGAATAAGAATTGGTGAATTATTAGAGTTAAGGAGATTAAGGATCTCTGCTTATACATGTGAACTCTGTTTATAGTCCATGAGGATGGTAATAGTTTGGTTGGAGAAAAAAACTGTGAAGGGTTTTGAGTATTGAATAGAGTACCACAGTGAAGAAAAACAGAAGGTATAAAAGCAGAATGGCATAAACCTTAAAAGAAAAGTATAAAGAATTTTGTATAAGAGACAAAAAGTGGTTGTGCTGGAAAACTTTAAGTCCCTTGAGAGATACAGCCTGTTTAGGAGAGGCCTTAATAACCTATGTCTGCTGTAACATTATCCCAAACTTGGTGGCTTACAGCAACAGAACTTATTTTCTCACATTTTTGGAGGCCAGTCAGAAGCCAAAGTGTTGACATGGATATATGTCCTCTAAAAACTCTAGAGAAGTCATTCCTGACCTCTCTCATTTTTCAGGGCTGCTCTTGCCATTCTTGGCTTTGTGATTGTATTACTTCAGTCTTTTTCTCCAATTTCATGTTTTCTCCTTTCTGTGTTTGTTTCCTCATCTGTATTTCTTCTAAGGCTACTTGTCTTTGAATTTAGGGTCCTGGGTAATCCAGGATTATCTTATCTCAGAATCCTTAATGTAATTAAGTCAGCAAAGATCTTTTTTTCTTTTCTCTTTTTTTTTTAAGATTTATTTATTTTATGCATACAAGAACTGGGGTACAGGCCAGAGGTTTCCGGGGTAAGAGAATTCACCAGAGACAGAGTGGGGAACAGAGCAGGCAGATTGACTGAAATACACTGCTGAGGGGAGCAGTGGGTGAGACAGGAGAGGTCTGCTGCGCCATGTGGGTAGCTCCCTGGCCGGAGATCGAACTTGTGCTGCATTGGCTGCAGATAGCTTCATAGGCTGTGTCTTAACGAAGCCCTTGAACCACCAGGGAGGCCCCCCCAAGATTTATTTATGCATACAAGAGCTGGGGTACAGGCCAGAGATGTGGGGGGTGAGAGGATTCACTAGAGACAGAGCGGGGAACAGAACAGGCAGATTGACTGAAATACACTGCTGAAGGGAGCAGTGGGCAAGTCAGGAGAGGTCTGCTGCGCCAAGTGGGTCACATCCCTGGCTGGGGATTGAACTGGTGCTACAGTGTCTACGGATTGCTTCATAATGCTGCTACTTAAACCCTTGAGCCACCAGGAAGATCCCTGTTTTGCCCCTTTAGATAAAAGGGGATGGTTTGGAGAGTGTCAGTTTTCAGTTAAGACTAGGAAGTCTAATTTTATTACCTCAGGATATTGAAAGTAAGAAGCTTCTTTCCATTGCAAAAGGGTTCATTAATTTGGGCCCCCAGTAGAAAGCATTATTGAGAAGGGGAGATCAACAGAGGGTCAAGTTGGGAAGAAGACAGTAAGGGAAAAGTAACTGATATGATAAACTTGGATTCGTTTGGTGTATGTGAATGTCTTACAGAACCTTTAAGTTTAGGGATCTGTGCAAATGGAAGGTTTTCAGAGAGAATTCTGATGCTATTGGTAGATTCTGTAGAACCTGCTTTGAGTCAGGCTCAAGATGAGTATTGCTGAAAAGTTATTTTATTGTCTCAGAAGCACAGTTGGCTAGGTGACTTTCTGAATTTGCACAAGTGTTTTATTGAATGAAAAGAAGTTTTGTAGTAGCCTCAGAAACAACCCTTTAAATTATTTTGGAATTGAGAGGTATTCTGAGTTGGATTTTGCAGTAAATCTTCTGATAGAATTACCTTGGGATGGCCAAACATTTCCAGTGATTTTTGAAATAGCAAGAGCAGAGTGGACAAAATAATCCTATGGTTATATAGGGGGAAAAAAGCTCCTTAAATTTGAAGTGTTTTTCTTTGAGGAGGGTGAATGGTTATGATGAGGTGATAGAATAATTGTACTTACTTTACTGGCCCAGGTCATGTATTAATTCAGTCATCTCTGTGTTCTTCTCATCAGTTTTATTTGGTTGCAGTGGACCATTTGTCTCTGCTCATGTTCTGTTAAAAATAACTAATTTATGCTTTTCATATATTTTTTGTATATGAGATTAGGAGTTTGTGTGTGAGTGTTTGCATGCACTTTTTTGCACATTAATTTTGTTATCAAAACAAATGTATTATCTTGGGTAACTTGTCTTTTGCTGCATTCTAGAACAAAAAAATTTTCAGTTACATACACATTGTGATTTGCTTTAGTAAGCTTCGTAAATGCTGTTTTTACACATTAAAGGCAGCATTTAGTAAGCCAGTCTTGCCTCTTTTTCCCCCGGTAGCATGTGATCACATTGTGTCACAATTTGTTAATTCTCACAATATTTCAATGTTTTCATTATTATATCTTTGCGCTTTGTGATTAGTTATCTTTATTGTTACTATTGTAATTTAGGGGCACCGCAAACTGTCCCCTATGAGACAGCAAACTTAACTGATACATGTATGTTGTAATTGCTGCGTGAACCAGAAGTTCCCCCATCTCTCTCCCTCTCCTTGCACCTCCCTATACCCAACACAGCAATATTGAAGTCAGTCCAATTAATAACTGTAATGTCCTTTAAGTACTTGAGTAAAAGGAAGAGTCACATAGTCTTTCACTTTAAATCAGAAGCTAGTAATAATTAATCTTAGTGAGAAAACATGTCACAAACTGAGATAGACTAAAAGCTAGACCTTTGCATCAGTCAAGTTATGAATGCAAAGGAAAGGTTCTTGAAGGAAATTAAAAGTACTACTTCAGTGAATGTACTAGTGACAAAAAAGTTAGAAAACCTCATTGCTAATATGGAGAAAGTTTAGTGGCCTGGATAGAAGAGAAAAAATTCTCATCAGCCAGAGCCTACTCCAGTGCAAGGTACTAACTCTCTTCCAGTCTGTGAAGGCTGATAAGAGGTGAGGAGGCTGCCAAAGAAGTTTGAAGCTAGCAGAGATTGGTTTATGAGATTTAGGGAAAGAAACCATCTCTAACATTGAAGTGCAAAACGAAGGAGCAAGTGATCCAGAAGATCTGAAATAGCTGATGAAGGTGGCTACACTAAACAGCGTATTTTTAGAGCAGATGAAACAACAATCTATTGGAAGAGGATGCTATCTACGATTTTTATAGCTACAAAGGAGAAGTCAGTGCCTAGCTTCAAAACTTCAGAGGACAGACTGACTTTTTAGTTAAGGGTTAATGCAGTGGTGACTTTAAGTTGAAGCCAGTACTTATTACCATTTTGAAAATCTAGGACCCTTAAGTACTGTATTAAATCTACTTTGCCTGTACTCTGTGACAATAACAAAACTTAGATGACAGCACATCTGTTTACAACCTGTTTTTTTTTTTAAGGTTTTTTTTTTTCCCCCAAGATTTATTTATTTATGAATATAAGAGTTGGGATATAGGCCAGAGGTGCTGGTCTGGGGGCGAGGGGGGTGCGGATTGTGGTGGTGAGAGGATTCATCAGAGAAAGAGTGGGGAGCAGAACAGGCAGATTGACTAAAATACACTGCTCTGGGGAGCAGCAGGTGAGACGGGAGAGGTCTGTGGCGCCCTGTGCGTTAACTCCCTGGCTGGGGATCAAACTTGTGCTGCAGTGGCTGTGGATAGCTTCATAGTGCTGAGACTTGACCCTTTTCACCACCAGGGAGGTCCTACAACATGGTTTGCTAAATATTTTTTTTTTAAAGATTTGTTTATGCAAGAACTGGGGTACAGGTCAGAGGCACGGGAGGGTGAGAGAATTCACCAAAGACAAAGCCTTGAGCAGAACAGGCAGACAGACCAAAGACACTGCTGAGGGGAGCAGTGGGCGGGGCAGGAGAGGTCTGATGTGCCATGTGGGTTCCTCTCACAGCCGTGAATTGAACCCGCGCTGCAGAGGCTGCTGACAGCTTCACAGCATGGTGCTCAACCCGCTGTGCCATGAGGGAGGCCCTGTTTGCTAAATATTATAAGACCTACTCAAGATTCCTTTCAAAGCATGATTGCTTGTTGATAATGCATCTGAACACCCAAGAACTCTGATAGAGATATGCAGAGATTAATGTTTTTCATTCCTGCTAACATAGCATCCATTCTGCAGACCATGGATCAAGGAGTAATTTCAACCCCTGTCTTATTAATTTAAAAGTAAATTTCTTAAGGCTATAGTTGCCATAGATAGTGATTCCTTTGATGGATCTGTAAATTGAAAACCTTCTGGAAAGGATTCATCATTCTAGATGCCATTAGGAATATCTGTGATTATTGAGAGAGGATCAGAATAGCAACAGGAGTTTGGCAGAGACTGATTCTAACCCAAGAGGGTTAGAATTCCTTATAAATACATACCAAAAAATCCTCAAAAAAAAAATCCTCATACACTTGCACACTGAATGTAGCAACATAGGAAGGAGATTATATACCACGACCAAGTGGGCTTTATCCTACCAGTGCAAACGTGTTCAACATATGAAGATAACTTAGTGGGGTACACCATGTTAAGAGAAAAAGGGGGGAAACCCATGTGGTCAACTCAATAGATGCAGAGAAAGCTTTGTCAAACTTTTAACACCTGTCTATAAGTGATAAAAACACTCAATAAATCTAGTACTAGAAGAGCATCTGTGAAAAGCCTACATCTAATATCACACTCAGCAGTGAGACTGAAAGCTTTCCCCCTAAGATCAACAATAAGACAAGGATATCTCCTCTTGCCACTTTTATTCAAATTGTATTGGATATTAGCTAGAATATTAGTGAGAGGAAAAAAAAAGAAGGAAAACGGCATATTTATCAAATAAAGGAATAAGTAAAACCATCTCTATTTGCAGGTGACATGATCTTGTATGTCACAAGAGGATCTTGATATGATCCTCTTGTAGGAGAGGAACCTTCAAAAAAAAAAAAAGACCCACAACAAAACCTATTAAAACTAGTAAATCAGTTCAAATTGCAGGGTTACAGATACAAGATCAGTGTACAAAACATAGTTGTATTTATGCACACTATTCCTGAACCACTTGAAAAGGAAATTAAGAAAATAATTTCTTTTATAACAGAATCACAAATAATGTAATGTTTAGGAATAAATTTAACAAAAGAAGTACAAGATGTACATTGAAAATTATAGCACATTATTTAAAAATTAAAAATAATCTAAAAGATGAAAAGAATATGTCTAAGGATTGGGAGACTTTTTAGGAGACAATAATCCTCAAATCTACAAATTTCAGTTCTATCCCTATCACATTTCTAGCTCTTTTTTCCCTGTAGAAATTGACAAACTGATCAGCAAATTAATTCTGGACAACCAAAACAATCTGGAAAAATAATAGCAAAGTTGAGCAATTCACCCTTCCTCAGTTTAAAAACTTGCTAAAAAGTCAGGCCTCCCTGGTGGTGCAAGGGGTCAAGCACAGAACTATGAAGCTATCCGCAGCCTCTGCAGCATGTGTTCAATCCCTGGCCAGCCAGGGAACTAACCCACATGGCGCAGCAGACCTCTCCTGAGTAGCCCACTGCTCCCCTCAGCAGTGTATTTCAGTCAGTCTGCCTGTTCTTTTCCCCACTCTGTGTCTGGTGAATCCTCTCCCCCCCACACCTCTGGCCTGTACCCCAGTTTTTGTATGTATAAATACATCTTTAAAAACAAAACTTACTAAAAAGTTAACAGTAATTAAGACTGTCAAGATCATATGGATCCATGGAATCAATTTAGAGTCCAGGAATAAACCCATACATTTATGGGCAATTGATTTTCAACAAGCAGGTTAAGACAGTAGATAAAGAATGGTATTTTTAAAAATTGGCTATCCACCTGCAGAATAATGAAATTTTTCTCATACCACAAAATGAATTCAAGATGGATCAAAGAGGCCTCCCTGGTGGCGCAAGGGGTTACGACGCAGCCTATGAGGCTGTCTGTAGCCACTGCAGCATGAGTTTGATCCACGGCCAGGGAGCGACCCACATGGCATAGCATGACCTCTCCTGACTTGCCCGCTGCTCTCCTCAGCAGTGTATTTCATTCGGTCTGCCTGTTCTGCTCCCCACTCTTACTCTGGTGAATCCTCTCACCCCTGCACCTCTGGCCTGTACCCCAGTATTTTTATGCATAAGTAAATCAATCTTTAAAAAGAAAAGATGGATCAAAGATCTCAATGTAAACTAAAACTAGAAAACTCAAAGAAGAACACATAGATGTAAATATTTATAGTCTTGTATTAGGTGGTAGTTTCCTAGCTACAACAGCTAAATCAAAAAAACAAAAGATACATTAATTGGACTTCACCCAAAATTAAAACACAGATAAAAGAATTGGAGAAAATGTTTGCGAACTATATACATCTGATGTGAATCTTATAGCCACATAAAGAATTGTTACAACTCAATAAGAAAAAGAATGATGACCTTAGTTTTATAAAAATGAAAAAGGACTTCGAAGACATTTTTCTAAAAAGAAATAGTCGTGATTAATAAGCACATAAAAAAATCTCAATATAATTATTCATTAGGAAAATCATATCGAATTTACAGTGAAATACCATTTTGTGCCACAAAAGAATGTAGAAAGTGTTAAGCATGTAACCCATACATAATTGATGGGATTGTAAAATTATTCAGCTGGTTTGGAAAATAATCCAACAAAATTAAACATATAGTTAGTTACCATATGGCCCAGCAATTAAACTCTTAGTTATATACCCAAGAGACTTGAAACCATGTTTACACAAAAGCTCATTCAGGATTGTTCATAGCAGAATTGTTTGTTCATGATAGCCCTAAGTAGAAACAACCCATCAAACTTTATGACTGATGGTTGTATATAGACACAAGGACATAGCCTTGAGCCATAAAAGAAATTATTTTTGGTACATGCTGCAACGTTGCTTGAACTTTTAAAAAACATTATGCTAAGTGAAAGACGCCAGTCACAAAAGGCCAGATGTTCCATGATTCCAGTTACATGAACTGTCCAGAATAGTCAAATCTGTAGAAACAAAGTAGTTTTGTAATTGCCAGGGGTTAGGGGTAGAGAGAAATGGGGAAATGACTGCTAATGGGTACAGGGTTTCTTTTGGGGGTGATGAAAATATTTTGGAGTTAGACACCAGCAACTGTATTACTCTGCATATACTGAAGACCATTATATTTTATGTCATAAAATGGTGAATTTTATGGTATGGAAATTATATCAATTATAAGATGATTTTTTTTCAAAGATTTATTTATGCATAAAAGAACTGTGGAGTAGGCCAAAGGTGAGAGGGTGAGAGGATTCACCAGAGACAGAGTGGGGAGCAGAACAGTCAGATTGCTAGAAATACACTGCTGAGGGGAGCAGCCTGCGAGACTGGAGAGGTTTGCTGCACAATGTGGGTTAACTCAAACTGAGGTGGCTGGTGATAGCTTGATAGCGCTGTGTCTTTAACACCTACACCACCAGGGAGGCCCATATAAGATTATTTTTAAAAATCACTTAAAATATATGGAATGAAATATTAAAATATTTTAATAAGATTTAAGTGTGTTTTATTATAAAGCACTGTGGGAAATTGGATGTATTCTTAAATTCTTGCTATTTTTTAACATTTGTCTTATAAATTATTTTTCTACGGTAAAACAAATATTTTGGGTTTCTGCACTGATCATTTTTTATGATGTTCAATTACAGTTGTTTTGCCCCATAGTGATTTCATTATGCTAGTATTATTTAACTAGCTTTTATTTTAGGGGGAATCATGTCAGCTTGTTAACAGGTCAAAGAATGTGTCTTGGTTCTTGTTGCAAGATTTTAGTAGGAGAGAGGATCATGAAGTTATATAATGCTAGATTAGATACAGTTTAGCATGTAAGGTAAACTAAAGTGATCCTTAGCATATCTGAATAAAGTATTGATAACTACTGTAAATTTTTGTATCACTATACCTCTTTTCTAAGGTAGATCCCAACTGCCAGATATTTTGCTATATAAAAATTTTTAGAAATTGGGAGTGGGGGGAAGAATAAGGAAATAAGGTAATTTATTATTTAAAAAATTAGAAGTCTTATTACTGAAGTAATAAAGGAAATAAAATGGATTGTCTTCATTTTTTCAAGTTATTATATCTTTGAAGATTAATCTTGAGTAAATTTAGAGCTTCCAAGAAAATAAAAAACCTTAATTGTTAGATGTATTAATTTTAATGCATATATGTACAGAAATGATCCTAGAATTCGGGGTTTATAACAGCAATTAATTTTTCTTGCTTACACATAGAGCAGCTGTGTGTTAAGTGATTTAAATTAGGCTTGACAAGGCAACTCTGTTTTAAGTGTGGGTGTGGGAGTCTTTATTTCCCACTGTAATTTAAGCTTGACACTTCATCTGGAGCCTAGTGACCATTTAGTGCTGTTTTTGTATTTTCATGTTTTTGAAAAGATTATTTTGCTTCAGCTGTGGAATTCTTTTTTTTTTTTAAATATTAGTTCCCAGCATACAAGAAGAATTAGAAAAACATCATTTATTAGAAGCATCATCAGTCAACTTAAAGAGAAAAGTGCTATGTGATTTCTCTTTCAGTCAGGTAAATACCTTTACTTTTATAATTTAGCACCTTCCAAGATGATCAGTGTACCAAATATACTTTTTATTTGCGGAGAAATGTAACCCTTGTTTGAAAAAAATCTTAATAAAACATTTAAGTAGATTTAGTGAAAAGCTTTTTCCACACTTTTGACACTTCTGTTACTCGGAAATCTTAAGAAACTTCTCATACCTAGTGTGCATCAGCAGGTATGTTTTAATACATGTCCTTTCCATTTTTTACACTAAGGGAAGCTTGCTATACATCCTGTTCTGTGCCTTTTTTTTTTTTAATAGTTTCTTGATTATAGACCCACATCAATTATTTATAGCTTGTATTTTGGCACAACTTTATAGTTTATGTGCAAATAAACTCTCTTAAAATGTACAATTTTGATATATTTACACACTCTTGTAACTACTACCACAGTCAAGATACAAAACAATTTCCATCACCTCCAAAAGTCCTCGCTCCTTCCACCCTTTACCATGAACAGTGACCATTTGCTTTCTGTTACTGTAGATGAGTTTGCCTTTCTAGCCTTTAATAAAAAGTGGAATCACATACCATGTACTTTGTGTCTAGCTTTTATCACTGAGCATAATGATTGTGAGATTAACCAGTATTATTCCACTAGTTTGTTCCTTTTGACTGCTGAGTAGTTTTCTGTTACACAGAATCGTCACTTAATATTGTTGATAGCTTCTTAGAAACTGACGGTTATTAACTAAGGCGTATTCTTGAGTAATCAGTCATTTCATTCAACACTGGCTAGGACTTTTTCCTTCTCATCATGTTAATGAATGATGTTGAATGAAACAATATTTGAGGAACTGCTGTGTATTGCTACAACATATTTTGTTTTATTAATTCACCAAACTTGTAGGTTGCTTTCAGATTTTGGTTTTGTGCATAAAGCTGCTTTGAAGATTTTTGAACAAGTTTTTATGTGATGTAGTGTGGATTGAGTAGGATTCCTGCCTAAACCTTTCTTTGTCTACCTAAGTGTCTCAAAAAATTTTGCCCTTGTTTTCTTCTAGAGCTTTATAATTTTGCATATAGTTTGTGATCAGTCTTAAAATTATTTTTGTGGGTTGTGTGGATTCATCTCTCTTTTTTTTTCCTAATTGGATATCCAGTAGTTTCAGTACTTTTTTTTTTTTTTTTAAACTTTCTTTTCCCCATGAACTTACCTTGGAGCTTTTGCCAAAAATCACTTGGCCATAAATGTACGGCTCTATTTTTGGATTCTTTACCTCTGTTCTTTGTCACTATTATACTCTCTTGACTACTGTAGTTTTATAGTGTCTTATGAATTGGATAATTTATTTCAAATTTGTTCTTAAAAAATGCTGTGACTATTGTACATGATTTGCATTTCCATATATGTTTTGAAATCAAGCTGTCAATTCTATATAAAAAGCTTGTGGGAATTTTGTCTGGAAGTCGAATTTCAGCTCTCTTTTGACATGACTGTATGGTATTCTGTTGCATGAATGTAGCATCATTTATATAAAGAGCATAGTAGTGATTCTTGTTTGTTGGGGGCCAGTTTGTTGATACATTGTTACAATGAGTTTTGTATTTATCTTTTTCTTTGTGCATTTGTGCAAGTATATCTGTAATAAAAAGTTCTGCAGTTGTTTAGAATGTAACATTTATAATTTTGATAGTTACTGCTAATTTCTCTTTAATCAACTTTGACATTTCCACAAAGACTTTTTTTACATTTCAGAAATCATCAGATATTTCAAGTATTAATTATTGGAGAACAGCATTTATAAAAGTCTCCCTAATAATACCTGATGTCTAAGTAAAAAGTATTTCATGTTTGTGACATTGAATCACCTACAATAATGTGCAAGTACTTGTCACAAATCTGCATCAAGACTATGTTTTTAAACTTCTTGACCTTTGATCTGATAGGTGAAAAATGGTATTTTAGTTCTGATTTATATTATTGTTATCACACCTTACCACCTGTCATTTCTTTTCTGTAGATATTTATGATGATTAATTGTGCCTGTTATTGTCACTATTTTCCCCTAAGATTTATACCTCTAATTTGGCGTCTGAATTTTAGGACAAGACTGAAAGCCTTTCCCACTCTGAAAATATTAAAATTTTCCAGTGTGGTAACATATATCTGAAGAGGTATGATCCTATACCTCTAAATAATAATGCAGTGTTGTAAACCATGTTACCTCAATGGAAAAAAAAACGAAACAAAACACACATATATAACAACTCAAGGAATGTTTCAGCAAGGCACAGCATGAGATTTAGAAAGGTATTTGAGTGGGAATTTAAGATAATAGAGTTTAGCTTTGTTTCTTTTTGATCATTTCAAAATACAGTGCTTAGGGAATCCAGTGGTTCGCAAACATGAACTACTTTTTACTTAGACATCAGGTATTATTAGGGAGACTTTTATAAATGCTGTTCTCAGATAATTAATACTTGAAATATCTGATGATTTCTGAAATGTAAAAAAAGTCTTTGTGGAAATGTCAAAGTTAATTAAAGAGAAATTCCTATCAAAAAATAAAGTTCTCTTATTTTTTAATTTTTAATGGTTGATTTTTTTCTTAGACATTATCTCACTCTTAGCCCAGAATTTCCCAGATGGCTGACCAGTTGTCCTAATGCCACTCTTGAATGATCTTTTCTTTATTAATTTGAAATTAATGAAATTCGTACCACCTTTATATGTACTAGATTTTTTTATCTCATGCATTGGAGTCTGTTTTTGGAATCTCCCTTTTGTTTCATTAATCCTGTGTCTATTGATGTGTGGAACTAAATTGTTAATTGCTACAACTTAGGTGTATTTTTATATCAGAAAGCACAATTATTTTGTACATCGACTTGTATGTATGTATGCGTTGTTACCAGTGGTATGTGATATTTTTTGTTCTATTGCAAGTTTTTGAATGTTTAACATTTATTTTTTTTCCTACTCATCTTACTGAACAAACATACTGATAATTTTTCTATTGATGGTCTTGGACGTTTTTCTGTAATTTGTCTTTCAAATTTTTGTCTTCTCAGTTACATCACCTCTATAACAATTTTTTTTTAAATATTATTGTATGGAAGAACTGGGATAGAGACCAGAGGTGTGGGGGTGAGAGGATTCACCAGAGATGAAATGGGGAGCAGAACAGGTAGACTGACTGAAATACACTTTTAAGGGAAGCAGCAGGCGAGACAGGAGTGGTCTGCTGTGCCATATGTGGGTTAGCTCCCTGGCCAGGGATCGAACTCAGGCTGCAGTGGTGATAGCGCTGAGACTTAGCCCCTAGACCACCAGGGAGGCCATATAGCATACATGGTTTTTTGGTTTGTACATCCCAAAAGTTAATGATATGAAGAAGTATACATTTGCAGATACCCTTGATTCTTCAACTGCCAATTGAGTGGCTATATATCTGTATTAATAGCAATTCTTTTTAGTTATCTAAATTATTCATAAAAACTTAAGTAAGGGTACACACATGCTCTTGGATGATTCTATGACTTTTTTCTACTTAGTTTCTATATCGATCTTTTTATTAGGGGGTCGCTATATTCTAATGTTTCTAGTTGACTTTGCTTTTCCTTTTGGTTTTCAGAAGTTCAGGTTTGCATTTTTTTTTAAAAGATTTATTTATTTATACAAGAACTGGGGTACAGGTCAGAGGCACAGGAGGGTGAGAGAATTCCCCAGAGAGAGTGAGGAGCAGAGCAGACAGATGGACTGAAGACACTGTTAAGGGGAGCATCGGGCAAGACAGGAGAGGTCTGCCTGGAATCGAACCTGTGCTACGAGGCTGCAGACAGCTTCACAGCACAGCGCTGCGCCACAAGGGAGGCCCCAGTTTTGCATTCTGAATGTTCTTTTATATTAGTTCTATGAATGAATTAGCTTATTTGTAGTTTTTAATCTCTGCATAGTTTGTTTCTTCTACACTGCTTATTTTCTGTTTATTTTTTTTAACTTTTTCTTTGTAATGTGGTGATTCTTTCTTACATGCTCATGGTTAAAGTGAGATACTAAAAATTGATTGGAAACTGCATGTGCAGTAATAATAGGTAGGCTGGTAAACTGCTGATTGTAGTATTCGAGTATGTGTGTCCCTGCTTAATATGGGCCCTGCCAGTATTTTTAGGTATTCTCTTTATTTTTATTTATTTTTATGGGTTTTTTTTTGGTTCAGAAAATATTTATTTTTTACTTAAAAATTTATTGTAAAATAACAGTAGTAATTCTATTACATTTATATAAATTTCATGCTTTTAATAAAAATATTGATATTTTTTAAAATTTGTGAGAAAAGGAGGATGGTTTTGTATTTTTATCATTTTCTTTTTTTAGATATATATTAATTTTATTTTTTACATCATTGTTCATTTTTAAACAATATTTGCTTCCCCCCGCCACCTCAGGTCCATAGAGTTTCCTTCACCAATGCACCTGTGCACCATCACCTCAGTCCCCTGTGCTCCTCCCTCCCTCCCTTTGATCCCTCTTTCTCCTCTTCCCCTGCAGTATGTCTCTGATTTATAGTTTTTGCTTTGCTGTGTTTTGTACTGTTGTTATTTTTTTACACTAATGTCTTACTGGGTGCCCCAATATTCCTGCTATAAGTGAAACCATCCAATATTTTTCTTTTTCCTTCTGGCTTATTTTACTGAGCATAATTCCTTTTAGTTCCATCCACATTGCTGTGCATGGCATGAGTTTATCTTTTTTGATTGCTGAATAATATTCCATTGTGTATATATGCCACATCTTCTTGATTCAGTCATCTGTTTTGGGGCATTTGGATTGTCTTCTCTTAGACTTAGAAAATTCATTAGAAAACAGTCTTTCCATTTGCTTTCTAGGAGGCCATACACTTGGCTGCCATACACAAGGCCATCCTCTTGGAGTTTCTGAGTAGGCAAAGGGGTCTTTTGGGTGGAGAATGGGTCTCAGCAATCATTGTATGTACTGCTAGTTATTCCCTCTTGTCAGACTGATTGTCTACTCTCAGCTGTGCCTTTTGAGCACTCAGACCTTTTATTTTTTAGTTTCAGAAATTTTTATCTCCAGTCTTTGGTTGTTAACGCAGGGTAAGTCTTCTGGTTGCTAGTAATTGGAATGGCAACCTGGAGTTTACCTGCTTTTTTGAATTTCATTTCCATCTCCTATAGAACCTAGTACTGCCAATTAACTTTGAGTCTTGGTGGGGTTAGGGGCATTGTAGTTGTGGTTTAAATAGAACTGCTCCTCAGTTCTCTCCATTTTTGGTTTAGGATTCAGGTTTTCTTGAGTCTAGGGTTGTTATTTGTCCAGTTTTTGATATCTTTTTATTTTTATCATCTGTTCTTTACTTGGAGTTCATGGTTTTGTTAAATCTATTGTTTTTTTTTGGTAGGTTTAACATGAGAGTGGAAGGTAAATCTGCGTTTAAATTTGCCTTTTTAACTGTGTATGAATGCTCTTCTGTGTATATATTTACAATATTTTTCTTCAAGATAAGATTTTTTTCTTTACAAATTTAACATAGTTTTTTTTTTTTATATTTTAAACTTCTGTACAACATGAAATGGATATATATTCCATTGGGTGCATATACCAGAGTTTAGGTTTTAAATACTAAAATTAAGTACTCATTGATATTAAAATGGGCTATGAAGGCTTACTGGTAGGGTGAGTAATATTATGGAATGATATATTTGTTGAGAGGTAAATGAACACATCTTTCCTTTGTCTTGTAAACATTTTGAATTTTTTCTTTTAGGTGCTGTGTGATGTGTTAAGAAAATAATATAAGGAATGATTTTGTCAAATTTTCATGAGTTATGGTGGCTGAAAGACCAATTCTGTCTTGTGGGAAAAGGACTGTAAGTAAAACTTAAGAAATAAACTAATTTTCAACTATTCTATTTTTTTTTTTAATATTTATTTTGCATTAGAAGAATTGGGAAATAGACCAGAGATGCAGGGGTGGTGGTGAAAGGAGTCACCAGAGAGAAAGTGGGGAGCAGAACAGGCAGATTTAGTGAAATACACTGCTGAGGGGAGCAGCAGGCGAGACAGGAGAGTTCTGCTGCACCATATGTGGGTTAGCTCCCTTTTTGGGGATTGAACTCAGGCTATAGTGGTGATAGCGCTGAGACTTAACTACTAGACCACCAGGGAGGCCCCAACTATTCTATTCTTGTATTAGACAAGTTATTGATTATTTCTAGAAATGTACTTGAGATACTTTATTCTGTTATCCTTAAGTATTTAGCTAAATAATGCAAAAGGAGAAATTGTTTTTATTTCTATATAAAACAGGTTTGTTTGTTTATAGTATTAGCATTGCCATATTTTTTGAATTGTACAAAATTTAATTTTTTTTTATTTTTCAGAAATGGCAGCACAAAAGGAAATCTATGTTAATAGAGTATTTTATTAAACGAAAAAGGTTAGATAAGAATTTCAAACCAACAGACCCAGCAAACAAGGAACTAAACTCGTTAGCCCTAAGACATGTTTCAAATGAATCAAAGTCTAATAATTGTAGACTTCAGAAGAAAAAAGTTTTCCAAGACATCAAAACAGAGTGGTCAGTGATAAATAACACCTGCAGTAATAGGGCTAGACCTGAAAACCAATAATAATTGAAAAAGTAACAAAACAGTTTGAACCTGAATTAAGTTTTTTCATCAAAAAAGTCTCAAAAATTCAAATTAGAGTTAAATTTTCTTCAAATTTCTATTGCCTATCCAAGGTAAAACAAGTATCTCTTAGCCTTCATACCAGCTTTCCTCGTATCCTAGGGATGAGAGAAACCTTACTTGAAGCAAACTACTATTTTTGTTGAAAATGTGTATCAACATCAGTTAAATCAGCTCTTTAAAACCTCCTCAATAGTAATAATAGATATTCAACATTCATACCTACTAGGACACAGAAATCCTCTCAAAAACTATTTAGAAAAGGAGGACCTTACTCAGGAATGATGTCCATTCAAGAGAAATTAAAAGAAAATTCCTCCAATGTTATTAAAAAAAGTGAAGATAAGAACTTAGGAACACAAAGTCAAGGTTCTCTGAAGAATCCGGCAAAAAAATCAGGTCCAAAAGAAACTACAAAATCACTGGTGAAATCTTCCAATGATAGTAAAGTAAATCAGCCTGAAATAGGGACATGTATGAGCACAAGATCAGCAAAAGCAGTGTCCAGTGATAAAAAAGCAAGTAAATCCATTAGTAAAAATATGGTAATTCTGAAGGGACATTCACAGCAAGAATGTACAAAAAAAAAGAAATTATGTCAGAAAAATTCAATCCATGAAATCCCCAGATCAAATGAACAACTTAATCGGAGATCACAAAGATTACAACAGTTAACAGAGGTTTCAACAAGGACTCTGCGTAGTAGAGAAATTCAGGGTCTAGTTCAAGTAGTTAAACAGAATTTGCCACCAACAAGAAAAGAGCGCTGTAGTAACACTCAAAATAAATCTAATAAAGTTAAAACAAGTCAGAAACATGTGAAAAGAAAAGTACTGGAAATAAAATCTGACTCTAAAGAGGATGAAAATCCAGTAGTAAATGAAGTAACAAATTCACCAAAAGGAAAGAAACGCAAAGTAGAGCAACAGATAGCGTATACTAGTAGTTCTCAGTGCATAAAAGGAGCTGAAAAGTGTCTTCAGAAGAATGCTAGAAAAGAAGAGACAAGAACTGTGCCTGTAACTTCATCTGAGATAAGAAGATCCAAAATGACTACTTCCATGGTCTCTAAAAAGAATGAGATAAAGAAGTCAGTTCATACACAAGTGAATAGTAGTGTAAAATCCCAAAAAAGTCCAAAGCCATCAGTGCCTGAACAAAGTGTAGATAAAGAGCTGGAGCAAACAGGAAAGAGCAAACGAGGTAGCATTCTCCAGCTCTGTGAAGAAATTGCTGGTGAAATTGAGTCAGATACTGTAGAAGTAAAAAAGGAATCTTCACAAACGGAGAGTGCAAAGGAGGAGAAACCTACAGAAATAAAGTTGGAAGAGACTGAGGTTGAGAGACAAATGCTTCATCAGAAGGAAACAACTCAGGATGTCCAATGTAATCGTTTCTTCCCCAGTAGAAAAACAAAGCCTGTGAAATGTATATTAAATGGAATAAACAGCTCAACTAAAAAGAACTCTAACTGGACTAAAATTAAACTTTCAAAATTTAACTCTGTGCAGCAAAATAAGTTGGACTGTCAAGTTTCCCCAAAACTGGGCTTATTACAAACCAGTTTTTCACTACCAGCTTTAGAAATGCATCATCATCATCAAAGTACATTTTTAGGGATCAAGTCACATGATGATAAAAACATAGCTTGCCAGCAGAAAGAAATGAAAGAAGTTAATTCTGAAGTTAAAATTAATGACGTTAAGGTTGAATTTAGAAAAACCACAAAAATGGCTTCTGAAAATTGTCAGTTGGATAATCAGACAAAACCTCCCATCCCACCTTTGGGTAACCAGATGAAACAGTCATTTGAATCAACATCAGATAAGGTAATCCATTTTCAGTATGCACAGGAGAGGTTGTTTGACTACTATATAATAAGAAATAAGTGTATATAATATTTTAGCTTAAGAATTAAGTCATGAAAGTCATTTGTTAAGGCATACTGTTAAATCATTAGCAAGAATTTTTATTAACCCAGTCTTCATTGATGGAACTTATTCCTTTAGATGTCTCACATTACATGAATGCTTGTCCTTGTTTCCTCATTTTCATCTTATTTTACGTGAGAATAAACCTGTTGAAGTCTAGCTTTTCTTTTTAACAGTAAATTGTTTCCTTTTTCTATTACAACCATTGAAATGATGTTTCATAGTGACTAAAATGTAGAACTTGGCTGAATTTTGATATGTTAGAATTAATTTTAGCTGGGATGCCCTCCCTCTCTTACCTCCCACCCTCCATACTTGGTAAAATTGAAAAGTTAAGCATTTCTATTGGTAGGGTGCCTTCTAGTTTCACTTTTGAGTAGTTGACAAATGAAATGTCTGAAAGATGTAAATTCTTTCTTCAACCTAAGAATAAAATTGTAGTTGCCAAGAATTTTTAAAATGGAAAAGTAAATTGAAAAACAACATCTAATAGCTGTAAGAAACTTTATTATCTGAGGAAAATAGTTATAAAACTTTATATAAAAGCAACTGAACAAGCCATTTCTTTCTAAGTGAAATCATATATAAAACACCAACAGATAGAGCCAGTAAGAAATTTTGTATGTATGTATAGACCAGTGTCTAGTCTCCACTAAAAAGCAAAATGAATTTAAAGGAAACTGTCACCATATGATACTCTAAGATTTTATTTTCTGTGCAAATGGGAATGAAAGCATAAATTAGAAGGTAATTATCCAAATAGTCATAGTAATTAGAATTAAGTAATGGTATGAATAATAAGCATGCTTGCTTCCAGAAATGTGGTGGCATGCTATTCAGGGAATGTTTTTGTCAGCAAATTGGTAGGTATGCTCCAAGTATTGCTGGAGAGAGTATCTTCTTATTCTTTGCTGTGTCTAAGTACCTATGAGAACTCAGAAGGCAGATGGAGGTAATATGTGGAAAATATATTGAAGAATAAGAAATATAATCCATTACTTTGTACCAAACTGTACTTGAATAGAGGTACTTCCTTAGATTACATTAATTTGACCTATAATACTGCTTTTACTGAAATGTTCTTTGGATTTATGCCATTCAGGGCATTTTTGAGAGCCTATTGAGATCAAAGACATGACAGGACCTTTTAAGAAATTTGCATTACAGTAGTCACAGAGATTTCTTCTTACTCCATTAAAAAAATATATAATGAGGTAGCTTAGTTTAAGAATCATAATGACTTTTATTTGATGAACACTGACTCTTTGTCAGGAAAGATGAGCTTCATATAATTCTCACCATAGTTTACACTATGACTTCTATTCCTTTTTATTTTTAAAGATATATTTTTATTTATGCATGCAAGAACTGGGTGTAGGCCAGAGGTACAGGGGATAAGAGGATTCACCAGAGACAGAGTAGGGAGCAGAAATCACTGCTGAGAGGAGCAACAGGCAAGACAGGAGAGGTCTGCTGTGCCATATGGGTTAGCGCTGTGGCTGGGGGATCGAACTCCTGCTGTACTGGCCACCTATAGCTTCATTGTGCTTAGAGTTAACCCCTTGCCACCACCAGGGAGTCCCTGATTTCTATTATTATCCACAGTTTATAAATGAGAATGAGACTTAAAGTTTAAGTAATTTACCTAAGTGACATTAAGTTCTGGAGCCAGGAATTTAAAGTAAGATTGACTGGCTTCAGAATTTAGCCAGATTTACATTTGGGATGGTAGGAGACTAGAAAAACAAACCTTACATCACTGAAAAACTTTTTCTGTGATTGCTTATAATTTTGCTCTTCTAATTACATAGTGTCAATTTTAGCAGTACTGAGAAATTGTTGTGGTTGATAAGGCTAAACTTTCATAGATTTTCTGTGAATTCATCAACAGAATTTAAATGATTCCGACCTTATTTTATGACCTGTTGTTTTAAACCAGTAAGTTTCTATTAATAGAGTTTAGTAATATATCATTGTTTTTGGCATTTATAATTCTTCTGCTTTTTCAATGACCAAAAAAAAAAGTTTATTTAAAAAACACAATGTTTGAAAATAATATTACATGTTTATTGTAGCAGTCACAATGCAGATAAATACATATTCAAACAAATTTAATTGCTGGCTTCCTTGTTTCCATTTCTCTGAGTTAGCCAATGATGTTAGAGTTTGGGATGTTTTCTTTTGGTAATTATTGATTATTTGCTTTTTGATGAGGTTCTTATTTAGAGACTCTTGGGAGTACAGCGATTAAATATAGTATGGTTTTGAAGGAAATGAGGGGCCTCCCCTGGTGGGGCAGGCGGTTGCGTGCAGCGCTGTGAAGCTGTCTACAGCCTCTGCAGTGCTGGTTCGATCCCTGCTGGCCACAGAGCGACCCCCATGGTGCAGCAGACCTCTCCTGTCTCGCCCCCTGTTCCCCTCAGCAGTGTATGTTGGTCATTCTGCCAGTTCTGTTCCCCACTCTATCTCTGGTGAATCCTTTCACCCTCCCGCACATTTGGCCTATACCCCGGTTCTTGTATAAATGAAATAAATCTTAAAAAAAAAAAATAGTTGTAGGAAATGAGTCAAAAATAATTCAAAATAGGATGTGGTGGTCAAGAAAATAGGTCATGATAGAGGTCGAGATGAAGTACATGGAGAATTCCAGAGTGTGGAGAAGGGTATGAGGAAGCTTGAAGAAGACTTCCTGGAAGAGGTTAGTGACTTGAGTTTATATAATGCGTAAGGTGTTCTAGATCAGTACTATGCAATAGAAATATATTTCGAGCTACATATATCATTTAAAACTTTCTGGTAGCCACATTAAAGCAAAAAGAAACTGGTAAAGTTAATGTGTCTTACCCTGCCATATATCATTTCAACACATAATCAGTTTTAAAGTTCAAAGTTCAGATGTTTTACTTTGTGGTTTATATTACACATCTCAAATCAGGTTTTGTTTTTTTTTTTAAGATTTATTTTATTTATGCATACAAGAACTGGGATGTAGGCCAGAGGTGCGGGGAGGGATGTGTTCACCAGAGACAGAGTGGGAGCAGAACAGGCAAATCTATTGAAATACACTGCCGAGGGGAGCAGTGGGCGAGACAGAAGAGGTCTGCTGTGCCATGTGAGTCAACTCCCTGGGGGCCAGGGATCCAACTCATGCTGCAGTGGCTGACGATAGTTTGATAGAGCTGTGTCTCTATCTTTAACCCCTGCACCACCAGGGAGGCCCCTCAAATGAGTTTTACTAACGATATGTTAAGTGCATAGTAATTAGCTGTGGCAGTGGATACTGTATTGGACAGTGCAGATTTAGATAGGTGAAGCTAGAGAAACTAGACAGTCAGATAAATATGGGATATTTCTGTGGGAGATATAAGTTTTTCAATCAGGCATGGAGGGGGAATAATGGGAGTTGATGTTTAAAGGGTGACTTAGGAGACATCATGAAGAGACTTAAGGCGTATCTTTGTGAATTACTCCAAATACAAAGTATTATCATAAGTTTTCACTAAAATTTACTGAAAATGTTTTGGGATAAGACCCAAAGATAGGTATAAAAGCAAATACTAACATTTTGCATTATATGTGTTTAGAATTTCAGCCTGTGTTTGCAGTCCAAGCTTGAAAACAATCCAGTGGAAAATAGCACTACTGTTTCAGCATTTGTCAGTCAAGCAACACTTGATACAGGGGAGAGTAAATTTCCAGGTAACACCTTGAAAATATTTGAATTTCATAGTGTTCAGAGATACTATTGTCATTATAACAGGAAACTGTATTAACTACCAAAATAGGCATGTCTTACCCATTGCCTGTGTTTTTCAAATGTGTGATTATCGTGATCATCATATTGCCTCTGTTGATTTGTTTTAAAGTACCTAAGTATGATTCTTTGACTCCCTACCAGTTTTTTTGTTTTTAGTCTTTAATTTTATTTCTGACTTACTCTCTAGAAAAGTGTTACTTAATGAATCGCCTAAGTTAATGGTGGCAGCTTATTTCTCAAGTATAAATGACTGCTTTCCTATTTTAATTTCTTATCTGTAAACCTCACTTACTCAATTTTCCATCTTAGTGATTCTGTCTTTGAATTAAGGACTTAATAAATGCTGTATTTGTCTACTTACACCATGCAAAAATTGAGCTTTGTAATCTAGTGAAGAATATTTGACAATATATGTTGTAAACATGTTACATGGGGGTATATCAGATGTAGCTCAAGGGGATATAGAAAAGAATTCCTAATTCTTGTTGTTTTCTCTCTGCTAAAGGAAAAGTATACATGAAACAAAGTATTGAGGCCAGATAATTGTTTCCATTACATGTATTAACTTTTCCTCTTAATTGGGCACAGGTACAGTCTGATACAGAGAAATGCACTTGTTTATTGTAAAATAAAATGCATTGATTATTAATGTGATTGAAACTCCAGAGACTCTACTTTATTTTGAATATCAAGAAATGTTTTCATTTTGAGATTATATTAGTATAAAAATATTTAAACAATTTCCTTTTTTGTTCAGGGCTACTAATTATTGGTGAAACTAGAGGCAAACTGTTAAGCTACCATTAGATCTCTTTAGGAATGTATAAAGCCTTTTCTCTGAAGGGTAGTTTCTAGGAAGGGCTCTAAAATTATTAAATGCTGTTTATTTAAATTAAAACAATGCATTGAATTATTTTCTCCTTCCTGTATAATAATTTTCAATCATTAGATGAAGAGCTAGTTCAAAGCTTAAGTATATAACTCACCTTCTTGATTAAATTACAGGTTCAGCTCCCAAACATCAGAACATACTCCATAACCAAACATCTAAGTCCAGTGATAACAGGTAAGGTATTAATAAAAGTAGAAATATGAGAACTAAATGATTTTATACCTTTAAGTTTTGCATTGGATGAACTCTTCTCCACTTTATAGACATACGTCTTTGTCTACTTAATATTTACTGTTTAACCTATATTGTCCAATTTCTGTCTGAAGGTGTTGTGTTTTTTTATGCTTCCAGCAAGTGTGCGAGAAGGCTGTTTTCCTCATATTCCTGAAAATACCAAGTATTATCAACATATAAAAGTAGTTTTAGTAGATTAAAAGCTTCTTGTTTTGTTGTAACGTCAGAATGAAATAAAATGTCTCATTTTGCCTTGCAGATTACTGAAAACAGTATTTAAGGCAAGCTGGATAGCTAAAATTATAAAACTTAAAAATTATTCAGAATATAGCCAGTGTTAATAGTTTTTGTTTTTCGGTTGAAAATTAGTTTTCTTGGGTTCCCCTCCCTTGATTTTCAAAATTTTCTTTTTTCCACTTTGGAGTTGAAATTTGTCAGTTTTATATAGACACATATATAAATTAGTTTTTTTCCTTCTAGATGTGAAGGATCTATAACATTTAATAGTTTTTGTTTTGTTTTTCCTTTAAAGAGAGACATCAGATAATTCTTGGCCTAAGTGTAATTCTCACTTGGAGATAGCAATTCCAAAGGACTTGAAACTAAAAGAAGCAGAGAAAGCTGATGAAAAACAGTTGATCATAGTAAGTATAAAACTTGACCTTGGTAAAGTGTTTTATGTATCTTATTTCTGCAAAGAGCCTTTTGACACCATACATTTTCATTATAAAAATATAAAAATATTCCTGCTATCATTGCTGTTTTTACTCCTCTAGCCCCTACTCCAACTCCCCTAGTCAAGTATGTACTGTAGCAAATAATAAAAATTCAAATTTCTGTATTTTTAGTTTTATTTACAACAGATCAGTACTTTATGCCTCAGTTGTTATTTTCTTAAATGTATTTGATCATTTCTTTCATTTACTAGTTGGTTTAATTTTTTTTTTAAAGGTTTATTTATTTATGCATACAAGAACTGGAGTATAGGCCAGAGGTGGCGGGGTTGAGAGGGTTCACCAGAGACAGAATGGGGACAGCACAGACAGATCTACTGAAATACAATGCTGAGGGGAGCAACAGGCGAGTCAGGAGAGGTCTGCTATGCCATGTGGATAGCTCCCTGGCTGGGGATCAATCTAGTGCTGCAGTGACTGCAGATAGCTTAATAAGTTGCGTCTTAACCCTTTGCTCCACCAGGAAGGCCCCTAATTTCTTTTCTTAAAGATTTTTGTTTGTTTATGCATACAACAGCTGGGGTGCAGGCCAGAGGTGTGGAGGGGTTGATGAGAAAATTCACCAGAGACAGAGTGGGGAGCAGAACAGGCAGACTGATTGAAATATACTGCTGAGGGGAGCAGGGGGCGAGACAGGAGAGATCTGCATCATGTAGGTAACTCCTTGGCTGGGGATCAAACTCTTGCAGTGGCTGTGAATAGCTTCATAGTGCTGAGCCTTAACCCGTTGGGCCAGCAGGAAGGCCCCTAGCTGGTTTAATTATTAACATAATAGGGAGTTTTCTAGATTTTAAGTTTCTGTGGAGCTTACTTATTTTAAGTATCTGTGTTTTAGTATGTGTTACAATTTTTAAAAAATATATTTTTTTGTGTAGAAGAACTAGGGTATAGGTCAGAGGTGTGGGTGGTGAGCGGTCTCACCAGAGACAGAGTGGGGAGCAGATCAGGCAGACTTACTGAAATATACTGCTAAGGGGAGCAGCAGGCGACAGAAGATGTCTACTGTGCCATTTGTGGTTTAACTCCCTGGCTGGGGTTGGAATGCAGGCCATAGTGATGAGCTGAGATTTAACCATTAGGCCACCAGTGAGGCACTTAAAAACATATTTTACAGAAAGATAAACCAGTAGTTAATTTGTTTTTTTTTTTTTTTATAAATTTTATTGTTATATTCCCCATACAATTGCAGCCCCCCATTCTGACCCCAATCCCTCCCCTCCCGCCCCCGCCCCCCTAAAAGTGTCTCTGGTTCATAGTTGTTTGTTGATTTTGATTTTCACTTTCTTATAGTTATTCATTTTCCTGGTCCCTTATTTAAGTTTTCTAGATTCCTGCTATGAGTGAGACCATCCGGTATTTTTCTTTTTCTTTTTGGCTTATTTCGCTGAGCATGATCCCTTCCAGCGCCATCCATGTTGCAGCAAATTGCATGTGTTTATCTTTTTTGAATGCTGAGTAATATTCCATGGTATATATGTACCACATCTTCTTGATCCAGTCATCTATTTTTGGGCATTTGGGTTGTTTCCAAAGCTGAGCTATTGTAAACAGTGCTGCTATAAACATATGGGTGCAGGTGTTCTTTGGAATTGATGTTTCTGTGTCCTTTGGGTAAATACCTAGGAGTGGAATTGCTGGATCATATGGAAGCTCTATGTTTAGTAGGTCCAGAAATCTCCACACAGCTTTCCACAGTGGTTGGACCAGTTTGCACTCCCACCAACAGTGCAGAAGAGTTCCTTTTTCTCCACACCCTCGCCAACATTTGTTGTTGCTAGTTTTTTTAATATGTGCCATTCTCACTGCTGTAAGATGGTATCTCATGGTAGTTTTGATTTGCATTTCCCTGATGACAAGTGATGTTGAACATTTTTTCATATGCCTGTTGGCCATTTGCATTTCCTCTTCAGAGAAGTTTCTTTTAAGCTCTTCTGCCCATTTTTTGACTGGATTATTTTCTTTGTTGTTGTTGAGTCTCATCAGCTCTTTGCAGATTTTTGTGATCAGTCCTTTATCATTAGTGTTGGGTGCAAAAATGTTCTCCCAGTTGGTGGGGTTTCTCTTTGTTTTTGTTATTGTCTCTTTTGCTGTGCAAAAGCTCTTTAATTTGATGTAGTCCCAGCTGTTTATCTTTGCCTTCACTATCACTGCTTTGGGTGATGTGTCTGTGAAGATGTCTTTGATGTGCAAATCACGTAGTGTTTCGCCTATATTTCCTTCTATATATTTTATGGTTTCAGGTCTTATGTCTAGTTCTTTAATCCATTTTGAGTTGATTTTTGTGTATGGTGTGAGGTGGTGGTCAAGCTTCATTCTTTTGCATGTAGCGACCCAGTTTTCCCAGCACCATTTATTGAACAAACTTTCTTTGCTCCAATGCATATTCTTTGCTCCTTTGTCAAAGATTAGTTGACCATAAATCTGTGGGTTTATTTCTGGATTTTCTATTCGATTCCATTGGTCTGTATGTCTGTTCTTGTTCCAATACCATGCAGTTTTGATGATTATGGCTTTGTAGTATAGTTTGAAGTCTGGGAGTCTGATGCCTCCATTCCCTTCTTTTTTTTTCAGGAGAGCTTTGGCTATTCGGGGTTTTTTGTGATTCCATATGAATTTCATCAATAATTGTTCTATTTCTTTGAAGAATGACATTGGAATGTTGATTGGAATAGCATTGAATCTGTATATTGCTTTTGGAAGGATGGCCATTTTAATAATGTTTATTCTTCCAATCCATGAGCAGGGGATGTCTCTCCATTTCTTTGTGTCTTCTTCTATTTCTTTTAACAGTTAAACCAGTAGTTAATTTGAAATAGAAATTAGTACGTGCAGTTTGTGACAAAGTGGAAAAGAGAGTGAGCCATTTTGATTATAAATTTATTGGAGCAAACAAGCATAATATTGAAAGATGAAGGTACTCAAAATAATAATGATATTTAATATAGTTTCACCCAACATAATTAATAGACTTTTTGGGACTGAATGGTTGATTGTAACTTAAATATGGAGGATAATTATACAATAAATATCTAGAAATTTTTGAGAAGGGTTGTCTAGAATTTTTGTAAGCGCTGTTTCGTTACTTTTAGTGATGTTTTTGTTGTTAAATAAGTATGACAGTGAACTAGAATTAGTCAATTAGAATCTGAAGATGCTGGGCCTCCCTGGTGGTGCAAGGGGTTAAGCACTACACTGTGAAGCTATCTGCAGCCTCTGCAGCACAAGTTCAATCCCCAGTCCATCCCCAGCCAGCCAGGGAGCTACCCACCTGGCATAGCAGACCTCTCCTGTCTCTCCCGCTGCTCCCCTTAGCAGTGTATTTCAGTCAGTCTGCCTTTTATGTTCCCCACTCTATCTCTGGTGAATCCTCTCACCCCCCACATCTCTGGCCAGTGCCCCAGTTCTTGTATGCATAAATAAATAAATCTTTTTAAAAAAATACAGATGCATTGTCCAATGTGGTAGCCACTTTTTGCTGTTGCGCTCTTGAAATACAATTTTGTAGACTAGATATGCTCTAAGTATAAACATATACTACATTTCACTAGTACAAAAAGAAGGTAACATCACTAAGTTTTATTTTGTATCTAATACATGTTGAAATTACAATATTTAGGATACATTTTGTTAAATATTGTAATAAACTTTCAAAATTAATTTCACCTGCTTGCTTTTGTTCTTTGACACAGCTTTAAAAAATTTAATATTTTGAATCACTTTTCTGTTGGGTAGTGCTGGGCAAGAATTGATGATGGCAATGATTGTGATAGCAGCTATACTTTGTATTGTTTGTTTGTTTAGGGAGAAACAGTTATCTTTATTAACCTTAGGGTTTATTCAGAAAGGATTAAGAAACATACATTTTTTGGGACACAAAACCATTCCCGGAGTATTTCTTCATAGACCAATAGTCCAGGATTTACACAAAGACATACATATTGGTGCATGTTAGCTTGAATTACTATACAATTCAAATGTTTTTGCATCAGCTTTCTAGCAGACCTTATTGCATTAATGTGAAAGTGTTGTACAACTTCTTTAACCCTTTAAAAATAGCACTAAAAAATTATGAAATATTGTAAATGTAGAATTAAGGCTGATACTGTATAATCTAGTATTAATAAAGCCAAATAATAAAAATTGATACTGTTCATTTGGGTTTGTGTGTGTGTGTGTGTTTGTTTGTGTATGTGTATAGGATAAATCATTAGAAATTTAAGGTGCTACTGCTGTTACAACTTTAGTCATTAATTTAATGTATTCTGAAGTATCTTAACATTTGAATTCTCAGAGCTATATTTTTTGAATGTGCTATTCCATGTGCTCCACAATTATTTCCTATTTACCAGTGAGGAAACAGGCAGAGAAATGTGTGTTCATTACTATAAAAATTGCCTGCTTGAAGAAGTGTTTGTATATTGATATTTGTTACTCATAATAGCCAAAAGGTGATGGTAACAGTGTCCATTGACAGATGGATAAACATGGTCTCTATATATGCAGTGGAATACTATTCAGCCTTAAAAAGGAGAGAGATTATGACACATGCTATAGCATGGATGAACCTTGAGGCCATTATGCTAAGTGAAATAAGCAGGTCACAGAAAAGACAGATACTAGATAATTCCACTTCTGTGAGGTACATAGCATAGTCACTTTTTTAGAGAGAGGAAACAGAATGGTTAAAGCAGTATGACAGTGAAATAGGATTAGACAGTTAGGATCTAAAGATGCATTGTCCAATATAGTAACTGCTTGTTTAAGGGGTATAAAATTTCGATTTTGTAAAATGAAAAGGATTCTGGAGGTTGGTTGCTCAACAGTGTGAATGTACTTAACACTACTGAACTTTGTACTTAAGAGCTTAAATGTTAACTATTATGTATATTTTTCACAATTACAGAATTTAAAAAAAATAAATTTTAGGCAACACTTTGTCCAAAATTTGAATCTTTTGGAATGAACTTCCCTTTAATTTTGCATACAATTATCAGTTAATTTCTCTTTGCTATTTGAGCATAGTTCTAAGGTAGACTGTTAGGTTCTATTTTTTTCAATAATCAGTTGAAATTTATTAAAGGGATTATACCTTTTGAGTAGTTTATTAAAATTAGACCATATAGCAGAAATTCTCTTGTTGAATAGGAGAATAGAAAACATTTTGTAAGCACTCACTATAGCATAACTGTTGTAGTGTAGGTGTAGCCAGTCTTTATGTATTTATTTAATATAAAGGTAATAGAAAAAGTTTCTGGTGATATCAAAATATTCTTTTTAATATCTGTAAACTAGAACAAAACAAAGAGAACATACTTGATTTTTTTAAGTCTATAAAACACTATTTCCTCTAAACTTCAGCAGTATAATTATTACATATATAAATTATGTATTCTCATTTATAAGGTACTTGCTATTTGTGGCTTTAGGACCAAAATTGTTGTGTTATGGATGTTTCATTTCAATGGTTATTAAATGCTGTGGAGTAGAGCCGTAATGGTGCAATCACTTATAAATGCTATGGAGTGAGTGATCATATTGCTATAATGGGAACAGTTAGTAAAATTACACACAGACTTTAAAGATTAACATCTTAATTTTTGTAATCAACATTAACTATTATAGGTTAAACATGTTGCTTTATGTTTACATTATAGCTTTAGAAGCCAATGTTCTAGGATTATTCTTTGGGAGGAAAAAAAAATGTTTGTTTGTATTTTGTAAATAGGATGCAGGACAAAAAAGATTTGGAGCAGTTTCCTGCAATGTTTGTGGTATGCTTTACACAGCTTCAAATCCAGAAGATGAAACACAGCATCTGCTCTTCCACAACCAGTTTATTAGTGCTGTAAAATATGTGGTAAGTGGAATTCATGACTTTAAAATGCAGAATCAACTAATTAGGTCAGAATCTATGAGATGAATTGCCAAAGCTAAGTCACCGAAGAAGTTGTTTTTAGGAAACGATAATATATACAAAACCCTTGGAGTATATATATATGATGGCTTATTCCAAAACAATATCAAACATAAAAAGCCAGCTAATTTATTCTGGCTGATTTATGCTGTGGGATTTTTTAAAGTTAATGAAAAAAAAAAATTCTTGTACCTCATCTAACAAATAATGCTATTCAACTCAAATATTTTTAAAATTCCTTTGATCTTAATAATTTTTAGCTTTTGATTAGCCTGTTTTACTATTCATATAGCTTGGTACAGCTTTTAATTCAAAAAGATGATTTGGGAATTTATCTTCTCTCTGCTATCATGAGAGTTTTTAATAAAATTAAAAAGGACAAATTCGTGAAGGTTAAGACCTTAATTTATAATATACTAAAAAGAAAAATCCCACAAAGTAAATATGTTTTAGTATATATATTTTAAATGCATGTGCATTTGAGGCAAATGGGTATTTAATATATTTGTTTCTGGAAATAGCAAAATTTTAAATAATTTTGAACCATTTCAGATATCTTGTGAAAATGGTAATTTAATATAATTGCTGTTTACCCATATCTGAAATGGAATAAATCTATTTTTATTCTATACATGTTACCTTCAGTACTGTACACTCACATTAATAAGACCTCCAGGATATCTGAACTGAGATCACCAATTCATGTCATATAGACTTTTATATATAGCCTCCAAATGTTGGAATTTTAAAGATTTTTCTTGGTTTCAGTTCAATTCAGCCATTGGTTGAAGGGTTCTTATTCATTGTTTTCATTTATCCAGTTATTTCTACCAGATAAGTGGGGCATTTTTTTGCTTTCCTACTGTGGTTATCTTTTATATTCCTTATTCTATTTGCTTTTTCCACCCTCCCCCCGCCAACTGTTTAAGTAAGTTAAAATATAATAAGGTGTGTAGATAGAATATCTATAACTAGATATTGATTTATCATATGAAGTTTTACTTTTCCATTTTGAATATATTAAGATCCTTAGAATTTATGACAAAAATATTTATTTTACATACATACATTAATCTGGTAAAATTAATTTTAATGATTTCTGCTTGGTTTACATTATTGTTATAATAATTTGATTTCCTAAAAATTAAAGAATTAGATTTAAAAGACTCAATTCTTCACTTTTTAGGAAAGTTATTAATATCTAAGAGTATTAGTGAAGACTTCAATTAGGAGAAATGTACTCTGTTCTTCATAGTACCAAAGGAAATTGGTTTATGGTGCAAAGTGACGTCATCACCTTCTAAACAAATTCTGACTCTTGCAAACTGTAAAGCAGTGTGTGGCAACTTAAGGAAGATTGATTCTGGTCCCTAGCAACCTTCCTACACTCACACCCCTTGATGGGACAGAGCTATGGGTTATTTTATTTTTGAAAGACATTCAAGAGAAGGAATTGAGTTTAGCAGTTGGCCATCTTTTGCTAACATTAAGGTCAATATTCTGTTGTTTTCAGATTTAGGAATCTATAGAATCTAAAGTAGAAACTCCTTCAAAACATTGTAGCATTTTTTTTTTTTTTTTCCAGTCTAGGAACGAGGATGAGACCATAACTATATTAAAGGTGTTCTGCTAGAATCACAACTGGATTTTGGGTTGTGATGTTGAGCTAGTATTGTGCTCTGTATAGACATTAAGGTCTCGTAATTGTTTGACAAAAACATCTAATCTTTTTAAATGCCAATTTAATCTTTGTGTATGTTTCTTGGAGAGATGCTCAGAGAAAAGAACTCATTTGGTTCTTTGGTGTTAATTCATTTTAAAAAGATAATGTTCAGGTACTAGAGATAATTTGTTCTACTTATCACTATAAAAATAGAGTAAATTAGAATAATTTTTACTTTTTAAAGTTTAATCAAACATTTTTCAGAAAATACATAGCTTTTCCTTAGGGTAAAAATTTTGCCTTAGACTTGGTGTAGTACTCTATGACAATTGAAAATGACAAAAGCCTTGTTTTCAGAAAATTAAAATAATAGTTATATAACTTAGTGTAAGTTGTATACCAATATAAATTAATGCCCACAGAACCTATTTTTGGTTGACTAAAAGGGTTTCTGTCTTCTTTAGTTTTGGGTAGGGTTCAGTGATAGTACTCTCTTTTTTCTTTCTTTGAGCCCCCTCATTTAATCATTTTTCTTCTTCCTTGTCTCCTTTCAGTTAATTACCATCTGAGTGAAAGGGGGGAAATTATTATAGCTCTACTGAGGGTCCTGCTTTCAGGGTCTATGATCTGTATGCCCTTGCATTCAAGTTTAGAAACAAAGCCTGAAAAAAATGGTGAGAACAAAAGATTTAAGTAAATATTAAAGCAGCAAGTCACTACTAATTATTTAAATTAAAATCATGATTAAGCTTTGCAGTTTAGAAGTGATAGTTACTTTGGTAGAGGAAGTTAGATTTGATTTTTTTAAAATGGACATCAGGCCATCTTTGATAGCATACTTATAACTAAACCGTCAGAAAGCTTATCTTAAAAAAAAAAAGCTTATCTTTTTGGGGAATAATGAGGCCCTTTTTTTACAGAATCATTTTTTATAGGTAATAAGACTAGAAAAATAGATTTTGATATTTTGATTTTGAATGACATTTCAACTTATTTTGTTTTAGATGTTGAAGAGTTTTGAGCATTGTAAGCATTAAATTTAAATAATGTTGGAATAATATGTGGGTTAAATGTAGAGAGAGAAATAATATCTCAGTAGCATATGGGGATAGTACATGTATGAGGTATGTGTAGTGTGCTGAATTACTTTGGCATTGGTGGAACCAGGGAAATAATTGACAAGAGAAACTTGGGGAAAGGTTTGACAGATCCCAGTAGTGTCCTAGTGTAGTAGCAGTAAACCATATGAAACTGAAAATATTCTCAGTTACACCACCCAGTGGTTGAGAGTTCCATGTTTGCTTGCTAGAGGCTGCCTATCATATTAATGTAGATATAGACCATTTATGTTATCTAAGACAGCTGAGTCAGGGAAACATGATCTAATAACTCTTGCTTAACCTTTTTGTGCAATTTGAAAACATGAATTTACTTCTGTATATTTTTTGTGTTTTTTTGAAGATTAGGGAAAAACAGTTCGGTCTTTAATAGTATAAATTGAGTGAATTGCTAGTATACTGTACCCTTGAACAATTTTGTGTTTAAGGGTACTGAACTCCCGCACAGTCAAAAATTCATGTATGACTTTTGACTCCCCTAAAATGTAATTTTTTTTAAAGAGATTTATTTATGCATACAAGAGCTGGGGTACAGGCCAGAGATGTGGAGGGTGAGAGGATTCACCAGAGACAGAGTGGGGAACAGAACAGGCTGACTAACTGAAATATACTGCTGAGGGGAGCAGCAGGTGAGATAGGAGAGGTCTGTCTCACCATGTGGGTTGCTCCCTGGCCAGCCAGGGATCGAACTTGTGCTGCAGAGGCTGCGGATTACTTCATAGTGCGGTGCTTACTTAACCCCTTGTGCCCCCCAAAATGTAATTAATAACATGCTGTTGACCAGGATCCTTACAGTAACATAGTCAGTGAAAACTTATTTTGTGTCTTATGTGTGTTACAAACAACATTTTTACAGTAAAATAAGCTAGAGAAAAATTACTAAGAAAGTCATAGGAGAAAATAATTTCCAGTACTGTACTTGATTGATGCCATATATTTGTGCCATCTTTTAGTAGAAGATTTGCATATCTCGACCCATGCACTTCAGACCCCTGTTGTTCAAGGATTAACTATATAAATATATTTTGAGGGAGATGGAATATATTGTGTATAAATATGTACAAAATAAAACAACTTCAAAATAGGTTAGCAGCCCAAATTTGAATTCAGTGAGGTAATCAGGGGTTTATTAACTAGATTTGTATCTAGAATTATATACCTGATTGAATTAAAGCTCTAGATTGATTTAATCTTCATTTAGAAAAGGTCAAAGTAATTTTAATCTTTTTCTTAGTAAGATATGAGGATATTATAGATCATTTTCTGCTAGTAGTTTTCTTCAGTTTGCTTAATAAATTTTTTGTAGGATATATTTTCCTCTGCATATGAAAGTAATGCTTCTAATTCTTCTATCACAGGGTGTACATCTTTGAGAGTTTTGATTTCTTTATGAAATTCTTCTTTTCACAGTTTGTTCATTTCATTCTTTAAATTTTTGACATTTATAATAGCAGTTTTGAAGTTCTCTTCCACTTTTTCAAGCATCTGGCTCATCATCATTGGGCCTTTTCCTTTTCCCTCTTGACTTGATTTTGGGTTGTAATTTTTTGTTTCTGTCTGTGGTCTCATTAATTTTTTTCTTGACAGCTGGGAGGGAAGGGGCGAGGAAGAAGTAGGGTCAAAATAAGGGGGGGTGCAATTGTATGGGGTATATAACCAAAATGAAAATTCATACATTGTGCAAAAATGAAAAATGATGTAAGAATTATATAAAATAAAATATTAATTAAAAAATAAATTGTATTTATTTTGCATAGAAGAACTGGGGTGTAGGCCAGAGGTGCAGGGGGTGAGAGGACTTACCAGAAATAGAGTGGGGAGCGGAACAGGCAAATCTACTGAAATACACTGCTAAGGGGAACAGCAGGAGAGACAGGAGAGGTCTGCTGTACCATATGTGGGTTAGTTCCCTGGCCAGGGATCAAACTCAGGCCATAGCTGTGATAGTTCTGAGACTTAATCCTTAGGCCACCAGGGAGGCCTTAATTTTTTTTTAAATAGATGTTTTTAGAGTTTTATGTTCATAGCTAAATCGAGCAGACAATATAGAGCGTTATATACCCACTGCTCCTACATATGCTTTTTTTATTTTTAAAGATTTATTTATTTATACAAGCACTGGGTACAGTCAGAAGCGTGGGAGGGTGAGAGAATTCACCAAAGCCAGAGTGGGGAGCAGAAGAGGCAGATTGAAGAAGTACACTGCTGAGGAGAGCAGTGGGCGCGGCAGGAGAGGTCTGCGCTCCATGTGGGCCCCTTGCCGGTGGGGGGATCGAACCAGTGCTGCAGAGGCTGCGGGCAGCTTCGCAGCCCAGCGCTCAACCGCTGCGCCACCAGGGAGGCCCACCCACATATGCTTTAATCCAACACCAGAGTGGTATATATGTTAAAATTGACAAACCTACATCAACACATCATTATCACCCAAACTCCATATTCTATAGTAAGGGTCACTCTTGGTGTTGTACATTCCGTGGTTTAGACAAATGTCTGACATGTCTCACCATTGTAATATCATATAGAGTGATTTCACTGCCCCCAAATTCTGTTTTGTTCCTAGACATCCCTCCTTTCCCCTAGCCCCTTGCAACCAATGATCTTTTGTTACTATCTTCATACTTTTGCCTTTTCTTTTTTTTTTTTTAAATTTTTTTTAAAGATTGATTGATTTATGCATACAAGAGCTGGGGTACAGGCCAGAGATGTGGGGGGTGAGAGGATTCACCAGAGAGAGTGGGGAACAGAACAGGCAGATTGACCAAAATACAATGCTGAGGGGAGCAGCGGGTGAGTCAGGAGAGGTCTGCTGCACCATGTGGGTTGCTCCCTGGCCGGCCTGGGAATCAAACTGGTACTGTAGAGGCTGCGGATTGCTTCATAGTTTGGTGCTTAACCCCTTGTGCCACCAGGGAGGCCCCCCTTTTGCCTTTTCTAAAATGCCATATATTGGGGCATCCCTGGTGGCTTAGGGGTTAAATCAAGCCCACTGTGATGGCTTGGGTTTGATCCCCAGCCCCGGAGATAACCCATATATGGCTCAGCAGAGCCTTCCTCTCTTGCCCTCTGCTTCCCACTCTGTCTCTGGTGAATCCTCTCACCCCCTACATTTCTGGTCTACACCCCAGTTCTTCTACGTAAAAGTAAGTGTTCAGAAAAAAATACATATAATGCCATATATCATTAGTTACAATCATACAATATGTAGCCTTTGTACTCTGACTTTTTTCACACAGTAATAATTCATTGAAAGTTACTCCATGTCTTTTCATGATGTAATAGTTTGTTTCTTTTTAGTGCTGAATAATATTCCATTGTTTGATGTCACACAGTTTTATTTATCCATTCACTTACTGAAAACATCTTGGTTGTGTCCAAGTTCTGGCAATTATGAATAAAGCTACTATAAACATCCATGTGCAGGTTTTTTTTTGTGTGGACACAAGTTTTCAACTCCTTTTTTGTAAGTACCAAGAAATATGAATGCTAAATTGTATGCTTAAGATTATGCTTCATTTTGTAAGAAACTGGTAAGCTGTTTTCCAAAGTGGTTGCACCATTTTGCATTTCCATTAACAACGAATGAAATTTCCTCTTGCTCCACATCATTGCCAACATTTGCTATTATCATTGTTTTTGGTTTTGGCCATTCCTGATGGTTGTGTATAGTTGTGTAGTAGTATCTAATTGCTGTTTCAATTTGCATTTCCTTATTTTTATGTAGTATCTTTTCATATTCTTTTTGTCACCTTTATCTCTTCAGTGAGGTGTCTATTTAAGTCTCTGACTTACTTTTTTATTGGGTTGTTTTCTTACTGTTGAGATTTATTTATTTATTTCTTACTGTTGCATACCTTAGGTAATAGCCCTTTATTAGATAATGATTTATAAATTATTCTCACAGTCCGGTTTGTCTTCTCATACTATTGACAGTATCTTTTACAGAGCAGAAGTTTTAATTTTAATGAAGTATGCCTTATCAAGTCTTTCATGGATTATTCCTTTGATGTTACATCCAAAAAGTCATTGCCATACTCAGGATCATCTGGAATTTCTCCTGTGTTTTAGGAATACTATAGTTTTCTATTTTACATTTAGGACTCTGATCTATTTTGAGTGCATTTTTATGAAGATTATTAAGGTTTGTGTCTAGGTCCTTGTTTTTTGCAAGGGGATGGATATCCAATTCTATCACCATTTGCTGAAAAGATTGTCTTGTCTCCATTGTATTGCTCTTGTACATTTGTGAAAGCTCAGTTAACTATATTTATGTGTATCTATTTCTGGACTTTCTGTCTGATTCCATTGATGTTTTTTCTTTTGTCAACATCACATTATTTTGATTATTGTTGCTTAAGAATAAACCTTGATCTCAGGAAATATCAGTCCTCTGACTTTTCCTTCCCCTTCAGTATTGTGTTGGCTATTCTGAATCTTTTGCCGCTTCATATAAACTTTAGGATTAGTATCCAAAAAGCTACTTGCTGGGCTTTTGACTGGGATTGTGTTGAATCTGTAGATTAATTTGGCAATAGTGACCTCTTGAAAATATTGTCTTCCTATATGCTTTTTATTGGGTGTAAAAGTATCCCAGTACTTTCTGCACCCTCCTTTAGCTTTCCCTTTCTTCTCTGAGGCAACTGATCTCATATCTAATTAGGGATTTAATTGGATTGAAATTTTGGTTAGTTTTCCCACCTATTTACATTTTTAATGTCTTGAAGTTTAGATTAGGTGCCTCTCCAACAGAGGTTGAAGATATAAACTAAACAGGAAGTGGGGCCTCCTGGTGGCGCAGGAGTTAAAGACAGCACTATTAAGCAGGCCACAGAGCTAACCCACATGGCGCAGCAGACCTCTCCTGTCTCACCTGCTGCTCTCCTCTGCAGTGTATCAGTACATCTTCCTGTTCTGCTCCCCACTCTCTCTAGTGAACCCTCTCATCCCCACCCCTCTGGCTTATACTCCTGTTCTTGTATGCATAAATAAATAAATCTTTTAAAAATAATTAAGATTCCTTAGTATTTGAGGGGCCTCCCTGGTGATGCAAGGGGTTAAGCACTGCACTATGAAGCAATCTGCAGCATCTGCAGCACAAGTTCGATCCCTGGCTGGCCAGGAAGCAACCCACATGGCGCAGCAGACCTCTCCTGACTCACCTGCTGCTCCCCTCAGCAGTGTATTTCACTCAGTCTGCCTGTTCTGTTCCTCACTGTCTCTGGTGAATCTTCTCACCCCCTGCATCTCTGGCCCATACCCTAGCTCTTGTAGGCATAAATAAATAAATCTTTAAAAAAATTTTTTTAAAAAGATTCCTTAGTATTTGGGCATGATGGGACAGAAAAGAATTCCATAATTATTCTTGTTTAATTTTTCTAAATTTGGCCCAAGTATATTTCTTTTTAATTTATTTATTTAAACATTGATCAAATATATCTTATGAGAAATTTTATTCTCAAAATAGCAGATTTTTTATACTGCAATTATAGTAAACATTCTCTTAACTGATGTAATTGAGAGAATTGGGTCATTGAAAAAAGTTGTTTCAAATGGAAATTCATAATATTAGAGTACCCCACTAACAGTGACTTAAATAATAAGGACATGTATTTTCTTTTCTTTTTTTTAAGATTTATTTATTTATGTATTTATGTATTTATTTATTTATACAAGCACTGGGTACGTCAGAAGCGCAGGAGGGTGAGAGAATTCACCAGAGCCAGAGCGGGGAACAGAACAGGCAGACTGATGAAATACACTGCTGAGGGGAGCAGCGGGTGGCAGGAGAGGTCTATGCGCCATGTGGGACCCTCGACGGTGGCCGGGGATCGAACTGGCACTACAGAGGCTGTGGGCAGCTTCGCAGCCCAGCACTCAACTACTGCGCCACCAGGGGAGGCCCAGGACATGTATTTTCTTAACAAGAGGTACATAGGGTTGGGAATTTTAGTGCCTTGACGTTCAGCAGTATTATTAGGAATACTGTCTTTTTCTCCTTCAGAGTGTTGACTTTTCAGCTTTACAGCTGTAACATCATTATCTTTAAAGTAGATTGCTGTGGTCCAGTATATCTTCAAGTACTTTCTAGCAGATTGAAAGTTTTCTCCTGGTTTGTTCCTAAGAATATTCAAATATCACATCTTTTAATTAGTGCAGGTTACTTCATGTCACATTGTCAAGGAAAGGACTAGAAGAATTTTTTGATGACCCAGATAATTGAGAAGAAGAGAAAGTAGAATCTGGAACTTCATGGGCCTGTCAGCAATTAAGGAACAGAAGTAATGAAGATTTACATAAACTTTGGTGTATGCTACTGAAGGAAAGAAACATGCTAGAACAGAGGGCCAAGCAGCAGAGATTGCCAATACCAAGTCCAGAGTACTTAGAAAAGGTAGTTGATTCATAGATGATTTCAATCAGGAAAGGAGACATCTTTGGAAGGAAACAATTTTTTTGTGCTATTGGAATGTTTTGTCAGACTGTGACTTGAGAAACAAACTCACATAAATGCAAGGAAGAAATGTTTAGAGAAAAAGAAAGACAAGTTTTTTCAGGAAAAGTTTACACATCTTTTTGAAGCCCAGAATTCAAATCTTATCTAAGATGTCTGAATTCTTATTTACCGTTTTATTTGTTTTTCTTGGATAGCATTCTGAATACTAATCTAACTATGCGTTAAGTGGTTTATAAAGAAAATAATAAGAAAAAAAAGAGCAAGAACTTAACAGCTTTATAAAGCAATCTGAGAATCTGGCTTGGACATGTCTTATTTTTAAAAGAGAATAATTCTTGTTATGTTTCTGGTTTTTAAAGGCTTAGCTTATTTTTGTTTCCAGAACATTTCATGCCTTGATAACTGAACATGTATCAACTGTACAATATTTTCATAATTTAAATTCCCAGATGAATTTCAGTTTTAAGTTCCCAGAGGACTTTGGTTAAATAAATCAATACAAATTTATTTTTTTCATCTAGGAAAATGAAATCATAGAAAATATTAAGGTTTTCTGTGTATCAGGCTGATCTAAATATTTTACTTATTAAACTCCTTAATTCTGTCAGCAAATCATAGTTACTGTTCATTTATAAATGAGGGTAGGCAGAAAGAAAAAAAATTTTTTTCTAAAGTCTACAGAGGTAATAGGTAATGAAGTTTGCTCTAGAATCCGTGTGTGTGTGTTTGAGTTATAGGGTACTCTCTGAGCACAGAGCAAGGATAACAAAGGCTAGAATAGTGAGATTAAGAAACTTGGGTATGGGGCCTCCCCGGTGGTGCAGCGGTTGAGCACTGGGTTGCAAAGCTGCCCGCAGCCTATGCAGCGTGGGTTCGATCCCCAGCCGCCAGGCGAGGGTCCCACATGGTGCACAGAGCTCTTCTGCCACCCGCTGCTCCCCTTAGCAGTGTACTTCGTCAGTCTGCCTGTGCTGCTCTCCGCTCTGGCCCTGGTGAATTCTCTCACCCTCCCGCGCTTCTGACTGTACCCAGTGCTTGTATAAATAAATAAATAAATCTTTTAAAAAATTTATCTTAAAAAAAAGAAAGAAAAGGTAGGTGGGCGCAGGGTCGTGAAAGACCTTGTAAGGAATGAAAGCATCAAAGATTTAAAAAGTCTAAGAAAATGTTTAGTTACCCTAATGGTAATAGGAGCTATTATTGAGTGAAATTACTGTGCTAGGCACTGTACTTAATATTAGGTAGTATTTTCTAGCTTCTTGGTAATTTTGTGCTGCAGTTGTTATATCCATTTTATAGGTGAGGAAACCAGGTGCTTAGAGAGGTTAAGTAATTCGGGCAAGGCATCATCAGTGACAAATTAGAATCTGGGTTTGAATCTAGGTTTTTCTGGTTTTTATTTTTTATTTTTTAAAGATTTATTTATTTATACAAGCACTGGGGTACAGGCCAAGGTGTGGGAGGGTGAGAGAATTTACCAGAGACTGAGCAGGGAGCAGAACAGGCAGAAGGACTGAAATACACTGCTGAGGGGAGCAGTGTGTGCGATAGGAGAGGTCTGCCGTGCCATGTGGGACTCTCCCTGGCTGGCTGGGAATCAAACCAGCGCTGCAGAGGCTGCAGACAGCTTCTTCTGATTTTTTTTTTTTTAAGATTTATTTATTTATGCATACAAGAGCTGGGGTACAGGCCAGAGATGCGGGGGGGGGGGGTGAGAAGATTCACCAGAGACAGTGGGGAACAGAACAGGCAGGCTGAGTGAAATATACTGCTGAGGGGAGCAGCAGGTGAGTCAGGAGAGGTCTGCTGCACCATGTGAATTGCTCCCTGGCCGGCCAGGGGATCAAAATTGTGCTGCAGAGACTGCAGGTTGTTTCACAGTGCAGTGCTTAACCCCTTGCATCACCAGGGAGGCCCCCTTTTCTGATTTTTAAGAGGCCTTTACGTATGCTATACTACATCAGTCAATGGTGTGTACACATGGTAGGCGACTAGATAAGTTTTTCATTTAGTTTTTCACTTCTGAATAAATGGTACCTGAGTAAATACACAAAATAATCCCCATGTTTTCATCACCCGCTTCAATAGTTACCAATTCATCAAGTCTTCTTTAACTTTGCCAGTCATTTTGAAGTGAGCCCTAGATCTAACATCATTTTAGTAGATAATTGTGTATTTCTAAAAGATGTAAAGATTACTCTTTTGTTGGTACCAACAAAAATGACTTAAAGAAATTATCTATACCTTTAAAAAAATCAACTGATTCCTTACTATCAGATGTTCCCTCAGTGTTTAAAAGCCCACTAAATATCTCATAATTTTGATACTGTTAATTTTTTAAATTAAAGTCCACATTTTACATTAATTATTACGTCTCTTAGCCTTTTTTATTTATTTATTTTTAAAAAGATTTATTTATTTATTTATACAAGCACTGGGTACAGTCAGAAGCGCGGGAGGGTGAGAGAATTCACCAGAGCCTGAAATGGGAACAGAACAGGCAGACCGACGAAGTACATTGCTGAAGGGAGCAGAGGGCGGCAGGAGAGGTCTGTGCGCCATGTGGGACCCTCGCCTTGTGGCCGGGGATTGAACCGGTGCTGCAGAGGCTGCAAGCAGCCTCGCAACCCAGTGCTCAACCGCTGCACCACCGGGGAGGCCCTCTTAGCCTCTTTTAATGTGAAGAGTCTCCCTCTATGACTTTTTTCCCTTGTAATATTTGTTGATAATTTTAGATCATTGATTGATGGTTTGATTTCTCAGGATATTATTTCCTAGGTATTCTCATTCGGTCTCTTATGAAAGTGATTATTTTGAGATTTTAAATTTGGGTTATAATGATGACTTTTCATGGTTTTGTGTGTATATATCAGTGTATCCTATTGCCCATTACATTATGTTTTCTATTATTTTAAATGGAAAAAGGAGAAACTTCTACCAGTCTTTAGACTCTAAAGCTTAGAGTAACTACAACAGTAACAGTAAGTAACAAAAAGAAAAAACAATCATTGATTGCTATTAGGAGCATATAGTTTTGTGCTTTTCAGCAACGAGATGGCTGAATTAAGAAAATTTAGGGTTTGGAAAATACTGTTTGCTAGCAGAGGGAACATTTTAGTGCTAAAGGTGAGAACTCAAATTATATACTTCTCTTAATGTAAAAGCTTAATGTAAAATAGCTGTGGCTATTTGGTTATTCCTCTAAATTGTGTATGCCCTAATTTCTTCCTAAATTTCAAGCAATAGATAGGCTACATCTTTAAATTCTCTAAAATTAGGAGGATCGTGTGGTAATTAACTCTAGGAAAGATTTGACTGTAGTTGAGGCATATCAATGTCTCTAGTATGTTGCAGACATCAAGTTGGTTCTTTCATGTTTCCTTTGTCAAAGATTTGAATTTACTGTCGTGTTTAACTTTGAGGACTTGATTATCTTGTGTTTTCTTAGTCTAGTGCTTTGATCTTAGCTTGATATCAGTTTGAAAGTAGGGTGGGAGTCTCTGAGAGTTATAGAGTGGCTACTCTGAGGAATCATTTTATATACACCTTCTTAACTAACGGTGGGAGGGGTGTCAAAAGCCTTTTTGTATATAGACTAGGTCAGGAAACATTTCCAGTTATTTGAAGACCATGTAGCTGGTAATGAAGAACAGGAATTTAAATCCTGAATGCTTATTCCAGAACTATTTGGAAGTTTTCACTAAAATATGCAGTCATCATGGATGTATCCTTTGCAATTCCTGCTTTTTATGAACAAATAGAATCATATTTAAAACATAAAGATATGTCATATCCAATTATGATAAAGAGTTCTGCAGGAATATGCAAATCTCAGGTACTTTCAGGAGAATGTTTTGTACCAAAAAGTTAGAAAGCAGAAAAATGTCTAGAGCTTCTGGTATAATATAACATTAAACCAGTATTACTATTTTTTAAAGACAATAGGAAAATAGTTCATCAAATTGTCTTTAGATAATTCAACTCATTTGGTATAATTTAAAAGTTGGGACTACATAAGTTTCTAGTTACTGAATTTGAGGTTTAATTTTTGAAAGGAAAATTTCTTCATTTTTATAAAAATAGATTTCTTTAAAAAGCTTTCCCCTAACTAACATAATAATACAAATTTGTTTTTAAAGAGATTAGATCTTTTATACCCCTTAAAAATGTTTACCCATATTCAGGTCTAGATATGATTCAGATTTAGTTGCTGCAAGAAATGACTCCTATTAATGTTGTTTCTATCTTTTCAAAAATTGACAACACTTTACCAGTCATAATTCTGTAATCCCCTGAATTTTACTTTTTCTTTGGGTACTCTATTTTTAAACAAAATTACGATTTAAAATAATTTAATCCAAATTGTTACATGTACCAAGCTCTTGTTATTGGAATTTTTGTTCCTAAGATCCTGCTCTTCCCCCAGAAAAGTTACTCAGGTTTAAGAAAATCAGCCACCTTTCATTCTTGCCATAGTATTAAAACATTCTCATTTCATTTTTCTTGGTTTCAATGAGCTTTCATATTCTTTAAAGAAACAGGTCTCAGAAAGAAGATGGTTTCCTCTAAAAGAAGTACATATTGCTTCTTGAAAGACCTTTTAATGTAAAGTTGGTTGGGTAAGACAAATGAAACAGCCAGTTAAGCTCATTCCTTCTGTACTTATTTTAACTTCAAAGCTCCTAGTTTTAACCTCTGGTTCAGTCCCATCTTACTAGATTTAAGTGGCTTTTGTTTTGTTTTGTTTTTCATGCAGGTTCTGCTCATTAATCACCACGAGTGTGGATCTGAAGAAGAGTTTATTACCTCTCTTTTTTTGAGTATGTTTAACTTCAGATACACACAACGTAGCCTCTCCTTCCCCATTAGATTCTTAGAAGGTAGTTATATTTTTATAGTCTCCTTCTTGTGACTTTCATAGTTGTGATCAATAAGAATAAAAACGATTCCTTACATATTGGGCTACTGCATGCAAATCAGTTCATTTAATACCTCCTGGAGGTCTTTGGCATGCCAGACATAAAACCATGAGTGTTTGTTTGTGGAGGTAACCATGTCCCAAAGAAATTTAAGAGTTTATTTATTTATTTTTTTTAAATCAGGAAACTGGGAGAGTTCTTTTAGGTTCTGGGAATCACTGATTTTAGGGGGCTTGCTTTTGGTTTGTGATTTTCAAAATTAATTTAAAATGGGAAAGGATAAACTAGAAATATTCTTCTGATATTAGATCTCTAAAAGAGTATCAGAGAGAAATTTGCTTGCATTGTACCTATTTTATGCTTAACAAAATAGCTGATTTATCATGTCTTAACAGTTAAACATTAATGAACATGTTTTTCTGTGTATTTTTCTTCTTGTACATGAATATGATGAATGAAATATGATACATAAAATTCTTCTTTTATTTTTGTATCTAGGGCTGGAAAAAAGAAAGAATTCTGGCTGAATATCCTGATGGCAGGATTATAATGGTTCTTCCTGAAGACCCAAAATATGCCCTGAAAAAGGTAAATTTCCAGTGAAATTTCATGTAGAATAGATAATATAATTCATAGCACGTTTAAACACCAATTCTGAAAATAAGAATTGAAAGACTACAACCCAACGGAAACACTATGTTTAAACTTAGTGTCTACTAGCGTAGCACATAGCATATGTGAAATAATTTCTTAGTAAATTGATTACTGTCCATTATTAATAATTTGAGGCATAGAAGGCATACAGTTAATGAATAATGCCATGTGATTTCAAAATTAGAATTACTATTTAAATCACAATAATTTAGAAAATTTAATCTAAAAAATATAAAGTTTCATTCTAATAAAAATCAGAGCTTATTTAGAAGGGGATCTTGTAGTGGGACATTATAATCCTGATTAAATATTACCTAATCTCATACTATTAAGAGGGGGAAAAGATATATTTTGATTTATTAATATAATGTAGAAAATTTAAAATCCTCTTATTTATATAAATCAGGTTTTAGTACAACTTAAGAATTCTATACTTGGAGATGTCAGAGAAATAAACAAAAGATAGTAAAGTCTGGAACCATTTTATAGAGTAATCTTAAAAGTCAGTAACTGCAGGAGTACATATTTTAAAATAATGTTAATTACATTTTCCAGTGATACACTGATAATGTTTTTTCTTCAGCCTGCAAAGGCTCTTTTAGCAGTACCTCATAATATGAAGCCAAATGGGTCAAGTGTTCTCTGAAAAACTTAAATTATACACATACTATGTGTGTCTAAAATATCTAGAAAGAAGGAAAATTATTGTATTTTTTTAGGTAAACAGTTGGACCTCTTTAAAAGTATGAATATTTGATATGAAAGGAAGGTTAAAGGAAAACACTTTTGTGTGTGTGTTTTTAATTATAAAATAGAATGTATGCTATATAAACATTTGAATGAATGTACATCTAGGTCTATATATTTGCATATGTGTGAATCCACAAATAAAGCTATCTACATACATATTTAGCCACACCCATATTGCTTTTGCACAAATGAGATCACATTCTACAAACAATTCTGCAACTTGCGTTTTTCAGTTATCAGATAAACTGATACTCTTCTTAAGAACATACTCCTGGGTTTCCCTGACTGAGAACTTCAGCACTTCTATTTCCTGATGATGAATTATAGTCACACAGCTGGCTAAGGCCTGTGTGCAATTGAATCAAATAAGAACACACATCTGAGTACAGGATGAAAATGCATACATTATGCAAAAATGAAAAATAATGTAAAAAATATATAAAAGAAAATTAAAAAAAGAAAAAAATGTAAAGACAAAAAAACTGTGCGAACATTTCCTTCTAGCTGTTGCAAAACATTATGAGAGTATCCAGTCTGCTTCTGTATAAATGTGGTCCTCACACTGCTATGGTATGTTGGTAGCCAACATTAGTACAAAGGAAAACACTTTTAACCCATTATTTGAAAATACATACAACATTCTATGTAAAATAAAGGTTTGTCCTGTACTTTTCATATATATATATATATATATACATATATATATGTATATATATATATATATATATATATATGCGCACCCTGTATATATGACAGACAGTCCCAGAAACCTAAATACGCTCCCATGCTACCCGTGCCTGACAGGATAGACAAAGCCTAGTATGACAAACATGTCACGTATCTTGTATTTGAAACATTGATCCTTGAGCAAAAACAAACACGTGTTAGATTAATTTTGGATTAGTGATTGACTAAATGAAAATGAAATTACAGAATTTCATTATAATTTGGAAATGCTCAGTGGAAACTTTACTACAATCACCATATGTAGCAACTAGACATCTCTTATTAAAAATCTTCAGTAAATGCTACTTATTTTAGCTTCTCAGGGCAGAATCTTAGTAACTTACTATTTAGTATGTTACTGGCTAGTAACCAGTTAATAGGTTAAAAGTTAAAATCTAGGAAATTGTGAATCATTTGCCTTAGAAACTAAGTTGGAGGTTGTATTGTGAGATAATGTTCCGAGATTAGGAGCATTTGAGTTTTCATCACTGAATAAAGGATGGATTACATGGTATTCTGGTTGCCATGGGTATGAATACTTAACCTTCTGAGGGATTATTTGCATTTGAAACTTAATGATACAAATAAATGTTTATTGTATTGAATATTTGCATGTTATTTTCTGGGGAAGGAACTAATGTTGGAATGTCTACAAAAGTTTGAGCTTACATTTGATCTTGACCACAGCTCTAGAAGGTAAACTAGAAGAACCAGAGTTTGATGCCATATTTACATTAAGTCCCTTTTCCTTGGTTTTCTAAATATTCAGTGTCTGACATGGCAAGGTTATTAACTTTTGATTTTTTTTTCTTCTATATGTTAATAAGCCTCCAACAGATGTTGAACTTAAATGTGATAATATTCATAAAGTGAATAATGACAGGACTATAAATGGTTGATAAGAAAACATGTGTTTCTTTTCTTTTTACTCCTTCCATTTTACTGATGAGAGTGCTAATAAAGACGTGGGAAGAAAAGTATCTTGTCCAGCTAAAATTTTAGTAAATTCTCTCCAATTCTTAAACCCTATTCTTATTACCTGTTTTAGGCTCTTTCATTCCTTTTGTTCCCTCATCTGCTGGATTTAACATTTTTGTCCAGTTTCCTCATTTTGCAAATTAGTCAACAGGGCTTGAAAGACAGTTATTTAAATGATCTCTTTAGAGAATATCCTGCTTGAAATAATATACTCAACTTACTGAACTGCAATAGTATAGTGTATATACACACACAGTGTTTTTAAAATGTTAAAAGAATATTGTTCTTTATTTGGCAGGTTGATGAAATTAGAGAAATGGTTGATAATGATTTAGGTTTCCAGCAGGCTCCACTAATGTGCTATTCCAGAACTAAAACACTTCTCTTTATTTCTAACGACAAAAAAGTAGTTGGCTGCCTAATTGCGGAACATATCCAGTGGGTAAGTGGTTTCTAAAAGAGTATTCATATGTAGATTGGTATTTCTCAAGTCAGTGTGTAAGATAAAATTTCTGTAAATCAAGAGTAATGTTAAATTTTGTTTAGTGTTTCCATGTCGGATACTAATACAAGTAGTTGTTTCAGCAGTGGAATAAATCAAGGATTGGCAAACTACCCAGAGGGAAAAAGCCTGTTTTGTAAATAGAGTTTTATTATAATACTTATATGCCCACTTATTTACATATTAATTATGGCTGTTTTCATATAGATGCCAGGTAGACTGCAAAACTCGAAATATTTAAAAGTTGGTCTTTTTATAAAAAGTTGCCTTGCCTAGAAATAGATCACCTAGAATAGATCACCACCTCTTTGGTTGAGCTCTGAATGAAGAATTGACTTGAAAAAAATAACAAACAGAAAAAACCAGAATTATAGTAAAAGGGATATATTCATGTTAAGTAAGTAATTTAGTAAGAGACCATTTTAAGAGAACAGTGGGAATTCTTCTGGAGTCCTCTCATCAAACTCTGAGGCTTACCCCATTTGAATTCTGTTTTCATCTGAATTCTTGCTCATTGGACTTGACCTCTGCAGATGTTTACCATAAAATGTCCTATCTTAAAGGAAAAGGTCAGGATGAATTAATTTCTATGTATTAATCCACAATTTAAAAATAGTCACTTAATTCTCTCACCCTCCCGCGCTTCTGACTGTACCCAGCGCTTGTGTAAATAAATAAATAAATCTTTTAAAAATAAAAATATTCACTTAGAAATTGTAATTTTATGCAAAATGAACAAGCAGCTATAACTCAGAGACTTTCTGCAGGGGAGGGGAAAGGAGAGGAATCAAAACAAGGGAGGAAAGAGCACAAGGGACTGTGGTGATGGTGCACAGGTGAATTGGTGGTGGGACTTTTACAGGGGCTACACCTGAGAGGAGAAAGCATACATTGTACAAAAAGGAAAAATGATGTAAAATCTATAAAAAATAAAGTAAAAGAAATTGTAGTTTTATGAGTCTTGCTATTTATAATAAAATTGATATAATAGCTGATAAAGGTAGTTTGGGAATTTAAATTTGATATAAAGTGACTAATTTATAGACTTGCCATACTGAAATTTAATTAATTTTAAATAGTACAAACCCTTGGGTTTTTTTTACACTTGATCTTAGCCAAAAGGCCAAGAAGCAATCTTGGTTTTTTTAATTGCTCATCTACCTAGTACCAAAAGTGACTTGTATCAATGTTAGACTAGAAGGTAGCAGTGTAATGTTTGCTTGGTTTTTGTTAAATCTTAATTGTTTTGTCCTAAGCTCTGTAGCATTTACCATCAGAAGCCTGACCATATTTGGCAGCTAGACTGGCAAAGGAGATATATGTTTTTTTTAAAGTACCTTATTTTTGATAAAGAGATAGGAATGTGGGGAAAGGAATTACACCGGCTTCTGTGTTCCTAGTTCCTGCACAGTTGTGAACCCTAGAACTTTGATACCTATCACAGAAACGGTTGTGATTGCTGGGTCTTAACTTGGACTTTTGCTAGTACTTAGAATGTGAGAGGTAAAGAAAACATTCACTTCTTATTATGGGTCAGCCATGATGGCAGGGTGCTTTGTGTGTGTTATTTAATCTCTCAATGAATCTATGAAAGAGATGATTAATGTTCCCAAAACCTTTTTTTAATTAATATATTTATTTTTAATTGAGATAGTATTATTTTTTAATATTGCCAGTGTAGTGCACCCATTACCAAATTGCCCATAGTCCACCACCATAGTCCTTTGAGCTTCCTTCCCTCTTTGTTCTTACCCTTCTCCCATACCTTCCCCTCTCTGGATGCTTCAGTTTTGTAGTCAACTTTCCAGGGTTTGTTTTTTAAGCTTGTTTTTATTTGACTCTTTGTTTAGATATTCTGTGTTCCACATATTAGTGACACCATCCAGTATATTTCTCTTTCTCCTTCTGATTTACTTCACTTAGCGTTATCCCTTCCTGCTTCATCAATGTTGCTGAAAACAGCATGAGTTTATCTTTTTTGATTGCTGAGTAGTATTCCTTGTGTATATATACTACATCTTGATCCACTCATCTGTTTTGGGGCACTTAGGTTGTTTCCATAATTTACCCATAGTAAATAGTGCTGCAGTAACTATGGGAGTGCAGGTTTCCATTCGAATTGGTGTTTTTGAATATTTGGAGTAAATGCCAAGTAGTGGAATTACTGAGTCGAATGGGAGATCCATTTTTAATGTTTCAAGATACCACCATACTGCTTTCTTTCTATAAGGACTGGACCAGTCTGCATTCCCACCAGCAGTGTATAAGGGAGCAATCTAGAACTTAATTAACTTCCTCTCCTAGTAACATAACTAAAAAGACCAGCATGTATATCTTGTCTGTTTTCTAAAATGATAGTGAAAGCATAAAGGTCCACATACTTTGTCAAGAAGCCAAGCCAATGTACGGACCTTCTCACAAAGGTCAGAAATAGACAATTGCTATAAAATATTCTCATTTTAAAATCTCCTACCCCTCTGCATTTTGATACCTATAGGGCTACAGAGTTATAGAAGAGAAACTTCCAGTTATCAGGTCAGAAGAAGAAAAAGTCAGATTTGAAAGGCAAAAGGCCTGGTGCTGCTCAACATTGCCAGAACCCGCAATCTGTGGGATCAGCCGAATATGGGTATTCAGCATGATGCGTCGGAAGAAAATTGCTTCTCGTATGATTGAATGCCTAAGGTACCTTGGATATAATTCTTCATATCATTTCTAGTAGTTTAGGATTTGAGTTTTAGAAGAAACACTAGTATTTAATTTTATTATGTAATCTTTATATTAAATTTTGCTTGAGATTGTCAGTGTATTGAATTTTTAAACACTGTGATACGAAGTTAATCTGAGGGGAAGAAAGCACTATTGACTAAATATTATTAAACCATTTTAACTCAGCTGTAACTATAATAGACCAAAATAACCCGCTAATTTCAAACTTTATTCAATATTGGAGAATCTTAAAGATAAATGTGAAGTTTTTTGAGAGTTTAGCTTCTAGTTGAAATTTTCTTAAAGAATATTATTTTTAAATTTTCTCTAATTTTTCTTTTATTGCTTGATTTTTTATTCGGAGGTATAGCAAATAACTGATGAATTGCTTGTTTTATTTTTTCTATAAAGGGTTAGTGGAGGAGGTTAAAATTAATTATGCAAAGGAGGTTTTTAGATCAGTCTCATTTATTAATAGAATTCCTGAATACTTGCTATCTATAGGTGTACTTTTCAAGTAATCCATCATTATTGCTAGTGGCTCCGAAGACACTAGGATTGATAGAGCCTGAATGTGTTTATGGTCTCTCCCTTATTTTGTCAATGAGTAATGATCCAGAAGGGCTCAGGTGTAACCCTTTTTTCATGACAAGCAACAGGTTTGTTTTTAGTTCTTTTGGAACTAAATCTGGAAAATGCAGCTGATTAAATAATAGTCTTAAATAAAGGTGTTGCCCCTTCCCTAAATCTTGTAAACTTAGGTCTTATGACAGCCATAAGATGGTTCTAGCTTATAAAAGCATAAAATAGTATTGCTCTGGTATTTGTTCTGTGTGCTAGTGAGATTACCGCTGTAAGCTTCCTGTTAAAACATAGTTTCTACCTATTTCATTTAATGTTTTTAAATCCCCCACTTATATTAAGATTATAAGATAAAAATTCTAATAGTATTTTATCTTGATTACATTTTAAAAATTTTAAATAGAAACTTCTTTGAGATATAATTACACCGCATAAAATTCATCTATTTAAAGTGATAATTCAGTGAATTTGAGTATATTTAGAAGAATGCGCAACCATCACCACTAATTTTAATGTATTTCCATCATTCCTCAAAAAAAACCTCCAAAAAACCATACTCATAGCAGCTACTTTCTGTTCATCTTCTCTAGATTCTGGCAACCACTAATACTTTATATCTTAATGGATTTGCCTATTCTAAACATTTATGTAAATGGATTTCTATATTTTATGGACTCTCTATTGTTCATTTCTTTCACTTAGATGTTAGAAGAATCATACATGTTGTATATCATGTATCAGTGTGCTTCACCCATTTTTTGTCAAGTATTTCACTGTATGAACACATCTTTTATCCATTTATCAGTTGATAAATATATGAGAATGTTTCTATTTTTTTGGTGTTATGAATAAGACTGAAAATTTATGTACAAATTTTTGGTGTATTTATTTTTGATACTTAGAGAAGTACTTGCATGTTTTTATTTCTCTTGGTACATAACTAGCCATAGAATTGTTGGGCTATATGATAACAGTATGTGTAACATTTTGTGTAACTACCAAACTTTTCTAAAGAGGCTGTGTACTGCTTTACATTTGCATGAGCAATGTATGAGAGAGGATCCATTGCCTCATCAATACTTGTTACTGTTCTTTTTAATTTTAGCCATTCTAGTGAATGTGAAGTGGTATTTCATTGTGGTTTTTACTTATATTTCTGTCATGGCAGATGGTTGGGCATCTTTCATGTGTTTCCTGACTGCTTATATGTCTTTAGAGAAATGCCTGTTCACACGCTATGTCCATGAGTTGTGGTGGTTCTTTTTCCATTCATTCATTGATGAGTATAAAGAAAACATTCATGTATATGTATATATATAGTGGAATATTTATTCAGCCATAGGAAAGAATGTAATCTTGCCATTTGCCACAATGTGACTGGACTTTGAGGGTATTATGCAAAGTAATATAAGGGATGCAGATATAAGAAATAGTGTATAATAGCACTTTATGTGGAATCTTTAAAAACATTATTAAAAAAGCCAAGTTCACTGATATAAAGAATAGATTAGTGGTCACCAGAGGCAATAGTTGAAAAGGTAGTCAAAGGATAAAAGGGGTCAAAAGATAAAAATTCCAGTTATAAATACATAGGAATGTCATGTGATGAATGGCAACTGTAGTTAATAATACAGTATTGCATATTTGAAAATTCTTAAAGGAGAGTAGGTCTTAAAAGTTCTCATCTTTCACAAGAAAAATTTTTAACTACGTGTATACGTTATAACTAGATTTAATGTGGTGATCATTTCACAATATATACAAATACTAAATCATCATGTTGTACATCCTTAATATAATGATACATGTCAACTATATCTCAGTTCAAAAAAAAGTGGGAATATTATAGGGTGGAGGGCAGGGGCAGGGAGAGGAAGGACCAGAGTCAAAATAAAGGGGGGGTGCAATTGTATGGGGAATATAACTAAAATGAAAATGCGTACATTGTGCAAAAATGAAAAATGATGTAAGAATTATATAAAATAAAATATTAATTTAAAAAGTGGGAGTATTATAATACACAAGCAAAAATTTTTTTTTAAAGATTGATTTATTTATGCATACAAGAACAGGGGTACAGGCCAGAGGTGCGGGGGGTGAGAGGATTTACCAGAGACAGAGTGGGGAACAGAACAGGTAGATTGACTGAAATACATTGCTGAGGGGAGCAGCGGGCAAGACAGCAGAGGTCTGCTGTGCTATGAATGTCAATTCCCTGGCTGGGGATCAAACTCATGCCATAGTGACTGGAAATAGCTTGATAGTGCTGAGACTTTAACCCCTGCACCACCAGGGAGGCCCCCAAAACATTAAATTTTAAACTCCAAGTTATAAATCCTTTTCCTTTGTCATTTGTGTTTTTGGTGTCATATTTAAGAAGCCATTTCTGAATCCAAGAGCACAAAGATTTATGCCTGGTATTTTGTTCGATGAGTTTATAATTGTAGTTCTTATACTTAGGTCTTTGATTCATTTTAAGTTTTGTGTTTGATTTGTTTTTCATATGCATCTCCAGTTTTCCTGGCACAATTACTTACAAAGACTACTCGAAATTTTCTATTGCATATTCTTGGTACCCTTGTCAAAAATCATTGACATGAATAAGGCTTATACATAGACTCTCAGTTCTATTTCATTGGTCTAATCTTATGTCATTAGCAGACTGCCTTGAATGTTGCAGCTTGTATCTTGTTTTGAAATAAGGAGTGTGAGATCTACAATTTTGTATTATGTTTTGAAATAAGGAGTATAAAATCTACAACTTTGATCTTTTTACGATTCTTTTGATTATTCAGTTTCTTTCATTTCCATGTGAATTTTAGGACCAGATTGTCAATTTCTGCAAAACCATCAACTACAGATGAATTTGGTGGGGGGCAGAGTAATACCTTTTTAGTAAAGTTAAGTCTTCTGATTTCTAAACAAGGGTTGTCTTTTTCAGCCTCCTTTAATTTCTTTGCCCATTCTTTGCACAGTTTTTATTTTATAGGTTTTGCACTTCTTTCATTAAATCATTATGTGAAGTATTCTTTTTATGTTATTGTAAATGGAATTGTTTTCTAAATTTCATTTTTGGATTGTTCATTGCATAGAATTATAATTTTTAAATATTGATCTTGTATCTTGCAACCTTGCAGAAGTCTTTTTTTAATCGGACCTAATAGTTTCTCAATGAGTTCCTATGGAGTCCTTTGATATAAGATCATGTTATCTGTAAAAGAGAGAGTTTTACTTCTTCTCTTCCTTTCTGGTTGATTTTCCTTTTCCTTGTCTAATTGCCTTGACTAGAGCCTATAGTACATTACTGAGTAGAAGAAGTACTAGCAGAAATAGCCTTAACTTGTTTCTGACATATGGGGATCAATTTTCAGTCTTTCACCATTAATGTTGATATTAAGTTGAGGAGGTTCCTTCTACTCAGAATACAATATTTTTTTCAGGAAAAGGTATTGGGTAAATGTTTTTAAAACCATTATTGCTTTTTATAATTTTTTACCTTATTGATACTATTGTATTTTAGATATCTAATTATTTTCAATAATTTTTAGAATATGCAACATTATCTCAAGTCTTTCTAGTCAAATTTGTATTTGACAGAATTTTCCAACTGTAATGATTAAAATTTTCTCCCTCCCCCTTTTTTTTTTAATAGGAGTAACTTTATATATGGCTCATATTTGAGTAAAGAAGAAATTGCTTTCTCAGATCCCACTCCTGATGGAAAACTGTTTGCAACACAGTACTGTGGCACTGGTCAGTTTCTGGTATATAATTTTATTAATGGACAAAATAGTACCTAAAACAAATTCTTGCCTACAGTACTAGAAGACATCTACTGAAGAGAAATGGATTGGTTGCTGACTTTAACCAGGAACTAGGGCCATTTTTATTACAATGAACTCAGGACTGGCAACAGCCAAAAGGTTGTTCCATTTTCATAAAATTGGAAACAATGCAGTAATAGCTTATTATTGTTTTGTTTTTTAAAGAAGATATTTTATTATCTTTTACAGAAATTTATGATTGATGTATTTTATCTATAGTTATTTAGACATGTTTACATGCAGCAGATAATTGTTCATAGTGGACTGAAAACTAATGCAAGGACTATGGTCTCAGTGATAAGTACATTTTGAAGTTCTTAATATGGAAATATACCAGTGTAGCTTGGTACTGTATTTTTATATTGATCTGCTGATACCAGTTATAGTTTTAAAGACTGTATTTTCACAGAGCAGAAACCCAAGGTTTTTGAGTTATACAGGGGGGTACAGTATTACATGTATAAGAATATGAAGCTAACTCTTAAAGGACCTGAAGTATACTGTGAAGGCACTCCCTTAAAAATTCAAAGGTTCAAGTAAGAAAAAGCAGGAAGAATTTGTAATATTGAGCTTTTCGTTTTCATGCACAGGGGCAGGTTTACTGCAAGAAGGGAGAGAGGAGTAGAGAGTACTAGCACAAACAAAAGTGGGCAGAAAGAACAGCCCCTGAAAGGGACAGGTTTGCTGAAAGAGAGGGCTGCATTGTCACAGGCGGGCAGCCCTGGGAGGAGAGCTGCCCCTGCTGCCTTGCAAAGGGAGAAGGCTGGTGAAGAGAGACACCTAAACGGTAACAGGCAGGCAGGCAGTTGTTGTTTTCTTTTTTAATATTGAGCTTTTTCTTCCATTTCTTTCTTTTCTATTCTCAATGGTAGGAAGAAATGGAAGGTGGTAAAGAATTGAGGCTTTTCTTAGTGGAGAGCAATAGATGACTAGAATGAGGAAGGTACCTTTAAAGTTTATCATTCTGTTTTCTTTTTTTTAATAAATACCATCTTTGGCACACTTAGGCTGTTAACAAATCCCTAAGAGATTTATAAAAACCTATGGATAGTCACAAGCTAAATGTAGATGATTTGGTATCTGCTTTGTTATTCCTCAGAAATACTACACTGAGTATATGTCCTCATTACTGGACTTCATTTTGATACTTGTCTATCCTTCATAGTGCCCTCTACTTTTAAAGGGTTTATATGTTGAAAACTGCTGTGGCCTTTTTGACCTGTAAATAATGTAGAATAAAATAATAAAATACTTGATAGCTTTTTTTTAAGTGATAAATATGATAATGGTTTGTTGTCATTTGTGTTTTTTTCAGGGAGTTTCTTAGGTTTGATACCTTGAAATATAACACTGACTTCTTAAAAGCCAATATTCACCAGTTTGCCAAAGGATCTAAATGTCAGCAATAACTGTTCTAAACTCTATTTCCAAAAGGCTAAAATCCTAACTTGAGAATTTTCTAATTGTTCAAAGAAATAAAGAGCCATAACCCAAGATTGAAATACTACTGTGGCTTAACAGATTAATTTTATAAGCTGAAATTATCATATCTCCATTAAAAACTGACTAAAATTAGGACTTCAAGATGAATAAGTATACATTTTATCCCCCTCTGAATAAAAAGGTGTGCTTTTTAAATTTTTTTAAAGATTTATTATTTATTTTATTTTTTATACTAGAGCTGGGGTACAGACCAGAGGCGCGGGAGGGTGAGAGGATTCACCAGAGACAGAGTGGGGAGCAGATCAGGCAAATGGACCGAAATATACTGCTGAGGGGAGCAGCAGGGGAGACAGGAGAGGTCTGCCACACCATGTGAGAATCTCCCTGGCCGGCTGGGAATCGAACCTCCACTGCAGAGGCTGCAGACAGCTTCACGGCGCTGCGCTCAACCCGATGTGCCACCGGGGAGGCCCTGCTTTTTAAATTTATAGAGTAGTATAAGGTTCTATAGGCTTTATATGGGTGGAATGGTAAGACACTGTAAATATTTCATGATTGTGTGACTTTTGATACTCTTTCTTTCCCTTTGGACTTGAGGCTTGCTTGTCTAGTCATTCCTGGACTTATTGCTTGCCTGAAAAAGTGTGAACTAAGGATATTTATGAATTTAGTTATTTGAAGCTTTAGAAGAGATCATGATCCTGAGGTTTGTGAAATAAGGGGGTATGAGGGTTGTAGTAAGTACCACTGTTTAAGAGTCTTACATAAGAGCAAGTGAGAAGACATGTGCAAGGTTAGAGAACGAGAAGAGAGTGTTAGAAAGCATAGAAAGAGTTTTAAGAATCAATGGTCAGCACTGTTCCAACATAGATGAAAACTGAAGAAAATTCAAATGATGTTAGAAAAAGAAATGCAGTCCCCACAGAGTGATCAAGGCAGTCGTGGACACAGTGAGTATACACTGATAACCGCAGTCAAAAGAAGTTGATTTTATAAATGCTGATATATGAAGGGGCCTATGGTATTTTTGGTCAGCTGCCCTTGAATAACTGTTTAAGGCCATTATAAAAATATCTCATATATACACAACTTAAGATTCACACATACAGACAGGAACCATGAAGTTTTTATCAGTTGTGCCTAGGCCTGTATGGACATGCAAGGGTTTACTTTGCAAGAATTATAAAATCAGTATGTTACCAGTTCATCCAATATGCAAGCGTGAATTTGGTGTGTCTACTACAAGCTTAACTAGCAGTAGAACAGTAAGTATAATAGACATACATGATACCTTAATTGTTTTGCTTGCTTTGCATGGTTGCCCAGCTAGTATCTGGATAAGAGAACAACCATATTCTTGCGTAGCATTATTTACCAGGGGCTAAGATTCCTGCATTCATATTTGAGGTATTGACTGCAGACGTATATTATCTACCTATTCTCATGGCCTTCTGGCAGATAGGGAAGGTTCTGTCTTACAACAATCTCCTTTCACCCCTCTAGTTAAAAATAAAATACATTGAAATGCTTATAAAATGAAGAAGAGGTCAGAAATCAACTTGTTGCTTTTTCTTACCACTTATTCCATCTGTTGGCATAGTTTTGAAGTAGGTGCTTTCCCTAGGGTCAGTACTTGACAGTTATAAGAACAGGTACTTTGTTGAATAAATGTCCTTTCCTTGGTCTCAAAAACCCCTTCTGAAATCATTGTTAGTGATTTTTTTCTGTGAAGCCAGGGTTTCAGTATTATAGCCAATATTGTACTGGACACGAGAACTTTAAAGGGCAATTTCCATGAATAAAGAAAGGACTGAGGATTGTGTGTTCCCTGGATGCTGTTCCAGCCCTAAGTGGTTGAATACGAAGGTACAGCAGTTTCACAACTTTCAGTCTTTGCAAAGCACCTGCTTTGGGATATGTAGCAGAACACTGACAGTTTCTGCTCACTCCTGAATCTGTCACGTATGCACAAATATTTATTGCCCCTCTCTGAGCAGTACCTTTACCCTAGAAGAGCAGTTTGATGGTTTTATATCAAATTTTATTATTTTAGCTCTTCACATAACAGAACTGAAAGGGAATTTTCTAGATTCAGTTATTTCTTCTGAAGAGTAGGTAAAATTTTGTAGCGTTTATAAATGGAATTGACACCTTAGATCACACTACACAGTTCTAGCAACCCAAAGGTGTTCATCTAAGGACACCAAAGTAAGTATAGTTGCCATAGATAAAAGATTATGGATGTACTACAAATATTAACATCTCTTTAATTTTAAATCTGTCATCTTTATGTGTAACTCTGTAAATACATGTGGTTGTAGAGGCTTTTGTGTGTGTGTGTGTGTGTGTGTACATGTATCTGCTTCATGTATGTAAAAGCCACTGATTTTAATTCATCGATTAATTGGCACTTACTTGGGCTATTAGGCCAGAATAGTAGACTCTTTGTCATTCGATCTTTGATATATGGATTTCTCACCTTGCTTAGGCATTGCCAGAGTTACAAAGCTCGTTCCAGTTTTTGAAAATGCCAGAAAATTAGTTTAGAGAAAACAAGCTTTCGGAGGGGGGAGAGAATTTTAATACATTCACCAAATTAAACGATAGGACAAGAACATAGTGTAGACACAACTTAAGACAATTTAGAATCATAAACAAAATGTGAGGTAGACTGACTAGTGAAATTCACCAAATTTTGGTTAAGAAAATTTTACAGTAATAAAGTAACATAGGTGCCCCATTTTCTAAAAATCACAGAAAGCAATTGCATAAATTACAGCCAAAAAAAAATGAATACAATGATTCTCATTCTAATTTTAGTTTACATTCAGTATTAACCTGTGTGAACTGGCATCCACGGCAAGTTTCAACAGGTCTATAGGTCAATTATTATGCAGGCCTAGCGAACACATTCATACCACAATGTTAAAGAGATGGCAAGGCTTGAAGCTGAACACACCAAGGTATGTATTAACAAATTGTGGTGTCCTGTGCTTGTGCAATTTTATCCTTAAAGGAGTAGGACTTAACATTCTCTAAAGAATTATACTGATAAGGTGATTTTAAAAGATAGAAACCTTGGTGAGACAGGCATTAGAAAGACAAGGAGGTCAATTTGAATTTTCCATCATTGGGTTGATGGCCTTTTGGCTTTATTCTGGCAGTTCTCTTCCACAGAATTAATAGTATATAAGAAATTGTAGTCATTTCAGTTCTCAGAGTAAAGCTCTGAAATACCTGCATCTAAAGTAAACTCTAAAAAATTTTTCCTTAGAGTATAAAGCCATAAAGCCAGAAGAAACCCTGAGAAGCCATCTGCCCAGGTACACATGCTTGGAATTATTTCAAGTATTTTTTTTTTTTTGCTCTATACAGTAATTATCATTGGAATATTGCACAAACATGGGTTTCTTGTTACTATCTGTATTAGGTCTTTTCAGCAAAACAGGAACAACTGAAATACATTCATATCTAAATCAACCTGCTTCAAAACGTACCTCTTTGCCAAAAATTCTGCTGTACTTAATAGGAGTATTTTTAAGCATATATATATATAAGGCAGATTCTCTTTGAAGAACAATTAAAAATAGGGTTGAAAGGAATTAACTCATTTCAGAATACATTTAAACCATCATAAGTAGTTATATTAAAACTGAGAGCTGCAAATCATTTTCAGATTAGTACATTGCATCTTTTCACTAGCTGTAAACTCGTTATCACAAGCCAATAGAGCCCGTCAGTTAATACTTTCTTTGTTCTAAGTAAATGTAGGCTTAGTAGGCCCCTCTCTGTAGTTTCAGGCCACAAATAAGACATTGATTCAAGTTAAAAAAGCCATTTTAAGGAGGAATAAAGTGGTATATTCGGCTAATGAGAAAAATGTTGAAGTGTCGTTTAATGATGAGAATTGAAGCATTTAAGAGTAAACTTCCCAAAGACACTTAATTTGTAACAGATCACTTTCTAGAAATCCGTACAAACTTACGCCTTCTACAGTTGATAAAGACACAGCCCCACTTGATTATTATGAGTCAAAAGGACTTTAAATGGATTCTTCTCTCTTGTAAAAGAATCACTGGTAAGATTATGTAAAAAACAGTTCTCTTTCTTTCTGTGGCGCCTTTTCCCATTCCAGCAATTTCTATGTTGTCAGTACAAGGCAACTAATATTCATCCAGTGTATCTTTTAAAGGAAGCTTTGATTGCATCCCTGAAAGGAAACAAACTAATTCCAATCCACAGGGAACCTTAGCCTGACATTTACTTTGCTGGTGCCAGCTACTTCATTTCAACCAAACAGGGCAGGTGTGGGGTGACTGTTGAAAGCTTCTTAGTTATTGGCTCAACTATTGAGTCAGGTTCTCCTTGTACAAGGTTAATCACGGTTCCATATTCTCAGACATGGTGTGCTTAGAGACTGCAAACATTTTAATAGAAAAAGCAAAGGAATTTAAGCAAGAAGCTGCATAAATGCACACACGCCTGCTCTGTATTTACTGATGTTTTTTGTTCAGTTTAAATAGTAAACTTTTAACTCCTGTGGAAATTTTGCCAAAAGTTTCAATACATATAAGATTATAAATCTTAAGCTAACACTGCACAGAGAAAGACAAAGCTACTTTTTTTTTAAATACAAATATCTTCTACATTCTATCATTTCAGACCCCTGAGTAAAATGCTGTACCAAAGTACAGCTCTGAAGAGAAACTGAGGGTTCAGGCCTCAAACGTTAATCTTCAATTAATTCCACACCAATGGTGTGAGTCTCATGTAACACATTCAGGCTAGCTAATGCTGAGCGTCAGATTTCCTCCTAACTTAGTGTTGTAGAGAAAAACAATGCAAATTTCATTCATGTTTGTTCTCCAAAGTATGTCCTCAGGCTCCCATGGGCAGGCCATGTCTTAAGGAATTGCATAACTGCCTAGGGTGGAGTTAACCTGGATTGAAGGTCCTGAAATTAGAACTGAAGGAGAATGATGCCCCCAAAAAACCTAGGTCAGATTTGGGGGGGATTCTTTGGAGAATAGACAAATATGTTGCACTTTGCTCCACAGTGATTGTACTTTAAAGGAAAAAATAATTTGTTTCTGCCCCACCCCACCATCCCTTTACTACTTTCCGTCTCTCGAAAGCTCATACATGACGTCCAGTGAGAAAGTAGAGGGGCTTGTCATCACTGCTGTTAGCAGTTTGAAACTCATCCCGGAGGCGGAACTGCCACTCATCCTCTAGTTCTAAGCGGACAATTGTTTGGCGTAAGGAGCTTCTGTCTTGGCAGATGACACACAGGGTAGCACCTTCAGGAGAAAGAATGTATCTTAGGCTTGAATGTATCTTAGGATTGAAATGATAGAGAACATTAAACCTCTCTGATAGGCTCTAAAGTAACACAGCTAAGACCAAACATCAAAATTATTCAAAAATAAATAAAAGAATAGTACGAGTTCAAAAGTTCAGAAGAGTGTAAAGTGAAAACTCTCCCTACCCAGCAGCTAAATCCAGTCTTACACTATTTCTCATATTACACGTTTGCCTCTAGGGGAGGGTCTCTCAGTCTCAGTACTTCGCTGTGAGGGGCTGTTCCGGTTCTGTCAGATGTTTATAGCTCCTCTGGCTTCTGCTTGCTGCCAGTAACACAACTGGCACAGTTGTGCCAGTAACACAACTCCAGGGTGACAACCTAATATGTCTTCAGATCTTGCCAAATGTCCCCTGGGTGACATAATTGCCATACGCATTCTGCCTCAAATCTCTGCTCCAGATGTATTTTATACAAATAAGTGAATACATCATTTTTTCTGTTCTCATAAAAATGGTAATATGCTATATACAGTATTCTGAACCTTTTTCTCTGACCTGGAGGTTATCTTATCAGGATTATTTGTGATGCTTAATCCGCAGTTCTTATGCAAATCTCTCTGCATGGCGCGTGACTTTTGGAACATCTTTATCTTTTGTATCAGAATCAATTCATTAATTTTAATAAAAATCAGGTTATGTGAGAAGCATTACTTCTTGCACTGCATCATTTCTAAAATTAATATGATCATAAATCTGGCTGTTCATCTGCATTTAGTTTAGGATAACTTGACTTATTCTCCCCTGTCATCATCCCCATTAAGAAAATCAGTAAAGTGAAAAGGCTTCCCAACTACATCCCTTCTTTCCCTGTTTTAAAAGCAAGGTATTCTATATTGTCAAAAATATTGTTAAAGTGCTTTTCTATCTTTTCCATCTCAATATTCTGTCTGGGGTAATCGTTAACATCCAGAAGCAAGGTTCAAAATTTACCTTTTAGAAACTTAAATTTCTTAAGAAGATCAGCACCTACAAAAGAGTCACAGAGGTACAAGAGAAGTCCACTGAAAAACACCCCCTCACAGTTGACATTGCTGGAGTGGGGCCTGGAGCTGATGTAGCATATAGCCACCTGGAATCAAACAGAAATAGTGTAGGCATCTCAGATGCAAGCAACAACCCGTACTTTAGCTGAATAAGTCAGGTTCTTTTTACTATTTCAGGGTAAGGTAAAAAAATGATTGTTTTACATTGAAATTTAAGTGGAATGGTTACTTAAGCTTTACACATACTATTGTGTCAAAGTTTAGCCTATTTAAAGCTTCTCTTATTTCTCATTAAGAGAAATGGTTATGAAATTAGTAAGAAACAAAAAAGTCCCTTGATTTCAAAGTTTTCATGAAATAAAACTTTCCACAAAAAGACATACTTTGGAAAGATTAAATACTTAGATTACCTTATTGATAATAAAAAATACGCTTGATAAACTTTTCATTTACATAAACTTTCAATTGGATAGAAGCTTTGAACAGTGGATGAGTTTAAATTATTAGCCCTATGGCTTCTATGTACATAACATTACTTCACAAAAATAGGAATGTGAATAAGGTAGTTTGGGAGACAGAACAGTGAAATAGCTTAATACGTGAGTCAGACTGCTTGTGTTCAGATACTTTATAGCTGTGTGACACCTCAGTTTTGTTCATTTCTTTTTTTTTTTTAATTTTTTTTTTCTATAGAGGCATGTTTTTATTTATTTATTTATTTGCTTGTTTGTTTGTTTTGTTTATACATGCACTGGGTACAGTCAGAAGCACGGGAGGGTGAGAGAATTCACCAGAGCCAGAGCGGGGAGCAGAGCAGGCAGAAGGACCGAAGTACACTGCTGAGGGGAGCAGCGGGCGGCAGGAGAGGTCTGCGCGCCATGTGGGACCCTCCTCCGGTGGCCTGGGAGCAGCCGGGGATCGAACCGGCGCCGCAGAGGCCTCGGGCAGCTTCGCAACCCAGAATTCAACCGCTGCGCCACTGGGGAGGCCCCAGTGTTCATTTCTTGATACCTCAGCTTCCTTGTCTTGTAGAGATAACAATAGTACCTGATGCATAGGACTATTTTGTGAATTACATAATTAATGCAAGCCACAGTATTCATTCAGTAATAGCTGCTATTAGTGGTTGTAGAATTGAGATAGTATTGCCTTAACACCCACACCTCTGGATTCTGTGATGGCAGAATTGGAAGACCTGGGGTAGTTATATAGCTGACAGATTATAGAAGATATTATTACATCTGATAGGCTTTTTCTTCTTCTAAGACTCTACAATTCCTGATCCAACTCTTAAACTATTGAACTATGAGAATGATGTAAAATGTTTACACTAATTTTAAAAACCAGTTTCTAAAATTTCCAGAATTGAATCCTAACGTTGGATTTCAGTATTAAGAGATACTTGTGAATACATGCAAAGAAAAAACTGGAAATAAAAGTAGTTTGCCAAAGTGTTATGTTCTAATTACATGTGTTATATTCTAACTTTTTTTTCAAATTTTATTTTTTAAAAGATTTATTTTTGCATAGAAGAACTGGGGTGTAGGCCAGAGGTGCAGAGGCTGAGAGGATTCACCAGAGACAGAGTGGGGACCAGAACAGGCTGATTTACTGAAATACACTGCTAAGGGGAACAGCAGGCGAGATAGGTAAGGTCTGCTGCTCCATGTGGGTAGCTCCCTGGCTGGGGATTAAACTCAGGCCATCGCGCTGATAGTGCTGAGACTTAACTAACCGTAGGCCACCAGGGAGACTCCAATATTCTAACATTTAAAAAAATTATAAGGAGGATATAGTAAAACAATACAACTTTAAAAATGTATCGGAAAATATTGTGACAGAAGCCCTTTAAATCCTGAAGACCATCAGTAGTCAGAAAAATCATGAAAAGTATACAAGAGGCAATTAAAAAAAAACACAACTGGTGAAGAACTTGAGAGAGAGCAAGAATGAAAACTGAGGAAGCAATGAAAAAGTCAAGTAGTGGGAATTGGAGAAATGACAAGTATAAAGGTATCCCATGATACTCTAAATTGTTCAGCAGTCGTTGAGATTCTCTTAAGATGGTGGCTAAGTCATACTGTGCCAAGTGAAAACTCAATTTTGTGGAGAAACATTACACGAATCCGGTATTGTGTGAAACGTGTTATGACAGGAAGGAGTAGGAGCAGGCAGCTGTTTCTGTCCAACATCTCTGAGGTAGGCTTCTTAGCAAAGCTGAGCTCTGAGCTAAGCTTTGAGTATTATGTTCACTGGCCTTTAAGGAGAGGCAAAATAGGTACAGGGATCATGTTTTGTGTGAGACTTTGTCTAAGTATGGCTCAGGCTTTTGTCATTTAAACTTTCAAACAGTAGATAAAATGGGAAAAATGGATGGAAGGAGGTAAAAGCAGAATATTAGCCCCTTCCAATTTACCTCTGGTCCAATGTTAAGGTAGGAGTCAATGGCCAACACAGGACTCTTGAAGTTATGGATGGCTTTGGGGAAGAGTTTGTATGAAGCATGCTGAAGAAACTTCTCCAGGAGAAACTGCGCGGGGGCTGCCAGTAGCGTGTGTTCACTGTCTGGAGCACAGACATACTGAAGGGGCAAGATGGGTGCCAGGATCTCTGACACCTGAAATGAGAGCCGAGATTATCATGGGAAATGTTTTCTGTCACTCAATGAAGTGGGCAAGGAAGCACTGCATCACACTCAATGGCCTCTCAAATGATAGTGGTAGTATAGTGACAGATCCAGGTTCAAATGTAAGCCCATCACTTTTGGGTTCTGAAAGGTACAGTTGGGTTTAACATAATTTACACACAGTAAGGTTAGGGAAAAATGAAAAAGTAGGCTTCTTTGAAAGTTACTGCATTTAGCAAGTACATTGTGAGGATCAATAGGAAGCCTTTACAATACTGCTGGATATGAGTGGGTTAAATTCCATCACATCCCAACTCCCCAACCCCCCTAAAAAAGGAAAAGGCTTCTAAGCTCCACTGGGGTGTCCACATGTTAATTGCCAGTGGATCTCAAACAGAAAAGGGCAGGCCCATGGGATTTACCCTTAAAAGGTTGTGATGTACATTATTTTCTATTAAAATCTGGCAATGGACTAGAGACCATTTTGACTTCTTTTTTAAAAGATTCATTTATTTATGCATACAAGAGCAGGGGTGCAGGCCAGAGGAACAGAAGGTGAGAGGATCCACCAGAGACAGAATGGGGAGCAGAACAGGCAGATCTACTGATGTATACTGCTGAGAGGAACAGTGGGCGAGACAGGAGAAGTCTACTGCGCCGTGTGGGTAGCTCCCTGGCTGGGGGTTGAACTCGCCACAGTGGCTGGCGATAGCTTGAAGGCGCTGAGACTCTATAACCCTTGTGCCACGAGGGAGGCCCCATGTTGACCTTTTCATTTTACTTTATGTGTTACATGAGAAAAGTGTTAACATTTCGTATTGCTAAACTAGCAAAGTAAAGTTTGAAACAGAATCTTTATCGAGTTGCTAATGAAATCTAAATAAGGGTAATTCTGTTGAAACTTCAAAGCATGTTTAGATTGTAGTGAGTCCTCACTAAGAGAAATGAGACTAGAAGTTTGACTTCTATAACCTTACTTTTCAAGCAAGTGGCACGTACTTAGTGCCAGTACCTAATAACAAAGATCAGAAATTTTTGACTTATATCTAACAGTAGAATCATGCTTGTGAAACTTACCATGATCTTTGGTTTGATGATAAAGTCCCTCTGCCCTCCAACCTGAACATGTTTCTTCATGAGGCTGAAGTTATTAAAACGGCAGATGAGTAGGCCACTACTGTTTGTTCTCAGGTTGAAGTCAACATCTTCACAGAAATACCTGAATCATATAGGAGAAGTTTCATTGACTGCCTTTTAAACCTCAACAGAAAGTGAGGCAGGTGTTAGGAGATAGCCACAAACAAAATCACCTTGACCCCTCCTGGAGCTTGCCCTCCTAACATGCCCAAGACCCCCAGATTTGAATATCATGAATATTAAAGGAAGAAGTGGGGTGACTTTGGTCCCAGGCACTCCATGGGGTTTTAGGCACACCTGAACTGAAATAGGGCTGTACACTCTATACTCTTGCAGGCAAGGTTGACATAACAATGACTTTGGTTCTTTTGCTATCTGGGATGATAACGTAATTGGTTGAGGTGGCAAAGCCTAGGGTTGGACTGCTCACATCTGCTGGTTTCTGTCTATAAGATTCAGCTCTCTGGGTCTTACATTTGAAGAGTGATTAAATTCTGAGTGTGAATGAAGAGTTAATCTTCAATAATTTATGGGTCCACACATAAACAGGCTTTAAGTTCTTGAATAATGAGGTGGCTAAAGTATGTTTTCTGACCATTTCACATTGTAACACCTATTATTGAAGGTCTGGGTTAGTTTGAAGGATGATAAAGGGGGATGTTGTGAGTTGTGTCCCCTCCCCACTTTGTCCATATGAAGAGATTCTCAGTTTCTCAAAGACACAGGAATAAAAAGAGGTTAAAACTAGGCAGAACAATCAGGATTAATTGCATTCAGGAGGCCTGACTTACCTGTTGAAGTCATACTGCACATTCTGAGTCAAATCTATGTTAAGGAGAATGAAGTCATGCACATGGCACCTCGAGAAGGGGGCCTTCAGGCTCTGGGAAGTCAGCTTGCTGCTCCATTTCTGTATGCCCAGGATTGCATAGTGAATGATTTTTGGTGTTGCTTCAATATGCTGCAAGACACTCTTCAAGGACACATTCTTACTAGAAACTCCTGTTTCCATGGGCTGGCTGTGAAATATAAAGGTAGTTTATATAAGATATCAGTAACGTTGAATGGAGGATCATTTATGAACTATTTTACAGTATTTATATCTGTAAAGGAAATAATCAGCTGGTTTACTTTGCATTAACCTGGAATGGCGAAGGATGCTGCACCCCGGTGTCATGCTGCCTGTCACTGCAAACTCAAGGAAGCTGCCACTTTAGAGCAGGGGCTTAATCACCTTAAGGCAAAGAAAGAATTCCAGCCCATAATACCTCAAAGTGAATAGTGAACTGGGAGCTACTAAAAAGGTTGCCAGAGATTAGAATTAAGTATAATTCCCAGTTCTGGTTATTCTGGTTATAAAAAAGGGATGTTTGAAAACTTCACTGTCTTCAAATCTACAATGGAAAGAACACAAAACCAAAATGTTTGAGCTTTGGGGTGTATAGATCATCTGACATGGGGCTATGCTGGAGTACCATTGACATTTTGGGGGCTATTTATCACATAAGACTTCCATGTCTAGGGCCTCCCTGGTGGCACAAGGGTTAACATGCAACCTATGAAACTATCCGCAGCCACTGCAGCACAAGTTCAATTCCCGGCCAGCTGGGGAGCAACCCACATGGTGCAGCAGACCTCTCCTGACTCGCCTGCTGCTCCCCTCAGCAGTGTACTTCGGTCAGTCTGCCTGTTTTGTTCCCCACTCTGTCTCTGGTGAATCCTCTCACCCACCCACACCTTTGGCCTGTACCCCAGCTCTTGTATGCATAAATAAATAAATCTTTTAAAAAAAAAAAAGACTTCCATGTCTGGCATTCTCTGGAACTTGGGGACCACTTCACCACTTTCCAGCAGGAGAACCTCTGATTTTGACCCAGCGATACTTTTACAGGTGGTAGAATTAAGACAGAGAGATAAAATAACTGCTTTTTCATCCAGATAGTTATGATCCAAAGCTTGGGGTCAAAAAGAGGGTGTCCTGATTTAGAAGCCACTAGACTTTTTAAACAAAACATAATGTCTCAACAGACTTTCATAGCTAACCAAAGTCACGATGCAGAGATTTTCAGGAATTTAATGGCATACCAAATGTCTCCAAAAGTTCCTCAGTCACCACAAAATGTGCTAGTGAGTGTGGTTTCATGGATGACCATTTTGCTCTATAAGGCTGTACCTCTTATTTACGTCCATGCATGACTGCAGTCAAGGAAATACCTTCTATAGTATTGTCATACTCCCCTAAAACTTCTTGGGAAGTATCACTACCTGGTCTGCTCCTGAAGACTGTGAATGTTCCACAGGACACATGAGTCATCCATCACGACGATGAAAGGCCAGACACACTGGCGTTTAACTCCCAGCTCTTCCAGGCGGTTCCTCTCTAGTTCCAGGTTGTGATATGAGAGCTCCTTAATGAGAAATCTGGCCGCACCTGGAAGGCAACATAATGACAGCTGCACATCCTTCTTCAGGCTTGGCGGAGGCCCCACAGACAGCTCACATCCTTCCAGAGGCATGTGTGTCCATATGGTGACCATGCAGGTGTGTGTGGGATGTTAACCAAATACTCAGAGCAGTGTTGGTAAGAACCACTGGTCTATTTTAAAATGTAGATTCTCTTTATCAAAGCAACATTGGCTTACTACACTACATGATTTTTTTAAAAAGGAAAAAAAAAAATTCCCAGGAACTTATCACCAGAGATGTTGGCATGATGCAGATGACTCGTGAACTAAGCTTTGAAAAGTGCTACAAGAATCTAGTTTCGGGCCTCCCGGTGGCGCAAGGGGTTAAGCACCGCACTATGAAGAAATCCACAGCCTCTACAGCACGAGTTCGATCTCTGGCCCGCCAAGGAGAAACTCACATGGTGAAGCAGACCTCGCCTGTCTCTCCCGCTGCTCCCCTCAGCAGTGTATTTCGTCAGTCTGCCTGTTCTGTTCCCCACTCTGTCTCTGGTGAATCCTCTTCCACCTCTCCCCTCCCCCCTGCATCTCTGGCCTGTACCCCAGTTCTTGTATGGAAAAAAAAAAATCTTTAAAAAAAAATTAAAAACTAGTTTCCCTACAGGGAGAAAGGTTAGTACATAGACTAAATGCTTATTATATAGGTTAGTTCCTAAAAGTCACAAAATGAAGGGACTCGTTCTTTGAAGCACCTTGTACTAGAGAGTGGCTGGGGCTGGGGTAAGGGGTGTGGCTCTTCCACTAATGTGTCCTGTGCTTAAGATACCATTAGGAAATTTGCATCAGTGAACAATATCTTTGAAGATTCTGAAAACGAGCATCCTTTCTCTAGATCTGCCTTTTTTTTTCTTTTTTTGGCAAGATGCAAATGATACAGTGAGCACAAGAACAGACAGGAGTTAAGCTGCCTAGGTTTGAATCCTCATTCCACCATTTTATAGCTGTGTGACCCTGAACAAATTAACTCCCCTGTGCCCTGCTTTCCCCACCTGTAGAAAGGCAAAGATAATGTCTGCCTCATAGGTGGTTGTATGCTGCTCAGGATGGTGCCTAGAATGTGCTAAGTACGCAGAGTGTTTGCTGTTGTTAAGGTGACCATAAGGAATTAGCCAATTTCTGTTTAGGGCCGCCTAAGTGCAAAAAAATGTAGATGATAAATGAAGAGGAACTAGACAAACATAAAGGGTAACATGAAGGCTAAGGCTTAAGGATATGAAAAGGAGTGGAAAGGAGAATAAAGGGACTTGAGGGAGACACAGAAGTGGGGAACGGAAAGAAATCCTGTAAAGAAGGACCGTGTAGACTCACACAAATGACTCAGGTCACCTCTGCTGTTCAAGCCAGCCCTGTGCTAGATATTCGTTCTTCCAAATGTTAATGAGCTCATGTCCTCAGCCCTTCTGAGGCTGCACTAAAAATGAGACACTCACAAAAACTGGGAAAACTGATTTAGAACTACAATGCAAGCCGTGACCAGACAGTACAGCTTTTAAAACACTGGGTCCAGTTAGAAGTTTTCCACCTGAGTAAAACTGAGTTCTAGACTTCGGTGCCTCCCACAGGCCTGTCATACACACACCCATTGTGTCCCTTGGAAGAAATCAGCCCATGGGGAAAAGGCAGGGAAAACTTGCAGGCACTTTCAAGATGACGGCCATAGGAGGGAATGATGCTTTTAACTCCTGGGTTGTACAGAAACTTACCATGAGCCTTTAATATTAGCCACAACTTGGGAACTCCAGAACAGTGAGCTAGCTGCTTTCCTCCCCAGACCTCTCTCACTGTTACATTCCTGCTGCAAGTGCAAGTGTGCTCAGCCTAGAACACTCACACCTACACTGGTGCGTCCCAAGCCCTTCCCAGGGTATGCGATATACCGCTGGCTTTTTTAGTTACTAGTCCTCGGAAGTTAAAACTGCAGATCAAGGGAAAAGAAAAGTCAACAGGCCTTTCATTTGGAGGGGAGGGCAGGACACTTTCCAGAGATGGGAACCTTTGAAAGTTTAATCCCTTGAGGAAGGGAGCTCAGTTTATCATTCAGCCCTCACCCCATCCCAGGGAGGCCCCTTACCCACGCCTGCATTATTGAACATGCCCGGAAGCACCAGCATGATGTGGTTGGGCCAGTACTTGCGGTACAGCGGCATCTCGTATTCTTTGACCACCAGAAGGTGAAGGTGGCTGATGCCCTCCATGGCGTGAAAAAGATTTAGGAGTCCATGCTCATGGCGACCACTGGAAGGAGTGAAAATAGGGCTCTTCACTGCATTCAAATTCTGTTGCAAGGAAAAAAAGAGCGAGAGAAATGAAAATCCTTAGGTATAAGAAACTTAGAGCACCAGGACCTCCCAGGTGGCAGGGGTTAAAGTCAGCACTATGAAGCAATCAGCAGCGACTGCAGCATGAGTTTTATCCCCTGCCAGAGAGCAACCCACCTGGTGCAGCAGACCTCTCCTGACTTGCCCCCTGCTCCCCTCAGCAGTATATTTCAGTCAATCTGCCTGTTCTGCTCCCCACTCTCTCTGGTGAATCCTCTAACCCTCCCACAACTCTGGCCTACATCCCAGTTCTTGTATGCATAAATAAATCTTTAAAAAAAAAAAAAAACTGAGAGGACCCGTGTGAGCCTGTCAGTACTTGTGTCCCGACACTATCACACACCTTGTCTGAAACCAGGGGCAGCCGCATGCTCTCCAGGTGTTTGCCCTGCTTGCTGAAGACAAAATGACTCTCTTTGGATTTAGGAATGATGAAATAGAGCTGCACCTCTTCTCCCAGCATGGAGGAAGAGAAGGTAAATGCATGAAGGGTGGAATCTGACATCTACATTTGCAAAGAAAAAAAGAGAATGTAAGCGCACAGTGTACAATCTTCCAGGCCACTTGCCTAGAGAGGTTCGCTAATCTGAACTGACGGACACCACCAGATCTGGCTCTGTGCACAAAGTTGAAAGGGTTGAGAAGGTGAGCGTTTGTGTCTTTAAGTTGTGGCCATCTTGCCCCTACAAAGCCTGTCCATGGTGGAGGGAGAGGTACCTGTTCTTCGCATTTTTCGAGTTCTTTGAACCATAACTCAGTCTCACAGACATTAAATACACTGATGCCCTGCTCTGTAAACATCCTCACAGTGCCCAGTTATAGGGAAGAAAAACACTTCTGCTTTATGTGGGTCAGGTCAAATGAAGTCAGTATTTTTCAAAGCAAAATACTAGGACTAATAGTAAAATGCTCTGTGCCCTCACTTTTCCTGGCTACAAGTGGAAGAGGTCTGAACGGTCATTTAGCCCGGAAGTCTGCTTTCGGGAAAGACCATTTAACTCACCAAAGCGAAATATAAATCTAATCTATTTTTGAAGTTGCTGGAAAGTTCAAATGCTCTCCCACTAACCAATCTGAAAAATTACAAGAAGGTCTTTACATGTTTTACAGTGCAGACAATATTTGCCTTAATGAAAGGATAGCATCACTTTCCAGCAACAGCTAGCACCCAGAAAGGTTTCCCAAGTGTTTAAATATCACATTTCATAGAAAAGTAATATAATTTGTCCCTGAAACGCTTATTTCATTCTGCTGCTTTGATTTGTGTGGGAATATGCTTAGTATTGTAACCATATAGAAACAATATACTTGGGTTTTAATTAAGAAATTTTATAAAAACCTGATTTTTAAGCTCAGGGACTCTCTAATTTTTCAAAGCATTGTGAGCCGATTTGAAGCCAAAATTTTTCAATGGCCCACCAAAAGTTTTCAGCAATACCACAAAACAACCAGGATATAAAAGGTAACATGTATTACAAGAGCAGAATGATTTGATACAGATTTTCAATATATTCTTTCTGATACCCTGTGGGGAAGGGTGAAGACCTGCTCCTCAAATGTGGGGGAAGTCCAGTCAGCATATCCTAGGGGAAGCGTCCTTGGAGGTATTCAGAGCCAAGTAATAAAAATCAAGAAGCGATGGAACTTATCTCCAAACTATGCACTGGATACGACATCGTTTGCTGCCTTTCCCATCTTCTGTACTTAAAGGTGTACTGACCAAAAAGAAGCCAAATATTGTGGGGTGTTGCCTTACATTCTGCGTTCCTACTTCTCAGGTCTCTCTACATTAAAGAGCAGACATTGATGCCACTGTATACCTAGTGAAACCATGTCGCGCTGGGGTAAACTTGACTAGCGTGGTACACATCAAAGACATGTTAGAATCACAGCATCATGGGCACACCCCGTGGTTTTTCATCAATACAAAGGGGGAACGACCCTTTCAACAAATATACCATAATTAGGTTTTTTCCCCCCAGAACCTCAGAGTAAGAGCTACTCTCTAGCCTACACATGATACATGTAATTGGTTTGTTTCAATGAAGTGACTTAAAGCATAAAACTCAGCCTTCCTCTCTTTCCCTCCCCTCCAATCCTAGTAAACCCAAAGCAATTTTAATATATTGTTTAATGCATTTTGCTTCCCAGCTAGCACCTCCACCTCACAAATAAGCAATCCTTTGTCTAGGAGGTGAAGCTGGTAGCCTTAATTTGCACGCCTTCCCTAGGAGGTCCAGTGAGGTACCGGCAGGGGCGGGGGCGGGGGGTGGGGGGGCTGCACCTGGGAAGCAGAGGTGAAGTCCATGTACTGGTGGCACTGCTCGCAGTGGTGGAAGGTGTTGTACGCTGCGTACTTGGTCAGCATCATGGACACCGTTTCTCGTTTCCTGGGTTCTTCAACTTTGGGTTCCTTTATTGCTTCTGTGTATAAAGGGGCAAAAACCCTTCCCATGATATGCATGAAGCCCCTAGGCCTGGGAAGAAAGTCCTCGACACCCCCAAAGAGCATTTCAACGGATTCTATAACTTAAGCCCTGAGAGCCAGGGATGAAGATGGAAAGGTAACATGTATGTGTGGAAGAGAAGAGAAAAGCGGAGAGGCGGGTTACTTAAACCCTTAAAGATGAAATTCCCCCAGTCCTCCTGCCCTGACTTCGGTGCCCCTTGACCTCAGAGGAGGATAGTAAGCTTGGCTCCTCTTGCACTGACCTTTTTTGACCCCGGATAGCTTCTCAGTATACACCAGGCTCATCAAACTGTACTTGGGATCATGCACACTGACGTCAAAGGGCATTTTGCTGAAGCTCTCGATGTCAGGCCAGGGCTCTCCCTCTGACTGGCTTACTTCACTGCTCTCACTGTGATCTAGGACAAAAAGAAAGAAAGTGCGCAGAACAGGCCGACTGGTCTCTTGACCTCCATTCCAGGTGTCAGAGAGGAGAGGTTTTAGCAAACAAAGCCCAGGTGGGTGGACCGAGGCATTTCTGAAAAAGGAGCCCCTCTGTACTTGGGGAGAGGGAGCCAACATTGTCCATGCAGACCCATGCTGGGAGGGACGCTGGCCCTCACAAGCCCCCCTCCTTAGGCTCTCTACGCATGCATTCGTGTGCAGAGGTCAACTGAACCTCCCCCTCCAGCCCCCCCTGAATTTCTCTAATAAAAGCTTTTTAAATTTTGGATAATATAAATTCTTAGACTCTTAGTTGTGGGATTTTAAGATACTGATTTGAACAGTGCATTGGGCAAAATTCCCAATGTCTGCTGCATATTAGAATCACCTGGGATCTAGTCAAAACCCCTGTGGTTAGGTGCCCCCCTTATCTCTTTTGTTACCCAGGCACCTGTTGTGATGTTTAAACTTCCTTAGATGCAGTCAGGTCTGAGAAACAGACATGAGTTTGAGTCCGGATGATGTCCTTTACTACTCACCTGTTGGCACCTTCACCCCACAGGGTTCCCTAATTGTTGTAAGGATTCCAGATATTATGCTGAAACTGCTCAGAGAGTGGCAGGCATATGGGGGGTGTCCACTTATGATATTTATTGTCATTAATATAAGTTATCAAAAAGTTTAAGGCAACTTTCAAGGGGCGAAAGGAAGAAAAAGCTTTCCAAAAGAAGCCTAGAGATTTGGATATTTTCCCGAAGCATACAGATGGCCCATAGGCACCAGAAAAGATGTTGGACATCTCTTATTGTTAGGAAATGCAAATCCAAATAATGACATACCTCACACCTGTGAGAAGGGCTCTTATGCAAAAGGCCAGGAACAACAAGTGTTGTCAAGGATACAGAGATAAGGGGGAAAGGGAATGCCCACCCTCCCTGGCAGTGTTGATGGAATTGTAAATTGGTGCAGCTGTGATGGAAGACCGGATGGAGGTTCCTCAAAAAGGTAAAAATAGAACTACCATATGATCCAGCAATTGCACTTCTGGATATTTACCCCAAAACTATGAAAACATTAATTTGAAAAGATATGTGCACCCTTCTGTTCACTGCAGCATTATTCATAATAGCCAAGCTATGGAAACAACCTAAGAGCCCTTCGACAGATGAGTGGATAAAGAAAATGTGGTTTGTTTACACAATGGAACACTGCACGGCTATAAAAAAAAAATAATAATTTTTGCTATTGCAGCAAGGTTGGCACTTGAAGGGATTATGCTAAGTAAAATAAGGAGAAAGACAAATACAGATGATTTCACTCATGTAGACTATCAAGTAACAATGCAAGCAAACGAACACAGTAAGACAAAAACAAATCCTTAGACTATGATTACAGAAAGGGGTTACCAGAGGGGAGGAGAATGGGTGGAACAGGTAGACAGTCAATTGGATGACAGTGGATGGAAACTAGACCTTTGGTGGTAGGGTGGGGCAGTGGTATATATTTGCTGAGGTGTGAAAATGCACACCTAAAACTTATACAATGTTGAAAACAGTATTTACCTAAAAAAAAGCCTAAAGGCAATAAATACAGGGACTCTCTTTTTAATATAACAGTTTATTTCTTATATCCCTGAACTGAAGTTTGCATTTTATTTAAAAATCTAAGGTGTAGTCTGTTGGGTTTTTTAAGGTGTCATGCCTCTTAAGAGAACATCACATTCATCTGCATGAGAATGAGGGAAAAGGAATAAAGCCAAACTCACAGAGGCCAGGCGCTACCAGATGACCCGCCCCATCCCTGCACCCTCTCCCAGGGCAGAGTATTTGGTGTGAAGCAATAGTTTGAAGCTTGAAGCTCAGTCCCAGTTATGGGGCTGCTGCCTGCTTCATGCCCACTTTCTGGCCCTGTAGACAGGGCTGCACGGGACATAGGTGACAACTGGGGTTAAGAACTGGGGAGTACCAAGTTCTGTGACCCTTGACTCAGAGAAGATGGCCAATTGCAAGGCTAAACTAAAACCATTTAAACTAAAACCACAGGGCCTCTCTGGTGGCACAAGAGATTAAGACCCAACCTATGAAGCTGTCCATAGTCTCTGCAGCATGAGTTCAATCTCCCAGCCAGGGAGCTACTCACATGGTGCAGCAGACCTCTCCTGACTTGCCCGCTGCTCCCCTCAGCAGTGTATTTCATCAGTCTGCCTGTTCTGTTCCCCGCTCTGTCTCTGGTGAATCCTCTCACCCTCCTGTACATCTGGCCTGTACCCTGATTCTTGTATAAATAAATACATCTTAAAAAAAAAAGCTTTCAAAAAAAAAAAGAAAGAAACAAAACTAGCCCCACATTCCTGTCGAGCACACGCCCCTGCGGCTTACTGGAAATGTGAAGAAGATTTGTTTACGGTGCCAGGGTCCTGGTCTATATTCAGAAGTTTTCATTTCACTATAGCAAAATCTGAATGCCCAATTATATACCAAGATACTCAGAACCTTTAGTCAAAACAGAAGATATAATCTGACTAACCAAGAAAAGACTACTATCTAGATTATAAAAAGTTCCCTAGATCCTCATGCAGTTAAACACCACAATGGAATTTTAAATTTGAATGCTTTCCCCACGCGAACAATTAACCCACCTACCTATCCGGGCTTTATAAAATGCCTCTTTGCTCAGCATCTTGCTAGAGGAGAGAGAGGCCAAAAGAGGCGAAGTCGCCAGCCCTGACCTCGAGTAGGTAAAAAGGACCACAGTTTACTTACAACGATTGCGAGGCACATTACATGTAACCAAGTCGCCCTGCACATGAGCTACTGGAGAAATCCCAGAAGGCAAAGGAACCCACGGGGTTGGCATTAATGGCTGCGTGTCTGGCCCCCTCCCAGGGGCAGCACTCACCGGTGTTGATCTCTCCCTCATCATACACATCCACCTCCAGGAGCCTGATGAGCATGCGGAAGAGGATCCTAAGGAACTGCAAATAGGAGCCGGTCTTTCCCACCTGGTGGAATCATTTTTATTGGGAAGGGGGAGGAGAGGAAGAAGGGCAGGGAGAGAAGAGAGATTTCACACCTGTGCTCTTCACGGCTCCATGTGCCTCCGAGAGGCGAGAGGCCCGCCCAAGTCCTCCTTGCTCTGGGCTACACCCCACCCCCTTCCCCAAGAGGTTCCCTGGCTTCTTCGCTTTCTGGGGACCCTCGGCTAGGACCCAAGCCTCGGCCCTGGTCCTACCTGAGGGGGCCCAGTCAGCAGCAGCCGCCGGGGGTGGCAGGTCCGGGCCCCCGAGGCGGGGTCTGGCTGGTTGCCGTAGTCGGCGTGGTGCTGGCGCGCCGCGGTCCACTGGCGGTAGTACAGGGACTGCTCCTCGCTGCTCATGTCCTTGTGCAGGAACGGCCGCAGGGAGCTCACCCAGGCCACGTCCGCGTGGGGAAGCAGCGCCGCCGAGGCAGGCACCTTGCCTCCTCGCTGGGCGCCCAGGAGACCGTAGGCCGCCTTGGATAAGATGACGATCGGGGGCAGGGCACCGTGCAGGCTCCTGCAGCCGGGGACAGGCTGGCCTGGCCACGGGAGGGCCCGGGGCCCCGAGCAGGAGGAGGACGAAGGCTTGGAGGTGGTGCTGCTGGCCATCTGGGGACCCAGGGAATCACACTCCTGCTTCAGAGTCTCTCCAGCTCCCGCTATGCCCGCGGAGACCCCTTCATCCAGCCCCACGCTGTTGGCTGGGCTTTGGAAGTTGGGGGTCAGGGACGGCTTCTGAGACTTGTCGGCCATGCTGGAGGAGCTCACTCCATTCTCCATGATGGAGCCTGGAAGAGGACAGACAGGGCCCGCCCCACACCTGCCCTGTTACTCGTGCTAAGGTGCGCGCCCCAGGCTCCTGGCGCCCCTGGGGAGGAGGGAAAGGCCAGAAGCCAGCAGGACATGACTGCTCCTCCACTTGCATAAACTGGGCTAGAAATTTGCCTGCTGCTCTCCTCCCCTGGTTCTTCCTGGCTCCTCAGCACCCGTGGGGTTTGCCAGTGGGAGATGCCAGCAGGAAGTGGGTTATTTATTCCCTGGCTCTTCCCCTGCAAAGCCACCAGGGTGCCTCTACTCCGACAACAGCGCGCATCACGCCAGCTTCTCGCCCCAAACTGCCCCCTCCCGAGGCTTCTGCAGGCCCAGTGTTGGTCCAGGCACATGGGGTTGACCCACCATCTTTTGTTCCTTTTCTGAATCCTGCCTGCATCTTTGAAAAATAGTTCCCTTATCAAACTCTCCTACATGACCTAATTTGAATGTGCCATATGATTTATTCTAGACCCCGACCAGCACAGGTCAGGTCAGGATGCGCCACCTTCAAGTCCTGTTCCAGTGGGCCCTGCCTTCTTGGGTCTCGGGTGTCAAGGTTTTGACTGTGGATAACCCTGGCTGTAGCTACTTCCACGGATGCGCAACCAGTGGGGGAAGGGCCCCGTGTGAAGGGGGATGGAAGGGAGCATCTACTCCCAATGAGGTGTTTGCTCTTGCCTGACTATTTGCCAATTTCACTTCAAATATGATTTTTCCTTTAATAGCTCAGCCTCTCTTTGGTCTGAAGACAAACCAAATGCTCATTGCCTTCAGGACTGAAGGCTCCTCAGGCAAGCCTGTCAAATCATGGCCTTGGGAGGTCCTAGATGAAGAGCTAGCACCTGCAGGTTACTGAAACCACGTCACTGCTTCTCTGGACTTTTGTGTCTTTCTGTCTTGTATGGGAGCTTGCCTTCTCCTCACATCCCCGCCCTCATCCACAACCTGCACCTTCCTGACCACCCTGGGTCAGCCCTGAGCTGGTGCGGGAGGGGGCTGGGGTGAGAGGTGCGTGTGTGCTCTGAGGTGTGAGTACAACGGGCGGTCAAATTGTCCTAGGAAGGAAGTGAATTCTAAATAGCAGAAGGCAAACCATTGTCTTTGTGTGAGTTCATCAGCACACATGTGAGCTTGTGGGGCAGCTCTAGACGTGACCAGAAAGGAGGGGGCTGATGAAAGCACCACAGGAAGGAAAACAAACTTCCCCTCTCCCCTCCTGCACACCCACCCCATCTTCCCCGTTCCCTCACTGGTGCTGGAATCCCAAACTTCTACTAATAGATGTGATAGTTTTCTCTCCCTTCTGTTCCCCTTCTTTATCTGCTTTGAACCTCTTCGCTTTGCCACTGGTTGTAGAAAATTGGGGAGCCTGGTGTGGTGGGGTGGAGGGAGGTACAGCCCTGATCCCTGACTGAAGGGGCGCAGCTGGGCAAGCCCAGTAGAAGGACAGTCCGCATGCTCTTCCAGCTGAGGGTCTCTATAGACAGACAGGAAACCCCGCAGTATCTGCCTGTTCGACTCCCACAGAGACATCAACAGCTGCCGACAGAGAGAACAGTGTGTGTCTGCACACGTGGGACGGTGTGAGGGAGGGAATCATGGGAAGGGATGTTAATAGTCGTCACCTCTCGTGTGGGGTTCGGTTTCATTTTTAATGTTTTCTCTATATTTTGTTACATTCTCTGAGTTTTCTACATTACGACATTATTTCATAATCAGGAAAAAATTTAAATAGTGCTACATTTGATGTAACATAACTTAGAAGAAAATTTACTGCCATACAGGCCACATAGCAAGGTCACCAGAGGGGCTGGCGGGCGGCACGTGGGTCATCACAGTCAAGCAGAGTTTCCAGAGGAGCCAGCAGTTTAGCAACACTGCCATTATGTATTTACAAAAGTCATTCACTCATTCATTCACTAATTCAGTCGGCCAGGAACTAAGCTAGTAAGCACAAACTAACAGCTTCAAGATCTAGAAGAAAAAGAACCTTTATGCACATAACGGTTTCATGACGTCCATGAGGTGATTATGGATGGGGAAGATTAAGGAAAATGGTGCAGATTGGGTTGATAAGTTCTTCATTAAGTGTTTACCCAAAGAAGTATTTTGTGGATGTTCACCTGTCACATCTCCACGTGTCTCTCCCAGGGAACTGAGGTCTACACGGGCTGCCTGAGTCACCCAATGCTCCTCTGCCCTCCCTCCTCCTCACTCCTGTCCTTTACCCCTTGAAAGAGAAAAGAAAATACTGACCTGAGGTTCCAGTGACAGCACTACTGTTGCTCTGGGGCCTTTCCAGGTCAATCAGCAGTTCATCGGTGTCATTCTCGCTGATGGCAGCTCTCTCCTGCTCCTTCCCGCTAAGGTCCAGGGCAACCGCAGGTCCCCGGATGACCTCTTTTGATACATAGCAGCATGCTAGACCCACTTCTTGCTCCAAGGCAGTGCGGGTTAAATAACTTGAATCAATTAACCGGAGGTCACAGTATTTCAAAGACCTGGACAAAAGTAATGTTTTTGGTGAGTCCACCTGACTACGCACTGTGTTTATATGTATGGACAGCTGGACATATCACACAATTAAAATTATGGATTTCAGTGCCACATAATCTTTGCTCTAAATCAGTTCTTCCACCTTCTACCTGTTATGATCTCTGGCTAGTCATTGCATATTCTCCAAGTATAAAATAAATTAATAGTGCGTGGCTCATAGGGTTATTGTAAGAAATGAAGGAAAATGCCTAACACAGTAAGCATTCAATGAGTGCTATTACTGTTGTGGTTGGCTTCCAATTTATGGGCCTTAGAGCCTTGAGGGAGTTGGAAGCAGCAGAAAAAGAGCTAATTCATAAAAAAAAGTCCTCATTTGGAGCGGATGCCTTTCTCTGCCTCTCTGCCTCTCTTACTTTGAATCACATATACTTGTCAACTGAGGCTTCCTCCATTCCCTAGATTGTAAGGTGATCTCTGGAAAGTCAAAAGAATCAAGGAAGGTTCAATTTCTTGTATTCCTAAGTAAAACAATTCTTTTCTCACTTGCCAAATGAATGATATGGTTAATTATCAGACAAGTATTAATCATTAGCTCAGCTGGATGACTAGCGAAAGATGCAAAGTAATGATTTGTACCTGGGAAATGTTTCTCCAAGAGGATCTTTGCCAGTTAATATCACAATACAAGGCAGACCTTCCAAATCTTGATATGTCCGAGGGATCCACTCTTCTGGTTCATTTCCTCTCCAAGTCTGTAGAAAGGAGCCATATGATAAAGTCAAAACCCCTTATTTAAGTTTCCACTTTTTAAAAGGTTTCTAGCTCCAGATTTTATACATTTGTGCTTCTAAATGACTTCTGGTAAGTGTGTGTGTGTGTGTCTGTGTTGCAACTAAAAAGCATACACAAGCACTTCTTAGAAGAATGGCCTTTAGTTTTTTTTCTCAGTGGGATAAAATAGGAAATCTTGTTGCATTACCCACACTGGGCAAAGAAACATACAAAGTAACATACACCACCAGGGATACAAACCTTATGGAAATCCTGGCTAAACTACCTGACTCAAGGGTCTTAAGTGTATTTTCTTCATATAACGGACAAACTTTTGGGATTGATTGACAGAAAAAAAACACAGTTTAGATGTAAATGGTTAATAAAAGAATATCAACAAAACTCCATGAAAAGAGACATTTTTGTTAGCTACTCTGATGGCTATTTTTCCTCTTCCTTTATGATTTTTCAAATTAACTGACAAATAACGTTGGCTTAGGGCTCCAAAGAGTGTCTTCCAAGAAGGCTAAGTTAAATAACCAAACCTGGACCAAGAAAAAACCCTGCTTCTCGGAAGAGTAGAGCAAAGGTTTCATAAAAACCGGTTAGCATCAACTTTTTAAGTATCTTAACACATATACATATATACACGTGTGTATCTTCAGTAAATTTGAATATATCAACAAAAAGGAAAAATTCCCACCAACTTGAAAGATATCAAAAAATGAAAAGATCTCATATTTTTCTATCTTAGAGCAGAAACAAAGTAGACCATCTCTTAAGTAAATAAGATTTCTGCTTTTTATAAAGTGTGTATTTAACTATGTCAGGTCTCTAGCAGGAGTTATAAGAAATGAGCTGACATTTCTGATTCTACTTCAGGGAACAAGAGACTAAGAAGTGAGGTGTTAAGTAATGCATATGATTTCATTTTAAAATAGGCTGTTACTTCCTCTGCTAAACACAAAATGGAATAAAAAGGAACCACAGAGCAAGGAATAATATAGGATTTGATTAATAATTTGTTGATGTCTGCAAAAAGCAGTTTTTAGAAATAAATATACTCATGATTACTTCAAATAAAGAGCATATAATTTGTAAAACTGGAAGAGACTTAATCTAGTGGCCGAATCTTACATTTTTGCATGCTTTGGGGAATCCAATCATTCTACACAACTTTGTAAGTTTGAGAGAATATATGTCTTAGAAAATCAGTCTGTCAAAAAGATTTTTATTTGGAGAAAGATTCTCCACAAAAATTCAATTTTCCATATATTTTCCTGTCAAAGGGAACCATAATATTACCAGATTAAAGCAAACAATTCTGAAAACTGGAATCATTTCACTTAAAGTTTTCACATTGACTCATGATATCCCAGCACTGGGGTTCTCCCTGAATATTTTTTATCTCCCAGGAACCATCATCCACAGGTCATGGCTCCACCAAGAATAATGAGGTTATTATAATAGGAAAACATGTATTATGATTTACTTTACAAGATCTTTAAAAGATTGGTAAACAAATCTTGACCAATCAGACCAATTGCTACTTGTGATGAAAGATGGATGCAGTTCTTCTGTGAACAACCATGGCACCCTCAGGATGATTTTACTGCAGGGGCATTTAAGACAACAGAAAAGATGGGCAAGCATTGAGTTCAAGGAAAGTATGGGCTCAAGGACAAGGAAATCTAAGCTTCACAGGCTTTCTGGAAGAATTGATTTATTTAGATTAAACCTTGTATCCTTCTAAAGAGCTTATCATCACTTAGAAGTTAACCATAATACATAAGATAATTAGGGTAAAATGCAAAAATAAGAGCCTCTACCGGAAAAAGAGGCATTGCATTTCACTCAAGACAAAATGAAAGGCACACCGTGCCTTCCCAATAATGGTAAAGGAGGCTGGTAACTCAGAAATAAGAGATGAAGCAGAGACCACCAGGCAAGTGGCAGCCTTGTTTAGGATTTGAACATCCTACTGGGATTCATAATTTCACTTTTATACAAATGGACCATACAAAAAAAATGGACTGATGTGATCCAGTGGTTTTGACACTATGGAAATCTCTGGTGTGGTTGGTATCAGCTACTGGTGTTGGATGACAGCTACTCATCAAATTATATGAGGTATAACTGCCTTGTGAGGTAGTTACTTGAGATCCCTGTCACGCAGGACAAGCTCTCAGAATAGCCAGTCAGACCCATTGCTCCTTAACAGCCCTGCAGCTGATTCTGATATTTTAGCAGGCAGGTTAAGAATCTCAGGTCTTGACACTGGTTTCAAAACTTTGGCCCAAAGGGCAAATTAGTTAGGATTTCCTGATTTATACTTAGTGATTGGCACTTCTGAAGGATGTAAACAAATGACACACTGTAAGTTGCTAAACTTGTCAGTGTCAGTGGCAACCCAGAGAAAACCCTGCAGCCTCACAACCTTTTAAACCATCTCCCTGAAACAGATGTGAAGGACTTCACACATCACCACCCATTATTTGCTTTACCAGATGGGTCATCATTGGCATCATTCAAATTGTCTCAAGATCTATGTTTCAATGAGTCAAGACTGTTAGAAGAGTTGCAGAACTCATTGGATATTCATCCTAGGAAATCCACTGTAATGTGGTCCATGGATAAATGTAAAATTATGAATACTATATCTATATATGAGATAGAATTGTTAGAACTTCCACTAAATATGGGAGATTCTATTTTAGATTTATTACAATCTAACACAAGATATTTTATTTGCATTTTGGATTATTCAGTTTAGATTAGCAAATAGAATAAAAATAAAAGTTTACATTTGTAAAATGTTTAGGAACACTAATAATCCCAAAGTAGGTCTTTTAGATATCATACAATCCAAGCCTCTCATTTTGTAGATGGGAACTGGCAGCCCAGGATAGAAATGCAAATCCTCCAAGTATATGTGCTTGCTTTTCATAGAATTTGTGCCACGCTAGATTTTTGTTAACCCAATAGCTCATATTTAGTGTATAGATAATATGTTGGTTTAACTTAGACACAGTACCTGGCTAGGTACCATACATATATACATATATATATATATACATATATATATATATGTATATATGTATGTGAGTATTTTATCAAGTGCTCTTTAATGGCTAGGCCACATTGGATTCTCAAAGTTCCCAGAAAAACCTGAGCAGGGCATAAGGTAGGGGGTTATATTAGTTGATTTAGGAATTCTACCCCCTCCCAAACTTAACAGGAGGGGCTGAGGAACAGCAGTCAGTCTCTGGCCATGCAGAGGGGCAGTGGGTGGCTCATGCACTGAACTCCTCTCCAGGAGGCTTGGATAAGCCTCAATCCAGCCCAAGCCATGGGGGGCTGAGGGTCAAGGTAACCACAAAGAAACAATAAACTGTTGTAGATCCACATGCAAGAGGGTGGGGAAGAGTTTTATACGCATAGTGAAGATAAAGGAGAATACCTTACCGACTCTAGACATGAGCTGATAGGCTGGATGGACAGAAAAGGAATAGTAAATTGATAATATTTAAAGGCATACCCCCACAGAGACCAGAGAGAACAACTTACCTTTCCCCTGAGAAAACAGACGGCCGCAGGCTAGCTGCATCTTGAACAAGGTCAATAAACAGGGGGTCAAATTGGGTCATCTCATTTTTGCACCTGCAGTTGGAGAGCATGGAAGACCAACTGCATGCACAGGCTAAAAAGGGGGCTTCACAGAATCTTAGTCAACTGTCTCCAATTAGGAAAGTGAACATGTCCCTTAGTTTCACTTTAATATCGTCATAAAGATCAAATTGACATATGTGCAAAACCCTATTAAACTCAGGCCTCTGTGCCACCTATGTGGGAGTCCTAGAGAACAGAAACAAATGGTATTTTGAAGGAGAAATGTCTGTCCATTGCTAACCTTTAATCGTGCCACAAAGTGAGTTGCAACACTGAGTTCAGAGGCAGGATTCCCAAGGATGATCTCAAAGCGGTACTGTAGACCCAGCTTGTCACGCACCTCCTGCAGCCGCTCCTTGGCTAACATCGCCAGCTGCACAGAGGGCACCCTGATAATGAGCATGTGTCCCCTCCCGCTCTTGTTTTTTCCTGGCGAGCTGATGAGGTCATCCATAATGCTGAGTGTTTCTGGTGTGCTGTGGTCTCGAAGAGATGCCATGGTAGTGAGAGCCATCAGAGCCTCCGAGTACTGCTGGATGAGAAGGTAGCAGCGGATGACCATGCTGTGCAGCCTGGGGTACCTTCAAGAGAACACAGGAGGGAGCCGGCATTCAGGCAGCAGGACCAGCTGGGATAGCAAGGTCTGTGCTAGGAATACAGAGGAATAGTAGTAAGGGGCTATCATAGGCTTGAATACTAGAATGACCTTCGAGCCCACATCACCTGAAGGAAAAGTTGAATCAGAACTTGTAGGAATAGGCGCTGCAAGTTTAGGGATAATCTAGTGACTGTTGCTTCTCCAAATGTGGTTTCTGGATCTGAAACAGCACCACCCAGGAGCTTGTGAGAAATACCAAATCCCCCAGCCCAGACACACTGAATCAGAATCCACAGCCTGACAAGATCCCAGTGATTTGTAGACATAGTAAATTTTGAGAAGCACAGTCTAGTCAGGTCACTATATTTTCCTATAAGATAAGCCTCTGTGCTTGAGAAAACTCAGTGCTGACTGGAGAAATAGCACCCCCTAGTGGTATGGCCTCCTAGCACATGAACAGTGAAGCAGCAGGGCAGATAGGGGCCTCTTCACCTCCTCCTAACACCCATGATACACGCCCTATCCCCAGGCTTGGACTGCCAGGTAGGAGGATCACTTTGTTCAAATTGGCAGTTTTTACAGTCAGAAAATAAATCACACAAATGAGTAAATTTATGTGCTATTTCTCAGAAAGCCAGGTCTTTCTGAAGACAAAATGAGTAAAAATGGGCATAGAGGATCCGTTGCAGGCATAAAGAGGAGTGGTGAAGAAAAGTCTTTGGCAAAGTAAGGCCCTTGCCAGAGTCTGGACAAGTCTCTCGTACAACCTGGCAAAATGAAGATGAATCTGTGAACTTTTTTTCTGATGACCAGCTGGGAGCTCATGGAGCCGCCTTGTAGCTGGGTGGGCTAATAGGGGATTACTGCTGCTCCACTTTAAAATTATATTTAAAGTGAAAGAAGTGGCCCACTTGCCTTGTAAAAAAAAGCCCATAGTCAAATGCCAAATAAGGTCATCAAATGAACAGTGTGATTTCAAAATACTTCAGAGCTGGAAAGGACCACAGATGTCCTAGATTCTGATCACCCTGCCTTCTCCTAGAAGGAGAATGAGTTAAGAGGCAGAGAGAAACTTGCCAAAATCATCCAACTAGTCAGAGACAGAACTGAGTCTAGTTCATTCAGATCTCTCATAGTATCTTCTTATATTGCAAAGATTTAGATTGGAGCAAAGCAAAGAAATCAGTCAAGTCTGGGCAGTTCCTTCAAGTGTTCAATAAATCATAGCTATCATTAGCCTGAGAGGACCGGGTTGGAGGAAATAAAAACAGATGATACATGTTTCACACTTAACTTTTTTTGCTGAGTCATGCAGGAATGCCAAAGTTAGAACAGATGGTAACTTTGATACACAGGCATTTAAATTTCACATTCTTTTTTTTTTTTTAAAGATTTATTTATTTATACAAGAACTGGGGTACAGGCCAGAGGCATGGGAGGGTAAGAGAATTCAACAAGAGACAGCGCAGGAAGCAGAACAGGCAGACGACCGAAAACACTGCTGAGGAGAGGTATGTGAGTATCTCCATGTGAGTATCTCCCTGGCTGGCTGGGAATCGAACCCGTGGTACAGTGCAGAGGCTGTGAATAGCTTCACAGCACTGCGCTCAAGCCCCTGCACCACCCGGGGGGCCCTAAATCTCACATTCTCAAAGAAGCATGAAGTGAATAGTTTTCTCAATCTGTTTTGTTTGCATTAAACTATACAAAATTGTGTAGATTTGTAAATATTATATGAGTTGTAATAGGAGTCATGTAATATGAGTAATGAAAACCTGCCTGATGTTACTGGAATAAAAGAGACATTCCAAGCTGGTGGATGGGATAGACGGATTGAAAACACTTAAAAGGGAGTCTCATGGGACATTTCTGGAAATCTAAGATCACATGTACTGTGAGAGGATTAATGTCACAGTATCAGTTAAGTCTCCTCAAACCCAACAGCTGCAGAAATATAAGACCCTACTTCAGGCCTGTCCCTTCTCCTGACACAGCAGTATAACTTGCTAGAGAGAATGCATGCACCTCTTCTCATTTTTAGTTATTTTTTTCTTAGCAAAGTTACAGTGTAGGTTGTTAAATAGATAGCTAGTGATCAGCTGGAGTTAGAGAACTTCAGCTACCAATGATTAGAATGTACCTCATCACGTAGAACCCACTTGCCCCATCATTGGAAGATCAGACAGAATTCTGTAGAGGGAGCTCTGTTAGATGAGATAGACTCTAGTGCCTCTACGTGCTCTTTGAGTTTATGATGTCAGAAAAAAGTTCTTTTACTCTTTCAGAGTGTGACCTGGAACTGGGTAATAAAAAGAAGGCTGAAAAGATTGAACAGTCATAATCCTTAACATGTAAAGTCAGGGACACTGAATTCACTTAAATGATCTGATTGCTCTTTAATTTTCTCCAGTCTACACTTCAAATATCTCTTAGTAAAGTTTAATTATTAAAGTCATCCCAGGGTTTTTGCTTGCGGTAGACAGAAGAGGAAAAAAAGGAGAAAATACCACGGTATGGGGTATATGGTAGGGGAAGCTAAACCTTGAGGTATGGTCTTTAATAAGCAAGCTCCTCTCTGCCTATGTAATCCTGGGTGGTAGCAATGGGAGAAAATTCAGAGCATGGAAAGAGGTTCTACATTACACTTTGGGTTGCTAGTTTCCTTTGTAGGTCTTCAGTGATCACAGAAAACCCATATTAATACAAGGTCATGTTAGGAAAGGCTATTTTTATTCTGCCTTCACATGCCATCTGCACAGCCCAGGCTCCACCAAACTCCCTGTGACACCGACACAAAAGACTTGTGGCTATTTTATCTAAATATATGCAAGTACAGCTAAAGAAAAAGCAGAAGGTCCTTATTTACCTCTCCAGGAGCGTGTTCACCATTTTTTCAAAAGTTTCGTCACATCTCAGAAGTGGGCTTGTGATTCCCCATTGCAGGGACTTACTGTACTCATTCAAACCAAAGTACAGCTTCTCCTCGCAGGTCATGTCCTCCTGATTCAAAACACAGAGCAATCCCAGTGAGGGCAAGATACAATGTATCTTATTTTCTAGGGTGGGGGTAATATCCCTGTAATAGGTTATTTCCTGGGAGCTTAAAAAAAATTGTGAGTAAACAGGTGTGACTACAGCAAACTACTACAAAGCTTCTATATAGGAAAGAAAACCACCAATAAATTGAAAAGGAAATGTATGGAATAGGAGAAAATATTTGCAAGCCATTTATCTGATAATGGGTTAGTATCTAAAATACATATGTTAAGAACTCACACAACTCATTAGCAAAAACAATCCAATGAAAAAATCAGCAGAGGAACTAAATGGACAGTTTTCCAAAGAAGATCTACAGATGGCCAATAGGTATGTGAAAAGGTGCTGGACATAACTAATCATTAGGGAAATGCAAATCAAAACCACAATGAGCTATCACTTCACACCTGCTAGACTTACTATTATAACAAACACGAGATAACAAGAGTTGGTAAGGATGTGGAGAAAAAGGAAGACTTGTGCACTGTGGTGGAAATGTAAGTTGGTGCAGCTCCTGTGGAAAACAAGGTTCTTCAAGAAGTTAAAATCACAACTATTCAGCAATTTCAGTATTTGTTCAAAGGAAGTAAGAATAGGATGTTGAGGAGCTAGCTACGGTTCCATGTTCTCTGCAGCATTAGACATAGCAGCCGAGACAGGGAAACAACCTAAGTGTCCATCCGTGGATGAGTGGGTAAAGATGAAGTGATCTCTCCCTCCCCGCAAACCCCCACCCAGAACAAATTTTCCTGACACAGGGATTTTTCCAAATCTTAATGGAGGCAAGTTTTTTTCTAAATATAGTAATTATGGTCATAAAATAAAAAACTAAACCTAGGACTCCCTGGTGGTGCAAGGGTTAAAGTCTTAGGGCTATTAAGCCCTAAGTCTTAGGGCTGGTGATAACCAGCCACTGCAATACACGTTCTATCCCTGCCAGGGAGCTAACCCACATGTTGCAGCAGAGCTTTCCTGTCTCACCTGCTACTCCCCTCAGCAGTGCAGTTCATTAGATCTGGCTGTTCTGTCCCCCACACTGTCTCTGGTGAATCCTCTCACCCCCCATATCTCTGGCCTACACCCCAGTTCTTGTATGCATAAATAAATAAAAATAAATCTTTAAAAAACCAAATCCTAGAGCAAAAGTAAAGCATATCCACATTAAAGAAAAGACAAAACAGACTCCTAACAAAACATTTTTCACAGAGAATGGATTTTTTAATGGGCACCTAGGTTTTCATTTAAATGAATTATTAATTACAGGTTTCCTGACTCAGCTGAAAGCAATAACTTTAACATTTGTTACACTCCCTGGCTGGTCAAAACACGATGTAACTTATGAACATGGTGATGGCTAGTAAGAAAACCAGTAGAACTAATTAATCAAAATTCCATTTACCCTTTTTTTCCCTGACAACTAAGCCAAGTTTCCCTCACAATTTGCTCAAATAAATGTAAAGAAAAGAAAATTAATTTAAAATAGTTACAATAGTCAAAATATATTCAGGACCAAGAACCAAAAACAAGGCATTTTAAGAAATGGAAGCAATGTAAATCCAATCAAGAGAGGAGGAAATGTCCCAGCTGTTCTTCAGAGCTATATGTGTATACACACACACATACACACACACACACACACAATGGAATATGTTAAACCTTGAATAAGAAGGAAATTTCTGTTTGCGACAGCATGGATGAAACTTGAAAGCATTATGCTAATAAAATAGGTTAGAGAAAGACAAAAACTGGGTGCTATCACTTCTATGTGGAATCTGAAAAAAAAAAATCAAACTCAGAAACAGAATAGAAAGTAGTTGCTAGAGATTGTGGGTAGAGAAATTAGGGAGAGGTTGGTGAAAGGGTATAAACTTTGATCTCTGAGATGAGTGAGGTCTGAGGAGCTGATTCATAACATGTGTCTACAGTTGATAGCAATGTATTATATGATTGGAATTTGCTAAGAGAATATAAATGTATTCATGAAAATATGTACATGTAGACACAGGATGGATGTGTTAATTAAATAGATGAAAAGAATCTTTTTACAATGTATATGCACATAAAATCATCATGACATATACTTTAAATATTTACAATTTTCTCTGTCAATTACACATCAATAAAACTGAAAAAAAATTGCCTTTTATTACATGATCTGACACGAACTCTACAATCTTCTCTGAGGCACTGAAATTTCCATGTACTTAAAATGAACTTCATATGTGACTAGTGAACTGTTGACATGCTTTCTAACCAAATGGTAACTACATACATGATTTTTTTCTTCTTTTATTCAGACATTTTCTGAAGAACAGCATTTTTTTTTAGACCATGCAGTCACAATGTCAGATTTTTTTTTTCCTCTTGGAGCAGCTCTCTAGAGTAACACATGAGATTTATAGACCTCTTGAGATCAACAAACTCAAAACTATAAAGAAAATTTAACTTTTCTGACATTATTTAATGATGGTAATTCATAAATGCTTATCCTTTTACAACCAAATTTTATTTCAAAATGGAATGTATACTTTTCTACCTTCTTAAACAGAGTATACAGTATTTAATTTTTTCTCCTTGATGACTCATTTATCACTATGAAAATGAATAACTATTTTGAGAGATGACAGAGATTCCCTCAGAAAATCCTAAAGTGTGTGACAAACTGCTTACCCTTAAACTAAGTAGCCCCAGAACATTGAATAAGAGTTATGACTTCATATCTTTTTCTATATTAATTTTACAGTCATTTCTTCTTGCAGTCATGTTGCTTGTGTGTTTTAGCCTCACGTTTGCTATTTATTATGTATTAGTATTTTTACTCTCCAACTCATTTTAGAAAGATAACACACCAATTTAAACCATATAATAAGATTAAAATAAATTAGGCAACCAAAGGGAAAATAAGTAAGGTTAAGAGAAATAAGATTAGGCCAGGGGTTAAATCAACACTCCTAAGGATGCTTACCAGAAGTTTTTGTGCATTTGTTGGAAGTGGCCTACACATTTGGCTCTGAGTTTTTAGTAACCCATCTAAAGGAATAAGCAATAATGTGACTTAGAAAGTCCCGGTGATAAAAATAAAGCATTATTTAATTGACAACTTTTAATTTTTTGAGGACCCCAAAGAAGCAGTTCATCCTGCTTGGAACAGGATGTTATTTTAGAGTAAATTTATTTTACAAAAGGACCAGAGTCTTATAAATACTGGATACTCAGAGCATAGATTGAGTGACATCTATTTCATCAGCTTAGAAGCCTTTTCATTAGTTGATTATTTCCTTCTAAGTTCTTGGCTATGTTCTGGATAGATGTATCAAATAAGTCATTTCAGGTTGAAAAAGTCATTCATTTGATTTCCCTCCTTACCTAGACTGCTGTGTGGCACAGAATAAGTGGACAGGCTTTCTCTTATATGCACTTCATCCTCACATTCTTTCTCATCCTTGGAAAAATATAACACCCTATTCCAGGCCTGCGCCTTCTCTGATGCAATATACCTTGCTGAATAGGATGCACCCAATTGTTCTCATTTTATTTTTCTGAGCAAAATCATAGGTTAGGTTATTAAATAAATGGCTGGTGAAGCCAGTGTGGAATTTAAGAACTAAAAATAAGAATTAGATATAGTTTCCCCAATCTGCTAAATTTTTAAGTTTTCATTAAACTATAAATACAACTTCCTAAGAATTACAAAGGTTGTCATATTAGTTAATAAGACCATCTTTACAAAATTCTGAATGTTGTTACTCTAAAAAAAATCATGTGTCCCAAGTACCGCAAGAAAAAATCCAGTTGCTGGGGCATCATGAGGGAGCATGTCTGAGACATGACAGAGAAGCCACCAAAGAGACCAAAAGATTTCAAGTCTTAGATTGAAACTCATTATTTAAAGGCACAAAGATAATCTGGGATATTGATGATGGTGTCAGATAATATCAGCTCTTTTGGGGAAAAATTATATGACTAATTTTGTACCTACATCACAATCTAAAAGAGATCACCTAACCAAATTTATATAGCACACCATTCACTAGTTGTTAGTCTTGTAATAACTAGCAATATGGACCCTTTGGAAGACAAAGCCTAGTGTAGTTAGACTTTTGAACTCTTGTGTTTTATTTTACAAAGCCATAACCATACTTATTGCAAGCTTCTCTCCCCTGGGGAACTTAGTTATCATTATGTAGCAGAGAAAACAATGGAGACTTACCATGTTGTCCAACTGTATCCAGTGAACCTCATTGCTGGAGCTAATTCGGGACTGTTGGGTCTGTAGAGTGTATGGGAAAGAGCTAACCTGGAGCACCAGGAGATTGAAAGCTTCGAGTACTTCTCTGCAATTAATAACTCTGTCAGCCAATCCATGACTGGGCTCACCATGTGACAAAGAGCCAGAAATGACACTGTAGAAGTAATGAAGTTCACGTTAATAAATACCTCCTAATTTAACTGATTAGATACAGAAGCAGACACCAAAAATGGAGATGTTTTAGTTCTTATTTTTCTAGCTTTTAAAAATTGAAAACAGGGGCCTCCCCTGGTGGTACAGCGGTTGAGCACTGGGCTGCGAGGCTGCCCTCAGCCTCTGCAGCACCAGTTTGTTCCCCGGCCGCCGCCGAGGGTCCTACAAAAATAAATAAATAAAAATTGAAAACAGGAATAAAAGCAACTGTATTTGATTTGGAAGAGCAAAAATGACACTCCTCCTTACCGATTCCATACAGATTTCAGACTTTTTTTTTCTTTTTTCAGTTTTTCCTTGATATACCTCAAAGTGTAAACTCAAATCATAATTAGATGGAGCACATTAGTTCGAAAGTTCATCTGAAAGCATGAGCTTCTCCATTAAAGTGTAATGCTTATAACTATGCAAGGATCTCCTCGGTGTTAATATCACTCCTTCCTTTGAGGTAGCTAGACTTTAAGGAGTTCTAAGGGGGGGGGCTCTCATCCTTCTCTGCATGACCAGCATCATTTTCAATTCTGTTCAATTTGTACGTACCAGGTTATTGTGAAGTATCAAAGTTACATGTGTGTGCATGTGTGTATGAAAGAAACAATCTCAATGTTCCATGTAATTAAAAACAAAGAAGTTCAGGGCCTCCCCTGGTGGCGCAGCAGTTGAACACTGGGCTGTTAAGCTGCCCGCAGCCTCTGCAGCGCCGGTTCGATCCCTGGCCACCCGTGAGGGTCCCACATGGCGCGCAGACCTCTCCTGTTGCACCCACTGCTCCCCTCAGCAGTGTATTTCATCACTCTGACTGTTCTGTTTCCCGCTCTGGCTCTGGTGAATCCTCTCACCCTCCTGCGCTTCTGACTGTACCCAGTGCTTGTATAAATAAATAAATCTTTAAAAAAAAAAAAACCAAAACAAAGAAGTTCAATGCATATCCTTTGTGCTATTATCCCCAAATTTTAAGGATGAGGTAGATAAGGTCAGTGAGCTATTTCTGCTCATAGAACACTACTGATAACTGAATAGTAATGCAAGATCTTATTTACACCTGCATATGTATACTCTGTGGATTGTAAAGTTCCAAACATTCTGTCTTCTGAACAAGCACTTTTTAATCCTGATATTTCTATCAACAGACCAAAAATCTTGAAATCCATAACCTCAGTGTGTTCTTGAGAAAAGAAAATCTTACATGGTTGATGATACCCGAAACTTCCCTTTCCTTCCTTACATGGTAAAGACAAATTATGGTATGTAATACCTAATGATGGTTTTTCCCTTTAAAGAAAATAATCTATTTGCTTTTTAAATCTATAGGAGCAAAGGTCCCTCTACTAGATCATTACTGTAATTTGATCTGCAACCAAAGCTACCTCCATCATGCCACATTTACTGTTCTTTCATTAAGAATATTATTCTCAAATGTATAATTCTGTTTCATTAAGAGAAATATTATATTCTTTATATTCTCAAACTGGTAAATTAAAGAAGGTTTCAGATGTGTTTTCATATAATTAAAATGGCACCTCTACTGCTGTTAAAGGTAAGAGGGAGGAAAAAGGCAAGGAATGAAGCAGAGAAAAAGGAAAGGCTGGAGAAAAAAAGGTCTGAGAAGGAAAGCACATCTCTCTTCTGGGACTTCTTTAGCCTCAACCTTTTGCTACCACCCTTCTCTGCAGCACCAAGTTCCATAATGCTTTGAAGATCATGAATTTTTTTCTACAGTTTTAAAAACTTATCATTTTTTAAATTTATAGGTGTCTAAATGTACGGAATTCGCCTTTAAAAATTTATTACAGACAATAAGTGCAGTAAAAATTATCTTAAAGCACTGGTTTTATTCTCTTAAGATTACAAAATCTGGTGTGAGTGGCTGGCAGTAAGTATAGAGGGAGAATGTTTGGGGATTGGTGAGGAAGACCCAATTTCCTATTTTGGAGGAGCTGGTGAAGACCATATTTAACAGAAATTTCTAAATTCATTGAGAGTTTAGTTAAAATAAAATCTTCACTTAAGTTACAAGAAAAGTTGAGAAAGGAAGGAAAGAGTAGGGGTAAGTTACCCATAAGAAGATGCCAAATGTTAGAGCTCCTGGGCTTTCAAATCACTACCTTTTAAAGTAATTTATTACTTTATTCCATAATAATAATTGCTGTAGAAGAAATACTGTATTTGCTCACTCTGAAGCAATCACCTCGTTAGTTCCACATGGGAGTTGTCATGGACCAGCACAAACAGTGTGTAAGGGTTCTGTTTCACCCTTCTCATAAAAACTTCAAACTTGGTTTGAATCTCATTGTCCAGACGAACAACATATTTCTCTGCTCTCTGATAAGCTGTCCCAGTTTCCTCCAGACCCAAGTCTACAAGGACACCTGCAGAAAAGAAAAAAATTTTTATCTTCATACATACATATGAATGAAACACTTAAATTCACTGTCAAATGATATGCCAGATACTGTGTATAGGATTTACAGAGTAGGTAATTTTCATATTTCCCTCCACAATTTTGAGGAGGAAATATCAGATTTCCTTTTCTTTAGAACACCCCACCTCACCTACCATACTTTTCACAAATGCCAACAGTAGACAATCTGATACTTTAAGTAGAAGCAATTAAATGTTTGAGACCTCTGTCTAATTAAATTCTACTGATATACAAAATGCTGCTGCTAACAGTTACTATAGGCTATGGGGGGGGGAATGAAGCTTTGGTCTATAGTTCTTGGCCAAATTAATATAATTACATAAGCCCCCTCTACAAATTTAGCAACAAAACAAAATATAAGAAAAAGGGAAGTAAAATGTAATACCCAAATACACCACAACTAGATTTTTAAAATTGTATTAGGTAGTATTTTATTCATTTTTTAAAGTGACAGTTTTATATGTTATCTGTAGTACGGGAAGCCCAATGAATGTCGAAATTACATATTAAATTAATAGAACAGAACAGAAAATTTCAAGATCACTATATTCAAAATGTTAAAAACTAACTTTATTTCTGTATCACTATCTCTGTATACAATAAAATTTCCTCTACATAAAAACATCTAAGATAGTTGTAGGCATATGGAGCTGTTACTGGTATAACTAATTAAAACATCAAATCCTCTTAAAAATGAAGAGCCAAGACAGTAATTATATAAGGTGAAGGATGTGTTAAGTAATCTTTTTGTGGTAGACATTTTTGCAATATATGTGTGAATCAACAGATCAGCACCAGAGCTTTGACCATCTTGGTTTCACACCTGGGCAGGTTTACCCCTCCTTAGACAATCTGGTGGTTGTGCACTCTTAAGGTCACCATCGTGATGTCAAATTTAGTGCAGACACCAGACCAGCTTAGTACAGTACAGTTCAGGACTCCTGGGCTTAAGCAACCCTCCTGCCTCCGCCTCCTGAGTAGCTGGGACTCCAGGGCACATGACACCACACCTAGCTGTGTATGTGTATAAATTTCCACATTGTATTACACAGCATTTTACATCAATTAAATCTCAATATACCTGAAAACTCCCCAAACACACAAGGGCAAACACACCCCACTGCTCTCCCACAGATAAGTAGTTGCACAGCGGGACAGCTAAGCCTCCTGAGATAAGAGCCTTGTGATTCAAGTCCACAATGTTCTAAGCAGGAGAAGGAACTAGAAGACTGATTTGGGGGTATATATGTCACATTTGTGGTTTAGATTATAGTCCTTGAGAACCAGCCTGGAACTCCAAGGGCTTCAAGGTATCTATTTAGCCTCTGAGATCAGCCACACCAAGCAGGCCCAACTATATACAAAATTTAAAATTAAAAAATAAATCATAAGTAAAATGAAGAGACTTTCATGAGTGATGTTGACTTAGTTTCATCAACTAAGTTGACTTAGTTAGTATTACATTTAACTTTAAAAAATATAAAACCAGCTTAATTAATTATATGCAATTAGGATCTATAAATGCTAATACATAGCTCTAAATAGAATAAAAGAAAAAAATGTTACAGTATATGAAGATTTCATAGTCCCAGAGAAGGTGCAAAGAAAGTTAACTTTGCTTCCAAATATTTTTCATTAGGAGTCTTTCCTCAGACATTGTTTTCAATTTCCAACTAAATGTAGTCAAATGTAATGAGTAGTTGTAAAAACAATCAAGTAAACATTACATTTGACTGGTATTATGATTTTTTTGAAAGTTGATTGCACTTTAATTTCATTTAACATTTGATAGTAATTTATTGAGCATGTGTATCAGGTATGTGCTAGATCTGAGGATACACAGAAGAACAGGACAAAGATCTTAATTTCATGGATCTTATGATGGAGAAGACAGATAATTTTGCCAAGGGAAATGAAGTACTATGAGGTGGAAGAGGTAACTAGAAGTACAGAGACAGGATCTATTATCTCTGGGGTATATTAATTAAGGACATCCTAGTAAGGCCATAAATAAAGAGAAAAATATATAACTTATGGATAATTAAGAATTTACTATATTTGGGCCTCCCTGCTGGCACAAGGGGTTAAGATACAACCTATGAAGCTATCTGCAGCCACTGCAGCATGAGTTCATTCCCAGCCAGGGAGATACCCACATGGCACAGAAGACCTCTCCTGACTCGCCTGCTGTTCCCCTCAGCAGTGTACTTTGGTCAATCTGCCTGTTCTGCTCCCCACTCTGTCTCTGGTGGGTCCGCTCACCTCCTGCACCTCTGACCTGTGCCCCAGTTCTTGTATGCATAAATAGATGAATCTTTAAAAAAAAAGAATTTACTACATTTAAAAACAAGTGAAATAAGGATCTTAACATGTGAATTTCATTCGTTCCTTTAATGGAAAGACAAATTCCATGAATCTAAGAGGGGTTTTTCTTAGTAATAACAGGGTATATTAGTCTATAACTAATACAGCCAGCTAGCTCAGCAGTGGTAAATTTAAGTAGAAAGCAGGCACATCAGAGGTACTTGATTGTGTTATTTCTAACTGGGCATTTCTGTAGAGCATCCTTACCTTTAAATTTTGTTTTAGACTTGCTTTTATTTTTAAGTTTTGTTTCTTTCCTGGTTATGAAAGTGATAGATACTCATCTTGGAAAAACTGGAAAGTATAGAGATATATTAAAAAAATTTATCCATAATCCTTTAACTCAAAATAAGCCACAGTGAACATTTTGTGCATTCCTTCATGTCTTTTTTCTAAGCAAATTTTGTTACCTAGTTTACATTTTGTAATTGTATATCTTGATTTTTTCACTTACAACTGCAAAATAAGAAATAAATCTATCATTTACTAATAATACACTTGTAACAACTATAAACCAGAGACACACTATGGGGGGGGGCGGGGAAAGGAGGGTTGGGGTCAAAATAAGGGGGGTGCAATTGTATGGGGAATATAAAAATAAAAAAAATTAAAAAAATACACTTGTATAGAAAACACTAAATAATCCATAGATTAAATCAAATAAATAAGAATTTAGTTGTTGATGGATTCAAATCAATTTATAAAAACTAGTTGCATTTCTATATGCCAACTGCAAATAGAAATGTATTTAAAAAATAACTAGGGGCCTCCCTGGTGGCCCAGGCGGTTGAACGCAGCGCTGTAAAGCTGTCCGCAACCTCTGCAGTGCGGTTCAATCCCCGCTGGCCTCGGAGTAATCCACGTGGCGAGCAGACCTCTCCTGTCTCGCCCGTTGCTCCCCTCAGCAGTGTATTTTGTCAGTCTGCCTGTTCTGTTCCCCACTCTGTCTCTGGTGAATCCTCTCACCCTCCCGCGCATCTGGCCTGTACCCCAGCTCTTGTATAATAAAATAAATCTTAAAAAAATTAAAAAAAAATAAAAAAATAACCATTTACAATAATTTAAAAAATATTAAGTCTCTAGGAATAAATCTTATGAAAGTTGTATAAGATCTTTGTGGAGAAAATGATGACATTATTATAAATGACACTGAAGAAAACCTAAATGGAGCTACATCATAATATATATTGATAGTTAGAATTAAATTCTCCACAAAGTTATCTATAATGTGATTCCAATAAAAATTCTAAGAACTTTGTTTTGGTTTAATTTGAAAAAAATGTTTAAAAATTTATATAGCTGGGCCTCCCCTGGTGGCGCAGCGGTTGAGCGCTGGGCTGTGAAGCTGCCCGCAGCCTCTGCAGCACTGGTTCACTCCCGGGCCACCAGCGAGGGTCCCACATGGTGCGCAGACCTCTCCTGCCGTGCCCACTGCTCCCCTCAGCAGTGTACTTCAGTCCTTCTTCCTGTTTTGTTCCCCGCTCTGGCCCTGGTGAAATCTCTCACCCTCCTGCGTTCTGACTGTACCCAGTGCTTGTATAAATAAATAAATAAATAAATAAATAAATAAATAAATAAATAAATAAATAAATAAATAAATCTTTAAAAAAATATATATATAGCAAACAGTTGAGACAGTCCTGAAGAAGAAAAGGTAGAACTATTTGTCTAATCAGAGAACAGAAATTATAGAGCTCTATTAATAAGATAGAGTGGTTTTGGCACAAGAGTAGACACCAGATATAGATCCCATATGATCCCATTTGACTTATACTAAAGCTTGCATTGCAGATCAATGGCAAAAGGATGGGCTCTTCAGTAAATAGTGCTGAAGAGACAGATTAGATGAGGTCTTATAGATATACATGCAAAAATTCCTGATAGATTAAAAACTTAAATGTAAAAGGTAAAACTCTAAAACTTTTAGAAGACAATGTTAGAGAGTAACTGTATGACCTCATAAGGATTTCTTAAGTACAAAAGGACAAAGGATAGATAAACTTAAGAACTCCTATTCATCAAAGACACTATAAACAAAGGAACAAGTCTCCCAAACCTGTAACAAGCATTACTAACAATGTATTAGTATCCAGAATACATAAATTACTCCTCAAATCCAAGAGAAAGGTGAACAAAAAACCTTAGTAGGCATCTTTTTAGAAATAACCTAAGTGGTTAATAAACTTATGGAAAGATGTTTAATATTTTTAATAATACAGGAAACATTTAAAGCCACAATGAAATGGAATAAAAATACAAAAAATAAGACAGTTCTAAGAAAGACGTCCATGGAAGAAAATACATGCATATCTCCTCATTTCTGTAAAGCAAATTCAGGAAGGATAAACCAGAAACAAAAGAGGTTACTTATGGAGGGTGGATAAGAAAGGGCGTTTAAAGAACGGGACAATGGGAACAAAGTAGGGAAAAAAGGAGAGACTCTTCTTTGAATATATCACTTTATGTATCTTTGAACATAGCAATATTCAAACAAAATCAACCAAGAATGGAGTGGGTGTAGGGAGAGGCATGCCAATTCTTTCCAAACAGTAACAAATGAAAACTAACTTAACCATACTGAAGGGGATGAGGATGAAAAAGAACACACCAAAGTAAACAATCAGTGTTTGGGCTGGATACTGTTATTTTCACAAAAACTTTAGCAAATCTGTTTCTCACTGGAGTATGGGTTAGTGATTGTATGACTTTTAGGGGAAAAAAAATCAAAGAAGTAAATTTAGTGTAGATAATGAAGACCAGGTTTCTCCCTGTCAGGGAAAGAAGTTACAAATAAGAAAGGGGAAAAGACTAAAAGAGAAATGAACCCTGTGGTGTTCATATGGGACTGGAGGTTATCACTATGAACTCATGTTTTTTTTCCAATTTTATTGCATGATCCATCATTTACACAACTATATAACTTTGAGATTAGAACTTAATAACTTCATATGTGCACATGCTTCATTCACCCTCTATCAAAGCTCCAGTGCCAATACCAGTCATTTCCCCTCCCCTACTGCCTGCTCTCTCCTTCCATCCCCCCTCCCCCACTCCAAGCATCCTATTTTTCACTGAGTCTATAAATTATTCTTTTTAAGTTTGTTTTCTTTGGTTATTATATTCTACAACTGTAGAAACCACCTGGTAACTGTCTTTCACTTTCTGACTTATTTTGCTTAGCGTAATCACCTCAAGATCCATTTTGTTCCAATGATATTATTTCATTTTTTAAAATAGCTGAGTAGTATTCCATTGAACATATATCTATAATTTATTTATTCAGTCATCTATAAATGGGCATTTAGGTTGGTTCCATATCTTGGCTATTGTAAATAATGCAGCTATGAACATAGGAGTGCATAAATCTTGTTTTAGTGTTTTCATATTCTTTGGGTAAATATCTAGGATGGGTATTGCTAGATTATATGGAATTTCTTTCTATTAATCTCCGTCCCTTTTTCTGTAAAAGCTGTACCAACTTATATTCACAGCCTACAGTGGATGAGCTGAACTCATATTTTAAAAAATAGATATGAAATTAAAGAGATGTATGTGCAACCATGTGCACATGGGATTTAATATCCATATGCATATTTCTTACCTCTGTTAAGTGACAGAGGTCTATATGCATATTTCTTAACAAACAGAGGTAAGAAATATGCACTCAGTAGCAATGAGCATAGTTAGCACTCAGATTTTGGTTTCTAAATACCATTCTCCAATAAGAGGAATCAGAATGCACTGGAGAAGAGTGTTAGTTCAAGGTTTGGGGCAGGGATATTAAAAATAATCCAAGGATGTCTGTGGTTCCAGAAAATACTGAAGAACATGAAGGGACGGTAGCATGTTAACAGAACACAAACAATGTAAGTTCATCAGCTATAACAATTATACCACTTTGGGGGATGTTGATAATAAGGGTTGATAATGTGGGACTAACGGTTACAGGGTAGATCTCTGAACCTTCTCAATTTTGCTGTAAAGAAAATTTTTCTAAAAAAATAAAGACTTAAAAAAAATCACAGCCTATCTGGAGGAGTTCCTAAAGACCAAAATTGGAAAACTTTGAGCACCCAAATACTGTTGGAAACAACCCACAGAATAAGATAAATTTTCATGACCCATGTTGATATAAAGAGAGAACAACTTTTCCTTGCAGAAGAATTCAATTAATAAATTCCTACTAATAAATGTGGAAAAGTGATAGAAATTCAAAACCCCCATGTCCAAATGCCACAATAATTCACAGGCAAGATTAACTGACAGGTGCTCATAGGCAGTGATTAAAGATTTAAGGAGAAATAGGATATTAACATAGTTTCAAAGCATCCCCCCAAGACTTTTATCAATTGTGAAAAGGAAAATAATTTCATAATGGAAAAACCTGTCAGACTTTAATCGAATGATCAAGGTTAACACTACTAATAATTAAACATAGTAATGTTATATACTCCTGACATGACGCACCAAGAAGGACACAATATCATACTTGTGGTATTCTTACCAAAAACACACAACTTCAATCTAATAGTGCAAAAACATAAAGCATTCCCCAGTTGTAAGACCTTAACTAAACGACAGGCTAGTATTCCCCCCAAAAAGTTAAGGTCATTGAAAAACAAAGAAAGACTGAAGAAATGTCACAGATTGGAGATTAAGAGGACACAACATCTGAATATAATGTATGATCCTGAATTGGATCCTGATACTGAAAAATATTAAGGGAAAGACTGGTGAGGTTTTTTAGTTAATTTTATTATTTCAGGATCTTGTTTTGATACTCATATGGTAGTTATGTAAATTTTAAGTTGTTAACTTGAAGGGGAGCTAATGAAGAATATACATGAATTACTATTTTTAATGGATTTATTGATATATACTTCACATACAATGCACCCATTTATAATATATATGTCAATTTTAGTATATTCACAGAGTTGTAAAACAATCACCACAATTTTAGAACACCTGCCTGAACTCCAAATGAAACGCCATATTCTTTAACCATCACCTCTGTTTCCTTTATACCCCCGACCCTAGACAATCACCAATCACTTTCATTCTTTTAAAAAAATTTTTATTGTTCATTTTTAAACTGTATTATTATTTATTTTTTATTATATGTATTTTTTACATCATTTTTCATTTTTGTACAATGTATGCTTTTTCATCTTGGTTATAGTCTCCATACAATTCCCATCACCCTTGTTTTGCTCCTACTCCCTCCTCCCACCCTGTAGTGTGTCTCTGGTTTATAGCTGCTTGTTGATTTTGATTTTTACTTTATTATAATTAGTCTTTTTCCTGGTCTCTTATTTAGGTTTTCTAAATTCCTGCTATGAGTGAGACCATCTGTTATTACTTTTTTTCTTTCTGGCTTATTTCGCTGAGCATGGTCCCTTCCAGCTCCATCGATGTTGCTGCAAATTGCATGAGTTTATCTTTTTTGACCAATCACTTCATGTGTTCTGTTAACATGAAGTGATTTAATATAAATTAATATAAATTAATCATAACAATATATGATCTTCTGTGACTGTCTTCTTTTTCTAGGAATAATGTTTTCAAATTTCATCCATGTTGTAGCTAGAATCAATATTTCATTTATTTTATTGTTGAATAATATTCCATTGTATGGATATACTGCCTTTTATATATCCACTCATAAGCTTGTGGACATTTGGATTGCTTCCTCATTTTTGTTACTATGAAAAAATTTGTGTACAGGTTTTCATGTGGATATATTTTCACTTCTTTCTCATTTCTTACCTAGGCATGGATTTACAGGATCATACGGTAACTGTTTAATCATTTGAGAAACTGACAGACTATTTTTGAAAGTGGTGATGCCATTTACATTATCATCAGCAGTGTATGAGGTTCTGATTTCTCCCTGTTTTCAGCAATACTTATTATTGGCTGCCTGATTTTGGCCAGCCTAGAGGATATGGTTTTGATCCCCATTTCTCCAGTTGGAAAATGATGTTGAGCATATATTCATGTGCTCATTTGTCATATGTATATGTTCTTTGGATAAATGCCCATTCAGATCTTTTACCCCTATTTTAATTAGGCTAGTTATCTTTTTATTATTGAGTTGTAATATATCTTTAAATATTATAGCCACAAGTCCTTTATCAGATATGTGATCTGCAAATAACTTCTCCTATTCTGTGAGTTCTCTTTTCACTTTCTTGAAAGTGTCCTTTGAAGCACAAATGTTTTTAATGTATGAAGTCAGGAAGATCCATACCTATATTTTCTTCTAAGATTTTTAAAGTTATAGCTGTTATACTTAGGGCTTTAATCTACTTTGAGTCACTTTATTTTGTGAGATAGGGGTTCAACTTCATTCTTTCACATGTGGATATCTAGTTGCTCTAGCACTGTTTGTTGAAATAATAATTTTTTCTTCACTGAGTACAAAATTCAATTGACTATAAATAGGAAGATTTATTTTTTAACTCTCAATTCTCTCACTTTCACCTATGTAGTTACACTAGTACCACACTGTCTTTACTACTATAGCTTTATATTAAACTTTAAATGGGGAAGTGAAAGTCTTCCAACTTAATTCTTCATTTCCATACAAATTTTAAGATCTGCTTGCCAATTTCTGCAAAGAAGCCAGCTGGGCTTTCAACAGGGAATATATTGAAAATGTCTGTACATCATACATTCAACAAGGGGCTAATATCCCAGATCTAAAAAGAACTCATATAGCTCAACAAATAGAAAATTTAAAACCAAATTTAAAATTGGGCAGAAGACCTAAATATACATACCTCCAAAAGATACATACAGATGACCAACAGGCACATGAAAAAATGTTCAATATCTCTGGTTATCAGGGAAATGTGAATGAAAACTACAAAGAGATCCCACTCTCAAGCATGGCCCATGCCAAAAACACCAGAAACAACAAGTGTTGTCAAGGTTGTAGATAAAAGGAACCCTCACCACACCCACCATGGAAAACAATATGGAGGTTTCTTAAAATATTAAAATGAGATCTGCCATATGACCCAGCAATTTCACTCCTAGGAATATATCTGAAGAATGCAAGAACATTAATTAAAAGAGATGTATGCACCTCTATGTTCATTGCAACACTATTTACAATAGTGAAGTTATGGAAACAACCTAAGTGCCTAATACAGATGAGTGGATTAGAAAGATGTGGTGCATATATACACAACAGAATACTACTCAGCTAGAGGTAAAGATGAAATCTTGCCATTTTTGACAACACAGATGGAACTGCAGGGAATTATGTCAAGTGAAATACCAGATGATTTCACTCATATGTGCTTAGGTGTTAGGTGTAGTATAGTAACTTACATCTGAAGAGGGTGAGCCTATACCCCTTAATTATGTACAATATTATAAGCCATTGTTACCTCAATAAAATAATACATTTTTTAAAAGTATAAAGATATTATACCCTATTTATAATTTTTAATATGTGGAATACCTTGAGACTGTATAAATATTTGTTCTTTTTTTTTTTTTTTTTTTTTTTTTAATAAATATTTGTTCTTGAATGGCATTTCCCAAGGGTGTTAGTATCTATGGATGATTCTTGTCAGAATGAATAATTACATTGGTAATAGGAAATAAGAATTTTCTAGGGCCTCCCCGGTGGCGCAGCGATTGAGCGCTGGGTTGCGAAGCTGCCTGCAGCCTCCACTGTGCCGGTTCGATCCCCGGCTGCTCCCCGGCCACCGGAGGAGGGTCCCGCATGGCGCACAGACCTCTCCTGCCGCCCGCTGCTCCCCTCAGCAGTGTACTTCGGTCCTTCTGCCTGCTCTGCTCCCCGCTCTGGCTCTGGTGAATTCTCTCACCCTCCCGCGTTTCTGACTGTACCCGGTGCTTGTATAAATAAATAAATAAATCTTAAAAAAAAAATTATAAAAAAAATAAAAAAAAAAGAATTTTCTAATTTGATAATATCCCCACATTTTTATTATCTGGTACTCTTTATTAAAGAAGGACTTGCTACCCCACCCTTTCAATTTTTTTCAGAATTACTATGAACTCACAGGTTTTACAAAACTTCTGTAGATTATAATTCATTGCCACCATTCCTTAGATATTCAAAATTAGCTAATGTAGCCAGCAAAATCCCCATTCAAGCAGGCTGTTATGACCTTTTGACTTGTCCTCATCGATTTTGCATATTTTCCTGCTTTCTGGCACAACATGGCATCTGTTTCCATTTCAGAACTGGGACAGTAGGGAATGGTATTTATAAGCCAAAATCTGGATGATAATTGTGTATACTGACACTAAGAGGTCACTGTTTTTTTTTTGTTTTAATTTATTTTTGCATACAAGAAGTGAGGTGTAGGCCAGAGATGTGGGTGGTGGGGGTGTGTATGAGAGGATTCACCAGAGACAGAGTGGGGAGCAGAACAAGTGCATTTACTGAAATACACTGCTGAGGGGAGCAGTGCATGAGACAGGAGAGGTCTGATGTGCCCTGCGTGTGTTAGTTCCCTGGTCAGAGATTAAACAGGCTACAGTGGTGATAGTGCTCAGACTGAACTCCAAGGCCATCAGGGAAGCCCCAAGAGGTCATGTTTTTTAAGATCTTTCAGTGGACAGAACTAGGAAGCATATTTAATTTTTTTTCAAATTATGAGTTCATACTTATATTTCCAACTTAAATCTAAAAAGCATATTCCTTACTTTCCCTCATTCCATATTTGAGGCTCCTTTCTTTCAAGTAAGAACCATGTTTTTCAGCATTAAAAATTTTACTCACTCTATTCTGTGATATACATAAAAGTTTTTAAATGATCAGTACTATCCCCAACAATAAATATATAAAAACTATATTAAAAGCTATATTCATCCCATCCCTATCTCTTCCACCCCATATACATAAAATTTTTGATTAGTTTCTGGGTTTGCATCCATGTTTGTTTTTATTTTGTTTTGATTTTCAAAAATATGCTCAGAGGAATGGATTTAGAATGGTCAGAATGTTGAAAAATGGCTGGTTTGAGAAAACTTACCTTTTGTCTTCCTGATAATTTATTTATCACAGATCTCCAGGATTAAATAAAAATATATATATACTAATAAATAACAAGCAAGTCTGTCACATTTCTTCAACTCCACAATAAAAATATTTGGCATGGAGAGATTCAGACAATGCCATCTAAATACTAGATCTTAATTTTAATGTGAGTAGTTACTTAGGAGGCACCAGTAATTCTTTTACAACATTTTGTGACTCACTGATTTCTAGAATAGAGCCAGTAGTGGTGAAAATCACTGAGCTCCCTAAAGGTGATTAATCTACACCTTGGGGAGCTGTCATATGTGGTACCTCCATCCTAGACAACCTCCACAGAAATAACCCACTCAAAAGGCCCCTGTAGAGGATACTTCTTGGATGGACAAGGACTCCAAGCAGCTGGATTGCAGCCACTTGTGCCCCCTTTTTCTCTACTGAAAACTACAGGGTTCAGGTGTTTAAGGAAAAATTGAGTGTTAGACTGTGATCCCTTTATAGGATTAGAGAAAAATCACATCATGCCCTCTGAAGTCACTCCATTAAGAAGTATAAAGGGGGGTCAGCAATTTTTTAGCTGTCTAAGGGTCCCAAAGTTGCAAAACCCCATGAAAACCCATGAACACAGTACCAAGTTCACAATACCTTGTGAGCACCAATGTCACGGGCTGAAAGAGGGGAAACTGAGTGAGTGGCCAGAACCCATCATTAGAAGCAGTTGATCAGTTTGAATATCAAGTAAAACTGATACGGATCAGGGAAATCCAAATTACACAGGTATTATTAAAGATGTCCCAGCACTCATCTTAAAGCCTCTTTACTCTTTTATTTGGAGTGGACAGCATTTTTTATATAAATAATTTTATTTCTAATGTGTTTATTTCTATTTTTTATCTCTTGCTCTTTCCATCAAGGAGCTTATCTCAAAGAAAAATAAAAACTAACTCCTAATTTTAGCTGTTCATCTTCTCTGTGGATTGAATCAATTTTTCCATAGTTTTGGTAGGCAAAAACATTCTACTGCATAAAAGGATATGAAAATAAAGAAAATATTGGATCATTAGATCATACTGAGTTTTTAAGTATTATTACAACAATGGGCATTGTTTTAATTGTTCCCCTGACAATCTCTTTTCAGCCAATTAATAACCTGGGGATTAAAATAGCTGATTAAAACCCTGCTAATTGCTTTCAGTGTCCATGGCACTAGCAGTGCCTTTGTCTTCTGATGGTCCAGCTGGTTCCCTTCTGTTCTCCCCCAGTATAATCTGCATTTGGTGACACTTGTCTGTGCAGGTGTATACCACTGTGCTATTTGCTTGGATCAGGAGGGAAGCAGCACTAGACCTGGTGTTTATTACACCTCAGGATAGAGTGGCTTTCTAGGACTTTCATCCGTGTGATCCCATCATTTGCTACCTTTGTCACTGACCAAGAAATACTATCTTTTCTTCTACTTAAATTTTAGGTGATGGTCAAAGGAGTAAAATGAGAGTAGGAAAATATATTTTAGAAAGTGGGGGGGGGGGAGAAAAGAAAATGCCTTCCTCTGTCTCTTTACTTCCCCTCCAAATCTTTACCTCTGCCTTGAAATGTCCTTACACCCATTTGGATAATCATCTGGATAATGTATCTAATAGCAACAAATGGAAAATGTCTTCCTGGTTCTTTTATATATAATTAAAAGTAAGGTATATATCATGCACCAAATTTGTGTCACTCTCCTGAGCTTGAGATAACTGCCTTGAATGGACACTGTCAGATCTGCTTCCACTGCCTTGGGGTCCCAACTCCAGGGAGGGAGGAAGAAAATATGGATAGTCACCAGCCCTTCCAGTTTCTCTCCCACCCACCTTGAATTTCATGTGGCTTGCATTTTGATCACACCAGTATTCTATTATTCTAATTAATAGAATTTTGGATCTCTTTAATTAGAAGAATTTTGCTACAAAAACTAAAAATTTTTAAATGACACTAAAATAAAGGTATTTCCTAGTCTAGAATTAGTTTGCTTCTCTACTGATCATTCCAGCAGCAACAGATCCATTTTGGTAAGCCTGAAAACATGGAACCCATTTCATTTCTTTTTATTTTACTTTTAAATTCTTTCCATTATGTTTTCTGTGGTTTCCTTTTTCTCTCTCCTATTCTTTAATTAGAATGTGAACTGAGGTATCAAATGCTTCACTTTACTGCTGGGTCTGCAACAACATGATGGTTTCTATTTTCACCTTTTTCTTTCAGCCACACATGGGCTGCCAAGGACATGCCCTTTCTGCATGCCTTGGCTGCTTCTCACTGACTGGTGCTTTTCCTGGCAGACTGGCTGTTGAAATGCTTCCTTTAGGTCAAGGTAAATGGCACTAGAAAGCACCACAATTGGACATTGTTTCTTTCTGCCTGATACTTCCCTTCCTCCATCAAATATTTGTTGAAAACCTACTGGAGCCAAGACCAGAGAGATACTAAATTAGGTACTAGGCACATCAAGATGAGAAACCAGTCCTTGTCTTCAAGGTACTGCCCTCTGGGAGCTTAGACAAAGTTCTCCTTGATTCACAGGAAGAAAAATGAGGAAACAGAGTCAGATGATTTCTTGAGAATACTTTCTGTTTTATGGAATTATTTTAGTGGTTCATCTCCTGCTTTGTCCTGGACACTTTAATGCTATGGTCCTTCCTCTTTTGTTGTCAATTGTTATGTGTTTCAAGGATACAAAGGTATTTGAATATAAAAGTAAATAAATTTTGGTGTTCTTATGATATGGAATACTATACATTCAGGAATAATGCTTCTAAAAGCTTACAATGACATGGGAAAATATGCATACTATAATGCTAAGTGAAAAAAACATACAGGCAGAGAACAGAGCCTCGGAATGCAAGGCATTAAGTTATTTGTTAACACCCAGATTTTAACAGTGGATACCCCTGAATGGTGGGGTTATAAATATTTAAATTTGCTAATTTGTTTCTTTTATTTTTTTAAGTAAAGAATTCCATGACTATGTTTTTCTAAAATAAAAATTAATAAAGTTACTTTTAAATATACAGAAGTGATTGGTTTGTGAGCAAAAATTTCAGTGTATGCCAATGCCAGATATAATTTTAGAAATATACTTGGCCTCAAATTTTCAAAATGTTCAATGTTTCTGTCCTTAACATTGACTTTTATGGATTTGAAGCTTATGTAACTAGTCAAATTCTGTTATCTATCTGAGGAATTATAATCTTCAAATGCTCACTTTAGAAAAATCTAAGGGCTCCGTAAAGAAAAAAGGAAGGGCCTTTCTTCATCTATTTCTTCATCTGTCAAAAGTGCAAGGTTTTATTTAGAGTCTTGCATTTGTTAAGCAAGGTGAAAGTACAGGTCACCAAGAGGTTATTTCAGGAAAAGCTTTGCAGAGAGCCACTGACCATGGATGACTTCACTGCTTGAAACAGCTGCTGTGATGCGTTTGCTCAAGCATGATTTGGGATATCAGATCACAGACTCAGAAAGGCCACAAATGTCGACTGGTGCACATAAAATACCTATAAGAGAAGGTGCTCCCTCCATATGGAAAATCCATAAGAAAAAAATCTATTAGTGCTTGCTTGGTACCGCTAAAGTCATTCTATTTGCTTTAACTGAGGAGAGCAGAAATAGCCAGTAGCTGAGGGATCCAAAAACTCACTCTGGTTTCTGGGAGAACTGTGAAAGAAGGCATTTGATGTTTGATAAATCACCTATAAATCAATATTTCCAACAGCTCATTTTGTAACTTGTCATTAAGTATCTTAAAGGCTAAAAAGAAGACTGCACTGTTAACCAGGCAATTGGGTCTCCAGAAGACATGGAAAGACTTTACACATGTCAGTCAGTCACTAAGGCATGTTAAAGAGGGAAAAATCAATTGTCAGCTCATATGGCCATGGAACTAACAAAGAAAGATTTCTTTTGGAGCCGTGTTGCTCAAAATGTGGTCCTTGACCAACAGCATGGGCATCCCCTGTGGCTTATTAGAAATGCAGGATCTGGACTTTGCCTAGTTCCACTAAAGGGGAATCTGCATTTTAACAAGATCTCCAGGTGATGTAGTATTTAAGGAACACCATATGGTATGTATGGAACATAAAAACCACTTATGAAGCTATTTTGAGTGTTTCTGTTTCCTATCTGTTTTCAAAAATATTGAAAGTAAACATTTTTATTATGGCAAAACCACTCATCTTCCAGTCAAAATTCTCTTTCCTCTCTTCCTCCCTCCCCCCACCCTGTTTTCCCCACAGCTGAGGTAATCAGAACTACATTTATAATTTATTTTTCAAATCTAGTTTACAAAGGCAAGCATTTTCCAATTGTTCCAATTATCAAATTGCTTTTGTAATTATAAGCAAATTATATGTTTAAAGGGATATATTTACCACAGACTTCTAGAATTTTTACTTCATATCTTTCTACATTTTCTGGAAATTTTTTGTCCCTTTATAAATATTCTCTTAATGAAGAAATTCTAACTTTGTATTTTTTAAATGAGGCTTCTCGTTGTTGCCATGGGGATAGTGTTTTGGTTTCTAGGATAAAAAATATATTGATAGTGTGCTAAATGTCAGCAAGCCTCTAGGAGAATGTGACTTCTCCCAGCCATAGGAGTTCATGGGGCATAGATCCCATATCCCATGCAGGGCTATCCTTACCTTGAGATAATCTCTGTTCATAAATGAGTGACCAGTTTCTAGTCTACTGATGACATCACTGATACATAACAGTATCAGACAGACATACATGTAAATTTATCTTTGATTAGGAGGTAAAAGGTGAGAAAACTGTGGGAAAACTTGCAGATAAATTTGAAGTAATTATTAAAGTGATATTATGGTTTTTTAAAATGTAAAAAAGATGGAACTGTCCTATAAAATTTGGATTAAGAGAAAGAAGGTGGCAGAGGGAATCTAAGGTGGGATCTAGGTAGATCTTTGAAGGTCATTCATACCTGATTGTCGAATCCTTTGAAGAGTTTGCTGGACCAGAACCTCTGATCTTGGGACAATGATGATGAAGTCTACTTTGCTGAAGTGGCCAAGATCCAGGCTCTGGCTACCACTATCTGCGATAGCACACACCTGGGATAAGAGTTTTCTGGCAACTGTTAGCTGCGGTTGATAAATTTGGAAGGTTTCATTATCTAAATCTAAGATAAAAAAAAAGTCATAAGAACAATATTAATTCACTTCTATAATGGCCACTAAGAATCCACATGGAGACATAATATCCACAGGGCAAAGTAATGTTCTGTCACCAAGAATTTCATTTTCTAGTCACACTCTGGATTAAATTTTAATAATTTTTTTAAAAAGTTATTTGAAAGAATGTGCTCAAGAGTGGATGTGGTAATTTTACAGTGTACCATTTTAAAAATAATTGTCTCATAAATTACTAACTCAGCACCCTTCCCCCACTAAGGGAGAGACAGACTCCACTCCTGCAGAAGAAGACAAGACTCATCTCTGGAAAGGGAAAGAAAGATTTTCCAGTTTTATTTAGGAATATCAGCACAGGTCAGGTACCTGAGCCCCGTTCAGGGAAGGAGGCAATGCTGAGTTCCTTTGAGCGTTTCTGGATGTGCTACAGTAAACAGTTCCTCTCTAGCAAATCAGTTGCAACACAGTTTGAAATTCTTCTCCCCATGGCTGCATAACATTCATAGGTCACAGAGACACTACCTTCACCTTTCTTCCCACTTGACTGCCAGTTCTTGTGACCTGGCAGGTCTAGGTGGTTGTGGTCAAGTCCAGTGCTGACGCCAGTACTATCTGAAGAGACCTAACTCATGACAGGGCCAGCTGGCCACTCAACAGGTGACGTATTAGAAGAACATTGCCCAGATACTCTAAACATGCCAGTAGCTTTTCATCACAAGTTATAAGTAAGCAATCAATCTCTCTTATCCTTGTGTACGTGCATACACACACACAATGAAAGAGAGGCTTAGTCAGCTTAAACACCTGAGCAGGCAACAGCCAAGACTTCTGTAAAGTGTTGCTTTTTATCAGGAACACATGTGGAAGTTCGACTGGTACAACTGAAGAGCCAATTAACCTGTGCTAATGAAGGTTTTCTAAAATCAAACTGCAATGCGGCCAAGGCAAGACAGTAATCACAGTGCCCCACCACCACAGAACCCTGACAGTGTGTGGAGATTTATACAGGTGGGTCTCCTACTGGCTGAGAGAAACCATTAGAAAAGCCCAAAGCTGCAACTTTTAATAGTAGCCCGTGCAGTTTTTACCACAAAGATTAATAACCAAAAATAAATCTGTCTTCCAATAATTAGGCTGTTATTTCTATCAATTCACAGGTTAGATGAGTGGGTACAAATATTTATATGATGGGAAACTTCTTAGAATTTAACTTACTTAGCAAATTTTGAAGTTTGGGGAATTCTAAAAATATCTTTAAGTGATGCTTAAAAACAAACAAACAAGGAATCAAAAAATCTGTAAGTATTCTCAGAATTTTAAAATTCCAATGTGTCAATAATTCAAAAACTGCATAAGCACATTTAGATCATCTTGGTGATGACTTTACTAACAGATATGGTCCAGAAGTGAAAAAATTTTATTTCCTGTATTTGTATTTGTTTTTATGACTGAACTGATACCAAGTCATGCTACTTTAATTGCGCTGACAATCTTAAAATATAAATGATGCGTTCCTATCAAGTGGAGGCCAAAAAGCTGTCAGCAGCAGCTTGTACAGATCTGTTTTGTATCTATGTGTTCTCCTGTTCTTTTTTTCTGTCCTGTCCTATGTGTCCCTATCAATCAGAAGGCAGGGGAAATAATTTGAACCCAATGGGATCCACTCTAATAATGGGCATCTTCACCCCGGCCTCATGAGTACCCCTCTGCATCTGTGAAGGTTTTTGTAGGGCAGATTAGGCACTGGTACTGCTGCTCCAGCTGCCAGGCAGGCCTCAGTATTGCTGAGGTTATGTGTATATTACACATCAGGAGTGGAGTCCCAGCTCCCGAACAGACTGTAGTCTAGACATTTTCAAGTAGTTCTTTGAAACCCCCAGTGAGTACCGACAGCTTTCTGGGCATACCTGGTGGAGCTAAAGGGAATTTTACCAAGGACTCCAGAAATTTTTGAGAAAAAAAAAATAGGAAAAACTGTTTAATATTATGTCTTTGACTTTGATTTAAATTTTTGGAGACATTTACTAAGAACAAGGCCTTTGATCCAAGCCACATGGCAAGCCATTTTAAATTTGACTTTGTTTTATCATGTAGATAATGAGAAAAAGTCCATCAGAGCTTGTGACTTGAAGAAGCGTCCTCAAAACCATCAGAAGGACATTGATTTAATAAAGTTTGTTCTAAGGGATGATTTTCTCCTTTTGGTCTAAGGTTATATTACCCAGGTTTTGTGTAGGAATCATTGCAGCCGCCTCCTGAGGTGATACACATTCATTAAGATCTCCATTGAAAGGAGTAATCACACTGTCTCCTCTTCTTTGTTGCATTTTTTCTAGCAGCTTGTCCAGATCATCGCCTATCACAAAATAAGGCAGAGATAAGAAGATTACAAGGAATGAGATGTTTGTATTAGGCTCCAAGTTGGGCAGTTCAGCTGGGTTCTCATCCAGGTTTGTTGGTGAGCCAGCTTTTCATGTCTGAGTTTACACTATAGCCAGAGCTAACCTCGTTTGTATCCTCCTTACAGTTCATACACTTGCACAGGCTGTATTTCTCTTGACCTCCACAATACTCAAAGCAGGCAGGATGGCAGCACTATATCGCCATCTGACATATTGGAAAACTGAAACCTAGGGGACAGAGTGTCACCCAAGGTCACAGAACAATGTAATGGCTGAGCTGAGGCCTCCAACACTAGTGTGTGTACCTTCCTCTGGACAGCAACAGAATACTTAGAAGTCATTCCAAGTAAGGGACGATCTGCTGGAAACCTTAAGTATATACTCATCTCCATGACAGGCTAAGGTTTAAATTTAAAAACTCATGCAGCTAAGGGCTGGCACTGTTGCTGACTCCTACTCACCTAATGATGTGGTTTTGAAATGCGATGCCAGGAAACTGACCTTTCCCGTGATGAGCTCATAACTAATTTCTTTCAAAAACTCACTTGTGGTGAGCATGCTCTCTGCCAGAGCTCTGGACTGCTGCTGACCTGAGGAACAGAGGGAGAGGAGACGATACGCCAGGACATGCTTTATAAAAGCACAAACTGGAAACAACTGAAGTATGTCACTACAGGGATTGGGTTAAGAAAAGTATAGCACATCAAAAGATGGACAACTGCACGGTCTTTAAAATGACAACTATAAACATAAATGTTTTTAATGCAATGTTAGATGATCAAGGAGAAAAAAATGGCACACCTAATATTTGTAACTGAAAACATACCGTGTGTGTTCAAAGTATAGGAAGGACTATAAAACCTTTAAAAATTGTTTGCAAGGTTATTATGAATATCTGTCTTAAAATATGAACTCCCCTTGTCAAGAAGTTTTTACAAATGAAAATTTAAAAAGTCAATGTATTCAATTTTTGATGAAGCTCTCTGAAAGAAATATGTATTATAGAGAGATAGAAGGGAAAGCAGGTTTTGCCCAACAGAGAGGGTGTGGTCTCTATGGTAGGAAGAAGTGAGAATTATTCAGTAGAGAAGAAAAAACAAAATTTAGTCCAAATGGCTACCTAGAGTGGTGCCTGACAGAAAATTAGCAGAAGAAACAAAAATATATTTTATAATATATCGATTTTCTGAAACTTTTCTTTAGAGTCAACATTATAACATTAAATATCCTCTCTGACAAGGAGAAGAATGCATGATCTAAGTTGCTGGCACCTGATTAACTGGCTTAGGCACCTGTGGCAATGGCTTTATCACATGCTGGAGTGGTAACATTTCCAGAACCTTTTAAGGACAGAAGTTATGTGAGACAAGGGTATCTGTTACTAGGGTGTGCTTTGAAATAATGCCCTCACAACCAGCTGACAGGAACACCAGCCAAACTAAGGGCTACAAACACCTGATCTGAAGGGAAAGGGAAAAGTTAAAATTAAAAGTAAGAACCTAAGTTGGAGCAATTAACAGCCAGAGATTAATTGCATAGGTGTCTGAGATACCCAATAAATATATTTCCAAATGTACAGTAGATTGAATGATTGGGTTAAAAAATACATTACTTACCTAATACTACCACACAAAATTCATTTCCTCTGATTTTTGATGCACAAATTGCCACAACATAATCTGGTAGCCTTTGGTAGTGTCTCATTTCACTGAGAGTCCTCAAAGTCTCTGAAATGCCCTCTGCCAAAGAGTTTTGGGTCACAATCACATGAACCAAGTCTTGAGATACACTGGCAATTAACCGAGCAAGCCAAGGGAGCTGTCCTGGTGACACAGGTGCACACTGAGCACCCATCTGCAGGGCTCTCTCTCGCAGAGTAAATTCCTGCATAGCTTTCAGCATAATTTGCTCAAATTCTTCCCTGAGAGGTATCTGATCAGGACCTAAGTTGAAGAGAATTAGAGCTAGGATTTTTTAAAAAATCACATCTAGAAAGAAAACACACACACACACACACACACAAACACCAGTGTGCAGCCCTCCTGTGTCCACCGTACTCCAACTGGAAAGTATGCTCCTTTTCCCCATAATGGCCCCAAGCATGGAGCCCTTACTAATATTTTCCATTGTGAAATTTCTTTTCTCTCAATATATATTTTGTAAATATAGGTTTCTTTTCTCCTTTATTCTAGCACGATGTCTTTAAAAGAGAATATACTCACAGATATAATCAATTCTATGTATGCCTGGAAGATGGTCATTGCCTATGGCATATTTCTTGACATATTCAACTAGCATCATAGAAATGGTTACACGACTAATGAAGCGAGAAGTTAACCTGCTGGTCTATAATCAATAGGTTTCACTCATTTCTCATTTTATTCATAGGAATTTGGAAAACATTTAGTGTGCTGCCTCTCTATCTATTTTTGAGAACACGATGGACAGGAAAACTAATTTCAATTATTTTTAATTCCCAAATTATATTTAGGCAGTCTTACACTTTCCCCCAGATAGAGGATGCTCTCATTATCTAGTTATTTCCCTGTGCTCTCAGTTGTTAAGTATAGCATTTGGCTCTCTTCCCCAGCTGTGGTTATGATTAACCTTCTACGGGTGACCTGTGGCCCTGGATTTAGGGGGATTTTGTTTCTCTTTTACAGACTCAACCAGACTTTTGAACAAAATAAGAAAGTCATTGTTCGACATTCAAGTGACACAAATGAGTTCCTACATTTTGTTTAGATTGAAACCATTAAGACAACATTTACTACTACGATTCAGGGTCATTTCTTTTATTAGGTAGACCTGAAATTTGAAATTCAGGTTCTCATAAACAGATTGCAGACCCCTCAGTATTTGCAACTGGAGATTAAGCGATAGCCTCAAAAACCCAAGACTAAAAGCATCTTGCAAAAGAACACGGTAAAGAACTAGACTTCTGTATGGGAAGGAAGCACCTTGCTTGAGTTAGAAATCTTTCCTGTCACATCCCTGCCCGTATTCTATGGGAAAGTAAGAAAAATGAAGATTTAGGGATGTATGTAAGGATAAGAAAAATTAAATAAAATACATACTTAAAAAACAAACTATTCAATTGGAGAAAACAGTGTTTTCCTGGATATATTGGAGACCAGCAGGAGTAGGAGAGTAAAATACCCACTGATATCTTTTTCTTCTATACATGGAAAGAGGGCAAGAAAATTATAATGCTTACGTGTATGTGTTTCCTATATGCTCCCCAATCACTTGCTAGGGTGAAGTGGATGCTTTCTTGTTACCTAGGAACCACCAGGGCTTCTGATCTTCCTTCAATGTTTATCAAATTAGCAGCACCCTTAGTGGTCACTAAATATACAGCCAGTAATGAGCTGAAAGTGAATAGATTTGTGCTGACTATACCAGACTGTGGGAAGATAGTCATCTATTTAAAGCTTTCTTCCATTAGAACATACGATAGCTCGAAAGTGTGTGTCTCTAATTTCCTTCACAGTGGACCCAAGACTCAGAGGCCAGGCTGATAGTTGTGTCCATAAGATCCACTATAAACCATGACTGAATAACATGTTCTATTAAGCAGAATGGTTAATTACAAAAATAAAGGCATTCTGGGAAAAGAAAATGATTAAACACATTCACAGCATTCTCTGTTGTCTCAAAATTCAACTTATAAAGGTTTAACTGAATCACTATTGGGACATAAGAAGTGGAGAATAATATTTTAAGTTTAAATGAGGTAAGAGACTTCTTAAAGTAAAATGCCTTCTTCCAATCACCTCCCATTACTTCTCATCCTGAACCTTTACAGGTAAATTGCAGAAGCCTTTTCTCTACTTTTCACAAACTCGATAATAGTAATTTTTTCCCTTCCAGTGCTGATCTCCCGTAACCCAGATCTGATGACTTTTCAGACAGCCACCTTAACAGCAAAGGACAAGGTTCCAACTGACTCAAACCCTTCCAAGAATCTGGATTTGCTGATTTCATTATCTGCTTGAAAAGATTTTCAGATTGTAAAATAGCAGAGTTTTTTTTTTTTTTTTAATGACTATAGTAGAAAGGCCTTTTCTTTCTGAAGAGTCTTGATTTTCTTCTTCTCTATTACCTCTAAGTAACTGAGCCATTATAGTATTAGGTCTGTCTTTCTAGAAGTTTGGATTTATTTTTCTAAATTTCTATATATGAAAATATTCTTGATGCCTCCTTAAGCTTCTGAAGGGAAAAAAAAAGTCAAGGACTCCAGAAGAGTCACAATTATTGAGGAGTAAAGATGTCACAACATACAAAATTTAGATTAAAAAAAAACCTTTATTTTGCACACTGAGAGACAAAATTAATTGACTGCAAGTAAAACTCTGGAGAGAAGTAATCGTTCAGGACAAAGAAGACTCTTGTACTAATGAACATATATTTTTTCTATTTTTTTTTAGAGAAGAACTTTTAGTAACTTAAGTGAGACATTCCGTTTTGACCATTTACTTCATCCACTTAACTCAGACTTTGGTTTTTAAATTATTAATAAGATTTAAAAATTCTATATTGATTTGGTTTTATATGATATAATAGCATTGCCCTATATGAACCTGAGCTACCGATTCTGGATGCACTTAGAAGTTTTAGATTCTGGAACGCAGTTAAGTCAGTAGAAAGCAATTGAAATGATGACATCAAATGAGCTGCAGACCCAGGTGATTTTTATCATTTTATTACTTATTAATACTCATGATTAGCAAGTTCTAAGTTTATCATGAAAGTGATTCATAAGATACCTGAAGCCTTGCAAATGTCAGAAGCCCATGTCAAAGCAGATCCCATGTCAAAGCAGGCCTTGGGCTCTCAGGACAACAAGAGTTATAGTGGGGGTGGAGGGGGTGGTGCTGGCCGGTCGAAGCTTGTGTGTGTGTGCGCGTGCATTTCTTTCTCTAAACACTGTTTAGTCCAATGTCTTTTATTTAACGCCAAAGTATTTTCAAATATTAAAAAATTTCATGAGTGTCGATAAAAATACTTAGGTGTAGATTTACATCTTAAACATTTTCCTAAGTAAATCAATGGTTTGAAGTCCTGGAGTGAGTGTATAATTAGTCTGCATATTAGATAGCCTAGAGCGGTTTGCAAAATAAAGGACATTGCAATGTAAATGCTGCTAAGCCACATTGTCTGGGCACCTGCATATACCTACTATGGGGCTGTGTGTGGGGCATGTATCAACTGGAGGAAGTGAAGGGTTCATGACCTATGTATCCCCGTAACCCTATAGCCTAGAGAATCTTCCAGGGAGGTCCACAGTAACTACCTCAAATGAAGGAAAGGATGATGGGACTACATCAAAGGGCTGTATCAAGAGAAAGGAAAAAAATGGGGGCGGGACTGTGAATACACAAGATAAAAAGGCAAATTGAAAAACTAGAAAATAATTGTCTAAGGCAATGGTTATATTTACATTCCAGGTGGCAGTTGCTCTCTCAGAAAGGTGAGTTGACCAGACTTTGAGGTTCTGCCTGTATCAGCTACTTGGAAGCCCTTAGGTCCATCATGAGAGTTAACACTAGGTGGAGCTATTTATCTCTTCTAGGACCCAGACATGCAAGGAGAGGTGCAAAGGAGGCTACAGCAGAAAGAAATTGAGGGCAGGGGTGGAGAGAGGAAAGGCAGGTGGTAGAAAGTAAATGGAAATGAGCAGAAAAGAAATAAGGAAGAGAGAAAAGTCATAGAGATTGGGATTGAAGGAAAACAACGTTAGAAGTGAGAAAGAGCTAAATTGGTGATTAAGTGTGATAAAGTGAGAAAAAAGAAAAAGTAGGGTTCAAAAAAAAGAACAAAAATTGTCACCATCAAATAATTATTAAAAATAGCTCACCCAGTCGCACAAGATACTGTATTGTCAGAAGAATCATGCTTTCCACACTCAGGAGTTGGCTGCCAGTCAACCCTAATTGTTCCAAATCTTTGTTTTCCAACTGTGGAATCTTGTAGCAGTTCACCAGCAGAGGACTGACAACAATGTCACCAACATTTCCATAGAAGTACGGTAAAGTGCCATAGCCTGCTCAAGAGAAGCGGGTCAATAAAGGTCAACATTTCTTGCTGCGATTCAACCAGGTATGTTGGCTTAACTAGGATCAAAGATGCTTAACAAAGTTCCCTGCCCTCTGAGATGTCTACCAAACAAATCATTCAAATATATTAATTTTAGTGATTCACTTGCATATTCTGAATCTAGTCCTATATTAAATCAGATAAATAGAAAGAAAAATTACTTATATTATCTGTTTCTCACAGGAGGGACATAATATATTTCTGCCATAGAGGACTGATGAAATGATAAAATTTGTAATGATAAAATATTTTTGATAAAATTTCTAATTGTTTCTTTTCAATATGAAATCCGAAAACTATGTCAATATGTTTCACTGATATTTTCTTAAAACATTTTTATGTCAAACTCATTGATCAATAATAACATCCACCAGAAAAGTACTTGGAGAGTCCTACTTCTTTTGCTGTCCTAGCTATCTTTATGTTATTTTTGTAAATGTTAGTAAATGGCCTCAAATTATCTTAGAAGTAGACAGGACAAAAATATGTTGAAAATCAACCTTGCTTTAGTTATATGGTGAAGAGGACAGTCTCTCTCTCTCTGAGTCTTTCTAAAAGACAGACACCAAAGTGCCCCCCATGCTCTACGTATCTTTCCAATGCTTAGTTATACTATTCATGCAACCAAATGCTCAATATAAACCTCCTGACTATATGGAATTTAAATAACTGGGATTCCCCAAGTAGCTACAGGTTCAGGAGCAGTAGATAGGGCAGCCTGATAAACGACAAGACTTGCTGAGTAACTGATAAAGGACAGGACTTGGAGCAAAACCATCCGTGCCAGTAGACTCAAGTCAACCTCAAGAAGCAGATAATGCCTCACATAGATATACCATAAAGATATAATGGGGTTAAACACCCCAACTGTTTCATCTAGAAGGTAAAGCAGATAGTCTTCCTGGTCTAGGCAAGCTCCCAAATGAGAGAACTCTTGATGTGAGTATGAAAGGCACTAAATTAAGGGACTCTAGGGGTCCCTAAATTTCTGCACCTTTACCTTTACATAGATTGGAAAGACTCAAACTCCTTAAAAATACCGATTCACAGATACGTCTCCATGTTTCATATCTCTAACTGTGGGGCATCTTGGTTCTCCTGGGTTCAGATGTTAGATAACTTAGCTTGTTTCTTTTTCCTGTGTTTGTGCCTCCCTTAGACCAGAATGTCCCCTTCGTTAGCTGTCTACTCTTGCAACCTTGAGGACCCAGCTGCAAGATCATTTCTGAGAAGTCTTCTTAGACCCCCTTGTGATTCCACAAGGGTGAACCTATCTGGGAAAATTAAGTTCCTTCTCCCCTGGGCTCTTGCAATTCTTGGTTGTGAATCTCACCAGCTCAATTACACAGAGTGCTGTCATTTTTATTTATGTGACAGCTCCCTCACTAAACAGTGCTCCTTGTGGGCAAGCGACTGCTTTATTTGCAACTTCTAGTTTACATATTTAAGATAGAATGACGGAGTTGACTAATAAAAGCTAAAAGAATCAAATATGGGGCCTCCCAGTGGCGCAGCGGTTGAGCGCTGGGTTGTGAAGCTGTCCACAGCCTCTGCAGTGCCGGTTCAATCCCCGGCCACCGGCAAGGGTCCCACATGGTGCACAGACCTCTCCTGCCTCCCACTGCTCCCCTCAGCAGTGTATTTCGTCAGTCTGCCTGTTCTGCTCTCCCCTCTGGCTCTGGTGGATTCTCTCAGCCTCCCGCGCTTCTGACTGTACCCAGTGCTTGTATAAATAAATAAACAAACAAACAAACAAACAAACAAACAAACAAATAAATAAATAAATCAATCTTAAAAAAATCAAATATGCGTCAATGAATACATGAATAAACAAACAGTGAAATGGAGAAACATTTAGACTCTGGTGGATACAGGCAACTTGGAATTCCTTTGCCTTACCTATCAAAATTACTGGTCTAACTCCTGAGTTACTCAGCAAGTTTTCAGGAACAATTACAGTTTCCCCTGCAGGAATGGGTCGAGGTTGTAAAATTCCAGTTAATGGCGTCTGTGGAACTGGGGCAGATAAAAGGGATTCTGGAAAAAAAGTTGTTGACAAGAAGGATTAAACATGAAAGCTACATTTAGCTTCAAATCAAAACAACTTTAATATAATACTTAATATTTTTAATATAGATGCTGTGGACATCTAATAGTTTTTTTTGCTTTATTAATAAATCAATTACATTTATTATATAAACTTAGAAATGAGAAAAACAAAAAGATGAACCACACTTACACTATCTGAAGATACCTACTTATTTAACATCTTAGTACTTATCCTTGTAAATGTTTTCCACACGCCATCTTTTGGATTCTGTTTTGTAACTTATCTTTCCTCCCTCGATTATCAAGGGAGGAATATAGCTATCATTATAGAAAATTTGAAAAGTGCAGCAAAGTATGAAGAAGGAAATACTCATCATTAGTACTACTTAGAGGCAATCATGGTAACATATTGGCATAATTCATTGTGTACATAACATCTCTATGTAATATTTAAACTATTTATGTAAACAAAAAAAGGTTTAAAGAACACTATATCATAGAATTGTTATGCCTACATTTGTCAGTGTTTATTAAAGCAAGGTAGATGAATATTTGAACATTTAACTTAGGCACTAAATGGCCATAGCTTTAATATAATAAAGACGAACGAGTTTGTTTTTCAGATTCCTAGCCACAGGTTGAACTATCCAGGACAGAAATAATATCACATAAGGAACCAGATCACAGAAGGAAGGAACAGGTCACAGAAGGAACCAGATCACAGGAAAACACATGTAACACCATCATCGGCAAAGCAAATCCATTTGTGAGTTGGTAGCATCATGCCCTATGTAAAGAAAGGCTTATAGATCCTATAAGCTAAAAAAAGAAGCCAGATTCTGAATTAAGATCTGCTGTGATGGCACATGTGCTTATAGAGTAGGAAGATGTGATGGGACCAAAATATTAGCTACTACAAATATCCTGACATAATATTAGATACAGTGCTTGGTTAAGGAAATGTATCGCCAGGGGTTCAGAGAAAGAACAGCTGTAGAAGATACCTGTGTTAATTTAGGGAAACTTAAAATCCATCTTCTGTTGAAATCTTACCAGTTCTTGAAAGAGGGCGAACTGCAGGAACAGGTACAACTAAACCAGGTTGGGTCACAGGTGACCCAGGATACCATCCTCGGTGTCGTTTCTTTGGTGGTCCGGAAATGAACATGGCAGCTGAAAACAAAAGGAAAGTTGAACCTTGTCCTCAGCAAGGGAAGAAAGGAAAGAAGCCAAGTAACATAGGACCTTTTTTTTTTTTTTTTTTTAAAGATAGGACCTTTAATTTGAGTATACCTAGAAAGTCTAAGTCACTCTTCTGGAGGTAAAGGTAAAATTAGAAAAAAAAATCACACTAATTATACCACCTAACATCTGTATACTGTTTCACAATTTATAGTTTTACCCAGGTTATTTCATTATGATTCCATTAACAACCTTGTGAAGTGACAAGTGACAAGACAAGTATATTACTATATCCATTTTTTTTTTTTTTTGTGGGACCCTCACCGGCGGCCAGGGAACGAACCGGCGCTGCAGAGGCTGCAGGCAGCCTCGCAACCCAGCGCTCAACCGCTGTGCCACCAGATGAGGCCCTATTACTATATCCATTTTGCAGATGGAGCTAGGAAGGCTCAGATTTGCCTAAGATCAGTCAATAGAGAGGAACTTTGAATCCGGTTCTTTGGTCCATGGTTTTCAGGATATTTTCTCATACGTTTGTTTCTACTTTATTTCCTAGATAGGTTCATCCTTGTGGAATCATCAAGATATTTAATCATTACTGTTTATACCAATTGCAAATTTTAAAAACACTATATAGCAAGCTAAGGAAAAACTCTGGGAATGTGCTGTTAGATGATTCATTATTCCAAATTCTGCAGCACTTTTATAATTAAGTTCATTACTTCAGAATTCTAGGAAGGGTACTGTACCTTGGTCTCCTGAGGCATAGCTAGGTCTTGGTGACAAAGAATAATTTCCTGGACGTGCGGGAGTTGAGCTTGATGCACTGCTCTTCCCTCCATGGCTACTGTTTCCATTCGCAGCATCTGTAGCATAGGAGAGGAGCCACTCAGAACAGAGGTGGGCAGGATACTGCTTTCTGTGATTCTGTAACCATATGATAAACCTCACACTCTAGGATCCAAAGATATCTCACTGATAGGACTCAGCCCAGTTATAAAACCAACTATAATAATCAGAACAGTACTTATATTAAAATGAAAGGTGACCTAAATTTTTTTTTAGGACTCCAAGTGATCTCTTTGAATTTTTTATAAGGAAAACTTTCAAACTTTGTAGTATGAAAAATTTCAACCACATACAAAAGCAAAGAGAATTGTATAATAAACTACATACCTGCAACCCAATTTCACCATTTATCACCACATGGCCAACCTTTCTTTATACTCTCTATCTCTTCCTCCCAACCCACATACTCACATACATGCTTTTAATTATTTTGAAACAAACACATTTATCACACCACTTAATCCATAAATACATTTGTATGTGTTTCTAAAAGTTACTCTTAAAAACGAAACCATAATGTCATTATTATACTAAAATTAACAATGATCAATAATTCTTAATATCAAGTATTCTATTATAATTCAAACTTACCCTAATTATCTCAGAAATGGTTTTTTACAACTGATTTGTTCAAAGTGGGATTCAAAAAAGATCTGCACATTGAATGTAGTTGCCATGCCCCTTAAAATTCTTTGAATCTATGGGAGCCCCTTATTATTAATCTGCAAAAAAACCTGGCAAGTTAATAGATATAGAGACTTGCTTAGATTTTGATTTTATATTTTTATAACGGTATCTCATAGGAACTCTTGAATATTTCCATAAGGGCAGGTTTCTTCTCTTCTTGTGATGTTAAGATTGATCAGTGGGTTCAAAAGTTGTTGGCCTAATCCTCATATTACAAAGATGCTCATTAGCCTTCACCTGATGGTTTTAGCAAACATGAAGATTATTTCCAAGATCTATAATTACATTAGTGTTTTTAATGCTCTAAAAATTTTAATTCAGTTTGTTCAAGTCTAAAATCTAACCAAAAAGTAGATCCTGTAAGAATTATTGCGAGAGAGTAAGAACAAAAGAGGTTTGGATAAATTATGATGCCTAACTGTTGGAAAGTTTCCAAGAATGATAGGTTCTCTCTCTCTCTCTCTCTCTCTCTCTCTCTCTTTTTAAAGATTTATTTTATTTTTAATGCATACAAGAACTGGGGTACAGGCCAGAGGCAGGGGGTGGGGTGAGAAGACTCACCAGAAACAGAGTGGGGAACAGAACAGATGGACTGACCGAAACGCACTGCTGAGGGAAGCAGCAGGTGAGTCAGGAGAGGTCTGCTGCACCATGTGGGTGGCTCCCTGGCCGGGGATTGAACTCGTGCTGCAGTGGCTGTGGTCAGTCTCATAGGCTGCGTCGTAACTCCCTTCGCCACCAGAGAAGCCCAGTTCTCTTTCTCTCTTTACCTTTCAGATCATCCCTTTTTCCTAAAACATTAGCATTTTCTAGGACACTATCCTTACTTCACAGCTTGCCTTATCCTGCCACTCTCCTTGATAGATACTGTTTATCCTGATAATCTAACCACATATTGCTGGCTCAACTTACACTGTCAGTCCTGATTTCCCCCTACAATGACTGTTGAGCTGCTCCATTTGGATGTCTCATGGGTATTTCAAACTCAACAAGTTTGAAATTAAATTCCCTCTTTCCTCTTGGGGAACCTGCTTATCATCTCTGAACTCTGTCTCAGATAATGAGACCATGGCTAGCCCAAAAAGAGAATGTCAACATATATCCCATCTTTGGCTTTCTGCTAAGATTAATCATTCAAGTCCTGCTGATTTTTCTTCCTGAGTATTTCTCCAATCTGTTCCCTCTTTTCAAATCTATTACCACCTTATCCAAGGACCTTGTCATTTCTCACCTACACTGATAAAATGACATCCAACTAGTTTTCCTATCTCATCTGTTTTGCTACTGAAAACAGTCTAGTACAAGTTCACATCAGACCATGTCTCTCCTCTGTTCCATAGGTTTAGAGTAAAGTCATGCTTTCCAGCCTGGCTTCCTGTGACCTTTTCCTTGCCCACCACTTGCTCACTTCCCAACAATTCCCTGAATTTTGCATTTTATGATCCTAACAAGACCAAACTGATAGAAAGTTTCTACTCATACTGTGCTGCTTCTTTTCTTTTCAAGCTTTGTCCTTGCTTTCCCCTGAAATTTAAATGCCTTTCTCCTATTTTTGGTATAGTGAATATATCCTCTTAATTCAAGACCAAACTTCTCCAAGAATTAATTCTCCATTACTCCCTAAAATGTCAGGTTTAACCCCCCTCTTCCAAGCTCCCCTAGCATATTTATATAATTACTATAGTACACTCAAAATATATTGTAATAGATCATCTTTGCTATTAGGTTACAAGTATATTAGAAATCAGGAATTGAGCTGTATTTATCTTTGTATCCCTAATTCTTCACCACAGCAGTTAGCCAAGAAATCTTTGTTGAATGGAAGAATGAAATCAATCCATTCTGTCGCTCCTCTGTCCTGAATGTCATTCCTGGACTCTTTGGGTTGCAATACAGAGAATACAAAGCTTTGTCTAACAACACATTACACAGATAGCCCTATTTCCACTTTCAACTGGCAAAGAAGCAATTGACTTCTACCAAATTGTCAATTAATTTCCACACAAGTCTTTTGTAGACTGTATTTACCAAAGAAATAAAAGTGAGGAAAACATCACCTGCAGCAAAAGTCTTCCCTACAACCTGTAAAGATAGAGCTAGTGGTTTCACAACATTCTTATTCCGGGTCAGGTCCTGAGCGCCACTCAAATTGATTGCAGAGTTAGCTGGACTGAGAATCGGTGAATCTTTAAAATGAAAGAGGTCATTCAAATTAGCAACTATTTATATATGCAGGAAGAAAATTAATTCAACAAGAGTGAGGTGAGAAAAAGCAGGTTATGAAATTTTGATTTTTTTTCCTTGAGTTTATTTAGCATTTTAGAAAAGTCAATTCCTCTGATTTCAGGGTTTTTTGTTCTTTTTTAATGTACTTAACAAATACTCACCAGAAGTTACTATGCACTGGATGTTAGTGTAAGCACTTTAAATATATCAATTCACCTAATCCCTGTAAGAACTCAATAAGGTAAGTATTATTACCTTAAACAGTGGTAACATTTACTTTGGTCAAAATCAGATGATGTGGCGTCAAATGTATCAATATATGCTATATTAAAACTATCTTCACAGTTTCCCATAAAGCCATATTTTAATGATTCAAATATATTTATCTTTACATGAGTTTGTCATTTAAGAGGTGGCATAAAAACTAAGTCATTGCAATCTAAGAGAAAACATTTTTCTCTGAAGAAATTTTATTTTAATTTTTAAAATAAATTAGAATTGATTTACCTATATAACACCAGATATACCCAAAGGAAAGTTACTATTTTGATTCAGAAAATAATTTCAGAAAATCACATTTCATTTCAGAGAAAAGCTATGGGAGAGATTAAGATTTAAGCCAACTAGTTTTTGAAATGAATATAGACCACCAAAACCCTGACTGTACTTCAGCAGAACACTTGACCAATGAAGAGAGGAAAGTATCAGAAGGAATGTTAAAGCTCTGAAATTTTGCAAAACAAAGTGCTCTAAAGAGCAGGATACTAATAGTGGCACATTAGAAATTAGCTAAAAAAATTGTATTCATATCATTATGCAATCACTGATACTACTAATCATAGCTTCTTATAACACAAAAGACTGAAATGGTATTGCACAAAAGAGCTAATGTGTCTTTCCAAGGGTCCAACTTAACAGTAGGGAGTGATTTTTAAGGTCCACAAGAAGATTAGAGGTCAGCAAATATAACATTATAAAGTCACAGAAAATTGAAGATGGCCCAAGTTTTTCAGGTCTTAATGGAGAGCCTTACATGGTAAGAATCCCAAATAAGTTCACTGTGTTATTACACAGCTTAGCCATTTTGTTTCAGGCCTCAATCATATTGTTTGGAACAAGCAATGCAGTACTTACTATATACTACTTTATACTCATAATTTTAACATATTCCTAACAGTTCAGGGAACTATATAGGTGAGATCTGACCGACAAACTATGAAGGGTGGCAATTGACCTTATTTTTTCAAATCAATGGTTGAAATAAGCACAAACTATTTTTTTTTAAATAATGAAAGGGTACACAACATAGAAAAATCTCTCTCTCTCCACACATATATGTGTGTGTGTGTATGTATATGTATACATATGTGTGTGTGTGTACACATAAACAGTCAATAGTTACATAAAATGTCTAGGAATGAGCTTAATTGGACTACATATGAAGAAATTATTGGATTATTTCTATATTAAGGTTGTTTCTCCTTTTCAGTTAATATAAAGAATAACTGCAGTGAATATCTTAACTTTCCTTTAATGTTATTTTCTTGCCTAAGCCCTCTGAAAAGAGATTACTAGAATAAAACACATAAATATTTTTATTTTTTTCTTATTTTTTATATTGTTTTTAATTTTTTACATCATTGTTCATTTTTAAACAATATTTGCTTCCCCCACCCCCTCAGGTGTAGTCCCCATAGAGTTTCCCTCACCAATGCACCCGTGCACCGTCACCTCAGTCCCCTGTGCTCCTCCCTCCCTCCCTCTGATCCCTCTCCCTCCTCCCCTGCAGGATGTCTCTGGTTTATAATTGTCCGTTTTTGCTTTGTTGTGTATGGTACTGTTATTATTTTTTTATTTGGTTCCCCTATATTTCTGCTGTAAGTGAAACAATCCGATATTTTTCTTTTTCCTTCTGGCTTATTTCACTGAGCATAATTCCTTCTGGCTCCATCCACATTGCTGCAAATGGCATGAGTTTATTTTTTTGATTGCTGGATAATATTCCATTGTGTAAATATACCACATCTTCTTGATCCAGTCATCTATTTTTGGGCATTTGGGTTGTTTCCAGGTTTTACCTATTGTAAATAGTGCTGCAATAAACATAGGGGTACAGGTGCTCTTTTGAATCTCTGTTTTTGTGTCCTTTGGGTAGATCCCTAGTAGTGGAATTGCCAGGAAATATGATAGCTCCATTTTTAGTAGACTGAGGAACCTCCAGACAGCTTTCCATAGTGGTTGGACCAGTTTGTACTCCCACCAGCAATGTAGGGGAGTTCCTTTTTCACCACATCCTCGCCAACATTTGTTGCTTGTTTTTCTGATATGTGCCATTCTTACTGGTGTAAGGCAGCATCTCAGTGTGGTTTTAATTTGCATTTCCCTGATTATAAGGGATGCTGAACATTTTTTCATATACCTGTTGGCAATTTGCTTTTCCTCTTTGGAGAAACATCTTTTAAGTTCAATCCATTTCTTGACTGGATTGTTTATTTTGTTTTTGTTGAGCCGTGTGAGTTCTTTGTAAAACACATAAATATTTTTAATGTTCCTGTTATATATTGCCAAGCTGCTTTCATAAAAGGTCATAGCACGCTTCATCTCCCCCAGTCTGGCTGAGAATGTCAGTCTTACCATATCCTCCTAGAACTGTATTATTACTACTTGATAGGCTCACCCCTATCCTGTCACACAAATGGTAGACAAGCATATCTCATATGGAGAAGAACATAAACACCGGTAAATTAATAATCTCCCAAGTGCTAACTTCAAATTTAAATAAAAATGGAATTCAACTAATATTTATTTCTAGCTATTTACCAGGTACCGGGGATACTGGGATAAGCAACATAGACAGTTAACATATAATTATAATTGGTAGGAATGTAACACAAGAAGTATACAGCAAGGCTGAGTTAATCCTTAGTTGAAAGTAGGTGTTGGTGTTTTCAGTTTTACAAGTGAGATAACCAAGACACAGAATAATTGAGGGGCTTTTCCCAAGTCTCAGTATTGTCAGGTGTAGTATTTAAACACCAGAACTCTGATTGCAAACCCTGACTGTGCTGTTTACCTTTTGGTCTGAAATAATGCCAATCCCAAAGTACATATCAATAAATTAGACTATATTGTAATGCAAGGGAAACAGTACATGCTAAAGGATTTCACCTTTCTCTCAGAGCAGCTTTTTAATCTATTTTTGAGATGTTATTAAGGATTATTTTACATATTATAAAATTCACCAATTTCAAGTGTGTAATTCAGTGAGTTTAGTAACTTTCAAGCTGGGCACATACCATCAGTTTTATTTTTTTTAATTTTTTAAAAAGATTTATTTATTTTTGCATAACAAAACTGGGGTTCAGGCCAGAGGTGTGTGTGGGGGGGTGGTTGAGAGGATTCACCAGAGACAGAGTGGGGAACAGAACATGCAGATCAACTGAAATACACTGCTGAGGACTGCTGCAGGGATCAGCAGGTGAGTCAGGAGAGGTCTGCTGCGCCATGTGGCTATCTCCCTGGCCTTGGATTGAACTCGTGTTGCAGTGGCTGAGGATAGCTTCATAGGTTGTGTCTTAACCCCTTGCGCCACCAGGGAGGCCCTACCATTAGTTTTAGAACATTTTCATACACCCTCAAACCCCATGAGAAACTTCATGCCCATTTTCAGTTAATTTCTTGCACTAAGCAACCATTATTTCCTATCTGTATAAATTTGCCTTTTTTGGATATTTCATATAAATTAAATCACATAATACATGTTCTCTTTTGTGTTACTTTTACTTAGCATATTTTTGATGTTCATCAACAATGTAACGTGTCAGTCACTTGTTCCTTATTATTGTTGAGTTGTACTCCATTTATGGATACACCACATTTTTGTCTATCCCTTCATTAATTTATTGACACTTAGGTTGTTTCTAGTTTTTTACTATAATATATAATGGTGCTATAAACATTTTTTTAAAGATTAATTTATTTATGCATACAAGTGCTGGGGTGTAGGTCGGAGGTGCTTCAGTGGCTGCCAATAGCTTAATAGCGCTGAGACTTAACCCCTTCCACCACCAAGGAGGCCCTGTAAACATTTGTATGCAACTTTTTGTGAGGACGTAGGTCTTCATTTCTCTTGGGTAGATATTTTGAAGCAGAACTTCTGGGTAGAACTTGTGTGGTAGTTTATGTTTAACTTTTTGAGAATGTGCCAAACTATAGTCTTAAATTGTTGTCACATTTTAACAATCCTACCAGTCAATTTACCATGGTTCCAATTTCTCCATATCCATAGGCTCTTGTTATTGTCATCATTTTGATTATAGTGATTCTAGTGGGTATGAAGTAGGATCACATAGTTTTGATTTTCATTTCTCCAATGACTAATGATGTGAGCATCTTTTAATGTGCTTATTAGCCACTTGTACATATTCTTTGAAGAAATGTCTATTCTAAATTGTATGTGTTTTGATTAGCTTGTCATCTTATTACTGAATTGTAAGAATTCTTTGTAAATTCTGAATACAAATCTTTTATTAAATGTTTTGGAAATATTTTTTCCTATTCTGTTGCTTGTGTTCATTTTCTTAATGTTGACTTTTGAAGTGTAAAAATTTTGATTTTTATGAGGTTTTTTTTAAGGATTTGTTTTATTTATGCATACAAGAGCTGGGGTATAGGCCAGAGGTGTGGGGGCAGGGCGTCAGAGGATTTACCAGAGACAGAGTGGGGAGCAGAACAGGTGGATTGACTGGAATACATTGCTGAGGGGAGCAGTAGGTGAGACAGGAGAGGTCTGCTGTGCCATGTGGGTTAGCTCCCAGGATGGGGATGGAACTCATGCTGCAGTAGCTGCGGGTAACTTCATAGTGCTGCGACTTAGCCCCTTGTGTCACGAGGGAGGCCCTATGAGGTATATTTTAACAATTTTTCTAGAAATAAATCCTTCTATTTATCATCACCTTATTTTTGACAAAAGCAATACACTGACAAGAAGATAGTCTGATCAGTAGAGGTGCCAGGACACAGGTGCATGTTTACACACAAAAAGATGAACTTAGATGTTCACCTCATGCCATACACAAAATTAACTAAATATGACTCATACATAGACTTTAATGCAAGAGATAAGACAATTATGTTTTAGAACATAGAAGAGACACTTTCAAGGTCTTGGGTTAGTCAAAGACTTTTTTCATCTATACTTGAATACTTGTCTTTATTAAACATAATATATATATTACATATAAATACATATGTTGTGTTGTATGTGTGTATCATGTGGGTAGCTAACTATATAGCTACCTTCAGTCAAAATGACAAAATATTTTACTGGATTGTTGATGAAATTTTGAATCATCAACGACATTAATATGTTGAAAGAAAATATGCAAGGACAAGTGGCAAATCAGCCAGAACAGAACATTCAGTACTTGGCAGGTGAAACTCAAGACAAAACTGTGTGAATAGTAAGTTGATCCTTTTTTCAAATACTATGCAATCTGTTACCTATCCTTCAGGCCAAGAAACACTGATTATAGGCAGTAACTGATTGCAGATTAAGAAGGCAAGCTCCCAAGAAGCTAAGGAGGTGGTACATAACCCAATGTTTGCAATGTTATAATAATACATTTATGAAATTCTTTTTTTTTTTATAGAGGCATGTTTATTTATTTATTTGTTTGTTTGTTTTGTTCATACATGCACTGGGTACAGTCAGAAGCGCGGGAGGGCGAGACAATTCACCAGAGTCAGAGCAGGGAGCAGAGCAGGCAGAAGGTCTGAAGTACACTGCTGAGGGGAGCAGCGGGCGGCAGGAGAGGTCTGCGCACCATGTGGGACCCTCCTCCGGTGGCCGGGGAGTAGCCAGGGATCGAACCGGCGTCGCAGAGGCTGCGGGCAGCTTCGCAACCCAGCGCTCAACCGCTGCGCCACCGGGGAGGCCCCATTTATGAAATTCTTTCAGCCTATTACTTTCAATATGTGTAGGAAGAAATTATTGTTGAAGAATCCATAGACATAATTCACCAAGAAGAAAGCTACAGACACAAAGTCTCACTCTCAAAGGCACTTTCATCTATTAAATTCTCTAGATGACATCTTAAATTGTTAATAACTATTTCATGATCATATTACAACTTTCACCCTCACAGGGATACACAAGAACACTGACACAACATTGGTCCTTATATTCCTTGTGAGTCAGTCAGTGCCATGTCTATGTTCCTTCATGGTAACTGAGGGAGTCTTTGCTAGAGCCTGAATGTTGAATTCCTTTATTCTGAGCAACACATTTTGAAAATATTTTTCCTGGTATGATTAAAACTGCATTACTGCTTAATACATTTCAATATATTTTCATTATTTTAAGGTACAACAGGTTACTTAATATTCACCTCTCCCTCTTTGGAAATGTAATATATTTTATTGCTCTTTTACCCTAATGTGAGTGGTTTTTAAATCTTCAAATGAAGCCATCAGTCAAGTATTAGAATCCTGCCTTGTAGCATTGGACACACGTCTTAGAATATAATAAATACACTTGATAAGTTTTTGTTGGACTGAAGTAAATACTTATTTTTAATAGTATTGTTTTTAAATTATGTATTATTAGCCCCTAGGTCTAATGGTAGGAAGTATATAATGGAATAAATTAATAAAACAAAAATCTAAAAGAAACATACAGGTTTAACATTATTGTAATGAGAGTTAATCCTTCAATGCCAAGAGTTAAATGCCAACTCTTTTTTTTTTCACTTGAATACCTAAGAGATATCCTCACACTTATTCTAAAGAGATATGCTCTATCATCTTAGAGCACAGCCTCTATTTAAATGTCTCAAACTACTTAAAAAATAGACTTTTAAAATTCGGGATGAAGTAGAGATAGGTGAACATATAGCAAGAAGTGCCTTGCTATAAATGGTTGCTATTGTTCCTAACTTACTCTAATAATTACTTCCATCTTAAAAATAAGTAGAAAAAGTTAGTAGCTCATCAGAATTTCATATAAATTTGAGAGAGAAATGCTTAGTGAAAAAAATGAAGACAGCCTTCAACTTGTGGTTGAATGGACACTGGCAAAGCATGTGTACTATGAAGATTACATATCATATGAGTAAAACGGTATTTCACAAAAACAAGTAAACAAAAAAATTATGAATTCTTTTAACATATTTTCCTTCTTGTCTAAGTTATTACCTAAACTGGTTCTGAATAATTTTCTCAAATCTTATCTGCATAGATCTTATCAGTTATAGCCCTCCAGCCTTTCAGCCACCTGGAAATATTAAGTCCCACCTGGAGCCTCATCCTGACCTCAGGGCCTGGGCCAATGCAGGTCTCTATGCTGGAGGAATTTTTAGAAGCCTTAGACTTGTTACTTATCTGTTCAGTGCCAGATCAGCTACTCTGCTGATCCTGCTCTGATATCATAACCTAGAAGTTAAAGACACTAAAATTTTATCTGGGTATTTGTAGCCTAACCCCTCTCTTGTACCACTAGAAATGAGATCCTCTTCCATTGTGATCCTCAGTCTTACCATGGGTCCTTATTTTGTTTTGTTGTGTTGTTTATTTTATTTTATATATTTATGCATACAAGAACTGGGGTATAGGCCAGAGATGTGGGGCAGATGACAGAGTGGGGAGCAGAAAAGGCAGATCTACGCAAATATACTGCTGAGAGGAGCAGTGGGTGAGGCAGGGGAGGTCTGCTGCACCATGTGGGTTAGCTCTCTGGCTGGGGATTGAACTCATCCTGCAGTGGCTGGCACGAACTTGATAGCACTGAGACTTTAACCCCTGTGCTGCCAACATGCATGGGACTTTATTTTGTATACCAGTTGGTAAATATTCCTTACAGTGTTCAGTAAGCTTAGAGTCCTACTGGGACTCCAGTCTTAATGAGTATGTCCTAATACATGCCACCAAATAGTTATGAGTTTTCCTCATGTTTAGATTTCCACTTATTGAGAACTGTTAGATGTCTTTAGAGACTAAATTTTCTACCAACTGTCAGTTCCTTTCTCCATTCCTTGCCTTGTAGTGATAGGACTATTGGGACTTGGGGTCCTGGTGACCCACAGACTGACCTGGTAAATGCTGAGTTTCAATTCTAATATAACTCAATTAATAGCTCCATTGAAAAATATCTCTTTCAAACCAACCAGCAATAATTTTAAGCTACCTCATTAAATATTCATTTGCAGCTTAAAATCCCAAAAGAAAATACCCCATACCTGTCTGAATGAATCCTGATTTATATCCATTTGTTGTGCCATTTTCTGAGGTCACAGTTGATGACACTGAAGAGTTTGGTTTAATAGAATGGCAAGCAGTGGTGGATTGTCGGCTTCTACATTCTGGAAGGAGTAAGATCATATTGTGATCTTTATGTTTAAAACAGGTCATGGAACACATTCATGGACTCTCTAAAATAATTTGCTCCTTAAGTGGCAGTAATTTCCCAATGAATGCTCAAGATGGTGACCACAATTTGCCTCCTAGATCAGCTGTCATGTGTAGAAGGCAAAGAAAAGGTTATAAATTACAATTGCATTTTTCTATTTCAGAGACTAGATATTGGGAAAAAATTACTCATAGTGAACATAATCACACTAGTTTTTCAGGTAAGACCACAGCTAAAATATCAATTATTTATTTATTTAAAGATTTATTTATTTATGTATACAAGAGCTGGGGTGTAGGCCAGAGGTACAGTAGGGGGTTGGGGGGCTGTGAGAGAATTCACCAGAGATGGAGTGGGGAACAGAACAGGCAGATCTACTGAAATACACTGCTGAGGGGAGCAGCGGGCCAGACAGGAGAAGTCTGCTGTGCCACATGGGCTATCTCCCTGGCTGGTGATCAAACTCATGCTGCAGTGGCTGCTGATAGCTTCTCAGTGCTGAGACATAACCCCTCACACCACTAGGGAGGCCCCCACATTAGCCTTTAAAGGTAGCATGTAAAAGGAATATATAAATGGCTTAAATGACAAAGTTAATTACAGAGTGTGCTGTATAGAGTTTCCAAAGTTTTTCAGGTATGTTAAAGACTAGAGGCAATTTTTTTTAAAAAGATATTTTTATTTATTTATACAAGTACTGGCTACAGTCAGAAGCACAGGAGGGTAAGAGAATTCACCAGAGCCAGAGGGGGGAATAGAACAGGCAGACTGACGAAACACACTGCTGAGGGGAGCAGCAGGCGCGGCAGGAAAGGTCTGTCGTGCCATGTGGGACCCTCACTGGCGGCCAGGGATTGAACCGGCACTGCAGAGGCTGCGGGCAGCTTTGCAGCCCAGCACTCAACCACTGCCCCACCAGGGGATAGAGGCAATTTTTTATAATGTTTTATGCTATGACCTTCCTTGAAGAATTTATATGCACATTGTTATTATGTTTGTATATATGTAATTCTAATTCCCAAATAGCAACTGCTATAAACCATGAGGCTTCAGAATCAACCAGAATCACAGCATCACAAGTGATTTCACAAGTGCAATTCTTTACAAGAAAGGTGAATTATAATTGAGAATGAAATAATAAATTAAAAATATTTTTTGTAACTAAAACAAAAGTATGTGTATGTGGGGGGAAGCAGTTAAAAAGCAGAAGCGTATACCATTTTTATCTTTCATTACTATTTGGACATTTAATATGCTTTCTCTAGAGGAATACCCCTTAAATTTTATTAGGATAATGAGTTACCTGTACGTTACCATGTTTATGACTCAGTGGTCACATGCTTTAAGTTCCAATGATACTTGGTAAGGAACATGCAGTCATTTCCCAAGGAGTCAAATGTCATTTTGAATGTGACCAAGAGTAATTATGGTGAAGAACAGATAAATCTGCAGTTGTAATTTGGACTTTTAATGCTGCTTTTCATGTTTAGACCAAAATCATGCATAGACAAACATGACATTATATTGAAAATTGTTATGCCATCTTTATTATTATAATAATATTAATAATTAAGGGGGAAATCAGCATCTAAGAAACCACTGAAAAGTGTAATATCTTCCATTGCATTAATGCAATGAATGGACCTTGTGGCAAATCCTATTAATCACACAAAGGTGTGAAATTTCATGTGCATTCATTTCTATATGTTAAATTCTTCCTCACTTGAAATAAATAAAACCACCAACTTAATAATGCATTCTCCAAGGTATTATGATGAGAATTATTTATTCTAAAGCATGTTGAATTTTAATTAAAATAGAAAAATATAGCTGCTTGAGAATTACCAAAGAACCTAAATAAAGTAGAAAGACCATTTGTTCAGAAAAGTGACACTTTGAGGTAGGTACTCAAGTGACATAAGAACTAGACAGAGTCCCACTTTTTTCTTGAGCCCTGTACTCCACCCACCCAAGGGACAAATACAAAGACACTTTTATCAATCTGAAAAGTCTCTATTAAAAAAATAAAAAGGAGCAAGTCAAATAACCCCTGAGATTTGCACTTTTGGATAATCTGTTGAGTATGGGGTATTTATCTACATCACACCTGGACTCTGGACTCCATATGGATCATTTGTCTTTATCATAACACCCTCACTCCCTTCTCTTTCCCTTTTGGGAACTGACCTACCTTTCCAGCAGATAAGCGGTCCCTTTGACAGCACACCTTGGGAGCTTCTGACTAGGTAGTACTTTAAGTGCTTCTGCTTCTTTGGCTGTGTGGTGAGCTTCAAGTTAATGTGGTTGGAAAATTCTGTGAAATACCGAAATCCTCTTTCTCCGCAGCCAATGCAGTTTCCAGAAAACCCTGGAAGGAGGAAAACCAAAGTTACCGGTAGCCTCTTAAATTGATACAATATCTTTTTATAGATATATTAATAATATTTGGCTCAATAACTTCCTATTTTCAATGAAGTGATTCAAAGGAAAAAAAAAACAGGTAAAGAATTTTAGTACAACAAAAAACCACGAATAGCCAAAGCCCTACTGATGAAAACAAAGGAGAAAGGAAGTATCATACTTCCAAACTTCAAGCTATACTACAAAGCCATAATAATTAAAACAGTTTGGTATTGTAACAAAAACAGACACACAGACCAATGGAACCGAATAGAGAGCTCAGAAATAAAACCACACTTATATGAACAACTAATCTTTAACAAAGGAGCAAAGAATATGCAATGGGACACGGACAGTTTGTTCAATAAATGGTGCTGGGAAAACTGTAACAGGGTGGTCCCCAGGAAAGGGGGAGGTTCCCTGCCCCACCCAAGGGAGGGTGGAGCTGAGCAGGAAGAAGAGAAGCTGCAGAAGAGACTGAGGAAGGAAGCAGGATGGAGCCAGGAGACCTGGAGGAGGCGCGTGGAGACCTGGAGGAGGCGAGTGGAGCCTAGAGACACGTAAAGAAACTGCGCTTGTCTTGTGGTCGTGGACTGGGTGACACAGATGTGGGTGAGACCCGTGGGGAGGTGACCATGGCAGCTTTTATCTTGATGTTGATTTTGCTCTTTTCCTTCCGGGCTTGTCTGGTTGTTTGTGACCCTTTTCTGTGGGTCCCCACTGGAAGATGTTTTAGACTTGTGGCAGGCCTTGGGGCCTTGCTCTGGGCCAATCCCATTTGGATGGACTTTTACCCACAAGGGGATGGGTAACTTTGGGTGCTTGATTTAGAAACTAGATTCTTTGCCTTACCTGTATTGTTTCCTAGTTTTATTAAAGTTCCTTTTCATTAAAGTCTCCTATGTTTTGTGTTGATGCGGCGGATGGCAGAACCCATTTAGAATAGGCAGGTTTGCGGAGCTTGGGCTGCCCCTCTCCCTGTCCTAAAACAAAACTGGATCTCCAAATGCAAAAAAATGAAACTAGACCACTACCTCTCACAAAAATTTTTGTGCACAAAAATCAACTCAAAATGGATAAAAGAACTAGACATAAGACCTGAAACCATAAACTATATAGAAGAAAATATAGGTAAAACACTCTAAGACATACATCTCAGAAACATCTTTAAAGACTAATCACCCAAAGCAGTGCTAGTGAAGGCAAAGATAAACACCTGGGACTACATCAAACTGAAAAGCTTCTGAACAGCCAAAGAGGCATTAACCAAAACAGAGAGACACCCCACTGATTGGGAAAAAATCTTTGCACTCCATTCAACTGATAAGGGACTGATCACAAAGATATACAAAGAACTCACACAGCTCAACAAAAACAAAATAAACAATCCAGTCAAGAAATGGGTAGAAGAACTCAAAAGCCTTTCTCCAAAGAGGAAATGCAAATGGCCAACAGGCATATGAAAAATGTTCAACGACCCTTATAATCAGGGAAATGCAAATCAAAACCACACTGAGATACCACCTTACACCAGTAAGAATGACACATATCAAAAAAACAAGCAACAACAAATGTTGGCGAGGATGTGGTGAAAAAGGAACTCCCCTACATTGCTATTGGGAGTGCAAACTGGTCCAATCACTACGGAAAGCTGTCTGGAGGTTCCTCAGTCTACTAAAAATGGAGCTACCATATGATCTGGCAGTTCCACTACTAGAGATCTACCCAAAGGATACAAAAACAGAGATTCAAAAGAGCACCTGTACCCCTATGTTTATTGCAGCACTATTTACAATAGGTAAAACCTGGAAACAGCCCAAATGCCCAAAAATAGATGACTGGATCAAGAAGATGTGGTTTATTTAAACAATGGACTATTATCCAGCAATCAAAAAAATAAACTCATGCCATTCACAGCAACGTGGATGGAGCCAGAAGGAATTATGCTTAGTGAAATAAGCCAGAAGGAAAAACAAAAATATCGGATGGTTTCACTTATAACAGGAATATAGGGGAACCAAATAAGACATCAGTGTAAAAAAATCAGTATAAAACACAACAAAGAAAAACACAATCATAAACCAGAGACATCCTGCAGGGGAGGAGGAGGGAGAGGGATGAGTGGGAGGGAGGGAGGAGCACAGGGGACTGTGGTGATGGTGCATGGGTGCCTTGGGGAAGGAGATTCTATGGGAACTCAATCTGAGGGGGTGGGGGGGAATCAAATATTGTCTAAAAATGTAAAAAATGATAAATGTTAAAATAAAATAAAATAATCCATAATTATTCCATCCCCCCCCCCAAAAAAAAAGAATTTTGGTACAAAAAATCCTTAGCAATTATTTTAAAACAGTGAAAGATTGAAAATGAGTAAAAAACTGCTCCAAAAGTATAATGGTTAAGGAAACAGCGAATATATTGTGTGATAGTATTTATTCATTTGACAAAGTATAAAAATGTTTGGTCCTAACGATGTTTATTACATCTCCCCCTCCATACTCTTGTCTCTGAACTTTCTAGTCCAAACTCTGTTTCTTGCCCTACTGCAACGTGGGCTTGCCTCCATGGCCACAGTTTATTAGATTATAGACTCATATCTGACCTAGTCTTGGACAGTCAGAATTTGTCTTCTCGAATTTAAAATAAATATAAAAAGAGTCTGTCAAATGGTACTGAATTTTTAAGATTTTATAAAGAGGAAATTCCATATAAGTTAAGGTATGGGGAGAACAAATTTTGAACTGTGAAGAGGAGGCTGTTCTGCAGAGAGAGCAACGTGGACAGTGATTTGTACATGCAGCATTGTCAACCTTCCAGTTTCTAAGAGATAGAACTGTACTTTATGGCATGAGTTTCCTGATTTCCATTTCCTCTTTATTCAACCCCCAGTTACTCAAACTAGTTTGTTATTATTTTAGCTCTAGCATCCAAACAAATTTCTCACTCAGATTAATCAAACAAAATAAAACTAAACAATTATTTACAACAGGGGATATAGAGCAAGAAATGGAGAAAACTGGGAGGATGAGTAGCCATGCTTTCCTTTATTGAAAATCCACTTTTCAGTCCCCTCTAATTCACAGAGGAAAAGGAAAAGTGAGATCATCTGGTTGTGACTGATGAGACATAACAAAACTAACAAGTATATATTAAGGAGAGAAGAATAAAGCAATCAGGATTAAAGACAGAATATCACACAATATGCTAGTCACAGGATGCTGACAATCAACTCAGAGTATTTAGAAATGGGCAGTTCCATTTGTTTTTATTCATTTAACAATTATCAATTGAGCACCTACCAGGTGCCAGGCATTGGAATAGCCATGGTGAACCCACCTACCCATCCATCCATCCATCAATCCATAAATCGATCCAACCAACCATTCATCCATCTATGCATCCATCCATCCATCCATCCATCCATCCATCCATCCATCCATCCATCCATCCATCCATCCAACAAATGCTTATTGTACTCTATTATGTGCTACTTACTGGTTCAAGTATGAGGTTTTTGTACTGAAGAAAGCAGAAAAACCCCACTGCCTCCCTGGTATTTACATTCTGGTTTGATCCTCATGACTTGATGGAAAACTGCCTTTACTTGTAAGGCAGATACAAAACACAGTAAAAATCTACAAGAGCGGGGAGGGGAGGAATTGGAGTCAAAATAAGGGGGTCGCAATTGTATGGGGAATATAAAAATAAAATTTATAATAAAAAATGTACAAGAGCCTTTCAGTCAAAATAATTAAAGACAGTGCCCTCAAACAAGCTTATTTGATATATCCCATTAACAAATTACTGGGACTGGGTTTATATTTTATCTTTTCCTCTACCTATTGTCTGATGTGGGGGAGAAAAAAGGAGTGAGGAAGTAGAAAAGCAGTAGATCTGGATAATCTTCAAAGAAGAGAAACTTCACAGTAATGATGAAAATTAACAATATTAGAGAGTTAGAATCCTGCAGTTCATTTTTAAAACTTTGTATGGTTTCAGTGTTAGCTCTGGTGTGGTACAGATTTTATCTGCTCAAAGTTCTTGCTGTCATGATCATAAAAATAACACCTCTTACAGCCAAATTACCTTTCTAGTTTTTCTGGCAATCAAGTCTTCCAATTGCATGGTAGATTTGGGACACATGCACTGCCAACTGGATCAATATATATTTTAATCAATTTCCCCACAGTCTTTGGAATCTGCATAATTTATATAAAAATTTAGACAAATTGATATTGACATCCACAGGGATTCTGGAATATTTGAAGCTTATAATTTTCCCTACTATGTCTTAATGCATACTAAAAAAAATCCATCATAAGTAAGAAATGTTGGCTGAATATTAACTTTTGGATAATAGAGTACTGAGTATATAAAAATCTTAACAATATACTTGTCCAAGAAAAATAACTTCTATCATTTTGTTGCATTACACTGTTACTTGGAGAAGTAATTAGTAAAAATTTATGTTCACTCACAAGCCTCGAGAAAATAAGCAATGCTCCAAGCTTATATGGGTATTTAATAATATGATAAAAATGCAGAATAACTATCATTTAAAAGCAACTATTATGTGCCAGGCACTGTGCTGGGTGGGTGCCTATAAATATCATTTCATTTGCAAGGTTAGCATTATTGGTAATTTTATATAGATGATATATCTGACATTTCAAGAAGATAAGTAGTTTGCCCAAGTACTAAGCGAGATATACCGAATTTAGTTATTTTTAAGAGATTTGTTTTTATTTATTTATGCATACAAGAACTGAGGTGCAAGCCAGAGGTGTGTGTGGAGTGGTGGTGAAAAGACTCACCAAAGACAGAGTGGGGAGCAGAACAGGCAGATCTACTGAAATACACTGCTGAGGGGAGCAGCAGGCCAGACAGGAGAGGTCTGCTGTGCCATGTGGGGGATAGCCATGTGGGGGATCGAACTCATGCTGCAGTGGCTGGCGACAGCTTGATAGCGCTGAGACTTTAAGCCCTGTGCCACCAGGGAGGCCTAAGAAATATGGAATTTAAACTTAGTTCTGATTCCAGAGTCTCTGACCTTTGGTCTCATATTCCAGGTTACATGGGATTATGAAATGTTTTGTTCTCAGGGTGTTATTTCCTTTTCGCATTGTATTTCTTGGAGGACTCCTTTACACATAAAGAATCACTTAACAAAAATGAATTATGGGGAAATATTTCTGTCTGTAGTTAGAGCCATTTATAAACTGTTTCTTTGCTAAAACTATGATGCTTTTCAAATATTAAAAAGTTTTCCAAAGTTGTTCTATGACAGGGTCAACTAGGTCATTAGCTCCGTGAGAGAAAGGGCGATAATTCATCATTTTTGTGTCCTCACATCATAGCATGATTTCTGTTACCCAGTGTATTTTACACAAACACTGTGGAATGAATAAAGGAACAAATACTTGATACTTCTTTGCTAATGTTCAATGTGTAAAATTTGCCATTAGGTTTCTGTAATAAACTATCTCCTCAATTTCACTCAAAAAGTAAAATGAACATTTTTATAAAACATATGAAAAATGAAAATTGCTACTTTTCCTATGAATTAAGAGAAGGCTTTGAACTGTAATTTAAGGAAATTTTGGAATATAAACATGCGTTAACTTCCTCAGTCAAGGCACTGATTTGTGTATTTCTAGACACCAATGACTGTGTAAAACTAGGATGAATACATCCAAATAAATAAAAATACATCTCATATTCAATCTAATTGTATTATTTGCCCTTTTCTCTCTTATTTTCTTTTTACTGATATTTTTGCTAAAAACATCTATTTGTCCAGCAACAGTAATAGATATTCTGAGAAACAAGAACAACTCAACTCTAGAAAAAAACAGGAGCAAAAAGCAACAAATCTCATGTGTCTTCATATTTGTTGTTTTAATATTAAAATACCTTTAAAAACAAATCCATTCTGCATTATTTCCCATGATAAAAGGAAGATATGTTGTGGGGTAAAAGTTCAGATTCAAAGTAAGACTAGAAAGTAAAACAATTCTGAGATGAAGCTGTACATTATACATCATCTATAAGACATGCATACATATGTCACTATGTGTCATTTGCAACTAAGAGAGGCTAAAAAAAGTATGATAAATGCAATTTCAGAAAGTTGTGGGAGTTGGAAGAAGAAATAAATATATATATTCCTAATTGTCTTGTGTGAACTAATGTAATCAAGTGCACTTAGAATTGGTGGCATTGCAAAATCATAAATAACTTACAAAGTGGAATAATGAGAATTGAATAATTGAGAGTTGACTTGACATCAGACCAATAATGACTCTACTTTGGTTTTTAAAATATTTCTTTTTGATAACTCTCAATGTTATCAAATGTTAAAAATGACAATTAATTTTTAAGAAGTTGCTAATAGAAAAATATCTCATACTTGAACTAAACCATAATATGATTTTTTCAAAATTCTGCCACAATTTAAAATAAACTTGTATTTTAACACTACCTTGGAAGGAATTTTATGGGCATGAAATACTCACCTAAAAGTGCATTTTTTCCATGATCATCTGGTAGAAATCGCTTGTCTACAGCACACACAAGGATGTGTTCAGGGAGATTGGGAGACTTAGCCCCAACCAGAAGGAATCCTGCTGGGATGTCGATTTGTTCCATACACAGAGATACCAAACGCAAATCCTTTCCAGCTTGACAAAAACCTAAAACCCAGTTAGAAGGACACAGTGAAATATAGAGAAAGGTCATATATTTTTTTAAATAATAAATTTTATTTTTATATTCCCCATACAATTGCAGCCTCCCCATTCTGACCCCAATCCCTCCCCTCCCATCCCCCCGCCCCCCAAAAAGTGTATCTGGTTCATAGTTTTTTGTTGATTTTGATTTTCACTTTCTTATAGTTATTCATTTTCCTGGTCCCTTATTTTATCACCTATTTGGAGAGCATATTTACTTGTTGGAATTACTAAATTTAAGATTCCTTTGTCATAAATTAACTGGCCTATATAAAAAAGTTCAGAAACAAATGTTGGCAAAGGTGTGAAGAACACGAACCCTCATTTACTGCTAGTGGGTATGTGGACTGGTCCAGCCCCTCTGGAAGACAGTATGGAAGTTACTCAAAATATTAAAAATAGATCTACTATACGATCCAGCAATTCCACTATTTGGTATTTATCCAAAGAACACAAAAACATTAATTTGAATGGATATATGTGCTATTTGCAGCACTATTTATAATAGCCAAATTATAAAATCAACCAAAGTGTCCAACTACAAATACATATATATATACACATATATATGCAACAGACTACTCATTTTATAAAAAAAAAGATGAAATCTTGCCATTTGTGACACATGAATGGATTATGCTAAGTAAAATAAGAAAAAAGGAAAAAGGCAAATTACTGGATGATTTCACTCATACTTGAACTATAAAGAAACAAAAAAAAGAACAGACAAAACCAAAACAAAACAAACCTAGAAATATGATTACAGAATTGAGGCTACCTGGGGGAGAGAGGAGGGTACGAGTGGGGTACAAAGGAGGGAGGTCAGGTCTAATGGATTCTGGGGCAGGATTATGGGTACCTTGGTGGTGGGTGTGGTCTGGTAATATACATATGAAATGTGTGAACCTATACCCCTATGTCATATACAGTGTTATAAACCAATACTACATCAATGATAAGTGATAAAAATATAAATTGCATACATTCCAATCAGAAGACAAATCTAATCATATATGTGCCCCTCTGAGCAGTTTTGAAAACACCCTAAAAGCAGGTAATTCCAAAGGATTTATATTTTATATTTAACTTTGTATTTTCTGGTCCACAAACAAGGAAATGATAAAACAAAGCAAACTTTGGAAAATACCGCAACTTTTTAGGTGCAGACTATAGTATTTTTGCTTTCAATTAAAATTCACTTCTCTAAATGGAATGACATAGGAAAAGACAGGAGCTCAGTTTGGTGACTCATAAATGATGGGACTAGAATAGAACTCAAAGCTAGTATTTTCGCTAGATATGACAAGACAAGATATCTAAAATCTTATGTAAATACTGTGTATATATGATTTATTACACTAAGTCATCAGGTCATCCTTTACATCAGGTCATCCTTTATTAAAAACGATTTGCAAAAGATGCTCTTCTATGCCTGAAGAAAAGATTGAACAAAATATATCTTCTCTTAAGAGCTCACATTATAGCCATTTGTAAGAATGTATAGGGAGCTGATCATCACAAAACAGTATTACAGAGAGCAGCTATTTTCTACTGGAAAACACCAATCTTCACGTCTTTTGAAAAATGATACAACCTGTATTCTGATCATGTGATTCTCCTGGAGAGCTGTGATAGTCCTTGCTCTGTGACAGAAGTCTGTCAGTAGTGATGAGGGTTGGGGAGGTGGTTGAAGAATGTTCTGAAGCCCAGTTTTATCTTCCTTTCCTATGGTTTGGTCATGAAAACTTGTGTTTTGGAATTTTTCTAATAACTTCATATTACCTAAACTACTCTATGTTGGGGTTAGTCATTTATATTGTGCACCAATATGTTTCTAGGACAACAACAGCAACAAAAATTCAAGAAAAGGCTTCCCTGGTGGCACAGGGGTTAAAGTTGCAGCACTATGAAGCTAAAATCATGGGGATACAGCCACTGCTGCACATGAATTAGATCCCCTGCCAGGGAGCTACGCACATGGCACAGCAGGCCCCTCGTGTCTTGCCACTGCTCCCTTCAGCAGTGTATTTCAGTAGATCTGCCTGTTCTGCTCCCCACTCTGTCTCTGGTGAATCCTCTCACCCTCCACATCTCTGGCCTACACCCAGTTCTTTTTTTTTTTTTTTAAAGATTTATTATTTATTTATTTATTTATTTATTTATTTATACAAGCACTGGGGTACAGTCAGAAGCGCGGGAGGATGAGAGAATTCACCAGAGCCAGAGTGGGGAGCAGAACAGGCAGAGTGATGAAATACACTGCTGAGGGGAGCAGCGGGCATGGCAGGAGAGGTCTGCGCGCCATGTGGGACCCTCGCCGGCAGCCGGGGATCGAACTGGCGCTGCAGAGGCTGCAGGCAGCCTTGCAGCCCAGTGCTCAACGGCTGCGCCACCAGGGGAGGCCCTACACCCAGTTCTTATATGCATAAATAAATACAAATAAATCTCTAAATTAAAAAAATGCAAGGATAAGGTACAAATTTAGCGATTATATTCTAATTTGGATTTTCATGTGAGGGAAAAACACAATCTCTTTCAGCAGAATGTTATTTGCTGAGAAATTCCACAAACAGTAGCCAGAAACTTTTTCATCAGAGAGAAAAAAATGCAAAGATTATAAAAATTAACTTCTAAAATATAGAAATTCTAAAATTTGGATCTTAATAGTAGATTTTGACTTTTTTTTTAAAGATTTATTTATACAAGAACCAGGGTACAGGCCAGATGTGCAGGAGGGTGAGAGGATTCACCAGAGACAGAGCAGGGAACAGAACAGGCAGACTGACGAAGTACACTGCTGAAGGGAGCAGTGGGCAAGACAGGAGAGGTCTGCTGCGCCATGTGGGTTTCTCCCCAGCTGGCCGGGATAGAACTCGCGCTGCAGAGGCTGCAGACAGCTGCAGAGGCTGTGGACAGCTTCACAGTACGGTGCTCAACCACCTGCACTACCAGGGAGGCCCCAAATTTGACTTGTTTTTGAGCCTGGAAAACATTTAAATATACTTGGCTTCCCTTTTAACCCCACCAAAAGTATAACATTTAAAAAAAAATATGTCAAATAAACCTGCTTTTACTTACACAATAACTTAAAAGTAAATTAAACATCAATCATTAAATAATAAAATGTAGACTTTTTTCTCACATGTATGAATAATATCAGAATATATTAATATATTAGTCTAAAACAAATGCTTTCTGCTTTAAGTCAGTTCTTCATTACATGCCATGTAATCACACAATTAGTTTTTAAAACCCCAGAAGGGTTTAGATGATGATATATTACTCTAGGAGAGATTTGTGAGTCAAAGATTGAGTAACACTAATCAACACCAATTTCTTTGGTATGTGCATGAGGATACTAGGGACCATAAAGGTTGAGAAAATGGCCCACAGTCAAATATAACAGCAAACAGAAAAGCTGGAATTGGAAACCAGATCTCTTGACTCCAAGTTAGAGGCTCCTTTTATCATCATTAACATCTCTCTCACTCATATAATGCTCCATTTACCTTCCCTTAATCTGATGTAAGACACTCTCCCATAGCTTCTTCCTTGCTTATTTTCCTAAGTGCTGTCACCCAAATTTCTAGGCTGATATCTGGTGGGCACTTGATAAATCAGCACCCCCCCCCCCAGATTATGTCAGCATCCAATTATCTCATGCTTGCTGGTGAGTCCTTAAAATTCATGGCTTTGCAAGTCACAAAAGTGACTGTGATCAGAGAGTGACATTTCTTTTTCTTTTTCTTTTTTTTTTTTTTAAATATTTCTTTATTTATTTGTATAAGCACTGGGTACAGTCAGAAACGCAGGAGGGTGAGAGAATTCACCAGAGCCAGAGTGGGGAACAGAATAGGCAGAGTGATGAAATACACTGCTGAGGAGAGCAGTGGGCGCAGCAGGAGAGGTCTGTCGCACCATGTGGGACCCTCGCTGGCGGCGGGGGATTGAACCGGTGCTGCAGAGGCTGCGGGCAGCTTTGCAGCCCAGCGCTCAACCGCTGCGTCACCAGGGGAGGCCCAGAGAGTGACATTTCTGATGAGATTTCTCAAAACATTACAGGGGAAATTAAGGGAAAAAAGGAAATAAAGGGGAAAAATTATAAATTTGGTTCTGGACTAAACAGGGTATAGTCAAGAAGACACATTGTGGAGAATATCTAAAAAGCTTTTTTGTGGAAGAAACATGATTTTAGAGGGATTTCTATGATATAATGAGAACTATAGAGCACACTCAAATTAAGCACAAATTGTTTTTAGTTACCAGAAGGACACATTTATCAGAAGGACACATCGAGATCAAAAGTAACAATATTCAACAACGATTAGATTCTATGGGAAGCATGTTTTCTAGTCTCATCTCAAAATTTTTTAGTTCAAGAGGGGCCTGTGATAATGAAAAAGGAAAATAACCTATTTTATACTTTAAAAAAACCTCACAATGATGGGATTATGTTTAACACAGGATGTGCTCCCCATTGCCAAAACTGGAATAATTTGAGTAATAAAAATAAAGTAACTCTGGATTATAACCCAAAACATAAAATAATATCCATGTGTGCATAATGATATAATAAATGACTGAATAAATTAATAAATGGGGGAGAAGAAACAAGTTTCCATGAAGCAGAATTCCATTTTTTTTTTTTTTTTTTTGGTGGGACGAACCGGCGCTGCAGAGGCTGCGGGCAGCCTCGCAGCCCAGCGCTCAACCGCTGTGCCACCAGGGGAGGCCCAGAATTCCAAATATTTTAAGTAGAGATTCCATCTTCTAGGAGGTAGGGCAGCGCGCTGCATTCTTTGAGAATGGGCTGAGCATCCCTTTCCAGGTGATCTAAGTCAAAATCAAGTTGAACAAATTAACCCTTCATACAATATGATAAAAATGGCACTTTACCTCTGTGATCTTCCACCCCCTAACGCAAAGACACAGTCTAATAAGGAGAAAAACATCAGACAAATCCCAGTAGAAGGTGTCCTACAAAATACCTGACCAATTCAATTATTCCTCAAACCATCATCAAAAGCAAGAACAGTCTAAGAAACTGTCACAGCCCAGGGGAGCCTAAGGAGACATGACAAGTAAATCTAATTGGTATCTTAGATGGGGTTTTTGGAACAGAAAAAGGACAGTTAAGTAAAAACTAGGGAACTCAAACCACAAGCTTTAATTATTATTAAAATTAATAATAATGCAAGAGATTAACAATAGGGGAAATGGTAGGGATAAAAAAGGAACTATAACCATTTTCCTGTAAATCTAAAACTGATCTTTTTTTTAAAAAAAAAGTCTTTTTTAAAAGTTGATTTTTTTATCATCTTGCCTTCCAACTTACTAACAAAGGCAATTTAATTAAAAGAAAAGTGAATAGGAGAAAAAAAAGAAGGCAAGGCTGAGTCCAGAAAAAGGGTAAGGAAGGAGTGAATTCAAGGCCAAAAATGGTTGTAAAATCAAGGAACAGTTTCTAAGTTCAGTTATTCAGAGAGGATGCTTACCTGCCAAGGGTCTAGCCTTTTGCTGTATTTATTAACTGACTGCTTCCTTCAAACTCTCATTCTTGGGATTCAGATCAGCTAATTAAATATAAATTATACCATCAGGCATCCCCAGTTAGGAAAAAAAAAATACGCAAAGAGCAATATTTAATTTAGTTTTTTTTGTGAAAAAGATCAAAAGTAAGTTGGGTGTGTTAGTAAAGGGTGGACAATTGAAGAGTATGAAATGTGATTATATTTCAAAAATTATAGGATTCAAATATTCCAAGTAGCAGGTAGTTGTTTTACCAATTAGAAATATGTCAGCTTATGAATCTCATAGTGTTCAAATATTAAATCTTAAGTAAAACCTCAAACAAAAATGAAATATTAACTCCCCTGTCGGAGTAATTTTGAATTACATCTAAACTAATCCTTGAAAAAAAGATAGGATCTTTCTTTAGAGGTAAGTTACTAGAAGACCTGGGAAAGAGCACCCTCAGGAAGGACCTAAGCCTGTTTACTGTATGCAAAGAAAGAAAGATAAGTTCTGGGCATACAAATAACAATTTATTTGACAAAGTTGCTCCTTAAATAGTTTTTATTTTCTGAGAATGTCGCCCCCAAAACACAATTCCTGCTGCAAATTATTTTAATTTTAAAAATGAATAGTAGTATAGGGCCCTTTTTTATAAACTCCATCTGCATTTCCTTAAGAAAATAGTCAAGGTTTTCACTTCAGAAGAACAGATTTGCATTCTTCAATTATCTCCCAACTTGAAGGTTACTGAGTAATCTAAATGGGGGAGGGAACTGTTTACTGAAACAGCTGTAAACACAAATGAAAGTAATCAAAGCAGTATTTGGAAGTCTAAAATTTGGTGCCCTTCACCTCTTTAGACAATCACTGCCTCCCAGCAGGGTAGGAACCTACACTATTCCAATAATTTACATAAGAAATTAGCAACCAAAATTTACATCTGAATTGAACCCCCCCCCCAGCAGCCCATCAGGTGTTAAGTATCTGCTTATCTAAATTGCCTCTAAAAATAGCTTTACCTTCCTTTAAGCCTTAGGTAAATAAAGAATTTCCCATGAAGGGAAGGTGGATGCTGACACAAGTCCGGGCATTATAGGGCCCTCTTTGACTGCCATTTTTATAAAGAAAATTTCAGGGCTGTTCTCCCTGTGAGTAAGAGAAATTGGAATAAGCCACATCGAGAGACATATGAAACACTTGCTATCTACTAGATCACTAAGTTTTTATCTTGGTAGTACTAAGCAACTTTCCATACCTGGTTACAAGTAATACCAATAGTGGCAGATAACCCAGAGGTAAATTAAAAACATACCTAGGACATGGGAAAAGCAGGGAAACTCCTCTCCCATTTTTGGTATAAAATTTGATATTCAAAAATATTCTCTAAAGCTTTTACTCTAGCTCTACTTAATTATTTTTGTTGTTGTTTTGGTTCTACTTAATTCTTATAAGAAGAGGCTCAGTGATAAACCAACAATAGTTAAAGCCCTATTTCAACTTATAGCTGTTAACTGATAAACAAGTTGACTGAACAATTAAATAAAAAAGCATGAGAATAGATGTAATAAAGGTTGGAAGCTTAATACCAGTCACTGCCCATACCTCCACAGATTTAAAGGCACTTATTACACCAACAATGAGTATAAAAAAATACAGTTGGTCCAAGACTTTAAACCTGCAGATGAGTGGGAGGTGGCTGGTTATACATAATGTAATCCAACCTGATATACTATAATAAGTATAATATAGATAACATAAAAGCTTAAGCAAAAGAAACCGATCACATGGAAGTAAATTCATAAGGAATAATGTGCTTGAGGCCTGCCTAACTCAAGGAAGTTGTAAAATTGCGAGAGACCACTTGTAGAAATTTAGGAGCAGATAAGCCACTAGGAGAATTATTCAGGTCTCCTCATCACATAAGGAGGGGATTTTGAGCCCTTTATAGTTTATCAGATTCTGAGAAAAGAGAAAGTAAAACTGCCTGAAAGTACCCATTTATCCGGCTTTGCCTATTTTAAACTCTCATTTATCCTAATTTTTATTATTATTATTATTATTTTTGCTCTTCAAGCTTATAGGAGAAATGTACTGAAATGTTATCCCTCTCCTTCTCCCCATACTCCAAGATTTCATGCATTGGAATTGCCAGGACTCAAGTAGTCGGAGTATGAATGTTATACTATGACTAATATGGATAAATTAGAATACACATATTGGTTAGGTTGGAAAGGCCCGAAAACAGCACTGAATACAGCTTAATGAAGAGAAGAGAGTGCTAAGTTGTGACACCCTCAAAATTATGATTATTAAAAATGTTCTATAGTAAGATTTTCTTTTTAGAAATGAGGTTATAAAATCTTGGTAGAGGAGAGGGTTGAAAAAAATTAAAGAAAATGGGATTATCAAAATATGTAATTTTTATCATTTATAGATTACAATATACTGGGTGGGTGTTCAAAACAAATGGCAAATATAAAGCATCTGCTATTTTCATTATTGTTTTAAAAGTAGAACAGAAAGGAGAAAGAACACTAAAATGTTCCTAAAACAGCAACATTCTTGCAGGAAGTAACTGAAGTGCTGTAAAAAGTCCTGACTTGAGTCTAAACTTGCCTTTGCCACATACCAACTCAGAGAAGTCATTCATGCAGTGAATCGCAGTTTCTCATCTCTGAGATGCAGTGATAATACTTGTCTTTCCTATAGACACCTGCTATGAAGCCATAGGAGATAATGTGAGTGAGAAAACAATCATTCCTCATTCCTTTCCATAATTACTGTTTTTCAGCATTGAGCAACATATGGAATGATTGCAAACTAGCCAGATAGTATTAGAGGGATTGTGAAAAACAAAAACAAAACCCACCATCTGTAGTGCAAGACCCTTCTGGGGCAGGTTTTTGTGAATAGGGTATTGGTGGGCTATTTGAATCAGACATTTCTTCATCATCTTCATCATCTTCCATTTCATTAGCTGTTAGATTGTTAGAAAAATCCAGGCTTCCATTTTGAGTGTAGCGGTGTACCAAATCTTTATCGAGATCTTCCACTTTGGGTTTTACATCTGGGTAAGCAGATAAATCACAGCTAATTTAATCAAAAGCTATTATGGGGAAATAACCAAAAGAAAAAAATAATAATTCTGAGAGATATCTGAAGACAAGGACACTTAGTATTTTCTAACATTGAACAAATTTACTTCAGAGGTCTCCACATTTGGAAATCCCACTTCTTCTAAAAGGAATTTAGAAAGGTGTAGGATTGAGAAACTTACCTGCGGATGAGAAAGGATGCTGGTCAGGGTCCAAGTACAGCTGGGAAAAAATTGGCCGAGGTACCACACTACTACATCTGAGAGAGGCTTCTATGGAGTTGTGGAGAGCTTCCTCAAATCGAGCAGATTTCAGTTGCCCAGCATATGAATTCCCCATGGTCTATACAACCCCCAAAGAAAAAGAGGAAAAAAGGAGAAAAGTGATAAAATTAGAGGGTTACATAACTGCAAAGTATACACATACAACTGATATATATGCGCTAAATCCACACACTTATTATCAGGGAAATGCAAATCAAAACCACAGTGAAATACCTCACACCTGTAAGAATAGCCCACTTTTAAAAAACCACAAACAACAAATGCTGGTGAGGATGTGGTGAAAAGGAACCCTCTTACACTGCTGATGGGAATGTAAACTGGTCCAGCCACTATAGAAAGCTGTGTGGCATTTCCTCAAAACACTAAAAATGGATCAACCATATGATCCAGTGATTCCACTCCTAGGAATCTACCCAAAGGACACAAAAACCCTAATCTGAAAGGAAACCTGCACTCCTAAGTTTACTGCAGCACAATTTACAATAGACAAGATATGGAAACAGGCCCTAAATAGATGAATGGATCAAGACATGGTATATATACACATAATGGGATACTACTCAGCAATCAAAAAAGATAAATTTGTGCTATTTGCAGCAACATGGATGAAGTTGGAAGGGATTATGTTAAGCAAAATAAGTCCAAAGGAAAAAGATAAATATCAGATGGTTTCACTTGTATGTGGAATATAGAGAAAACAAATAAAAGGTCAGAAAAAGATAAAACTTGCAAACTGATCATGGATCTGAGGCATACAGCAGAGAAGTGGTAGGAAGAGGGGTCAAAACAGGGTAGGGAAGAGCGCAAGAGACTGGTAATGGATCACGGGTGCTATGGTGGTAGGAGAATTATGGGACTACACCTGAGGGGAGGAATCAAATACTGTCCAAAAATTAACAATGATTTAAGAAAATAAATAATAAAATAAAATAAATCCATATATCTTGTTATGGTATGAACTACCCCATATTTCCTGTTAGGACAACTTTCACAGGTTATGTTAACATGTCACTTTTGCTTTTTTGCCTTTACAGTCCAAGTCCATGTCAAAAACTCCTTTAAAGGACCTTTGTGTAGAATCAAACAGTAATAAATGCTTAAAGTCAAAGTTCTCAACCAGTAAGTCAAGACTAACCTGTCAATTTTGAGTGGGTGGGCTACCATAACTCCATACCAACTCTATCATTGGTGTCAGAGTAAATGGATAATTATTTCTCTTTCTAATAAGATCATATTACCCTATGGGGGAGAAAAAGACTCTTCTCTGGGGGGGAAAAAATGAAAGTTTTATGACAATACATTTAATTGGCAAATTTTTGAAAGCAAGATTTGGGTCTTTCAAACTCAATTCATTTATGTATTACTAGCATTTATCTAAACATTTTTTTTAAAGACTTTTTTTTAATGAGGTTTTTTTTTTAAGATTTATTTATTTATTTATACTAGCACTGGGTACAGTCAGAAGCGCAGGAGGATGAGAGAATTCACCAGAGCCAGAGGGGAGGAGAGCAGAACAAGCAGAGTGACGAAGTACACTGCTGAGGGGAGCAGCGGGGGCCAGGGGAGGTCTGCGTGCCATGTGGGACCCTCGCCCAGCGGCCGGGAATCGAACTGGAGCTGCAGAGGCTGCGTGCAGCTTCGCAACCCAACGCTCAACAGCTGTGCCACCGGGGAGGCCCTAAAAAATTTTTTTTTAAACTCCATCTAAACACAACCTTATTTGGGATCCTTTACAAAAGTATATAGTAAGAGGTGTTTAAGCTATGACCTTTACTTGTCATCACTAATTTTTCATAGTATTTGCTAGCTTCAAAAATTTCCAACTATGTTAATAACGATTACACTTTATTAGGTGTTGACTGTTGGCTAGACTAACAATCCAGGTCCCCAAGACCCTTTCTATGGCCGATGAAGTCAAACCTTTGTTTTCAAACTACTAGTAGGATATTATTTGCCTTTTTTACTATCGTTTTCTTACTTGTATACAGTGGAATTTTCCAGAGACTGCATGATGTGTGGTATTGCAACAGACTACATGCAGAAGCAGACAGACTAGTCTTTTCACTCACCTTTTTAGGAAAACAAAGTTATCAATTTGTAGCTATCTGGTCATGATCCTGTGCTCCTAAAGCATAGTCAACTTAGGTAAATCTGATTTCAAGACAGGCAGTTTTGAAAATATCTTAGCCTCACTTGCCCATCAGAGAGAAGGATGGATGTTAAATTTCCTCCAGAACACCAACTCTGATTGAATCCCTAGAGAGAGTTCCTGGAGGACTGAAGGAACCTGCGTATGTATCTGGACTCAGCAGGATAGGGGGCCAAGATCCTATTGTGATTAAACCCTGAGTAGAGAAGGGGCAGTACACAGAATATCATAACCCTATTCTCAAGTTTTCCAGACTTATACACAAGAACTTTATAGGAGATTATGGTGCCCCTGAATTGCCTGTATAAAGCAAGGAAGTCTGCTTACTCAATTTCTGGTATCAGTGACTCATTTACAGATTTCTACTGGAGTGACTGGGTTTATCAAGGCTTTATTGGCAATTCCTATGATTTGGAGAAAAAGTCAATCATATTTTGGTAACTTTTCATAATAATTTATAAGAGTTACGATGGATTTAAACTACTAGTTGTCTTTCTTACAAACAGTAGATACCCAAAAGTATAGGTATGATACCCGATTTAAAAGTTGTAAGTGTAAGAAAATTGAAGTCTTTGTTTTTGTCCCAGCTCCTACGACTTCCTACTAGTACATCTATAAACATTTAATTAGCAGGCAAACTATAAATTGGAGACATTCACCAGGAGAGGGGGAGGGAAAGGAATAAAATGGGAGGGAAGAGCACAAGAGTCTATGGCGATGGCTCATGGGTGTCTTGGTGGTGGTAATTTTATGGGGACAACACCTAAGAGGAAAAACCAAACATTGCACAAAAATGAACAATGATGTAAAAATAAATAAATACAATTTTCTAAAGCTCAAAAGCAACTTATTTTGTAATAACCACACCCAAGCAAAACAGGGTGAGAGGTGGAGGATAAATGTTATTCCATGCCACTAGTTTATCCATCTAAGCCGCTTCACCTTTTAATAGCCGCTTCACCTTTCTTCACTGGAAGAAAACTACCAGGGACTAGCACCAAGTAACCCTTGGAATTTCTTACTGATGGGACAACAATTTAAAAACTTCAAAGGTGCTCCTTTAGTTTTTCTCAGAGCAACAAATGCCTGGAAATCTCGCCCCTTTTTATTCTATTACAGGTTCAATAAGTTATCTTCATCATTGAAAACCTTAAGCCTACATTCTCAAATAGATCTTTTTCAGTCTTTCTCACTGAAATTTAATTTTTATTTCAAATGACTGTAATGTCTAAAGACAGTAGCTAAAGCTGAAAAATAATTTGCTAAACTGAAGATTAGAAGTTGTTGATTTGTAGGACAGCAAAGGGTGTGGAGACTGCCATGGCACACTATAGTGGTTATACAAAGCATAAAAATAACCAGTGTCTTTCTGACACCCAATCTGGATATTCAGCATTTACGGCAAATAACAGAAAAAGTAAAAAAAAAAGGGGGGGGCAGGAAAGAAAAGAAAATCTCCATAGAACCCCAAACCTTAGAAATTGACATTCACTTAAGAACACAATGGTGAAGATTTTTGATAGCAAATTTTTCACAATTCTTAAAATGGGAGACTTCATAAGTACTTCTTCAACTTCAAAGGTAAAAACATAAATGAAGAGGAAGCAGTTACACTGGCTTAGAAGAGCTGGCATTATTGCAAAGATGACGATCAGTCCTACTTCCAAACACAGGAATAGTCTGCCACAATGACAAAGCCAACAGAAGCTGACTGATGGGCACTGACATCACTGATTATACAGGGACATGGATCACTCATCATTAACAGGCAAAGCCACAGCTACTGCTCCTCCTCAGTGATGCTGGGATTGCCTTTCTGCACCTTGAGTTCCTCAGCGGTGACCATCCACGGGTCAGTGGCTGCATATTTAGTTCAGAGGAATTGGTGCAAATGTGTCTGTATATAAAGATTCACTTCTGTGTGGGTATGGGAAATTACCTTCTGCTTTAAGGTGAACCTTCCCGGCACTAGGATACACTTTGTACGTTTTCTTCTTTAGCGTTAGTTGAAAGTGCACACTGGCCAACACATCCATAATGGTTACAGGGATAGCCTAAATTTTATGAGGTTCCATATAAGAATTCTAACAATACAGGGTAAGTCTTGAAGCCAATACTCTCTGACCCAAACATTAAAGGCTGTCGATCATGAAATCAGTGTCTTCAGCCATCACAGGATCCATTGGGCCAGATGAAAAGTTTCAGAACTTTTTTTTTTAGGCATAAATGATAGCATCAGCTAAAAGCTGTTTGCAGTGCAAATTTGTTTAAAGACAGAGGCATCACTGAAAGAACTGCAAAGGATGAGGGAATGAACTTGAAGATTTGTACGTTCAGCAAACTTCTGGGCTAAAAAACTCTCAAATAAGCTTAAGAAGATGAACTTATCCAATTGCAAATGGCCTGAAAGTTTTCTGACTCCATCACAGAATTCAAGATGGTCCAATAAATTGGATACTGCAAAACTATAACCCAATAACCCCATCTAATCAAAGCCAAAATAGGTCAGAAAAATACATCTGTAGTTCTGTAGACAGGGGAAGAAATATGAGTGGACAACAGATATTTCTGGGATCTGCATCATAGTGTGGCCGTATCTCACTGTCATCATCATCCACAAATCTTTAGGGGTAACTGTACTTCTAAGCCAGCTATAATTGGGAGAGACTTAATCTCTCCCGTGATAAGTAGAAATGGAAGTTAAACCTGTGGTAGTCGCCCCCAGGTCCCTTTCCCTCTTCTGCAAGACCGCTCTTCCTTCCATTACGGGTGTGGGTCAGAGAAGCTGCAGGGTTAGGCAGGAAGCACAGTAACACCCTGGACCCACAGGTGTCCAGGCATAGTAAACTAGGGGGTATGCTGGAGGGCGGGCCTCTAAGGGTCTGGCCCACAAAACTCGCTCCCCAGAACCCATCGTGCAGCTGATGGGAGCTTGTAAGATCTTTTAGTTTAATAAACAAGTGCCCCATCATGCACAGAGGATCACATTATCTCAGTCTCATCCCTTTACAGTTTATAGAGTAATGTGACAGATAAAATACATGTACAGGGCAAATATTGTGCTAAGTAAAAATATTACATCAACATAAAAATGGGCACTCAGGGCCTCCCCTGGTGGCGCAGTGGTTGAGTGCTGGGCTATAAAGCTGCCCGCAGCCTCTGCAGCACTGGTTTGGTCCCCGGCCGCCAGTGAGGGTCCCAGATGGCACGCAGATATCTCCTGTCGCGCCTGCTGCTCCCCTCAGAAGTGTACTTCGTCAGTCTGCCTGTTCTGTTCCCCACTCTGACTCTGGTGAATTCTCTCACCCTCCCGAGCTTCTGACTGCACCCAGTGCTCATATAAATAAATAAATAAATCTTAAATAAATAAATCAAGTTTCATCATCATAGAAGTTACACATAACCCTACAAGAGCATTAGCAATACTCAGATGAGGAAGACAAAGAGAAGTATCTATGATACAGACTCTGTACAGTAAAAGGAAGTCGCTGGCTCTATTCCAAATGAAAACATAACTGGACACTATCTTAGTAATGATACTACGAAGAATTACAGAATTAAGCATAGACTTTTTTTTTTTTTTAAGAGCAGCCGGGGATCGAACTGGTGCTGCAGAGGCTGCGGGCAGCCTCGCAACCTAGCGCGAGGCCACTGCGCCACCAGGTAGGCCCTAAGCATAGACTTTTTTAGTGTTTTCTTCTTTAGTGCTTTTTTAGTGCTTTTTATAGCTTTCTTCTCTTGGTAGTTCAGTGCTACCCAGAGGGCAGAGTTCAAAGAAAGAAACCTTTTTACTGCAATGTATTCTTTTTTTTTTTTTTTTAAATAGAGGCATGCTTTATTTATTTATTTGTTTGTTTGTTTTGTTTTTGTTTATACATGCACTGGGTACAGTCAGAAGCACGGGAGGGTGAGAGAATTCACCAGAGCCAGAGCGGGGAGCAGAGCAGGCAGAAGGACCGAAGTACACTGCTGAGGGGAGCAGCGGGCGGCAGGAGAGGTCTGCGCGCCATGTGGGACCCTCCTCTGGTGGCCGGGGAGCAGCCAGGGATCGAACCAGCGCTGCAGAGGCTGTGGGCAGCTTCGCAACCCAGCGCTCAACCGCTGCGCCACCGGGGAGGCACTGCAATGTATTCTTAACATCATATGCCATAGTATTTACTGTCACTGAAATGACAACAAAGAGCCCATAGCGCCTGAGATGACATAACAGTTATTAATGTGAATAATCTAACTAGAGGTCAGACAGTGGAGAAATAGCTTTCAAAATCAGTTGTTACATACAAGAAGAAAGCTGACTTGTGATTCTATCACATCATAGATAAAATTTTGTAGTTGGCCGACATTAAGTTATGATACTGCATTTTATTACTTTCCCATGTTTTCTTTTATTATTATGAAATTACAAAAGGTCAAACTATATTAAGTGCTTTGTTATACCACTAGAGATTTCTGAATTGCTAAAAGACATTTGACACTCAAGATATTGAGATAATCTCTAAGAAAAGGATGGTATTCAATATGGGCTCTTTCTGTACCACTAATTAATGCTCACAGTGTAATTGGGATCAAGTTCAAACCACCATGACATTCTGGTTTGCCGTCTTTCTGCTCTGTCCTTTACCCTTTTCCACAGAAAGTAAGTCAGAGGAATATGGGTAGAAGAAACAGGCAGCTTCTATCACTGGTAGCTTTAGGAATAAGGACTGAAGCATTAAAGAGTGGTTGGTAATAGCTACATGCTAATGCCTTCAAAGCCTCTTCTCAATTCTCCTTTTCCTCTTGAAAATGGAAAAGAAAAGTAACTTCTCATTTTAAGTATTCTTTTTTTTTTTTTAAGATTTATTTATTTATTTATACAAGCACTGGGTACAGTCAGAAGCACAGGAGGGTGAGAGAATTCACCAGAGCCAGAGCGGGGAGCAGAGCAGGCAGAAGGACAAAAGTACACTGCTGAGGGGAGCAGCGGGTGGCAGGAGAGGTCTGCGCGTCATGCGGGACCCTCCTCCAGTGGCCGGGGAGCAGCCGGGGATAGAACTGGCGCTGCAGAGGCTGTGGGCAGCTTTGCAACCCAGTGCTCAACCGCTGCACCACCGGGGAGGCCCTCATTTTAAGTATTCTTGATCAGTAATGTTTTGACTTCCTTTTTTTTTTTTTGACAAAGTTTTCATGGTTAATAATTAACTATATTATTAATGCAGTGATTACTTTTACAGAATATTAAGTACACGGGAGACAGAGAGAAAAATTTCTCTTAAGTGGGCCTCCTGAGTGGTGCAAGGTGTTAACATCTCAGCACTATGAAGCTATTAGCAGCCACTGTAGCACCAGTTCAATCCCCGGTTAGGGAGCTGACCTACATGGCGCAGCAGATCTCTCATTCTCATGTCTCACCAGCTGCTCCCCTTAGCAGTGTATTTCAGTCAATCTACCTGTTCCCCATTCTATCTCTGGTTAATACTCTCACCTCCTGCACTTCTGGCCTGTACCCCAGTTCTTGTATGCATAAATAAATCTTTAAAAAAATTTCCTTAACTTCCCAAAGACTTTTTTATAATTAAAGTGTCAGATTAGATTTCAGCATACAAGTTCTTGTTTTTTAGATGTCAAGTTGTACGTGAAGACATACCACAATGGTAGACATCTAATAGAGAGGTGATATAATAGTAGCTGCTACCCTCATTACTGTTATTACCACTGGTGGCAGGAGTAACAGTAGTAGTCACCATTGTCAAGAATGTGAAAGGAAACATTCTTCTTTGAATGATTATAACGATACTAACATGGACAGCTTACTAGCTGCCAGGCAAGTACTATTATTGCTCCATTATAAAGAGAACTGAGGCCTAGAGAAGTTAAGCAAATTGCCCCAGGTAAATACTGGAGTAGAATTTAATCAGTTTGTCTACAGCAGCTTCTCTCTTAGGTTATCCTAATCACTTTTGTCATTCAGCTGTTAAGACACCTGCAATATGATCGAATTGGGTAAATGGACACTCTGTAAAGAAAACTAAATTGTTAGGCAAAAATAAAAAAAAAATCAAGGACAATTTTTTCTTTACTGATTTTCCTTTCTTCCTCTCTCTCTCTGTCTTTCCTTCCTTCCTTCTTTACATCTATCATAGCTGAAAGATAAGTCTGAAAGGAGTGTTAAGATATGGGGCTAATAGGCATAAAGCCAATCAACAATTTCAAAAATAAAATAACTACCCCTTTCCGCAATTAAGAAAAAAGAGACCTCACTCTTCGCTGAAAGTGATGGATGAAAGGGAAAGTTGAACAAAAGGTAAGTTTCTTAACAAAGAATAACTGCACACATAGAAGGGAGGAAGCATGGGCCTGCCTTAGACCCCACAGCACCAGAACATTAACTTTGCAAAATCTCCAGCCCACTATCTTTTTTCCTCCCCATTAATTACAACCTTAGAAGACTCATTAATCCATTATATGTTTTGTTTGTTACTATCATATAGTAATTCCAGGAACAAAAACAATCATATAGACGCCTTAAAAAATCATGAGTGTTTATATAATTTATTTTCTTCCAATTTTTCTTCTTTCTAAAAAAAAGCTTTTGTTTTCTAGTAATGATGAGAAAGTTTTTTTAACATTCAAATGATAAAAAGAAACTAATTTGAGAATGAATCTTCCTTGTCTTCCTTCTAACATTCGTTTAAAAATACTAGATTTGAGATACTGTCCAATCTGTGACCTTGAAAAACTTAAACACTTTAATTTTGATTTTCCTCCTCCAATTGTAGCAGAACATTTAATTTGAGTAAGTAGAAATCACAAGAAAAATTATATTAATATGAATTTACTAGAAAATTTTTAAATAAAAATTTCATGTAAAATTATCAATGCAAGTAGGAAAAATGCCAAAATGTATATGCAATAATGTATTAATAATGTTTATCTATTGATGATGGGTTGTTTAAAAACTATATTTCATTTTTATTATTGGTATCTTTTTATTTTTTTAAGTAATGAAGAGACTCTTAGAGAATAATATAATACATGGAAAGATGTCATATAATAGCTGAGCTAATCAACTCTATGACTATCCTTGAAAAGTAGTTTTAAAAAGTAGTTTTATCACTCAAAGAGATGGTAAGAACAATTGAATTTGCAGAGGAATATCCCTCCACCACTTGCTGATGCATTAGGATTCCTGAAAAATAAAATTCATTCAAGCATTTGGGCTGAGAATTCACATTAAGAATTGGAGAATAGGGCCTCCCCGGTGGCGCAGCGGTTGAGCACTGGGTTGTGAAGCTGCCCGCAGTCTGCAGCGCCGGTTCGATCTCTGGCTGCTCCCCGGCCACAGGAGGGTCCCACATGGCGCGCAGACCTCTCCTGCCGCCCGCTGCTCCCCTCAGCAGTGTATTTCGTCAGTCTGCCTGTTCTGTTCCCTGCTCTGGCTCTGGTGAATTTTCTCACCCTCCCGTGCTTTTGACTGTACCCAGTGCTTGTATAAATAAATAAATCAATCTTTTTTTTTTTTTTTTAAAGAATTGGAGTATAGTTTGAAGTATAATTCTCCAAACTATTTCTCCAGTTATGATATACTTGAAATGACCTGACCATATTTCCTCAACAAGTTTCTCTTTTAACCAAGTATAAATATTTTCCACTGGGCTACTAAGTTGATTTTTAATAGCAGCTACCTGGAGAAGCTGGACATTAATGTTAAAAAATTATTTTAACAGGATCACAGTTAGTGACAAGAATCAACAAGAGGAATACTCATTTTAAAAAATGTACATGCTAAAAAAAAGAACTATATCTAAGAACTACTTTAAGGTCACTAGACTATAAAGTGGATAATAGGGATATACAGATGGTCCCCCATTTAAAGTGGTTGATTTATGATTTTTCTACTTTATGACTACATGAAAGCTACACATGTTCAGTAGAAACCATACTTTGAATTTTGAATTTGTTTTTTTCCCAGAGTTAGAAATATGTAGCATGACAGTATTATGATATAATTCTTGGTAGTAGCAATGAACCCCAGCTCTTTGTCATTCATGTGGTCATGAGGGTAAACAACTGATATTCTACTATCTACTGTGTTGGCAGTGTTTTTGGATGTTGTTTTGTGTTTTCATATTCCTTCATGTATACAAAATGCCCAACTGTGTCTCCTGTTTCTTCGGAGAAAAGGAAGGCAATTACTCTTCTGATGAAACTAAAGATAATTGCCCAGCTGCAGGCTAATGTAATATTCTGAGCATGATTAAGGTAGCCTAGGCTATGCTGGGTATATTAAATGCATTTTTGACTTAGATAATTTCAACTTATGATGGGTTTGTCAGGATATAAACATTGCAAAATGAGAAGCATCTGTATTTTTTTTTAAAGTAACAACTCATTTTTTAAAGAGCTTCAAACCTGAATTTCCAAGTTTTGTTCATTCAAGTCTGAGAAGCAATAATTCAATAACAATCAGCACTTCCTACTACCCTGATTGTGACTTTCTAATACCATTCCCTCACTGAAAAGAATAAGGCCTATCGAAGGTATAGCCAATTCCAGGGCAGGGAATACACAAGATGAGCCTTACCAGTAAGCAAATAAGCTATCAAAGACTAATGAGTCACATCAAAAGATATGAGTCTACATGAAGGGTCGACAGGCCAAAGATAAGAGAAACTGAACATAAAAGAATAAATGCAAAGGACCAGATCACGTCCAAAATTTAAAAACTTGTGAATTAATTTTGCTAGTCAAAGAAAAAAAGAGAGTCTCTTGGAAAAACAAGACCAAATCTAACTAAACCCTAGTAGAAGGAAAAGGAAAATGAGATACATTTATCCTGTTTTTTTTTTTTTTTTTTTCTGGACGTCAAATTAACCATATAGTCCTGGTTTTTGAGTTTTTTTTTAAATGAAGAATTCCAGCTAACATATGGAAAGAATGATAAAATTATAAAATTACCACTTTGAAACCTTTAAAGCAAAATTCACTTATGCAGTGATATGAGTGAAATCAGTAGATAGAAGGTTGATGGGAAACTATAATGAAGGGATAAGCCTGTAACCTCCTACATCGACAAGGTTAGATCACTAAAAGTAAGACAATGAATGTTGTGTGCCTCCCCGAGGGAGACAGTATGCAGCATACACATCCCCTAGGAAGCATTCCTGCCAATGGATGTAGTGACAGTCATCAAACCTCTAATGAGAATTTCCATTAATAAGTAAATAAAACCACAGGAAGCAAGCAAATTCAGAAAGAGGGATAGACAGGTGGTCATAGCAAAGTTTCTGCAACAAACCAAATTTATCTAGTTTATAAACTTGATGCAACTTGAATTCATATTTAGACTCAAAAGCCCATGCCTTTTCCATTAAAACACACTATTTGAAATAGAAAAAAGGTGAGCGTGAAGGAGCTATATTCTGTTGGTAGTGTGTGTACATGTGTGTGGTTATTTTGGTTTTTTGAATTTTTTTATTGATTGGTGCCAAGCATAGTACTAAAAAGACGATTATAAAAAACAAAACAAAAATTTAAAAATGAAAAAAATTTTGAAAAACACAACTATATATAACTCATCAGTTTTCTCTTACCTTTATCTCTACAAATGTTGTCACATAATTTCCAAACTTAAAATCTACCCAACCCGGTATCATTTATAGAAATCTTACCATCGAAGTGGTTAAGCACATAGACTCTAGATTCAGAAGACCCCAATTCAAATCCTGCACACACTATCTTGTATGATATTAAGCCAGTTACTTAGTCTTTCATCAGTAAAATGCAGTAATACAACCGTACCATAGGTTTTTATGAGAATATGTGAGACTTTATACTCACATAAAATTTTACAAATAGTTCCTGGCATAGAATGAATGTGCAGAAAATGTTAGTCATAATAGTTTGTTTTTCTTTAGCATTGTGCTACACTAACAGTACTAAAAACAGTAAGCTGTTCTCCTTCCCTTGTACATATTGGTCACTACAGTAGATTTTGGGGCATTGTTCTAGGAACAAGTGACCATCAATAAAAACATTCCAAAAGTTGCTCTTTGATACTACATACTCATTTATTAAGAAATTTTACAATCATATACAAATCATTATCATTCCCTATAGCCAGCAATCAGATCCTTATGAGCCCTTACTCTATTGAAATTGTTCACTGATGACAGTGACAATGTGTGACTTCTAGACATGGAATTCAAACCTGGTTCTGGCAAGTTCTCATAGTGCCTATATCCAAAATTAAAACCAGCATATATTCAAAGTTCTCTATTTTGTGCTCTTTTCATACTTCACTTATCCTTTTACCTTTACATTTGTTGCTCTTAATTATAATTAGTTGGGTCTGGTACTTGTCTGGCTCCCCCAATTAGATTGTGAGTTCTTAGAGGAAAATATTTTTGTTTAAAACTGGAATTGAGTTAAAAAAAATACATTGAGCTTTTTTGGTGTGTCCTATCTAATTATACATTAAGTGGATTTGAAGAGATACTATCTCTTCCCAAGCACATTCCCAAAAAGCACAAAGCTAGCCACACATTAGAAATAAGAATTTTTATTCAACCTCTATGCCAAAAATTTTTAGAAAATGCAAACTGATTAAAAGACAAAATTTCCAACCTCTTTTAATAGTTCTGTGCCTTTCAGTCTAGATGGATCTTGACAGTTTCTGAAGTTACAAGTATTTAAGGTACTAAAATAAAAACCCAGTGCTAGTAACAATTTTTAAATTAGCTATTTTTATCAATATACTAATGGCTATACAATGTCTTAAATTGTTAGAGAAACAATTACTGTACTATGCCAGCTAATTTCATAATTATTAAAACCCATTATAATTAAATGATAAAGTATATTTCTATTTCCTTTGTAACAAAGAGTTACATGTTACTACTGGAAATCTTTACTTTCTTCCTTGAAATGCCAGAAATTCTTTTGTAAAATAAACACATCTCATCAAGACTCTCTGGAACTAGTATAATTACCAGAGGCAATCCCTGTGTAAGATCAAAGAAGTAAAACAATAATAGGCAACGTGTGACCTCTACCAAGTCACCAGAGACCAATTTTTCAACAGAAGGAAGAGTCAATAATCCAGAACAGAAAACATTAAATAACGAGAAATGCTTCCAAAGTGTGGCTTACCACATCCATCAAGACTGCCACATTCAGAGAATTTAGAGTCTCTATGGTTTTAGAGAACAAACTTCTGGGGATTTATCACAGCAATCATTAAAATTTGCATGAAACACCACAGGCAAAAACCAATTCCCCAAATGGTAGGTAGAATGTCAAAAGATACTAAAATAATTTTCCAAATTTCACTGAATACTTAACAAGTATAATATTTTTCACACATTTACCTCATTCCTCTTATTTACCTATTCCCATTTAATTTTTCCAAGAATTGCTTTTGAAAGTGGGTTATGAACAGTCATGAGATAAATATAATTAATAAAAACACATTAAAGACTTCTGCAGGTTTTTGTTTTGTTTTGTGTTGGTAGTACTGGTTTACTAAATCCAGAAACGGTTTTAGTCTCCTTGTAATGTATTTGGATAATTAAAAAGAATTCTAAGGTTGTAAAGAGGTGTTATGAAATTACCATTGATGGTAATTACAGTCAAGTAGAAGTACATTTAAAATTAACTTTAAGAAGTACAAAGAGTCCCACGAATAAACTTGTGCCTCCAAATCAGAAAAATTTGATTGTTTTCCCTAGATACTACTGCCAAACATCTGACTTCTTTCAAAATCAGATGAGTTAGGGACTGAACAAATGTATATGAATTATTTAACTTGCAAAACCACCCTTCTGCTGGTAATTCAGAGAGTAGTAAAACACAGAGCTAGCATAAAAGAAAAAAGTCTAGAAATTCAAAGCAACTGTGAACATTCTGTTCTCATATGGATTTGTTACTCTGCTTCCTTCATCTTTCCACTCTGTCATCTGCCAGGTCTTTCCATCTTCTTATCTTATTAACATTGCTAATTGTATCTGTCGGTTTTGCCACAATTTCAATGCTACTTAAACAGCTGTGGGTTTTCTCTGGGAAATTATCAGTCACTACACTTAGGTTTCTAAATTAGTTGTTGAAAGGTACTTTAACCTTGAGAAAATAGACATATAGCACACTGTTTGCTAAATCTTACATTTTTGTATATATTACTTTAAAATGAGGAATTATTTTTTAAAAATTTTTAAAATTCACATATAGAAGTAATTTACAAGTATTCTGAATTTACGAATCACTAAGAAAATCCTTAATAGAGCCTATTTTTATACTATTCATCATTTCATCTTTTGCCTTCATACAATACACATTGTGCTATATGCTCTTTCTGTACATGTAAACAAAACAATAAACTGTGTATAAAAAATAGTGGGAAAATAAAAACACTGTCAAATTCCTCTAACAGTCCCCTTTTACTACCTATCCACCAGATGGCCAACTTTCAAAGGTATCATAGAAGTGGTATTATGAGATCATGTGCTATAGAGGAGCTTACAACACACAGATTTTCCCCTGCTCTATCTCCCTTCAAAGAGAAAATTCTGTATTGTATTTGCTTCTCTTATACTCTGACTTGACTGTGCTAATGATTTTCTTTTCACTAACAAAATCTGTAAGAAACATCCAAGGAGAAAAACAAGATTTAAAGTTATTTATCAACAGATACGCACTTCTATTCAATCCAACTAAATTTTTTATTTGAGAAATACAACTAAATTAAAAAAGAATTTCTACAATCCCGAAACATTACGCTTCCTGTGCCACTTAGTCCTTTTATATGTAAAAGTAAATTCAAATAAAACTTCTTAGAGTTAACAAGTATTAATGTTTTAATAGGTTTATAATATCCTGTTTGTGGGTCAGTCAAAAGCTCATGGAACAATTTCTTAATTAGTATAGGCTCATTCCTTAACCCCTTACCTCACAAACATAATTTCTGCTCCAAGGAAAGAAAAAGGTGATATTTCAACTGCACAAAATTCCTTACTGAGAGAGAAATATCGAAATGATAAGCATTTTGGAAAGCAAAGTACACTTCAAACCCTGACTATTCTCTTCAGATCTATATTGACTTATAGAAGTTGCCAACATTTGGTAAGGATTATCCTTCCATTAGACAAAAGCAAGCATTCCTTAGATAAATCAGGAGTTTTTGCCATGAGACTCATAAAACCTTTTCACAACACAGATTTTCAAGAGAATCCTTTAAGGTTTTAGGAGGCTGCTCCTTTTACTAAGTAACAAAATACACCCCATGGTGTCTCACTGACCCCACTCAGCTGTCCTTTGACCTCTTCAATTGTTGAAGCCTAACTCCAGGGCCCACAGAATTTGCCTCCCATATCAAAAAGGCGAATGTCGCTTCCTCCTAGCACCTGGTGTAACAAAACGCAACAGTTCCCCCTCTTTTCTGTTTCCTCCTCTCCCTCTCCGACCATTTTCCAGATGTTCCAGATCCAAATGTTAAGCCAATACTAGCTTTCAGGATCTGCATGGTCACCATGAAGGAACAAACAGGGACCAGGCTGAAGTGGCAATGACCCTCTTGTTCTTTTTGGTCTCAAAAGGATACGACAGGTCATAAAAGAAGAAAAGCTCTTTGGCCTCCATTGGAAATGCCAGGCTATTTAAGCAAGTTGTAACTTCCAAAAGGAGATTCTTGGGTTGTGCCCTGATAGACAAGTTACCTTAAACAATATCCTAAATACTCAGTTCTACACAATGCTTTGATTTTCTTTGACATGGGAGTAGGGGGAGGCAGTATCACCTTTTCCCTTTTCTAAGCTAAATCTCCTAAAAATAGGAAAATAACTTTAATGAAACTTTTTTAAAAAATGTTTATCTCAGTGTTTTATGATAAAAATTTTAAATATACATGGTTTCTAGGTATGGTTCATTTTTTTTTTTTTTTGCCAAGGTTACAAATCTAGTTGTCTCTCTTACTAGAGATAGTTTGAAAGATAAAACCACAGTCTACAAAGGAAAATAAACTGAGTTGTTATCCTAATTTAGGTAAACAAGAAATATAACACAGAGAGTATTGTAGGGGAAAAAACCTTATTGCTGAATATTTTTCTTTACTTTTTGCCAAAGAGAAAGAGGAGGGATGAAGAAAGCAGGGAGGATAGAAAATGGGAGGAGAGGAAATCATAGAAATAGTTGCTTAATCCATCTGAGGGCTAATATAGTAGCTTTATTTAAATTCTAAATATAACTTACTAAAACAAATTTGATTTTGAAAAATCTGGGAGCATACTTTATACAATACCTTGGTTTATATATTAACATTTTTGAATCACGTTCATGATTAAGTTGGGTTGTCGACACTTCAGGGAGCCTCTTGCCTAGATTTCACTTGTTTAAAGCTTTTTTGCACCTGCAAAAACATAAAAAAATACATATGTAAGGACATAATTCCACAATATAATAACCTAAATGTTTATAATTCTACAAAAATTATAATTAGAAATGGATTATCAAAGTCTTACACAATTCCATATACACAACAGGCAAATACAGATATTCCTTCTCCTTAAAAATTCCCAAAATACTAATTATACATAATCAAAAATAAATCTTTTGGTCTTAAGATACCCCCCAATAAATGTATGTTGAATAACTATTAAGTCTACATTTTCGATAGCTATTACCATAGTGCTAAAAGTCTACAGATTATTTTTAGGTATGAGATCAGTGAAAAGGAAATTTTTTTACTCTAAGGATTCTGGGTTTTATAATCTGATGCTAAATTTTATCTCCTCAAAGAACTAACGAAAATTTAAGACATAACTAATTTGATTGAAATTATTTTTCTACTTTTTTAAAAGTAATGCTTTAGTAACTTCCAAGAAAGTCTGCAAGAAGAAAAGAGCTACTATTTCCAACTCTTTCAGTAGTGTATTCCTAGAAGAAATTAAACTAAATAACTACAATTACATGTAACTGGTTGAAAAGTATAGTGTTCATGTTACTCTTTTCTCTAAGTAAATTATGGTCAATATAAACTATTACAAAGAAAAATAGAAAATATATTTTTAAAAAGCTTCAGGTGATTTTTTTAAAAAGCTTCATTGATTATTATACATAATTTTCCTTTGTTGCTGTGTCTAAAAAGAAAACAAAAGAAGATTTTCCTAAGAATGTACTAATTTCAATATGAATATTTATAACACTAAATTATGTAACATAATCTTAACTTACATCCTCTAAAAAAAAGTTTCATTTTACTCTTCTTTTCTATGAACTTGAAAGGAAAGAGTGAAATGAACCATTTTAGATTTTGAAATAAAAATCTTTACCTTACCTTTCTTACTGTCAAAAAAATGTCTTCAGGCAGAAGAATGATTATAAGTGAAAAACTCAATTTTTAAAACTCATATATTTCCCAGCCACCCAACCAGAAATACACATCTTGTTTTGTGAGTCAGGAGTCTTGCTACCTATATTCAAACCCAAGATTACTCCATATGGTCAACAAGGTCAAACTGCATTACTGCCAATGAAACTATATGACTCCACAAGGACCTTAATGATTTTTAAAAAAGGTCAGTAATCCAATTCCAATGGCTTCAGAGTCTAAAATTGCTAATTTTGGGCCACGTGCTGCACACTTCACCTGCTAGTAATGACATTTTTGTATTTTCTTCTAATTACACTCAAAGCTAAGACCTTTGGCCCTGGGCCACAGACCCCTATTCAAGCTGCATACATTCTCTTAAACGACCTGATCCTTTGTTGTCACTCTTACTCTTTCATCTATTATTTACATCCATAGAGAAGGAAGATACTCTGCCATTTGTATAGCTTAAAGCTTCTAATCATCTTAATTTCTTTGCCTTTCAACCCATGGTCTTTTTCATAGACTAATGCCAAAAAGTTTGAAAAAAATCATCTTTTCAACCACATCACCCCCTTTCTCCTTTCTTACTCCCTGGCCAACCTCCTTCCTCTTCTTTCTCCTACATAGGAGGGACTTTGTATCAGTCAAAAATTACAAGTTTTGAGTTTCACCAACAAAATTAATTTCTAAATATAATTCAAAATCCCACCTTGTTCTGGCAGATCAATAATTAGTATGTGTGTCTCTCTTTCATCAAAGAGTTCATTTAAATTAAGTGAAAGTTTACTTAAAATAACTTAAAATCTGTTCTTGCCTCACTAAGGCATGAGTATAGAATTTTCATAATTTTCCTGCCAAAAAAAACAACAAAAAAGCCAAAGAAGCTCCTGCAAACAGTAGGGATGTTAGTTATGTGGCTAAACATTTTCAAACATTTAAATAACTACAATTATTCAACTACTCCCAAGAAAAGAAAAGAGGAAAGAAAGAAAAATATACAAAAAATTAAAGATAAAATCCTTAAAAGTTTTACATTTTAAGACTACTCATTGTCCAAACAGCAAAATCCTCACATAAAACATTCTCTATCATTGCAATTTTCCAACACTTTCCCCAGACTTTTCTGTTAATGTCCAAACCCATTTTACAAATCCAAAGCAGGGAGTTCTTTACCATGATGCAGACGTCCCCCTCAGATCACTGTAGCCACCAAAAGATTCTGATTTCCAAGATGTTTATAAAAAGACATATGATCCATCTTTGGGGGTCTCGTCCTCTATTGCTCAGCTTACTCTTGATTTCTAACAGTATTTCCTTGTTGTCTGTCCTCTCTGCAGACCCTGAAACCCCTTGTCTTTTCTTATTTTCACCATTTGCTTCAACCAGCAGTTCACTGGAGACCCATCCATCTTGTAATGCCTAAAGTGACAGATGCTCTCAGGAACCACCACACTGCTGAGTGAACAAAAGATAACATCACCTCTAGGAACTCCAGAGAGAAATACAACTGCAACCTTAAGACAGGGGCTGACTTGACAGACATTGGACCATAAACCTCTTCTAAGCGAAAAAGAAAACAATTGCCACACACAAAAAAATCTGACACAATCAAAGGCAGAAAAGAGTGATTATTTGTGGATTGCCTTTTCACTCTGCAGCTTACTTTTCCCCCCACAACGCTTTTATATTGGGGCAATTCACTTGCCAAGAGGCAAGAAAAGTTCTTGGGGGAAAAAAGCCTTCCTCAAGTACTTTCTTTTATTCCATAAAATTCAAAGTGAAATTCATTCACATGTGTGCTCCAGTGACCCTAAGGCTATAATAAGCATTCTTAAATCTGACCTGTCTTGTTTACATAAAGAAATATCTGGTCTCAGAAATGCTGACTCATTTCTACTGCCAGGAAAGATATATGCATGCTTTGCACATTAAAAAGGCATTAGAAATTAAAAAGCAACATGTGACACAATGTCAACAATATGGGTCGCTCATAAAAAATGCTCACCATTCATTCGTCAGACAACCTCCAACTTGAGTGAAAAAGACAGTTAACAAGAGGATTCTGGGAAAGGCCACAGATCTCCTCTAACAAAGAAAAGGTCTTATTAACATCTCCCAGCATCAGGCGAAGGACAAGGAGGATGCAGTAGATTCAGGGGATACTGCCTTATGCCATTTAGGGTTTTCTTTTTTAAGGTTTTTATTTAAAATCTTTATTTATCAATAGATAAATTTAAAAGTAACATTTAATTTTAAATTTATTCTAAAATTCACGTAAATAAATGAAATGAAATGTTTGAAGAACAGTAAACAAAAACTGACTTGGTGTTCAATTAAGAACATGGTGTGATCAATGTCAATTATAGAGATTAACAACCATTTTTATAACAGATATCAAGATGACACTGCAGCTGAATACATTATCGTTTTCAAATAGGGTAGATGGCACAAATATCTGTGTTAAATCTAACCAAGCCAAAAACTCAAGAAAAGTTGTTAACTATATTTCTGAGAAGAAACCTAAGAATTTACAACAGCATTTCCTTAAGACAGGGGGACTGACTTGAAAAATACCAAAATAAAATAAAAACATTTTATTTTTCTTTAAAATATTTGCACAAGAAGTCTTAAGTTATAATTATTTTTCTTTAGAGTCACACTCATTTTACTAAAATAATTTTTAAAAGATGTTTTATTTCATCTCCTGTATTTGAGGGGTAGAAGAAAAAAAATTTCAACTTCATAAAACAACATATCTCATTCTTAAACACCTGTTTATGTCTCCTTCATTTCCTTTGTGTCTGCACAAAATAGGGAAATCATTTCAGTCTCAGAATTTCTAAGTTTTATATTAACATTGGTAAAAGAGAATGCACACTAAAAATTTAAATGTGTACAATTATGTAATTCAATGAAAAAATATTAAATCATTACATACTGTTCACTGATATATGAAGGACTTGTTCTAATTTGGACTTGCTCTAGGAACGACAAATACTGGGCAATTGCATAATGAACAATTTGACAAAATAATATACTTACAAAAACTATTGGACATTAAATAAACGAAGTGAGGGTACTGAAGTTAAGAGTGAGGGGGAAGGGAGAAAGATAAGGGGATGTAAGGGACGATGGTAGAAAAAAAAGTGGACTTGATCTTTAACTAGACAACTTTGTTTAACACACACTGACCCTAAGTAATCCCCTCAAATTAATGATTCAAAAGCACTACATCTTTCAACACTCGCAAACACTGGCATTAATGCCTAGAGAGAGACATGACCTTGAAATGACAGTTTCCTTGCTTAAAAAAAAAAAATTAAATGACCTGTTTTTAAATACAATAGGATCGATATGCATGCAGGAAAAGTACACCCCTGTGGAAAGTTCTTATTGCCTGATTGATCAGAAACAAAACAAAACTTCTTTCTTAAGGGCCCTTTCCAGATCACAGTCAGTGCCAGAAATCCACACAGGAAAAAAATCCATCAAAATGAAACCCTAAAAGGGTTTACCCTTCACCATCCTATTTGCACTTCAAAACCCTGTAAGTCCTTCAGTTAAACCCCAGGCCTGAACCATTTCAATAATAAGAGAGGTGGCCAGCAGTGATTTATCTCCCATTTGGCCTCTGGACAGAGCTGTAATGTCTATGAAGCTTCCCTTCTCTGACTCAAACCCTCCCCCCCAAGTCAACCTTCATTTGTGCAGCTTTGGATCTGCAATACCTTATAAACAAGTCTTATGTGTCTCCCAATCAGATGCAAGAACAATCTGTATGAACTCAAGATTTGGGTACTTTTTCTTGGCAATGTTTTCACAAACCAGAATGCTGCTAAGTAATAGGAAAATACCAGGTTAAATTTCAGGTCCCCTTTGTTATAAGCAGGGGAAGAAAAGAAAATTCTTTTACTTAGCCTTTCTTCTCACTGTTGTTATCAGAACTTCCTAAACTTTTTCCAAATTATACCCAGATATCCTTCATGTTTTGGGCCATATCAACTAACTTCCTGAAGTGATTTTCATCTAAATTTAAAGTCTTGCACTGTAAAATATCTCACCAAATGCAAAAAAGTAAAGATTTCATAGGTCATAGACTCCTGGGTCAAAAAGACCTTAAAGACAGATATCAGGACACTCTGAGTCAACTGATTTATTCTATCCCTGTTATCAAATATAACTGCCTTCACACACACACATTTTTTTCTAGTACAACAAACACCAAACGTCAGTAGTTTTTTAAACCGAAATACCAGAAGTTATCAAAGTGAAACACAGTGAAGCTTTTCCTTAAAGTTGAAGGATACTTTGTCACTACACATGAATTCTTTATTTCAATATTATGTTCACATGCATCCTACTGTGTAGAAAGAGAACAAAAATATGTGCACCCTTTTCCCTACTTGTTCACTAATTTCAGTTTTCATTTAAATGAGTTTGCTTTCTAATTGCTTCTGATAAATTTCATCTGAATTCCACAGTCACAACTTGCACTAAGTGATTTCACTGTAGTCACCCCCATTTCACAGCTTGAAAATCTTCAAGCTATTTCACTAACTTCATAAAATTAGAGAAACCACAGGAAAATATGTTTATTTCATTTAAACCTAGTATCAGTTACAAATCAATAAACTTTGAGATGAAAAAATAAACCTATTATCAGTAAAGGTTAAAAAAACAACAAAATCATATATATGTCTGATCTGATATTTAAAATACAAGAAATACAAATTTTTGTCAATGAAAAGGAAAATATCATTGATGGTTTGGGAAGCATTAATCAATAAAGATTACATAGCCCCATTAAAAAAAATTACCTCTAACATCATTAAACCTCATTAGCAAAGAGTTTTTTCATTTTAGACCCCAAATATCACAAATTCTAGAAAAAAGCCATCATCACAGTAAATGACTTTATTATATATTAGCACATTCAATGAATCTGAGATTTGTATTTGTCACTTAAAAATTCAAACTGCATATATAAACTAGGAAACATACAGTAGCACTAACAATAATATCCAGAAAACAAATATCTTAACCTAGTACATACCACTTAAAAAAAAAAGCTTTCATAAGAGAATCAACAAGAGTAATTGATCTACACAGAGGAAATATTCAATCTTCATTAAATATTTATTCAGTGCAATAGATTGTTAGGTCTATTTAGACCTCAAAGAAAAAATAGTTCCTGTCTGATAGGAATCAGGTCTTGGGAGAACTACAGCCATGACACTATATTTCAAAATGACAATGCTAAAAACTGCAGATGTGCCATAAAATGTATATTACTACCTGGAAATCTGATATCAAAGAATGTCACTTTTATGGGCGTTATTAATTTTAACTAGGTTTGACTGGCTATGCAATTTGATTTCCTATTAATGTAGCACAATGCAATTTGGATGTTCAAGATTTGTCGTTCCCAGCTCTGCCACTCTGTGACCGTGGCCACATGGTCTAATTGTAAAAATACCTGTTTCTCAAACAAAATCTCAATAGAATTTTTGGGGAACATTATGAAAGCATTCATAAATTCCTTTTTTTAATTCAGATTTTTATCTTTTTTAAAAAAGATTTTATTTATGCATACAAGAACTGGGGTACAAGTCAGAGGTGTGGGGGGTGTGAAGATTTGCCACAGACAGAGTGGGGAACAGAACAGGGGATCAACTGAAATACATTGCTGAGGGGAACAGTGGATGAGACAGGAGAGGTCTGTTGTGCCATGTGGGTAGCTCCCTGGCTGGGGATCAAACTTGTGCTGCAGTGGCTGCGAATAGCTTCCTAGGTTGCATCTTAACCCTTGCACCACCAGGGAGGACCCCAGATTTTTATGTTTAATTGAGATAACATCAGTATGCTACACCATATATGGTTCATAGGCATAGGGTGACAATTCTTCAGATGTGTGTTACCACACCACACCCAGCACTGAGGCACACAGAGTCCTCCACTGTAGTCTCTTGGCTCCTTTCCACACTTTATATTTCCCTCTCCCTTCCTCTTCTGGTAGCCTCAATTCTATAGTCAGATTTCTAAGATAGTTTTGATTTGGTCCTGTCTGTTCCTTTGTTTTGTTTATCCATAATATATACATGAGTGAAATCATCTGGTATTTGTCTTTCTCCTTCTGACTTACTTCGCTTTGCATAATCCTCTCCAGTTCCAATCAAAACATTCATAAATTCACAAGGATTATTATTTTTTTTTAAAAAATGGAAAAATCCTTTCCAAAAAAGGCTGTAAGTGGAAGTGAGTCAAAATAAACATTACATTATGAAGAAAGAGATTTTGACTATTAATTTCAAGTTACTAAATCCAATGAACACTTTTCAGTTCTCATCCAAATGCCCTCTTGGTAGATTTCTTTGAAATTTCCTTACCTGGATTTTATTTCACAACTTTTCTGATTTCCCTCCTCCCCTGTACTACTTTTGAATTTCCTTTGCACTCCAATAATATACTCCCAGTTATGAAATATTAGTTCCACAGGTTTTAGCCTGTGGCTCCCAATGATTCTCATTTCCTGTGTAAGCCTGTCCCACACTGAATCAGGGCTGACTTGAGTGATCAATAAAATATTAAATAACTTTAAGTGTATGATTTTCAGAATCATAAAAAATACAGCGGTTCTGCCTTGATGGCTTGGATCACATGCTTTTAGAGAAGGCAGTCACTATGCTGTAAGAACACTCACGCAGCTCTGTGTAGAAGCCCACATGAGTAGGAGCCATAGCCTTCTGCCAAGTCTCTATCAACTTGCCTACCTCTTCCTCTTGCCACCATTTTTGCCTCATTGGTTTCTTTGCCTTCTCTCTTGCACCCTCCAGTCACTTCTCTGCATTACATTACAAAATAAGCAAGCAACCTTTAGCTAAAACCTTATCATTTTTATATTGCTCTGAAGATAAAAATGAGTATTACAAATATTCCCTGCCCATCTCTCCAGCCTTACCCTGCACTGTTCTCTTCTAAAATGCTGTGTTCCAGCAACACTTTCCAAACTTTTTTTTTTAAGATTTATTTTTATTTATACAAGAACTGGGGTACAGGCCAGAGGTGTGGGAGGGTGAGCGGATTCACCAGAGACAGAGCAAGATGCAGAACAGGCAGACAGATCGAAAACACTGCTGTGGGAAGCAGCGGGCGGGACAGGAGAGGTCTACAGCGCCATGTGGTTGTCTTCCTGGCCAGCTGGGAATCGATCCCGCACTGCAGAGGCTGGGCACACATTCACAGTGCTACACTCAACCCGCTGTGCCACTGGGGAGGCCCCCAAACTTTTTTTTAAAGATTTATTTATTTATGCACACAAGAACTGGGGTACAGGCTAGAGGCGCGGGGAGGCGAGAGGACCCACCAGAGACAGAGCAGGGAACAGAACAGGCAGAATGATGGAAACTGCTGAGGGGAGAAGCGGGCGAGCGATGAGAGGTCTGCTGCGCCATGTGTGTATCTCCCTGGCGGGGGATTGAACCCGCGCTGCAGTGGCTGTGGACAGCTCCATAGGCTGCGTCTCAACCCCCATTGCCACCAGGGAGGCCCCAATACTTTCCAAACCTTAAAAACAAGTTCCCTTTGCCTGTAATACCACCCAACCAATCTTTTACCTTCGTTGCCTAGTTACATCTTCTTTTGTCCTTTAGATCTCAACTCAAGCATTATTTCCCTTTGCCAAAAGCTGTCACAAAAACCTTGCTCATTTTCTTTTTAACAATTAACTTACTTTTGAGTTGTATAATTCATATGATTAACTAACTAATGTTTGTCTTCTCTATTATAGTATGATACATGAAATACTATGTTTATCTGGTTTTGCCAATTACTGAAATCATAGCACTTCTTATGGTGACTTCCTACCTCATAAGCACTAAAAAAATATTATTTGGATAATGTAATCCTTTAAAATGTAGGACTGGCACAAGAATGCGAAATTCATTGGTGATGGTCCAAAAGGAATTTATTACCCATAAGAATTATGTGACAATTGATGAATTATAAAATAATAAAGCAAAGGAGAATATGTTTATGTTACCAAAATAATGATCAACAGTTTAAAAAGTAATAGCTAAGAAACAATTTGTATTAGACACTAAAAATAAATTTCAGAAAGAATAAAAGATTGCATTTACATATATCTAAATACACTTACATGTCCACTGACATTAAACCATATAAAAACCAAGAGGAAATGAAATTAATAATTTATTAATCAAAGACATCTTTACAGACACATCACCCCAAGCAGTGATAGTGAAGGCAAAGATAAACAGCTGGGACTACATCAAATTAAAGAGCTTCTGCACAGCAAAAGAGACAATAACAAAAACAAAGAGAAACCCCACCAACTGGGAGAACATTTTTGCACACAACACTAATGATAAAAGATTGATCACAAAAATCTGCAAAGAGCTGATGAGACTCAACAACAACAAAGAAAATAATCCAGTCAAAAAATGGGCAGAAGAGCTTAAAAGAAACTTCTCTGAAGAGGAAATGCAAATGGCCAACAGGCATATGAAAAAATGTTCAACATCACTTGTAATCAGGGAAATGCAAATCAAAACTACCATGAGATACCATCTTACACCAGTGAGAATGGCACATATTAAAAAAACTAGCAACAACAAATGTTGGAGAGGGTATGGAGAAAAAGGAACTCTTCTGCACTGTTGGTGGGAGTGCAAACTGGTCCAACCACTATGGAGAGCTGTGTGGAGATTTCTGGACCTACTAAACATAGAGCTTCCACATGATCCAGCAATTCCACTCCTAGGTATTTACCCAAAGGACACAGAAACATCAATTCCAAAGAACACCTGCACCCCTATGTTTATAGCAGCACTATTTACAATAGCTAAGCTTTGGAAACAGCCCAAATGCCCAAAAATAGATGACTGGATCAAGAAGATGTGGTACATATATACCATGGAATATTACTCAGCATTCAAAAAAGATAAACACATGCAATTTGCAGCAACATGGATGGCGCTGGAAGGGATCATGCTCAGCGAAATAAGCCAGAAAGAAAAAGAAAAATACCGGATGGTCTCACTCATAGCAGGAATCTAGAAAACTTAAATAAGGGACCAGGAAAATGAATGACTACAAGAAAGTGAAAATCAAAATCAACAAAAATCTATGAACCAGAGACACTTTCGGGGGGGGGGGTGGAGAGAGGGGAGGGATTGGGGTCAAAATGGGGTGGTTGAAATTGTATGGGGAATATAAAAATAAAATTTATTATAAGAAATAAAAAAAGAAGAAAAAAATGTAATAAATAAATAAATAAATGGAAAAAATAATTTATTAGACTGATATTTATCATGTTTCAGTATATGTTATGGTATCATAGACGTTAGTTTTCTGAGCCTAGAAATCACAAAGGCTGACAGATTTGAGCAGTAAAAATATAAAACTTTTGTATATTTAACATGTAAAACAAATTATAAAAAATGTTTCTAATGAAAGAAGTTACTGTTTATTATGTATATTAAAAAGTAAAACATTAATACCCTCACACCCCAGGGACAACCAAATAGTCCATCAATAGGGAAAAGGTTAAGTACATTATAGTAGCAGTAATAACCACTTCTGTTTATTGAGTAGCTACCACATACCTCATATACATTGTCATAGATATATCACATACATTTAATCCTCACAAATCCATCTATAAAGAGAATACTATGATGCTATAAGAAGTATATTTTTGACATAGAAATATATCCATTGTGTTTAATATATGATACAGAAAACATAAAACATTATGGTTCTGCTTCTTATAAGAAAAAAATACATAAATAATTATATGAGATAAATACATAAGTCCAAGAATATAATATAAACCATAAAACAGTGGGTGATATGATTATAGCATGTAATTTTTTCTTTATGCTTATCTTTGTTTTCTCATTTTCTACAATGTAGTTACTTTATAATTTTATGCATATTGAAAACTTAATTAAGCCCTATTTTTTAAATTATCATCATCATTACTACCCTTATTGACTTTGAATATTTGAGAGTTGTAAAACATTGATTTTCTCACTTGACAATATCTTTTCAGTACTGTAGGCTTATTGCAGTAGGAATAGAGTAACAAATACAGTTTATGAATGTGTGCATAATAAAGGCTGTAAATAAATACAACCTGCTTTTAATAACCTATCAGATATCATTTTTAGTATCACAGCCAATAAGCTTCTTAAATTACAACTGATTATGTGGAGTTTTGAAAAAATCTTCCATGACAATGTAGGAAGTAGTCCAAAATTGGTAATCCCTAAAACACAAATTTCACAACCTAGTGTTTGAAACTTTCATTAGTTATCTTTCTATGTCTTTCCAAACTTAACCTTCTGTCACACTCCAATAGGAAATACCTGTTCCTGTCTATATTATTTTATTGTGGTTACCCACAAATAAGCCCAGATCCATCTCTGTGCCTATATTCAAGTTATCTATCCCAACCCCGCATTTAACTTTTTCCTTCTTTGCTCAGATTTATCTTCCTCATTGTAACCCCCACATCACCTAGTGTGGTTTTGGACATATAACTGGTGCTTAAACAATATTAACAAAGGTTAATCCTACCTCTATTGAACTTATGTCTCTGTCAGTGCTTAAAATAGAATATAGCTATTTTAAGGATTTTTAAATGATTCTTTTAATTATATTGAGTAGCGATTATATGTCTACAATTAAAAATCTAGTACAAATGTATATAGTAAACAGTATGTCTTTTCAACTCTTGCCCCATAGTACCATCTCACAAGAAACAACTACCCTTATTGACTTCGAATATTTGAGATTTATAAAACATTGATATATTTAGATTATATATATATATATATATATATATATGACAAACTTCTAAGTAAAGACAAACCAAACACATTCATTCTTTTGGACATTGCTTTTTTAAGTTAAAAATATCTTGGACAAAGAGACACCCTACTGATTGGGAGAAAATGTTTGCACTCCATACAGTTGATAAGGGACTGATTACAAAGATCTACAAAGAGTCCACACTACTCAACAAAAACAAAGTAAACAATCCAGTCAAGAAATGGGCAGAAGAGCTAGAAAGATACTTCTCCAAAGAGGAAATGCAAATAGCTAACAGGTATATGAAAAAATGTTCAACATCCCTTATAATCAGGGAAATGCAAATCAAAACCACAATGAGATACCACTTTAAGTCAGTAAGAATGACACATATTTAAAAAACTGGCAACAACAAATGTTGGCAAGGATGTGGAGAAAAAGGCACTCTCCTATACCACTGGTGGGAATGCAAAGTGGTCCAACCACTATGAAAAGTTGTGTGGAGGTTCCTCAAATTACTAAAAATGGAGCTACCATATGACCCAGCAATTCACTCCTAGGAAACTATCAAAGAACACAAATACACTAATTTGAAAGGAGAGCTGAACCCCTATGTTTCTTACGTTTACTGCAGCACTATTTACAATAGGTAAGATATGGAAACAACCTAAATGTCCAAAAATAGATGACTGGGGGGCTCCCCTGGTGGCGCAGCAGCTGAGTGCTGGGCTGCGAAGCTGCCAGCAGCCTCTGCAGTGCCGGTTCGATCCCCGGTTGCTGGGCGAGGGTCCCACATGGCACGCGACAGACCTCTCCTGCCGTGCCCGCTGCTCCCCTCAGCAGTGTATTTCGTCAGTCTGCCTGTTCTGTTCCCTGCTCTGGCTCTGGTGAATTCTCTCACCCTCCCGCGCTTCAGACTGTACCCAGTGCTTGTATAAATAAATAAATAAATCTTAAAAAAAAAATAGATGACAGAATCAAGAAGATGTGGTATACATACACAATTAAATACTATTCAGCAATCACAAAATATAAACTCATGTAATTTGCGGCAACATGGATGGAGCTGGAAAGGATTATTCTCAGTGAAATAAGTCAGAAGGAAAAAGATAAATATCAGATTGTTTCACTTATAGGAGGAATGTAGGGGAACCAAATAAGGGATCAGGAAAAAAATATAATAATAATAAATTAAAAAAACTAGCAGGTAAGTATAAATCATAAACATACTGCAGGGGAGGGAGAGGGATCAAAATGAGGGGTGGAAAAGCACAAGGGACTATGGTGATGGTTCACAGGTGAACTGGTGGTGGGAATTTTAATGGAGATTACACCTGTGAAGAGAAATCAAATACTGTACAAAAAATGAACAATGATATAAATATATATGTATATATATATTAAAATGGTTTGGAGATCTTTCTATATAATCACATAAAGGCCTTCCTCTATTTCTTTTGTATGTGTATGTGTGTGTGTGAGAGAGACTTCAGAGAAGTCCCTGGCATGTATGTACCATAATTATTTTAAACTAGTTCTTCAATGATGGAAACTTAATTTCCTGTCTTTCTTACTACAAAAGACATCTTAATATTCAACCCTGCATTTAACACACTGTGCAACAATTGTTGGATAAATTCCTAAAGGTGAGATGACTGGATCAAAGGATATATGCAGTTTAATTTTATTAAACTGCAAAACTGTTCTTCATAAGGGTTGCACCAATTTACACGCCCATTAACAATTTATGTACTCAAAACCTTCATTACTATAGAATGTTATCTACTTCTTGGAAATAGCCAGCCTTTATCCACTTTTTTTTTTTAGTTGTTGGTTATATTTTTGATTTGTAGGACCTCTTTATATATTGAGGAATTTTGTCATTTGTGTATGATATGGATTTTTTTAAGACTTCCATTTTCTGCCAATTTAGCATTTTGTCATTGCCTATGTTATTTGTTGCTATTTTTCCATGAGGACAGTTTTAATTTTGTGTAATTAAATTTATGGTTTTTTAGAGTTAAGCAATTACATGGAAACATTGATTTATTTTATCTCTTTAATAATCTACGTAAGTCAAAAGTGTATTTCCTATAGGCACTAAGAAAGCAAAGGAGTGGAATAAAGGAGGAAAGAGATAAGAAAAACCTACCTAAATAAAAAGAAATAACATTCCCAAAGACATTATTTATAAAAGCAATTCTTAATTTTTTTTGGTTTGTTGACCATCTTGTGAGGGGAACAAAAAGAGATATTCCCACGCTACCTATGCTCTTGCTACTGCAAAAGGGGTAGGAACACACACAGACACGTGCCATAAAAATAGGAGAGAAGGAGGGAAAGAAAGGACCAGGTGGGTTTGAAGTAACCAGTAGAAGTTTGGGATGAAATATTTGATTTAGTAGATTCTAATACTAGAAGAAATAAAAGAACTATCTCATGATCCATTTTTTCCCCGTGGTTTCTGGAGTTTAAATCAGTGGAAAGGCTGTATACTCCTAGTAGCGAAGACCCCACGCAAAGGTGTCAATAGAGGTTTGTCCGGTTTTTTACAACCTGTGCTCTAAATTCCTCCTGTACTCTAAATTCTGATTCCCAACCCTTCCACCACATCCTATAAATGTTCTATCTTTCTTCAGTCCATATTTGACAAATATGGGATCCAATCAGTTTATTATCATTGCTGATGGTTCCTACATCTACATCATCGATCTTAAAGTCTTTTCTGAGTTGTTGCTCTCCCCTTAACCTCAATATAGTCAACTCAATATGCCCAAAATTAATATGCCCCAAACAAAGCTCATTGTTATTAGAATAAATGCCATTCTTACATTTTGATTTATTATTCATTTCTTCACCCTGAAAGTGCTATGAACTGTGCTAGGAAGGATGATAAAGGCAATCCCTAATCGCAAAGAGATCCCAATTTAAAGGTGAAGCCAATCTGTAAATGTGTAAATGTTCACCAGAAGTAGGAACAAAGAATTATAAAAGTACAGAAAATGTAACAATTCTATCAGGAGAAATGCAGAAAATAGCAGAAAAGAAATGACATGTGGGTCATTTTATTTTATTTTTAACATCCTATTGTTAAATTAATTTTTATTAATAATTTATTATTTTTATTTATATCTTTTACGTGATTGTGTAGTCCCTGTAAAATTCCCACCACCAGTTCATCCATGAACCATCACCACAGTCCCTTGTGCTCTTCTCTCCCCTGTTTTGATCCTTTTTCGTCCCCCTCCCTCAGACTGTCTCTTATTTATGGTCACCTGCTAGTTTTGTAGTATTATTATTATATTTTCCTGACCCTTTAAAATGGGCCATTTTAAAGGATAAAGTAGGAATTTATCAAACAGAATTCGCCAACTTCACAGTCCAGCAGACTAGAATGTGAAGGTATGGTGTGTTTTAGAAACACTGGAAGTTCATTGTTTGGGGGTGGAGAGAATGGCGAGAGAAGAGAAAAGAATATGCCAAATTAGGAATTTTAATTTAATTCTAGAAGCAGAAGTAAGCCAATTCTTTTAAAAAAGGAATTAACATAATCAGACTCACAGTCCTGTAAAAGTTGGATTAGAGACCAGATAAGAAGCACACAAGTCTAGGAAGAGGTGATTTAGGATTGCTCATAATCACGAATTAGAAGGAAGAAAGAAAAGGACCCTTTTGGCAGACAGTTAGAAATTCAGGACTGGGGCCCTGGAGTGGCAATGGAACAAACACACCCTGGAGACAGACAGCTGCCACACAGATAGCTGGTATCAGTATGGGTGAGATTACCTAGGGGTTGCCCTGGTAGGGAAAGTATGTGGCGTAAAAGGGTCAGGAAGGAAGCCTAAAAAACTCTCATTTGTGAGTCAAGTAATGGAAGAGGAAAACCCAGCAAAGCAGATGGAGAAGGAGCAGTAAAAGTAGGAAGAAAAGCAGGAGCCAAAGAGTTATGAAAACCAAGGGACAAGAGTATTTGGAAAAATTGGAGGTGGTTAACAGTTTCAACAGGTCAGAGAGCACAAGTAAGAACAGGAATGAAAATGTGCCATGAGTGTAGAGATTACCCTTTCAGAAAATGTGGTGAACTAGGATGGAAATAAGTTAATAAGTAGAAAGGTAAAATGGCAGGAAAGAGTAATTAGAAAGACGGATGCTTGCAGGGTGAGGTTCTTGTACTTTGAGGTTCTTCCCTCCAAGAAAAAGGAGAGGTGATGGTACACAAGACAGGAGATGATTAATGGAATAAAGTCCTTAACAGGCTAGAGAAGGGAGAGAGGAACAGGATGGAAGCCACACATCGATGGCAGAAGCCTGGGTTGCTAATGATAGCGGAGATGCTTTATCAACCTTAGATAATTACCTCTAAACTTTATGTGGGAAAGAAACTTCAAATGCAAGTTCCTGGACAGAAAAAGGAGATGAATATGTAGGTGCAGGAGTGAGGAGTTGAGACTGGATCCTGTAGATTAAAAAATAGCCATACAAAAGGTCAGTCAGCAAAGAAATATTCCCATTTCATTCTTGAATAGATTTCTCTAGTGGTAGCCTGAAAAGGGCTCACAGAGAGGCAAAACAGGATGCAGAGTGTTTAGAAGCTTCTGCGATAGTCCTGGTGAGAGATCATGAGTGCAGCAGTGGTAGGGTAACAGAGAATAGATAGACCTGAGAAATATTTCAGAATTAAATTTTTAGAAATATTTAGGAATTCAATCAGTAGGAATTGGTTACAAATGACAAGGCAAATGATACAGGTCAGAGCCTCAGTCTTTACCTCCTGTTGCTTTTCTCCATCCCCTCTGTTAGTCCTTTAATTCAGGTATGCCACTATCTTGTTGAGTCATTCAACAAATATTTATTGAATGCCTTTCTGTGTCAGGTTCTGCAGATACAATAGAGAGCAATCTAGAAAAGTTCTCTGCTCTCATAATATTAGGGACACCAGTGCTGAAAGTTTTATACGTATCTCATTTAATCCTATGACACAACTACTATTATTGTGCCTTTTTTTTTAATGTGGTAAATCAGACTTAGAGAATTTAATAATTTACTCAAGGTCACATAGCTAGCTGATATATGGTGACTCCAAGAATCAAATACAGATCCATCTTACTTCAAAGTCATAATTTTAATAACTTGACTGTGTTATCTCTCATGCAATTACATACAATGGGTCAAATATTATAACAAGGAGTACAGTAGCTTGGACTATTATAGCCTTTCAACCAGACATTCTTTCTGCATATGTGGCATATTCCAACCATTGTAACTTTTCCAAAATGCAAATTGGGTAAGATGGTGACATCTTTTTTTGATTAAGAGCATTCTGAGGAGGAAAGTAAGGTTTTAAATGGAAGTTGATGTATTCAGGTCTTAAATATATTGATCTTGAATTGGCTGTAAAACCTCCAAATGGAGATGTCCAGGAGCAATTTGATAAATGAGTCTGAAGGTTAGGGGCAGTCAGGGTTGGAAGTAAACCACTTGGAATCACTAGTTCTTAGAGGTCAGTAAAAATCAAGGCAATAACTGTGACTCTCCTTTGACATGCTAGTGAACACTTGATCTATCAGGTTCTATTAAAGGCTGTCCCTCCTTGGGCTTTGGAATTCTTAAAGTCCTTTGAGACATTGAAAATCCCAAAGTTCTTTGGACTTTGAAAACCTGTCTTTATTTATTTTTTATATTCCAGCATTTGAACACTGTATACTTATCTACAGTTCAGACTTTAAAGTCTCTGAAGGCAGGAACTATGAATTTGCACAGTTTAGCAGGAGCATCACCTGAGTTCAATGTGTCCTTATTAAACACCCACACAGTGTGTTCTCATTAAAAATTTGTGGGATTGTATTTTACTTCAATCCGGAAGCCATAAAATGTACGTTATTTTCTACAGCGATTTTAAGTTTTCAGATGTGGAATAAACAGTCCATCCTCTAAACTTCCATTCTGTTTTCACCAAGAGGTAGTTAAGACACCTCTACCATAGCATGCCATGCTGTCTTTGGAAAGTGGGGTCCACTAGCAGCTCTATAGGGTCTGTGACCACGGAGGAGCTAAAATGAGTTTCTGTGCCTCCTGCATCTTCATTTCTAAAACTCAAGGTACTGGACTTGATGATTGCTGATGTCCCTTCTCATTCTAAAATTTGAAGATTCCATGACCTCTGGAAAAACCTTTTAATCACCTGAGAACTGCTGTCTTATAAAGCACAGCTAAAATATGGGTTCCATATTTCACTATTGGAAAATGAACAAATAAAGTCTGCTATAAAATTGGATTATAATTTATAAAGCACATTGCTTCTAAAATTAAAACACTGAAATTTTATATTTAATTATTGCTTTGACTTCTTACTAACATTTTTTCATTATGCAATTTTGTTTTTCAATGATAGGTTTACTCAAAAATTAAAATTAAAATGAAAGGACACCATACTTCATTTTGGTAGTGCACAAGGGTCCATGGTGATAGTTCACAGGTGAATGGGTGGAGGGGATTTTATGGGAACTATAACCAAGATGAAAATGCATACATTCTACAAAAATGAAAAATTATGTAAAAAATACATTAAAAAAATTTTAAAAGAAAAATATGAAAGTATAGAGACACTAAAATCCACCAGGATTCCAAAAAAAAAAAAAGAAGAAGAAGAAAGGCAAGTTGGAAGAATAGAACACATCATGTTGGATATCATAATGGACCTTGGTAATACTTCTCTTTTTTCCCCCCAGATGAAACAATCAAAAGAGTGTAAGTGATTTACTCAAAATTACAGAAGTATTATACTCAAGACTGCAACTAGATAGAATTCAAGGATCCTAGTCATATATATATATATATATTTTTTTTCTAACAACCATATTGGTCAAAAATCTCCTGAAAGACAAAAACAGATGAAGGTGAAGTGCCAATTGGTTGAGTTTAAACAGAGACTCTACTTTGTTCTTTCTAGTTTCAATAATAAACAATTCTAGTGATTAGCATGAAGGACTGGCAGATGAAACATTCTGAGTCCTAAAGAAAAATATTTGTATTTTTGTACCACAGTCAGTAAATCAGTTGTGAAAAATTAAAGTAAACAGAAAACAAGGGAAGTTAGCAAACCCAGAACACAATTTCCCTCCACTCTTTTTGGAACACAGATTGAAAAAACAAAACAAAACAAAACAAAATCCCTGTGGCTTCCTTCATTAGCAGCCACGGTGGTGAGTCCCATTGTAAATCCCACTTATAAAGGATCATGGCTACCTGCAGAGCCTAGGAGTGCCAGTCACATTAGTGAAGACACCAGATGACCGAAGGAAGCCATGAGAGTCTGGGAAAGCAAGTAAACAAAAGGCAGCATTCCAAATGAATGCCATTGCTAGAGTCTGCATTGTAAAATGCCTCGATTTGAGAACTCTAAAGCAGATTAGCTAAAGCAACAAAAGATTCAAATAAGATACAAAGAACTCTTTGACACACTAAGAAATTGTCTTCATTAGATCATCAGGTGCTTAGTTATAATTATAAAAAAAAAATTCCCCCCAAGTTGTGTTTGGGACAGTGAGGACTAGAACAGAGACCTGAAAATGGCTCTTGAAAACAATGCGTTCATAATAAAATTCATAAAACAGACACACCAACCTTTCCCCTTTTTAATCTTCCTGACATTTTAAAGGCCTATAATGACTTAAAAATTTTGTTGTACCCATCATTTCAACTTTACTACTCTGCTCATAAGTGCCACATTAAATACCAGCAAGAAAAGCCTAAATCTCTCTAAACGTTAAGTGTGTTTTTTTTTTTTTTTCCTCTCACACTATTGCCTTCCTTATATACAAAGAAAACAAGTTAACACTTTTGGGTGTGAATTGCCAAATTAAAAGAAGCAAAACATTAGACCATGGCATAATTCCTGAAAATTTTCCATCGTTTTATACACTTGTTTTGTTTTTGTTGCAAAGTTTAAACTTTGAAAGAGGAAAAAGGAAGCACAGAGGTAAAGGATGTAGTTGACAACACTTCAAGTTGGCTAAAAATGAGGACACCCCAACGAACTCTCAACTAAAGACACTTTGACCAGAACTGTGGCCTCTCTGGCTTCTCAGTTTTGTCAAAGAGAAAAGTGGCAGAAATATGCCCTCTCTTGTCAGTGAGTACATTTTCTCAAATAGCTCCTTATTTGCCACTAGCACACACAAAATCTTCTTCCATTTTCTTAGACTCCTTCCGTCTATTTTTGGTAGCCAAAAGGCAGAACCAAGAATGGCACAAACTGTGCGTTCCCAAAGCAATGAAGACAGGCAGTGTGGTGAGTGATTCACCTATTGAAATCATTCTCCGCTACTTTATAATCCCATGGCTAGATGCTAGCTATCTGTAAAATGTGAATAAAATCTCCTGCCTCATAGAGTAATAGTAGAGGAGGTAATGTATGTGGCATATATTAGGCATACAATAAATGTTAATGACTTTCCTTATATAAATTCCTAGCCATAAAAAGAATAATTCTTTTATGCTTTACAGAGTTCTTTCATGTATATTGTTACTAAATTACTCTTTATAACATTACCATACTCTGAAGTTGCCAAGTACTCAAATATATGTTCTCTCTGACTTGAGGGACATGCTTTTGTTGGGGTGTGTGTGTGTGTGTGTGCTGCTATGTGAGAGGTTGTGATGATTTTGTTTTTTCCTTAGTGTGCTGATAAGTGAGGGATTGTGGTGGTGGAAACTATGACATTATATACCTGTATCATTACTCCTGTGTGTGTGTGTGTGTGTGTATGTGTGTGTAGCGGTGGGCGGTGGGGGGCGGGTGGGGATATGAACTGAACTGGGAGGGATCATAGAGGAAAAGGAAACAAAAAAAAAGATATATAATCAAATAAATCCATACCACTTAATAGGGTAATTGACAGAAGGATAAACTGCCCTTAGGGCTCATTAATAAATTATCATTTAATTTAATGCTTTTTAAAAATATGAAACACAATTATAATGTCCTAGGTTCTAGATCTTTATGAGCATGTGATTATTTTAGGTTTGGTCAAAGACAAATTTATAAAAATAGCAGACCTACAGAATATTGTGCTCATATACTGTTGAGAGAAGGTTCCAAATTGTCATTAGGAAATAGTGTTGATCAAGCAACCAGCACCTAAACTGACCAATTTTTTTCTAAACAACACCTCAGATACATTGGGAGCTTGGACACACTTCACTTCATTTAAGCCTCACAATAACATTTTGAGATACATATTGTATTTGTTACATGGCTCCAAAAGACTGAGTAATTTGTTTGAGAAAGTTAACAGTGCCGAGATTCAAGTCCATATCCTTTAAACTCTATAAGCTGTTCTCTTCAAACTAAGTCACACTATATTCTCTATAGTACTGAAAAGAATATGTGAAGTGTTCTAAACTAATCAAAATTGTGAATTAAAACTCAGAAGAGAATTAATTAACCTTAGGTTGGCTAAACATGAGTTTCCTTACACAAATTTGAAAATCCTCAATTTGAGATTTCTGAGGTCAGATTGATATCAAGTCTCCCTGGTGGCACAGGGGTTAAAGACAGCGCTTTCAAGATGTCACCAGACACTACTACAGCATGAGTTTGATTCCTGGCTGGCCAGGGAGCTACCCACATGGTGCAGCAGACCTCTCCTGTCTCGCTCCTGCTCCCCTCAGCAGTGTATTTCAGTAGATCTGTCTGTTCTGTTCCCTACTCTGTCTCTGATGAATCCTCTCACCCTCCCGCACATCTGGCCTGTACCCCAGTTCTTGTATGCATGAATAAATAAATCTTTAAAAAAAAAAACACTGGGATGAAACATTAATCTTACAATCAAAAGGAAAAACCCAGCTCCTCTAGGTTTAGTATTCCATTACACTCCCCCATGCTCTCTCTCTCTCTCTCTCTCTCACACACACACACACACACACACACACACATACCCCACCCCCTACCCTCCACCCCCCACCCCCCCCTTCTAACCAAGCTTTTAAGTAATGATAATTGGATCATGTGTTACACTTAAAGGTGCAGATCTAAAGAACCTGTGGAATGTTCAATTATGTAACAAAATGAGTGAAATCTATGGAATTCCGAGTTAAAGGAAGTTGCAAGTTAAACAGAAAAGCTGAAATGTTATTAAACATCAATTATTAAACTCGTTTGATTGAGAGAAAGAATGCCAGAAGGGAGTTCTGGAAAAAGTGGTCCAGGAGCATAGAAAGGTAGGAGTGGGAGTAAAAAGACATGTAAGGAGTCTGCAAAGATAAATTTTGTCAACTGCCAGTATCCTAGTAGTAAATGTCAGTGTGCCTCACAAGTCATGGCACTGAAGCCTGTGACAGCCAACTCTGAGTTGCCAACTCTGATGTATGCCATAAAGGAAAATATATTAGTCACATTAAGTCAAGCTCATGTACACAAATAAGTACAATCTAATTTAACATATGTAGGATTCAACAGAAATTGTTTGCTGATTTAAGTTTTCTGGTTATATTATTGTCCTAAGGTCATGTTGTTTTACTACTAACTTGTGTAGGAGGCTGGATCCAACATCATCTGATGTCATTCCCAATACTGAGGGGTTTGTTATGTTTGTTTCTATAGAATGATGTTCTTGGACTGTTAAAGGAATCAATCTTTCCTTAATGTAGCTACACATGTCACTTTGCAGAAGGAGGGAATACACCTGATTCACACAACCAGGTATAGCAAAGGGAACATGTGAACTTTTAACAAAAGAGGAAGCTTTGTACCAGATGTGAAAAAGTAAACTTTATTTTTTTAATCAGTTTGTATTTTTTTTTTTATTTTTAAGAATGAAGGTGTCAGTGGCTGCTTCCCATTTCAAATTGCTCAGAGAATGACTTTTCCTCTTCTTCTTTTTTTTTTTTTTAAATAAATGAACAAAGTTGGCTACTGCTGTTTCCAGAGGGGTCAAAAAGGAACCAAAACACTAATGATTACATTTCATCTATAGCTAGTTTAACCTTTGAAGCCTGACAATCAAGGGAAGACCAAGAGGGAAGGTCAGTGTAGACTTGCCTATCTAGCATCCTCTCACTGTTTTAAGGGAAAACAATTTATATGGAAATTATTTTAAGAAATTCAAAGCACATTATAGAGACCACAATCAAGGTTTTCTTAAAATTGATTTAAACATTAACAGCTGAGAAACTCGCAATCTTAATTTTTTCCCTTTTAATCATTGTATATGAGAAGTAGAGTGATAGAGCTTTAACATTTGAAACAAAATAACAAAAGAAAAACATCTTTTGTCCTTGATTCATTTATCTTTTAACATTATTTTGGTTTGACATACATTTGTTTCTAGACTAAAGATCTTCTTAGCATATACCCAAAGATAGGCACTATCTTTTTCACAATTTGTTGAAACACTTCTTTTAATGCTGAAAGTATGATTTGCTACTGAAAATAAAACACACAAAAATAATCATTGGTATTTTGAACATGTATTTGTTATCAAAAAGGCCAGGCCACAAAATATTAAATGACCTTCCCCTATTATTCATTTATACATCTATTTTTTAAAACATTTGTCTCCTCTTCTTTCTCCCTAATATCCCTTCATCCATTTTTTTTTTTTTACAGAAAAAGAGAGATCACATCACTAAGATTAATGGGGCATTGGTAAAATATTTTTGGTACAAATGACCAACTTATATGTAATGTCAGAACAATTCAGCAAAGGTGTAAGAAGGAGAAAACTCAAAGGTATTTTCCATTGAATTCATGTAGCTGGTGGTGATAAACTGATTGTTCTCATTTAATGGTAGAGTCACAAAGACAAAGAGAGAAGCATTTTCCATAACCAGCTATATATTTTATTTATTAGTAAGCTGTTTTTTCTTCAAATGTTCTACGTCAATGAGATGAATAACTTCCAGTTTTGAAGACCTCTCAAAGGTTAACTCATTCTGCTAAATGAGAGTGCAAGAATGACATAACAGGATGATTTTTCTTTCAGTAAGGCAAAGTGCAACAGATTCATTGATTGCCTTTTTGTAAGAGAAATGGAATTGCATTTACCACCTAAGCTTTTATTTCCTGAATTGTTTCTTAGACATTTTGTTTCATGAAAACCATCATTTTAGTTTATCATCTTCAAAAACTGAAACTGAAAATACAATTGGTAATATATCAAAAAAATTTTTAAAGATTGATTGATTGATTGATTTATACATACATACATACATACAAGCACTGGGTACAGTCAGAAGCGTGGGAGGGTGAGAGAATTCACCAGAGTCAGAGCGGGAAGCAGAGCAGGCAGAAGGACCGAAGTACACTGCTGAGGGGAGCAGCGGGCGGCAGGAGAGGTCTGCGTGCCATGTGGGACCCTCCTCCAGTGGCCAGGGAGCAGCCGGGGATCGAACCGGCGCCGCGGAGGCTGCAGGCAGCCTCTCAACCCAGCACTCAACCGCTGCGACACCGGGGAGGCCCAATATGTCAAATTTTGATCCAGTGTGAAAATCAAGAATCCTACATTCTGAAACTTAATCTATTCATCTAAGTATCACTATCAAGTGCTAATCAAGCTACAACTCACTCACTTGGTCTTGGCTATGAAACCTCACAAAGATCTGAATCTGGTCCTACAATTACTACAGTAACTGCAATTACTGTTACAATTACTTACACTAATTAGTGTTTAATGCCCAGTTTAAAGATTTTTTTTTCCATCCAATCTAATAGTTGATTTTTATTTAAAACAGTCACAAGTACCATTTCACAAAGGTAGTGTTATGGCTTCAGGAAAGGTAGGAAAGAAGTATCTAGAGTGGATGGTCACTGCAAATTTAATCTTAAGGCTGAGATGTGAAAGTGTGCCACTGGTGATACATACTCGCAGAGCCTCTAAAAAAGCACATGATATATAGTGTTGATATTTGGTATCAGTAAATGAACACATTTACGTAAGTAGGTGTTGTGTGTGCATGTGTGCACAGTGCATGTGTGTTTAAATAGTAATGCCTTCTTCCTGGCATCAGATTTCCAGGAAGGGTCAATATGTACCCTAGAACAAGTCAAACACCTGGAGGAAAAGACATTTTAAGAGTGATATAATGGAAGAAACACAACTGATTTATATTGTAGATGGATGCTCAGGCATAAAGCAAATAGCAGTTTATGAGCAATATTACACAGAGATTCCAGGGGCAAGTGAAAACTCACCTAAAGAGAAGAGATTCCATATCGACAAAAAGCAGATAGTAAACTCAAGCCATTTAGGGCAAAGGGAAGCAACCCTACATAAAACACTTCAATAGTCACTGAGGACATATTTCAGAGCAGTGCAATAGCTGGTTTTTATAATTAGGAGCCTGAGTCAGTTAATGTACATTACTTAAGAGTCAGAGAATTAAGTGATAGGTTATAGGAAGATTGTTCATTGAAATAAGTTTTGAGGCTTCATTTATCCAGAAAACAAAATTATTTGAATCAACTTTATTATTGTTATGTGCTATGCAATGTATTTTGTCTCTAATTTTCAAGTTTTTCTGAATACTGATTTGTTAGGCTCAGAGAAATTGTGAAGAATGTAAACATCCTAAATATTAACATTGTTTATAAGTAGATTAGATTATATAATTAAGAATTGAATTTTTTAAGGATGCCTTTTCATATTATGGAATTATTTGTCTTGTTAAAAATGTGTTTACTAATGTGTTGTACAAGTTTGAATGTATTGCAGTGTCTCTTCTTCCACATTACTATACCAAGATACCATTTCTGACTTGTAATAAATTACCACTTAAACGATTGTTACGTGATTTTAAAATCTGGTGTGCAAACTCAGGTATTAAGGCTTTTGAAGAAAGCTGTATAAGGAACAGGAGGAGCAGTTGCTTAAAACTAAAATTCCCAATTCTTTAAACACCACAATGTCATGGGTGTAATCCAATGGTGTTGGGAGATGCTTAGAAGACACCAGAATAAGAAGATTTCAGAGTAGCTGAAATCTTTAACTCTCTTTCTTTGAAAATCTTCTGTCACAAGTCAGAAGGATAATGTCTCTTTTCACCCAATGAGAAAGCTGTTCTCACACGAGCATAATTAATCTTCTGACACCATGACAAAGAAATTCCTTAAAAGGATTTCTCCGATTTCCTCTCAAGACAGACGATTGTCTTTATCCATCATCTGTTCTTCCTGATCCCTTCTTTTTGAATATCCACATCAGCAGAATTGTCCATCAGAAGAGACAGCAGGAGGGAAATCTCTGCATGACTGATAGGGCCCCAATGCTCTGTGGGCCTATTTAAGTGCAAGCATCTATTGTTGCAAACTTACTTTACAGCAGTTAAACAAATATAATAGTCACCAATTCAACTATTGTGCAGCTTAGACTTGACTAAAACCAGTAAATGAAGTTTGCTAATGACAAGGCACTGATTTTGAAGCCAGATAAAAATGTCACAGATAAGTTAACCTGATGTCTTTTTAGAAAAGAGAAATGTCTCAAAATAAGGCAACAGAATCTGTATATCAGAAAGTGTTATGTACTATACTGTATGTAGATGGACATTCCCAATAAAAAGCAACAGTCTGAAATCCTTTATTCTAAAGACACTCAGTATTCTCTCCTACATCACAGCTAACTGATTAAAAATAACCTCAAAACTGTGTATGTTAGTATCAAAAAAGCAGATGTATCAAAGAAGAAAGTGCATCCCGACTTCCTTAATTTTTTTCAGAATACTCAGTAAAGTTTTTTCAAAGAGCAATTTAGGTAGTTAGGGGTGTGTATGTGTGTGTGTGTGTGTGTGTGTTCTTAGTCCATCTGCAAAAGAAAACCCAAGGTCATTTGAGTCATCTTGAGTACCCGCTACTTCCTTGGGTAAAACCAATGAACCAGAGCACTATAGGTCAGTTTCAAGTGGAGAAGCAAAACATACTGGACAGGGGCCCAATGCACAGAAAATGCAAGCCTGGCTCTTCTTTCAAAACAATCTACACGAGTATATACACAGTGGAATACTATTCAACAATCAAAAAAGATAAACTAATGCCATTCACATCAACATGGATGGAGCTAGAAGGAATTATGCTCAGTGAAATAAGTCAGAAGGAAAAAGAAAAATATGGGATGGTTTCACTTATAGGAGGAATATAGGGGAACCAAATAAGATATCAGGGTAAAAATAATAACAATATAAAACACAACCAAATCAAACAGACAATTATAAACCAGAGACATCCTGCAGGGGAGGAGAAGGGAGAGGATGTGGGGAGGGAGGGAGAAGCACAGGTGATTGTGGTGATGGTGCACGGGTAAATTGGTGAAGGAAATTTTATGGGAACTACACTTGGGGGCCGGGGGGAAGCAAACATTGTTTAAAAATGAACAATGATGTAAAATGTATATAAATAAATAAATTTTAAAAACCCAGAACAATTTACATGAAATGGAAATAGATCTAGAAATCTCACTAAGGTTTGGTGAGAGCACACCCAACATCAACAGTAGTGGTTACAGTATGCTCTGTATTCTTTATAGATGCTGCCAAGAAAGGCCCAGATACTAGCACACACTGATATCACCTGTTCTGTTTGCACCACAATGACCTTGATGACTCAGTTCTGGACACGCCCTATGAAAATATTTATTTATCCTTCCAATCCCCAAACAGTGAGGCTAGCCTTCATGGGCCAGAGCCCCAGCTCACTGATGCTCCCCTTAGCATGGCTAGAAGGACAGAGTGCCACTGCCTGACCCATCATGGGGCTTCTCCTCCAGCTGACCTGCCACCTCTAGCTAAGGAGAGCAACTGTTGGCTAGACTACAGTCAGGACCCACACGCTCTTCAGTGAGGAGCTTGCTTTTGGTTTTTCTTACAGATTTGTATTCAGGATTGATTACACAGTTGAAGATCTAGTTTAAAAAGAGTTATATTCAGATAAAGGCCTAGGAAAATCCTTGTGGATGAAGTGGGGCAGTCTGAATGTAGTTTACACCGCAGAGGTTGAAAAGCTAGAAATACTGTTTTCCAGGCTGAAAATCTGGAAATCCAGAGAGAATGAGCTGGTAGTGAAAGTAACACAGAAGTGAGGAGCAATAGAGAATGCAGTACTGCCCAGAGGGACTCCAAAGTGTCCCCTAACCAGTAGAGAGCTCAGAAATCTCCCAAGGGTTCACAGCATCAACAGCTCCATACTGCTGGTTAATAGTTGTTTTGTCAATGGTTTGTCTTTCAGACAGAATGTGTGTACTGGGGGGGTGAGGGTGAGTCGTTGAGAAATATCAGTCTTCATCATTTTTGTTTATAGCATCTTGTCAAGATTATCAAACACTTACTAACTGGTTAAAATGGACCTTGAGTAACAAGTTATTAGTGTTGCTCAAGCAGGTGTGTAAGATCCAGGAAGGGAACAGGCAAATCTTACTGGACACTGGGTAGGAAAGCAATGAGATCTTTGAGATTAAGTCCAAGTTCAATAAGAATACCCTCGCCTATAATGGTCCTTGGAGTTAAATCCTTGATTAGAAAAGCCAAACAGCCTGTATGGGAAATTCTGTACCTTTCTCTTAATTTTTGCTATGCTCTAAAAAGGGGTCGAAAGTCATCAGAATCTACAACTATACCATGATATGGTAAGAAGCGCTATCAAGAACTTTAGTCCTAGGTTCTAGGAGGAGTTCTTAGATGAGGCAATTAGCTTTTGTGAGATATGGCCTTTTTTTGAAAACCAAAAACAAATCATACTAGTGCTCAAAAAACTCAGGGGAAAGGCACATTTAATTCCTTTGCCCTTCAGAGACATCTATGTAAGTTGTAATGTGGTCCATTATAATATTTAAGACTGTGTCCACAGCACTGACTTTGGATTAAGACAAAACTGACTAGATCCCAGCTCCCCCACTTCTAGTGATGCATAAGATTCAGTTTCTCTTTGCATCAGTTACCAATTGTTTAAAGTAGGGGTAACAATCACAAAGCATTGTAAGGATTAAATGTAATTCCTGGCATTTGGGAAACACCAAGCACCCAACTATTATTCATCCTCTGTTGCCTCTGTGTTCCCTCCATGCATACAACTCCCTAAGTGGGCATATTCAGCTTTATTTCTGGAAGTTTATTTACACACACACACAATATAGCAGTCATTGGTGGGTGCTGAGAAAGGAGTAGGTCCAACAGAGTAAGTTGAACGGACACTTTTGAGTAATTGAGAAAATAGAATGAGGAAATTAGGCAGAACAAGTAAAGAAAAACAGGGCAGGCCAGGGTGACATGGGCCTGGAAACAGACAATTTCATAGGACCCTAAATACTACAGACCTGGGTGTGACTCATTTTGCCTTATCCAGTTCATCACCTGGTTTCCTGGTTAGCTTGCTACTATTTCCAGGTTGGAGTCTTATTGGGATACAACGAACATTGTACAAGTACATTCTGTACTTGTTTTTTATTTCTAATCAATTCAATGAATATTTATTTTGTTCCTTGAGGTGCTAAGCATTGCAACAGATGCTGAGGACACATTTGTGAATAAGACTGTGCCAACCAGAAGTTCATAGCTCACAGGCACTGATGTGACAACTACATACAGTATAACACAGAACATACATAGTGTTTGAGAAACCTCAGATTGAAGGTGGGGTGGCATTTAGGATTTCAAAGATGAGCAGAAGTTGCATGACAGAAAAAGTGTGGGTCTAAGATATTTCAATAAAGAAACATTAGGTCAAAAGATACTTCTTTTGGTATTTTGTGTGTGTCTTGAATCTTAGAGTGTATGAAAGCAGAACGACAGGAAGTTAGGATAGAGAGTAAAGCCAAGAAAAGCTAGAGTTAATGAAGGTCGTTAGGTTCAAAAAAATTGTTTTAATAGATAAAGGGGAGTCCTTAAAAAGTATAGGAAAGGGATGACATGATAAAATGTATTATTCATTGTTCAAAAAGATAATTCAGAAAATCAAATGGAGGACAGTGGAAGGAAATAGGAACAGTCCAGATGCTTGGGAAGGAGATGATTAAAATAATCTAAATGTCCCAAGGAATCCAAATAGGAAAAGAAGAAGTCAAACTATCACTATTTGCAGACGATATGATATTATACATAGAGAACCCCAAAAACTCCACAGAAAAGCTAATTCAACTCATCAATCAGTTCAGTAAAGTGGCAGGATACAAAATCAACACGCAAAAGTCAGTAGCCTTCCTATACACAAACAATAAATCTGAAGAAGAAGAAATCAAAAAGACCATCCCTTTTGTTATTGAAACAAAAAAAATCAAATATTTGGGAATAAATCTAACAAAAGAGGTAAAGGACCTATACAAAGAAAACTATAAAACACTGTTAAAAGAAATAGAAGAAGACACAAAGAAATGGAGAGACATCCCCTGCTCATGGATTGGAAGAATAAACATTATTAAAATGGCCATCCTTCCAAAAGCAATATACAGATTCAATGCTATTCCAATCAAAATTTCAATGTCATTCTTCAAAGAAATAGAACAATTATTGATGAAATTCATATGGAATCACAAAAAACCCCGAATAGCCAAAGCTCTCCTGAAAAAAAAAGAAGGGAATGGAGGCATCAGACTCCCAGACTTCAAACTATACTACAAAGCCATAATCATCAAAACTGCATGGTATTGGAACAAGAACAGACATACAGACCAATGGAATCGAATAGAAAATCCAGAAATAAACCCACAGATTTATGGTCAACTAATCTTTGACAAAGGAGCAAAGAATATGCATTGGAGCAAAGAAAGTTTGTTCAATAAATGGTGCTGGGAAAACTGGGTCGCTACATGCAAAAGAATGAAGCTTGACCACCACTTCACACCATACACAAAAATCAACTCAAAATGGATTAAAGAACTAGACATAAGACCTGAAACCATAAAATATATAGAAGGAAATATAGGCGAAACACTACGTGATTTGCACATCAAAGACATCTTTACAGACACATCACCCAAAGCAGTGATAGTGAAGGCAAAGATAAACAGCTGGGACTACATCAAATTAAAGAGCTTTTGCACAGCAAAAGAGACAATAACAAAAACAAAGAGAAACCCTACCAACTGGGAGAACATTTTTGCACCCAACACTAATGATAAAGGACTGATCACAAAAATCTGCAAAGAGCTGATGAGACTCAACAACAACAAAGAAAATAATCCAGTCAAAAAATGGGCAGAAGAGCTTAAAAGAAACTTCTCTGAAGAGGAAATACAAATGGCCAACAGGCATATGAAAAAATGTTCAACATCACTTGTCATCAGGGAAATGCAAATCAAAACTACCATGAGATACCATCTTACACCAGTGAGAATGGCACATATTAAAAAAGCTAGCAACAACAAATGTTGGCGAGGGTGTGGAGAAAAAGGAACTCGCCTGCACTGTTGGTGGGAGTGCAAACTGGTCCAACCACTGTGGAAAGCTGTATGGAGATTTCTGGACCTACTAAACATAGAGCTTCCATATGATCCAGCAATTCCACTCCTAGGTATTTACCCAAAGGACACAGAAACATCAATTCCAAAGAACACCTGCACCCCTATGTTTATAGCAGCACTGTTTACAATAGCTAAGCTTTGGAAACAACCCAAATGCCCAAAAATAGATGACTGGATCAAGAAGATGTGGTACATATATACCATGGAATATTACTCAGCATTCAAAAAAGATAAACACATGCAATTTGCTGCAACATGGATGGCGCTGGAAGGGATCATGCTCAGCGAAATAAGCCAGGAAGAAAAAGAAAAATACCGGATGGTCTCACTCATAGCAGGAATCTAGAAAACTTAAATAAGGGACCAGGAAAATGAATAACTATAAGAAAGTGAAAATCAAAATCAACAAAAAACTATGAACCAGAGACACTTTTAGGGGGGTGGGGGTGGGAGATTGGGGTCAGAATGGGGGGGCTGCAATTGTATGGGGAATATAACAAAAAAATTTATAAAAAAAAAAACAAAATAAAATAATCTAAATGTCCATCAATGGTCTGAACAAAGAAGATGTGGTATATATACTCAATGAAATACTATGACATCTTACCTTTCGCACCAACATGGATGGAACTTGAGATAATTATCCTAAGCAAAGAAGTCAGAAAGAGAACAACAAATACCAGATGATTTCACCAATGTGGAATATAAAGAAACAAAGCAAATGTGCTAACAAAACACCACAAAAACATTCTTAGACTCTGAGATAAGGGGAGGAGGAGGATAGGGTGGGAAGAGTGGGTAGAGAGGGTCAATTTGCTAGGGGTGAATTGTATTAGAACTTTGGTGGTGGTGTAACGTGATACATACATAATGAGTTGTGAAGGTATACTACTGAAGCATACAGTTTTGTAAACCAAAGGCAAATCCCTTTTTAAAAAATCATATTGAGTTCCTAATCAATTAAAAATCTGTTGAAAATTCTAAACAGGCAGCATAACATTATATAATTATAGCAAAATAGTTTAATAGTATAGTACAATAAATATATCCGTAAGTGTAAAAAAATAAAATGCTCTGGCAACAGACAACGAGGGATAGTGAAATGAGATGTCATGTATTCAAGAATCACATAGGATGCTGAATTGATGGGACACAGGATATGAGGAGGAAGGGGAAGCCTAAGATTACCGGGAAGTTTCTAGTTAGAGCACTTGAGTAACTGTCATGCCATTAATTTGGATGGGGTAGTAAAGGAAGTATTGGTAGTAAAGGAAGTATTTGTCACTGTGTGTGTGAATTTGTAGAATCATGTGCCTAAGGCCTTTTGGTTACCCTATGTCACTAACACCTGACCCCCTCCCTCCCAAGAGAGAATTTAAGAATAGATTGAAAACTCAGGAAAAATAACATTTTTCAATTTGTTTTTAACAAGGTATTCTTTTACTTCTACTTCCTTTCCAGAGGAATCCTATAACCCCCATTATAAATTCTAATTTTTAACAGTTGCCCCAGAAATTCAGCTTCATGGTTTACTTCATGAACAATGGTTCAATGAATTTTGTGGCCAGACTAGTCTTTAAGTATTAGACAGTGAGGTGAAAAAAAGAAAAAAAGGAGCAGACATCTGCCAAAAGGCTACATGTGCCAAATGGGAAATGAGAGCACATAGAGAAAGAGGAAGAAGGAACAACAGGCTGGTTAGTACCTCTATTTTACTGCTGGGGAAGTTTCTACAGGGGAAGAGCTTGTTTAATGATCAATTTAATATAGACAGGCCCTAGTCAAGAAGACTTTGAATCATTTTTAGAGTAGTACCAGTCTTATTCTCATGTTTTATGGGCATCTATTCTATCAGATTATACAATGATTTGTACTAATTACTATGTCACAAATGAACATGAAATTAATGATTTTATTGGAAATATGGTTTATTTACTAACCTACAGGATTTCCCAGTGCATTCATTTTTATAAGAATATAAAGTTACTAATGAAAGTAGGGAAGAAATATTGACAAGATGGTTGGAGCTCAAGGGGTAAGCTATCTTAGACATGGGGTATCTTCAGGAACAGAAGTCATGTGTAGTCGAGCAAAAGATGGAAAGAACTTGTGTCCCTGATCTATAAGTCACCATTTTAGGCCTAGCTTGACTCCTTTAGGAATTCCCAAAAGTGAGAGAGAAAGAATTTTTATTTAAGCCATTATTTCTTTGTTCTCTCTTATTCAGTGACAAATCTAACTCTCACAAAAACAACTCATTGTAACGCCTTTCCTACATTAGTTTTTTTTTTTTTTGGTTTAGCTTTTGTATATATGTGTATAATTTCTCTTACAAAAGGTAGGTATTATATTGTACATACTGCTTTTATCATTTGTCAATTTCTGGTATTTTCTTATGCTGAAAAAATAACCTATGACACAATCTTTGCAGAGTATCATAGAATTCTATTATATTGGGCCTCCCTGGTGGCCTAGGGGTTAAGTCTCAGCACTACCACCAGCCATTGTCTGAGTTTGATCCCCAGAAGGGAGCGAACCCACATATGGCTCAGCATTCCTCTCCTGTCTTGTCCTCCTGTTCCCCTCAGCAGTATATTTCAGTAGATCCTCCTGCTCACTCCCCACTCTATCTCTGGTGAATCCTCTCTCACACACACACACACACACACACACACACACACACACCCCTCTGGCCTACACCCCAGTTCTATGCCAAAAAAAATAATTCTAACATATGATTACTCTATCATTTATACAACCAATTCCCTGTTTAGAGATATTTAGTAAGTATTACTTTACAATGGACTCCAATTTATTATAATTTGCCAGCCAAAGCGAGGACCAAAAATTATTAGCTACACTTTCACAATTAGCTAGGATCTGAGCATAAAAGAGGTACAGGAAGAATCCAGCAGATATTTGGTTATTTGTTCACTATAAAGAACAACAGACAATATTGCCAATTTGTATGGACTTATTATAATTAACAATTTATCAAAAAGCTTCCGATCAGAAGATTCACCCCCACAAAACTTTCTCTTTATAAGTTATATGGCAGTTTTCCAAGCCTAAGTGGGCAGAAATAGGTAATACTTAGGTAGAATTTCTCTACTAATGAGACTTTGGTGACATCAGGAAGTTTAAAAATTATAAAATTATGTCTAAACTTGACACAAAACAAAAATCAATAAAACAAATCATTATCAATAATTTTATTGAAAATTGTTTTCAAATTCTGGTGAGTGTACTGAGAATGATGAAAGTTCAGTCCTGTGTATTAAATCATCAGCATGTATAACTATACCATGATGTAGTAAGAAGTGTTAGTGAGAACTGTAGTCCTAGTTTCCAGGAGGAGTTCACAGGTGCAGCAATTAACTTTTGCAAGATATGGTCTTTTTCTAGAGCAGAAAAGTGAAATAATTCCACTTAGGCAATTTCAATAAGAGTTAAAATTGTTTCCCAGTTGATTTTCAGAGAGACAATAATTGCTAGTTACCTAGAATTTCTAGTTACTTGTTTTTTCCAATCATATGAATAAAGTCTTTTATAGTTAATCAAGATTTCATTTTGTATTACAAGCCAAATGGCATATTGGCAATAGGGATAAATCTGCACTCAACCTCCCACAGACTCAGCCTTCTAATGCAGCTTTTACTCTTATCTGGAATGATAGGATAACAGCACTTTTTCAGGTAGGCTGAGTAAACATATATTAAACATCCCTGTGCTGAGTGTGTTGTCATTTCATTGCATAGCATTAGTAAGAAGCAAGAATATGAACATACCCAAATTTTGCAACAATTCAAATACAGTAACAACTTCTCTTTCCTGGGGTAACTGAATCCAAATTCTCAATTTTGGAAACAGTCCAATGTCTAAATATAAGTAAATAAGTATACAAACAAATACGACAGCACAAAGTCCACATTCTAAAGGTATTTGCACTTCATTCAAGGGTATCTTCACAGGCACTCACCCAAGCATATTTCCACTCATTTTGGGTACAGTTTGAAGTTTACTTTTGTGACTCCTAGATTTTGTCAGATTAAAAGCAGTGGAATGCTAGGGCAAGGACAATGGCAGTTTAAAAAGGTAAAGCTTTTAATCTGACATTGGCAGTGAAGACAGAAAAATAATTTTTAAAAGGAGACAGGAAAACTTAAACAATCTAGAGTCATGTTGACCAGGGGTACATTACTGGTCCAAATTGGTCCAGATTGGTTCAAACTAAGATGTTGAAAATGACTAAAATAATCAAGATAATGTTATATTTATAAGCACTCAATAATCTATAATGATCTTTTAAAAGAGTTCTATAAAATTGTTACTTTTTAAAACCTGAACAGTTCAGAGAATAAATTCTGAATAAATAAATTCTATTTACTCATGATTCTCTGGAAAAAATCAGAAACTCTATTTCCCAGTGATGTGGGTTACATATGTGTGTGTGTCCTAAATATCATCACACACAGACACACACACACACACACACACAAATAGCTATTTTAGTAGGCAATGTATACCCATAGAAAAGAAACACACACACCATGAAAGGTAACTTTTCTACCATTCAATATCAATTCCTAAGGACAATCATTATTGCCAGTTTCTTGTTTATTCTTCTGAGGAAAGATGGAATATAATAGTAATATAAATACACATATATATGTACTGATACAAATGTTAGTATACTACAAGTAATCTATATCTTTCATTTTTTCCTCAGAATAAATCTGGCACATCTTTATGTATCAGAATATAAAGAACTTTCATGTTTTTTGGTGGCTATATAGTATTCCATGATTGATTTAACCAGTTCACTGGTGAATATCCATCCAATTTTTGGTTACGACCAAGAATGCTGCAATGATCACTTGTATACTTTACTGCTTCAAAAGTGTACCTCAGTTTGATAAATTCTTATAGGTGGAATTTCTGGGTAGGTGCATTTAAATTTTTTTAAAGATTTATTTTTATTTATTTATGCATACAAGAACTGAGCTGTAGGCTAGAGTTGTAGGGCTTGAGACAATTCACCAGAGACAGAGTGGGGAGCAGAACAGGTGGATCTACTGAAATCCCCATTGCTGAGAGGAGCAGGGGGCGAGACGGGAGACGTCTCTGTGCCATGTGAGTTAGCTCCCTGGCTGGGGATCAAACTCCTGCCACAGTGGCTAGTGGCCTGATAGTGCTGAGACTTTAAACCCCTGCTCCATCAGGGAGGCCCCCCATTTAAAATTTTGATAAATATTATCAAATTGCTCTCAGTAGAAATCTGATTAATTTATATTCACAACAATAATGTATGAGAGAGCCTACTTCATCATAGAATCTTAAATCTCAGGTCTTTGATTACATAATTGAAAAATTGAAATAAAAAATAAATTGGAAAAATAGTAACTCAATGCAGTTTAAATTTGTATTCATATTATTATGAATGAGACTAAGCATCTTCTCAAATTTAAGAACCATTTATAGGGCCTCCCTCGTGGCGCAGGTAGTTGAGCACAGTGCTGTCTAGCTGTCCGCTGCCTCTGCAGTGCGGGTTCGATCCTGGCTGGCCAGGGAGATACTCATATGATGCAGAAGACCTCTCCTGTCTCACCTGCTGCTCCCCTCAGCGGTGTATTTCATCAGTGTGCCTGTTCTATTCCCCACTCTGTCTCTGGTGAATCCTCTCACCCTCCTGCACATCTGGCCTGTACCCCGGTTCTTGTATGCATGAATAAATATTTTTTTTAAAAAAAGAACCATTTATAGATTCTTTCTATGAAATGTCTTTATATTTTTACCCACTTTTCTGCTTTTTTGTTGGTTGATATAGAAGCATTCTCCATAAATTAAGGAAATTAGCCATTTTATCTGTTGTATGAGTTACAAATATTTTTCAGTTTGTTTTTATTTTTTACTTATAGTGTTATACAAATTTTATTTCTATGTATTTGAATACATCAATCTTTCAAACTTAAAAAAGTCACTCCAAATTTAGATTACGAAAAAAAGTCCATGTTTACTACTATAGTTTTTATACTTGAATATTTAATTCATTTTTACTTTATTGTAATATATGGAACTTAAATAATTTTCCCCAGATTACATCAAATTAACTTAAGCCCATTTACTAAATAATGCATATTTCTTCCTCTATGTGAAAGGCCTTCTTTATTGTATCCAAAATTCCAATATATATTTGGGTCTATTATAATCAGTTCAATGTAATATTTGTCATAGCTTCATAGATACTAGAAATTGTCCTCCACATCACTAGTGTTTGCAGTCAGAATTTTTCTTGAACTTCTTGCTGAATTTTACATGTCAATTTTTAAGTCAGCTGTTTTGGTTCAAAAAATTAATTTTTTTTAGCTTTATTGAGAAATAATCGACAAACAGTACTGTATAAGATTAAGGTGTACATTAAAACATTAAGGTGTACATTAAAATATCACAAAGATATACAAAGAACTCATATGTCTCAACAAAAACAAAATAAACAATCCAGTCAAGAAATGGGCAGAAGCACTGTTGGTGGGAGTGCAAACTGGTCCAACCACTGTGGAGAGCTGTGTGGAGATTTCTGGACCTACTAAACATAGAGCTTCCATATGATCCAGCAATTCCACTCCTAGGTATTTACCCAAAGGACACAGAAACATCAATTCCAAAGAACACCTGCACCCCTATGTTTATAGCAGCACTGTTTACAATAGCTAAGCTTTGGAAACAACCCAAATGCCCAAAAATAGATGACTGGATCAAGAAGATGTGGTACATATATACCATGGAATATTACTCAGCATTCAAAAAAGATAAACACATGCAATTTGCAGCAACATGGATGGCGCTGGAAGGGATCATGCTCAGCGAAATAAGCCAAAAAGAAAAAGAAAAATACCGGATGGTCTCACTCATAGCAGGAATCTAGAAAACTTAAATAAGGGACCAGGAAAATGAATAACTATAAGAAAGTGAAAATCAAAATCAACAAAAAACTATGAACCAGAGACACTTTTAGGGGGGCGGGGGCGGGAGGGGAGGGATTGGGGTCAGAATGGGGGGGCTGCAATTGTATGGGGAATATAACAATAAAATTTATAAAAAAAAATAATTAAAAACTTAAAAGAACATAAAAAAAAAAAAAAAAAGAAATGGGCAGAAGAACTCAAAAGACATTTCTCCAAAGAGGAAATGCAAATGGCCAATAAGCACATGAAAAAATGTTCCCTTATCATCAGGGAAATGCAAATCAAAACCACATTGAGATACCACCTTAAACCAGTAAGAATGGCACATATCAAAAAAACAAGCAAAAACAAATGTTGGCCAAGATGTGGTGAAAAAAAGAACTCTCCTACATTGCTGGTGGGAGTGCAAACTGGTCCAACCACTGTGGAAAGCTGTCTGGAGGTTCCTCAGTCTACTAAAAATTGAGCTACCATACGATCCAGCAATTCTACTACTAGGGATCTACCCAAAGGACACAAAAACAGTGATTCAAAAGAACACCCATACCCCTATGTTTATTGCAGCACTATTTACAATAGGTAAACCCGGAAACAACACAAATGCCCAAAAATAGATGACTGGATCAAGAAGATGTGGTATATATACAAAATGTAATATTATTCAGCAATCCAAAAAGATAAACTCATGCCATTCACAGCAACGTGGATGGAGCGAGAAGGAATTTATGCTCAGTGAAATAAGCCAGTGAAATATGCTCAGTGAAAAAAGGAAAAAGAAAAATATCGGATGGTTTCACTTATAACAGGAATATAGGGGAACCAAATAAGACATCAGTGTAAAAAAATAGTAACAGTACAAAACACCAAAAAGCAAAAACAAACAATTATAAACCAGAGACATCCTGCAGGGGAGGAGGAAGGAGGGGGTGAGAGGGAGGGAGGGAGGAGCACAGGGGACTGAGGTGATGGTGCAGGGGTGCCTTGGGGAAGGAAATTCTATGGGGACTCAATCTGAGGGGGTGGGGGGAAGCAAATATTGTCTTAAAAAAGGTAAAAAATGATAAATGTTAAAATAAAAAAATTTTTAAAAAACCCATTTTGTTATTTTTTAAAGATTTATTTATTTATTTTTATAAGAACTGGGGTACAGGCCAGATTCGCAGGAGGGTGAGAGGATTCACCAGAGACAGAGAGGGAAACAGAACAGGCAGACTGATGAAATACACTGCTGAGGGGAGTAACTGGTGTTACAGGAGAGGTCTGTCGAACCATGTGGGATTCTCATCAGCCGGCCAGGAATGAACAGGCGCTGCAGAGGCTGTGGACAGCTTCACAGCACTATGCTCAACCACATGCACCAGCAGGGGAGGCCCCATTTTGTTATTTTTATTGAAATTTTATATTTAAATATCAATTTAGGAAATTTTATGTATTTTAGTATTTTGGAACTTCTGACTCTAGAAGTTACAACAGATTCATGTCAGAGGTGTAGGACCATATTTTGGGTTAGCATGATTTATTCTTTGACATAGGTTGTGTGTGTATGTGTTACTTTAGCTTTACCTTCTCCTCAGCTCAGAAGGGAGCAGTGGTGAAAGGTCTATTCAAAATACTGTTTCTTTCCTTTACTCTGCCTCACTCATGTGCTGTTTTATACAAATGCTTCTTCCCTGGGAAGTCCTTTACAGCATGAACCTGCATTTCTTTAGGCCAAACCAGCTTCAAGAAAGCTCTTAGATCAACTTGCCATTGTCATTGTTCCAAATAGAGAATTACTGATTTTACCCCTAAGGTTGTCCTATTTACTTAACTGTTCTGACAGCTTTGTTTCAGACCTGTAGTCACGGCATGCCCTCTCTTAGCTTCTCCCCGTGTCCTACTTTTACCTTTGCTATATTTGGCAGTGCCTTCTGAAACATTATATTCATAGTTTGGGCTTTCAGGTGTCCTTCTCATAGTTGGAGTTCTTAATATCTGTTTGTCTTTCTCCTAGTTGCCATTGTGGGATTTCCAAGAGAAGAGGGAAAATATTAACTTTTCTCTGCATTTAAAACTGGGACTCCTATCAAATAAAGTATTCTAACTTCAAAGCTATCTAATAACTCAATTTTTGTTAATTATGAAGACAAATATAAGATTATAGGATCCTTAGGTATATTTCCTAATATAATTTATCAACATATTTCTAAATGTAAATGATAGATAATGGTAGAATTTCTCTTAAGTTGGCATTATTAGAATACATGATTATTTGATAACTAGAAGAATTGGTTAGGTGGATGTGCAGGATTGGCTTTTGTCAATTTGGCCAACCTAGGAAATAGTTTCCCAGGATCCCTTTTCCTCTACGGTTCTGGGTTAGAGTTGGTAGATGTGGAGGAGGCTTGTGGGAACTTTGGAAGGTAAAAGTAAGGAAACAATCAAACCCTTAGAATGTCACTGCCATCAGAAACAGTGACATATTACCACCCATGCCAAAGCTGATCTCTCTATCCTTGCTCTCTTCTGTTTCACATCTAGCTTTTCACCCAGTCTACTGGCCAGGGGTGACTCCAGACCACTGCCAGCTCCTGGATATGGATCCACAGAAGCAGCTACACTGAGGTAATAGACCTTTCCATGAAATAGCAGGCTGTGCTTAGTGTCCACAAGCTTTTCTTTGCCCACACACATTTCTTTGCCCACAACATTTCAGGATGACTGGTTATTAACTCCATGAGCCTCTGTTCCTCTTCAGAACTTCACTTTCCTAGCTTCACCAACACTTGTAAAATTCCTAAAATAAATTCCTCATCCCCATTACATTTATAGTTGCTGTTTGTTATTGAACCCTAACAAAGTAAGGATACAAACACACACACACACACACACACACAATCCATTTATACTTTTAGTTAAAATATAAATGAGAATTTATTTGTTGATCTTTGAATGCATAATGAAGTCTTTTCCTTTGAGAACACATCAGCTGTTTGGCAATCCTTTTGATAAACCACACCTATAATGCATAATCAATAATTTCCAGTTTCTGCCTATTTAAAGAAGAATTTAAATACACTTATGGAACAATAAGTCCAGAGTACATCTAGATTTTTATGATTCTTGCTATCAACATCCTTTATAGTGGCCTCTTTGGTGGCACAGGGGTTAAAGATGGTGCCAACAAGCTATCGCCAGTCACTGCAGCACAAGTTCAATCCCCGGCTGGCCAGGGAGTTGACCCACATGGCACAGCAGACCTCTCCTGCCTCACCTGCTGCTCCCCTCAGCAGTGTATTTCAGTAGATCTGCCTGTTCTGCTCCCCACTCTGATGAATCCGTTCAGCCCCCCACCCACCCACACACCTCTGGCTTATACCCCAGTTCTATGCACAAATAAATAAACCTTCAAAAAAATCCTTTATAGTACTCTTACTATACCTGTTTCAACAGGAATTATTTTTACCAACTTACCATTATTGTTTTTCTGAATCACTCAACCTAATTTTTGCAGAAACATAACTATCCTTGTATTTTTTAATTTATACTTCATTGGTATTTCATGTCCAAATTAAATTATTCATTTACAATAACATATTTGGGACAATGGTAAATAACTGCTGGCAGGAGAAATGGCTCAGCTGCTAGATAACAGCCATGACCAATTCAGTCACCACTGTGCATCTGGTGAGCATATTTTACGCATGGAATGGAAAGCCCTGGTTATTCCTGTGAGGTTAAAAGAGTTATCACTATAATCTGAATGTGACACATCCCAGAAATTGATTTTGCAATAAATCTTTGACATTGCATACTTACTTCTCATTTACACCTTTATGAAAGTAGAGAATAGAATATTCAAGAAAAAGTATCTGAGTTATTTATATTATTTTGTATTAGAAGGTAAAGACCAATTATGATTGGGCTTTAACCTATAAATGTGGGCATTTGTCAAGGTTACACCAGATCTTTGGGAAATTTTAGACCAATTTTTAAGAGCTACAATTAAAAAAATTCAGAAAGCATAAGATAGTGTTTTTAAGATCAGTATGCTGTCCATATCTGTGGGGAAAAGGGGTACCAAAATCAAAAAACTTTGTAAGACATTCTAAGGACAATGTAATCTTTATCTGAACTAGATTAGTTCCTGATTTCTTGATGTTTTTAGCCTAAACTTTCTTCTTTTGTTGTAATCAGATCAAACAGATTTATATTCTTCAGATATTTGTTAATTACACTACATACTTAATTCTGAAATGGCAATTTTCACAGATGTCATCTCATGTAAGACTTACATCAAACCTGAGGGATGTGATTTATCCCCATTTTCTATATAAAGACACAAATCAGTAGGGACTAAACCATTACCCAGATATAAGCAGTAGAGCTGACACTGGCTCCACATCTGCTCAATGACTTTTATTTTCAGAGTTGGAAGGAATATGAGCAGGAGAACTTACTTAGTCCCATGAACTACACTTGATAAACTGATATTGGCTTATAATTACACATTATTATATAATGAGTATGGAATTATTTTTTAAACATTATATAGCCATGATAGGGGAATTTTTAAAACATGTTAAGAAAGAAGATATCTATTTCAGTAAACTTATACCTAGTTGCT